>NC_064622.1:447993381-449238842 GCF_023898315.1 Schistocerca nitens
TTTCTATTTCTTTTTACATTGTTTCCCTTCAGTATACTTGCTACTATTGAAGTAATGCTGTCACAGTGGGACTTTGTTTTCTTTTTTTATGAAATTTGGCTTTTGGGTTTGGGTCTTATATTGGGTTTTGGGTACTATTTTTATATTTTCATCTTTGCGTCAAAAGGAAGTGGCGTTATATCCAGATTGTCCCACTCCTCAATGGCGATTCGCCATAGATCCCTCAGAATGCTTGGTGGGTCACGTTGTCCATATAAAGCTCTTTTCAATCTATTCCAAGAACGTTTGATAGTGTTCATGTGTGGAGAACATGCTGGCCACGCTAGTCGAGCGATGTTGTTAAGCTGAAGGAAGTCATTCACAAGATGTGCACGATGGGGGCGCGAATAGTCGTCCATAAGACGAATGCCTCGCCAATAAGCTGGTGATATGGTTGCACTACCGGTCGGAGGATGGCATTCACATATCGTACAGCCGTTATGGCTTCTTCCGTGACCACCAGCGGCATACGTCGACCCCACATAATGACACCCCAAAACAGTAGGGAACTTCCACCTTGCAGCACTCACTGGACAGTGTGTCTAAGGCATTCAGCCTCACCGGGTTGCTTCCAAGCATGTCTCTGATGATTGTCTGGTTGAACGCATATACGACACTCATTGGTGAAGAGAACGTGATGCCAGTCCTGAGCGGTGCATTCAGCATGTTGTTGGGCCCATCTGTACCCCGCTGCATGGTGTCGTGGTTACAAATATGGATCTCGTCATGGATGTTGGAAGTGAAGTTGCGCATCATGCAGCCTATTGACTGGTTAGTTGGTTAGTTTGTGGAGGCTGAAGGGACCAAAGGCCACAGTCCCTTTTTCCACGATCATGAAAACCCACAAGGAATAAAAACGAGCAATGGAAGTAACAAGGGATGATACAGAACAAGAAAGACATAGACAAAGACCAGGAAAGAGGAATTAAAAAGAACACACAGAGTGTTACAGTGGTTGGCCGACCATGGTAACAAAAAAAGAAAACGACAACCACCAAGAGACACACTAAAAACCCCAATCTAAAACCGTAGGCTAAGGCCAGACTCAACACAAAAAGAACACAAATCCTCTGATCGAGCAATAAAAGCCCTCTGCGCGAATAAAACTCAAAACTAAGTCCGGCATTGCAGCTTCATCTGTTAAAAGTGCAGAGAGCATATCAGGCAACACAAATGTCTGCCTGAGTGCAGTTAAAAGCGGACAGTCCAACAAAATGTGGACCACCGTCAACGCTGACCCACAGCTACGGAGAGGTGAGTCCTTGCGGCGCAATAAATCAGTGCGTCAGCCAGGTGTGGCCAATGCGTAGCCCGCAGAGTACAACGGATTGCTCCCGAGAGGACCACAAGGAGGAGCGCCACACACCGGTAGTCTCCTTGATGTCTCGAAATTTGTTGGGGAAAGGCAGGTACCAAGTACCTTCGGCCACAAAACTGACTGGAAATCACACTCTAAAAGGCCAATCCCCAGGGATGGTGCACTGAAGCCAATTTGGCCTACTTGTCAACGTGTTTATTACCCGGGATGTCGACATGATCTGGGGTCCACACACAAAAACCACAGAGCGGCAGTAACAGGCAAGAGTGTGGATGGACTCCTGGATAGCCACCACCAGACAAGAGCGAGGAAAACATTGGTCGATAGCTGTAGAATCCTACAGTCTGGCGAGAAAGGGGAATGGGAGGTGGGACACATGGTGTATTGGGATGGGATGGACAGCCACAATCTCGCCATATGAGTCTGGAAGCACAGCAGGAAGACATGTGGCCAAACTTGGCAACACTTAAAGCACCACATCGGGGAGGGATATATGGCTTGACATCACAGCGGTAGACCATCATCTTCACCTTCTCTGGTAATGTGTCACCCTCGAAGGCCAAGTTGAAAGACTTAAGCTTTTATGGGGTGTGATAGAAACAGAAACATCCTCCAGCTTGTAACAAGCGAGTAATGCCCGTGACTGGGCAGAGGATGCTGTTTTGATCAAGGCTGACCCAGATCGCAATTTGGACATGTCGTCCACCTCCCCAAACTTGTCTTCTACATGCTCTACAAAGAACTGAGGCTTCATGGGCGCAAAGGATTCCCCACCAGCTCTCGTACATACTAGCTACCAGGGCGAATTAGCTTCGTTGCCATCCTTAGCCTTTCGTTCCTCCCATGCTGTGGCCAGGGAGGGAAACGACTTGGGATCATAAGTGTTTGCATTAAATTGAGCCCTTGAACGCTTAGAGACTGCTGTCGGCTTGCCACCAGCAAGAGAAGATGTGCCACACTTCATTGCGTGTCATCTGTCCTGATGCCAAGTACTCCAACCAAGGCCCTCCCTCGGACGCCACCCAGCCGCAGCAAGGGCCACCTGGCAGGACGGCCATTGCCGGGAGTCCTGATGCCCCAGAGAGATAGACATCTACTGCTTGGCATACGTGGGCATTTAACGGCGCAGGCACCAGCAGAGTGTTCCCTGTGTTTTCAGGGAGCTACAACCAACACGCTACATGGCAGCCCCACCACAACAGACTGGCTACCGTGCTGGATATCAGGTGGAAAAAAGTCCTGGTCGTCGTCGGTGCAGAAAGCGATACAGCATAGTGGATGGCGGAAACTGCACCCAGGAATGTATCCTCGCCCAAGAGATGGAGAGTGAGCGGGACTGCAATGCGAGGACGAGAAAGGGGGCTAAAGATCTCAATGCCTGATGGACACGATGCACCATGTAAGGCGCCCTACCACAGTCGGCTCGCTCTTCGGAAAAATTTGAAGTATGGTGGTCAAACCCTACAGGCGACCATCACATAAAGGCCGAAACGTGGGAGACTCCTTTTAGCTGCCTCTTACAACAGGCAGGAAAACTGCGGGCCTATCCTAACCCCAGACCCACCGGGGGAGGGGGGGGGGGGGGAGGGTCATCCTACTGCGCACAGTTTGAGTCATAACACGACATTCTGTGGCTGCACGAAAAGCATTATTCTGCTGTCAGGGTTCCTCCGGGCCATAATCCGTAGGTAGCAGTCATCCACTGCAATAGTAGCCCTTGAGCGGCCTGAGCGAGACATGTCATTGATAGTTCCTGTCTCTGTATTCCCTCCATGTCCGAACAACAACGCTTTGTTTCACTCTGAGATACCTGGACACTTCCGTTGTTGAGAGCCCTTCCTGGCACAAAGTAACAATACGGATGCGATCAAACCATGTTATTGACCGTCTAGGCATGACTGAACTACAGACAACACGAGCTGTGTACTCCTCCCTGATGGAATGACTGGAACTGATCGGCTGTCGGAACCCCTCTATCTAATTGACGCTGCTCATGCATGATTGTTTACATCTTTGGGCGGATTTAGTGACATCTCTGAACAGTCAAAGGGACTGTGTCTGTGATACAATATTCACAGTCAACGTCTGTCTTCAGGAGTTCTGGGAACCGGGGCGATGCAAAACTTTTTTTGATGTGTGCAGCACAGTACGCACGTAGTTTCTTTGTTAGGTAACTTTGCAGTTGTTGGTGTGACGACAGCCACCTCATTTAACACTTCTTTGAGGCAAACGGCAGTATTCGTTCTTGTTGAGCAGTAGTATTCTGTTCATAGCCCTGTATGTAATAATTATTCTACGTTGTGCTGCGTTCGAAACTAACGCCCTTGGGTGTGGTTTTCACATAGGGTGGTAAAAGTATCAGCTGTCACTTGTCTGATTCAGATTTCTTTTATTGATGGACATCGTTTATAAGGTATTTCCTTACTTTTAGTTCTGTAAGTATAGCTACTACAGGATCAGTTTCTTGGAGCCTTTTAATTAAGATTTGCATTTCTCTTTCATCTGTCTGCTGGTGTAAACAGTACTGTAACTAATTAATGTTCGAAAGGTATTTGGTTGCTTGTAGTCTTCGATATTGTCGAAGAATTACGTAGTTCTCCTTTCGGACCGCACTCATTTCGCTGTGATCGTGTCTTCGATAAATGTTTTCAAACGTGGACATACTGTCACAGATGGAACCCCCGAACATGATGGCACTTCTACTACAATTATTTCAGTCATTGATCGAATATGCACTTTATTATGATCAGTGTCGGGCAAAATTTATTCGAACTTCGAAAAACGAATACTAGACAGAATTATTATTCGTTATTCATGAACAAAAATAAAAATGAAGTTCTTCAGGAAAGCTGCAAAGTGTACTCAGTTATATTTTCATTCACCGGTCTCATACTTAATTTGACAAGAACATCGTCAGAAACTCAGGAATTTACACTGTGGAATACACAGAGTGTGAGAATTTGGATATTTTTTGTGTTTGTTATCAAATTAAAATTGCTGCAAGAAATAGAAATATAAATTTCAGTCTTCGCTTTTTTGTGCATGTATGTAGACGTGTTATTCTTGCGCTAGACAAAATTTCATTTTACTGTAATATCTGTTAAAATTCATCTTTGTAACGTTTTTATAAATACATCGTCAAAAATACTGTCCAAAAAATTCGGCATTTAGAAGTATCTCTGTACCATCAATATGGCACGTAGTTGAGTCAGTTTTTTGTTTGATTGTCTACGGCAGTTCAACGAATATGTGGAAGAATCCTTGTAAATTAAATGTTTCATTCATGTAAGGAAGTACTTTATAAACGATGTCCATCAATAAAAGAAATCTGGATCAGACAAGTGACAGCTGATACTTTTACCACCCTATGTGAAAACCACGCCCAAGGGCGTTAGTTTCGAACGCAGCACAACGTAGAATAATTATTACATATAGGGCTATGAACAGAATACTACTGCTCAACAAAAACGAATACTGTGACATCTGTTGAAATTCAACTTTATAATGTTTTTATAAATACATCGTCAAAAATACAGTCCTAAAAATTCGGCATTTAGAAGTATCTCTGTACCATAAATATAGCACGTAGTTGAGTCTGTTTTTTGTTTGATTGTCTACAGCAGTTCAACGAATATGTGGAAGAATCCTTGTAAATTTAATGTTTCATTCATGTAATAAATTTTATGGTTTTACTTCATTTTTACGAAAAGTTGCAATTCTTTCAACACGTTTAGCAAAGGGCGTTTATCTGCAGTGAGAATGTTTCATGCTATGCTGTATCTCACCTAATACATGTTTAGTTGTCTTCAAATACTCACTCAGTGCTGTACGGTTGGAATTTAAATTGCATGTTCAAACGCTCTTCTGGCTCGGCTACTGTACGTTTTCTGACAATTTGCTTTGTATACTTCTGAATTACTCTATTTGGCCATAAGCAGAATCTCTGTGTTTTTGTGCACGTCTAAGGGAACTGCTACTCCAAAATGCGACTTTTCGTCATGGGAAAAATTGGGCTGTTATACGAAATTTATTTGTTTGTGTGTTGTACCGTGTATTTTCTACTGGACTGTGTCTGTTGTGATTCGTCCGTTTAAAATTTTTCTTTATGTTTCTTCGTAATTGTTCCCTAGTGTTCTCTTTTGGATTTTCTGTAGGCTTAATTGTGTAGGTCTTTCTTGGTCAATTAGTGGTAACTATAACATTCCGTTTAAAATAAATATACCTTTTCTTGTGTTGGGTTGGATGATTGGTATTATTTCCAGTAACTATTCCTGAAAATTTTGGCTTTTTGAAGACTTAAAAAATATATTTCCCATTCTATCTACTAATAGAAAAATCGAGAAAATTAATGCAACTCTCAGTTTCATGTTCAACTGTGAATGCAATTTTTGGGTGAATTTGATTTACTTTGTCTGTAGCTTCATTTATATCCTATGTGTGTCCACTAAATAAAACTATATTAACATCAACATAGCATTGATAATACAGTATTATATCAGGAAATTTGTCAAAAACGTAAAATTTCCAACTCATTAACGTAAAGGGCTGACACGGTGCTTGATAAACTATTATCCATCGCTAAGCTCTCTCTGTCCTTTGGCAAATTTGTCCATTAAATGTAACGAATCTGAGATCAAGGCTAAATCGCAAAACAGCTCGACGGTCTCACTTACCGACACGGTTTCATACTCTAGTAAATTACGATTAAGTATATCTTTTTTTTTCAGTTGGCATATTCGTGAACATATTTGTGACATCCCAAGAAGCGAAAATTGCATCCTCGGAGGAAAGTGGATACTATTTTTAATGGTGAAAGTCGTGCCAAATTTGTACACGCTTTCAAGTTTCTTATCAATTTTGTAATTTAACTCGCATTTGTGAAATTCGATAAAGATTTGTATTAGAAGTTTAAGTTGCGATCTCTTAAATATAATTTCAGTTTTAACATTAACGTAACATTGTTTGACTTTTATGGTGGCTTTCTTCGTAGTGATATTTGCAAAGTCTCAAAGTACTAATGGCTCTCATAATTAAAAACAAAAGGTTTTTTGTAACTTTCGGTAGCCGGACGAGGGAAACGTCAGATTTTGATATTTTAAAGATACAAGTTGCTCGTCTGAAAGGACACAATTATAATACGAAAACGCTAATAAAATGTTAGTTAACTGCCATTATCCTTCGTCAATTATCTTCGCGCTGATTGCAACCAAATATTAGTCCTCAAATACAAATTGTTTTTGATAGAAGCAGTTAGGTTCGGTATACTGTCATTTTAAATTAAACATCGATGCTTTTGATGACTTACTGTATCAACTAAATAATTGTACGGCGTCTGGTAGATTACGCTAAGACGTTATTCTCAATACTTACAGACAGAATAGAAGAATAATAATTAAAAGTTTTTGTCTTCTGCTTTAGAAATAAAAATTATCTAAGATATTATCTCCTACGCCTGTCACATGTATATAAATTAATTCTTTGCCGTTACTCGTTGTATTTATTTCACACAGAATTTTTCTTTTCCATTAAGAGGTCTGTTGCAATGGCTGTATCGTATAAATCACTCACGGCTGATTCTAACCAGGATCCTACTTTCCACCGATATCGGGAGACACAGGATGGTGTGGTGGTGTGTTGGGGCTTATGGGCGCTCAACATCGAGGTCATCAGCGCCCTGACACACATTAAAAGTAACGAATGTGGACAGACCTAAGAAAACTAAAGCACACACTCAAAGAAAGCAGGAAAAGAAGGAAAATGCTACATAAGAAAGTAAAACCTAAGGAAAGGGGAAACATAGCAACAAGAATGTCACAGGAAATTGTTATTGGCTGGCCACTTACATAAAATATGGGCGAGCTTGTCACACAGTGAGCAAATTAAAATCCTCTCCCTAAAATCTTTGTAAAATCATTTGACAGGGCACAGAACTTTAAAACTTTAACCACATTCGTCCGAGTGTTGCCTAAAAGAGATGGCAGGTCCACTGGCAAGTCAGCCGCGACCCGCTGGTCAGAAAATAAAACGCAATCCAATAAAACGTGGCGCACAGTGACCTGGACGCCGCAAGCACCACAAATCGGAGGGTCCTCTCGCTGGAGCAGGAAGCCGGGCGTCATAGGGCTGTGGCCTATTCGAAGCCGAGTGAGGAGAACCTCGTCCCGTCGATGGGGCTGAAAGGAAGTACACCACACACGCGTTGTGGGCTTGACTATACGGAGCTTATTGTCAGTCACTTCCAGCCACTCATCCTCCCACCGACGCATGACCCGTGAGCTCAACAGCGAGGTGAGTTCGTGCAAGGGGATAGCACACTGAGATACTTGTGGGGCGAGACACGCCTCCTTGGCTGCGAGATCTGCCCTTTCATTCCCAGCAATGCCAACATGCCCCGGAACCCAGCAGAAAGCTACAACCTTCCCCAGTCGCTGTAGTCGGAGGAGGGCATCCTGGATGGTCTGGACAATTTTGTCTGCCGGATACAAACGTTGCAAAGAGTGAAGGGCACTGAGTGAATCGGAACAGACAAGAAATTTAGGAGAGGAAGAATGTCTCATGTGCTCCAGTGCCCGCAAGATCGCAAACAATTCTGCATCAAAGACAGTAAAAGTCTGAGGCAGTCGGACCTTGAGGACACGATATGGAAAAACAACTGAGCAACCAACAGAATCCCCTTCTTTCGACCCATCCGTAAAAACAGCTACATAGTCGTGGTGCTCAGATAAAATGGCAGAAAATGCTGCATTAAAAACGGTGGCAGGAGTGCAATCTCTCTTGTACTGCAATAAATCTAAAATCACTCCGGGCCTCTTCAGTAACCAGGGTGGCAGGCGGTTAAAACCTGGGATTTGGGGTTGTACAGACTCCACACCGAGGGACTCTAGTACACGTTGCACACGGATCCCAAACGGCAACGTAGCCCAGGGACGGCGGGAAAAAAGGCGGTCCAGAGGTGGATGGGCAACAAGATGGTGAGCAGGCGATGTGGGAGCTGCAAGAAACTTACAAGCCTGGCGCACCAGCAGGAGCTGCCGCCGGATGGTAAGTGGCAGTTCGCCAGCCTCAGCACAGAGGCTGGGTACGGGACTGGTCCTATAAGCACCCATGGCCAGTCGGATCCCAGCATGGTGAACAGCGTCAAGGATCCGCAAATAAGATGGCCTCGCTGACCCCTTATACTGTGCACCCATAGTCCAGCCGTGAACGCACAAAAGCTCCATAAAACTGTAGGAGACGCGCCCTGTCCGCGCCCCAAGACCTGTGGCTGAGGCACTTGAGGATGTTCAGTGCCTTCAGCGTTCTGGCTTTCAAGTCACGTAGGTGTGGCAGCCATGACAACCTGGAGTCAAAAATTAGGCCCAGAAACCGCACTGTGTCTCTAAAATGTAGGACAGTATCCCCCATATGCAAGGAAGGCAAAGTAAAAAGATGACGAGAACGATTAGAATGAACACTTATCGGCAGAAAACCGAAAACCCGTCTTTGCAGCCCACTCCTCTAACCGCCGCACTGTTAGCTGCAACTGACGGCTCACGGTTGCAACACTGGAGGAGGAACAGAAAACAGCAAAGTCGTCCACAAATAAGGAGCACTGTACTGGACTCCTCACTGTAGACGTTATACTGTTGATGGCTATGGCAAAGAGGGTAACGCTTAAAACACTGCATTGGGGGACACCGTTCTCTTGCTCAAAGCAATCAGACAGTGTGTTACCAACGCGGGTCCGAAAAAACCGCTGAGACAGGAAAGACCGAATGAAAATCGGGAGGCGGCCACGAAAGCCCCATTGACGCATTTGTGCAAGAATACAGTGTCTCCAAGTAGTATCATATGCCTTACTGATGTCAAAGAAGATACCGATACAGTGATGCTGACGGAGAAAAGCCTGCTGAATAGCCGCCTCTAGGAGGGTCAGGTTGTCGACCGTGGACCGAAATGTTCGGAATCCACACTGAAAGCGGCTAAGGAGCTGTCTGGTCTCTAACAGCCAGACCAGACGCCGGTTAACCATCCGTTCCAGGGTCTTTCCGACACCGAGCGAGGTGGCGCAGTGGTTAGCACACTGGACTCGCATTCGGGAGGACGACGGTTCAATCCCGTCTACAGCCATCCTGATTTAGGTTTTCCGTGATTTCCCTAAATCGTTTCAGGCAAATGCCGGGATGGTTCCTTTGAAAGGGCACGGCCGATTTCCTTTCCAATCCTTCCCCAATCCGAGCTTGCGCTCCGTCTCTAATGACTTCGTTGTCGACGGGACGTTAAACAGAAACCCCACCACCACCATCTTTCCGACACAGCTTGTCAAGGCGATACTACGATAACTACCGGGACATGTGCGGTCCTTTCCTGGTTTGAGGAGAGGGATGAGAATTGCCTCCCTCCACGAGGTAGGGAACACTCCTGTCTGCCATATGAGATTAAAACATTCGAGGAGGATTTCCTTTGACGCCGCTGGCAGATGTCGAAGCATGGAGTACCGGATGCGGTCGTAACCTGGTGCAGTGTCAGAAGTCTCAGTAAGTGCCGATTCAAGTTCCCACATGGAGAAAGGGGAATTGTAGGCCTCAGAACTGTTCGACCGAAAGACCAAGGTCGCTCTTTCGACAGTCGCACGGTAGCGACGAAACGCTGGATCCTGATTTGCAGTGCCAATACTTTGTGCAAAATGCTCTGCCAGCGTCTGAGCAATGGCTCTGGGTGTCGTTTGGAGGCATCCCTGGTTCAGGACAGCAGCTATTGGTAAACGGCTATGTTTACCGGAAATCCTCTTGTGGAACAAGTGGAACGGTTGATGGAGTCCAGGAACTCATGCCATGACCTTTTCTTGCTCTCTTTAATGACACGGCGTGCCCTGGCTCTCGCGATTCGAAAGGCGGTAAGATTGACCGCTGTTGGGCGGCATTTAAATCGGCGAAGAGCCGCACGCCTGTCCCGGATGGCTGAACGGCACTCTTCTGTCCACCAAGGCACAAGGCGCCGCTTAAGAGTACCAGAAGACTGTGGTATGGACAGGTCAGCAGCATGATGGACCACAAGCGTGATGTGATCCACCCATTCCTGTACGTTATTGTGGCCATCAAAGACAGCCAACCGAGTGAACAGTGGCCAGTTAGCCCTGCCAATCATCCACGATGGTGGCCGCTGCTCCAGCGTCTAAGGTCATTGCATCCAGAGGGGGTAAACAAAGGGAGCAAACGGTAAGCCTCTGAGGTGAATGAATTTCAACTGCAACTGCTTGCAGGTCAGTATCCAGGGGGAGAGCAGAGGAGTGGTGGTCATTATTGACAAACACGGCGACTCCGCCTTTGGCCCTTTCTCCAGTCAGGTCATCTTTGCGATATGACGTATAGCCCCTTAGTACAGGAGCATCAGATGGTTTTAAATGCGTTTCCTGTAAACACAAGCACAGGGGGCGTTGCCGTGCTAGGAGGTTCAGTTCCTCCACATGTGCCCGGAATCCATTCATGTTCCACTGTATAATGGGAGCCATCTATCAGGGTGGGAGTACCTTCATTCTCACTTTCTGTCGGGGAGGAGAGCCCACAACAGGTGGAGGCTCAGTTTTGGGGCGAGATGATTGCCCCAGTCTGACATCAACCTCCATCGCCTCAGAAGAGAAGACGAGAGAGACGTCAGAGAGAATGACATCCACATCACGAGACTGTATAACTGCAGTCTCCTGTAGTGGGCGAGTCTACACCTTTGTCTTTGGCTTCGATGTTCTGGCCTGAGGTGGCATTGGAGCCAAAACCTCAGAAGCAGTAGGGGGTGTAGCAGCGCTGGGCAGTGCACAAGACTGGACCCGGGAAGGGGCAGGAAGTTCCATGATGTCAGCTATCACGGCCTGGTCAGAAGGCCGGGGGGGAGCAGCAGGCTTCACAGGAACGGCAGCAGCACACGTACATTGACAAGCGCAGGTGCTAGTGCTGACAGTAGCAACCTCCGTTTGTGTAGCGGCATCGGTTTTCAAGACTGGTTGTTTGAGAACAGAAGAAAAGGAAGCAGCGAACGTGGGCGGCTGCATGGACTTGTAGATTTTCTTCGCCTCACCATACGGGATGCGTTTTGTAGTTTATAGTTCCTGGACCTTCCGTTCCTCAAGGAAAACTCTGCATTCCCTACTCCACACAGGGTGATCCCCAGAGCAGTTGACACACTTGGGAGGAGAGGAGCAACCAACTCCCTCATGGGCGGCTTTACCAGAATTCCCGCAAGTGGCTTCCCCTCTACAGCCGAGAGTAGTGTGTCCAAAGTGTTGGCATTTAAAACACCGCATGGGGTTGGGGTAATAAGGCCGTACACTGAGACGTAGGAAACCTGTCCTCTTTTAACCGCTCTCAGGCGTGATTTTAATCTCCTGGGTGACTTAACCTCTCTTTTAGGTGACAATGTCTCTATGGCAGATCGGGTTTTAAGTTTTATTCGCGCAAGCGGCTTTTATAGGTCCATTTAAATTTTTTTTTAACATCACCCTCTTTTGAGCTGTATCTTTTAATTAGTTTTGTGTTGTAATTCGACTCCACCCTAAACTTTTAGGCTGGAGGTTTTACCGTGTTGCAGAGTGGCTGGCTCATCCTATTATTTTCGTGATCAGCCAGCCACAGTCCTCTGCTGTGCAGTTTTAATTCCGTCTGCCTTCGTTCTCTATGTTGTTTTTGTTGCTGTGCTCTGTTTTCCGTGTTGTCTTACAATGGACCATGGGGCTTTTCTTCCCCCGAAATTTTTCTTTTAGTGCTTCGCCTGACTGGTGGATAGTTTCACTGTGCTCTGTGTTTTTATGAAACAAGGGACCGATGACCTTTGTAGTTTGGTCCCTTAAATCTTTAACCCAACCAACCAACCTGCCTCCACATGCTCTGGAAATTTGGTGCTGTTAAATGTAAGGATAAATGAGTCAGTCTTTATGAGAGTACCATCCACCCGTTTCATAATGTGTTGCACGTCGACAATTCCTTCCCGGGATCATTCAGCCTTCAGTTCGTCTTGGGGAATGTCAACGAGATCTCTGCAAGTTACAACACCCTTGCTGTAGTTCAAGGTGTTGTGAAATTCAGTCTCTATCGCAAACTCCCCAAGAAATTGTGCCTTCTGAAGGTTCTGGACTTGCTGGAAGCTAGATGTTTCAACCAACAAGGTGCCATTTCGCAAGTGCTTTACAGATTTTAATGTGCCAGCAATACCTTCTAAGCCCTTCTGTATATAAAATGGCGAAACTTTTTCAAAACTCCCGTCTTTTCATTTAATTATGAAAAACACATTCTGCGAAGCAGCATGCGTTCTGTTACTACTACCTGAATCAGGAGGACTGTCTACGCGAACCCTCTTGTTGGATTGGGTGTTAGAACCCACCAGCAGTCCACCCTTTCCGCTGGCAGGAGAAGAATAAAAGTTCGAGGGTTCCATCTCGGTCCCACGAGCAGCTAGGGAACTAGAAGTCCACCTAGACAGAGCCCCGCGTGCCTAGGTAAGCCTTATACAACTGGGGTGCGGCAGGTGCCCCAGAGGTTGCCCGCTTGCGACTGTTCCACCCCAACAGCCATGCATCTTATAGGCGCACAGCACACCGTAAGATTGAGGGTTTTTTATAGAGGTTTACCTTCCTCGCAATCCAGGCGGTCAAGCCAAGATTACCATTCCCCGCAGCACACAACATTCCACCGCCGCGCCATGCGGTGGTCGCTGAAGCATGTCCGGGGGTTACGGTGACAGGAGACTGGCGGCGCTGACCAGTCCCCAGCACAGGACCCCGGGGTCGCCAAGCCCGTACTCAGCAAATGAATGCTGAGCCCCTGGGGGGGGGGGGGGGAGACACAGGGAAAGGCTGTATTCATGTAGGGTCTCCAGCCGCAACATATCGTCATCTGGACACAATATTCCGGCGGTCCACCTGGCCGCCATGGCCGCCATCTTCGGGTGAGTAGGCCGTCGCAGTAACTCGCCTGAACAGAAATTAAACACTTTGTTTTTAGTGTCATGTGTGTCTATGCAGGCGCGTCGCATTTGCGACTCGCCGTGTACAGGTATCAGGTAGTGGTTTTAACAATATTTATTGACAATATATTTACATTTGTAGGGCCAGGCGTCCTTGGGCCTCAGGGGCCCTTAGCCGACCTACTGTGGTGTCCGCTTTACTACTACATTACAGTTGGTTCAGTGTAATTCTTCTTCCTCTTTTAGTATACACCTGGTTATTTTGAACCTTTGGCCTGTTCTTGGGTGAACAATGCCTACTTCAACTAGTTGCGGAAGGGTGTTTCTGAGTTGGTCTATTTTGTTGCTCCAACGGCGGGGTAAGGAGGTGTCCTTCTGCTGGGTGCCTGGTCATGTAGGAATATGGGGCAATGAACAGGCCGATCGGGCTGCCAAGGAGGCCTGCAGAGAGCAGGATGTGGTCCAGTGTTCTATTCCCTTGTAGTCTGTTATTTCTGCACTCCCCAAGAAGTGCATGGAGTTGTGGGGGGAAGAATGGCTGGCGGTGACGGCCAATAAACTGCGGTTGGTGAAGTCAACAACTCGGCCGTGGCGTTCCCCCTGCCGGGTGCTCAGGCGGGAAGAAGTGACCCTCACGCGTCTTCTTATTGGGCACTGTCCTCTCACACATTGCTTTCTATTAAGACGGGAGGATCTTCGGATTTGTGATGCTTGTGGTGTGCACATCTCTGTCCGCCACATTTTGATAGACTGCATTTTATACCGTGATGCAAGGGCAGAAGCACAAGTTGATGGGGATCTGCCCTGTGTTTTAGCTAATGATGAGACGTGTGTGTCTAGGGTTTTAAAGTTTTGTGATGTGTCGGGACTCTGGCTTAAACTTTTAGGCTAGAGGTTTTAGTGTATTGCAAAGTGACTGGCTCCTCCCTTTTTCCTTGCGGTCAGCGAGCCATTACCATCTGCTATATTGTTTTAGCTTTCTCTACCACTTTCTTCCTGGGTTGTCGATGTTTTACTGCTGGCGGCATGCTTTGTCCCACGCTTCGGTGTGGGTCGGCACATATTTTTCCAAACTAGTTTCCTGTGTCTTACATTCTGTTTTACCTTATTGTTCTGAGTCTTTTCTTGACACCCATCTAAATCTGTTACTGAGCAGGCGCTGTAGACCTTACCATCGTTCGCCCTTAAAACCCTCTCCATCCATCCATCACATTGGTGTAAAGTTTGGTTGCTTTCTTTTTGATTGCTTCCTTTAGGGTGTCCATTTGTGATGCTTCGTGGAGTGCTTAAGTGCTCTCCCAGGGTGGGGCGTGCAGTATCCATCGGAATACCTTGTTTTGGACTACTTGCAGTGACTGTATTTGTGTCTTGGCTATTCCCCATGCTGTGCTTCCGTACAGGAGTGCTGGGAGAACTGTTACCTTATATAGTCTAAGTTTTGTGTCGTGGTTCAGGTCATTGCTTAGGAAGAGGGGGGTTAAGGCCTTGGTCATCTGGGTACACTTCCGCTTCTTGTCCTGGATGTGTACTTTGAAGAAGAGGCTGGCCTTTAGTTCTACACCCAAGTACCTAACTGATGGTGTCCATGGGATTCTACGACCGAGGACCTGTATTGGTTCCAGTCGTGGCCTTTTCTTGCAGAAGTACACCATCTTGGTCTTCTCCGCGTTGAATGATACCTTGTTGGTTCTGCACCAGGAGACGACCTCGTCCATCTGGCGTTGTGGTCTGTTTCTGTTCGCGAAGTGTTGGCGGCCGCTCGTATAGAGGGCCGTGTCGTCTGCATACTGCGCGAGTCGGACGTTGTTGGCTCGTGGTAGGTCGTTAATGAAGACGTTGAAGAGCTTCGGCGAAAGGACAGAGCCTTGTGGGATACCAGCTGCGAGTGTCTTCGTGCTGGACTGCTTCTTCTCTACGGCAAGTACGATGCGGCGGTCCTTCAGGTAATCCACGACGAGGTGTATGTAGCAATAGGGAATTGAAGTTTGGGTCGTCAGCTTATGGATTAGTTTTTCGTGCCACACTCGATCGTACGCCTTGTGCCAATCTAGGAAGGCGGCCGCGGTGGCGAAAGAGACGTTGTAGTGGTCGGCGATGTGTTCCACCACTCTCAGGACCTGTAGCTCTGCCGACAGTTTCCGCTGGAATCCGAATTGTTCGGATCTTATGGTGTCATCTTCTGTCACCGGTTGTTGGATTCGCTTGAGGATGACTCTCTCAAATATTTTGCTGAGTGTGCTCAGTAGGCGTATAGGCTGGTAGCTCGTCGGGAAATGCACAGGACCTGTAGCTCTGCCGACAGTTTCCGCTGGAATCCGAATTGTTCGGATCTTATGGTGTCATCTTCTGTCAGCGGTTGTTGGATTCGCTTGAGGATGACTCTCTCAAATATTTTGCTGAGTGTGCTCAGTAGGCTTATAGGCTGGTAGCTCGTCGGGAAATGCAGGTCCTTTCCTGGCTTAGGGAGTGGGATGATCCTAGTGGTTTTCCATTTCTGCGGAAAATGGTTGTTGAAGACAGCTGTTGAAGATACGCGTTAGTAGCACGAGGGGTTTTCGTGGTAGCTCCTTTAGGTGTGCGGTCCGTTCCTGGTGCAGATGTCCCCTTCCGTTTCTGTATTATTTTCTTCACCTCTCTAGGGGTTGTGAGAAGTGGCTGGGTTGTTGCGGGGCGGCCCAAGAAATCTTGTGTGAACTGTGTTATGGCGTTTTCTTGCTGTCTTTCTGCTTCGTTGTTCATATTGTGGCAGGCTGTTTTGTTCTTCAGCGAAGGCTTCTGCAATTTGTAGTGGGTCGTATGTGAGTCCCTGGTTCTGTTCTCTTTTCCTTGTGTTTCCTTTCCTTTTTTAGTGCGTTTCTTCACCCCTTGTTTTGCCTCTGTATGTGAGGATTTGGAACTGCGTCAGGTCTGTGTCTTTTAGCCGTTCTCCTTGTTCGCTGTCCGTCTTCGTCCCTTCACCGCATGTGTTCCTGTTTCTATGCGTTTGGGCGCTGATGGCCATGCTGTTTAGCGCCCGAAAACCTCAAACCACACACACACACACACACACACACACACACACAGTGGTTCGTCTGGATTGCGCGTTTTGGTTCCTTGGGGGAGCGGATGTCTTTGACCAGGTCCCACTCCCGTTTTTGCTGGAGGTGGAACTGGTCCATCGTGTCCTCCCATTGTTCGCATCTCCATTCTTTCAGTCGGTTCCTCAGTTCACGTTGTAGCCTGTTCATGGTTCCCCTGTCGCCTGGGTTTCTGAATTGTTGCCACCTGTGTCGGTATCTGTTTTTGTGATGGCATAGTTCCTGTAGAAGAGGGGGCAGCTCAGTTGCGTGTGGTGTCGTTGCTATTGTAGTTGCCGTGGCTCTTCGTGACGCCGCGGTGATCTTCTCTGTCAGATAGTTGATTGCCATCGAGATTTCTTCTACGGATCGTAGGGACAAGGTGGGGCAGACTGAGTTATTCAGCGATCTTCTGTACGCTTCCCAGTCGACGTTCCTGGTTGTCCATTGCTCGTTGGATAGTTCCACCCGCCGTAGAGAGATCAGCGCGGGTAGATCGGAAGAGAGGTCATTCAGTGCTGTTAGCTTGAACTCTGCTGGTACGTTCTTCGTTATCACGATATGTAGAACGTCTGGATTGTGACTATCGAATATTGGGATGTAGGTCGGCTCGTCTGGTGCGTGAACGTCGAGCTCTAGTTCTTCTGCGATGGCCAGCAGTCTGTTATCGTTCCTGTTATTCACGCGTGAATTCCAGTTCCGGTGTTTGCAGTTCAGGTCTCCTCCTATGAGCGCTGCAGAGGAGAGCCTTGTTATTCCCTATATGTCTTGTTGGACTAGTTCCGCTCGTGGGGGTGGGGAGGTACGCTGCTGCGAATGTAATGTTTCCTGCGTTTGTGCGTACGGTTTCTGCCGTGGCTTCGATGTGGTTTCGTCGTGGTAGGTCTTCCATATGGTGAATAAGGGAGCGCCTGACGAAGACAGCTGTGCCCCCTCCTCTTCTGAGCTGTCGGTCGGTCCGATAGGCGTACATGTTCCGGAGTTTGAAAGACTCATTCCCGTGGAGGTGCGTTTCATCACCATTAGGACGTCGACTTTGTGGGCCGCGATGAACTGTTCGACTTCGATTTTCTTCTCTCTCAATCCGTCGGCGTTCCATATCGTCGCTGTAAAGTCCCTTGTTTTGGTGTGATGAGCCATCTATTCAAAGAGGGACAGTATTCCTTCTGCTAGTGCCAGTATCTTGCTGAAGGGTGTCGGTGGCGGTTTGTATTTTGGTGCCTGTTTGGCGGATTTTTGTTAGGGTGTCTGGTTTGAGGAACGTCTTGAAGAGTGTCGATATCTGTTTGACGGCATCTCCAATGGATCTTGTTGTTGCTGGTTCGCCCTGCACTGCTTGTGTCGCTGGTCTTCCCCACGCATTCGTGCGGGCCGGTGGTCGCTGCCGAAGTGGTGGAAAGTTCTGTGTAGAATTCGCTGGTGGTGGGGGAGCGCTTGTCGATGTGGTCATTGCAGGTCGGTGGTCGGGCTGCCTCCCTCTGAGGTTTACTGCTGGGCGGAATGGTTTCAGAGCTCGTTGGAATTCAGGGCCGCGGAAGTTTGCGGAGTGTCTTTTCGTCCCACACAGAGCGCAAGTGTAAGGCTCTGCTGGGCTCAGTTTGCACTTGGCTGATGAGTGAGGTCCGGCGCACTTGACGCACCTCGCCGGTAGCCGGCAGTAGCGACTGTTTGGCGTAGTCTCTGGCAGTTATTGCGCTGTGGCGGCCCATCGCGAGGCTCGTAATTCTCTATCCGCACTCTTTGATCAGTATGAACCTTTCCTCGTAGATGGCGTCCGATTTCTTCCCCTTGGGGAGGGATATGACGTATACTGACATGGGGACCAGCTTCTTGGTGTTCTCGTCCCGTTGGCTGTACTGGTGGATATCCTTGATTTCGTAGCCTCTCTTCAGTAACACGTTGACGATTGTCTGGGGTGGAACGGTTTCTGGTATTCCTTTTATTACCACTTTCAGGTTTCTATCTTCCAGCAGTTGATGTGTGTAGCAATGCATGTTGTTGTGCTCCAGAACTGCATTAGCCTTGTGGTAGTATCGAAGTGGTAGTATCGAAGTGGTATCGTATGTGATCACCTTTGTAAATTGCTCTCAGTTCTCTGATGATGTTCTTTTTCAGTTCCGCGTTGAGGAGTAGGTAGTCTTTGGTGTGGTACACTACTAGTGGTGGCAGCTTGTTCGTGTTTGCTGCCGTCGTTGGCGTCGGTTGTGACGTGGCTTTTCTGTGCGTTCCGCGAGTTCCGCGTAGACGTTGCTGACGGGAAAGTTGAAGGGTTGCGTGTTGGTTTTCGCCCTCTTTCAGATGTGTCCGGTGATGTGGTTCCCTTCTTGCGTCGTCGTTTATTGGTAACTACTTGGAAGCCGTCGTCTTCCATCTTGTCCGGTACATCTTGTCCTGTTGTGGGTGGGTCGCACACCATTTGTGTGTCTTCACTTTCTGAGTCGGCGTCCGAGGCGCCGGCCGACGATTCTTCCGAGGACGACCGCACTGGTCGGCCGTCGTCTTCCGAGTCGCTGGCGTGGCGTCCCTGTCTCGTCGTCTTTGCTGTTGACTCTTTGCGTAGCCGCGCCCGACGTAGAATGTCGAGGATTTGCTGGTGTTCTTCCACCAGGAGGTCGGCCATATGCAGATTCAACCTGCACTGTGGTACGTCGAGTGAAGCATCTGCATGAAGGGATGCGGCGTCCAGTATCGTGATTCCTTGGTCCGGTGGTTCTTCCAGTGAAGAAGTGGCACCTGGTGGCGGGGAAGGGGCCGCGGATTCTCGCATGTCCCGCCGCAGCCGGAGCCCTGACCGTGAAACTGCACTACGCTAACAAATCTAGTTCAGGTTAATCCTGAACAGTCTCTCACCCTAGTTCGCCCTACGCTTAGCGCACGTCAATTTTGCTTTTTTACGCTCGCAAACGCACGGTTTGATCGTAGTGAGTCGCAGCGAGGCGCTGTGAGTAACGCAGTACTCACGCTACGGCTGCTGCACTGCACTGCACTGCAAATCTCTGCTGACATCAACCAGGAGTGAAACAGGCTAAGCAGCGAAGCTGCTGTTCCTGTGTGGACCTCAATAACGATTTCTGGCCTCACGGGTGGGATTGGTCTATGTGAGCGGCTGCGTGGGAGCTGACGCTTCGTCGAAATCGTCATCGGGGCTGCGGAAGAAACTACTCCCGCAGCAGATCGCCCCCTGATTCTCGGATGTGCGACAGCCAGGTGAGATGCCTTTCCAGCGTCACACCGAGGTATTTGCCGGACGGTGACCACGGGATGGGGCCTCCCGAGATCGTGACAGGCGGCAGGGCAGGATACAGTCGTCTCCGAGTGAAGACGACCGCCTGGCTCTTGGCGGCGTTAAATTTGAGTCTCCACTTGGTGGACCACGCCTCCAGGACGTCGCACGCTAGTTGCAGTCGGCGGTGCATCGCGACCACATTCATGCTGCGGGTGAACAGCGCAGTGTCGTCGGCATAAAGAGCCAACTCCACGCGCGGTGCGTCAGCGGTGTACAACAGGGGACTGAGAACCGTCCCCTGCGGTATCCCCGCACGAATCGGCCGGTCGGTGGAGGTGCCGCCGGCAGCCCGGACGTGGAAGGGGCGGCCCGCGAGGTGAGACCGCAGCAGAATGGCGTGTCACGTCGGGACCCCATATACAAGGAGCTTGTACACGAGGCCCTCGTGCCACACACAGTCGAACGCCTTGGAGATGTCGAGGAGCACCGCCCCAATGTACTCCCGCGTCTCCAGCGCCCGCGTCGCCTGTTCCACCAGGCGTAGTAGCTGTTGTGTGGTCAAGTGGCCCCTCCGGAACCCGAACTGCTCCTCCGGAAGAGCCCTTCAGCAGTGACGTGGCGCAACAGGCGCTCCACGATCTTGGGAGCAGGTTGATCGGCCGGTAGTGCTCTGCATGGCGCGAATCCTTGCCGGCCTTGGGGATAGCCACCACTTCCGCGTTTCCACGCGGAAGGGAAGGTCCCAGAGCGGAGAACGCAGTTGAAGGTGTCCGCCAGCGATTGATGTACTTCCGGCGGCAGTAACTTCAGGACGTGGTTCGTGACACCATGGGAGCCACCCGTTTTCCTGGGGTTTTCCATGAGACGAACGTGGTCGGCATCGAAGACGTCCGCGATGGGGTGGAAGTTGTCGGCGAACACGTCGGCGAGGGCATTGGCCTTGGCGTCCGGGGCACACACAACCTCGCCACCAACCTGGAGTGGAGGAACCCGCTGATGGCGGCGGAGGAAGCACTTGGCGGTTCGCCAGGCACTCCCATCGGTCGTGTCCAGGGTGGCCACAAGACCAGCCCAGTCACAGTTCTATTGTTCATCAATAGCGGCCCGGATTTTGCGCCGTGCCCTATTGAGGCGGCGCTTGGTCGCAGGCTGGCGAGTGAGCTGCCACTCACGAAAAGACGGTTCTTGGCCATGATAGCCTCCAAGATATGCGGCAGAAGCTGCCGTGACATCTCGCGAGGCCTCCGCGGTTGTCTGGGAGACGCAGCTGCAGCAGCGCTGAGAGTGTGCCGCGTGAAGAACGCCAGCGCAGCATTGAAGTCGAGCACGTCGGACTGGCCTCTGGTTGGAAAGAAGGTGTCGCCATACAGACCCAGGACGACAGCGCCGTGATGTTGGGTGACGCGAAGAAAGTGCCACCCACTGACTTTGGTGACGCGTGAGTTCCATTGCGGGCTCTTGGCATTCAAGTCGCCCGCAATGAATAGCTTCCCACGCAGCATCAGCAGTGCATCGAAGTCGGCCTCCAGGAGGTGGCCCCTCGGTGGCCTGTAGACTGCGATGAAGGTAATGACCCCCGCCGTGGTGGTGACAGCCACCCCAGTGGCCTAAACCGTAGCAAGAGGCGACATCTGGATTTCGTGGTTCTTCAGCGATCTCTTCACGTAAACAGCGGTGCCACCCCCATGGGTGGGCCGGTCGGTACAGTAGCAGCGGTACTTCGCCACCCTGACGTCCACACCAGGTTTCAGGAACGTCTCGCAAACGAGACAAATGTCTATTGCCTCGTTGCGGAGGAATTGGCGGAATTCCCCTTGTTGGGGAACCAAGCTGTGTGCATTAAAACCGCAGACTGTGAGCCCATGGACATGCGAATTATCCATGGCGGGCAGCAGGAACAACGCCGGCTTGGAGGGCGGACGTGACGAGCTCAGCCGCATCGTGAGCTGTGGGGGCCTCTGGGGCAGCCTCCATGGCAGGAACAGCAGGTTGGGGAGGGACCGCAGGGGGCGGTCGCCGCAGCGGCGCAGCCGGAGGGGCGGACTGTTGCCGCGCCAATGGGGCAGCAGTGGTCGGCCGTTCCGCCGCGGGGGCGGACCGGCGCGGTCCTCGGCGGCGCCTGCGGGGGGCGGTAGCTTGTTCGGTAGGCGTGGGTGCAGAGGCAGCAGCCGCCTCGGTCGAGGCAGGCCGCTGCTGTGCAGCGCTATCGGAGGCAACAGGCTGCTGGGGGGAGGGGGCGGGCGCTCCTCCGTTGGCGGCATCAGCGAAGCTGGTGTGAGGCTGCACCTTGCGGGAAGGGGCAGCCCGGCCACGGTGCTGATGTCGGCCATGCTGAAGGGCCGGACACCCTCGGTAGCTCGCGACGTGCGCGCCGTTGCAGTTGCAGCACGTCGGTTATCTCCTCTCGTGGGAGTGTGCACTCCTTGCTCTGATGCTGGGCCCCACACTTGATGCAGCGGGTCTGCATCGAGCAGTAGCGAGACACATGGTCGAGTCATTGGCAAGAGAAGCACTGGGCCCTCTTGCCTTTGGCCCGCAGTGGTTCCACTTTGACGTCGACCCGCCCTACCTGCCGCACCTGAAAGATCTTGCGATTTTCCAGGTTGTCGACAAGAACGACGTGGTAGAGCGGCACGGGGCGGTGGGTGCGTGGGGAGTTCATGAGCCCCGTGTGGCGGATGCCGAAGCCCGTGTCCTCCAGTTCTTCACGGAGGTAATCCGCCCCCAAACTGGAGGGGGAGGCGGCGGAACACCACCTTCAACAGCTTGAGCGGTTCCGACGGGTTCGTGTAGCAGTGGAGGCCATCTTTGCAGATGACATCCATTACTGCACGGTAGTCCTCGACAGTGGTCACGGAGAGTCGGTAAAGATCATTGCCGGCAGTCCTGATGCTGGCAGTGGGCGCCATTCGAGTGATCTTCAGCTCGAACGGCTTATAAGGGCCGTCCCACTGGACCACAATCGGTGGCTGGCGCGGCGATGTTTTCCGGAGGGGGGGTGGCGGCGTCATCCGTGACGTCATCAGACGCGGCCTGGAAGACGTTGGCGCTCGGCAGCGGCAGCGCAGGCTGTAGGACAGCCGCCCTTGCCGTGTGCCGCCTGGCAGGGGTGATGAACCCGTCCTCGTCAGGGTGGCGCACGGGAGCAGGCCCTGTGGTGGACCGCTGCTCCCTCGCGTGCGTCGTCTTCGCGACCGTCTGGGCCGCGGTGGCAGCGGTGGCGCGGGAGGCTTTAGGGGCCTTCTCCCGCGGCCGAGCAGTGTCTGAGCCTTGGGAGCGGACGTCAGAGTCGTCAGCCCGGCGCTTCCGGAGTGCACGGGCATCGTCAACGTCACGTCTGTCAGCGTCGGCAATTGCCTCCGCGAGATTTGCGTCTGGCAATTCGTCGTCATCTTCGATCACGGCGGCCTCTCGAGCTGGCTTTGCACTCGCCCAGACCGCGGTAGTGCCCTTCTCGCAGGGCGGGGCAGAAACGCGTGGCTACGGGCTCTTGCTGTCGCAGGGCCGTAGGGGCAACCACGAGCGAACCGACCTCTTGCATGGCCGGCCCCCGTGGCGCACCCAGTGAGACCGCCGTCGCCAGGGACGCAGACTCTTGCACTGCGCCTGGCGAGGCCCCCACCGGCTCACCTGCCTCTTGTCGCCCCGTGCCCGGCAGTGCATAGTCGCCCCCATGAGCAAGCTTGTGCATTCGCACGAGCATGCGCTCCTGGGCAAGCTTGTGCATTCGCACGCGCTCCTGGGCGCGAGAAACGTCATCAGAAGAGTTATCCAAGTCATTGTCAGGTAGTCGGCGCCTGTTCGTCATAAGTGGGGGCCGGATGGGGCCGCCGACGGGAGCAAGTCAGTCGCCTGAGCTGACCCCGCCGGACAGCGATCCGCCACACCCTTCGCTCGATCGTCAAACACGTCCTCTCGCCTCGACATCGCAACTCGGACTCGTGAGTGTGCACTAGGGCTGCTCAGCTCGGAATGAAATTAAACATGCCGCGGCGGCCCGTTTATACACCGACCGTGGGTTCACCGCGCATGCGCGAACATAACTGCCCACTAGCGCAAGGCACAACAGCGCACCTGTGGCGAAAGCTCGCGGAAACCATAAATCGATATCAAACACTGTTGACAGCTTTTGATGACCGAAACAAGGACTATTGTTTCTTAATGTCAAACAGAACAGGGTTCTAACTCTTACTTAAAGAATACTCCTTATCTCTATTTATAATATTGTCAGATAGCCGGATGTCAACGGCTTCTTTCATTACACAGTCCCAATACCACGACGCAGGGGCAACCACTTGTGCCTCATCGTACAGCATTTTATGTCCTTCCGTAAGACAATGTTCCGCCACTGCAGGTTCTTCTGGCTGAGATAAACGCGTGTGGCGATGATTCTCCACGCAATGATCCTGGACCGTGCGAATCTTTTGTCCAATATGAGCTTTCCCGCAATGGCAGGGAGTCTTGCAGACCCCAGGCTTTCTCAAATCCAGATCATCCTTCATTGAGCCCAGCTGAGCTCTGGTCTTAACTGGCGGTCGGAATACACTTTATGATAAACACTATGTCCTAATGTCCCATCATCCCTTCTGTAGACCAAGACATATAAAAACGGAAGTTTTCCATCGTTTTCAACTTCCATCGTGAACTTAATATTGGGATACAGACAAAAAGATGGGAGGGAAGCTCTCGGCGTATCTCCAGAATCAAGTTGGCTTTAAGAACACAGCCTTCAGTGCCATGTCCTCAAAAACTTCCATAAACAAATTGGCAACTATGGGGGATACTGGACTCCCCATATCCACTCTGTCAGTTTGTTCAAAGTATTTGTCGTTAAAAAATACGTCGATGTCAGCACATGGCGTCAAAGCTTTTGTATCCCGCCTGGTAGGAGGCGCGTGGGTCTGCTCCTGTAAAATGAAGGGTAGGCCGAATGTAGGAAGCGAGTAGGAGCAGGTGAGGTAAAAATCTCGGTACTGCAGAGTGAATTTAAGTCACCTTTACTATAGGAAGAATTAGGATTAATTAAACTTAACGTAACTTTGGCTGAGATGAGCACGTAGGTGCGAAGCCGTACAGGTATCTACGCTAACAGCTACTAGTAGTTGGACGAACTATCATTGAAGTAACTGAAGTAACAAAGTCTTGTAATGATGAGCCCCCTATGAAGTAAAAACAATGTCGCTAGGTCGTCTCCTCGGAATCAAATGGGTAGAATCTTGAGCGGCGCTCGTAGAGCTGCACAGCGCCGGCTAGCGGACGTTGTCGTCGGTGTCGTAGTGCCACCTAAGAACTTGTACCTACGCCGTGAAATCATAGCTATCGATACCACAAAAACTTAGTTGTTTCTTCGTCCAATTTTTCACCAAAACTGCAAAGAACCTTCAAGAGGAACTCGAGTAAACAGAGACACAACACCAAAACTAACGAGCAAATCCGTGGGACTGAGACACAAAGACTTCAAACGATGAGTGAAAACCAGAGAATTGGAAATATGGTGTTCGCATTTTCCGGCGTGTGGACTGAGAAGGGATACTAAATACTTGTCTAAGTAGGAGTGCCCAAATTGCTAACAATAGGCCTTCCTTGTGTACCTAAGGCAAACCGTATAATCACGGCGGGACAGCAGCACCATGTAGAAGTTTTTTTAAGAACATCGTCAGATAATGAAATCCTCTTCAAAGGTGAAAGTATCTTGCGTTTTATACGTTCAGTTGGATCGTTCTACAATCTTCGGTATGGGCAGTCTGCAAGCAAAAGATCCATTTGACCCACATAATCGTCTCGCGAAAGAACAACAGTTGTCTGCTGGTAGAATTACTAAATACTTCTCTTCTCTGATGGATCGGATCGTGGTTCTTTCAAGGGAAGAGATGTAACGTCACGGGGGTGGCAACCGGCACAACTTATGAGAGATCTCTTGCCTAACCTCATCATCTAGATCGTCGAGAAACCTGGAAACCACTTGTTCAATGGCGGAAATAAATTCCGTAATGGAAACATTCCTGGGCGTAGAGGAAAATTAAATCCCTTTTCCAAAACTGCCAGCGTAGCGTCGTCCAGTTGTTTGGTTGTGAGTTTGATCATAACATGTCGACAGGTATCATCATCCATTATTATAGACAGAGAAGGTTGCCTACAGACGGCGTTTGCATGGACCCAGTCTGATATTGCCCAGGACGAACTGTCAACCCAGTCCCAGGATGCAGCAGACAACAACGCCGAAACTTCCAAACGCAAATAAAATAAATCCTTGGATGTGAAATCTTGTTGCCTTTGTGTAAAACGAATGGGCCCCCTTACTACGGCAAAAGCAGCACGCTTCTTAATGCTGTTGGCTATTCTTGTCCCAGTCTAATGAACAATTCTGGCAAATTTAGGTATTATACCTTCATTCCGGCATCTCAGCAGAAAAGCGAGGGCGCTCAGAAACTTCCCCTTCTTCTTACGAAGTTTGTCAAACTTTCTTACAAGTTCAAACATTCCCTCCCAGTAGAGGCTCTTGATGTTGCTCCGTAAACTTCCCCGGCGTAATAATTGGGTCTCCAGCCGGAACATATTGTCACGTGGAGAAGGCTGATTTTGATTTCCGTTTCACCAACATGGAGGAGAACAACCAACCTTTCTCTCTGTGGCAGCTGGATTTTGCATTGTCAGTAGCTTGTGATACTGTCCCGGCGTAACGACAAGCGCCGGCACGAAGATCAAGCATGAGTTCACTGTGCGCCACGTTTCACTGGATTGCGTTTTATTTTCTGACCAGCAGGCCGCGGGTGATTTGCCGGCGGATCTACAATCTCTTTTAGGAAATACTCAAACGAATGTGGTTCAAGTTTTAAAGTTCTGCGACTTGTTCAACTTTTTTACCAAGATTTTAGGGAGAGAATCTTCATTTGTTCACAGGCCCATATTTTACGTAAGTGGCCAGCCAGTGACAATTTCCTGTGGTATCTTTTGCGCTCCTTTCTCGTTTTCCTTACGTTTTATTTTCTTATACAGCATTTTGCATCTTTTCCCGCTTTCTTTGCGTGTATGCTTCCATTTTACTAAATTTGTACACATTCGTTTCTTTTCATGTGTAACAGGGCGCTGATGACCTCAACGTTGAGCGCCCGTAAGCCCCAACACATACATACACACACACACACACACACACACACACGGCAGGGAGGGCTGTGAGACGACGCCAGCCTATAGCATGCTGGCTAGGACGTCACCACGACAGGAGCGGCATTTTGGAACTCCGTGCTAGCGTCCACGAATGGGTCGACCATGTTACAGCCGTGATCTCCCATGCTGCTGAATTGTCGATCCCACGGTCCTCAAGTCATCCCAAGAGGCGTCCTGTCCCTTGGTGGACCACTGAGTGCCGCTCAGCCATCCGAGCCAGCCGTGCAGCTCTGCGCCGCTTCAAGTGCCGTCCCTCAGCTGACAATCTTGCGGCCTTTCGGGTGGCAAGGGCCAAGGCGCGGTGACTGATTAAGGAGAGCAAACGACGGTCATGGCAATCGTTCTTGAACTCCATCTCCCGCTCCACTAGTTCTACGAAAGTATGGGAAGCCATCAGGAGGATTTCCGGGCAACGCAGCCAACTACCTGTCACGGCATTGCTGCATCAGGGTTGTCTACTCACGGCGCCGAGAGACATTGCCCAGACACTGGCCATGCATTTTGCGGAATCTACTGCCACTATTAACTGTGATCCAGATTTCTGCCGCTACCGCACTGTCATCGAGAGGGATCACTTGGACTTCCGGTCCCCAAATTCTGAACGCTACAACTGCCCCTTCACAGTGTGGGAACTGGATTCGGCGCTGTCTGTGGCTCATGATACTGCGCCAGGTGATGATCAAATCCTGTACAGCATGCTGCAGCACTTGTTGCTGCCATCCAAGGAAGTTCTCGTGAATTGTTTCAATATGATATGGTCATCCGGCACGTTCCCTGACTCATGGAGGGAGGCGATTTTGGTTCCCCTCCTCAAACCGGGAAAGGACCGAATGCATCCCAGTAGTTATCAGAGTATTGCTTTGACGAGCTGCGTCGGGAAGACATTGGACCGCATGGTCAACCGTCGCCTGGTTTGGCTGCTCGAGACCAGGAAGCTCCTTAGCCACTCTCAGTGTGGCTTTCGGAGATGATGTTCAACTATAGACAACTTGACCCTGCTTGAGGCGGCCATCCAGCAGGCCTTCCTACGTAACCAGCATTGTCTAGGTGTATTCATTGACATTAATAAGGCGTATGACACTACTTGGCGCCGCCTTATCCTCAATAAATTCCATCAGTGGGGCTTTCGTGGCCATCTCCCCATCTTCATTCGGTCCTTTCTTTCCCGCCGCCTCTTTCGATATTGGGTTGGTAATGTGCTATCTGATTTGTACGTGCAGGAGAATGGTGTTCCTCAGGGAAGCGTTTTAAGTGTCACCCTCTTTGCCATTGCCATTAACAGTATCACGTCCACTATCCGGAGTCCGGCCCAGTGCTCCTTGTTTGTGGACGATTTTGCTGTTTTCTGTTCTTCCTCCAGTCTTGTCACTGCTAGTCGGCAGCTGCAGCTTACGATAAAGCAATTAGAGGCATGGACTGCGAAGACGGGTTTTACCTTTTCTGCAGACAAATGTGTGTGTGTGTTCATTGTAATCGTTCTCGACGTGCTTTTACCACCCCTGAATTGCGTCTGAGGGACACCATTCTTCCTATTAGAGACACTGTGAGGTTTTGGGATTCGTGCCAAGCATTTGCTTGAGTCCGTTGGTGTGGAGCGTGTGGCACACCAACTCCAGGGTTTTACCCGCCTGCCTCACTGGTTGCTCCAGAGGCCCAGCGTCATTTTAGACTTGTCAGAGTACCGTAGGAGCTGCACTCCTGCGTTTGTTTTTACCTCCTTATTTTACGATATTTTAAAACAGCATCCCGACCATGTTCCAGTATTTACGGATGGCTCTAAACAGGGGGACTCTGTTGGTTGTGCTGTTGATTTCCCTGATCGAGTCGTCAAGTTACGGCTTCCTGCGGCGTTTACCATCTTTGATGCCGAATTGTTTGCGATCTTGCGGGCATTGGAGTGGCTGGCAGTTGGTGAAAATAAGCTGCGTTTGGTCAAGGCCACCACGCGGCTATGGCGTACGTCCTACCAGTCACGCAGGTGGGATGAGGTTCTCCTCACTCGCCTCCGCATCGGGCACAGTCCCTTAACGCATGGATTTTTACTCCGGCGGGAGGACCCCCAATCTGCAGTGCTTGTGGCGTCCAGATTACTCCAGATCACTGTCCGCCACATTTTACGTTACTGTCTTTTATTCTCTGACCAGAGGGCGGTGGTTTCCTTGCCACCGGATTTGCCCTCTATTTTGCAAGACGAAGCAACGACTGTGGTTAAGGTCTTACCGTTTTGTTTCCTGTGCAGTTTGTTGCCTCGGATTTTAGGGAGAGGATTTTAATGTGCTGCTGGGTGACTGACTCACCCAGGTTTTAGGTAAGAGGTCCGCCAGTCACGATTACCTACTTGTTTCACTTCGTTTTCTGTTCTCTTTTCCTTGTGTTTCCTTTCCTTTTTTAGTGCGTTTCTTCTCCTCTTGTTTTGCCTCTGTATGGGAGGATTTGGAACTGCGTCAGGTCTGTGTCTTTTAGCCATTCTCCTTGTTCGCTGTCCGTCTTCGTCCCTTCACCGCATGTTTCTATGCGTGTGGGCGCTGATGACCACGCTGTTTAGCGCCCGAAAACCTCGAACCTCACACACACACACACACTTGGCTGCGCTGATAGCCCAACTGCCGTCACTATTTCTGTTACTGGGCGATTTTAACGCCCATAATGCTTTGTGGGTCGGCTTGGTGGCGACAGGCTGAGTCACTGTTGGTGAGCAAGTGTTGGCACAGCTCAACCTTTCCCTCTTAAATGATATTGCTCCACACATTTCAGCACGTACTCAGACTTTTACTGTCTTTGTTGCAGAATTGTTTGCTATCTTGCGAGCACTGGAGCAGATGAGACATTCTTCCTGTCATAAATTTCTTGTCTGTTCCGATTTACTAAGTGCCCTTCACTCTTTGCAACGTTTGTATCCAGCAGATAAATAGTCCAGACCATCCAGGATGCCCTCCTCCACCTACAGCGATTGGGGAAGGTGGTGGCTTTCTGCTGGGTTCCGGGGCATGTCGGCATTGCTGGGAATGAAAGGGCAGATCTCGCAGCCAAGGAGGTGTGTCTCGATCCACAAGTATCTCAGTGTGCTATACCCCTGCGCGCGCACACCTCGCTGTTGAACTCACGACTCATGCGTCAGTGGGAGGATGAGTGGCTGGAAGTGACTGACAATAAGCTCCGTATAGTCAAGCCCACAACACGTGTGTGGTGTACTTCCTTTCAGCCCCATCGACGGGACGAGGTTCTCCTCACTCGGCTTCGGATAGGCCACAACCCTATGACGCATGGCTTCCTTTTCCGGCGGGAGGACCCTCCAATGTGTGGTGCTTGTGGCGTCCAGGTCACTGTGCGCCACGTTTCATTGGACTGCGTTTTATTTTCTGACCAGCGGGCCGCGGCTGACTTGCCAGCGGACCTGCCATCTCTTTTAGGCAACACTCGGGCGAATGTGGTTAAAGTTTTAAAGTTCTGTGCCATGTCAAATGTTTTTACAAAGATTTTAGGGAGAGGATCTTAATTTGCTCACTGTGTGACAAGCTCGCCCATATTTTATGTAAGTGGCCAGCCAATGACAATTTACTGTGGCATTCTTGTTGCTACGTTTCCCTTTCCTTACGTTCTACTTTCTTATGTCGCATTTTCCTTCTTTTCCTGCTTTCTTTGCGTGTGTGTTTCAGTTTTATTAGGTCTGTACACATTCATTCCCTTTAATGTGTGTCAGGGCGCTGATGACCTTGACGTTGAGCGCCCATAGGCCCCAACACACACACACACACACACACACACACACATAGCACGTACTCAGCCATCGACCTTTCAATCTGCAGACCAAGCCTTCTACTTGTGCGGTAGTGACCATTTTCCGATATTTCTGTCACCACCACAGCGTCACTCTTCTGGGCGCCCCTGCAGATGGGCTATGAATAAGGCTGACTGGGACTTGTTCGCTTCCATTGCCACTATTGAGCCTCTTTGTCATGACACAATTGATGTGGTGGCTCAAATGATCACTACCCGCATTGTTTCTGCAGCAGAATCTGCAGTTATCTGTTCTTCCAGGTCCCATCGGCGGAGGATTGTTCCTTGGTGGTCGCCTGAAATCGCTGCAGGCATTAGAGACCGTAGGGAGGCCCTTCAACGCCATAAACGCCACCCTTCCCTGGAGAACCTTATTGCCTTCAAACGGCTTCGAGCACTGGTTCGCCTGTTCATCAAGGAAGCTGGTGTTGGGAACGCTATGTCTCCACTTTTGGAACAGGGCCCTCCAACTCCCATGTTGGGACCCAGCTCCAGCGACTTTATGGCAGCATAACCAACAGGTGTACTGGAATTTCCAAAAATGGAGCTGTATCCACCGATACTGACGTAATTGCAGGGCACCTTGCTGAGCATTATGCTCACATCTCTGCGTCGAAGAATTATCTCCCCACATTTAGTCTCCTCAAACAGAGGGTGGAGCGACAACACCTCTCTTTTGCTCCATGCCACCCTAAGCCTTACAACACTCCGTTCAGTGAGTGGGAATTGCTCTGTTCCTTTGGCAACTGTCCTGACACATCCCCTGGCACATATTGTATCCATTCACAAATGCCGAAACATCTGTCAGTTGATTCCCAACGCCGCCTCCTTGCTGTCTTCAACCGCATTTGGAGCAATGGCTACTTCCCATCGCAGTGGCAGGGCAGTATCATTATTCCAGTGCCATAGCCTGGGAAGAACACACTAGATGTTGACAGCTATCATCCCATAAACCTCAGCAACATTGTGTGTAAGCTGCTTGAACGTATGATGAGCCGGTGGTTGTATTGGCTTCTTGAATCTTGGAACCTTCTGGCTCCATCCCAGGCGGTTTTCGCCAAGGACGCTCCACCATCGACAATTTGGTGTACCTGGAGCCTGCCATTCGATCAGTCTTTTCCTGGCGACAACACCTCATTGCCGTATTTTTCGATCTCACGAAGGCCTACGATACGACTTGGCGACACCACATCCTTGCTACTCTGGATGAGTTGGGTCTCCAGGGCCCACTCCCGATTTTTATACAGAACTTTTTATTACACCGCACATGCAGAATTTGCGTCGGTGCTTCCCATTGTGCACCCCATATACAAGGGAATGGGGTCCCGCAGGGCTCTGTCAAGGCGTGCCCCACTCTTTTTAATTACCATCAATGGTCTTGCAGTAGCAGTAGGATCGTCAGTATTTCCTCTCATACGCTGACGATTTTTGTATTTCGTTTTGCTCCTCTTCTACTGTTGCCGCTGAACGTCGCCTGCAGGGAACTATATGGAAGGCGCAATGGTGGGCCCTCGCTCACGGCTTTCAGTTTTCAGCCACCAAAACTTGCGTGATGCACTGTTGTCGCCGTCATACCGTCAACCCCCATTCCCAACTTTACCTCGATGACCAACTACTAGATGTAGTGGAGACTTACTGCTTTCTAGGACTGGTCTTTGACACCCACTTGAGTTGGCTTCCCAATCTTTGTCAGCCTAAAGACAAGTGCTGGCGGCACCTTAGTCTTATCTGCTGCCTGAGCCACACCGACTTGGGTTGTACACTGCTGTAGCTGTACCAAGCCCTTGTACAGTCCCGTATTGATTACAGGAGCGTGGTATATGGTTTGGCAGCCCCTCTACACTGAGTCTACTAGACCCAAACCACCACTGTGGAGTCTGCCTCGCGATGTGCGCCTTCCGATGTAGCCCCGTGAACAGCCTACTTGTAGAAGCTGGCTGCATTGCGGTTCCGGTGGCAGCTATTGCTCGCAAATTATACTGCCCACATACATAATATGCCTCGCCATCCAAATTACAGTCTTCTTTTCCCTGACACGGTGGTCTCTTCTTCATGAACTTAGCACTTCCCCCTTACCACTTTTCCTGCAGGCCCACTTCCGTACCCCTCCATGGTCTATACCTCGGCCGCTGCTTCAGCTGAACCTATTTCAAGGCCCCATAGGCTCAGTTCGACCTGAGTCCCTCTGTCGGCATTTTATCTCTCTTCTAGGACAGTTTGAGAGCTCAGAAGTAATCTACACCGATGGATCACTGGTTAACGGTCTTGTCGGTTATGCTTATGCTCACGATGGCCATACTGAACAACGCTCATTGCTGGATGGCTGCAGCATTTTCACTGCAGAGTTGGTTGCCATCTATTGCGTTCTTGATCACGTCCGCTACTGTTCTCTTGAGTCCTTCGTCATTTGCAGTGACTCCTTAAGCAGCATACAAGCTCTCAACTGGTGCTTCCCTAGGCATCCTTTGGTACTGTTAATCCAGGAGTGTCTTTATGCCCTCTACAGCAGTGGACGCTCAGTTACCTTCATTTGGACCCCAGGGCATATTGGAATACCAGGCAATGAGCTTGCTGACCGCCTGGCGAAACAGGCCTCCAGTAAACCATCTCTAGAGATTGGCCTCCCAGAGACGGATTTGCGAACCGTCTTCCGTTGCAAAGTTTTCGTTATCTGGGATACTGAATGACGCACTCTGAGTACACCAAATAAACTCCGTGCTATCAAGGAGACGACGCATGTGTGGCGGTCATCCATGCGAGCTACTCGCAGGGAATCTGTTATCCTCTGCCTACTCCACATTGGCTAACTTCTCCGTCATGTTGACCCACCTCGGTGTCACTGTGGCTCCCTTCTGACTGTCGTGCACATCTTGCTTGGCTGCCCACTTTTAGCTGCTCTGCGGCGGACTTTTAATCTTCCCAGCAACTTACCTGTGGTGTTGGGCGACAATGCCTCAATGGCAGATTTAGTCTTACATAGGGTTTGTATCGTACCATCTAAAGGCGGGCGTTTGGCCTTCTCTCTGGGGCCTCCACTCACTCTTCCTCCATTTTATCTGTGTCCTCCTTCCTTTACATTTGTTTGTCTTTGTGTTCGTCTTTTAGCTACATGTGTTCACCTTGCCTTGTCTTTTTGGGGTGGACATTTTAATGTACTGCAGAGTGGGTGACTCATCCTCTTTTATTCTTGTGATCAGCCAGCATAGACTACCTGTTCTATGGTTTTAATACAATCTTCTACTTTTCCTTATGGTGTATATTTTCCCTTGTTTTTGTTTGTCCCATTCATTTTCCCTCTTTTCCTTTACCAAACGTACTTTGGGAGTTTTCTTTACCCTGAGCCTTGTTTGTATCTGGAACAAGGGACTGATGACCCTGTAGCTTGTTCCCTTTATCCCTCAAACCTGTCAACCTTGGCGCCGACGTTGCATGGTGTCGGCTCCCCTCACACTGCTCATTATTTACAGCCAAGCTCTTCGCTGTGTATCAGGCCACAGAGTACATATGGTGACACAGGCTTTTCAATTATGTTCTCTGCTCAGACTCTCTTAGCGCCCTTCAAAGTCTCTGCACACTGTACGCCAACCATCCCTTAGTGCAACAGCTCCAGGAAAACTGTCATTTGTTCACTCTTGATGGAGGCACTGCGATGTTTACGGGGGTTCCTGGTCACATTGGTCTCCCAGGAAACCAGGCTGCTGGTGCTCCTGCCAAGGCTGCAGTCCTCGTACCTCGGCCCACTAGTTCCTATATTCTCTCCGAAGATCTCTGTGTTGACGTCTGTCCCGCCGGGAGGTCGTTTTAACCTAGGTTGTGTATAGGGCACTGCCTTTTTAGCCATCGCCATTTGTTAAGTGGCGTTCCCCCACCACTTTGTGCACATTGCGACCAAGTTTTAATTGTCTGCCATTTCCTGATGGAATGCCTATTTTTTAACCGTTTATGTTCCCGCTTGGGTTTGCCGTCTGATTTATCGGCCGTTTTAGCGAACGACGCGCGGACTGTCGACCTAGTTTTACTTTGTATCCGTCGTAGTAATATGGCGAAGGCCATTTAATGTTTAGTTCTATGCCCCTGTTGTTCTATGGTGTATTTTATAGCCCTTTCTCCACGTCCCTGCTTTTACCTGCCTTCTCTTACGTCGATTGGGATTGACGTGTAGTCGTTTTTTAACTCCTCTCTGTTTTCGTGGTCTATAGTTTTGACTTGGGCGCTTATGACCCCAGTTGTTTTTACGCCCTAAAAACAAAAACGAAGGAAGTGAATGTGATGTATAGTGAGAGGAGGCGGATTGTACTTAGACCGCTCACAGAAATGAAAACAACAGGTAAAGGGTTGTAGAACCACCTTACAACAAAGGAATTCAAGAGTCAAAACTTCCAAACCAGGACGCAAGAGTCATAGCAAGTGATACTTGTGTAGAACAAATAGGAAGTGCGCACGTCTGGAGGTTCCTTCCTTACCCTTGCTCTTGCAAACACACGTTGCACTATGACAGAGACATAAAATTGAATAAACAAATACATCAGTGACCGGACAGACAGTTCATAATTTTGTGAAAAGAAATATGGAGCACTAGGGAGATTTGATCATGGATCCAGTCCAACCCAGCGCCCATATAACCACGGTGACATTGCTATTCGACTTCGTTCAATGTTGGACATCTTGAGCTTGGAACGTTCACTGTTTTTGCTTCTTTTTTCACAGTTGATTACACCTTCTTCCTGTTTTCATGCTTGATCTGTGTTCAGTTTGTAATGGGCTATCCACTGGGCCTTGTTACCACTAAGGCTGAGGGGGGTGCGATGGGGGGTTTCCCTTGTGAGTAGCAGTCTTGGAGAGGTGCACGGCGACGTTACTACGTGCGGGCCTCCAGGTCACAACATTTCTTTAGTTTGTTTTGAGTAAGTGCATTTCTCTATCCGTTTCTATCCTATAAAATTTTGTGCAGAAGTTGTTTATAGCGTAAATCAACCATCCAAGATATCTGTAAACATTAATGGAGGGATTTGATCATTCGTCAGTGTGCCAGTACAAAGTATAAGCAGATTAGTCATTAAATATGTAATGCTTTGTGGAAATTGTTTAACGTGGGTTATTGGAGTATTTTATTAAAATAAAAGAGCTGCTGTAATAGTTTAACATCATCATTGTTTACGTACAGTATCTTACAATGGAAATGCGAGCCTTTGGAGGAAAATCGGTCTAAAAATTTACGTAGATATGGGTTGTGGAGTCCATTGTTTTCAACAATCTATGACATCACAAATTAGTAGTGCAGGGAGACGTTTCCTTGTGCACTACTTTATTGGTTGCACTGTAGTTTGAAACGCAAAACATTTAATAACTCGCAGGAACCAAATTTACAAATTATGTCATACTTTGTAATGAATACGTTGGAGTCTTCCACCTTAGTGAGGAAGTTTTTCAAAAATTTCCGCCATATTGGATAGCCATACCACAGTCTCCCACGGCATTGTACAAGTGTTTTACATAATAGATTTTGTTAATATTTTCTGAGATTTGGCAGAATTTGCTGTGATATCATTAATTTGTAATAATGCAGCCACTCCAGTTACTCATTGTATTGTCAAACTTTCTTACATCATAAATTTTGTTGATTTATTACAAAATTATTGCAGAATATGCTGCGGTGCAGAATATACATAATTAAATTACAGTATTTCTGAAGACAGGACAGTGAACTCGTTTTAACACATACATTGTGCCTCTCACACACACATACGCTAGTAATGTAGGGATGACATAGATTTGGAATGCAGCAACAGTTCATTTGTTTAAATATTGCGTTCTGGTTTTTTTAAAGTTTCAACAATATTTTATTGACAGTAATATACTGCGTGCACACACACACGCTAGTAATGTAGGGGTGACGTAGACTTGTGGTGTAGCAAGAGATTGTTCAAGTATCATGTTGTGGCACCTTTTTAAAATTTAAAGTTCAACAAGAGCATATTCATTGTTAGTAATGCATTACAAATTTTTTTAACTTGCGATGCAGTGTGATTTGTTAAATAATTCGCTGTAATAATTGTTTAAAATTATATTTACATATATCTCCAGTATGAATATGTAGGTCTTTTGATAGTCGCTATAATTGCAACAAATTACCGAAAAACCGTAAATAGAAGTTACTTATGAGAGGAAGGATTACTTATACCTACATGGCTTCTTATTATACTTGGGATGGTGGTCGTAGCTGGACTCTCCTGATGTTTAATGACGATCCTTCCACTATAGTGCACAGACCTCAAATGACACAACCCACTTAATTGCTGTAGTATTAGAAGGAGAAAGGGGAGTGGGAGCTTGCGTCTTGTTGATCCAGAGGGGAGGGGGTGATCTTGAATGTAACACATAAATGTGCATCTGGGGAGTTCAAGGGGGAAGGATGTATGTTCAGGACAGGAGTTCCCTGTGGTGGCCTAGAATGTAACTCAAGTAACTGCCTCAGGTGGGGGGGAATCATCTGACACCAGATGTGATCTTGAGATAAATCGTTATCTTCGCCAGAAACTACCCTGCCCTTGGGTTTTAGATGGGCAGCTGGAGGCGACACCTCGTTAAAGTATTCCATGTAGAGATTTGCGATTGTAGGGGTCAATGGGGATCTCCTGCCTATTCCATTTCTTTATTCATAAATCTGCCCATTGCTGTTGAGTACATGTTCAAAGAGTTCTGTTATTTACGGTTCAAAGTCTGGTGTGTACATGCACTCTGCGCTGTGTCAGCAGATGTCGCTGGGAGCAGGTGGTCGCCTGCTGGTGCTGGCGGCAGGGGCGAGCTCAGTGCTGCTGGCGCTGCTGGTGGTGGCCTGTCTGGTGGGGCCCGGCTGCTGCCTCTACGAGTACCTGCACCGCAGTGAGTACCTATCCGGATGCTTGCTCTCGATCAGACAGTATTGTGCATCCTTCTTCCAGGCAACAGATATCTTGGTTGAGGACTCCAATACACTATTGATACCAATTTATAACCAGTACATTGCATGACAGAACTCGTGTGATGACCCACAAAAGAGAGCGTATAGGAGTACTGAACCCCAAAAACCATTGTAGTGAAAAGGTATGTGTTTCTACATATATCAGTTTCCAAATGTTTCATCTCATGTTTGGAGACATAAGTAGTGTGAAAATTAAGGAAGTGTAGAAAACTAGGATCTGTGTTCAACACAGGGTACTTCCCAGTTGCTTGCTCCTGCGAACGGATTTGCTTGCATTCTGACACATATGGAGAATGTTCCAGTCAGATTAATGGGAACATTCACAGGCTCGCTCTACCTGCTGCAATCACAAATATAATACTGTTTGAGAGTCCATAGGAAGCTGACTTTGGCAAGAAACAATGGGAAATACATTCCATTAATAAAAAAATAAAAGGAAAACTTGCTCCTGAATGCAGGTGGAAAGGACTAAAAAGTATTCCAATCATTTACAGACTCGCATAACTATAGTCAGTGGACCTGTCTTTAGAAGCTAAGTGTGCTAAACGAAACACTGATACGAGTGAACGCACACTTTGATTTTATATTGTATAAATTTTGATATTGATAAAATTGTGCAAGACTGTTGCCATTAGTGTTCTTAAATCAATGCCATGATTTACACACTTCTCAAAATTTTGGATGAATGCTTCTAAACGCAGTAGTTATGTGAAATTCTAGGAAGTTATGCTAAAGCAATGTAAACAAACTGTTATTATTGTTATTATGAAAACATTTCATATTATCTTATTGCTATTGTTGTTATACTTGTAGACATCTGCATCACGTTCAAAGAGAATTTGAAGGTAAATTATATTTGTGGCTGAGTTCTGGATCTGTGTTTGTCACAGGTAACTCATTTCACTTTTCCAAATAGTAACTGTGTGAACACTGCAAAAATGACACATTACTGTGTAATTTTGCATCTGGCTGCAGTCTTCTGTAATAATCACTTGAGTATCTGTACATTTCTACAGGTGGAAGTATTTCGTTTCTAAGCAGATAAAGGACATGGGAACTATATTGTGAAAAAGAGAAAACCTGTTACTTATGTACTGAAGAAAACTACAAGAAAATTAGTGACATACAACATACAGGAGTCTATGGACTGATGTCTGATGGTTTACGATATTGTCACACTATACCAGTGGAAAGAATGCAGCAGTTACTAACTTCTTAACTTGAAGCACCTGCATAAAGCTGACCCCCTCCTTCTGAGAAAATATGTCCTGACCTGTAGCGTAAATATTCCCAAATTTGTTGCAAGATTTTATTGGAGTTCAGCCTGATGAACAATCCTGGTGCAAAATCTGACCTACTGTGGGTGGGTCGTTGACCACTATGTATATCCCCCAACAGCATCAACTGTCTTGAATAGCCTGTATGAGTCAAGCACTCATTACGCACTTCACGTTTGGCACATATATAAAAAATAAATGAATAAATAAGGTAAAGAACATATTATAAACTTCATTTTGGTTTGATACAATGTCAAGAAACCAGTACCTAAAATTACATATTTCAACAGGCTCAGAACAGTTAGACAATCTATCCGAAAAACACGTACATCAATCTTAATACTATTTCATGGTGAAAAGTCTCCCAGAGGTAGTGATGTACAAGCCTTGATAATATAGTGATATTCAAAAAGAAAATTGTAGTGGTAATGAAAAGGTTGTCAGCGTTATCTGACTTCTAACAATGCCTCAAAAGTAGTTAAACAGCTCACACTTTCATATAATTGAGTCATATAGGTCCAAATAATTTGAGTTCCATAATGTAGTGTTGCCACACATAACAGCCTGATGTCTAACTGCTGCAGGCCATACCACCATACCTTGTTTAATGTCTGAAAATATCTCACTGTGAGAAAATCTGTTATGTGTTTCCAACTTTGCTTATCACGATCTGTAACTTAAACAGGACTTTCCTTTTGGCCACTACTCGTGCAACCATAGATTAACAAGATGGTGGCATCCTATGTTCACGTAAGCAATACATGAATAAAGGGAATAATCTAGTTAGAAATTATAGTACAACACGAGCTGTTTAAAGCGAATATATTTCTCTTCAGAAACATAGACACAAATTACAAGTTTTCAGTGAGAATTGTGTTGATACAAAACAAACTTTCATCACCGTAACAAACTGATATCATTTTGCAAGCCAACATTTTCATTCTCATAAAACCTGAGGTAGAGGGATTAAATACAAATATAATGAAATGAACTTTAAAGTTATGCAGTAATCAGCTTCTCAATATTTGACAAATTCACACCCTCTCAGCCGACAGTACTGGATGTGAATGCATGTAAGTGAAATGGATGCCCACAGCCTAAGTCACCTCTAATGGTAGCACGAAATTCAGCATAACAAAAAGACTTGGAATTATCTTAGTGGTAATTATACAAATTATTCATCATAACTTACCATCAGGCAAAGCTAGTTTCATCAGATAATGTGCTACATCAAATATAGCTAAAAAATCAGAACTGTCTCAATACTCCAATTACTGTACACCAAAGGTTAATGGCTGACCACTTTTGAAAAAGGAAGACACATGGATCCTCTACACACATATGATTAGCTGAGGGCCATTGGCTAACCAAACACTGGATTTCTTACGCAATGTCCCTCAGGGGCTCAGCATTCATTTGATGAGTACATGCTTGGCAACCCCGGGGTTCCTGATCTGGGGCTGGTGAGCGCCGCCAGTCGTCTGTTACCGTAAGCTCTGGGCATGCTTCAGCAACCACCATATGAAGCGGTGGTGGAACGTTGTGTGTCACAGGGAACGGGGATCTTGGATTGCCTGCTCTCTATAAAAAAAACCTCAATCTCAAGGTATGCTGCATGCTGAGGACATGCATGGCTGTTGGGGTGGAGCAGTCGTTAGCAGGAAACCTCTTGGGAACCTGCGACACCTCAGTTTTTCCTTGGCTGCTCGTGGGACAGAGATGTAACCCTGGAAATCTTCTCCTCCCAGCTAGAAGGGTGTATTGCCTGGGAGGGAGGTTAGTCCTTCTGACAACCAACTTGTTGTTAGAAATGGGGTTCAAGGAATCATGAATCACTATGTCTTTGTAGTGATCAAAACAAAGGAGGGGACTTTTAAAAAGGTGTCCCTCTTCTATATCCATAAAGGCTTAGAAGGAGTTGCTGGTATCTAAAGTCTATTAAGCAGTTGCAAAATGGTTCCTTTGCTGGTCGAGACTAACCATGCAAAGCAGGTGGAACTACTTAGGAAGTCACAAAAATTGGGTGAGTATGACATCATTGTTGAGTTGCATAACTCCCCTTACTCCAGCAAAGGTGTGGTCACTTGCTGTGATGTTATGGACATTGATGTTGCTGAACTCAAACAAGAATGGGCATCACAGGGGATGATAGATGTGGAATAAAGGACACCTCGACTCGAATACGGATGTCAAGCTTATGGATCTGCAAGACCTTCCTACCTCAAAATGTTGGATGTGATTCACCATGAGGGTATTAGGCTTTCAACGGGGGCTTATCGCATGAGTCCAGTTGCTAGTCTATATCTCGAGGCTGGAGAGCCTCCGCTGTCCATTCAGCGTCTTCTCCTTGTGTACGGCAAGCATACAGGGCCAAGTCCACTCCTATTTCGTTGGCGTCCAACACCTTTTCACAGCTGGCACTGGAATGTTTCTTCCGCCACCGTCCGAAGGCAACAAAGCCGTTTGGGATCCGTGCAAAGGAGGGTCTCGAGTCAGTACACCTGGAGGGCTTTAAGGTACTCCACCAGGGATGGAGTAGGGGATCTCCGTGGCTACTACAAAGGCCAAGATTACTTCTTGATCTGGCTGCTTACAAGAAGTATTGTACCCCAGACCACCTTTTTAAAATTAAATTTACTGAGATTTTGGACCGCCATTCAGATTTTATTACTGTTTACACCGATGGGTCTAAACAGGGGGATTTTATGGGCTGCTGTGCTGTGTTTCTCGATACTGTCCGATAGGATAGGGCTCCCAGAGCAGTTCTCAGTTTACTATGCAGAACTGTTTGCCATTCTGCAGCATTAGAGCATATGCGAAGACATCATGGCAAGAAATTCATCATCTGCTCCGATTCCCAAAATGCTCTACACGCTCTTGAACAGATGTACCCAGCAGATCGGATGGTGCAAGAAGTGCAGGACGCACTCCTGCTCTTGTAAAAGCAGGGTAAGGATGTAATTTTCTGCTGGGTTCCAGGGCACATAGGGATTCCTGGAACTTGCACACGCGGCTGTCAAGTAGGCTTGCTCCATCCCATCTCCTGCTCGCTGTTCCGTCCGCCTGCAGGCAATAACATCATTCATGACTTGGAAGGTCATGCGTTGGTGGGAGGCTCAGTGGCTGGAAGTGAGGGATAATAAGTTGCGAGCAGTGAAGGATTCTGTCCGACCGTGGCTTACCTCCTTCCATCAATGACGAGCTGAGGAAGTAGCCCTTACATGGTTTCGAATAGGACACTGTCCATTGACACATGGTTTTCTGTTATGTCATGAGGAGCCACCAACGTGTCAGACATGTGGGACACAGCTGTCGATACGACATATTTTAACTAAGTGTGTTTTGTATGCGGGTTTGAGGGAAGATTTGTTTCCCACCAGACCTGCCCCCTATTTTAACTAATAATGAGGCGAGTGTGGCTAGAGTTTTACGTTTTTGTGTCATGTCTGGACTTCTTTCCAAAATATTGGGATTGAGATCTTAATGTGCTGTAAAGTGGTTTGGTCACCCATTATTTGTAAGTGGTCACCCAGCTACAGTTAAGTATTTTTACCTGTTTTGTACTGGTATTTTATTTTTAGCTTTATCTACCTGTTTTGATGTGCTGTGTCCAATCTTGAAATTTGAGCATTTATAATTCTCTTAAAGATTGGCTCTGAATTGATCCTTGTTTAACAGATCTTGGCTGCACTCGTCAACATTTATTTTGGGAATGGGCGCTGATAATCTCGTTGTTGTGCGTCCTAAAGCACTAATCATCATCATCATCATCTGTAACAAAGGACACATATGAATAATGGAGAAATTGAGAAAACTGCCACGTTCATCGCGATTTCAATTATCTGACACTATCTGAACACATCATGGCAGGTTTCTTTCGACTTATAGGTTATATGTACCTAACCCTATGTGCTGCCCCCTGTGAGTCCGGGGGTTAGAATAGGCCCGAGGTATTCATGCCTATCATAAGAGGCGACTAAAAGGAGTCTAACACGTTTCAGCTGTGTAAGTTCATGTCCCATTCTATGGTTTGACCTGCCACTTTCCAAATTCCACAGAAGTGCGTACCATATTGGGAAGGACGTCTTGTGTGTTGCACGAGTTATCTATAGTGCCCTTAGATTCGATCTCCTGAATCTCTTGTTGTCATGGCATTGCATATCCACCTGCATATCACCTATCTGGGCTAGGACATTTTCCAAAGTATGTCATCTATTTCCGTTGCCCCCTGTCCTCTTTCGCCCCCATGACACTATTGGATTCCTCTGTGCCCAATATCCAGCATGGTATACAGTTCGTTGTGGTAGGGCCATCATGTACGCATTTGGTGGTAGCCCCCAAACAACACAGGGATCACACTGCTGATGCCTGAGCTGTAAACTCCCCTTGTATTCCAAGGAGTAGATGCCCGTCTTCCTGGGGCATCAGGACTCCCAGAAACGGCCATCATCCCAGGTGGCATTTGCTGGGGCTGGGTTGTGCCCGTGGGGAGAGCCTCTGATCGGAGTGGGTGGCATCAGGGCAGATGACTGACAATCAAGCGGATTAGGTTATCTTTTGCTGGGGACCGAATGGCCCAGCAGTCTCTAAGAAAGGGAATGTTGATTACAGCGCTGACAGATATGACCCTAAGTCGTTCCCCTCCCTAGCAACACCTTTGGAGGAACATAGGGCTTCAGAGTGACAGGATCCCTATCACCACGTTACTTAGTTTGAGGCATAACTGATGGGTACTCCTTTCTGGAAATGAAGCCTTTGTTTTTTGTTGAGCACCTTGAGGATACGTTTGGGGAAGTGCCAGCACTGTCCAAAATGCGCAATTGGTCGATTTTGATTCAGACAGCATCTCCAACCCAGTCCTGGGCGTTACTCGCCTGTGACAAGCTGGATGATATTCTTGTTTCAGTCACTCCTCACGAAAGCCTAAATATGGTCCAGGGAATTATTTTTCATCGTGACCTCCTGTTGCAGTCTGACGATGAGCTATGTGCCAATTTAGAACGGTGGAGTGTCCATTTCGTCCTGCACATTTACAGGGGACCCAAGGATAATAGGGTTACCAGTGGTGCCTTCATCTTGGCCTTTGAGGGTGATTCGTTACTTGGAAAGGTCAAGGTGATGGTGTACCGATGTGACGTCATGGCCTATGTCCCTCCCTCTATGTGGTGCTTCAAGTGCTGGAAATTTGGGCACATGTCGTCCCTGTGCCCTTCCAGTGCCACCTGTAGAGACTGCAGACTTTGCTGCATCTGAATACTCCATGTGCGCCGCCTCCCACCTGTGTGATCTGTGGACAGCATCACTCCCCCTGATCGCCGGACTGCCCAGTACCCCAAAAGGAGCGCAAAATGTGGAGTTCAAGACCCCTGCAGGCTAAACTCAAATATGAAAGGTTAAACGCTGTTCCCATAGGATCTTCTTATGCTACCGCCGTTATGGCGTCGCCATCACTGACACCGTTACGTCCATCCTCCAAGGTTGCTCCAGTCGGCCCTCAAGGCCACCCATCTCGCTCCCCTGTCCAGTTGGCTGGGGGATGTCTTCTTCTGTTGCTCCCAAAGTTTCAACTTTGGAACAAACACCCCCAAAATGCTGGGGGCATCGGTCCCCTCCCCCCAGCCATAGAAGCAAATGCCTCCTCTGGCTCCTCTTATGCAGAAGGGGTCCCTTGGAATGCTACCTTCCACGCCCCCCCCCCCGCCCCCCCCCAGTGGTCCAGTGGACACCAGCCAGTGGTTAAAAGAACCACTGGCCGCTGGTTGAAGGGCTTCACGGTCTGCCTCTGCCCTTGAAGCTACTTCTGAGAAGCCCTCCCAGCAAGCTCCTAAGGAGTGGCGAGAGGGCAAAACTTCAAAGAAAAAGTCCACCAAGAAACGGGAGCCTCCAGTGCCCCCTACACCAGCACTCCTCCAGGGTTCTGCGTCTGAAGACGAGATGGAGATTTTGGCGTCCCCTGAGGATCTAGCTCTCGCCATGGTACTGGGTGCGAACACTCAACCGGTGGCGACAGGTGATGCTGTAGCCTAATTTGCCTCCTTGGTCACTCCATGCCACCCCAGACGACAGAAAGCGTCATTCTCCAGTGCAACTGCGGCGGTTTCTCTCCCACCTGGCTAAGTTACATCAACGTTTAAGCAGTGTCCCAGCTTTTTGAATTGTCCTGGTTTGCCGCATACAGCCTCCCGACCCCCTGCAGTACAGAGAACTACAGATATCCAACAGTGAGGGCGTGCGGGCGTCGACGTCGGTGGAAATCGTGCTCGTAGGCAGGCGCACCACAGGTACTTCCATCTCGAACGAGGTGGGTTGTGCAGGCAGAGTGGCGAGAGTCAATTCGACTTCGTAGTCAGTTACCCACTGTGGCCAGATGAGACGGCGGCCAGCCTGGGAGTAAGCAGGCGGGGTGGTCGTCGCCGTGGTGGTGGCATGTGTGGCCCTTAGGTGGATGGAGCTATCAGGGGTACTACAAAAACTGTCCTACCTATGACAGTGTATTTTCGTCCTTACATCTGTAGCGGCCGGCCGCAGTGGTCATGCGGTTCTAGGCGCTGTAGTCCGGAACCGCGCGACTACTACGGTCGCAGGTTCGAATCCTGCCTCAGGCATGGATGTGTGTGATGTCCTTAGGTTAGTTAGGTTTAAGTAGTTCTAAGTTCTAGGGGACTGATGACCTCAGATGTTAAGTCCCATAGTGCTCAGAGCCATTTGAACCATTTTTTTGAACCTCTGTAGCGAACCTGTACCCTTTCAAACACCTTTAGAAGATGTGGCTGTCAGGGTGAGGACAACACAGGAAATTACCATCCATAACATCTACCTCCCTCCAGATGGTGAAGCACCACCCCTCGTTTTGGCTGCTCTCATTTTGCATTTCGCTTCCAGTGTCGGTTCAGGAGGTATCACTGCACGCTTGATAACCCTGGCCCCGCTCGAAGGAGCAATTCAACAAGCGTTCCTTAGTAAGCAACACCTTGTTTGTGTTGTCTTTGACATGGAAAAGGCCTACGATACCACCTGGAGGCATAATATTTTGTTGCGGCTCTGTCAGTGAGAATTCTGTGGATGTCTATCCACCTTCATACAATCCATTCTCTCGGACAGACATTTTAGATACGAGGTTGGAAATGTCCTGTTTGACAAGTTTAAGCAGGAGCATGGTGTCTCTGAAGGGAGTTTTTTAAGTTTCACGGCATTCGCAAAAGCAATAAACAGTATTACGTCCATAGTGCGACGTCGCTTACTATGTTCCTGGTTTGTGGAAGACTTGTCCATCTTCCGTGCATCGTTCAGTCTCATAACGGCTACTCTACAATTGCAGCTGACGATCAGGCTGTTGGAGAAATGGTTTTACACAACAGGTTTTAATTTTTTTTTCGAGGAAACAGTTTGTGTTGATTTTAACCATTCCCACTGCCTGTTTGATTCACCCATTTTAAAACTGGGGACACCGTTCTCACTTTTAAGGAAAAGGTAAATTATTTGGGCCTTACTTTGGATGAGAAGTTAATCTGGCTGCCACACCTTAAAGAAGTGAAACTGAGATGTCTGAAAGCCGTAAACATCCTTAAATGTTTGTGTCATAGGTCTTGGGGGCCGACAGGGCTTGCCTGATCCAACTTTAAGACCTTTGTGCGATCCAGGCTTGAATACAGATGCCGGATTTGTAGGTCAGCAAGACCTTCATACATCAAAATGCTGGATGCAGCCATTTAGCATCCCTGCAAGGGAGAACCTTGGATTATTACACGTGGGGGGCATTTAGGTCCAAAGCCAAGGTTCAAATGGCTCGGAGCACTATGGGACTTAACTTCTGAGGTCATCAGTCCCCTAGAACTTAGAAGTACTTAAACCTAACCAACCTAAGGACATCACACACATCCATGCCCAAGGCAGGATTCGAACCTGCGATCGTCACGGTTGTGTGGTTCCAGAAAAAAATGGCTCTGAGCACTATGGGACTTGACATCTGAGGTCATCAGTCCCCTAGAACTTAGAACTACTTAAACCTAACTAACCTATGGACATCACACACATCCATGCCCGAGGCAGGATTCGAACCTGCGGCCGTAGGCGGTTCCAGACTGTAGCGCCTAGAACCGCTCGGCCACCCCGGCCGGCTCCAAAGCCAGGGCTGGAGTAGAAAGTCCCTCTGGCTCCTACCAAGGCCCAGATCTGCTGTATCTCGTTGGGACGTTGGAATTTTAGTACAGGCTTTTCTGAAGCTTATCTTATTGGGGTTGCCCCAAGCTTCTTGTGGGGAGATGGAACTTGCTTTTCCATTTTATTGACCTTTTGCCACAGATTTTCATAATGTTCATCGGTTAATCATAAGTGCATTAGTGGTGATGACCTTGCTATTTAGCGCACTCTGCCATAAATCATCATCATCCGACACAATGGTAATGCAAAGAGTTGTATGAACCTACCAAAATCAATATGTATTAAAGCTGCTGCCTTAATATCTCGGAATTGTTTATAGTTGTGGTCTTCAGTCCGAAGACTGATTTGATGCAGCTGTCCATGTTACTCTATCCCGTGCAGCCCTCTTCATCTCCGAGTAACTACTGCATCCTGCATCCTTCTGCATCTGCTTAATGTTGCTGCATCCTGCCTAGTCATCAAAAATGTTTAGTCTAGGAACCTTGCTTTCTCGGATCACTAGACAACATTCAAGCAAATCGTATTAATGAATTCTATTACAAAATGAGCAATTACAGTAGTTAACTTTGTGTTACATAGATGTGTCTCAAGCAAAGGGCTACCAACGAAATGAACAAGCTTCTTCAGTATATACAGTTTCTGAGTCGCTGGTCTTGAAGTGCCTAATCTTGATGCTACTGTTCAACTCGCCACGACCAGTCGGGCGCGGCGCTTACGTCCTCTTCACATAGAGGTCGCTGCTGTTGCGTTGTCATCCTGGAGAGTGGTCGGTCAGCGTGCAATTGGCTGACCCGGCGCTTGTCTTTACGTCGTAACAAATGTATTCGTCTCTTTGTCTCTCTACATTTTTTTTACCCCCACACTTCCCTCCAGTACTAAATTGAGGATCCCTTCATGTCTGAGGATCTGACCTATCAACCGATGCCTTCTTTTCGTGAAGTCGTGCCACAAATTTCTTGTTCCCCAATTCTATTCAGGACCTCCTCTTTAGTTAGGTGATCGACCCATCCAGTCTTCAACATTCTTCTGTAGTACCGCATTTCGGTAGCTTCTATTCTCTTTTTGTCGAAATTGTTTATGGTCCTCGTTTCACTTCCATGTATGGCTACACTCCAGAGAAATGCTTACAGGAAAGACTTCCTGGCACTTAAATCTAGAGTCGATGTTAAATATTTGTTCTTAAGAAATACTTTTCTTGCCGTTGCCTGCCCAGATACCAAAATACATCTCGTACTTTAAGCGTCGTTTCCTGATCTAAATCCCTTAGAAACCCCTGACTTCATTCGACTACATCCCATTATCCTTGTTTTACTTTTGTTAATATTCATCTTATATTTTCGTTTCAAGACACTGTCCATTCCGTTCAACTGCTCTTTCAATTCCTTTGCTGTCTCTGATGAATTTACGGTGTCATCGGCAAACCTCAATGTTTTTATTTCTTCGCCTTTAGATCCTACTCATAATTTTTCTTTGACTTCCTTTACTGCTTGTACAATATACATATTAAATAACATCAGGGATAGGCTACATCCGTGTGTCACTCCCTTCTCAACCGCTGCTTCCATTTCATACCCCTCGACTCTTGTCGCTGCCATCTGGTATCTATACAAGTTGTAAATAGCCTTTCGTTCAATGTATTTTACCACTGTTACCTTCAAAATTCCAAAGAGAGTATGCCAGTTTACATTGTTAAAAGCTTTCTCTAAGTGTACAAATGCTATTAACGGAGGCTTGACTTTCCTTAACCCATCTTCTAAGATAAGTCGTGAGGTCACAATTGCTTCGCGTGTTGTTATATTTCTCTGGAATCCAAGTTGATCTTGCCTCAGATCGGTTTCTATCAGTTGTTCAATTATTCTGTAAAGAATTCGTGTAAGTATCTTGCAATCATGCCTTTTTAAACTGATATTTTGGTAGTTGTCACACCTGTCAGCAACTAATTTCCTTGGAATTGGAATTACGAAATTCTTCTTGAAGTCTGAGAGTATTTCGCCTGTCTCATAAATCTTGCTCACCAGATGGAAGAGTTTTGTCGTCGCTGGTTCTCCCAAGGCTATCAGTAGTTCTGACGGAATATCATCTACTCTTGGGGCCTTGTTTCGACTTGGATCTTTCAGAGCTCTATCAAATTCTTCTTCCAGTATCTTATCTCATATCTCATCTTGATCTACGTCATTTCTCTTTCTACAATATTGGCTTCAAGGTCATCTCCCTTTTATAGAACCTCTATATACTCCTTCCACCTTTCAACTTTGCCTCCTATGCTTGTGATTGTTTTTCCATCTGAGCTATTGATATTCATACAGATGGTGTTCTTTTCTCCATAGGTCGCTTTAATTTACCTGTAGGCGGTATCTATCTTTCCTCTAGGATACATGCTTCTAAATCCTTATATTTATTCTCTAGCCATTCCTGATTAGCCATTTGCACTTATAATGGATTATACTGTAAATGCTGAGAGTATGTGAATGCAGCTTGCCGCTAACTTGGTGTAATGTCTCTCACACATACACCTGTACAGTAAAGTAAGGGCCTCCTGTTTTATCTTTAGGCTGATCCGTGATAAGACATGCAAACAATTATACTAATGGAGGATTCTGCGTAATTTCTCTAATTTCATTCGCTCTCTCTCTCTCTCTCTGTCCTTTATCTATATACAGTTTTAAATATAATATTTCATTACGTGAACTCAGCCCAATGGAATCTCTGGTGGAGCCCTTCGTCTTAATATTCAGCGGCTGGCTTGCTGTAAAAGATCTTTATATATATTATTATTGTTAAGCGCTACATTCAGTTGGGAAAATCGATCGTTTGAACAATTCGTTCATTTTACGACAGATTTAGAATTTCAGATGTGTCCGAAGCCTTTTTGGACGATTTTATAAAATCTCGGTGATTGCAGGCTCTCTTCGTCACAACTGAAACTTCCCCACTAATTACAGGGCCAAGACAATCATCAATGATTCAGACAGAGAACTCATTCGTCATTCACTCTAGAATAAAAGGGTCACAAACCTTATTTCTGAGGAAAATTGTATATTCAATCCATTTCCATTACATGTTCCGTTTTCTGTTGATTCCAAGTCTTACTTAATTTGCGTTTACAGTTTTTCTCTCTCTTCAAATAACCCGCTAGTGGCACAAACGTTAATAGCTCGCTTTAGCGAGAAGAAGAGCAAAAAAGTCTCCTTTAGCAACCCGACAATCTTCCAACAGATACTTCCGAAGCTGTCCTAGTTATCCGTCTCTAACAACCATGGAGAATACATATATGTTTCTCTGTTCTTCCAAAGAATAAACGTACTAGAAAAATACCTTGGCGTCGACGAGCTGTCGGCGCATATATTACTAGAAAATCCGCTCAGATACTTTCCAAAAGTGAATAAATGTGGATGATTTGATTGATAATTATTAATTATTGCGTGGTAGAGGGTAATTTTCCGTGGGGAGATTACACACTTCCTGTCAATTTCATTTTGTAGACGTTTGAGTTTCCTTTCGCCTCTTTCATTTACGGCATTTTTATATTTTCTCTTTTCATCAATTAAATTCAATATATATTTTGTTACTCAAGGATTTCTAATAGCCCTCGTCTTTTTACCTACTTGATCCTCTGCCGCTTTCACTATTTCGTCTCTCAAAGCTACCCAGTCTTCTTCTACTGTATTGATTTCCCCTGTTCTTGTCAACCGATCCCTAATGCTCCCTCTGAAACTGTCAACAGCATCTGATTCTTTCAGTTTATCTAGGTCTAATCTCTTTAGATTTCTATCTTTTTGCAATTTCTCCAGTTTTAACCTACTGTTCGTAACCAATAAATTGTGATCAGAGTTCACATCTGCCCCTGGAAACGTCTTACTATCTAAAACTGGTCCCGAAACTTTTGTCTTACCATTATATAAACAATCTGAAACCTTCCAGTGTCTCCAGGTCTCTCCACGTACAAAATCTTCTCTCATAATTTTTAAGTGTCTCCAGGTCTTTTCCACGTACACAACCTTCTTCTATATTTTTAAACCAAGTGTTAGCAACGGTTAAACTATGCACTGTGCAACATTCTACCAGGATTCCTCTTTTATTTTTTTCTCCTAGTCCATATTCATCAAATACTTTTCCCTATCATCCTTTTCCTACTGTCGAATTCCAGTCCCCAATTACTATTACATTTTCGTCTCCCTTAACTATCTGAGTAATTTATTTTATCTCATCATACATTTTTTCAATCTCTTCTTGTCTGCGGAGCTAGTTGTCATGTAAACTTGTGTGATGGGAGTGAGCTTCGTCCCTATCTTGGTTACAATAATGCGTTCATGGTGCTGTTCATAGTAGCATATCCGCTTTCCTACTTCCTTATTCATTATTAAACCTGCTCCTGCATTACCCCTCTTTGGTTTTGTATTTATAATCCTGTATGCACCTGACCAGAAGTCCTGTTCCTCCTGCCACCGAACATCACTAACTCCCACTATATTTAACTTCAGCCTATCAGTCTCCATTTTTAAATTTTCTAACCCACCTGCCCGTTTAACGGATCTGACATTCCACGCTGTGATCCGGTGAACGCCAGTTTTGTTTCTTCTCCTGATGACGACATCGTCCTGAGTTGTCCCCGCCCGGAGATGCGGGGCTATTTTACCTCCGGAATATTTTACGCAAGAGGAAGCCATCTTCATTTAACCTTACAGTAGAGCTGCAGGCCCTTGGGTAAAATTACGGCTGTATTTTCCCCTTGATTTCAGCCGCTTGCGGTAGCAGCCCAGCAACAAGGCCAGGTCAGTCAGTCATCTAGACTGTTGCCCCCTGCAACTACTAAAAAACCTGTTGCCCGTCTTCAGGAACCACACATTTGTCTGGCCTCTCAACAGATACCCCTCCATTCCGGTTGCAAGTACAGTACGGCCATGTGTATCGCTGAGTCAGGCAAGCCGCCCCACCGATGGCAATGGCCATGGTTCATTGGGGAGGAGGGGGGGGGGGGGTATTTGTAGTAGATAGTTGTACAAATAAGTATTATAGATTGAAAAATATAAAAAAGGTGGTGAGAAATGGCAAGAGCCAACAACAGGCGCCTTTCAGTCTTTCACAGACTTGGTCATCCCTCATGTTACTCTCTTTACTTTAACCTCCCGCCAAAGAATAAATTACAGGCTTCTGTTTCTTTCCTCTTTGCGTAAAGGATTCCGCTACAGAAAACTCACAACCGCCAGAACCCAGAAGCGCTCCTGCTTTTACGTCATTTACATTATGGCAATTTCGATAACTAACTATACATATTCTGAAGAATTCCTCTCTAAATCAGTTTCCTACACAAATCCTGTTCAATATCACGGACACCACGCTCTGCATCGCAGTGCATATCTCTTCGCAGACAAATTTATCTATATCTTCGTCATCATGAAACAATATGTAGAACACTCATATAGCCCGTGCTTCGTCCTTAACATAGCACCAAATCTGTCACTACTCGGAACTTGTTCTCCCGCCCGCCGCCTGGGATAAGCAGTTTGTTCATAGCCGCACACGACCTTCCATCACCCACACTGAATTCGCGTTTCTCCTTACACAAACAGCTAGAACTGATGTTACCATCCAAAGGCGTGGGCTCATCTCTCTCCACGAACACGAATGTGCAGATACCTTCTTTTGAAGTGACGAGTGTAATAGCTACAAAATCTCCATTTACATCACATATGTTACCTGTATATTCTGATTCTTGTTCCATTCCATCATTAACCGCCCCCATCTCCACTAACTGCTCGTCTTGAAGGCTACTGGCCGATGTGTCTTCCGCTATGCTAATTTAATTTGGCCTTCAGCGCACGTGCTCTTGGCTCCGTTGCTTTCCAAGGCAAAATATATTAAATCACAAACTGTAAAATTACCATCATTAATGTAACCCTTCTCTTTCGATTTATTCTCACACTTGATCTTCGTAAAGGGTATTGACACCCTTTTCTCTGACTCAGAAATGCATATACCTTCAGTAGTTACTGCTATAATTCTCACTGACATCTTCAGAATTTTTAAACAGCCAGTTAATCTGGAAAAATCTTTAAAATTACATTTATTTTCGCTGACTTATTCGCTCTCCTGCTCACATGATTTCTCCAGCATTCCCAGAACTCGTCGTCACTCAAAATCGCGTCTATAGTCTACCCTTGCTTTTGTTGCACACTTCTGATCTTATAGTTATTTTTCTCTTTTCTTATTCCCTTTTATCGCCTTTTTATTAATCTATCCCAGAGTTAAAGATGTGTACGTTTTAGTTTTCCAACTGCACCTGCTTGTGGCTATTCTGACGCTTGCACCTGTCATCCTCGCTGCGCCCATTACATTCACAATTACGTAGACCTCATAGTTTGAATCTCAATGCGTTGTCCAGTTTCTCAGCAAGAGCTGTGACTCATCTAGTGAGTCAGTCGGGCTGTGTATCAGATTGCATTGCAGAGTCTCCTGTAGCTTTCTTTTGGTGTTGGGATTTCTAATAAGATCACTAGCGGCCTGCTCATAAGCGTGACTCGTTTTAACTCTTTCACAGAAAATTCTTTCTTAGTGGCCTGACTGTGATCGTAAAGGTCTGCCGAATGCTTCTGGAAAGCAGGACGCTCACAGTCCTTGTGAGGTCAATTGAGGAACTGCTCCACTGATAAATAGCGGCTCCGATCACACGGATGTGGCTGCCAAAGATGCATGTTCCCTCCCTCATGTTGTTGAATGTGCCGTCCCCCTTCATGCTGTTACCTCCCTTTTGCGTTTTCGTGTTGTGCGTCAATGGGAAGAGGAGTGGCTGGCAGTTGGTGAAAATAAGCTGCGTCTGGTCAAGGCCACCACGCGGCCATCGCGTACGTCCTACCAGTCATGCAGGCGGAATGAGGTTCTCCTCACTCGCCTCCGCATCGGGCACAGTCCCTTAACGCATGGTTTTTTTACTCCGGCGGGAGGACCCCCCAATCTGCAGTGCTTGTGGCATCCAGATTACTGTCCGCCACATTTTACTTGACTGTCCTTTATTCTCTGACCAGAGGGCGGTGGTTTCCTTGCCACCGGATTTGCCCTCAATTTTGCAAGACGACGCAACGACTGTGGTTAAGGTCTTACGGTTTTGTGTCCTGTCCAGTTTGTTGCCTCGAATTTTAGGGAGAGGATTTTAATGTGCTGCTGGGTGACTGGCTCACCCAGGTTTTAGGTAAGAGGTCCGCCAGTCACGATTACCTACTTGTTTCACTTCGATTTCTGTTCTCTATTCCTTGTGTTTCCGTTTCCTCTCCTCTTGTTTTGCCTCTGTATGTGAGGATTTGGAAGTGTGTCAGGTCTGTGTCTTTTAGCCGTTCTCCTTCTTAGCTGTCCGTCTTCGTCCCTTCACCGCATGTGTTCCTGTTTCTATGCGTTTGGGCGCTGATGACCACGCTGTTTAGCGCCCGAAAACCTCAAACACACACACACACACACACACACACACACACACACACACAAACTGACAACGGCCAGGAGAGCGGTTTGGTGACTGCATGCTCCTACATATCCGCATCCAGTGACGCCTAGCGGCTGACGATGATACGGCGGTTGGTCGCTACTGTTGGGTCCTCCGAGGCCTCTTCAGATTGAGTTTAACTTTTAGTGGCGTGACTACTCCTATACACAGGCCCATTCTAGAATTCATTTTGCAAGCGTGTCTGCCTCGTGTCGCACCAAAACTTTGATTTAAACCATTCCACAAAAGCCTTAGTGCCTAGAAAATTATGACAGGGCGCTGATGACCTCGACGTTGAGCGCCCGTAAGCCCCAACACACTCACACACACACACACACACACACACACACACACACACACACACACACTAGAAAATTGTCTGCATTCTGGTGTGACCCTGACGAACCGATGCTGTCCAGTCACCACTATACATATCTTATTTTTGCTGCGTCGGCCATCTCTGTAGCAAAATTAGCACTACAGGCAGCAAGGAAATCGATAGGATGATACTTACTCTCTCCTGCAAAGTATTCGCCGTTCACTGGTGAACACATCGCGTCACCAAGATAATTAGCCACTTGACCCGATGCAATCTCATGAAGCGCCACTTTCAGAACTCTGCAGTTTATGCTGCGCGGTCTCGATACCGAAGTACACATTTAGATTTTGTTGTGCATTTTGGTCTTACCATGAAGTTATCACACATCTTTCGCAATCGAATCAGTGGCTAACTTCGTTCCCAGTTCCAGTGAAGTCTCCCTTTGCTCAGTGATCTCAGTACTGCCATTCAGATGTGTCCATAAATTATCCACACTTTCCACCAGTTCTCGTTCTATGTGACTGACATTTTTTCCTTTCTGATTTCACAAGCAAGTTTGCTCATTTCTGATTTTAACCTACTCAGCTTTTCTTCAATAATCCCCCTGTTATCCCTTCTATATTTTCAGTTTTTTGTTTTAAATTCTTTTCTAATCGTTCGACTTTCCAATTTATTTTCTAAATTACCCATTTGCCAACCCATTTTCTTTTTTACACCCCAAATTTTATTCTCGATGCCACTCATTTGGTTTTCTAAATTATCCATTTAACTCGCTATACCACCAATCTGTAAAGACTATGCACTCGTATATTGCATAATAATTACTAGTGAACTAGCTGCTTTGCTCCCGTTACGTGATTTAAGACTGTTGGGCTCATCTAATCCACAAACACTTCACGACTCTTTAATTATTACGCCGCAAATCATGCTTGTAAACAGCTCTGAAAATCAAGTCAAATTTACGCCATTGGCGGTGGCACTTAACTATTCCGTCATGTTTTGGAGGGAAAATAGATACCGACGTTCCTTCACATTTGCTTCCAGGTGAAACAGTCATGCGAAATGTGGAAAAATATAAAAAAATGAATAAATTAATATTTGAGTCGAAATGGGGTTCAAGCCAAAACAAATTTTCTGAATGATAATGACCTACGAGACAAGCAGTCATTGGTTAGATTAAAACCACATCCCAGATTCTTTAATGAATCAAACTCACATGAAAAAAACCCAGCTGCAACAGTTTGAGTAATTTAGAAATGAGTTAATGTGTTAATATTTTACGTTAAGCATGTAAGCGAAAAAAGTTGAGAAAAGGTTTGAAATTATATTTAAAGTTTGTTGGAAGTTGCTAAGTGCTCTCATTCTCAAGCCAGTCGCACATTTGCCAAGATAATGCTTATGATCGTATCTTGGTTGGCAGTCGGCGATGTGGTGCAGTGTTGAACGTTCCTCGGATATCTAGGAAGACGGGATCTCCTTCTTCGCTTCTATATATTGTTTGCAGTATGTCGTGTAGAAATAAAGCAAACTATGTTTCAGACGAATGGTTTTTTCCTATTTGCGTACTAATTTTTTGATAGAAGCTTGGTTTACTCCAGGAACGTCATAATGTTTGAGCTTGGAATACGCTCTAGGATGACGCAACAGGCGAACTTCAGCGATACTGGTTTGTAATCATACGCATCCGATCTTTAGTCTTCTTGCAAACAGGAGTGACGTGTATTCTTCTCCAGTCACATGGAGGTATTCGCTGCGCATAAGATTCTCGATAAACATGAATTACGCGGCGTATTCGGTATAGAAATCTACCTAGAATTCCGACAGAACCTGGTGCCTTGTTCAGTTTAAGCAACCAGTAACTGTTTTTCAGTGCCGGAGGGGCGAATATCAATGTCTCGCGTTTGTGAGTCTGTCCTCATGGCATTGCATAACATAATACACTCCTGGAAATGGAAAAAAGAACACATTGACACCGGTGTGTCAGACCCACCATACTTGCTCCGGACACTGCGAGAGGGCTGTACAAGCAATGATCACACACACGGCACAGCGGACACACCAGGAACCGCGGTGTTGGCCGTCGAATGGCGCTAGCTGCGCAGCATTTGTGCACCGCCGCCGTCAGTGTCAGCCAGTTTGCCGTGGCATACGGAGCTCCATCGCAGTCTTTAACACTGGTAGCATGCCGCGACAGCGTGGACGTGAACCGTACGTGCAGTTGACGGACTTTGAGCGAGGGCGTATAGTGGGCATGCGGGAGGCCGGGTGGACGTACCGCCGAATTGCTCAACACGTGGGGGCGTGAGGTCTCCACAGTACATCGATGTTGTCGCCAGTGGTCGGCGGAAGGTGCACGTGCCCGTCGACCTGGGACCGGACCGCAGCGACGCACGGATGCACGCCAAGACCGTAGGATCCTACGCAGTGCCGTAGGGGACCGCACCGCCACTTCCCAGCAAATTAGGGACACTGTTGCTCCTGGGGTATCGGCGGGGACCATTCGCAACCGTCTCCATGAAGCTGGGCTACGGTCCCGCACACCATTAGGCCGTCTTCCGCTCACGCCCCAACATCGTGCAGCCCGCCTCCAGTGGTGTCGCGACAGGCGTGAATGGAGGGACGAATGGAGACGTGTCGTCTTCAGCGATGAGAGTCGCTTCTGCCTTGGTGCCAATGATGGTCGTATGCGTGTTTGGCGCCGTGCAGGTGAGCGCCACAATCAGGACTGCATACGACCGAGGCACACAGGGCCAACACCCGGCATCATGGTGTGGGGAGCGATCTCCTACACTGGCCGTACACCACTGGTGATCGTCGAGGGGACACTGAATAGTGCACGGTACATCCAAACCGTCATCGAACCCATCGTTCTACCATTCCTAGACCGGCAAGGGAACTTGCTGTTCCAACAGGACAATGCACGTCCGCATGTATCCCGTGCCACCCAACGTGCTCTAGAAGGTGTAAGTCAACTACCCTGGCCAGCAAGATCTCCGGATCTGTCCCCCATTGAGCATGTTTGGGACTGGATGAAGCGTCGTCTCACGCGGTCTGCACGTGCAGCACGAACGCTGGTCCAACTGAGGCGCCAGGTGGAAATGGCATGGCAAGCCGTTCCACAGGACTACATCCAGCATCTCTACGATCGTCTCCATGGGAGAATAGCAGCCTGCATTGCTGCGAAAGGTGGATATACACTGTACTAGTGCCGACATTGTGCATGCTCTGTTGCCTGTGTCTATGTGCCTGTGGTTCTGTCAGTGTGATCATGTGATGTATCTGACCCCAGGAATGTGTCAATAAAGTTTCCCCTTCCTGGGACAATGAATTCACGGTGTTCTTATTTCAATTTCCAGGAGTGTATTTCTGGTTTCTGTCCTGTATCTTTGATTTCTAATATTGCTATCCATTTCTGTCAGTTCCCATGGCCTGAATACGTAAGTAACACGACTACCAGATTCTATCTTTGGCAGACTTAAATGAATCGCTATGCCCACGGAGTTTAAAGCTACTAAAATTCTATCAGTAACAGTTACAAATAATCTAGAAATGAATAGCAAATTAGAGTGCAGTTCTACCTATCTTATCTACAATACGTACATATTAATAGCAATGACCAGGAATATTAAATAAGAAGACATTAGTCTGAAAAATGCTCACCATACGGAGTATTTTTTATCTTTATGAAACTTGTCATAGAAAAATGGAGTCTCATACACTTACAAGAGTAGCTTATGTCTTTTTGTGCTAATGACTGAAGGACAGGTGGATTTTTGGCGCTTTAGGCCTACGCTGTGAGACCAGAAATGCTATTTGCTCTATCTTGTGGAACACTGTATTTAAAAAAAAAAAGTTATATTTAGGCGCTACAAAGCCCCCAAGGGATATCTTTGGATTATATAATTCATTCAGTCAGGTACAATACAGTACAGATTACATTTAAGCTGAATGAAGTTACATCAGTAAAGAAGTGAATTTGTTTTTGAATGAAATTTTTATACAATGCGTACAGTCGTTTTGGAATTTCAGCATATCATGAAATAGTGTAGTAAGATATATTTGTTACATATTACCGAAAATTTTCTTTTTAAGTTTGGTGAGCCCGTATTGAGTGGCATGAGTTCGAATTAAACTTACCTCGGTTATCTTATTGTCCTCCCATTCAGACATGGTCTGAGCAGAAACTAGGGTAAAACCATAGACAGGCCTTCGACCCATGATATAAAGGATTTGTATGTACAAGGCGTACAACTTTGCTTCCGCCGTTTTTTCCCCAACATTTGAGGCTTTAATGAAACAAATTGGTTACACATGTATTATTCAAAGTATTTTCCATCGCTGGCCACTACTTTCTCCCATCTTTCGGGCAGTGTGCGAATCCCGCGTCGAAAAAATTGTTCATCTTTTGAAGCGATCCACGAATCGATCCAATTTGTGACTTCTTCATGAGATCGGAAGTGTTGGTCAGCCAGGCCGCGCCATTGATCTAAACAGGTGATAGTCAAAGGGAGCAATGTCTGGAGAATACGGCGGGTGGGGAAGGACTTCCCATTTTAACGTTTCCAGGTACTTTTGACCTCTTTTACAACGTGGGGTTGTCGTGCTGCAAAAACACTTTATCATGCCTCTCGCTGTATTGCGGCCGTTTGGCTTTTAATGTTCTGCTCAAACGCATTAATTGCGTTCGATAACGAGCACCTGTGGTTGTTTCACTTGGATTTAACAACTCATAGTACACGACGCCGAGCTGGTCCAACCAAATGCAGAGCATGATCTTGGAGCCGTGAATATTCGGTTTGGCCGTCGACGTGGAAGCGTGGCTGGCATATCCCCATGATTTTTTGCGTTTAGGGTTATCGTAATGAACCCATTTCTCGTCCCCGGTCACAATGCGATGCAGAAATCCCTTCCGTTTTTGCCTCTGAAGCAACTGTTCACAAACAAACGCCGTTCAAAGTCTCTTGGTTTCTGCTCACACGGGACCCAAGTTCCTTTCTGAATCATGCCCATAGCCTTGAGACGTTTTGAAATGGCTTGCTGTGTCACTCCCACTAATCGTGCCAATTCTTCTTGAGCCTGACGCGAGTCTTCACTCAGCAATGTCTCCAATTCTGCATCTTCGAAAACATTCTCTTTTCCACCACTATGCCGTTCTTGAAGCGTTGAAACAACTCATGACTCGTTCTTTCACTAATAGCGTCCTTACCAGACGACTTGAGAGCATTCGATGAGACCCAGTCACTGTTTTCTTCATATTGAAACAAAATAGTAACACCTCCCGCAAATGACGAGAATTAGGCTCGTAAACTGACATTTTCAGTCAAGAACAACTTTATGATACAGACACAAATCGACTAATGTTTGAATGAGGTTATGTTGATCGAGGTCCAAGCTAACTGCCTGACGTCTGCGATCTGTTTCTTTCGACCGTTATTTACCGTTGTCGCCACCTATCGGCAAACGGCGGAAGCAAAGTTGTACAACTTTTAACTAACGCAAGTATATTCTTATCGTTCATTGATATTAAATTTTTACATACAGAAAAAATAGACCATCTAACCAGCCCAGAATGTAGTAATTTGCAACTCAACAAAAAGTGCTAAGCACTTGCGTGGTTGCAGTGTTACCTTGGTGCGATTTCCAGCTTAGTAGTAAAGAAGCGACTTACATGCTCGAACCACCAAACCCACTTGCAATTCGATACTGGAATAGGACCATTCGCAGTCGAACAAAGTGCGACTTGTGAAACTGATAGTACAAATTGTAGATTTTCCTCTATGTTTCTAATTTGGAACACACAAGCGCCAAACCTCACATTCGAGGCATCCATCGACAAAGAAAAATACAGTGACATACTCGTATCTGGGTGAAGTAATATCTTGGAGGATAACCGACTGAGTCTCATGTTATCAAATGCTGTCTGACAATCCTTGGACCCCTACCTCTGTGAGTTTGCTTAAGTAAATGTAACAGTGTCTCACTGTTCAATAATTAATTGACTAGCGACAAAATGATGATAGAACAATCCTAACCCAATTGATGCCTGTAGTTGTTTTCTTGGCCTGGTGGTGGAAAAATTAGCTCGCACTGAATTTTTAACTCGTCAGAGTAAATGCTTTTTTGTGGTGTTAGATGCCTCAAAAACTGTACCTCTTTATGCCCTAACTTACTTTTCTGAAAATTGGCCGTAACCCCAGTCTCCCGAATTTTATTTAGAATTATTTCAATCAAATCTAAATGATGATCCCATGTTTGTGATGCTATGAGAATGTCAACAAAGGACAAAAGTAATCTAATCTAAACATGTCTAATGCAGCAATAAATATTCCAGAACTTACTTTCAGACCAAATGGCAAGGCCTTGAACTGATAGCTACTGCCAAGATATATAAAAGTAGGAATAATTGTTCTGCATTTGCCAGATCTGATCTAAATGATCTCACTTTGTCCTTTAACTAAGGTTATAGTGACTATCAGTACGACCTTTTTGCGTTTGGTGACGATTTGTAACAGCATCATGGTCGCCAATCTCTCTCTCAGTGGTTACAATGTCGAAAATATCAGGCCTATTTGTAATTTGTTTATTTTACTTTTTTATTTATAGCCATCAGCCTTCTGATTGTTTCGATACACCCACCTTGGGTTATTTCTACTGTGCTAACCTCTTCATCTCAGAGTAGCACTTGCAACCTACGCCCTCAGGTATTTGTCTTCTGTCTTCTGAACGTATTTGTATTTCCTTCTTTCGTCGATCAGTTGAAGTATTTCTTGTGTTACTCATGATTTCTTTGCAGTTACCTTCCTTGTATCTTTGGCTGTCTGCCCAACATCTGTGATGGCTACCTTTAGAGGTGTCCTATCTTCTTCAGCGAAACTGCCTATTGTGGTATTCCTTATCGCAGTATCCGCATCCTCAGCGACTTCCAAACGTGTCTGGACATTTCTCAGAACTTCAGTATCCCGCTTCCTTCCACACTGATTATTCCGGACTATTCTCTTAAACTTCAGTCTATCCTTCCCCATTTCTAAATTGTAACTGGAATTTCTAAATTATTAATTTCACGTCTGGGTTTAGGACTAGATGTTCCAGACAGCTGTCAGACGATGTTTCCAATATTACTTTAGAAGACTGTTTGACCATACCGCCGATAAAGTATGTGTAATTTTCTCAATCGATACTGAGCAGGTTCAAACTCGCAACTGGGCCGTGGCGTACCCCCTTCCAGCCACGTCGACGGGACGTCATCCGTACTCGTCTTCGCATCGGCCACAGCCCTATGACGCATGGATTTTTACTACGGCGGGAGGACCCTCCGATGTGTGGTGCTTGTGGCTTGCAGATCTCGGTGCACCACATTTTATTGGACTACATTTTATTTGCTGACCAGCGGACTGCAGCGGATCTGCCGGCGGATCTGCAGTCTATTTTATACAATGCTCAAACGAATGTGGTTCGGGTTTTAAAGTTCTGTGAATTGTCCGACATTTTTAACAAGATTTTTTCGTAAGTGGTCAGCCAGTCTCATTTCCCTGTGCTGTTCGTTTAGCTATTTTGTGTTTTGTTTTCCATCTGTTTAAATTTCTTGATTAGCTATCTTGCCTCCACATTGGTTTTAATGCATAGGAGAGTGCCTGTGCGATAGTCATTGTGTGGTTGTTTCGTGTGCATGCGTGTACGACAGTTTTCGTTCTTATCCACATTCGTTTGTTTTCATCGAGGCAGGGCGCTGATACCCTCGCGGTTGTGCGCCTATAAGTTCCCAAACCACACACACACACACACACACGTATTATACTAATTACTTAATATGTAGTTAGTGACCGTTTATTTCTTTCGCACAAGAATTTGTACGTATAACTGTAATAAAACTGAAAAACTGGCATCCTGCACTTCATCAACATTGATGCTGTTCACGAAACAGACCTGGCTGAGATTTCCGCCGACCGTGTGTTGTGAACGTACGTAGACGCCCATTCGCCTATCCCTGCCGGAGCCTGCACCTCGTACAGTTGGATGTGCTCAGCGTCACTGCCCTGAGACCGTCCTCCATCTTGTGAGATCACAGAGAGAGAATCCCGCCCTGTGTGAATATTTACTAGAGCAATAAACCCGCTGAGATTGCGTTCATAATACCTACTTAAACAGCACTGAAGACATGGCCGCGGTCGCACGCCTCTTGCACAAACGCGACATTGCTGTGGAGATTTCAGGAGGGCGTATTCCAGGCCTTGAAGCATTTTCATGCGGTTAGGCGCGGGTCCATGTTTCATTCAGTTTCTACCCTGGCCCCTTCCGCAAAGACACTGACGAAACAAAATCACAACACTAAGCAGGAGTTGTGCGACGTTATCGAAAGTTGGCAGGCATATTTCTACATCTGAAAGATGATGCCTATTCAGATCTCGCGCCAACTGTGTAATAGCGGCGCTATTAGCGCCATTATGGGGATGCAAATCAGGTTTGCTGTAAATACACGCTGTAAAGGTCGTGAGCGTTAGTTTCCTTTGAGATTGAAGTGGCGAGTTGGTTAGTCAAGGATGCCTTTAAGGCGACAAAGACGCCATTATCAACTCGTCACTGGGTTTGAACCAGATCGTGTAACAGGTCTACGAGGAGCTGATGGTCCTTCTGCGATACTGCAGGAAGACTCGGCAGGAATATGGCCACTGTACATGATTCCTGCCAGCGGTGGTGACGAAAATGTACGGTTGCGAGAAGACAGGTCTCTGGACGGCACCTGGCACCACCGCTAGGGAAGACCATCGTGTTCGGCGAATGGCTCTGGCGCATGGTACTGCATCTGCCGCAGCAGTTGACACAACGAGCTGTTACAAATCGGTTAGTTCAAGGAAAGCTCCGAGTCAGACGCCCTGTAGCGAACATTCCACTGACTCCAAACCACCGCAATTTGCGACTTCAATGGCGCCAAGCGAGAGCTCATTGGAGGGCAGGGTGGAGGTCTGTGTGTTTACTGATCTAAACTGGTTCTGCCGCGGTGCCAGTGGTCACCGTGTGTTGATCGAAAGGTGGCCATCTGAGAGCCTGCAGCCAACCTGTGTGCGTAATAGAGACACAACCTCGAATTATGGCCTGGGGTGCGATTTCATATGGCAGCAGGAACACTCTCGTGGTTATCCCACGCACCCTGACTGCAAATTTATGCCGGCCGATGTGGCCGAGTGGTTCTAGGCGCTTCAGTCGGGAATCGCGTGACCACTACGGTCGCAAGTTCGAATCCTGCCTCGGGCATGGATGTGTGTCATGTCCTTAGGTTAGTTAGGTTTAAGTAATTCTAAGTTCTAGGGGACTGATGACCTCAGATTTAAGTCCCATAGTGCTCAGAGCCATTTGAGCCATTTGCTAATTTATACGTCAATCTGGTGATTCGACATGTTCTACTGCCATTCACGAACAGCGTTTCAGCAGGGTAATTCTCGCCCACATACCGCTGTTGTTACTAAACATGCTCTGCAGAGTGTCGACATGTTACCGTGACGTATTACATCACCAGATCTGTCTCCAATGGAACACATACCGGACATTATCAGATAACAACGCCGCGTCATCCACAACAAGCATTAGCCGTCCCTGTTGTGTTGACCGACCAAGCGCAACAGGCGTGGAACTCCATTCCAGAAACTGACATCCGACACCTGTGTAACACAATGCATGCGTGTTTGCTTGTTTGTATTCAACATTCTGGCGGTTACACAGGTTATTAATGTACCAGCATTTCACATTTGCAATGGTTTTTCTCGTGCTTACCTGTGATCTGGCAATGTTAATCACTTACGTATGTTAACTATTTCTGAAATTTCATCGCTCTACATTAACTTGTTTTTGGTATTGCGATTTTTTCCATCAGTATAATGTGTAATTGTAAAAATAAATAGGCGATTTTACTTTGTGATAACTTTCTATTTAAAACGTTTACATTATATCAACTCCATGTAAAATCAGTGAACCAATAAATAATTTTTTTATATCGGAGCTTACTACATTGCTTTAGCATAAACTGCCAGAAATTGTAGGTCAGAGAAGTAGTGGATTTGAAAAGCATTCGTCCAATAATTTGAGAAATTTATGTGGCGTCCAGTTGATTTAGCAACTATTGTAGCAACATATTCTCTCAACTTTCGGAAAATAATAATTTTCACAACATAAAATCACATTGTGCATTCACCATTACCAGTATTTTATTTAGCATTCCGATTGTCAGCATAGGTCTGCAGACTGCGGCAAATCAAGGTTGTAAATGGTGAGAGTGCTGTTTTCTTTTAGTCATTTCCGCCTATATTCGACAAGTCAGTCTTCCTTTTACTTTTTTCTTAGGCTTTTGCCCCTGCCTTTTGTTAATCAACTTTCCCTGGTTTTCCACATCTGCCTGCGGACTAACGATCCTTGCCGAGTTTCTTAAGTTAACAGCAGTTACGGACAGCCTGTTGAGTTTGTAAATTTTTTTTTTAAAAGCTTGGCTGTAGGCAACATTGGTCACAAAGCCAGCAATAGCTGTATCTGTACAAACATAAAAACCGATCGAGGTGGCGCAGTGGTTAGACACTGGACTCGCATTCGGAATGACGACGGTTCAATCCCGCGTCCGCCCATCCTGATTTAGGTTTTCCGTGATTTCCCTAAATCGCTCCAGGCAAATGCCGGGATGGTTCCTTTCAAAGGGCACGGCCGACTTCCTTCCCCATCCTTTCCTAATCCGATGAGATCGTTGACCTCGCTGTCTGGTCTCCTTCCCCAAAACAACCAACCAACCAACCTTAACATAAAAGTTTGAGTTGAAGTAAAATGATAGAGTAAACTGAGCTTTGTGAATAATACAATATACTAGGGAGATTACATAACGCACAAGGCTATTCTTACAACAATTTTGTACGGAGTATCTTATTTGAGATAGTTTGAGACTACATATAAGCATACAAGTTCTTAATTCAAAAAATGGTTCAAACGGCTCTGAGCACTACGGGACTCAATTGCTGTGGTCATAAGTCCCGTAGAACTTAGAACTACTTAAACCTAACTAACCTAAGGACATCACACACATCCATGCCCGAGGCAGGATTCCAACCTGCGACCGTAGCGGTCGTGCGGTTCCAGACTGTAGCGCCTTTAACCGCTCGGCCACTCCGGCCGGCGTTCTTAATTCAAAAAGTATACAAAGGTATAATAATTTTGGTCTTCATATACAAATATCAGGAAAACCCCGAAACTTTATGCAATCGAACTCCCATGCGTAAAACAGCTTTAAACATCAGATTACTTTAGAAATGATTTAATGTGTTAAATATTTGACGTTAGGCGCGTGACCGAGAAAAAGTTTAGAAATGATCTGAAATTATGTTTACATTTGTTGTAAACCGCCAAGCGTTCTCAATATCAAACACTGTGGCTATAGTCTGGGTAATTCGAACTCCGTTTTAAGCCAAACCTAGTTTTCCACGCATCTCGATGTTTGTGACGTCAAATCTCCTGAACTATGTGCCGTACGATGTTATAATTTTGTAGTTAGATTCAGAGGTAATTGTGGATAGTGTCTGCAAAAAGTGCTGCAGTTACATTTATTAGTAAAGAAGTAATAAAGTGAAATGTTGTGCCAGATGCTGAAATTTTACTGCATGAATAGGAAAATGTGGTAAGCTATAAACATTTTGCTCCATTCACCATTTTGCGGGAGATGTCACCGAGAAAATTTTCGTAAAGATATGAAATTTTGTGTAACGTTCGGTGGAAGTAGCGAGGTGTTCTCGTTTTCAAATACTAGGTGAAAAAGATATTCAGGGTAATTGGCGCGGCCTGAGTTACGCTGCCTCAGTTTCTAGCTGTAATACTTATCTTACTTCACGATAAAGGATGACAGCCAAAAACAGTTGCAGGATAAAAATTTATTAAAATTCTCGACCAAGGTTTCGGTACATATAAATATACCTTCATCGGAAGTAAAAAAATCTAAAATTACATCATGCAATGGAGATTAATAAAACAATTGTGCCAAAGGCGTCGTCAATAATTAAGACATCTTCTCCATATGTACAACATGACTATGGGCACAGGGTCAAAGCGAACAGTTAAGCATCATTACTTCGCCTATGAACTGTCTCGCTAGTTCATAGGCGAAGTAATGGTGCTAAACTGTTCGCTTTGACCCTGTGCCCATAGTCACGTTGTACAAATGGAGAAGATGTCTTAATTATTGACGACGCCTTTGGCACAATTGTTTTATTAATCTCCATTGCATGATGTAATTTTAGGTTTTTTACTTCTGATGAAAGTATATTTATATGTACCGAAACCTTGGTCAAGAATTTTAATAAATTTTTATCCTGCAACTGTTTTTGGCTGTCATCCTGTATCGTGAAGAATTTCAACAGTTGCTGTTGCAGCCATGTTTAAAATCTTGACTTATCTTACTGTTTTAAACCTTCAACATGAGATTATATCTTTTAATGAACAGAAGATAACAGCATTTTAAGTTTTTAAATTCGGCCAATAGTTATATGAAATATTGCTGGATTAATGCACCTTAAACTTTCATGCCTAAAAAAAAAAAAAAAAAGAAAAAAGAAAAAAAGGAGTGCATCGCGTTGTTCTAACTCAGCTGCCTCCATGAGATTACTTGAGGCAAGTGGACTTGTAATACAAAGTTTACGAGTACATCTGTACGTGCGCTGGAATGTCATCTGCAGGCGGTAAATCCGCAGTCCCACCCACAAGGACAAGTTCTCAACACGAACATAAAAAACTACAATTCCTTGCCATTTTGTTGCTCCATAAATCAAAATCTCATATTCTCACCGGATTTCTCTATTTTCTGTATCCGCAGAACATACCACATATCACATTTGAAAGCCTACTGTATTACTTTTGCAATACTCGATGGAAACAACAGATTGAAAATAATCCACATTTATCTCCAAGGGAAAGGGTTACGCAAAGAAACAGATAGGAAATCGACCATGGCCATATTACAAAGTTCCCTAACCATCAAATGGACAACTACAGAAAAAAACATTTAAGGGATGTCGGACGGTGGGGTTGGGGCCTTCATTGTCCTCTGGCTGCAACACGTGAGTCACATATGCCTCCTTTTTTTAAAATCCCGCCTGGAAGGCGGCGCGTGGGTAGGAGCAGGAAAAGGTGAAAATCTCTCGGTACTGCAGTGTGATTTAAAATCACCTTTACTTTAGCAACAAGAGTAATACATAACTTTGCCCTGAGGTGCGAAGCTGAAGCGAAGCGTCCCGGTCGTCTGTTCTTGATCAAATGGGCCGAGTCTCCAGTGGTGCTCGTAGAGCTGAACAGCGCCTGCTAGATGGCGTTGTCGTCGTTGTCTGTCGTAGTGCCAACTTACCTGGCAGCTACGCCGTGGCATCCTAGCTATCGATACCACACTTTTAGCCAGCGTAGTGCAGCAACACGACGTGGCATCGACTCCACAAGTCTCTGGAAGTCCCTTGCAGAAATACTGAGCCATGCTGCTTCTACAGCCGTCCATAATTTTCGAAGTTTTGCCGGTCCAGAATTTTGTGCATGAACTGACCTCTCGATTATGTCCCATAAATGTTGGACTACAAGGCAATTGGGCGGCCAAATCATTCGCTCGAACTCCCCAGAACGTCTTTCAAACCTGTCGGGAACAATTGTGGCCCGGTGACATGGCGCATTGGTGTCCATAAAAATCACGTCGTTGTTTTGGAACATGAAGTCCATGAATGGCTGCATGTGATCTCCAAGTAGCCGAAAAGTACAAGAACCATTCAATGTTCAGTTCATTTGGACCAGGGGACCCAGTCCATTCCATGCAAACACAGCTGACACCATTATGTAGCCGCCACCAGAGCGCATAGTGCCTTGTTGACATCTTGGGCCCACGGCTTCGTGGTATCTCCACCACGTTTCGACACTACCGTCAGGTCTCACCAACTGAGACTCATCTGACCAGCTCACGATTTTCCAGTCGACTAGGATCCATCCAATATGATCGCGAGCCCAGCAGAGGTGCAGCAGGCGATGTCGCGCTGTTAGCAAAGAAACTCGTATTGGCCGTCTGCTGCCATAGCCCAGTAACACCAGATTTTCCCTCACTGTCCTAAAAGATACGTTCGCCGTACGTCCCACATTGATTTCTGCGGATATTCCACGCAGTGTTACTTATCTTTTAGCACTGACAACTCTACGCGCTCTCTGCGTTGTCTGTGGTGAGAGGCAATGTCTAAAATTCAGTATTCTCGGCACACTCTTGACACCGTGAATCTCGCAATATTGAATTCCATAACGACTTCCGAAATGGAATGTCCCATGCTCTCGCTGCAATTAACATTCCGCGTCGAAAGGATGTTAATTTACTTCCTTCGGCCATACGTCGGAATCCTTTTCACGTGAATCACCGGAGTACAAATGACTCTCCTTTTATAACTTCTGTACGCGATACTACCACCACCTGTTTATGTGGATATCGCTCTCCCATGACTTGTCCCCTCAGTGTACATAATAGTGTTCGAAACGAAAATAGACAATCTAATGCCCGCATCCCGTGGTCGTGCGGTAGCGTTCTCGCTTCCCACGCCCGGGTTCCCGGGTTCGATTCCCGGCGGGGTCAGGGATTTTCTCTGCCTCGTGATGGCTGGGTGTTGTGTGCTGTCCTTAGGTTAGTTAGGTTTAAGTAGTTCTAAGTTCTAGGGGACTTCTGACCACAGCAGTTGAGTCCCATAGTGCTCAGAGCCATTTTTTTTTGACAATCTAATTACAACGGATTATTTCAGTCTTTGTTTTTAAATTTCTTTTCAAAATCGGAAACTATGCGCAGATAATACGCACAGTGGCTAATCCGCAATCGAGAGTGTAAACTCTCCACTAAATGTCCTTCACACAGATGTATGTCCTCCTCCCACCTTTCATCCGCGCTTCCATGTGGGACGAATTTCACCGTGCTTTGCGCTTGCAGATGTCCTCTTTGCTTAACGCTGATAGCGCATCGATCCCGCTTAAGCGAGACGCGCTGAAAGCACACAAAGTGCCGCGCGATAATGCGCTCACGCTGATAGCAGAAAACACTTGTCGTGCGCCGCGCCGTATTGTAGGCCGCAGCTGCGATACGCCCCATATTAACTAAGCACCAGGCTTATTCCTAACAGAGGACATGCTGCTAGTACGTCACCAGCATGGTGCTCCCTGAATAATGGAAATGTAATATATTGATTATTCCTTGCTACTGTAGTGTTATCTTGAAGCTGTGAGAAAGGAGGACAGGCGCTCCAAGGCGCGGAAGAAGAGACGATGCTCAGGGCATACGAAACGAGGAGAGATGTTGTTACATGAAGTAAGCCGTAAGGGGAGAGCCCTGCGAAAATGCAGACGCCCCCAGACGCGGTCCCAGGGGGTTACTTACTCTTCAAGGAATTAACATGTAACTTCATATGCCGTCTAGACGCTGTGGTAGGTTGCCACGGTAGAACTTTGTAACCAACAGGCACGTACTAGCGTATAAAGCCAGCTTGATACCAGCCCTGAGAACAGCAACGTCAGTCGGCTCACAAGGGTTAGAAAGAGAGCGAAAACGCCAAAAACTGTTGACCTAGCAGTCCCTATTTCGGGGAGCCTGAGGAGCGGGGCTAAATGACGTATAACAGTAATGTTGCAAGCCTTATTTGGCAGAGCAGTTACGTTTAGCTTTCAGCTGAACAATGTTGATACCAAATGCGGGCATAATTAGTGCAACTGCATTAACATCCCGCCTTAGGAGCAGTATAGGGGACCTAACTAAACCGTGATTGGCAGGCGCCTGCAAGAGACTTGCGGGATTGGCAGGGTGGCTGTAAGTAAGAAAAACAGTGCCCCCACGCGACTCTTTAAAACCCCTAGATTCCGCATTTTGGCGGTTCCCAGTCAGACGATCTGGGCGCGAATCCGCGTCCGTCGACTCCAGCCTCGGTCCAGCTCCGCGTAAGTCTGCTCTCTGGCTTGGAGTGGCTCAGTGAACAGTGTCACATTCAGCATGTTTTGTTTTGCAACTAAGTTGTTGCCTTAAGATGCTGCTAGTGTTTGCTACTGTGGTTAGCATCCACTCCTGAGACTTCTGCACTGGCTTTTGTTGTAACAGTGTTATTCATGCTTTTTCTAACCCTAGAAGTAGCCCCCAGTGTATTAGTTAGTCCTGTCTGGAATAAACAACTATTTCGAAACCTTGTTTGTCCAAGAGTCTTCACAACGAGTTCCCTACCAAGTCTCACCACCTGCATTTCTAGTAAATGCCTGTACCAGTGTTGGCTCAGATAGAAGAAAATAATCAAATGCCTTCACTGTGAATTGTCCTTCTGCTTTCTGCTCTGTACCGCTCGGGAGCGCAGTCTGACCAGTAACCCCTTTTCTCCCTCTTACACCTATGTCAGGACACGAAAATGTGACCATCCTGAGATTCGAAGCCTGGTCTCTCAAATTCGTAGTGCCAAAAGATCTGTCTCGTTCCATCTTTTCCCTGTCCTAACTAGGGCCGGTCACTAATGATTCCGAAAAAAAAACATAGTACCGTATAACTACACTCCTGGAAATTGAAATAAGAACACCGTGAATTCATTGTCCCAGGAAGGGGAAACTTTATTGACACATTCCTGGGGTCAGATACATCACATGATCACACTGACAGAACCACAGGCACATAGACACAGGCAACAGAGCATGCACAATGTCGGCACTAGTACAGTGTATATCCACCTTTCGCAGCAATGCAGGCTGCTATTCTCCCATGGAGACGATCGTAGAGATGCTGGATGTAGTCCTGTGGAACGGCTTGCCATGCCATTTCCACCTGGCGCCTCAGTTGGACCAGCGTTCGTGCTGGACGTGCAGACCGCGTGAGACGACGCTACATCCAGTCCCAAACATGCTCAATGGGGGACAGATCCGGAGATCTTGCTGGCCAGGGTAGTTGACTTACACCTTCTAGAGCACGTTGGGTGGCACGGGATACATGCGGACGTGCATTGTCCTGTTGGAACAGCAAGTTCCCTTGCCGGTCTAGGAATGGTAGAACGATGGGTTCGATGACGGTTTGGATGTACCGTGCACTATTCAGTGTCCCCTCGACGATCACCAGTGGTGTACGGCCAGTGTAGGAGATCGCTCCCCACACCATGATGCCGGGTGTTGGCCCTGTGTGCCTCGGTCGTATGCAGTCCTGATTGTGGCGCTCACCTGCACGGCGCCAAACACGCATACGACCATCATTGGCACCAAGGCAGAAGCGACTCTCATCGCTGAAGACGACACGTCTCCATTCGTCCCTCCATTCACGCCTGTCGCGACACCACTGGAGGCGGGCTACACGATGTTGGGGCGTGAGCGGAAGACGGCCTAACGGTGTGCGGGACCGTAGCCCAGCTTCATGGAGACAGTTGCGAATGGTCCTCGCCGATACCCCAGGAGCAACAGTGTCCCTAATTTGCTGGGAAGTGGCGGTGCGGTCCCCTACGGCACTGCGTAGGATCCTACGGTCTTGGCGTGCATCCGTGCGTCGCTGCGGTCCGGTCCCAGGTCGACGGGCACGTGCACCTTCCGCCGACCACTGGCGACAACATCGATGTACTGTGGAGACCTCACGCCCCACGTGTTGAGCAATTCGGCGGTACGTCCACCCGGCCTCCCGCATGCCCACTATACGCCCTCGCTCAAAGTCCGTCAACTGCACATACGGTTCACGTCCACGCTGTCGCGGCATGCTACCAGTGTTAAAGACTGCGATGGAGCTCCGTATGCCACGGCAAACTGGCTGACACTGACGGCGGCGGTGCACAAATGCTGCGCAGCTAGCGCCATTCGACGGCCAACACCGCGGTTCCTGGTGTGTCCACTGTGCCGTGCGTGTGATCATTGCTTGTACAGCCCTCTCGCAGTGTCCGGAGCAAGTATGGTGGGTCTGACACACCGGTGTCAATGTGTTCTTTTTTCCATTTCCAGGAGTGTATAATGGAAATGTTTAAAAGTGATTTTAGTTCATCGCCGGCCGGCCGTTGTAGCCGAGCGGTTCTAGGCGCTTCAGTCAGGAACCACGCTGCTGCTACGGTCGCAAATTCGAATCCTGCCTCGGGCATTGATGTGTGTGATGTCCTTAGGTTGATTAGGTTTAAATAGTTCTCAGTCTAGGGGACTGATGACCTCAGATGTTAAGTCCCGTAGTGCTCAGAGCCAGTTCATCGCCAATAGCTGATGATAAAAATATTTTATCACTTTAGACAAGAAGTTTCTCAGGAGATCTGCGACCATCCTTGACACTAAATGATAATACACTTGTGTTGGTCGCCAATAGATTTTTTTATATGTTTATCATCACATGACGCGATCGGATAATCCCATCATCACTCTTGTGGTATGAAACATACAATATAAGACAAGTTTTTTAAAGGACATACATTGAAGCAATGCAGTGTAGCTCTTGAAAATCAGTACTGAGTATCTTGTCGCCTCCTACCCCATTCCGCAACACCTTCGTTGTCCAAACTGACACAGCCAGTTCGACATGGTAGAAAGTAAGCAATCTTGTCAGTAGGTGTCGTTAGTGGCAGAAAGCTCTGACGCCATACCTGCACTTTAACCGTGACAGTATGTGTAAAACATCAGGCAAACTGGTATATGACAACGATTATTTTTTAAAGGGTATATGTATTATTTAACTTACATATGTAGAGCAGGCGGTTACTTCCAAGATCATTTGCAAGCGATATACATCGAACTCGCGACTTGCCACAGCACCAGATATCAATTTTATTTACGGCGTTGTCAACAATAACGACAAAAGATGAATGTCTGCAGTAATGAAGTTAAATATATGTAATTTAATTTACCTTACTCGTCATTCAGATCTTTCATCCTGTATAATTCCGCGTGTTGTGAACGCAGCAATCCTGGAGTGCACTCTACTGATACCAGTCTTGAAAACTGGGTGAGTCTCGCAAGGAAGCTTCTTGCCAAGCAAGCGCAAATTGCGGAAGTACAGGAAAGATGTACAGTTCGTCACTGTCTTCCGGTCGCCCTCCTCTTTTAAAAGCGGTTTCAGTGATTTTCATAGCTATCGATATTCTACGTATGTATGGACTGACGGCTCTTTCGAGGACACTAAAGTCCACTGAATGATTGGTAAATTCTTTCTTCAAAGTGTTTTAAGACTTCCAGTCATGGGTAATTACTTACGTTCCTGACGATATGAAGTGCTTAACAAGGGACACTAAAATTCATTTGTCCCTCGAATACATTTTAACTATGAAGCACTTCCGAGACTCTCTTTCTATGCCTCCAAAATGGTTCAATTGGCTCTGAGCACTATGGGACTTAACATCTGAGGTCATCAGTCCCCTAGAACTTCGAACTACTTAAACCTAACTAACCTAAAGCCATCACACACACCCATGACTGTGACAGGATTCGAGCCTGCGACCAAACACCCCTATCTGTTCAGTTTCGTTTTTCGAAAGCCCTCCTTTCCTGTACTAGTGAGTTGTGATGCGCGATTCATCTACGTCTACGACCTTGTTTTCACCACCTGTCGGAGCCCTATCTTTCGTCACAATCATATACCTCACGATAAAAACCATAGCAATTGCAAACAATGTTAGTGGATAATCGAATTTCTGAAGCAGTCGTTTCCAACATGTTTTATTTAACCCAGCAGGACACTCAAGTGATACTCTGGCGTATCGGCAGTTTACGTTTATCGAACCATGTGTTTCTTCTGATTGTAGTTCTTTTCTGACATTTCATAAAATATAACTGGAACAGGAAACCAACATTGGTCGTTTTTTACCAAGTTTGTCGCACGTCTTCCCAGGACAATCCACGCAATTTTTACAATCGTGATTCGGCAATAGATGATACTCTCAACATAACTGTGAACAACTTTCCGCAGTGCTCAATCTCGGAATTAACGCACGCCATGTGAGAGTAGTAAAAGTCTATCCAGAACCGGTTTCACCCATCTCTAGAAGACTATCGACAGTATATGCCCCGTACTCAACAGCAGTATATCAAAACGCAATTTTTTCTGCAACTGCTACTGCAGCGCTGCCAAGCAGCTAGCATGTATAAACAGTCTGCTAAACGGCTGTGTATTGTTTATATGGGTGAAGAAGCACATTCATATCATATATGAGGTCGTGTTTCGGAAGTAATTGTGCCGCTTTAAATTGTAGCAGCAATTAAAAAAATTCCAAGATTGTAAAAGACATGTGAGTAGTTTTTACTGTATCAAAATGCGTCTGAAATCTGCAAAGAAACTTCTGAAACGAATTACAATCGACGCAAAGCATCACAGTTCAGAAAGTACGTGGCAATCACACGATTATACTCGTGACTGAAGAAAGCATGCTACTAAACGGAAGAGGCAAAACCATCACACAAAAGAAGTAAACTAGAAGTGCACGTACGGTCTCAGGGTTTGCAAAGTTCGATTCCCGGCGGGGTCAGGGATTTTCTCTGCCTCGTGATGGCTGGGTGTTGTGTGCTGTCCTTAGGTTAGTTAGGTTTAAGTAGTTCTAAGTTCTAGGGGACTTATGACCACAGCAGTTGAGTCCCATAGTGCTCAGAGCCATTTGAACCATTTTTGTTTGCAAAGTCTGCTATTGTGAATAATGAATGAGCGTCATATATCCCGATAATACAATTAGATCAACCAGGCAACCGTAGATTCGTGTTGGCGTTTGTTTTCTTAGACAGCTCACAACGAAATTTCTACGTTCCACATCATACAGACCTCGCACTGTGCTACAGGAGAGTCTCTTAACACATGTTTTCACGAGCAAATTGTTGGATCGTAACCTAACCTAGACCTCGGTCTACGCTGCAGATCAGTCTGTCAGCACAGAAAGCTTTTCCGCTGTCACATTCGTTGGCTGCGCCAACTCACAACCAACCAGTGCATTCCAACCTCGCCTAGATCTCGGGCTATGTTACAGATCTGCCTGTCACCACAGACACCTGTTTCGCTGTAAGATTCACTGGCTTCGCCAACTTGTATCTCAGTCGTCACATTCACTCGTAACCTAGACCTCCAGCTAAACTAATCCATTAGCGTGGCATAAATGACTCTGCAGAACTGAAATTTTTCTTTTCCCCCGCCCAATAATACTCTTTATAGCTCCCCTCAACACTATTCAATTGCAGTTTTACACAACCCTGTTTCCTGTCTCTAAATTCAAGGGAATGACTCACAGTTAAATGCATGTTCTCAACTTCACGGTAAGCCCTTGTAACTAGCCCACCCATCAGACATTATAATTGACCCACCTTCCATATACATTTTTAATTACTGAAACATAGTATAAGCTGTCCCATCTTTACATAGCTAAAAAATCATGTCTTAAGAAGAATGATTACCTGAAACAACTGAACAACTGGTCCCGACACCCATGGCGCAACAACATCATGCATTCTTGCAACATATATTTTTTCCAAACTTTGATTAATCAGTTTCTGCCATAACCCCGGCCCACCAGTTTTGCCTCTTTTCATAAAAACATCCGACAAATTTCCCGACGAAACAAATACAAATCAATAACCATTTTGCGGTCTGTTTCTCAATCATGAGCAGTAAACCAAAAAGGAGATCAAAACAAAAAAAGCAAGAAAGTAATAAAATAATTTTAACAGGTAACCTCGATTTTTCGCATCACGTTCCTCGACGAAAAGACCGCCACTCGCGATATTTTGAACACCGCCACGTATATAAATCGCTGGTGGGTTTCTTTGTAACCTTGGATAATGTCGCAACCACAAACACTAGAACTACAATAATTAGCGATTAGGTTGTACTGTCTGGCAATTCTGAAAGCCATTCATCGGTTCTCTTAGTTCATAAGCCAATTTCACAAGAATGAAGCGAATGTGAAAAATTTGTGGTTCCGCACTCCCGCTACTTTCCACATCTTTAGATCAGGAGCAGAACCAGGCACCGCAGCTTCCTCTATATTTCTCGATGCTAGTAATAACTGAAAAGGAATTACAAATTCCAGTGCCACGCTTGCGTCAAAGACAGATTGTCGTTTCTGAAAAAGATCAAAAATTAACAAATCACTTTGTATGTAAACCAACAAGATCAAGATCAATAGAATGTAAAGTTACACAGAAATTCTATCCAAATTGCCCACTAAAACGTGTGTCATAGCAGTCATTACGTCACACCTTAGAGCAGACTACCCTTCAGATCCGTATTACATTGCACTGACATTTTATTACTGCATGCTGGAATTAACAGGAGACGGGGCATTACTTTAATTACATTTTCCTTTTTGTGTTGGAAAAGTCGTCGCCACGTTCAGTGACTTCTGATAGCTGAAGCGATGCTCGCGGTCAGTGCGCGGTTCTTCATCGTAGACTGTATGCCAACGATGCAAAAAAAAGCGATATTTAGGGTCGTGACAGTCGCGTGATCGCTTGCAAGTGATCTTGGACATTAACGAGGATGCTACTTGACGAATCAAAAGATCGACTGTGGTTTTTGGGACCAGAAGAGTAAGTAACTGCTTTCACTTAGAAGATCTCTGTCCGATGCGGAAAACACACTGACTTCTGTTTGCGACAGATTCTTTAGTCCAGTTGCCTGGTAACGGCTCTGCTATAGAAACAACTATCTCTTAGTGTTAGATGTAGTAGCCATGGGTGTAATTAGGCGGACGCAACCGGGTTACTGCCCCGGCGGCCCAGAGGTAAGGGACCCACTGACGCCTAAAAGAAACAAAGAAAAATAGAAGGGAAAACTGAAATGGAAAAATGACAAAAATTGAAAATGTTACTATGTATGAATGTTAGAGTGTATAGCATGTTAGTAGGAAACGGTTGTGTTCTGGAACTATTTCTTTGAATGCGATCTAGGTCCACTTCGGCCCGTTCATATTGTACCAGCACTCCACAGACAGTTGAAAGATATAAGATGTATGCTTGAACCTCCCAGCAATTATCGAAATCGGATTGTCAGCAAAATCTGCTCATGTACTAACTAATCCTACAGACATTGCAGTGTTCCTGCTGTAGACTAGTCAGGTTCACCGTGTTGTTAGTTTATCTGAGGTGCTCCAGTTGTAATGTTGGTACTGTGATCTCTAGATACGAGGGATCTTTTTTTTTCACCTCCGATCGGTCGCGAAATGAAAAATGTTTTATTTGCAATATTTAGCTACACCTTCCAGCGACTTCTCTACGTAGTCGCCAATTTGCTGTAGCGTGGTACTCTTCTGTGATAATACTGACTCCAGTATCCATACGATTGCTCGGCAGCTATTCGAACTCTTCCACGATTTGTAGGATGTGACAGATGACCACTTGTTTTGTTTGAATTACTCCATGATAACTTTTGGGAGTTGAAAAATGCGAATGACAAGTCAGCGAAAGCAGACAGCACGTCGCCCAATTCCATTTTATGACACTTTGGCTGAGAAGAATTCGAAGGCCTATCAATGAGAGATAGAATGTTGCGCATAATTTTCCATCATAATCAACAGATATGTTGTTATATGCCAGTAGCTTATGAACCCGACTGTTATCTGCATGCCATGCCAAAAGATGTGGAAACATCTGGCAGTCACAAACACAGCAAGACTCGGTCGAGAAAGTCAACGTCTGCCAAGATTTATCTCATGTTTGCGCGCCTCAAGTGATGTTTGAGACATTCTAGAAGTATTTTGATTTATTACTGTACACCTCACGTCTTTTCAAAAACATTTTCACAAATTTTGTTTTGCTTCGTGTAGTGTTATTTGCAGCAGTTTGGCTGGGCAAGTGAACCATTCATGCGGAACAAGCTTCCTCCTTGAAAGCATACTGAATTCGAGAGAGAGAGAGAGACGCAGATTTCATAATGCATCTCTACTCGGTTAACTTTGTTTCCTTTCTGCGCATCTGTTCGCTCATTTCTCTATTTTTCGATAGGCTTTTGTCATGTCAGATCTTATATTAAAAGTGAGAATAAAGCTATGTCAATTTTTCAATTACACCTAATTTAAATTTCTAGAATCATTTAGCCTTGAAATGGCCTAAATTTTTTTGGTTCAGAGGAAACCATTTTGAAAATCATTCATCACACCATTGAAACTTTTCTTACGCGAAATAGCCAGACCTCGAAGTGATGATCTTTTTGACAGCTGACTTGCTTTCCTGGTGTCTTCCATTCTTGAATTTTTCTAAATTTAGTACTTGATTCTAAGTAAGACATTTAAACAACTGAATAAATAACACTAATTTTTTATGCAAGACCTTGAAAAGATGAGCTTTTGCACACTTCATTTGTCCTCCCGGTGCCCGCTGTTCGCGAAATGTCCCAAATTTAGTGTCTGATTGGAAGAGAGCCATATCACACTAGTGCAGCTCTTTTCCGTAAAATAACTGAGCCTTGAAGACATGATCTTTTGGACACCTTATTTACTTTCTTAGCGTCATTTTTTTCTCGACAGTCCTGAATTTAGAACTTGATTCGAAAGAAGCCATTTTGACAATTAAATATCACATCAATGCCACTTTTTATGCGCAAAGTAGTGTAACACTTCTGTCACTAAACGTAACTGGGTTTTCTATTTTGATGCTAGTCAATTGTCAGGATGAGCATTACTGCAAAGGGCATTTCATTGTAAAGCATTATGTCAGGGAGAAAATACTAAATAAATTGTGTTGCTTGAGGCTTTCCCGACGGACATGTTGTATATATGGTTCTCGGGCGAGACGTCGGATGTCATAGTGAAAACTCCACAATATTTCGTCAGCGCAACTGGCCGACATCTTCAGGTGCGACGAACACACTGCTAAGGCAAGACCAGGGCTCCCCATTTATGCCCGTTTTAGGCAGGAAGTGCGCATGCGTGGAGGCGCCAAATTCGATGGCCAATAGCGACGATATCAACTGATAGCTGGAAGGACAGTAACGCCACCTACAGGATGAAGAACCAAATACTTCGGCGCACGCGCGGAGGCTGCCGCCGCTGCTCTGCGCTGCCATCGGCAGCCCCAGCGACCTCTGTCGGAAGCCGCAGGCAGTACTGCGCGTCCACGTAGGCGCCGTGATTATCCTCCCGTTGTCAACAGAATATTTATGTTGCTGGCGAATCGTCGTCCGTCTTATGACCAAAAGTATTCCTCTCTGCTCGAAGCGACTTCAATATGGCCAGTGCTGGATCCCATGCTGAACGAGCATTGTCTCAGTACAGGCCATTCTATGAATTACCTACATACAAAAATTCTCGCATCGACGAGTTCGTACTGGGACAGTGTTATTAAGGAAGCAGTGGAAATACGTAGCTCGACGAATCTTGTAAACAGAGACACGGGCTTTCAGCTTAGTTCAGCATGGGATCCAGCACTGGCCATATTGAAGTCGCTTCGAGCAGAGAGGAATACTTTTGGTCATAAGACGGACGACGATTCGCCAGCAACATAAATATTCTGTTGACAACGGGAGGATAATCACGGCGCCTACGTGGACGCGCAGTACTGCCTGCGGCTTCCGACAGAGGTCGCTGGGGCTGCCGATGGCAGCGCAGAGCAGCGGCGGCAGCCTCCGCGCGTGCGCCGAAGTATTTGGTTCTTCATCCTGTAGGTGGCGTTACTGTCCTTCCAGCTATCAGTTGATATCGTCGCTATTGGCCATCGAATTTGGCGCCTCCACGCATGCGCACTTCCTGCCTAAAACGGGCATAAATGGGGAGCCCTGGTCTTGCCTTAGCAGTGTGTTCGTCGCACCTGAAGATGTCGGCCAGTTGCGCTGACGAAATATTGTGGAGTTTTCACTATGACATCCGACGTCTCGCCCGAGAACCATATATACAACTAAATAAATTACTTGTTCTCTCTTCACAACATGTGGGCAGGGTGGGTTCTTCCTTGGCTCGGGTATGAGGTAGAATGAAACAGCATTTTTACATAAGATAACTTTTATTGAAAATTGTGTACAACTGTTTCCTTACTGGATGTTCTGGCTCGGAGAGCGGCAGCTGTGTCGTTTGCGAAGCCTTCTGCTGCGGCAGCGGTGGCGCCTGACTACGCGTGGCGGTGTGTATCTCGTGTCGCCGTCTCGCCCAGTTGACTGGAGACGCGCATCGTGATGTGGCCCGTTTAATTATTGAGAACGAAGTCGTGCATCGGATGGTGATACCTTGGATGTGGCGTCCCAGTGTTTCTCTTCTCTAAGCGGCCGCGTGTGTCAGTGTTGTACGTCGGCCAGCGGAGCGGCGCGGCGGGGGAAGGCCAGCGTCCCGGACTCGAACAACGGACTCCCGCTTGCCAGTGTTCGGCTGTCAGATCTTCATCCCAGCTCACAGTTGATTGCAGATGTGAGGCTGTCTCCTTCCCGTCCTCACGAGTCACCCGGGTACGTAAAAATCAGTCTTCAAATACCTTCTAACTTCTGTCTTCTGGCGGCGAGGCTGCTGCTTGCTATTCCATTACAGCGGCGGACTTGGTGCGTCTGTGTATGATGTAGTCTCTTCTTGCATGACGGTCTTCAGCACCGAAACTGACTGTAAACTACTGCTACTCTTCTCTTCTTCCTTCGTCTGTCGGGCCCACTGCATCTCACGTATTTATTCACTTCAGTTTACTGGAGGTGAACGACTTCACGGTCATTACCTCTTCTGTCACGTTGAAAAGCTTCTCGAAGAATCTTCCTAACGTCGGTCATTGGCTCTTGGAATGTAGGCGAGGGCCTTTGCTCACATGTGACAACTGAGAAACACGTGAGCCGGTCCGGTGATGCCCTGACGGCTGAATCGACAGCTTCCGCTTATGTGGGGAGGGCGATGGCTCTTCTGTCACTGCTGCTCTGCCCGCTGTTTGCCCGTGTGTAACTTTTCTAAACTAAACTAAGTTTTTCATTTATTTTCTAATTTCTACTTCACTTCACATTGATTTCACTAATTTATTCACCTATCTTAAGTACCACTCAACAGTAGTTACGCCTTGAAGAGATGAACTTCCCGACACTTCATTTGCATAGCTAGCAGCAGCTGTTCGTGAAATATTTCGATTTTCCCTCAAATCACTACTCCAGTTTTCTTAATTACCTTGATTATTTTCAAGCAATTAAACCCTGTTTTGCAGAAGCGAACCTCACGCTGCTCAATTTGATACCTCATTTATCCATTTTCCACTCTTCATGTGGCTATGAAAATTCGGACAAAAATTCATTGCGTTATTTCTAGGGTGTTTGGTTTTTTTTCCGCTCAAACATTTGACCAAAAAGAGAGTGTGATTTACATTCGGATGACAATGACCTCTTAAAGAGGAAGAGAATGTTCAAGAAAATATGTTAAAGAGTCCTTATGCAAGTTGCACTCCAACATTTTCGACTGCTTAGAGAACTTTCTAATGATTAAACACAAATTCTTTATCATTTGTGTCGAATTAAGGCAACGAATATTTTGTCATCAGCCATTTATTGTGTATGAGATTCTGTGCTATTAAAACGGAGAGTGGATTCAGCAACTTACGGCTTAGTGTACTGCGAATGTATAGTTTAGGTATTATATCTGGATTAACGTATCTATTTCCATCTCATAAAAACAAAATGTGCTTCTTGTTAGTTACATAAAAAATTAACATTTTTTTTTTTATTTTATTGAAACCCAGCCTGTGTGACGCAAATTGAGGGGCTACTTGATTGGGAAGTAGAGGCTCCAGTTATACAAACTGACAGCGGTCGGGAGAGTTGTTTGCTGACCTCATGGCCCTCAATATCCGCATCCAGTGACACCTATGGGAACAGCGAAGCACAGTTGAGCGCGGAAGGGGGCGATGTTGTCTGCTTGCCGGTACGTGCGCGCGCATTATGGCTCTTAACAGCAACAGTTGTGATTTTCTTACTGGAGTTCCGCCGCGCGGAGTGACCACGGGGTTTGAGGCGTAATGTTACGGATTGCGCGGCCCATCCCGTCGGAGGTTCTTAGCATAAGTTATTTTAAGTGGTATACTCGGTTCTATTATTTGAGAAGTCTTCGATCCACTCACATATCTGAGAACTTATTCCATGTGTTCGTACCTTCGTTAACAGCCTACAATGGGACACCCCGTCAAATGCTTTCTGGAAATCTAGAAATACGTAATCTGTCTGTTTCCCTTCATCCATTGTTCTCAGTATATCATGTGAGAAAATGGCAACTTAAGTTTTGCACGAGCGATGCTTTCTAAAACCATACTGATTCGTGCACATAAGCTTCTCGGTCTCAAGAAAGTTTATTGTATTCGAACTGCGAATATGTTCAAGGATTCTGCAGCGAACAGAAGATAGGGATATTGGTCTGTAATCTTGCGGGTTCGTTCTTTTACCTTCGATTGGGACTTTGTGCTGGGCGAGAGATTCACGATAAATGCAAGCTAGGTAAGGGGCCAATACCGTAGAGTAATCTTTGTAAAATCAAACTGGGATTCCATCCGGACCTGATGATTTATTGACCCACGTAGCGATTTTACACACTTTCTACCTTGACGCTGTTGTTATTTGCACTCTGATCCGTGGACGATCCACTGGAATTGCTCAAGTATGTAATTAAATTTTCTGTATTATTCTCGACACTCACTTCACTTTTCCGCGCTTCTTAAGCAACCCTTTCTGTGTGGCATACAACATTTCACCACTTCTCTGGCATCATTTGTGACACTGTTTCCTCAAACATCTTTGAATTTCTGCCACAGTGAAGCTTTTGTTATTTGCTGTCACGTAATTTTTAATTTGGGTCCAAATTATATCGATGGCGTTGCAGTGGTACAGTAGAAGTCTAAGGACCCTGTGGCCACGTTCTTTAGCTACACCGCCCACAACATACTGTTGAAATTGTGGCTTTATTTTTCTTTACTGTTTCCATGAGCTCCGCCTTGCACAAATCGTCCTGAATTTTCATGTTGTGGCGTTTCAACAGTTCAGTAATTTCGGCTTTTTTCGTTGCCATTGATAGAGCTTTTCCGTAATAATTGAATGGTACGGGGCATTATCGATTACAGTGACAGACGGTCGATTTAAGTTTTCCAGTAGTTGCCCCTCGAACCACTTCAGAAAACTATCGTGGTTAATCTCCACGTGGTAGTCATGTCTTTCCTCGACCTGTGAACGAGAAGAAAGTTATGTACGAAACCACATGCAGTTCCAGGATGCAAGACAATAATTCTTGCGCTTTTTCCCACTAGAACAGCAGAACTCATAGCCTGTCGAGTCTTTCCTGACAGAATGACCTTCGTTTATCCATGTTTCGTCGAGCCACACAGTGTCTTCAAATGGCTCTTTAACAATAGTTCTTAAAAATCAACAACGACACTTCTTGAAAGTCGACAACGCCACGCCACGATGTCACCTCTCTCCATTATAATTTTCTGTCCATTATTTTTTTATATCGAAACCCGAGAACTCTGACAACCGTTAACAAAGACGTTTTGCTACCAATGAATAACTGTGCCTCGCGAGGAGTAACGCTCAGTTTTTTAATAATTGGATGTTCTTTCCTCTCGTAACATACATATATGACCTAGCGAGATGGCGCAGTGGTTAGCACACTGGTCTCACATTCGGGCGGACGACGGTTCAATCCCGCGACCGGCCATCCTGATTTAGGTTTTCCGTGATTTCCCTAAATCGCTTGAGCCTAATGCCGAGATGGTTCCTTTGACAGGGCACGGCCGACTTCCTTCCCCATCCTTCCTTAATCTGATGAGACCGACGACCTCGCTGTTTGGTCTCTTCCCCCAAATCAATCCAATCCAAATATGTGGAGACGAACAGCATCTTGCTGAAACGAATCCAAGTTTGTTACACGTGGTTTTGTCCTTCTCTTCTTTCCGAGTGTCCGCGGTTTGGATGAACCAGGCTCTTCCCATTCTGCAGAGTATTTCTCCCTACAAATTTTGGCAACAGTACTTTTGTTTAGCTTCAAGGCGTCTGCAGTTCTTTCGACTACCTTCAAATGGCTCTGAGCACCATGGGACTTAACTTCTAAGGTCATCAGTCCCCTAGAACTTAGAACTACTTAAACCTAACTAACCTAAGGACATCACACACATCCATGCCCGAGGCAGGATTCGAACCTGCGACCGGAGCGGTCGCGCGGTTCCAGACTGTAGCGCCTTTAACCGCTTGGCCACCACGGCCGGCTCGACTACCTTCGCTAGAGGCAATAAAGTTGTCTCTCTCTTTCTCGAAATATTCTCGCACAGAACACACAAACTGACGTGTCTGAGCACGCAAAACATGAGTAGATCGCTGAACTTTCCGTTTAGCAGCCACACTTTTTTGCGCACTTCCACTTCTGGCTTCAGACATCCTTTTGCGCAAATTAAACTCGACGCACAGAGAAACAGAACACCCAACGAAATGGACGACAATTGTTTACGTTATCGCCCGCAAGCGCCGTCTACAACTGGCTACAATAGCCGCTATCTGCAGTAGCAGAGAGATTTGACAATTGTGAAGGGAACAGGAGGCCTCAGTCACTTTGTTATTTTGATCCGGGTATAGTTCCTTCATACCAGCTAATGCAGGGCCGACCCGGCGTGCCAACCTTCGCGCGTGCAGAGTGTGCGGGCTTTAGCATGCTTAGTCACCGTTGTTAGTACTTCTCTTACCTCTTCATCACGCGACAGTTGATGGGATGAAAACTTAGGGAACCGATCGCTCCAGTCATTTCTTTGCGGTGGAACATAAGCTCGTTATGTGTATAGGTTCTGTCATATATATACAGATAGTGACAAATAACTTAACCAATTAGAATGCTGTGTTGGTACAAAGGGTGTATCATAATTAATGGCGTAAACGCATACAGTTGAAAGTACACGATACTAGAAGCAAAAAAGGCTGAATAAACATACGGTCGAAAATGCATACCTTAAGAACTGCGAGCAATTTTTCATCTTCGATACTGTGAAACAAATCTTTTCTACTGCAAATTGTTATCTGTCCATATTTTGGAAAGTGGTCGTATGGACCAAAATAAGAAAAAAATGTCCAGCAAACATGTGCTCTAAAACGTATACCTTAAAAGTTACAAGCTCTTGATCATTAGAAGAGTTATGTTTCAAAGTAGCAAAGATGAACAAGGGCTCATAGCTCTTAAGGAATGTGTATTTTAGAGCACATGTTTACTGGACTTTTTTTCTCTTTGTTTGTCACGCATCTTTAAACTTATTCGCCCAACAACGCATAGTACTCACATCAACACAATCGCTATAAACTGCTTTCATTCTGTGATGAATCTCCTTTGGGGTGACACCTTCTGCTGTCAAGAATTCAATGACTGCACGTTGCTTAAATCGCATTGACCGGCCGTCTGTGCAGGGTTCCATACTTTACACTGTAACAACACAACCGTTCAACGGCAAGGCTTCCCGTCTACTGGAGCTGTAGAGAAGAGGCCACGGAAAAAGCCAGTACCTGCCGCACACCAATGCTGACAACTGTTGAAGAGTTAAGAGGGTGGAGGCATTACTTTTCAGCCAACCCTCGTACAATTAGTAACTAGATTCTGCACCACGAGGAATGGCTAATGTACTGCTCCATTACCTACTTTAATGGCCACAGAAACCTGTTTCGTAACTTTACTAGACTTATTACCTACAGCAGTTAAAGTCTTACACTTTTGAACAAGAAACTCTGGTACAGGTTCAAATTCAGTCACTTGCTTATAAAAATTATGCCACAAAACACTCACAGCCGCTCCTGTGTCCAAAACAATACTGGTTGGAATACCAGTAGTTTAAGCTAAAACTACTTCATTGCTAGATGAACGACATTGTGTATTTTCCTGCAATAGTTCATCAGATAAGCTCTCATCATGATTGTAGCGTAAAAATGACAGTGGTTGCTGCTTAAAATTATTTGCTACATAACCATTGAGTTGCTCATCAGTGGGTTATCAAACAGACCGTCTTCAGCCACGACCTGTGGCACAGTAGTGACTGTCTTTAGTTTGATGTCGTCGTGACTGGTGCAGGTGTTGGTACAGGCGGAGGTGGAGTTTCACTTGACACTTCTATTATGAGGGTATTGTGTATTACACTCTCCAATCTGTTGTGACTTTTGTGGTTGAGCATCTTGACTTACTTGTTGATTGGTGTGTAAAGTCCAATTTTGATTTTGTACAGGCTTGGCAGTATTTGCCACGGATCTGTGTTGATCTTGTACTGAGGTGGTGGACCAGTATTTTGGTACGCATTACGTAGATATTGTTCCAGTTTTGCTGTTTATTTTCTTTTGTTCCAGTTCTTGTTGTTTCCGTTTCTGTTATTTCCATTATTGTTGTTGCGGCGCCTCTTGTGTGGGTTGTCGCCTGTTACGTATGATATGTTATGATTATTGTTCATATTGGGACGTGTCTGCTGATTTTGGTACGTGTATTGGTTTGCAGAAGGAAGATGTTGGTTCTGCTCCGCTACGTAACCGACAACGGCCGGCGCGCAAGGATTAAGCTAACTAGCCTGCCTGCGCGTTTTGCTGAAGTAAACATTGTGGCAGCTGTTATGCCACGCGGAACGTTGATCCTCATATATCAAAGTATCAAGCACAGTCTGAAATCTGCATCATTGTCTGGAGTGTGCTGTAACTTCAATGCTAAAAGGCTTTCAGTGTGCGGAGTATATCGCGCGTAGCTACAGGTTCATCAAGAAAGTGTCCCATATTTCTCAGAATATCGGCACAAATTACCATGTTTTACTTGTTCCTCTACCTAACGGAGTTTCTCGGCTCATTGCAGAAGATGAAGTGGTGGAAGAACCATTTAAAACCTAGCTATCCTCACAGGCAGGACAAATGTTTAAACAAATATGGTTCAAAATGGTTCAAATAGCTCTAAGCACTATGGGACTTAACATCTGAGGTCATCAGTCCCCTAGACTTAGAACCGGGCATGTATGTATGAGATGTCCTTAGGTTAGTTAGGTTTAAGTAGTTCTAAGTGTTGTGGCGTAACAAGCTAGTCACGCCACACTGAGGAGGAAGCCGAAAGGCACGCGTACACACACGCCGACTGGCGTCAAGTCTGGGACAGGATAAGTTATGACTGCTATAAAGAAAATACGTAGCTTTGGAATATACTTAACTTTTAATCAATCCTTGTGATACATCTCTCTTGACTATACAAATGAGACTCGTAAGATACATGCACTGTGACAATTGGCGCCTTGCTAAGTCGTAGCCATTAACTTAGCTGAAGGCTATTCTAACTGTCTCTCGGCAAAATGAGAGCAAAGGCTTCGTCAGTATAGTCGCTAGCAACGTCGTCGTACAACTGGGGCGAGTTCTCGTACGTCTCTCGAGACCTGCCGTGTGGTGGCGCTCGGTCTGCGATCACACAGTGGCGACACGCGGGTCCGACATGTACTAATGGACCGCGGCCGATTTAAGCTACCACCTAGCAAGTGTGGTGTCTGGCAGTGACACCACACTAAGTTCTAGGGGACTGATGACCTCAGAAGTTAAGTCCCATAGTGCTCTTAAATAAGGAAAAAGAAAGAAGAAGACTTAGAACTACTTAAACCTAACTAACCTGACATCACACACATCCATTTCCGATTCAGGATTTGAACCTGCGATCGTAGCAGCAGTGCGGTTTCGGACTGAAGCGCCTATAACCGCTCGGTCACAGCGGCCGGCTAAACGAATAGGGAAACTGTGTAGAAAAATAGTGAAATATGTAAGGAATTAAATAAAAACAGGTTTTTTTGTATAAAATCTCTGATGGTTTACATTTTATAAGGAAAGCGGGTCTTATTGAGTAACCGTCATAATTTGTCTATGAAACAGGAATTGTCCAGATTAAATGATTTTAGTTCAGATTTAAAACTTGTTTTGATATATCAGTCATTGTATATTATTGGGCAAATCATCAAAGATATTTTGTCAATATCTACTAAAATCCATTTTGAGCCACTGACAGATAACAAAGGTTATGTTTCTTCTAGTGTTGTAGGTGTTCTTGTTAAACTGTGATCGATTTCTATGTGATTAGTTACCTTATTATGCCGTAAGATGTTATTGAGTGGAAATAAGCAGAATGTGTTAGGAGACTGTTTCGATTGTTTCCAAGTGTAGCAATTGTATGAAGAGCAAAATTAGCTGTACTGTTTGAGAAGCTCAGTAATACGCTTCTTTCAGTTCTAATTTTAATCAGTATACACGCCCAAAAACTTGAATTATTATAGCCTGTTTACTGACATTATTGAGTGGAAATATGCAAAATATGTTAGTAGATTGTTTCGTTTGTTTCCAAGACTAGCGAATATACGAAGAACAAAAGCAGATAAACTTAATTGATTGAGCTGCTCAGTAATATGCTACTTCCTGTTTAACTTTTCATCAGTATATTAACCCAAAAATTTTAAGCATTCTTCCCTGTTTACTTGATTCCACTTCATGTTCTACGTTAGTTGTTGGTATGACTCTGTTGTACAAAACTAAACATAGTGTCTTTTCTCAAAATGTAGGGAGCGTCTGTTTTCAGAGAACCACATAATACTTATACAGTCTCTTCCGTAGCTTTCTCTCTAATGGTATTTGTTATAACAAAAAGTACCAATTCTGATTGATGGATGTGAAGTAGGTCATCCACATATCTAAGGAATAGGAATGAACCCAAAATGAACCTTGCTGAACTCCCATCGTGATTCTCGCCAATCACACTGTATAGTAATACAATGTACTCAGTCATAAGCAAAATAAAATAAAATCGCTTTCATTACTACTTTCATTTTGACATATCGTACATAACTATTTTTCTGATGTTTCTTTTCTTCTTTTCCTTTGATACTTTTGATTGGGCAGTGACGGATTCTGTGCTCATATGTGTCTCACACAGGACTTCAACAGAACAAAAGAAATAAGTTATGTACGAGTGAATACACATGTGTATTCTGACAGCAATGACACTGAAATTTAAAAACAGAGGCTACACATCGACATACGAAGTTATATAACCAGTGAGGATTTTGCGGCCACTTTTTAACATGTTATCTGAAAGTGTCTGTTTCGGGTGAACCACGACCAGTGAAGAATAATTTTTTTGGCCTATCAGGCACTCGTGCAGGCGAAACGTAACATTATCAAATGGCAATCGGCTGAAGAACTCGAAGCAGATGCGTCCGGGCAATACGTCACATTAAGTAGTTTCTCTGCAACTTTGTAGTTGTGGTGACGACACCCTGTGTTTTTTACTTGAGCATTAACGCATCGAAAGACGCTGGTTAACTGTTTTCCATTGTGTCAGCAGAACAGTACTGCTCAAGTAAGTGCAGACGGGATACGGGCCTGCCCCACCTGTGTACACCAGCCGCAGCTGGCGCGATCACCTGAGTATCTACCTGCCGATGGACGCGGCCGTGCAGGAGTAGAATTTTCTATCATTGAAACAATGTTGCGCTAAGCTGCTGCGCTCTGACGTCAAAGCAAAATCATTCCATACAATGTAGGTTTCAGGGGCCAATGTTTTACGTCCTAGATGGTTTTAGCGTATGGGTACTAGGATGTCGTCTAATATGACGAGTGACAAAAATTGGAAGTGTCAGTGTGCGGCTAGCGTTCGCTGAAATCGGTCACGTGAAATATTTAGCTCGGGCTTTTGAGATGCCATTTTACACTGATCGTATTTGGGTTGTTTCCATGTCATAATTTGTTCTATGACATTCTATGACAATATGCTGTTCCAAGGCAACGGCGCATTGGAGACTTATCATATACACGTCACAGTTTGTTATAATTTAATGTCAGTTAATGACACATCCACCGTAAAAGTCCGTAGGAGATTGCAAAAATGAACAGTAATTATGTTCAAAGACTTACTTGGTCACTGTGATCATGTGGTTAGATAGTCGAAGAATGTGTTTACAGAATCGAAGAATTTGCATCCTGGTACATGCAATTTTTTTGAGCTCCCCATTTGTAACACATTCTGGGACTTTGTTATTCATATGACAGAATATTCAATGTTATTTACATATAAGTGTGTGATCTCTCCGTGGAATGAGTTTCTTCGAATTCGTTGCTCAGTCGGAGTAAAACACGAAAGATGAAATTGCTGTGAGTGAAACAACTAGCAGTGACATTTATATTCTTTCTTATCACAAATATTTGACCCTCTTTTTTGTAATATTTCGCTATTTCCGAGGATGTGGTTGGTCATGAACCTGAGGCCGGGGCCTCGGGAGCGGGGCGGGCAGCGTTGAACGCTGTTTCCCTCTCAGCGGGCAACACAAATCGATCTGACTACAAGCGCTTCGGGAGGCGAGTGCAGCTGCCAGTAACCGCGTCAAGCGAAGCGTGCATGTGCTGTACAAACCAGTTTGTGCAGCGAGCGGCGAGCCGAAGAAATTATCACAGCGGTAAGACAAAAATGGTTCAAATGGCTCTGAGCACTATGGGACTTAACATCTGTGGTCATCAGTCCCCTAGAACTTAGAACTACTTAAACCTAACTAACCTAAGGACATCACACACATCCATGCTCGAGGCAGGATTCGAACCTGCGACGGTAGCAGTTGCGCGGTTCCGGACTGAGCGCCTAGAACCGCACGGCCACCACGGCCGGCACAGCGGTAAGAGAAACGCAAGAAATTTGGTAGTCTAATCATTCACAGTATAAAAATAGGTCGACTGGAAGGAATATAATATGGAGTGAAATAGTAACGAAGCTTAAGGTTCACGGTAAGTGAATCATTTCACTGTCGTAAGGTTCTGACAAAAGTAATTCACAAACATATCTCGCACATTTCTTGGTGCTAGTGATGTTAGCTATACACTGCTGGCCATTTCAATTGCTACACCAAGAAGAAATGCAGATGATAAACGGGTATACATTGGACAAATATATTATACTAGAACTGACATGTGATTACATTTTCACGCAGTTTGGGTGCATAGGTCCTGAGAAATCAGTACCCAGAACAACCACCTCTCGCCGTAGTAACGGCCTTGATATACCTGGGCATTGAGTCAAACAGAGCTTGGATGGCGTGTACAGCTTCAACACGATACCACAGCTCATAAAGAGTAGTGACTGGCGTATTGTGACGAGCCAGTTGCTCGGCCAACATTGACCAGACTTTTTCAATTGGTGAGAGATCTGGAGAATGTGCTGGCCAGGGCAGCAGTCGAACAGTTTCTGTATCCGGAAAGGCCCGTACAGTACCTCCAACATGCGGTAGTGCATTATCCTGCTGAAATGTAGGAATTTGCAGGGATCGAATGAAGGCTAGAGCCACGGGTCGTAAGACATCTGAAATGTAACGTTCATTGTTCAAAGTTCCGTCAATGCCAACAAGAGGTGGCCGAGACGTGTGACCAATGGCACCCCACACCATCACGCCGGGTGATACGCCAGTATGGTGATGACGAATACACGCTTCCAATGTGCGTTCACCGCGATGTCGCCAAACACGGATGCGACAGTCATGATGCTGTAAACAGAACCTGGATACATCCCGAAAAATGACGTTTTGCCGTTCGTGCACCCAGGTTCGTCGTTGAGTACACCATCGCAGGGGCTCCTGTCTGTGATGCAGCGTCAAGGCTAACCGCAGCCATTGTCTCCGAGCTGATAGTCGACGCTGCTGCAAACGTCGTCGAACTGTTCGTGCAGATGGGTGTTGTTTTTTAAACGTCCCCATTTGTTGACTCAGGGATCGAGACGTGGCTGCACTATCCGTTACAGCCATGCGGATAAGATGCCTGTCATCTCGACTGCTAGTGATACGAGGCCGTTGGGATCCAGCACGGCGTTCCGTATTATCCTCCTGAACCCACCGATTCCATATTCTGCTAACAGTCATTGGATCTCGACCAACACAAGCAGCAATGTCGCGACACGATAAACCGCAATCGCGATAGGCTACAATCCGACCTTTATCAAAGTCGGAAACGTGATGGTACGCATTTCTCGTCCTTACGCGAGGCATCACAACAACGTTTCACCAGGCAACGCCGGTCAACTGCTGTTTCTGTATGAGAAATCGGTTGGAAACTTTCTTCATGTCAGCACGTTGTAGGTGTCGCCACCGGCGCCAACCTTGTGAATGCTCTGAAGAGCTAATCATTTGCATATCACAGCATCTTCTTCCTGTCGGTTAAATTTCGCGTCTGTAGCACGTCATCTTGGTGGTGTAGCAATTTTAATGGCCAGTAGTGCAACTGTTTAAATTTTATAATATTTCCTTCGTTTAAAATAAAATTTTGAAAAGAAAAAAATTCGCTGAATTCACTTTTACTTACGTCAGAAGCTACAATATTGCTGTGATATAGATGAATGGAAATTGGTGCAGGGTTCTCTCAAGCGTGCATCGATGTTTTCCCAAACGCAATCAAATTCAGACACAGATTCTCTTGCAGTCATGGAATTGATCATGATCTAATCGTAACAAATTCTCAAACAATGTATTACGCTCTGCAAACGTTTCTCTCAGTTTCACTAGAGTACTTGGACCTTTCCTCAAACTGAATAAACCGACTTTCAGAAACGTATTTCCTTCCAGTGTCAGACTGAATAGCAATGCGTCCGGCTCTGTTGTTTCTGGAATCTCTGCAGAACGCTACTACACACCGCTGAACAACACTACAGCGTCGGCTCGCGTTCTGGCGTCATCAAGAGTTCTGCCCGCTCCCCACCACGCTGCACTCAGGGCTTATCTAGCCTAGAGTAGAGCTTAAATTGGCGCAGGTGAAACTAGCTGCTATCATATGTATAGTCTTGCTTGTCATCAATACTTCACAGTTGATTCGGAACATTGCGCGATTTCCGAGAGTGTCTTTAGCAGGAACCTAACAGCACAGCTTAACCCTCCGGCAGACGTACCTACTGTGGTCACAAGAGCAGCCGCGCGTTGTAAAATTTGCAATATAATCTGCCCGCAAAAATAAGCTTTTGTTAAGCAAACTATTATATTTGTTGAAGAAACCAGTTCATATTCACTGTCTTCAACATTTATAACAAAAGCGTTTGCTATTTTAGTTCTTTAAATAACAATTTAGCCAGTTTTTCTGACATTCGTTCACTTTTATAACACCTTTCACAGACAATTTGCCGCGCAGGATTAGCCGAGCGGTCTAGGGCGCTGCAGTCATGGACTGTGCGGCTGGTCCCGGCGGAGGTTCGAGTCCTCCCACGGGCATGGGTGTGTGTGTTTGTCCTTACGATAATTTAGGTTAAGTAACGTGTAAGCTTAGGGACTGATGACCTTAGCAGTTAAGTCCCATAAGATTTCACACACATTTGAACATTTTTTGAACAGAAAATTTGTTTGTGAATTAATTCCAGCAATGTTAAAAAAATGAAAAAGTAGACAATAGCCAGCTCCTTGTAATTCTTGAAACGGAGTATCAGGCACACATTTCATCTGCAACGCAACAGTAGCCATGTCATGCACAACAGACAAAACTACGACAGCACAGGTTTTACAAGGGACGTACGAAAATAAGGTGTTACCTTGCTGAAATCCAAACATTGCACCACCAATTTGTTTTTCATTGTACCAATGCAAGTGATAGTCTTATGCAGCCAATATTCAGAAACGAGGTAGCATGCGTACCGATCGTTAGTTGTAAGGTTTCTGTCCATTATAATTATCCGGGCTGTTATGCCGTGGTCGGCTGATGAATTCTGTGTCGATTCCCAACGTTTCGTCTCCGACTGCGGGAGACATCTTCAAGGGGGTCCGTAGCTCGATGGAAGGTCCAACACACCCACTGGCTCGCTACTGGGGGAATCGACACAGAATTCATCAACCGACCACGGCATAACAGCCGGATAATTATAATGGACATGATATTTCCGGCCGTGAAAGTCTACATTTTAGTATGTAAGGTTTCTGTTAAAATTTTCTGTAGGCACCACATATCTTTTCACTATACCCTCAGGAGCATTACATACCCGATATTGCCCTTCGGTTGCATGCCCCAGTACACCTCCAGATTACGCATTAGCCGCGAGGTCTGCGGCGCCTTGTCACGGTTCGGCGGCTCCCCCCGTCGGAGGTTCGAGTCATCCCACGGCCATAGTTGTGTGCGTTGTCCTTAGCCTAAGTTAAGTTTGATTAAGTAATGTGTAAGCTTAGGGACCGATGACCTCGGCAGTTTGGTCCCATAGGATCTTACCACAAATTTCCAAAATTACGCAATAAAAAGTTTTTGCATCACATAGTGCAACCATTTTTTATCCCTCGTTTGCTGGGTATGTACTGAATCCATCCGCAGCTGTCTCGGTAAGGACGAAGCATTTCCTCTATTGTGGTGAATTCCATCAGGCCGTAAGAACAATGACAGTAACAAAAGGGTCCGACACTGTACGAACTGCAGCCAACTTATCAGTTTTTCTCCTGTTGTTCCTCGTTTCCATATAAACAAACAGCGCAAAACATAGAAAAAACAGAAATCTTTTGTAACTCATTGCAGTGCTAACCATCTGCATTCCTGTTCCGTCTGCTGCCCAGAGTTTTCTTCTTCCAAAAAAATAGCTCGCTGTTTATTTATGCAGGTATTTGTGTAGTTTACAATGTCAACAAGAAAGTCAAGGACAGTTATTTTCAGAAAAGCACTAACGTCATCAGTTATATCCACCACATTTCTCTTTGGTAGAATTTGCACGTTGTTTTTTCTCATGTTCTTTGATGTTTTAGCACACTCGGTTTTACACCAACACGAAACTTTGTCTTTTCAATAAAGAACTCCCGTACATCTACTGTCTCTTCGAAATCATTACCATCCTCACCTTCAAGTTCAGGTTCACTGCCATTGCCCTCATATTCATTGTTTTCATCATTCAGCTCCGCTTCACCTTCCTCCAGGTCTGAAAAGTCTGGATAGACTTTATCATCACCTCTTTCGATTAGGTTGCGAATTTCTTCGTCTGATACACCCTTTGACTCGGAACAAAAAATCAAAGAAATGAAATGAATAAATACATTCAGATGCCAGGAATAACCAAAGTAATGTTTAATGTGCATCTATTCAAACTAAAAAACTGTGAATGAGTATAGTTACTTTTTATGACACTTAACTTTGGATATTGGCAGCTGGAACAAAGCCTGCAACTGTCACGCCAACTGGCGTGCATTGTGCGTTTTACAATATTCGACACCTCGTTGCTTACAGTTCAGAAAACAAACTGAGAAAGCTAACCAAAGGAACTGACGCCACTTTAACATCGTCGAGAAAACATTAACAATGGAATACATGGAAGCGGTGGCGCAATAGCTCAAGATTAAGGAATCAATTAGCCATAAAACTTGCAGCTGTTGTACTTTTTACAACAGCGCAGCCGCTGGTGGGCTAAACTGCTGCAAATGCAACGAGCAGCAATCATGTTTATTTCATCCACCTGTGCAATGGCGCTCGACCCGGGGGTAAGCCGATTCGCGTCGTGGCGGTGGAAACAATTTTCACTGCCAGTATTTGGCCGGAAAGGGGGCGACAGGTAGTGGTGTAAAATTCATGATCACCAGACTTCGCGCCAGTGTCACGGTTTAAATACCAAACCTCTTCGCAGTGTCTCATGAAGTGAGGGCATGTGACACTGTAGATGCTGCTCCGTCCCTCGCATGGGGACGTTAAGGTTGGTGGCCGCGGCCGCCTTGGTGCTATTTGCGAGGAATAGGCTACGTACTGGTACCAGGTTGCACCCTCTCCCTTAAAAATTTTTTTTTGTCGTAAATTTGACAGTCAAGACAAAGACTGCGCCACGTTGCGAGTGAGAGACTTCACATGACCGATTTCTAATTCCAGCCAAATGGCAGATGCAGTCTGTAATACTACTGAATCTTAGTCACTTGTCTAATGCTGTAAGGCATGCCTGTGTATTTACCATTCCATCTCCTAATTCTGGAGAAGATGTCAGAGGTTGGTTAGTCGATTTTAGAACTCAAACAAGCCTGGGAAGGTGCCAGAGCCTGAAGTACTGCCTCCCATTTGGTCAACACCAAGGAATTGCACAGACGTTCTTCGAGAACTTCCCTCTCTGGATCCAGGGGTTAGAATAGGCCTGCAGTATTCCTGACTGTCGTAAGAGGCGACTAAAAGGAGTCTCACACATTTCGGCCTTCATGTGATGATCCCCTGTAGGTTTGACCTCCATATTTCCAATTTTTCCTGAAGAGCAAGCCAATCGAGGAAGGGCGACTTACATGGTGCATCGTGTCCATAGTGCGTCGAAATCTTTAGCCACATATTTCGTCGTCGCAGTGCAGTCCCACACATTTTCCATCTCTTGGGTGAGGATACATTCCTGGGTGCGGTTTCCGCCATGCACAATGCAGTGTCGCTTTCTGCGCCAATGACGACCGTGGACTTCTTTGCACCTGATATCCAGCATGGTAGCCAGTCTGTTGTGGTGGGGCTGCCATGTAACCTGTTGCTTGTAGGTTGTAGTCCCCTGGCAACACAGGGATTGCTCTGCTGATGCCTGCGCCATTAACTCCCCACGTATGCCAAGTAGTAGACGCCCGTCTCCCTGGGGTACTGGAACTCCCGGCAATGGCCATCCTGCCAGGTGGCCCTAGCTATGGCTGGGTGGCACCCATGGGGAGGGCCCTTTGTCAGAGTTGGTGGCATCAGGACGGATGACACACAATGAAGAGTGGCACATCTTCTCTGGCTGGTGGCCAGCCGCCAGCAGTCTCTAGGCGTTCGAGGGTTCAATTCAATGTGCAGAAGTATGACCCCCAGATCGTTTCCCTCCCTGACCACACCATGGGAGGAACGAAAGGCTAAGAATGGCAGTGAAGCTTATTCGCCCCAGTACCTAGTATGTACGAGAGCTGATGGGGAGTCTTTCATGACGATGAAGCCTCAGTTCTTTGTAGAGCTTTGAGAGGACAAGTTTGGGGAGGTGGAGGACTTGTCCAAAATGTGCTCTGGGGCAGTTTTGATAAAAACAGTATTCTCTGCCCAGTCACATTTTAACAGACTGCATTTTATACTGTGATGCAAGGGCAGAAGCACAAGTTGATGGGGATCTGCCCTGTGTTTTAGCTAATGATGAGACACGTGTGTCTAGGGTTTTAAAGTTTTGTGATGTGTCTGGACACTGGCCTAAACTTTTAGGCTGGAGGTTTCAGTGTATTGCGAAGTGGCTGGCTCCTCCCTTTTTTCCTTGCGGTCAGCCGGCCACTTCCATCTGCTATATTGTTTTAGCTCCCTGTCCCACTTTCTTCTTGTGTTGTCCATGTTTTACTGCCGACGGCATGCTTCGTCCCACGTTTTGGTGTGGGTAGGCACATATTTTTCCAAGCTTGTTAGCTGTGTTTTACGTTTTGTTTTATCTTACTGTTCTGAGTCTTTTCTTGACACCCATCTCAATCTGTTACTGAGAGAGCACTGAAGACTTTGCCGTCTTGCGCCCATACAACCCTCTCCATCCATCCATCCATCACTCCATAATATCTGCCTTGCGCCAATTTGAACGTGGCAGCTTTTCTGTCTGAATGGTAGCTGGCGTTATCCATCACGATAATTGACCCTTCCTCCATCGCAGACAACAGTCGAATAAACCTATTCTTAAAAACTTCTCCATTCATTTCTGAATGGTAATCGGATTGGCAAGAACTTTTCCAACCACGAAATACAAGTTTGGCCACTGATATGAAACCTGCGGTTAATGAACCAGTGTGGGCGATGATTACGCGGCCATCTCTACAAGCAGGCACTTTCAAACCGCCATTTCCTTTGAAGTCGTGCCATATACAGGGTGTTACAAAAAGGTACGGCCAAACTTTCAGGAAACATTCCTCACACACAAAGAAAGAAAATATGTTATGTGGATATGTGTCCGGAAACGCTTACTTTCCATGTTAGAGCTCATTTTATTACTTCTCTTCAAATCACATTAATCATCGAATGGAAACACACAGCAACAGAATGTACCAGCGTGACTTCAAAGACTTTGTCACAGGAAATGTTCAAAATGTCCTCCGTTACCAAGGATACAGGCAGCCACCCTCCGTCGCATGGAATCCCTGATGCGCTGATGCAGCCCTGGAGAATGGCGTATTGTATCACTGCTGTCCACAATACGAGCACGAAGAGTCTCTACATTTGGTACCGGAGTTGCGTAGACAAGAGCTTTCAAATGCCCCCATAAATGAAAGTCAAGAGGGTTGAGGTCAGGAGAGCGTGGAGGCCATGGAATTGGTCCGCCTCTACCAATCCATCGGTCACCGAATCTGTTGTTGAGAAGCGTACGAACACTTCGACTGAAATGTGCAGGAGCTCCATCGTGCATGAACCACATGTTGTATCGGACTTGTAAAGGCACGTGTTCTAGCAGCACAGGTAGAGTATCCCGTATGAAATCATGATAACGTGCTCCATTGAGCGTAGGTGGAAGAACAAACTAAAATGATCTCTAACATGGAAATTAAGCGTTTCCAGACACATGTCCACATAACGTCTTTTCTTTATTTGTGTGTGAGGAATGTTTCCTGAAAGTTTGGCCGCACCTTTTTGTAACACCCTGTATACTTATTGGTGTAATTCTGTGAAACCCAAGTTTCATCCAAGTACACTGCAGGCCTGGTGTCTTCAGCACGCAAGAAGTGCATTGTACGCAAAAACTTCGCTCTTGCTGCTGTAATGTCTCTGTGTTCCATTAAGAATTTTCATCCATCATTACAGTTCTTGAATCGGAAACCAAGGGAGCGCAGAAGATGAAGAACGGAGGTCTCTGAGCCTAAGTAATTAATTTTTTCGCAGAGGCCAGCCTGTATTTTTTTAACTGTTGGATACTCTCCTCTGTAGTAATATACAAGTACAGCTCTACACACGAGATCTTAGTTAAAATCGACAAAGTCGGTTGATTTCCGTTCACGTTCGTATCCCGGAGACACCACACGCTTTAGCAGTAAGTTTATGAATTTGCGTAAAATTGAAGTTATTCCTCGCTTTTTCATTGTCGGCCATATCAGTTAAAAACTTGAGAACGTTCAATATTATAATTTTCGATTGCTTATTAATGTCTTTCCGCCCTTTACGCACACCGATCAGAGGAGTACTACAAGTAGGCCTTTGCGCCTGCATTGTTCTTCACCACTGAACAGACGTCAAAGCACCTTTCTAAAGACAGTAAGATACGAAGATCAGATGTGAACTCTCAATATAGCACGGTAACACTGAGCTTTCAGCTGCTCTGACCTAACACACCACTAACAGTACCTACGTGGCAACAAAGCTGCGAGGCGGGCAAATCACAGCCCGCAGCCCCTGCTGGCTTCAGGCAGTGGCCGTGACCTAGAGGACTCTACTTTCGTGCTGGCCATTATAGTGGCAGACTTTGTACTATTTTCGCATGGAAGATGTTAAGCTGATGTGAGAGCACTTAAGTGAGTGGGAAAGCATGGTTGAACTTGCACAGGTAATTGGTAGTTACTTTTCGGTTAACAGGAGAAAAATCACTCACAGTGAATGGTGAAATATGCAATAAAGTGGAGGCTAGTCAAAGAGAAACTGTATCAAGTGATGTTACAAAGGCAGTTGAACTTTTCACATTGCCAGAGCAGGAGCATGACTGTCTGTGAGTTATGGTTTTTATTGTGATTTTGAGCTGTCACCAACGGCCTTGACACAGTGGTAACACCCGTTCCCGCCAGATCACCGAGGCTAAGTGCTGTCGGGCTGGGCTAGCACTTGGATGGGTGACCATTTGGTCTGCTGAGTGTTGTTGGCAACCAGGGTGCACTCTGCCCTTGTGAAGCAAACTGAGGAGCTGCTTGACTGAGAAGTAGTGGCCCCGGTCTTGTAACGTGTACTAGAGTCCCCCCAAATCCAAGGTTTTAACCGCCTGCCACCCTGGTTACTGAAGAAGCCCAGAGTGATTTTAGATTTATTGCAGTACAAGAGAGATTGCACTCCTGCCACCGTTTTTAATGCAGCATTTTCTGCCATTTCATCTGAGCACCACGACTATGTAGCTGTTTTTACGGATGGGTCGAAACAAGGGGATTCTGTCGGTTGCTCAGTTGTTTTTCCATATCGTGTCCTCAAGGTCCGACTGCCTCAGACTTTTACTGTCTTCGATGCAGAATTGTTTGCGATCTTGCGGGCACTGGAGCACACGAGACATTCTTCCTCTCCTAAATTTCTTGTCTGTTCCGATTCACTCAGTGCCCTTTACTCATTGCAACGTTTGTATGCGGCAGACAAAATTGTCCAGACCATCCAGGATGCCCTCCTCCGACTACAGCGACCGGGGAAAGTTGTAGCTTTCTGCTGGGTTCTGGGGCATGTTGGCATTGCTGGGAATGAAAGGGCAGATCTCGCAGCCGAGGAGGCGTGTCTCGCCCCACAAGTATCTCAGTGTGCTATCCCCTCGCACGCACTCACCTCGCTGTTGAGCTCACGGGTCGTGCGTCGGTGGGAGGATGAGTGGCTGGAAGTGACTGACAATAAGCTCTGTATAGTCAAGCCCACAACGCGTGTGTGGTGTACTTCCTTTCAGCCCCGTCGACGGGACGAGGTTCTCCTCACTCGGCTTCGAATAGGCCACAGCTCTATGACGCACGGCTTCCTTCTCCGGCGCGAGGACCCTCCAATTTGTGGTGCTTGCGGCGTCCGGGCCACTGTGCGCCACGTTTTATTGGATTGCGTTTTATTTTCTGACCAGCGGCTGACTTGCCAGCGGACCTGCCATCTCTTTTAGGCAACACTCGGACGAATGTGGCTAAAGTTTTAAAGTTCTGTGCCCTGTCAAATGTTTTTACAAAGATTTTAGGGAGAGGATTTTAATTTGCTCACTGTGTGACAAGCTCGCCCATATTTTATGTAAGTGGCCAGCCAATAACAATTTCCTGTGACATTCTTGTTGCTATGTTTCCCCTTTCCTTAGGTTTTACTTTCTTAGGTAGCATTTTCCTTCTTTTCCTGCTTTGTTTGAGTGTGTGCTTTAGTTTTCTTAGGTCTGTCCACATTCGTTCCTTTTAATGTGTGTCAGGGCGCTGATGACCTCGATGTTGAGCGCCCATAAGCTCCAACACACCACCACCACCGGTCTTGTAAACTGACATATAGCCACGAGAGCAGTGTGCTGACCACATTCCCCTCCATATCTGCATCCAGTGACGCCTGTGGGCTGAGGATGACATGTGTGGCCAGTTGGTACTGTTGGGCCTTCAAAGTCCCATTTGGACAGAGTTTAGTTTAGTTTAGAGTTTCGAGCTGTCATCATAATGTTTACTGCATGACGGACATTGTCTTGGATCAGAGCCATAGCGGAAAATTGTAAAGTAGGACGTAGGCCAACAGTGGATCAGAAGGGGTTAAAATATTGTCTCCCTGCCAAAATGTAGCTGTTCTTAATGATGTTATTGGTTCCTCTCCTGAGTAGGCCTAAATGCACTGTATGAGTTGAAGTACTCTTAGGGAATTGAGTACATGATGAAATTTGTAGCTTAAACACTTCAACAGGCTAAAGAAATCATGACCTTCTGCATCACAGATTATTAATTCATTTGATAATGAGTTCATCAGGATATTTATAAGAACAAGATACAGAGCAGCTCAGGTCATGTCTGTAGTTAGACATAACACTGCTCTCTTAAACACCTTGCAATCTTTTTATTTCTATGGTTGATTATGCACATGCTGTAAATCGATAAACATTTATGAACAGCTCTATGTACATATTCACCTGTGTTGTAAAGTTGACAGAACATAACCCAATATATCTGGGTGATCCATGGAATCTGATTGATGCTTCGATACAGCACAGCACTAAACAACAGAATATTCATACCAATAATGCAACTGATGTGTCTGCTTAAAAGGAATTTTGCTGTGACATCATTATAGCAAAATATGCATTCACCCACTCTGCTTGCTGCCTCAGTTAGTTCTCAGGAATGGTATTGCAGGTACAGAAATACACAGAATCAGTATATAATCATCAGTAAAATATTAATTAACAAGATTACCCCTCTTATTCATTTAAATATTTGCTGTTTATTTTGTTAACTGAAAACTGCTGTAATACAAAACATTGAACCCCAGCAAACCAGATGCTAATCAGCCATATAACATTAACTGTAGATTTCTGTACTTTTACAGAGAGCATAATGAATTGAGTTTTTGAATTCTATGTAATTAATTTGGAAAAATTTTTTGGGGGAGTTAACTAACAGACTAAAACTATAGACAATTTTGTATGTATCAAAAGAAAAATTCTCTCCAGATATCTACAAAATTATGAGATAGAATTTCTGGCCATTACTTACATTCAGCATACAAAACTGCTGGTAAACATACATAAAAAGAGCTACACAGTCTTAGGCTATGGAACTAATAGTTCCTTCCTCAGTGATAGGACAGTGGAGGTTAAAAAGGAACAGCAGGTCATTCAGACCCCAAGATGACAACACTTACCTATTTGTTCCAAAATCTAGGATTATGCAAGAACTTGACATGTGTCTATTAGCAATAATGACATTTTGTGTCTTCGTCACCTGTGTCTCATTCATACGTGCACAGTAAAATGCAATTTGTGTCCTAATATCTTCATTCTTATGCTTAGTGCTGACATTGTGTTTGCAGAGGAGAGCCGAGAGAGGCGCAGGCAGAGGTTGCTGCAGAGCTGTGACCTCCCCATCCCAGGAAGTGTCAAGCTCACTGCTGCCAAAATCATCGACAATGATTTAAATGATGCTCCAGGGTCTGATACATCTGACTCTGTATCTTCATTGCCACATATAGTACGCACCTCAAAAGATACTGGCCGCACTGATGGTAAGTTTTACACAAGGATGCTTCCATAAGATAAAATTAACATGAAATTGGTTGTGTATTAATGATGCCTTTAACTTGGCAAAACAATGAGTAACAAATGTAATGCATTGCCAGGAAAAAATTAGAACACCAATTGAGAGATTTAAAATTAATTCCAAATTTATTATAGAAGTAATACATTTAAATATGTGGAATGATTATGTTTGCAGATCAATAGCTCAAGTGGTATCAGGTGCAGAACCATTCTGAAACACCCATGTTAGTATGCAGTGTAGCCTATAGGCGAACGCAGGTACTGAAACTGGCATTCAGTCAGTCAAAAAGGTGACGATTACTGTCTTGGAATACATTATTCTACATCTTCTCAATATGTTTACATAGCTCTGCAAAAGTTGTGGGTCGATGAGTCGCAGGAGTCAATTGTCGTTCTGACATGTCCCATAGCCTACATGTTTGTAGTTTGGAGACAAGTTCAGAGACTGTGGTGACCAGGAAAGCTGCTGCACGTCTTGCGAGCACATTAAGTAGCGAGGGCAGTGTGCAGATAGGTATTATCCTGTTAGAACAGCAATTCACCTTCCTGCTGCAAGAATGGCAGAAGAACTGGTCGAACAACATTCTGCATGTATTGAGCACTCATAAGTGTTCCTTCCACAAACACTGAATGTGAATGAAAATTGTAGCTAATTACACCCCAGACCATGAGGCCTGATATGAACTGTTAGAGACAGTGCTTGCCATATCTACACTGTCCATGCAAACAACCACCGCCTTGCATACAAGTAGAATTTGCTTTCATCCCTGAAAATCAAGGCATACTATTCCATCCTCCAGATGATCCTCTCACAGCACCAATCGAGCTGTGCACATCAATGCTGTGGCATCAGTGGAAGATGAGCTTGAAGTGTGCATGTCTGTAGTCCCACTGTTAGTAATGAGTTTTCAACAACTCAGGTTGGCACTTATGGGGTCACATTTACTCTTATCAGTGCTGTGCAAGTTGTACGATCTTCTGCTGGTGCTCTTACTATACGACATTCTTGGTGGGCGTCTGTGCTGCATGGACATCCAGAATCTTGTCTACAAGTGTGAAAATGCTCATGTATTCACTATTGCCAGCACCACTGCACAAATGATGTGACATGTCCAACTAGTGTAGCAATTCTATGAAACAACCATCCCACCAACTGAAGAGTCACAGTTTGTCTCCTCTCAGACTTTCCAAGTTGGCTATAGGAAGCATGACTACGTCCCCATGGCATGTTGTCTACTTGCTCTATAAGTGTGCCCCACACTTATCCTAATGGCCATGTCATTCCATTTTAAAAGGTAGAAACGGATACACTCTGGTACCCAAGTCTGCTTGTGGATGATTTTGAAACCATTATCAGAACACATACCATCCCACAGGTGGCATATTCTGCCATCAGATGAAAATCGACATTACCTTTCAAGGTGTTCTAATTTTTTTTTTTCGACAGTGTAGAAAGTAAATCTTCATTCAGTTACTCTGCCCAGATAACAAAGATTTATTTCTTGTGACACTATGAGAAAACTCAGTTAATCAGTTCTTATTAAAATTTAAACAAAATGTGTCTATTTGAAGTTTTATTCTCTTCACATGAAAAATGTAGTATAAATATTTATCACTGAGTCAGCCACATTAGAGCCACTCAAGTCACTCATGCTGTGTGGATACTTTCCTCATAATTCCAAGACAATGAAGAATTCTCAAGGTGTGCCGAGAAATGTTTCAGCTTTTAGTGTTCCAAGACCGGTGACTTGTTTCCCTCATTCTCACAACAGCTAGGTCCCTCTCATACTAACCTCCCCTAGTTGGATCCTCTTTTTATTTCTGAGTAAGGAGGATTTGTCTGATGTGATAGAAGAGGAAACAGGAGTCAATTTAGAAGAAATAAGGGATCCACTATTACAATCAGCATTTAAAAGAGCTTTGGCGGGATAGATAACATTCCATCAGAATTTATAAAATTGTTGGGGGAAGTGGCAACAAAACGACTATTCATGTTGGTGTGTTGAATGTATGAGTCTGGCAATATACCACCTGACTTTCCGAAAAACATCTTCCACACAATTCTAAACACGACAAGAACTGGAAAGTGTGAGAATTACCACACAATCGGATTAACAGCTCGTGCATCCAAGTTGCTTACAAGAATAATATACAGATGAATGGAAAAGAAAATTGAGGATGCACTAGATGACCATCAGTTTGGCTTTAGGAAAGGTAAAAGCACGAGAGAGGCAATTCTGACGTTTTGGTTAATAATGGAAGCAAAACTAAAGAAAAATCAAGACACGTTCATAGGATTTGTTAACCTGGAAAAAGCGTTCAATAACGTAAAATAGTGCAAGATGTTCGAAATTCTGAGAAAAGTAGGGGTAAGCTATAGGGGGAGACGGGTCAGAGACAACAGCCAAGAGGGATAATAAGAGTGGACAACCAAGAATGAAGTGCTCATATTAAAAAGTGCCTTTTACCCCTACTGTTCAATCTGTACATCGAGGAAGCAATGATGGAAATAAAAGAATGGTTCAGGAGTGGAATTAAAATTCAAGGTGAAGGGATATCAGTGATACAATTTGCTGATGACATTACTATCCTGAATAAAAGTGAAGAAGAATTACATGATCTGTTGAACAGAAGGAACAGTCTAATGAGTACAGAATATGGATTAAGAGTAAATCTAAGAAAGACAAAGGTAATGAGAAGTAGTAGAAATGAGAACGGCAAGAAACTTAACATCAGGATTGATGGTCACGAAGTAGATGAAGTTAAGGAATTCTGCTACCTAGGCAGTAAAATAACCAAGATGGACGGAGCAAGGAGGACATAAAAAGCAGACTAGCAATGGCAGAAAGGGCATTCTGGCCAAGAGAAGTCTACTGATATCAAATATTGGTCTTAATTTGTGGAAGAAATTTCTGAGAATGTACATCTGGAGTACAACATTATATGGCAGTGAAACATGGACTGTGGAAAAACTGGAACAGAAGAGAATTGAAGCATTTGAGATGTGGTACTACAGACGAATGTTGAAAATTAGGTGGACTGATAAGGGAAGCAATGAGGAGGTTCTGCACAGAGTAGAAGAGGAAATGAATATGTGGAAAACACTGATAAGGAGAAGGGATGGGATGATAAGACATCTGTTAAGACATGACGGAATGACTTCAGTGGTACTAGAGGGAGCTGTAGAAGGCAAAAAATGTAGAGGAAGACAAGAGATTGGAACACATCCAGCAAGTAATTGAGGGCTTTCATCCGGTCGCGTCTTGACTATGGATGCACCGTATATGGGTCAGCGAGGCCTTCGTATCTGGATATTCTTGACAAAGTACACCATGAGGGTATCAGGCTGGCCACTGGTGCCTTCCGTACCAGTCCCATCCCCAGCCTGTGTGCTGAGGCAGGGGAACCGCCGCTCTCCATCCGGCGGAAACTCCTCATGGTGCGATGGGTGTGTCAATTCCTTGCCTGTCCTACATCCCCTGGTACCCTACCGTTGCCCGACCGCCTATGGAACGTCTCTTTTCTAGTCGTCCCAGGGCAACGAGACCATTTAGGATTCGTGCCAAGCATTTGCTAGAGTCCCTTGGTGTGGAGTGTGTGGCACCCCAACTCCAGGGTTTTACCCGCCTGCGTCCCTGGTTGCTCCAGAGGCTCAGCGTCCTTTTAGACTTGTCAGAGTACCAGAGGAGCTGCACTCCTGCATTTGTTTTTACCTCCTTATTTTACGATATTTTAAACCAGCATCCCAGCCATGTACCAGTATATACGGATGGCTCTAAACAGGGGACTCTGTTGGTTGTGCTGTTGTTTTCCCTGATCGAGTCGTCAAGTTACAGCTTCCTGCGGCGTTTACCATCTTTGATGCCGAATTTTTTGCGATCTTGCAGGCATTGGAGCAGATAAGATGTGTTCCCAGTATTAAGTTTCTCATCTGTTCTGACTCCCTGATGCCCTTCAGACCATGCAGCACTTGTACCCAGCGGATACGGTCGTCCAGAACATCCATGATGCCCTACTCCACCTGCAGTGGCAGGGGAAGGAGGTTTCTTTCTGCTGGGTGCCGGGGCACATGGGTATTAGGGGAAACGAACTGTCGGATGTGGTTGCCAAAGATACATGTTCCCTCCTTCACGTTGTTGAATGTGCCGTCTCGCTCCATGCTTTTACCTCCCTTTTGCGTTTTCGTGTTATGCGTCAATGGGAAGAGGAGTGGCTGACAGTCGGTGAAAATAAGCTGCGTCTGGTCAAGGCCACCATGCGGCCATGGCGTATGTCCTACCAGTCATGCAGGCGGGATGAGGTTCTCCTCACTCGCCTCTGCATCGGGCACAGTCCCTTAACGCACGGTTTTTTACTCCGGCGGGAGGACCCCCCAATCTGCAGTGCTTGTGGTGTCCAGATTACTGTCCGCCACATTTTACTTGACTGTCCTTTATTCTCTGACCAGAGGGCGGTGGTTTCCTTGCCACCGGATTTGCCCTCTATTTTGCAAGACGATGCAACGACTGTGGTTAACGTCTTACGGTTTTTTGTCCTGTCCAATTTGTTGCCTCGGATTTTAGGGAGAGGATTTTAATGTGCTGCTGGGTAACTGGCCCACCCAGGTTTTAGGTAAGAGGTCCACCAGTCACAATTACCCACTTGTTTCACTTCGATTTCTGTTCTCTTTTCCTTGTGTTTCCTTTCCTTTTTTAGTGCGATTCTTCTCCTCTTGTTTTGCCTCTGTATGTGAGGATTTGGAACTGCGTCAGGTCTGTGTCTTTTAGCTGTTCTCCTTGTTCACTGTCCGTCTTCGTCCCTTCACCGCATGTGTTCCTGTTTCAATGCGTTTGGGCGCTGATGACCACGCTGTTTAGCGCCCGAAAACCTCAAACCACACATACACCCACAGGATGTAGATTGCAAGTGCTACTCTGAGATGAAGAGGTTAGCACAGGAGAGGAATTCATGGGGGGCTGCATCAAACCAGTCAGAAGACTGATGACCAAAAAAAGAAGGAACTGATGTATCTGAAAACTAGATTTATTGTCAGTGGACAGTCATTTCTTATCTGAAAAATAAACAGAAACTCGTATAAAAACAGAACCTGCAGTTCATTAACCAATGAAGTTTTTATCTATTGTTTTGTCATGAAACACAACTAAAGTATCCAGTCAGTAGATATCCTTTATTACCCACATATGATAACAGTTTTATTTTTTGTCAAGTATAGCGCCTAAATGCACAAATCACACACAAAAAACTCATCATGCACTGTTAGAAAAAGTACTGCAAATACAATACAATACAGTACAGAACAGTACAGTTATGAACTTTGAATAATACAAGAAACCATTTAATTGTGCAAAGATGAAGTACGGTGAAACAACATATTCAGTACATTTACTGTCCTTGGATATTTCACTTTAGCTGTTGCAATTTGAAATAATTGCGTTTTAATGTGAGATCTAATTCTGTGCTCTTTCTACGTCAGTTTCAGCTGTATCTAGCGATATTTCACTGTTGGGTCGGATGCAGCATCGTGACTCAACATATAGCTCTATGTCTGAGGGCACTGAGAGATCTTCTTCATTCAGGGTGAGTCCACTGTATGTCAGCTTACTTGTAATGAAAATAAATCAATGTTTAGAAATTCATATTGCCTTGCATTTTCATAAAGATTTAATTCCTTTTAACCTTTTATGCAAATTTCTGTGTGATAGTGGCGACACGGCACACTAAATTTCTTGTTATTCAGCTTGATCCAAAACTAACATCATAAAATCACACAATAAAAACAAAATGGACTCAGCTCAGCTGTTTGATAAGCATACCTAGGACTTTTGTAAGTGGAAAGCTATTGCATAGTTCTTATTATGTCTTTTTACACGACTTCTTAACCTGTGAAGTATTGTAACCAGAAAACCCAGAGGAATGAGAAGAATTTTTATTTGATACCATGAATCCCGCAGACAACATGAGAAGAAACTTATCAAACAATGGAAAATCCAGAATGGAATTTAACAATATTAGAGAAGGAAAGTTGCTACTCACTATATAGCGGAGACAATGAGTCACGATAGTCACAACAAAAAGATACACACACACACACACACACACACAAATGTAACTTCAGTTGTCTGAGACTGCAGACGCGTGTAAAGTTGCATTTGCGTAAGTGTGTGTGTGCGCATATGTGTGTGTGTGTGTGTGTGTGTGTGTGTGTGTTGACAAAGCTATAATTGTGTGAATCTTTTTGTTGTGCCTATCGCGACTCAGCATCTCCACTATATGGTGAGTAGCAACTTTTCTTCCCTAATATTGTTGAGAAGAAACTAACAAACCTTATTGCTATACACTTTTATATCTGTATCTAGAAATGCAAACATAATCTAAAAACCAGGGTATTTAGCATGGTACCACATATTAGTGTTTTTTCAAATTCTGTATAAAGTGTGGGAAGAATTACTGCTTAAATGCCTCTGTGCGGCTTGTAATTACCATTATCTTGTCCTCATGATGCCTGCAACAGCTGGCTGAAGAGTATTTCTAACCTCTTCACATAGTATTGGTTCTTGAAACTTCATAAGCAGGCTTTTGGTGCCATTCTAGTATTGGTTCTTGACACTTTATAAGCAGGCTTTTGGTGCTAATCTTCTATGTATAAGTACAATATAACTTGCTGATTCCATCTGGTATGGATGCTACACAGTTGAGTAATATTCTAATATAGGAGGCACCAGTGATTTGTATGCTGTTCACTTTGTAGGCAGACTGCATATTCCCAGTATCTTGTGAATGAAATGAAATTTGTCTCCTATGTTGTATATTGTAGAGCATATATGATCATTCCATGTCATACCCCCACAAATTGTTACTCCCAGGTACATGTATAAGTCGACTGATTCTAACTGTTAACAACTGATATTATAGCCAGGAGGATACTATGTTTTTCTTTTTCTTTAGTTTTTCAATTTTTGAACTGCATAATTTTACATTTCTGTACATTTAAAACAAGATGCTGATATTTGCAGCATTCTGAACTTATATCAAGATCTGATTTAATATTTGTGCAGCTTTTTTTAGATAGTACTTCATTGTACATAACTGCATTATCTGCAACAAGTCTGAAGTAACTATTAATATTGTCTTTCAGGTCATCAGTACAGAACATGAACAACAAGGGTCCAAAACACTTCTCTGAGGAACACCCAAAGTTATTTCCACATCTTTCAATGACTCTCCATCCAAGATGACATGCTGCATATTCCCTAGCATGAAATTTTCAATCTAGAGCCTCCCTCTCTCCCTTCCTTCCTTCCTTCTTCTCTCTCTCTCTCTCTCTCTCTCTCTCTCTCTCACACACACACACACACACACACACACAAATACTAAGGCTGTTTTGACAGCACTTTGTTGACTTCTGTACTGATGAAGATAACATGAAATGATGAGGACAACACACACACACCATCCCCGGGTAAACAAAATCTCCTACCCAGCTGGGAATCGAACCCAGGACCCCGCAGTCTATAGGAATAATGTCAACTACTCGATCATGAGGTCCAGACAAATTTAGTTCATTCCTCATAGTACCACAGTTTTTTTACTACACATTGGTAAAGCACTGAGTCAAATCCTTTTCAGAAGTCAAGAATACTGCATCCATCTGACTGACTTCATCATTTGACTTCCAGATGTCATGAGAGAAAAGCTCAAGTTACATTTCACATTACAGTATCACTGTTTTCAGAATTTAAGCTGTTTGACATGGAGTCATTCTGTTTGAGATATATTGTCATATTTGAGCTCAGAGTACATCCTAAGATTCTATAATGGATGACATCAGTGTGCTTTCTTCCAATCATGGAGTTCATGTTTTTGTTGAAGGGATGTATGATATATTATAGTTGAATTTTGAGCTAACTTAGCCTTAAATTCTATATGGTATCTGACAGGGTTTCATTTTAGTGGTTTCAATTTTTCTCAGTACCACTGCACTGGAAGTGAAACATGGACGATAAATAGTTTGGACAAGAAGAGAATAGAAGCTTTCGAAATGTGGTGCTACAGAAGAATGCTGAAGATTAGATGGGTAGATCACATAACTAATGAGGAGGTACTGAACAGGATTGGGGAGAAGAGGAGTTTGTGGCACAACTTGACCAGAAGAAGGGATCGGTTGGTAGGACATGTTCTGAGGCATCAAGGGATCACCAATTTAGTATTGGAGGGCAGCATGGAGGGTAAAAATCGTAGGGGGAGACCAAGAGATGCATACACTAAGCAGATTCAGAAGGATGTAGGTTGCAGTAGGTACTGGGAGATGAAGAAGCTTGCGCAGGATAGAGTAGCATGGAGAGCTGCATCAAACCAGTCTCAGGACTGAAGACCACAACAACAACAACAACACCACTGCACTAACACCTATGTCATTGATCTTTGCAGTGGTGCAAGAAGTTAATTAGAGCAACATTTCTGTATCTTCCAGAGTAAAGAACCATTTGAAAATGGAATTTAACATATCTGTTTTTGCTTCAGTTTCCCTTTCAGTTCAGTCATTAATGAGTGTCCCAACATGTAACATTGGTGCCTCTGATAGCCTTTACATATGACCAGAATTTCTTGGGTTTTACAAGAGATCTTTCATCAATATTCTGCCACAGCAGTCATTGAAGGCTTCACATAGAACTCTCTAGACAATCAAATGCATTTTATCTGGCTTCTCTCTATCCAAAGCCTTATGCTTTGTTTTACATCTATTATACAGTAGTCTGTTTCTTTAGAAGTTTCTTTACAAAGACAGATTACCATGCCTCTCATCATGACGTGATCTACCAGTTACATATCTGTTTATTGCATGGTCAATTATTCCTTTAAACTTGTGCTATTGTTGCTCTCCATGCTCCTGCCCAGAATAAATGTTTTGAGCTGCTCTTTGACATAAGACATGACTTTGCCTTTATCCCACTTACTGAAAACATAAATCTTCCTATTTGTTTTAGCAGCCCTTTGTACGTTAGTAATAATTGTTGCTAAACCTACTTCATGTTCACTGAATCCAATTTCAGTGAGGACATTCTAAACATGTCAGGCCCTCTTGTAGCCATTAGGATTAATATATTTCTATCATGAATGCGCTGCTGTACTATCCGCTCTAGGTAGTTTTCAGAGAGTGCATTTTGTATTATTTCACAGGATGTCTTGTCTTACCCACCACTTTTATTTATTTATTTACCTATCTGTAGACAACCAGGATTGTATGTATGTTGTCAACATAAGTATATACAATAGGTACACAAATTTATAGTTATCACAATCAGAATTCATGAATATTGTAACATAAAGATACATTGTTAAACCACTTACTAACACAGTTGATAATTTTTACATATATATATATATTTACATCATTCCAAATAATCCTTGACAGTATAAAAACACTTTTCCAAGAGAGATTTTTTTCTGTGACTTCCTGAAGTTATCTATTTCGCTTGTGTCTTTGATCCCTTTTGGAAGATTGTTGTACAGCTTAATTCCATTATATAACATGCTATTTTGAGTTTTTATTTGTTTTTGCTGTAGAGGTGTAAGTGTTGTCTCTCTGCATGTATGGAACTGTTTATCGGGAACTGGTCAATGTATTTTTTTTTTATGTATTTTACTGTCTGCAAAATGTATTCACATGGATCTGTCAATATACCCAAAGATTTTAATAACTCCGTGCAGTGGGATCTATTGCTACTTGTAGTTATGATTCGTATGGCCCTTTTTTTGCAACTTAAATATTGTTTGTCTCTTCTTACAAAACTTTTTTTTCCAATCATTTGTTGGATGATTAAAATATCCCCCAATAATGAAAGTATGATTGTTGAACATTAGTACTGGTGAAATTAGTTTTTTCTGTAGTTTACAGCTACATTTTGGAATGAGTCTGATGGTTGATAGCAAGATCGAGTTACACTTTTATGCCCACCATTGATAGCGAGTCTTGTCCAAACAATTTCACATGCAGCTTTAGTTTCTATCTCAGTGGATTTGAATTTCTTGTATACTGTGGCAAATAAACCACATCTTATTTTGATACTTTATTTTATTAAAGGAAGAATGATGTGCAGGACAGCCAGTGTTCTTTGCCAGCTGAATCCAGCTACTGTGCGTTGCCGAAAAGTTAAAGTGCACTTATGGTGTAGACGGCTCTCCCACTGCATGCTGCAGTTGGCAATTAATTTCCATTCACTGTAACCAATTGGGTGATAGTATACAGTAACCAGTGATAAATGCTGAATCTAACAACTTGTTTCAGCAGAGGATGCAAACTGATTACTTTTGTCTTTAATGTGAATAGCTTGAGTGTGTGTAAAATGCAGTAAGAAGGTGAAATATGGTGTTAAATTATGTTCGTGGTCACAGAAATGGATCCATCGTCAATGTTTAAATGTCTTAGGGGAAAAAAACATGACCTGTGACTGTGGAAATGTGCACTGTAACTATCGTTATATCGTGTGTTTACAAACGGAATGCGAAGAAGAATGCACGACATCTTCATTAAAATATGATCTTATGTTAGCTAAACTATATGTAGAGAAGCTTGAATCAGTGATAGATAGTGTACAGAAGCTGGAAGAAGTGATAGACCATTCAAAGGGTAGTGAAACGGTTGTAAACGAACAAAACGGTAACTTTATTAGGCCTAAAAAGTTTTGTCGTGTTAATCGTAACGAAAACAACTTTCGTCTCCCACAAGCAAATAAGTTTGAATTTTTAACGTGTGATGAATATGAAATATGTGAAAAGAGCCAAAGAAAGGAAGTACTTTCATCAAATGCAGCGACCACAAATCATTTCAGTAGGCCTACGAAGTCCTGTAATAACAAGAAAGAAAATACCAGAAAATACATGGAACATACTTATCGCGCAAACAAGATATCTACCAATACAGGTAAGAAGAAAAAAGAAGATATTTTCATACTTTCAGACAGTCATGGAAAGGGCATAGCCGACATTTTGTGTAACATGCAAACTATATTCAAGGTTAGTGGAATAACGAAACCGGGTGCCCCTTTGCGCGAAGTTTTAAAAGACTGTGAACATTCTTTGAAGCTGGGAAGCAACTGTCTAATAATAGGAGGTGCTAATGATGTTTATAGGAACGAGGGCAAACTCGCCACAAGAGCTCTAAGAAGTACATTACAGAAAATTACAGATGTTAACTTCTTCATTGCCAGTATCCCACAAAGACATGATCTTATAGAAGAATCCTGTGTCAACAAAGAAATCACAGTTACTAATAGGAAATTTGAGAAAATCTGCCGAAGCCTCCCAAATGCCACATATGTGGACGTACCATCCGCAGAGAGAAGTCATTTTACAAGGCATGGGCTTCACAGAAATAAACTCGGTAAATCATTCATTAGTCGAGAAATCCTTAATGCAGTGAAGGCAGTTAAGGACAAGAATAGCACGACCATACCACTTCCACCACCAAACACAGCAACTGAAAATTTCCAACAAGAAAATGAAACTGAATCACTGACAACAGGTCCAGCACTAGAATCTCCACTTTCTTCAAAAACAGCTGAGATAAATGATTCAACTAGGGCAGAAGTTTCCAAAGCAGCTTCAGCAGATGCAGCTACATACTACGCAACTACAACAGCAACACCAACCCCCACAGGATCAAGTGTACAAGCTGACAGTGTAGAAACCTCACCAACAGGAGATCCGCCCTCTATGGCAGAAAGGAGCACACTAGTGTCTGCAGCTGCTCCACATAGGATGTGCCTGAGATCAAGAAAGTCCTCAGCTGCAAATGGGGATTTTTTATGGTACTGGGGCAGAAGGGGGAAGGTTCCAATCAGAATGTAAGTAATGTAGTTAATAACAACAAATGTGGGTGTTACCAGCACAACAGCTCCCTCCTCCCTGCAGAAAACTGTTCCTGTAATACTGGTATGTCAAAAGAAATAAAACTCAGTCCCAACAATGGCAGCACCACAACCAATCATGTAATTAAAAATAAGCTCAAAATTTTTCACCAAAATATACAAAGCCTGCTCTGTAAGTTAGACCAATTTATTGTAAATATTGATGAACCAACAGGCGCAAATTGTGCTCATATTCTCTGTCTGACAGAACACCATATCACTTTTGGCATCGAAATGCTCAATATACCAAACTATGTTTTAGCTACCTCATTTTGTAGAAAGCATATGTGCAAAGGTGGGGCAGTTATTTATGTGAAAAACAGCCTGTCTTTTAATACAATAGATGTAGAGAAATATTGTGTAGAGAAAGACTTTGAGGCATGTGTCACAGAAATAGTAGAAGCTAACAAGAAACTGGCAATCGTAGCAGTATACAGGGCTCCATCTGGTAATTTTAAAGTATTCATGAAACAATTAGATTCTGTGCTATTGTATCTAACAAGAAAAAATAGGGACATTATAGTGACTGGAGATTTTAATATAGATTTCCTAGAAAGCTCATCTTCTAAGACAGAGTTTGCAAATTTAATGCATACCTACAACCTTGTCTCCACTGTCAGTTTTCCCACAAGAACTACTGCCACTTCCAGCACTCTAATAGACAATATCTTTGTAGATATGAGTAAAACTAATCACATCAAAGTTGAAAAAGTCATAAATGGTCTCTCTGATCATGATGGGCAAATACTCACAATTGACAACTTTAATACAAATCAGAACAAAGCTAGTGCACAGTGGAAAACCATTAGAAACATGAATGAGGAAAATATCCAAAAATTCAAATTATGCATTTGGGAGACTGACTGGAGGTATGTTTATCTTGCAAATGATGTTAATACAAAATATAATTTATTTACTGATGAATTATCAGGTATATTTGAACATGTCTTTCCAAAAAGGGTCTGTAGACTACAGAACAGGCAATCAAGCAAAAAACCATGGCTCACCAAGGGCATAAAAATATCATGCCAGAGAAAAAGGGAACTTTATATAATATCTAGACAATCCAATAATCCCCTGCAGATGAAATATTATAGGACATACTGCAAAATCTTAAATAAAGTCATTAAAAAATCTAAAAGTATGTGCATGCAATCTGAAATTAACTGTTCAAACAATAAAATCAGAACGATTTGGAATGTAATAAAGAGGGAAACAGGTACTGCACCATCTGACAATGAAAAAACAGCTGTCCTAAAAATTAATGATTTGGAAATAACTGATAGTAAACAGATGGCAGACACATTTAACAACCACTTTCTAAGTGTCACCTCTCAAATAGGTTGCAATGGTGCCCTTGGGGAAGCTTTAGATATTCTGAAACTTAACCTCCCACAATGTTTTAATGATATAAATGTAACACCCATAACTGTTAATGAAATTAAAAAAATAATTCACTCATTGAAAAGTAAAGGATCTTCAGGTATAGATAACATCTCTAATAAACTGTTGAAGGCCTGCAGTAATGATGTAAGTGTAGTACTTGCTCACATTTGCAACACGTCTCTTTATGAGGGAGTTGTTCCAGAGAGAATGAAATATGCCATTGTGAGACCTCTTTTCAAGTCTGGCGATGCTACAGATGTAAAAAATTATCGTCCTGTCTCTCTCTTAACAACATTTTCAAAGGTTCTTGAAAAGGCAGTGTATAACAGGATTGTGGCACATCTAGATAAACTTAATATTATTAACCATAGACAGTTTGGTTTTCAAAAAGGCGTTTCCACAGAGCGTGCCATATATTCACTCACAAATGATGTCTTGGAGTCTATTAATAGTAAGAAGTCACCAGTTGGTGTCTTCTGTGACATTTCCAAGGCCTTTGATTGTGTAAACCACAAGATACTCTTGGAGAAGGCCTTTCATTACGGAATCAAAGGGCCTATGGGTAACTGGCTAAAATCATATCTTGAAGACAGGAAACAAAAGGTGGTTCTAAATGGCTGCAACAAAGGATCTCCTAATCTAGTGGATTCTGAATGGGGCAAAATTCAGCATGGAGTTCCCCAGGGATCTGTCCTTGGACCCTTGCTGTTTTTAATATATGTTAATGATTTACCTCTGTCCATTAGTAAAAGTTGTGAATTCACAATGTTTGCTGATGATACAAGCATTGTCGTAGATGGTAAGTCTACTGCTGATCTGGAGACTGATGTTAATGATATACTCAGAGAAGTTACAGCTTGGTTTTCAATTAATTCTCTTTCAGTTAATATTAAAAAAACTAATTTTATACAGTTCCACACAAAAAATAAAACTCTAGAAAATATAGTAATTGCCCATGACAACCAGGAACTAGAACAGGTGCAATCCACTAAATTCCTGGGGGTTCACATTGACAGTAGGCTCAACTGGGAACAGCATGTGTCCCTTACTCTAAAAAGGCTTTCATCAGCAACTTTTGCTCTAAGAATAATTACTCATTTTGGGGACATCAACATTTTAAAATCATCTTACTTTGGGTACTTCCACTCATTAATGAGTTACGGAATAATATTCTGGGGTAATTCACCAGCCTCAAAAAAAAATCTTCACTGCTCAGAAGAGAGCAGTCAGAATCATGTGTGGGGTTCCTCCACGAACCTCATGTAGAAAACTTTTTCCACAGTTAGGTATTCTGACCACAACATGTCAGTACATATACTCTCTGATGAATGTAGTTAATAAAGACTATGCTCAGTATGAAACCAATTGTTCATATCATAACTACAATACTAGAGGTAAAGATGATCTACATGTTGAACTAAAAAATTTAACACTTGTACAGAAGGGAGTAAAGTATGCTGCTATAAAGACTTTTAATGCATTGCCTAATTATATTAAATGCACAATACAAAATGAAACGCTGTTCAAAGGTATGTTAAAAAAATACCTGCTCGACCATCCACTGTACTCGTTAGATGAATTATTTTCCAGAAGTAATGCCCTCCCTTAATAATAGATGTATTTAGTCTCTTAGTTATTAGATGGATGATACAATATTATGTTAATGTCATAGTGTTAATGTTATAATGTTATATTGAGAATTGCTATACTAGTTTAATGACAGTTTGTAAATGAGATACTTATAATATCTATATCATTGTATTATATTACTATTCTGTAGCATTAATTGTATTTGTACAATTGTATTGACACATTCCACATCCAGGCGAATCACTCGCATGTACGGATCTATGGAATACGCATACCAAATAAAAATAAAAAAATAAAAATGACTGTTATTAATCTAGCTCTTATGAACTATAAAATTAGTTACTTTTTTTATATGATCAACCCAATGAATGTGGCTGGAGGAAAACTGGCTGTGGTAATGGACTGATCTGTAGTGTAGCCTGAGGTCTAGTTTAGGTTGAAATGTTGCAGGTTATTTGTGAATTGATGAAAACAATAAATGTGAATGTAAGAAAACTGGTTTTAGTAACAGACTGAAATGTAGCTTAGCCCAAAGTATAGTTTAGGCTGAAATGTTACAGTTTGGATGTGAGCTGGTGAAGCCACTGAATATGACTGTGGCAACAGACTGATCCCAACGATCCTTTTGAAAGCTTTTTGGGTTATTTTCAAAAGTCCCAATTTTTGAGGCTGTGATTATTCAGGAACCTAAGAGTACGATTTAAATTTTATGGAATTTTCTGTTTTGTATGGCAGCATTCTAGACAACATTTTCCATTATGCTGCTAAGTAACTTCATGCACTCATCATTGTGATGACATTTGTTGAACACTATTTTCTCCTTGTTTCTGCCATTTTGTCTAAGTGTATAACTTGTCATTACTCATGTTTGCTTCCCATCATTCACCATGCAAACAGTCGCCAGGCAGGATGCAATGCAAGAGCAAGTGATGCTGTAAACTTTTACGTCAGCAACAAAATGCAATGCTGATACTCTAGTCTTATATCCTCCAACTTTGTTCTCACTCATTGTGCCTGTAAAAGAGAACTGTTTAGGTATTGTGTGAGTTATCACATTGGGTTCTATTATACTTTCCTGGTAAATCTGCTAAAAATACAATTCTGAATGGTTGCATTGCAACTTCATTACATGATATCATTAAGAACTAGATAATGAATTTATTCTTGCAGGTGACATTAACGTTATCAAAAACTGAAAAGTAATAAAAAGCAAATTGCTGCATGCTGTTTGAGAAATTATGACTTCTTGCTTGTGTAATACAATCATTAAAGAATGGAAGTTACCATACAATTCACTGTAAGGCAATGGATATTATACTGCAGCACATTCTAAGAATACTTTGTCTTTTTCACTTGTACTAGCAAATTATCAATGTGCAAATGAAGTGATTGAGGAGAATTCTTGACTATTGTTTTAGCTATTTTCCCAGTTTGAGGTCAATACCCATATGCAAGATGTGTAGGGTTCAAATAGAAGGAGATGTTGCCAAATATCTTTATACATGATATCTCCTGTTATTGTAATACCATATACTGCAATTAAGACTGCATTGTAAATGTTTACTTTATGCCTCTTTCAAAAGCAATAATACTGCAGAATAACTGTTATATCATCTATGAGAGTATGGTAAGTCATAAATAAAGTTTTCAGATTCTTCTGTTAGTTATGTGCTATGAGTTTTATTCATAGTAGATAGAGGACTGTTTTGGTGAATTTAAGTAATATGGCATGAAAACTTGCAAATGTTTGAACAATTACATAGCACTTACGTTCCTATTGACTCAAAATTTACAAATAATATATTATGAAAAATATTGTTGCAGAGTGTTTCAACAATTACCAGCAAGGAATCAAATGGCAGTGCAACAGATCTGAATAGTCCACAGATAAAACTGATATTACAATACTTATCAGCTGAGGATGGTGGAACAGGCAAACTTACAATCTGCATAAAGGTAAAGTTGCTGAAAGGATGCCGAAACTTTAATATTACAGTTGCTTGCTGTCTTAGAATTCATTATATCAATGTAGAAATGGCAATAACAGATAGAAAAAAGTAGAGCTAATGGTCTGACACAGCCATGGAAAGATATGCATGCATAGACTACATTTTATGGCAATTTGTCGCTGCAGTAATGGTGCCACCAACACTGTTGCAAATCATATGCTGATGAATATGGGCCAGCCATATTTCTGAGAGATAAGGTTGATAAATGTTTTATTCTACCTTTGAGCATATTTACATGCGATTGGTGTCGTTAGTGTAATACAAAATAATATCAACAGTAATAATAATAATATAAACTTGGACAAATGGCATCAAATACAATATAATAATCGTAGGTGGATACAATACATATTTATGCAAATGTCAATAACAATAAATAGTTTCCTAACAGATCAAGCACACGATAAATGAACTATGTAGTTGACTGAATGACAAATAAATAATCAAACAGATAATTAACAATACGTAGATGAAACAATAATAAAATAGTTACACAGTATGGCATATGTATAGTTTGCAGTTAATTTATTGTTCATTTTCATAAGGAAAGCGGGTCATTTGTCACATACTCAAAGAACACTTGGATGGTTATCAAAGGGTTTCTGGTGCTGTCCTCATGGATTAGAACATGTTCATATAGCCAAACCAGAGCTGTTTTTGTATTTATCTGTAGATGTTTTCTTCTTGCTCTTGTGCCAACTCACTTCACTACATTGACTGCAAACATTTGCAAGCTTAATCTGAAATAAGCAAAATACTGTTTGGTTGCGTCAGCCTCAATCTCAATATGGATCATTCACTGTGTCTTCTTATCCTGATTTAAATCACTATAATTAACTTGTATGTAAAACTTTCCTTCTCCCAATGTGGTAATGGGAACACTGATGATTGACTGTCCCAGTTTAGTGAGTAACAGTCAGATAAAGAATAAAAGAAAGAATTTAACAAAATTTTAGGTACAGCTCTAGATTTAGAAGAAGATGTGTACTATTGCTGTACCAGTATTTGAAGCCTTTAGTTGAACTTGCTGAGTGTTGAAGTTATTATGGCGAAATACTAGTGAAATTTTTAATAGAATATTATTATTTAAATGCCATGTAAAGCTTATTTTAATTGATTCCTTTAGTAATTCAACTTGGAATTGCAAACTTTAGGTAACAAAAGGCATACTGATGGGAAGTGCACTTTAAAGAGGCACAACAAACTTTTTTTATGAATCACCAGTTTCCAGTATTTAATGCGGAGTCCCCATCTCATTGTAATTAGTATACAGTCTGTCATATTGATACTGTCTTACCCTACATTTACAAGATATTCAATACCATGTTTCAAAATCTTAGTGGGTTACGGAAGAGGTGGTTAATGAATTAAACTTTCAAAAGAAGTTTACTTACTTAGATATAAAGTACAAATTTATTTTTGTTTAGTTCTTCATTGTAGATTGCAGATTTTCCTTTGTTCGCTTAAAGACATTGTTAGAATACTGTAGGGAAATTCATATTACAATGATTGTATTGAAATTCATGTATTACCCTTGGTATAGGCAATAGGTATTTTAATAACTAATATCCCTTGAAAAATAGCATTGTTAAAATTAAGTGTCATTTTATCTGCATTTGAAGATATAATGAACAGGTTTATATCGCTGATCTCAGTGCGTGACAAGTTCCTATAAATGCATTTTACCTTATCAGACACATTTTATTTAATATTTTGCAAGAATAGAGATAATCAATTTTCTATAAACAAAGGCATCACAGAAATATTTACTCTCTGTGCATTAGTCAGAGCTTCCAAATAAACAGAAAAATGTTGTTCTTTATAAGACATAAAGTCCAATGGCATAAACCCATTGACATACTCATAACAAAAATTTCAGTTTGACCCACTCCTCAAATAGAAAAATCTGTTATGTTGAGCTTCTGCTGACACTACAAAAACTCATCTGTTACTGAAAAACAAGTTGTAGTTAGTTGTTATTTATGCTGAGAGCACATGACATTGTAGTCAATAACACTTAGACATTAACTTTTAAAATGTTGTACAAATCTGTTACATAGATAAATAAATTTATCAAAAAATGTTGTTATTATACAACAGAAAAAATTGTTCAAAAAGGATGATGTACAAGAAAGCCATTTAAAAATACAAAATAGCTACAAAATTCAGTATTTTGATATGTGTTGACTACAGTTTAAGGGACATGCTATTGTTTTGTTTCCAACAACTTAGGTAGTATATGAGAAATGAGCCAAAATTCTAATAAGTGCTCAACATTGTATATGCCATCACTCAAAATAGAGGGTAAGCTTCAACTGAAATTGTATTTTGCTCTCTTATGTGCAAAGTGTGGGTGCTTATTAAACTGTGGCATACACATGTTCATACAACACAAGTACTGCACAGTCTCACTACAGAGAAGGCCTAGAAGTTCAAAGGTAACATTGCTGTGGTGAAGGTGACAAACTTCTGGGACAGTGCACTAAAGACTATGGTATTCATTGAAAAGTTGGGTAATTTAATCAATAGGGATGGAGGCTTAAATTTAAGAAAACGTGAGATACTAATTTTCAACTATCTGAGCTTAAACTTGCACTCAGTTTCTTTCCTTCTGTGTTTTACGTTGCCCTTATTTAACATTAATATCTGCAGTGTCAAAGGCATATTTCTAATTTTTTTCCCAGTGTTTTTCATGAAAAAGTATCCTTTGCTGGATACTTTCTACACTACTAATTTATTCATTCATGCATTGACTTCTGCAGACTGCATTTTGAAAAATGATGATGAATACTAAAATGTTGATTTGACACCACAAACAGTCATGAAGCCACAGTTCCTAAAACAATAAAATTTTAAAACGGTTCATTACTAGTTTCAATGCATTTTCAAATGTAATCACAAACCTGGAAAACTGCATTAATCATTGCAACCATACTTCTTTCAAACATTAAGAAAAATACACTAAAAAAAAACATGATGAATGCATTGAGAAGTAAATCAGCAGAAAGAAGAAGCTATTTAAGAATGTCTGCGTTTCTTCGGTAAGACTTAAAATTAATAATGATTGCCTGGTTTTGTTATTAAGAAAAGGATATTTGTTGTGATCTATATGTTCTACAATGGATGAAATTAAACATGTTAAGTAGCAAGAAAGATGCAATTTCAAAACAGCCCCATCTTTCTGGTAATAGTATTTGGTTACATTTTATCTACCACTACATATTTCGTGAAGGTAAACAGGACATTACTCAAAGCTCTGCTTTCTTATTTAGCTGGGATGTGGTCAAACTTCTTAATTTAAATCCTTATACATGTATCCTGTGGTTTCCTTTGATGACTTTATATGAATGCTGCTTTCAGTAAGGCCACAGCAGATTTCTCCTTCCATCATTGTTACATTGGGGCTAGTGCTTTGTCCATAAAACTCACAGTGGTAGAAAACATTAGAATTTAATGTTAATAACATGGACTGGTAGTCATATAATCCAGGTACTGAAATAGGTTATAGAAAGGATAATTACTAACAGATGCTTTTAGTTGATTTCTGAATACAAATGTACATACAATTAAGTATATGAAGTGAGTAAGCAGTTTTTTTGGGAAAAAAATTTGCATCAACATGCAAAACTCTACCAGTTATTCTATCCCTACTATTCCTTTCTTGTCTGCCCCCAGGAGCTGAATGGTCAGTGTGACGGATTGTCAATCCTCTGGGCCTGGGTTTGATTCCCAGCTGGGTCAGAGAATTTTCTCCGCCCAGAGGCTGGGTGTTGTGTTGTCCTCATCATCATCCTATCATCCTCATTGACTGCAGGTCGCCGAAGTGGCTTCAAATTGAAAGACCATCACCCGGCGAACGGTCCGCTTGATGGGGGGCCCTAGCCATATGATTAAATAAATAAATAAATAAATTCCTTTCTTAATTAAAGATATATCTCATTTTGTAATTATTTATAGGAGGTGCAGAGATTGCCACCAAGAGACTACATTGGTGGGCTGGAACCATATGTAGTGATGGTTATAGTTCGTTCTGGCTGGCCACTACATCGCCGTGCAGGGCCACCACTCCACACTTTCCGAACAAGAACTCTTAGGCATTCATTTAATCCACACTTTGACCAAACTTTCACTGTGGAGGCAAAAAAATCTGAGGTGAAGGTAAGCTAATAATTCATTAAACTCGTGCACTTAAAACTTAACAAAATACAATTTATCTTGAATTGTTGGACCTTAAGCTTAAGCAAACTACAAAGGTAATGGGCTCATATTCAGAAAGGGCCAGAGGTAGGTTATGATCTGTATCATAGCTGAAGTTTCCAGCAATTTCCACTGAATTTTCTTGTGAATTATGGAACAAATCCTTCAGTATAAGCAAAAAATATTTCTTTTAGATTTTTTCTTCATTTGCTCACATGCTGTTATTTCATTATTTTTTATTTCATTATTTTTTTACTCCTATATGGAGTAAAAAATAATGAAATAACTTCACAGTCGAATTATCCTGTAATTGATTGTAGGTATTATGAATTTCAGTGTAACTTAAAAAAAGGCTTGTCTTGCACTAACCATTAATGTCTGAGAAAGGAGGACAGTTGGTTAACTGATAGAAAGCAAAATTTTCCCAAAGCTTTTCTCTCATATTCATTTTCCCTTTATGGTTTCTTCTCAAAATCATTCCTGGTGTTACTATGACTTTTCCGAGAGTGCTGCTTGCTGATGTCAAACTGCAAGGTATTTGTTATGAAGAGACAAACTTGCAGTCTGTCCATGAGATTACATCATTTACTCATATTATCAGTTGCCTGTATCTCTTCTTACATAGAAAGTCACTTATATAGTATTATGAGCTACATACATAATGATGATAGTTGAACACAACATAAGGACTGGTTCTCCCAGCTTATTACTGCTTGCAACTAAACACCTCAAACCTCAAAGGGTCTGCCCATACTACGGGCTGCATGGGCCCTCCATGTCAGGTCCCTGCATTATTTTGCTGTGCTACCGATGCCAGTTCATCTGCCTCCACCACAATATCTGCTGGAAGGAATACTTAATATCTCTCCCCTGAAAAGGAAAAGGGCATGTAGGACTGAAAATAGCCTGACCTTGTCAGTGACCTCCTGTGCAGAACCGAAGAGGCTACCAGAGAATCCTTCAGCAGATCAACCACTGAAGGAACAACTCTGACACTGCTGGCTCCACCACAAGGGCAGAGTGGCATGGAGGCTGGAGCAATGTGTGGGTCACCAGCAGCAGTGGAGGCTAGGCCACCTCTATCAGTGGAGGGGGGGTGGGAGGGGATGGAGGTGGGGGATGAGTTCTGCATTGGCAGGTGCAGCTGTGAGCCTCACTAGGGCTCAGGTCTGCCAGCAATGAGGGGCAGCGTAGGAGGAGGCAACAGGGAAGCATGCCATTCCCAGTGGGAGCCTGCACCTGGAACAATGTCCCCAGCCCTGTCACCTAGCTGACCAGAAGGCAGTGGCAGTGACGTCCCAAGAGGGTGTGGGCATGACAGGTCAGCTGTTCTCCATCATCCATCATAAACAACTGCTGACCTTTGTGGCCCACATCGGCATCCGGCAGCCACCCCAGCTACTAACTGAAAGACCTGGACCAATTGGCAGTCCTGGGAGAAAAATGCAGTGAGCCAGAGTAGTCCATGTCGTGTGACTCAGGGTGCAACAAATCAAGGAGACCCCCTCATCTGGTGCCCGTGCAAACATTCTGCCAGACTGCACCTGCTGACCAGCATCACCTGGTATGTAACCAGAAAACTTGACAACACTTTGTTATGAGAAGAAGCAGTCACTGACTTCTTTATCTGGGTCTTGAATGTAAACACGAAATATTCCGCCTCTGAGTTGGATGTTCAGAGTGAAATGGAATGGTAGTCAGATGCTGGAAACCATTGTGAAAGCAAAAGTCTTCAGACTCCTGCATCACAAATTGCCTACACAGTAACCCTGTGGGTCCCTCCATGGCAAAAATAACTGACAACATGCAAAGAGTTGATGACAGCTTGACTAGTACAGGAACTTGCACAATGCAACATCCACCAACAACCAAATGCTGCAGTAAAGCAGACCATTGAAATCAAAGTGCACCCTGTCCTAACAGTGCACCAGGCCTGGCCAAGGAAAAATGGGTGAGGCAGTTCCATGCACAAGACCCACAAGTCTGCACCAGATGTTCAACATCACAATCAATGGCTGACCAACAGATGTGATGTCGCACAAATGCCTTCATACAAGCCACGCCCCAGTGTAATGCATGCAGCAGCTGCAGTACGTGAGAGTACAACACTGTGGGATGACTGCTTAACAGCCTTGCTTCTCTGTGGCAAGCATCAGGACTCTCTGGACATCCACACCAGAAGAGACACATTCCGGCCAACTAATATGGACTGCCAAAACAATTTTCTGGAAAAGCGGATCAGCAGCAGTGGCGATCATGACCACTCGACCTGTCAATGGAAAACCTACAGGTTCAGTGGAAACTTCAGGTAAGCATTGTGCAAGCCAGTGCAGGAAAAACAGTGCCCCCCACCCCTTCCCCCCAACAACTTTGTCAACAACTCCATTGGCTGCAAAACTGGGTACAAATCTGGGACACATTTCATGTTGACTGTCTGTTTAAAATCGCTGTAAAGGCACACGACACCATCGGGCTTTTGAATCACACCAAATGGGTAGCCCACTGACTTGACAAAATAGGTGAAATGACACCTTGATCCTGCAAATGCTGCAACTCGCCCTTTATAGTATGCGCAGAAAGCCATGGCCTGCTAGATGCGTTGACGGCAGGGAGCGCACAGGGAGAGCAGATGTGGTACGGGGTACAGGCAGGTGCTATACGGGAAGTGCCGTTCTAAGCTGAAGCCTATGCTGACATTTTCTGTAAATATTAAATGGGGGCTGTACGTGGCCACACTTACATGGTGACCATTCATAAAGATCTACTGTCACCTCCGCTTTGGTTAGTATCTAAGAAGACTTTTGCCAAAAATGCAGCAATTTAATTTTGCTTCGTTTGTTAACTATTTGCAACTTTCAGAGAAGTATCATGAGTGGCAAATTTTGAGTAAATCCTACACATTTCTCTGGTTTCCTAGTTAAAATTTACTTCTTTTGCTGAAACACAGTGGAGATAATATAGGCGTAGTTGCAAAAGAATTCTGAAATAGTAGTTTATTAAGTTTATTTAGTGAGGAACCAAGGAAAGATAAAGTCAGTAGCTTATGAAAGAGCACATTCTTGGTACAAAATAAACATGTAATGCCTTCACTTTGGTTGTTCCAAAACCCATAGCATTTCTCATTTCACCAGCTATAAATGACCCTTAAAAATTGCATTCTTTCATCAAAAAATCTGTATTTAGTGGAATAACATGGTAGATAATGAAGTTTTGCGTAATATCCATATCGTAAAATATTTTCCTCTTTGTGTGCTATTATTTTCCAAAATCTCATTACGATATCTCAAACAGCTTATGAAATATGATGAATGTTGTAGATATTTCACAATGGCTTTATCGCTGGAGTGGCTTGATCCAAATCAGATCAATTTTCTCAAGACTGGTAACAGATAGAGACCTCCAGCCAAGTCTAAAGAAAAATTCAATATATTACCTATAGTGACCTCTATTTTTCACTACAAACGTTCTTGAATTTTGCACAGTGTCTTACTTCCACTTAAATATCACAATAACTATGACCATTAATGACATGATGGGCACGCCATCATGAACCAGATGTATAAAGCTATAAGTAAAGCAAAAATGAATTTTATGCGCTGAATAGTTACTGTAAAATTGTTTGAGAAAGATTGCATAGCATGCACCTTGATTCTGTCATCTCTGACCAGCCAAAAAGGTTTTAGACACTGTCGGCCTCCTCTTCTGAACTACCGAATGAATTCGGCCAGTGCTTTGACAAAAATTGCTCATTGCACATCGACCACCATACCCTGCGTGGGCTGCGCCTTGCTGCACATGGTGAAGGAACTGGGGCAGGTGCAACAAAATTTAGGTACTAATAATGGCTTAAGAGAACATGTGCCGCAAAATTTTCTGCCTGGCTCAAAGTATTTTCAAACAGTGTGCCATATGACTGCAGTAAGAAGTCCAGATCATGAAAAGGACAGGATTTAGACACTAAATGCATTTCGTCAACAATTTGGAAGTGTGAAATTCTCATATTTTGCACCAATGGTGAACTGACCACTGACAGTGTAAGTTGCCAGTTGTTGTTGTTGTTGTTGTTGTTGTGGTCTGCAGTCCAGAGACTGGTTTCATGCAGCTCTCCATGCTACTCTATCCTGTGCAAGCTTCTTCATCTCCCAGTACCTACTGCAACCTACATCCTTCTGAATCTGTTTAGTGTATTCATCTCTTGGTCTCCCTCTATGATTTTTACCCTCCACACTGGCCTACAGTACTAAATTGGTGATCCCTTGATGCCTCAGAACATGTCCTACCAAGCGATCCCTTCTTGTAGTCAAATTGTGCCACAAATTTTTCTTCTACCCAATTCTATTCAATACCTCCTCATTAGTTATGTGATCTACCCATCTAATCTTCAGCATTCTTCTGTAGCACCACATTTCAAAAGCTTCTATTCTCTTCTTGTCTAAACTATTTATCGTCCACGTTTCACTTCCATAGTAGGTTCCTCGAAATGGCAGTGGGCTGGCCACGTTGCAAGAAGAAAAGACAACAGATGGATGAAACTAGTACTGGAGTGGAGTCCGAGAGAGCACCGGAGGCCTAGAGGAAGACCACCAGACAGATGGGACAAAGACATCAAGAAGATCGCTGGTAACACCTGGCAGAGAACTGCCCAAGACCGTCCCGCTTGGAGATGACTTCTGAAAGCCTACCTGAATCCACAACTCGAAGAGGCCACATCATCTAATGATTGAATTGGCTGATGATGATGATGATGATGATGATGATTAGATGGCAACACTCCATACAAATACTTTAAGAAACAACTTCCTGACACTGAAATCTATACTCGATGTTAACAAATTCCTCATCTTCAGAAACGATTTCCTCACCATTGCCAGTCTACATTTTATATCCTCTCTACTTCGACCATCATGAGTTATTTTGCTCCCCAAATAGCAAAAGTCACTTACTACTTTAAGCGTCTCATTTCTTAATCTAATTCCCTCAGCATCACCCGATTTAATTCGACTAAATTCCATTATCCTCGTTTTGATTTTGTTGATGTTCATCTTACATCCTCCTTTCAAGACACTGTCCATTCCGTTCAACTGCTCTTCCAGGTCCTTTGCTGTCTCTGACAGAATTACAATGTCATCGGCGAACCTCAAAGTTTTTATTTATTCTCCATGGATTTTAATTCCTACTCCGAATTTTTTTTTGTTTCCTTTGCTGTTTGCTCAATATACAGATTGAATAACACCGGGGATAGGCTACAACACTGTCTCACTCCCTTCCCAACCACTGCTTCCCTTTCATGCCCCTCGACTCTTATAACTGCCATCTGGTTTCTGTACAAATTGTAAATAGCCTTTCGCTCCCTGTATTTTACCCCTGCCACCTTCAGAATTTGAAAGAGAGTATTCCAGTCAACACTGTCAAAGTCTTTCTCCAAGTCTACCTAGAAACATAGGTTTGCCTTTCCTTAATCTTTTTTCTAAGATAAGTCGTAGGGTCATTCTTATAACAGGGAAGGAGAGAAAATGACCCCACTAAGGAATGCACTGTTTGCTGCCATGCAATTCCATGCACCCCATGAGCCTGTATATGTCAAAATTAATGAGTCTGACTGTCATTCCTGTGTCAGCATTTGACCTGCTGCCCCTCGACAATCAGCAGAATATCATGGGGTAATCTGCATAGGTGGCAGTGATGGCCTTAGAGTCCAGTGAAAACACAGAGGTGTCCAATGAATGACTTGTGGCCCTCCGACTGTTACAGAAATGACTCATGGGTTGATGACTGTCACGGACAGTCGATAAATTGCCAATCTAATGGCAAAAACCACACATGGCTGCCTAATGCAGGCAGGCAGTCTTGATGAACATGCAACAAATGACAATTGGGACAGGACTGCTGGCTCACCCTGTGGGAAGAGAATGATATTGAGGACCCAAAACCGACACAGTTGGGAATTATGAAGCTGCAACTGAGGCAAACCTACATAGCTCGGCCCAGATGAAAACAGCACTGCGACGCCATTGCACTGGAATCGTCAGTGGTGTCAACATATGCCTTCGATGACCTCTGGGACATTAGGGGCTGTTTACCATGCACACATAATTGACCCACCTGCCAATTATCTGAAAGGTCACCCCTTGCCACCACTGTCAGTTCATGTGAGTCCACAATCTGGACAAAGTTGGCTAAAGAAGGGTCAGATTTGTTGGTGATAGCTAAAACGGTCAGCCTGGGGATGTGTGGCTTTACAAGGCTATAGTGTTATGTGTAAGGTGTCAGCCCATCCCTGGGGAGCAGACCCTAATGCAAGCAACTGAAGAGTATCTTGTGTTAAGATGTAGCTCATAACTTGTAGATTCCTCACCATGTTTGAAACTCTTCATTTTTGTTCTGCTTTATTCCCCAAAAATTAGATGTTAATTTTGGAAATTGATGTATGTAAAAAATATAAAACTTCTACTGAAATATGTTTTGGGAAGGGTGGGCACAATTACCCCCTCCATCATAAACAGCCACCTCCTTCATGGATCCACACTTATGTATCTAAGATAAATACTGGTGTGGTAATGGAGATATACCTAAAATTGAGGCATCATCAATATCCCCCCCCCCCCTCCCCCCCGTCCCATAGCAGCAGTACTCCTGGTAATTTTATCATGTTAAATTTAGCTTGAGTAAGCACAATCAGTTTATGGCAGTTTAGATTCTCACAGTTTCTTTACTTTGTTACTGCATGTCTTGACTCATTGTGCATCCCTGATGGTTTCTTTTGTGTTGTGATCTACAGAACATGACAAATGAACTAGTAACTAAATCATATGTATCCTGTAACTGAGATGAAAATTTGTGGTGATAAGTGGTTATTTGAAAATGAAGACTTGCATTTATCAATAAGTTTTTATAAAATTTGCTTATAAAGAACAGTTTCTATTGTATGGCACACTTTACCTTCATAATGACATTACATCTAATAGGAGTGGTGTCTACGAGCCACAGCCTATGATCAAGACAGGTTCGGAAACCCAACTGAACTCTGTTCCCTTGACCTTGCTCTCAGAGAAGTCAAGGGCTTAACCAGCAGTCAGGAGGAGAAGCTGCTCACATTCAGTCTGGCACCATCTTCAAAGGTAATAACTCCTTAAAAAATTTACACAAACTTCAATTTAGCATATAAAAATGACAAGTGTGAGGTGTGAAAGAAATTTCAGTGTCATTATCTATTTCTTGTCTGGTAGCGGAGATGAGAAATCGCTCAGCCCTAAGTTATCTTTTGTTTTACCTTTAATCTCTGAGTGGCATTTATGATCACCTTTACATAAGAATGATTCACACTATTTTAATATACTCCACTGTCTCTCTGAAACATCTGACTTGCATATTAGAATTATTCTGCTACTATGCCACATCATATGTGTGCTCAAGGAATCATTTATTTGTCATTTGGTGCACAGCTACTGTTGAAGTTATATTTGACATTGCAAACCATCACTGAATGGGTAACAGCATTTCCAATGAAAATAACAATTAACAACTTGCAAAAAACGCTCACAGCATAAATAAAACAAACAAAATGTGGCAATAGATAATATCTCGAATAGCTTTTAAGAAATCGATTTATTAGATACATGACCATCATGAAATTAATGTAAATAACCCACCAAAGTTCAAACCAAGTAATAATCTTCATAATGTGATGGGAAACAAAAATTTGATTTTTCATTAAAATTCAAAATTTGCTCAAGGCCTACATAGTATCTGGCATTTAGCAAAGTTAATTTTAAAAGAAACATATTTTTCTTTCTTTTAATAGCTGTATATGTTACAGTAATGATATCTAATTTGAAGATTTGTTGCACATATAGTACAACAGAACAATGCATTTACTTCTACCATTAAAATGAATTATGTTTCATGGTTGTGAATTTTTTTCTTGAAATAAGCAGCATGTTACCATGTGTAACTTAGTTATAGTAAACCGCCAGATTAACAAAATGATATAATGTGTGAATCATCTAAGGAAATTATAGTTAGCAACTTAGACAAAGACAGTGCATGCTGAACTGGTAACTGTCACACATATCCAAATAATACAGAAACAGTATGAAATTTTAGTTTATGTGACATAATTCAACATAGAGTGGCTTGGTTAACATCATTGACTATGCTTTAAAGTGGGGAAGAGTGTGTGCAGATTAATGGAAGGTTAACTATTATATAATGTGTAAATAATAACAGTGCAAAGTAATAGATGGTAGTTAAATATAATATTAAAAGAATTATGGATGTGAAATGTGACAAGGTGTTACGATTCTTTCTACAGCTTGTGCATGATCTTATATAAGTAAATTGTATCATGCTGTAAGACACAAAAAAACAACATGGCCACAACAAATCAAAGTATTCTCTTCTTCCACATACAGGCAAACAACATTTGAGAACATAAACACAAGCAGAGAAGGAATCCAGGTACAGACACAAGCAGCTGCTGAGAATTAGTGTGTACCCCAGCATCAAGCAGAATGATACCTCCTCCTCCAGCCATTGTAGTTTGAGGATTGTTTAAGAGACATTCCATAGCTGGACGAGCAATGGTACAGTATGTTGGTGAAGTGGAGGTAGTGAGGAACTGGCACACCTGATGGACAATGAAAACCTACTGCTGGATAGTAAGTGGCAGTTCACCAATCTCAGCACAGAGACTTGGTATGGGTCTTGTTCTGTAAGGTCCCGTGGCCAACCTGATACCCTCATTGTGTACAGTGCTAATGATCTTCACTTACAAATACTTCACTGACCCATACACCATGCACCCATAGTCCAGCACCCAAAAAATCCAGCACTGTAAAACTGGTGCAGATATATCCTTTCTGCTCCCCAAGACCTGTGGCTTAGACACTTCAAAACATACTGTGCCTTCTGTGAACTTGCCTTCAGGTCCTTCAGGTGTGGTAACCAAGACAGTTTGGAGTCAAACCTAGACCCAAAAACTGCACTCAAAATGCAACAAGAACGATTAAAATGAACGTAGACATTATTCTCTGCAAAACATGTACAACCAGTCCGTGCAGCCCACTCTTCCAGCTCCTTTAGTGTAAGTTGGAGCTGACTGGTCGATGTTGCAATACTGGAGGAGGAACAGGAAGCTGCAAAATCATCCACAGATAATGAGCATTTTATGGGATTCCTTACCATAGACTTGATATTGTTTATGGCTGTGGCAAAGAGCAAACACTTAAAACACTGCCCTGAGGAACCCCATTCTCCTGCTCGAAACTATTTGGCAGCATGTCACCCACTTGGTGCCGAAACAAGTGCTTTAATAAGAAGGGCTGAATGAAGATTAGATGATGACCAGGGAAGCACCACTGGTGGAACTGCCCTAGAATACTGTGTCTCCCAGTAATGTTGTATGCCTTACTGATATCAAGAAATATACCTACACAATGATGTTTATATAGGAAAGCCTGCTGGATAGCCACTTCTAGCAGTGTCAGGTTGTCAACAGTCGATCGACATCTCCTGGATCCACAGTGAGAGTGACTTAGAAGCTGCCTGATCTTTAACATCCAGATTAGATGATAGTTAACCATTTTCTCCAAGATCTACACAGCTTATTAAGGTGTCACTCTGGTAACTATCTGGACATGTTCAGTCCTTTCTCAGTTTGAAGTGAAGTGCCTCCTCCATGAGTTGTCAAAGCTACCTGTCTGTAAAATCGAATTAAAATTTTGTAATAGGACTTTCTTTGAAGCTGGTTTCAAGTTCCACAGCATGCTGTATCGGATTTGGTCGTGAGTAATTTGTGTAGATGTAGACTGGGCTCAGCAACATGAGTATCGGACAGTCCAGAATCCAGCTCTCACTTGGAGAATGGCCAATGGTAGGACTCCGAACTGTTGGACCTGAAGTGAAACTCATACCCTTTCCATGATGTCACATTAATCACAGAATGCTGGATCCTGGCTGGCAGTGGCAATAGTAACTGAAAAGTGCTCTGCCATTGTCTGTGAAATGTCTCTAGGTGTTGTTTGGAGACAACCGTGATTCAACAACAATGCTACAGGCAACCAACTGCTTTTGCTGGAAATCCTCCAGTCAACTTCCCATACTGTAATAAAACAAGTTGAACAATTGATAAGACTCCAGGAACATTTGCTCTTCCTTGATAATGCATCAAGCCTTTTCCCTTGCTAAATGAAAGGCTCTGAGGTTTTCCACTGTTGGGCAACACATAAATCATTGCAGAGCCACAAGACTACACCATTTCACTGAATGGCACTCATCAGTCCACTAAGGTACAGGTAGCCTCCTGTGATAATATGAGGACCTCAGGATGGAGAAGTCAGTGGCATGGTGGATCACACGTATGATGTGGTCCACCCCCTCCTGGATTATGTTGTGGTATTCTGACACAGCCAACTGGCTGAATAGTGTCCAGTTGGCTCTGCTGACCATCCGTTGTGGCTGCATCCTTTCAGAGAGAGCCCTATCCACCAGATGAATGTGCAGTGGAAAATGACCACTGGAATGAAAGTTGTCAATGACTTCCCACTGAACTGGGTCTGTGAGGGTGGGAGAGCAGAAAGAGAGGTCAGTGGCTGAGACTGAGAGAATGACCGAGCAGCACTACAGAAGTGAGTGGTAGTACCTGTGTTGAGGACACACACCTCGTAAGATGTCATGAGGCTCACCAAAACCTGACCCTGAGGGCAAAAGGAGGCAGAGCCCCACAATACATGATGGTCATTGATATCTCCCAGTAGGACAGTAGGAGGAATTGTTGGTGGAGGCATTCAGTAAAATATGTTACAGCCTCAGACTCAATTGGATCTTGCAGAGGTAAGAAAACAATGATCATCAAACACATGTTATCTTTAAGTGCAACTGTTTGCATGTCAGTAGCCAGAGGGAGAGCAGAGAAGTGGTGTACATTATTGACAAACACAGCAACACCTCTCTTGGCCCTATCTCTGGTTATCCTTGTGATAGGGTGTATAGCCCCGTAGTACAGTAGCATCAGATGCTTTAAAATGTGTTCCCTGCAAACACAAGCCCAGGAAGCTTTCCTGTGCTAGGAGTTTCAGTTCCTCCATATGTGTTTTTAACCCTTTAATGTTGCACTGTAATATGGGAGCAATCTGTCTCGGGGGTAGTACTTTCACCGTGTCTGTCGGGGATGGGGGCCTGCACAAGGTGAAGGCCTGGTCTTGAGATGAGAGCCCCAGTCCGACATCAGTGTCATCAAAGGGGATGGCATTGGCATCATCAGACTGTTTTCTTCCTTTCTCCTCGCCTTTACCTTTGGAGCCACAACGTCAGAAATGGTAGTGGCAGTGCTGGGTAGTGGCCCAGACTCAATCTTTGGAGGGGCAGGAAGCTCCACAGTGTTGGCAATCCCAGTCTTATCTGAAGTTCTGGGTGGAGGGACAGGCTGCAAAATAACTACAGCAGCACAAGTGCATTGACAAATGCAGGTACTAGTGCTGACACTAGCAACCTCTGTTTGTTTAGCAGCATTGTTCTTCTGAATTGCCTGATTAAGAACATAAGCAAAGAATGTAACCAACTTGGGGTGCTGCATGGCCTTATAGATCTTTTCAGTTTCACCATATGCGATGTGCTTCATTGTTTTAATTTCCTGTATCTTCTTTTCTTCAAGGGAGACACTACAGTCCCTACTCCAAACTGGATGATCCCCAGAGCAGTTTGTATGCTTTGGAGTAGATGAACGACTGACTCTCGTGGGTGGCCTCACCACATATACCTCAAGTGGCCTTCCCCTTTCAACCAACAGTAGTGTGCCCAAAGTAGTGGCATTTAAAAACAGCACACTGAGTTGGAGAGATAAGGCCACATACATAAGTGAAGAAAACCTGCCTTGATGTACTCTGGAAGTTTTGTACTATTGAAAGTCAGTGGAAACGAGTCTGATTTCACTTCATCATCATCCACTCTTTTCATAGTATTTTGCCTGCCAACAATGCCTTCTTCGGTTCTCTCGGCTTTCAGTTCTTCTCTGGGAATGTCAGTAATACTCCTACATGGCACAACACCTTTGCTGTAGTATAAGTGTTGTGCAGCTCAGTTTCTATTGCATACACCCTGAGGCATCGCACTTTCCCGAGGTTCTTTACTTATTGCGAACTGGATACTTCTACCAACAGGGTCCCATTATGCAAGTGCTTGACAGATTTTAAGGTTCCAGAAATGCCCTCTACACCTTTTTGAATGCAGAACAGTGAAGCTTTATTGAATCTGTCCTGTTCCTGTTTACCTATTACAAACTCATTCTGCATCCAACATGCATTCTGTTATTGTTAACTGAATCTGGAGGACTGGCTACCTGAGATCTCGTGTTAGATTGTATGTATTTACCTACCAGTGGCCCACCAGTACCAATGGGAGGAGGAAGAGAAAATTTTGAGGGTTCCACCTCTGTCCTAAGTGCACCCAGGGAAATAAAAGTCAATCTAGACAGAGCCCCATGTGCCTAGGTAAGCATTATGCAACTGAGGTGTGGCAGGTTCCCCAGAGGTTGCCTACTAACAACTGTTCCATTTCAGCAGCCATGTATCTGTTTGTAGTGCAGCACATGTTGAAATTGAAGGGTTTTGTGTAGAGGTTTTTATCATCCTCACAATCTGTGTAGTCAAGCCAAGATCCCCATTCCCTATGACACATATCATTTCACCACTGCACCACTTTTTGAAGCATGCCCTGAGCTTATGGTGACAGAGGGCAGGTGGCTCTTAACAGTCCCCAGATGAGTAACCCTGGGGTCGACAATCTGTTCCTAGCAAACAAATACTGAGGAAAGTACACTGGTGGCATGGAAGCAAGCATAATCAGTTTGTGATAGCAACTGTAGGAGCCTATTGCTGCTCAATGAATGATTGGAGTGCTGCTTCCATGGACAGAACAATCAAAGGAACAACCACACACAGAAGTGAACACCATGCTCATCACCAATTATATCATACTGTAAGACAGAAACAGCAGCACAGCCACATAACAAAAGTTTATTCTTCTTCCATATACCAAACAGCATTTGAGAACATACACACAGATATAGAAACAATCCAGGTACTAATATAAACAGTTTCTGACAATAAGTATGAACAAAAATATGACAGTTTGTGCCTGCTGCACTGTGCTTATAAAAAGGAGTGCTCCAGTAGATGGCGCAGCAGATGCTATATGTGTGCGCAAGTGATGTGGCACACTGCAGTTGGTCTCTAGTGGCCAGCCCACACAGACGCCTCTGGTGGAATATTTGAAGTGTAGGATGTCAGCAGGCTGGTACATGTATCAAGTATTATGTACAGGGATACAGCATAAACAACAAATACATATGAAATTCTCTTTTTACATTCAGGGAAATGAGATAGTGTGCCATATTTAGGTCAAAATTGTAACACAAATTATTGCTGCAGACTTATTTGCTAGATGCATAAATGAGTTACCAATTACAAGGCATATCAAATTTATTTAGAGTTCTAATGTTTATATTCTCACACTGTTTAATTTTCTTTAAGAAGCATCAAACAATAACAAAATAAAATTAGAGTTTCATTTTATCCTTCTATTTTCAGGAACTAGGTCAGATACTTTTTGGACTGAGTTTCCTTCCCACAGCTCAACGTCTGTCATTTTGTATACTCAAAGCAGCAAATTTAAAGTACTTGGAAGTTACTGATTCTCTTGGAAGTTTTTGTAAGTATATTTATGCAATAGTGCTATAATATTTGATACTGATTGTAGTCATAACAGACAGTTCACATTCTCAAACCAGTAGTTCTAAGCTATTTTTAAGTCCGTCCTTAAAGAGAATAATATCTGAGATATGATGGTTTAATACTTCACATTTTGCAGAACACACACTGTCACTTTGTCTTACTGTACTAAATTCAACATTCACATTAATCAGCTATGTTTGTCAGATTGAGTGCTTGTATTCTTAGTAGCCAATTCATATATCCAGAATATAATCTGGCCTCGGTCATATCTTTCTTCTCATTCGTTTATCTGTTCACACATCATGATCCACAATTCCCATCATCCATCAAGGGATATGATACAAGTCAAGTTACGGATTAATGGGCTAATGTAGTCACTTAATGCTACTTCTGTAAATCAGACTAACAACAGCTTATAAATAGGGCTAATATATTTGTATTGATATTTACCACGCTTATCTAACTTTGCAAATAACACTATTAACCTTTATATACTGTTGTTGTTGTGGTGGTGGTCTTCAGTACAGAGACTGGTTTGATACAGCTCTCCATGCTACTCTCTCTGTGCAAGGTTCTTCATCTCCCAGTACCTACTGCAACCTACATCCTTCTGAATCTGACTCGTGTATTTATCTCTTGGTCTCCCTCTATGATTTTTACCATCCATGCTGCCCTCCAATACTAAATTGGTGATCCCATGATGCCTCAGAACATGTCCTACCAACCAATCCCTTCTTCTGGTCAAATTGTGCCACAAATTCTCTTCTCCCCAATTCTATTCTGTACCTCCTCATTAGTTACATGATCTACCCATCTAATCTTCAGCATTATTCTGTAGCACCACATTTCAAAAGCTTCTGTTCTCTTCTTGTCTCAAATACTTATCGACCATGTTTCACATTCACACATGACTGGAATTCGGCAGTAGGAAAAGGGAGAGAAGGAAACGTAGTAGGTGAATACAGATTGGGTGTAAGAAATGAAAGAGGAAACTGCCTGGCAGAATTTTGCACAGAGCACAACTTAATCATAGCTAACACTTGGTTCAAGAATCATAAAAGAAGGTTGTATACATGCAAGAAACCTGAAGATACTGACAGGTTTCAGATAGATTATATAATGGTAAGACAGAGATTTAGGAACCAGGTTTTAAACTGTAAGACATTTCCAGGGGCAGATGTGGATTCTGACCACAATCTATTGGTTATGACCTGTAGATTAAAACTGAAGAAACTGCAAAAAGGTGGGAATTTAAGGAGATGGGACCTGGATAAACTGACTAAACCAGAGGTTGCACAGAGTTTCAGGGAGAGCATAAGGGAACAATTGACAAGAATGGGGGAAAGAAATACAGTAGAAGAGGAATGGGTAGCTTTAAAGGATGAGGTAGTGAAGGCAGCAGAGGATCAAGTAGGTAAAAAGATCAACAGGAAGTGCAAAATGGCTAAGCAGGGCTGGCTAGAGGACAAATGTAAGGATGTAGAGGCTTATCTCACTAGGGGTAAGATAGATACAGCCTACAGGAAAATTAAAGAGACCTTCAGAGAAAAGAGAACCACTTGTATGAATATCAAAAGCTCAGATGCAAACCCAGTTCTAAGCAAAGAAGGGAAAGCAGAAAGATTGAAGGAGTATATAGAGGGTCTATACAAGGGCAATGTACTTCAGGACAATATTATGGAAATGGAAGAGGATGTAGATGAAGATGAAATACTGCGTGAAGAGTTTGATAGAGCACTGAAAGACCTGAGTCGAAACAAGGCCCCGGGAGTAGACAACATTCCATTAGAACTACTGACAGCCTTGGGAGAGCCAGACCTGACAAAACTCTACCATCTGGTGAGCAAGATGTATGAAACAGGCGAAATACCCTCAGACTTCAAGAAGAATATAGTAATTCCAATCCCAAAGAAAGCAGGTGTTGACAAATGTGAAAATTACCGAACTATCAGTTTAATAAGTCATGGCTGCAAAATACTAGCGCAAATTCTTCACAGACGAATGGAAAAACTAGTAGAAGCTGACCTTGGGGAAGATCAGTTTGGATTCCGTAGAAATGTTGGAACACGTGAGGCAATACTGCCCCTACGACTTATCTTAGAAGCTAGATTAAGGAAAGGCAAACCTATGTTTCTAGCATTTGTAGACTTAGAGAAAGTTTTTGACAATGTTGATTGGAATACGCTCTTTCAAATTCTGAAGGTGGCAGGGGTAAAATACAGGGAGCAAAAGGTTTTTACAATTTGTACACAAACCAGATGGCAGCTATAAGAGTCGAGGGACATGAAAGGGAGGCAGTGGTTGGGAAGGGAGTGAGACAGGGTTGTAGCCTATCCCTGATGTTATTCAATCTTTATATTGAGCAAGCAGTGAAGGAAACAAAAGAAAAATTCGGAGTAGGTATTAAAATCCATGGAGAAGTAATAAAAACTTTGAGGTTTGCCGATGACATTTTAATTCTGTCAGAGACAGCAAAGGACTTGGAAGAGCAGTTGAACGGAATAGATAGTGTCTTGAAAGGAGGAAATAAGATGAACATCAACAAAAGCAAAACGAGGATAATGGAATGTAGTTGAATTAAGTCGGGTGATGCTGAGGGATTTAGATTAGGAAATGAGACACTTAAAGTAGTAAAGGAATTTTGCTATTTGGGGAGCAAAATAACTGATGATGGTCGAAGTAGAGAGGATATAAAATGTAGACTTTCAATGGCAAGGAAAGCATTTCTGAAGAAGAGAAATTTGTTAACATCGAGTATAGGTTTAAGTGTAAGGAAGTTGTTTCTGAAAGTATTTGTATGGAGTGTAGCCATGTATGGAAGTGAAACATGGACGATAACTAGTTTGGACAAGAAGAGAATAGAAGCTTTCGAAATGTGGTGCTACAGAAGAATGCTGAAGATTAGATGGGTAGATCACATAACTAATGAGGAGGTATTGAATAGAATTGGGGAGAAGAGGAGTTTGTGGCACAACTTGACAAGAAGATGGGACCTGTTGGTAGGACATGTTCTGAGGCATTGATGGATCACCAATTGAGTACTGGAGGGCGGTGTGGAGGGTAAAAATTGTAGAGGGAGACCAAGAGATGAATACACTAAGCAGATTCAGAAGGATGTAGGTTGCAGTAGGTATTGGGAGATGAAGAAGCTAGCACAGGATAGAGTAGCATGGAGAGCTGCATCAAACCAGTCTCAGGACTGAAGACCACAACAACAACAACAACAACATGTCTACACTCCATGCAAATACTTTTAGAAAAGAAATCTATACTCGATGTTAACAAATTTTTTTTCTTCAGAAATACTTTCCAGGCCATTGCCAGTTTAAATTTTATATCCTCTCTACTTCGACCATCATCAGTTATTATCAGTTGTCGCTGACGCAATTTAATAGTTTCGGTGAGATATTCAGTGACATAACCGGCACCCTCGAGCATTGGGCACCATACGTCACCTTCCCAAATCTAGATGAGGATCAGACGTGTTTTTTGGTACCAGACCCACAAAGGTGTCCCTGGCATTAACATCAATGGTGTGTTATCTACTGATGCAAACATGTTTGCTGAGCACTTTGCTGAGCACTGTGCTTGAGCCTCAGCATCAGGGAATTAATCCCTGGTCTTTTGCACCCTTATATGGTGGATGGAAAGGAAAGTCCTCTCATTCACTACACGCCACAGAGCACCCATTTATAGAGTGGGAGCTCCTCAGCACCCTTGCACATTGCCCTGGCACTGCTCCTGGGCTGGATCGGATCCACAGTCAGATGATTAAACATCTCTGGTCCGACTACAATCGACATCTCCTTGTCCCCTTCAACCGGATCTGGAACAATGGCGTCTTTCCATAGAATTGGTGGGAGAGCACCATCATTCCAGTGCTCAGACCTGGTAAAAACCCACTCAATGTACATAGCTATCAGCCCACCAGCCTCACCAAAGTTCTTTGTAAGCTGCTGGAACATATGATGTGTCAGCGGTTGGATTGGGTCCTGGAGTCGTGGCCTACTAGTTCCGTGCCTGGGCAGTTTCTGTCAGGATCATTCTACCACTGATAATCTTGTGTCCCTCGAGTCTGCCATCTGAACAGCCTTTTCCAGATGCCTCACTTTGTTGCTTTTTTTTTTTTTCCAGATGCCTCACTTTGCTGTGTTTTTTTTTTTTTTTTTTTTTTTTTGCAAAGCGTAAGACCTGACCTGGTGACATTATGTCCTTGCCACATTATACAAGTGGGATCTCAGAGGCCCGCTCCCGATTTTTATCCAAAATTTTCTGTCACTTCGTACTTTCCAAATCAAAGTTCATTCCCCTCATAGTTCCCTCCACATCCAGGAGAAGGGAGTCCCACAGGACTCTGTTTTGTGTGTATATCTATTTTTAGTGGCCATTAACAGTGTAGCACGAGGCCATGAAGTGGTTTGCACCGATGGCTTGATGGCTGGTGGTCAAGTCGGCTTCACATGTGTCCATGGAGGACATTTTGAACAGCATTCCTTGCCAGATGGCTGCAGTGTTTTCACTGCAGAGCTGGTGGCTGTATCTCGTGCTCTTGAGGACATCCATTCAAGCCCTGGGGAGTCGTTTCTTCAGTGTACTCATTCCTTGAGCAGCCTATAAGCTATCAATCAGTACTACCCTCATCATCCCTGGAACGGTCCAGTCGTTCAGTGGTGTTTGTCTGGACCCCAGGTCATGAAGGAATCCTGGGCAATGAACTTGCCGACAGGCTGGTCAAACAAGCTACACGGAAACTGCCTGTAGAGATCGGCATCTCTGACCTGCGTTCAGTATTATGGCGCAAGGTTTTTCGGCTCTGGCAGACGGAATGGTATTATGTCAGTACGCACAACAAACTGTGTGCCATTAAGGAGACTATGAATGTGTGGAAGTCCTCCACGCAGGCCTCTCACTGGGACTCTGTGGTTCTCTGCCGGCTCCACATTTTCCACACTTGGGTGACTCACGGCTACCTCCTGCACTGTGAAAACCTGCCTCGGTGTTGGTCTGGCGTGCGGTTGACAGTGGCCCACATTCTAATGCACTGTCCCACTTTGATTGCCCTGCCACTAATTTTATCTGACACCTCATCGGCTGATTTAGTTTTATGTTCTATTTGTGAGGGTGGGTTTTATCATTTGGTCTAAGTTGCAGCGCATGTCCTTTGTCCCTCTGCATCCTCCACCCTAGTTCTTTTAGGTTGGAGGTTTCAATGTGTTGCAGAGTGGCTGGCTTATCCTTTTTATGCTTATGGTCAGCCAGCCATGGTAATCTGCTTTCTCGTTTTAATCTTTTCTACCTGTTTCTTGCATTTCTGAGATTTTCTTGTCCCCTTTTGTCCATTTAAGTGTTTGTTGCTCTTCCGTCGTTCTTGTAGTTTTTCCTTTCATTCCGTTTTGTGCTGTATGTCTCATTTGTTTTATTCTCACCCTTGTGGCATTGTTTTCTTTGGAACAAGGGACTGATGACCTAGCAGTTTGGTCCCTTCCCTCCTCTTTTAAACCAACCAACAAACCAACCATAATAAGCCACTTGGTATTGCTGGAGACTTAACCTGCAGAATGGATATACAAAACTACAAAGTAAAAAGAAATAGTATAAAAGTTGCAGGAAGAAGGTTTTATCCTATTAAACAAGCCCAACATACCTACATATATTTCCCACAATTGGGAAAGTACAAGACATTGTATTTGTAAGGTGACCAACCAGGAGTAATGTGTCACCTCTCTGGACTGCAGACCACACACCACTTCGGAAACATATCCCTCCTGAAATAAATATCCAAGAAGCCTGGCGAAAAGAACAAGAAAAAGAGGAAGAAGCACTTCTGAGAACAATAGGCATTGGGAAAGTGGAAGCAAACTCAGACGACATGACACAAATCGAAATGCTAGTGGACAATTCGTGACTAGAGGAAGCAACAGAAGTGATAGGAGAACTCCTAAGGCAAGCCTTCAATCCCAGAAACAAAAAATGAGGGAAAACTGGTTTGCCACAGAGTGTTACAGTCTTAAAGAAAGATGTACTAGAAAGCCGACATCAATGAAAACAGTGTGCAGAGAACCCTATACTCCTCAGAACTTACACTGAAAAAGGAAATATCTATAAGAAAACTCTAAAAGAAAAGAAGAGAACATTCTGAGTAAGAGAAGTAAAGAAGCTAGTGGATGAAGCCTCAAAAGACTCATATATTGCACTACCTCCAGAAAAGGAAATGAAACACATTGCATAAATATGAAAATATGGGAGACACACTTTGACAACATACTGACCAAGGAAGGACTAGGAGGGAGACCAGAGACCAGAGGGCAGAGAGGATACAATGCCACAGACAACCATGGAATGGATCACATTGGCCACCGAATAGATCAAAGATTCCATTAACAGCACCAAAAACAATGTGGCATTTATAGACTTCACAAAAGCCTTAGACGTTGTAAGCAGAAAATTAATGAACATAAAACTAGAGGAAACCATAGGAGAAAACAATATATGGACACGAATCATAAGCACAATAGTGTGATCGAATGAAATAAGAATCTCAGACCACCTCTCCCTGTTGGAACCAATACTCCAATCAAACAGAATTACTATAAGGAGACCCACTGAGTCCTCTGTTATTTATCCTTGCAGCAGAAGAAATTGTAAGAATACTCTAAAGGAAGGGTGTAATCTCATATGCAGACAATATTGTAATAGCTGCAGACAACATTGCAAAGTTACAAGAAGCGATAAATTACATAGAAGACTGATGTATCAAACACGGCTTCAAAATAAATGTGCCGAAAACAGAAATGATAGTACTCAGAAATGGAGTAAGAGCACCTGCATCAGCTCAGATTTTCATATGGAAGAAAAAACTGAAGATCGTATCAGACTTCAAGTACCTAGGGGTCACAGTACAAACAACTGCAAAATGTTTCACAAATCATGTAACAGAGAAAGCAATGCAAGCAATAATGCCAATCCATGAAATACAATACATCAGATCCCTTAGCCGAGAGACAGCAATGGCACTATTTAAAGCCAAAATCTTCCCAATACTGATGCATGTCACAGCAATTATCTGCCACATCGTACAGTGCAAAACCTAACAAGACTAGAAAGAGTGAAGGTGACCTATATAAAGAAAGCAATAAGAGTGTCCAAAACATGATCCAAACTTCTATACCTGCTGGTGAGGAAACCCTTCCTCGTTGAAGACCTATGGACATCCTGACGCTAGCCAATAGCAGCACTTTGGAAAGTCTACTTAAAATATTGAAGGAAAAAACGAAAGACGTAGCTCCAGAATTTTACAGCACAGGTGCCATGGTTGACCAAACATACTGAAGATTGTATCAGACTTCAAGTACCTAGGGGTCACAATACAAACAACTGCAAAATGTTTCACAAATCATGTAACAGAGAAAGCAATGCAAGCAATAATGCCAATCCATGAAATACAATACATCAGATCCCTTAGCCTAGAGACAGCAATGGCACTATTTAAAGCCAAAATCTTCCCAATATTGATGCATGTCATAGCAATTATCTGCCACATCGTACAGTGCAAAACCTAACAAGACTAGAAAGAGTGAAGGCGACCTATATAAAGAAAGCAATAAGAGTGTCCAAAACATGGTCCAGACTTCTATACCTGCTGGTGAGGAAACCCTTTCTCATTGAAGACCTATGGACATACCTGATGCTAGCCAATAGCAGCACTTTGGAAAGTCTACTTAAAATATTGAAGGAAAAAACGAAAGACGTAGCTCCAGAATTTTACAGCACAGGCGCCATGGTTGACCAAACATGCACAATGGAAAACTTTGGAATTAGACACATGATCACCAGAATGGCAGTCCATGGTTTCCACCACCTTATTTGCAACAACACATCATATCATGAGCCAAATGCAATGTGTGAGAGTAAACTGTGTCATCAGATATGCAAATGTTACCACATAGAACTCTGTGCTGAAAGAACAGGGTCAGTAAGTGACTATGCAAATCACAATATTATAATTTCTAATTTCATTTACCATTATCATTGTACTTTGAATTATTATGGCTATTTGGTTGCAATAAACTTATTATTGAATAGTACACTGGACTTAATAGATTTTCAGTGTGTTTGAGTTACTGAAAGATTTTTCTTCTAGCATATTTAAGAACACATCTGCTATTGTCCTAGCTATGCTGCACCCAATGGCCACTCCATCTGCTTGTGTATAAAATTTATTGTTAAATTGAAAGCAGATTTGTTGTAGTACTAATTGCAATAGTATTAGAATTTTATTGGTGTCTGTTATGGAAGTTTTTCTGTATTGTAGTAGATTATTTTCAGTTATGGCGAATTATTCATAAATCAGGATATTAGTGTAGAGATTTAAATATTGAAATATATAAATTTTCCAGTTTTTATATATGCCTTTTATTTTTTATGCCAATGATCTTGAGGTTTTTACTGTACGTGTTTTATTATACATGTAGAATTTTTTTATATGGTTGTTTAATTTTGTACTAATAACCTATGTAGAGCCATCTATGCTGTCTACCACTGTTTGGATCAGAGCTAATGGTTTATAGATTCTTGGTTGTCAATGTAATATGTGTGTTCTAGGGTTCATCATTATACTTGATCTTTTTACATGGTTTCTTAGGGCTGTGTTACATTTTTTTCTTCATTTGTGCTGTGTATATGTTTGTGGGATCCCTGTTTATTTGTGTGATATTATTTGCCTTAAAAAGTCATACACTTTTCGTATGTAGTTGTTTTGCTTTAATGTAACTAAGCTGTTGGTTTTGTCTGCCTTTACTGCTATAGCATTATTACTTGCCAGTTTGTGGTTGAGCTGCCATAATGTTATGTGGTCTGTTCTTTTTTTTTGTAATGTAAGTGTTTGAAAATTATTTCTTTTTCTATTGTATTACCTGATTTAATGATTATTTTATTTATTGGTATTTTAGTGAGGTCTTTTGCTACTTTTGTAGTGCCATAAGACTTTTTTTCTCCTGTAGTGTTAAATTTAGACTCAAGATTAAAATATAATTCTTTATCTAGTACAATTTTTTCTTCCTTTGTGAACATAATAACTGTTAGATTCACAGTTCTCTTATAAAATTAGAATGGAGAGGTTTGGTTTTGCATTACATTTCTTGTGGGCTATTGCATGTCCATGTGTTTAATTTTCTTTTTGTGTGTGGATTGAATTTGTTGTGTAATACGATCTCTTTATTCATCTACAAACTTGGATACATGATGAAATACAAGTGAATTTATACTGTTAGTATGTTTTCAGTGAGAGAGGTGCATTTATTGATTCAGGTATATTTTATTATTCTCTTTGGCTTTGATTTCTTGCTGCATAGATGGTTGGCACTATTTTGGGTGCTGCAACATTCTTGATATAAATGTATGTTGGAATGATTGGAATGATTTTTTTTCTTATACATAACTAGTTGAATTTGATGTTTTGAATTAGTTTTACCATTTTTACTTTTAGGAACATAAAATGCAAGATATTTCCCATGAGATTGTAAGACATAAGAGCTAAAAATTTATATTCCTCTGGGCCCACTGTATAGCATATGTCTTTTAAGGGTATCGTATAATTATAATTCCAAGTGTGTTACTACGATTGATTGTTTTTAATTTACAGCAGGTTACCTGTAAATAAATGGTACATAATTGTAGTACATTAATTTATAAATTTGTGGGTAACTATTAAATAGCTTTCATTACATATTTAGCATGTTTAAGAATATATCCAATACTGTTCCAGCTACACTGCATCCCATGGCCGTTCCATCTGCTTATGTATAAATTTTACTGTTACATTAAAAGTAGTTTTGTTGTAGCTCTAATTGTAGTAGTTGTATGATAGATTACAATAGCAGCATCCAATGGTGCCATATGTACATGAAAATATCAGTAACTACATAACAGTTGTGATGGACAGTACTGCCTGTAACTGTATAATATCGTTGGGTTACCTGTCATGAACATACTGATATAAAGTATATAATCTGAGAACTACATAAAGTAATAAGTCAGATAAGATGATAACCAACCATTATTCCTACAATAACATGAAGTGAACATGGCTAAAAGAAAACAGACAGTGACAGAACCACCGATATTGCGTGGATGTGAAAACCTGTAGACACATGTCAAAATGTACGATAATGAAATATGTTTAACAATTACATATAAAATTATGTATATAAAATTATGTACCATTTACTTAACAGGTAATCAGATTACATCAATCAGCTGAAACAGGCCTATTGTAAAATAAAAACTTAGCAGCATACATAGAATCATAAATTATAATTTTGCTATGACCCTGAAGCACATATGCTGCACAGTGAGCCTAGAAGAATGTAATTATATGAACTGAAGCTCAAAAACATGTTGTTGTTGTTGTTGTGGTCTTCAGTCCTGAGACTGGTTTGATGCAGCTCTCCATGCTACTCTATCCTGTGCAAGCTTCTTCATCTCCCAGTACCTACTGCTACCTACATCCTTCTCAATCTGCTTAGTGTATTGATCTCTTGGTCTCCCTCAAAAACATACTGTACCCAAAAAAATTCTGTAGAGAAAATTCAATACATAATATAGTAGGACAGGTAAGTTGGATGTATTCCTATGAACCAGAAACAAGAGTAGTCAATTGATCAAGTGCTCCAAGAGGATCTAAAACCAATGCAAGAGGTGCATTTGCAAAGCATTGCAAGAAAATGATTGCTTGTTGCTTTGGGTGTATACTTGATACATCGCAATTATTACAGTAGAGGATAGATGAACAACAAGTGCTGAATGGTACAAAACAATTTGTTTGCCACCAGTCTGCAATGCAATCAGGAGAAACAACTGTAAGAGTCACATGATTACAATGACATCTGTGAGAAAGTACATCAAAATACTTGAGCATTTGATGGAGAAAAACATTGAATTAATGTTGCATAGTGTGTAATGGTATTCATATGATTAATCAGCAAATGACTTATAAGGTGTGTCCAAAGCAGTTTTGATTACCTTGAGACCCTGCCAAATCCTGTCACAACCATGTTTTTGACTTATAGACATCAAAGTGGGAAAAAAGTTTCCTGAATTGATTAGATTGCATGCGGAAGTGTATAGGTTTTAAAGACAATTATTTTGAGATAAAACAGACGATTTGCACAAAAAGGGTTTTTGTAAAAATTAGAAGGGCCCTTTATTGCCTTGTCATCCATCTATCCTCATTTACTTCCCTCCTAGAACTTATAGTCAGATTTTAACTGGTTGATACTGGCCTCTGATGTAAACTGGTCGTTACTGGCCAGCGATACAGGAGAGGAAGCTGTACTGGCATTATTAGCTCCCATTGTGGTGCCACTTCTGATGCACAAAACGGTCAGTCTCTGCCATTTCTTGGAGCGAGATTCATGTAACATTTAATTTCATGTGCCTTATGATGTGTGGTTGCTGTAATTGAAATAGAGGAAAATTATTTGCTGTGTTTGAATTTCAGAATTTTTGTAGGAGATAAGAGACTTTATACTCCATACTTGTCTTGAGTTAAATACTCATAAAACTGGAAAACAGAGCCACCTTCTGCCTTGTATCCACCAGTTACACTTGGGATCACCATACTCATGTAAGTGTGGCAGGAAGGGAACCCCCTATCACCGAAAGTATTTGCTGTTATGCAGTAGCTTGTTTGCTCATAGCAGCTGTAGAGATTTGTCACAGGACCAAGTACTGATAGGCAAACTGCAACGATGTATGGCAATGGAGATTAGAAACTATTTACAATATGGGAAATTTACTGGATGAGTAACTTAATGCATAGCAATGTACATGGTCCCTTCACATTGAAGTGACAACTGCAACTGTTTGACATCAGCATCCAATAGCCACTCACACATGGTGAGTGACAGTGCTAGCAGTGGACTCTTATAAAACATGCCAGATGGATGCGGAAAACAGTGCAGTCGTCATAATGTGGAAATGGAGTGATTTATCTGACATCCAAAAGGCCATGATAATTGTCATATGGTGCAAGGATGGATGCATTTTCAAAATGGCTAAGTTTGTAAACTTTTTGCATGCTGCTGTTATTAAAAAATATTGTGCACGGGAAAATGGCACTATACAAAATGATCACCGTGGCAACTGTGATCACCAAGGGCCATAGATGATAGGGATGAACAAAAGTTGTGGAGGTGAGTATGGGTGAATAGACAGATGAACCAAGGGGCTACTAACAGTGTCTCCTCAATGAAAATTCAGTGAACTCTTTGTGAAGTAATAATAAGCAGTTAATCAGATGCAAAAGGGAAGGTTTATTTATTGTTGACCATGGTTACGGCGTTTATAAAAACATCGTCTTCAGTGGAACATTGGAGACAACCTAAACAGGTTAACCACCTAACATGGTGCTCATCATTGAGTAACACTTCATCAATGTACAGTTCATGCACAAGCATTGCATACGTAATGCTTGGGCTATGGGAACCTGCTGAGAGGGGCACTAGTAGTATGCATGGGGATGTTATGCATTGGTGAATGAACAATATTAGCTAAAAATGTTGAAATTAAACATTATGACAATAAAAACCCAGGTCATAAGTACATACATAAAATTAATAAAATGACAATAAGCAATAAGTTTCTACCATGAAAAGCTTATTGTAGTAAGAAAAAAATTACATAGACTGTGAGATGGTGTAAATACACCATAGAGTACAATAAGACCATGGGTGGGGGGGGGGGGGAGGGAGAGAAGAGAGGAAGATGCTAAAAACGTGTATAGCTAAAAAATGTGACATAGCTGAGAAATTGTGAACATTAAGAACTCAAGAAATACATCAACATAAACATAGAAGGAACAGAGTATCACCAGTGTTAAGAGATGAGGAAAATGGCATATACAACAGTCATATGTGAGATTGAGCCACTACTTTGTTACGTTAATGACAGTAGAGGTCTCCTCATCTTTACTGAGCACATATTCATTATACATTAGTTTGAAACATCTCTCTGTCTGTTCTGTGTAATAGTTAGGACAGTCACTGCATGCATTTTTATAAACATCAGAATTAGTGAAACAATCTGCTTGCGTTCTGATAGTATGCGTTAATTTTTATTTTGGTCTATTGTTTACAGAGAAAGTAGCTCTGCAGTCATATTTCTTGTTTAAAAGTTTACTTATCTTGTGAAGTTTATTTTTTCTTGGCATGATGGCATCTACCAGCATGACAATGCAACATATCACACAGCTCACAGTGTACGTGTGTGGTTTGAAGAGCACCAAATGGGTTTACCGTATTGCCTGGATTTAAACCCAATTGAGAATCTGTGGAACCACCTTCAGCAGGCTGTTTGTGCCCTGGATCCTCAATCTTGATACCTAGGTACAGCTGCCCACGGCACTGAAGTTGGCGTGGGTGTTGATACCTTCCAAAACCTATTGTATGTCTTCCTGCATGTCTTGAAGTGCTCTGTGCTGTAAAAGGTGGTTATTCAGGCTTTTATTTATTTATTTATTTATTCATCCGTGGAACAATAAATATTGTATGGATGTCGTCAGATTACAACACATGAGCACACATACATGTACAATTAAACAGGTTTCTCATATTTTGTGTAGTTTTTATAACTAGTCATACACATATTTATAATTACATAATATTTTGGTGATAATGTCATATGTTGCTAATAATCTACATCTATGTTAAATATTCTTTTACAGTATAACAACTTTTACTTACTAAAAAGGTTTTAAGCTTTTGTCTGAAAGTGAGGGGCTCATTTATTTCTTTAATTTCTTGTGGTAATTTGTTATACAGTTTTATCCCATTATAAAATATACTTTTTTGCGTCTTTGCCTTGTTCTTTCTATCTAGATGGAGGTGGTGACAAGCTCTTGTTTCATGGTCATGTGTTAGGCTGTTTGTGTTGTACATGTTGAGATTTTTCTTAATGAACATTATGTTCTGAAAGATATACTCACAAGAAACAGTTAGAATTCCTAGCTTTGTAAATAATTCTAGACAGTGGGCCCTGTTGTTGCTATTTGTTATTATCCTTATGGCTCTTTTTTGTACTTTGAACACAGTTTGTATGTTACTGGCACTTGTTCCCCAAAACATGATCCCATAGCTGAGGACTGAGTGTAGATATCCGTAATATGTTTTTTAAAGACAGGTATTATTGCATACCGGTGCAAGGATTCTAAGAGCATAGCATGCAGTGGATAATTTCTTTGCCAAAATGTTGACATGGTTTGTCCATTTCAGTTGGCTGTCTACATTCATCCCTAAGAATTTGGTACTTGTTACACATTCTAATTCATTATTATTAACTTTTATTCTAGTGGCATTGTGTTTTTTGTTCAATTGGAAGTTAATATAGTTAGTTTTCTTTACATTTAGGGTTACTTTATTTTTTAATGACCAGTTGTGGACATCATTGAAAGCCTCGTTTGCTCTTTCTGACAGTTGTGTTGGATTTTCACCTGTTATTACTATGTTGCTGTCATCAGCAAAAAGTATTTTTTCGCCATGTCTGATACTTTGTGGGAAGTCGTTAATGTATATAAGAAACAATATTGGGCCTAATACACTTCCCTGTGGGACGCCTATATTCACATTTTCTGGGTCAGACAGGTGTTTTATAAGGGAATTGTTTGAAACTTGTGATATATCCTATATCACAAATGTGATCATTGGGATGATAATAAATAAATAAATAAATAAATAAATCTAAAGTCGTTGAACTCTGTTTTCCAAGTATGATTTGAACCACTTCTTTGTCACCCCTCTTATTCCTATTTGCCCTAATTTATGAAGTAAGATTTTGTGGTCAACTGTATCAAAGGCCTTAGACAAGTCTAAAAAGATACCACTTACTTTTGACAAGTGGTCACATTAATGTGACTGGACAGTGTAGTTTAAAATTCACATGCCTTGATCTGTCTTCGAACACTGGACTAGAATTGAACATTGACTGATATAAGTTGTAGAATGTCCAGTTGGGCCCTTCTAGCTGCCGATAATAGGTATGTCCTAATGGAGTCTTGAGGCACAATGTTGGTGCTGTCGAAATAGTGCCGATGCATTGCCTGAATGGGGCCATGAATTTGCTTTTATCCAAGTTTCACGGATGGATGTTCACTTGGGAACTATATTAGAGACATAAGGTGGAAGCATAATATAGCTCGTGTTGTTTGTGCCTTTTGTGACGTTTGAACTTAACTATGTTGCGCCTCCCTGGCGGATGGCCTTGCCATGTAGAAGAGCCCTCACTGTGTATGATTGTGTGTCATATCATTGGAGGACACAGTATCCCAAAGCTTATACATATTGAACGTAACCTGGAAGGTTTGTTGCAAAGTGAAATATTTCGAGAATAAAAGGGAAAAAAAAGTATTTCAGTGAGTTCAGTAGTTTTCAAATTACGACTTGATGTGTTTGAAGTTGTTACTCAGACGGTAAAATTCACCTTTCAAAAAAATTATCGGGTCCTGTTAAAATTAGGAATAGTATTTGGAACATTTAGAAACATTATAGAGATGAAAACCATACGTGAATTTCATATTTTGCACAAGAGTTTCGTAGGAGATAGCGATTTTAAAGCGGTTTTCTATGGCAGTGTTGAGCTGTGCTGGCTGCTTTCACACAATAATTATCACGACACCGTCGCAACCACGACCAAAACGTATAGTCACGATACTCCTGGTCGTTCTTATCATGCACTGCGACAGCAGCGCGTCAAGCGAACAGTAATCTACAACGCTGACTACATTTCAGATGAAAGTGAATAGTGTCATCTATACTGATTTGTATCATGGTTTGTACAAAAGCGAGCACACATTGCCTAATAAATTACGGTAATAAGTAACAACTAGAGACCGGATTATAGGCATTTGCATGTTGCGTATGCATTTGCATATTTGGCTCCTTTTCACCGGTTATTGCATATTTTAACTAAAAATTAGTGATGATCCATATTTTCGCTCTATGTTAACAATATTTTAAAAATTTAGACCGGCGGTATCTAGTTCGATCTAGTTTTGATGTCTCACAGATTGACCGCGACCTAGAACTGCGTGCACTCGCTAACCGAGAGGCCACTGCCAAGCGAAATCATTACAGAGGAGGAACAGGAGCAGGCAGAGTCAATGCCCCTGCGCCCGCGTCCCTGGTTAATCCCCTCCGCTGTCATACCGTACGCATCGGCAACAAATGAAACTACGCAAGCTTTTAGTCGGGCGTCCATTGTTTCAGTTTGGTTTCCTATTTACTTATACACCGTTGAACGTGTTTACGACGTGTAGTGTGTAACGTGTTGTGCGCCATACCGCCCGAAAAAAGAAACGTCGTTTCGTGGATAGCTGACCATCATGGAACATTTACATATGACGGAATTGTTTTATATTGTCAAGTTTACGAGAGAAATGTTTTGTGCAAAAAAAGTTTCAAGTAGACCATCATGTCAAGGCAAGTGTTCATATAAGGACCACGACAACAACTTCTGACAATAGCAAGTTGCACTAGCAGTGATTTGCCCAAAAATAATTGAAAAGCCACGTTCGCTTCAATATCGTTTGCTAGATGATCGGTTTCAGCACTCTGAAGGTGTCATCATGGGATCTGAAACGTGGATTAACATTTATAAAACCATATGGACATCATGGCACATGAGGTAGATCATCTGATAAAAATCATTGTTACAAACAGTAAAAAATAATAAAAAACTGCTCTCATGGTCGTTCTTTCCATAAAATATAAAACTGAAGTCACCAGATGAAACTACCACTGCTCGGCTAACACACGGTGATGATGCCGACCGGTGTTAAGCGAGCAGTGGTAGTTTCATCTGGTGACTTCAGTTTTATATTTTATGGAAAGAACGACCATGAGAGCAGTTTTTTATTATTTTTTACTGTTTGTAACAATGATTTTTATCAGATGATCTACCTCATGTGCCATGATGTCCATATGGTTTTATAAATGTTAATCCACGTTTCAGATCCCATCATGACACCTTCAGAGTGCTGAAACCGGTCATCTAGTAAACGATATTGAAGCGATCGTGGCTTTTCAATTATTTTAAAAACAGAGTGATCGGCCCACGACACACTATGTGTTCACTGTAACCAAAAAAGTCGCTTTAACATGGATCTATGTGAAGCATTCATTGCAAACAATATCCTTCTTTACAAATTTACGAGCCCTATCCTCAAAGGCTTCCTGCGCAAATATTGCGTAAATCAAAATATACCAAATGGATCAATATGGGGTAAAAATTACATACCGACAATTTACGAAATGTTCTGGAAGAAATACACAATGAACTCAAGGACAGCATTATCTGGATTTCAGTTGACGAAACTACAGACGCTTGTGGCCGTTACATTGCAAATTAAATTGTTGGTGCTTTAAAAGAAGAGCCTTCTTTCTATTTAGCGGCCTGCAAAGAACTTGAAAAAGTAAATCATTCTTCGATCGCCAGATTTGTGATCGAGGGTATTAAAAAAAATATCTTCTGCAGATGAAAGGGTGTTTATGTTTATTTCTGGTGCTGCTTCCTGTATGATCACAGCAGGAAAAAACCCTCACAGTACTTTATCCCAATTTGATTCATGTGACGTACTTTGCTCATGGAGTACATCGCCTTGTTGAAGAAGTACGTTCCATGTTCGTGAATGTAAATAAATTGTTTTTAAAGGCTCCTGCTCGCATCAAGACCTACAAAGAAAAACTAGCAAATGTGCCTTTACCTCCCGAAGCAGTGGTAACTCGTAGGTGTACGTGGATCAAAGATGTGTTGTTTTACAATGAACATTTCGAGGCCATTAGAGGGGTAGTAAACGACTCCGATAGTGCAGAGGCTTTGGTAATTTGTCAGTGCAAGGAAGCTTTTAATGATTCCGGTATTAAAAAAAGACATTCCTGTGATTATTACTAATTTTTCCAATATATCTACAAGTATTAAAAAAGTTGAAACTCAAGGCTTGGCGTTGAATGAATCTATTCAGTTAATGAATAACATTATTATAGTGAATTCCTCACTGCTGTGGGTATTCCCAATAAAACTAAAAGAAAAGTTTGAAAAAATTTTAAACAATAAACCAGGCTTTGAACCCTTGTGCCAAATTGATAGTTTTGTTAATGGGACTGGTGAACGTTTACCAGAAACGATAAGTGCCAACATAGCACCCACATTCAAATACTGCCTAATTACCTCAGTTGATGTAAAACGGCCCTTTTCTGCTTACAAAAATGTTTTGAGTGGTGGAAGACACGATATTACTACCGAACATTTGACACAGTACTTGGTCGTTTATGTTTACTATAGCAGAAAAATGTAAAATAAGTTTTAAATGATGTTTTGGTCTAATGGTATTAATTAAAAGTTAATGCTGTTCAAAAAAAATTCATGATCGTATGTTGTTTTTTTAAATAAAATACTTCGGAGTTCTTGAGCGTACCCTCTGCGTTGTTCCTGTACATATCGATAGTTGCCGGCCGGAGTGGCCTAGCGGTTCTAGGCGCTACAGTCTGGAACCGCGCAACCGCTACGGTCGCAGGTTCGAATCCTGCCTCGGGCATGGATGCGTGTGATGTCCTTAGGTTAGTTAGGTTTAAGTAGTTCTAAGTTCCAGGGGACTGATGACCTCAGAAGTTAAGTCCCATAGTGCTCAGAGCCATTTGAACCATTTTTATCGATAGTTTGGCTGCGACTCACTCGCATCGCATCCGCTTGTTACCGACAATAGCAAAGAAGGAACAATTCTTGAAACACGGCATGCGTCCCCATTTTGCAGACTTTTAGAAAATAATCCCAGAAAGGCCCCCTTCCTAACCTCTACCAGAAAGTAGTCAGAAAATATCAGCGTTCTAAATGTACCGATTTTTCGCGTGGCCGGCGCTCTTCTTCGTAATTTATGTGCACATGTTCGACTTTGAGATGATAATGCACACAGTAACTACCACGCTTTTTTATTATTTGATCTTGCATATTTCGACACTTTTCATTTTTAAGCATTTTTCATGCATATTTGCATGCAAATTTTAAGGTTTCTATGATGCGTATAATCCGGTCTCTTTAACAAAACAAGACACCAAGTTTGGCATTCTATACGGTTCCTAAAGATCACAACAATGAAACAGCACATTGCAAGTCACTTTGGTCACGATTTTCTTGTAACCTACAGACATTGGCTGAAGAATGTTTCTTTTTAAGTAAAGGAAATACGAGGGATGATCAACATAGACTGAGATTGATCCTTTTCATTACTCCATATCAATGTTTACATGAGCTTTTTCAGTGTTCCCCTCCTACTTGAATGTACTGTGTCTCTGCCAGTTCTCGAGGCCATTCTTTGTAAGTTCCTGAGAATCACCTTACTTTTTTTAAACACTGCTTCATTGTTCCCAAATCAAATGCCCTGGAGCTTTGTGTTTTGTTATGAGAATAAAGAAAATCGCAGGGTGGAAGATCGGGGCTGCAAGGCTAATGTGGTACGCAGGTAATGCTGAATTGAGCCAGAAACTGCATGACATGATATGCGACGTGAGGCCGCCATCCAGTCTGAGAAATTTCTGGTCGTTTCCTCGGAACGTACTCCCCCAGTTTAGCCAATACTGACGTGCAGTATGCTGCTGTAATAGTAGGGTGAGGGGAACTGCATGCTGCTAAATCATTCAAATGGTTCAAATGGCTCTGAGCACTATGGGACTTAACATCTATGGTCATCAGTCCCCTAGAACTTAGAACTACTTAAACCTAACTAACCTAAGGACATCACACAACACCCAGTCATCACGAGGCAAGGAAAATCCCTGACCCCGCCGGGAATCGAACCCGGGCGCAGGAAGCGAGAACGCTACCGCACGACCACATGGTAAATCATTCCATGACAGTAAAAAAAAAACATCTCAATCACTATCCCTGCAGATGGGACAACTTAGCACTGTGTTGGGCAGTTTTCCTTCACGATCATAGTGACGCAGCCGTGACTCATCATAGTTGATAGTCGATTCCAGAAACGCATCTCCTCCATCAGCAAACAGATGCATTACCTAACGGCTTGTCTCCATTCGCACAGTCTTTTGTTTAAGAGTCAACGGACGTGGTACTGTACAGGCACAAACACGTGCCATATGGAGATAACCGCGCTTATTAGTAAAAACACTGTCACATGAAATTCTGAACATTTCATTGAGGTTATGTAATGTTGTCCACCAATCCACACGGACAATAACAATAGCTATGTTGATGTTGACTTCTGTCACGCCGGCCGCTGTGGCCGAGCGGTTCTAGGCGCTTCTGTCTGGAACCGCGCTGCTGCTATGGTCGCAGGTTAAAATCCAGCCTCGGGCATGGTTCTAAGTCTAGGGGACCGATGACCTCAGGTATTAAGTCCCATACTGCTTAGAGCCATTTGAACCACTTGAACTTAAGTTACAGTAGAAGCCGTAACATTAGGCCCCTTTTGGTTAACAGGGACAAGTCGGCCTTCTTTGAAGTCCAACCTGCTGTACCAGGTAGTGCAACTGCAGCGTACGCTTTCTGTACCTTTTCGAAAGTTTCAGTGGCTGTATGGCTTAAACGAACAAACAATTTCGTTTGGCCGCACTGGTGTTTTCGCGACATCTCCATTGCTTGGTATGAGAAATGCAAAGACCGTCTACAACATAAAGCATTACTACCAACATACCTACAAGAGAGTGCTGCTGATCATGGACATTATATATAACAACCTGCGCCTCACGGAAGCTGCAAGAAAAAAAATCAGTCTTAGTAGATAGTAAAAAGTAGAAAATATGATGGCTTATAGAAAAACATCGTGTGTCTTTTGTTTACTATACTTCGAAACAAACCAGTTTATGTATACAGAATGTAGGAAACTGGTATGGAATGCAGTGTGTACATTATTTACGGTACCAGGTAAGCCACTGTAACTACAGCTGAACGGAAATCTACCACAGAGACATGATAATAAAACGACAAAAACAGTAATATTTTCAATGTTTCTGAAGACGTTATCTTATTAAACATGTATTTGTGAATTGGAAAGACGAGAAAAGTGGAACATTGAGCAAATCTTTAGATTTCGTGCAAAATTGTTCCACGTAAAGGAAGTGCCAATCATAAGAGCAGTCGCAACAGTAATATATGCTTCTTATGGATGAAAAAATTTACATTCTCTTTCATTCAGTGGACTAAGCTGCAATTATAAGAAATTTCGAGAGTATTTTTTCATAAAGGCATTATAGATGCAATTTCGTTCATGGGTTCTGGGCCTGTTTACATTTATTTTATAATTAATCAGGTCTGTTGGTCTCATACTGACTCTTGGGACGGAAAAATGTAATTAATATTCTATATAAATTAAATAGAAACGGAATTAAAAACAGACATTACTGAAATGGCACAAATAAAATAAAGTGATGAATGGCTTTCTTGACGCTAAAGGTGGTAGCATGCCTTCACCTGTTAGACGGTAACAACTTTCACAGCAGTCGAAACTCTGGACGATTAACGTCAGGCGCAAATAAATTAAATCAGACTGTAGTGGGGGGCTGACCTCCTAGGACTTGAAAGACCACCATCATCATTCACAGTATCGCCAGCTGTTTTTATAGTGAATCAGTAAATTTTATTCGTTTTAGTTTGATCATTAGGGCTGGGCAAACGATACTTGCTTTCGAACAGGCTCTAGGTTTCGCGATACGCCGAAGCGTTCGATACAATTTCGAGCCCCTTCGAGCAAGCACAGAAGATCTGACTCGCGCGATAAACTGACTGTAACTGCTATCGCGAGAATAAATTACAAGGCCATTCTTTCACATGGTTCCATGAGACGTCACTAAACCGCGGGATGGGCGAAAGCTCGAGAATTGGACAGTCAAGATTGAAATCTCTTATTTATTTGCTAGTTGTCCTTGTTACATATGGTCTGCATCTTAGAACATATTTTTGTCCGAGTTCCACAGTTATTTTTACCGTTAAAATCCATAGTGCATTAAAGACGCTAAGATTCGTCGTGGACATACTGCCATCCACAGTCACTAGGTTGCGGGCTAATCGAAAGACGAACCAAATTCGAGAGTTCCCGAACTGTGACGTGAACTGTTCGAACAGTTCGAGTCGTTTTCAAACACAATGCTATTGATCATTTTCTGCGAGAGAACTGTGTGAGGAATTTGTACCTAATTTGGCTTAAGATTAGCGATACGGCTGTTAATACACTAACAGATTATTTCTTCTCATTTGAAGTAAATAGCTTGAAGTAAGACTCACGTGTACGGTTCACAGATCCCTTCGTCCGCGTCATCCAGCTGAACATGTCCACGGGGCGTTCACTGCGGCGCAAGAAGACGACTTTCCGGCACGCCTCAGAGAATCCCGAGTTCAACGAGACGCTGACGTTCGACGTGGCGCCGAGCCAGCTGGAGTCGGCGACGTTCCTGGTGCTGGTGTGCACGCGGTGCCCGGACAGGGGCGCGGGCGGCGGGGAGAAGTCGCGCGCCGGCCACGGCCCCAAGGACCGCTGCCTGGGCAAGCTGGCGCTGGGGCGCGCCGTCACCACCAAGAAGAGCCGCGACCACTGGCTGGCCATGCTCGCCTCGCCCCGCACCGTCATCTCGCTCTGGCACACCCTCAAGTGAGCCGCCAGACGCCGCCCTGTGCGCTGGTACTCCGGCCGCGTGCCGCTGGAACACACCAACTCTTCTGCGTAGCCAGCACGTTTTCGACACGAGCACAGACGGGGCCCGTCGCAATTCTACGCCAGAATCTTCGAAGACTTCCTCGTTATGAGCCCGATCGGAACAATAACATCCTCCAGAACTTACACCATAAGGTTTTTCATGTTTGGATCAAAAAGACATAGGTTACCTACTTCTGTATGTTCGTTGAAATCGTTTGAAGAATAAAGATAAGTTTATCTGTTTCATATATAGAGAACTAATGATTCCGTTCTTAACGACTCCACGCCTGAGTGACGGATCGCTGGCGATATCGCCTGCAGTCTGCCGCTCGCTCCGACCACAGAATGGTGTTCCTCAGGGAAGCGTTTTAAGTGTCACCCTCTTTGCCGTCGCCATTAACAGTATCACGTCCACTATCCGGAGTCCTGCCCAGTTCTCCTTGCTTGTGGACGATTTTGCTGTTTTCTGTTCTTCCTCCAGTCTTGTCACTGCTAGTCGGCAGTTGCAGCTTGCGATAAAGCGATTAGAGGCATGGACTGCGAAGACGGGTTTCACCTTTTCTGCAGACAAATGTGTGTGTGTTCATTTTAAGCGACACTGTGAGGTTCCTGGGCCTCACTTTTGATTCCGTCGCGGGCCCTGAATATTTTGAAGTGTCTGAGCCATCGGTCCTGGGGAGCAGATCGGGCGCGTCTGCTGCAATTTTATAGTGCTTTCGTCCGGCAGCGTCTTGACTATGGATCCACCGTGTATGGGTCAGCGAGGCCTTCGTATCTGAAGATTCTTGACGCAGTACACCATGAGGGTATCAGGCTGGCCACTGATGCCTTCCGTACCAGTGCCATCCCCAGCCTGTGTGCTGAGGCAGGAGAACTGCCACTCGCCATCCGGCGGAAACTCCTCATGGTGCGACGGGTGTGTCAATTCCTTGCCTGTCCTACCTCCCCTGCGTACCCTACTGTTGCCCGACCGACTATGGAACGTCTCTTTTCCAGTCGTCGCAGGGCAACGAGACCATTTGGGATTCGTGCCAAGCATTTGCTTGAGTCCCTTGGTGTGGAGCGTGTGGCACCCCAACTCCAGGGTTTTACCCGCCTGCCTCCCTGGTTGCTCCAGAGGCCCAGCGTCCTTTTAGACTTGTCAGAGTACCGGAGGAGCTGCACTCCTGCGTTTGTTTTTACCTCCTCATTTTACGATATTTCAAACCAGCATCCCGACCATGTACCAGTATTTACGGATGGCTCTAAAAAGGGGGACTCCCTTGGTTGTGCAGTTGTTTTCCCTGATCGAGTCGTCAAGTTATGGCTTCCTGCGGCGTTTACCATCTTTGGTGCCGAATTGTTTGCGATCTTGCAGGCATTGAAGCAGATGAGATGTGTTCCCAGTCTTAAGTTTCTCATCTGTTCTGACTCCCTGAGTGCCCTTCAGACCATGCAACACTTGTACCCAGCGGATACGGTCGTCCAGAACATCCATGATGCCCTACTTCACCTGCAACGGCAGGGGAAGGAGGTTTCTTTCTGCTGGGTGCCGGGGCACGTGGCTATTAGGGGAAATGAACTGGCGGATGTGGCTGCCAAAGATGCATGTTCCCTCCCTCATGTTGTTGAATGTGCCGTCCCCCTCCATGCTGTTACCTCCCTTTTGCGTTTTCGTGTTATGCGTCAATGGGAAGAGGAGTGGCTGGCAGTCGGTGAAAATAAGCTGCGTTTGGTCAAGGCCACCACGCGGCTATGGCGTACGTCCTACCAGTCACGCAGGTGGGATGAGGTTCTCCTCATTCGCCTCCGCATCGGGCACAAACGCATGGTTTTTTACTCCGGCGGGAGGACCCCCCAATCTGCAGTGCTTGTGGCGTCCAGATTACTGTCCGCCACATTTTATTTGACTGTCCTTTATTCTCTGACCAGAGGGCGGTGGTTTCCTTGCCACCGGATTTGCCCTCTCCTCTTGTTTTGCCTCTGTATGGTAGGATTTGGAACTGCGTCAGGTCTATGTCTTTTAGCCGTTCTCCTTGTTCGCTGTCCGTCTTCGTCCCTTCACCGCATGTGTTCCTGTTTCTATGCGTTTGGGCGCTGATGACCATGCTGTTTAGCGCCCGAAAACCTCAAACCGCACACACTACACACGTACGATTAGCGGAGTAACTTCAACCAGTATTTCGAATGCCACTGTGCCGTGGAGTTCTGCTGTGAAAAATGAACTACTTGTTCGGCAGCGATGGCTGTTGATTTCCTTACGTCAATTCTGACTTGTATTAAAAAAGTCTAAAAAGGGAATTGATATTTAGTAAACTAGTTTTGGAACGCTGTTTTGGGAATTGTAGGCTATTTCACAGCGTACATAGTACATTTCACTGAAGATAAGTGTGTTGTGGCCATATTTCTAGTCTCTATTTTTCAAATACATCACAAAATCCCCAATTCCTTTATTATCTATTAGTTTTGTAGTTTAACTGCAACTATTTACACAATGATTTTGCAATCTCGATCTGATTATTGACACGTTATCAAATAGAGCGCTGCTGGTTTCCATTACTCTTTTTGTAAATTGTATGGTGAAACGTTAGATTATATGAAATGACAACGGACTTAGCCACGGCTGTAGAATGAGTCTGCCTGAAAGATTTAAATTAGAATGTGCACTTCGTATTACGGTACATTATTTTGTTTCGAAGTTATAACTTTAATAATGCTGTAACAGTGCAGGATGCAGGGGACCGTGAACGGTAAGTAACAGAGCCCTGACTCAAAAAATGAAACACTTTATTTCAGTACAATAAATTTACATGAAGCACACACTGGTAACCGGAGCATCTTTATTAAAGTAATACAATTACTGCAATGCAGCGTGCCGAAACTGAAAATATTGCTAAAGTGACAATAAGGAACAATATCCAGCAATTATTTAAATGCACCCAAAAGCAGATTAGACCAAATGTCAAAAATTATTTTAAAAAACACTAGTAATGCAAAATACTTTAAACCACAATCCACGGTTTACCAATGAAGAACGCCAAGGACTCGGCCTAAAAGCTTTGTTCAGAAGGCGGTATTTACATTCGGCATCGGAAGTAAGAAGCCATTCCACTAATTTTACATGGGTAGAATACAATTAGATTCTAGAGCTCTAAAACACAAAAGCAACAACGTTAACATAAACAACAGCATCTTAAAATACATATGATTTAAGATAAGGTACAATGCTGCCCCTTTTTCCTTTTACCATTTAAAAACTCGTATCATATTACCAAATCAACCGAGTCCTAGCTCAGAGGATCAAGCACTAGATTAACCTAATGAAAGATGCCGCCCAGGCAGAGCGTAGTTATAATTACTAGAAACACCCAGGGTGCACCGAAGTTACCATTGGCACTCCCTTTGTAGATACGAAACAAAAGGAACACTTCAATGCTGGACAGCTGCTGTCCTTTCGGCACTGTCAGAATTGAATCACACCAAAAATAAGTTCATTCACTTTGTTCCTCGCCAATATGTAATACAGCAGAGGGGAACTCACTCTTAACTTCCATTGCGTGATGATAACCACCACAATGGTCTCGCACCAACTGCCCTCAATGCAGTACTTTCGCGGTGGAATTAGAAGCAGCCTTTCCCATGGCGATGCTCCAAAATAGCAAGGTAAATGCCTTTACGGGACCGACGAATTCATATATGGTTACCCACCACAGACCTGTCTCCAAACAGGACTTGCCACTCTTGCCGGCCTTTGTGGCCGAGCGGTTCTAGGCGCTTCAGTCAGGAACCGTGCTGTTCCTACGGTCGCCGGTTCGAATCCTGCCTCGGGCATGGATGTGTGTGTTGTCCTTAGGTTAGTCAGGTTTAAGTAATTTAGGGGACTGATGACCTCAGATGTTAAGTCCCATAGTGTTTAGAGCTACTTGAACAATTTTGAATTTTGCCACCCTTGCAAGCGAACATTTGCCATTGTCCTGGGCAATGTTCATGTATTCATGACCGCCAGCAAACTGCTACCAATTTTAGCTCCCAATACACCGTCTCCTCTTATCGCTTGCGGCTGTTCTTCTGCCAGGGTGCGTGGAAATCAGTCGTCTCGCGGCATACCGAAGAAACTCAAGAATCAAAGCACTGCTGCTAGTCTACCAAACGCATCGATACGAACCTATCAAATGGCTATAGTTGCTTCATAAATAACTCAAAATCACCAGTATATGGAGCCCAGTATACCGTGACGTTTGCTACGAACTTCGTACGAATTTCTTCGTTTACAGTACAAGCTTCAATCACAGAAAAATATGAAAGTGTCAGTGTACTGACTGTATATTTCTATTCCTTCTTAGTACTAGCAGCTGAAGGCCCACTCGCGTACCCTTGATGACCGCACGACGCACAGCTCTATGCCTCGCCTGCCCCCGTCAACGACGACATTGGATTGTTGATGACTGGAAACATGTTGCCTTGTCGGACGAATCTCGTTTCAAATTGTGTCGAGCAGATGGACTTGTATCAGTATGGAGACACCCTCATGATTCCATGGTCCCTGCATGTCAGCAGGGAACTGCTAAAGCTGGTGGAGGCTCTGTAATGGTGTAGGGCATATGCAGTTGGATTGATATGGGACCCCTGGTACGTCTAGACACGACTCGGACAGGTAACACGTACGTAAGCATCCTCTGTAATCACCTACGTCCATTCATGTCCACTGTGCATTCCGACGAACTTGGGCAATTCCAGCAGGTCAATGCGACACTCTACTCGTCCAGAATTGCTACAGAGTAGTTACAGGAAGACCCTTCTTAGTTTAAACACTTCCGCTGGCAACCAAACTCATCAGGCATGAACATTGTTGAGCATATCCGGGATCCCTCGCAACGTTCTGTTCAGAAGAGATCTCCACCCTCTCGTACTCTTACGGGTTTAGGACAGTGCTACAGGATTCATGGTGTCGGTTCCCTCGAGCACTACTTCAGACATTAAGGCCTGGCCAGACAGAATGCGGCCTGGCCGTCCAGCCTGTGGCCTTGAACCGCAGCCGGCAGGCCGCATTGTTGAATCTCTCGTTATTGTATGGCGGCGGTCACACATAGTGCGGCTCTGACGCACCGGCATGCGGCCTGCCGCACCGACAGCCGCCGGGTTGTCACAGATTACAGATTCGCCGCAAGCTGGAGCGGCTGCTTGACTCTGTTGGCGCACTCTACTGCTCTGTGGTCACACTGGAAGCAGCGGCGTGAGGCGGTTTTTGTCTTGCAGCTCGTAGTGCATGCATCATGGACACAGAAAGACGTATAGAGGAGGTGAGGCAAAATGGTTCAAATGACTCTGAGCACTATGGGACTTAACTTCTGAGGTCATCAGTCAGAACTTAGAACTACTTAAACCTAACTAACCTAAGGACATCAAACACATCCATGCCCGAGGCAGGACTCGAACCTGCGACCGTAGCGGTCGCGCGGTTCCAGATTGTAGCGCCTAGAACCTCTCGGCCACTCCGGCCGGCCGAGGTGAGACAATACAACTTTTTGTATGATACACGCGATCCTCATTTGGAGGTAGAATACTTTTGCCCTCGATATGCTCTTGATAGAAAGCTGAATTCTGAGAAATAGTGTTGTCACTGTGACGTCCATAATTTTCAATATCAACTACTGTAAACTCGTAGTATGGATCAACAATCGCCAGGAGAAACAGCGAAAACAATCGTTTGTAACAGAAGAACTGGGATCCACTATCCTTCGGGCATTTTAACCTGATATGCTTCCCGTCTATGCTTCCAAGGCAGTTCGGAAACCCCCAAAGTTCTAGAAATACTTCTTCAGATTTCTTCCACATCTCTGTTGTAGGAGTAGGTAAATACTTGGGTTGTAGAACAGTCCATATTGCCTGGCACACTTGTTTCACAATTTCTGTGTGTTGAACGTCCTAACCGAAAAGAAAAAGCTATGCTCTGGTGACTCTCGCCTGTAGTCAAGTATCTGGAAAAGATTAAAATAAATTATGCCGATAGAACGAATAGATAAGTTAACGGCCAAATATATGTTTGTGTAAATTCAATGACAATGTTATGATTACAATGAAACAAAACAATCTATTAAGTGGAAAGTTCTCTCTAGCGGGACATACGGAACTAGATGTTACTATCGTTTGCTGTATTCGTAAAAACTTCATTTAAATTTATCACTCCACTCGTAACTACGTTGTGGGATAGCACTTTCTTCCGCCGAACCTTTCATATGATACAGCAAAATTGAAATGGAATAAATTATATGACTTCTGTTTGAAGCACAAAGAGGCCACAAATGGTAAAACGTACCTCAAACAAATGGCTAGTCTGTGGCTTGTATCAATTGGTTTTCTCCAGTTCGTTGTGCACTTCTCGGTGCTACCTTTTTTATCAGGCGAAGCAGTTCCTCGAAACATTCTCGCGACATACGAAAATATTTGAAGAACCTATCTTCGTCAGACTCTAGATCAATTCACAGACGATGGTATACTCCTAAGCTTTCTCTCTTGCTAATAATGTCGTGCACCCAACATTTCCTCTTCTTGGTGCCATTTCGCATCGCTAGTGCGAGCTACTCATTTCTGCACTTAAAAAAACTTGCACAAAGATAACGTGTCCCGCGTGAAGCTTCCAAATCGTCTAACGCCAAGACAATCGCGCTACGCATGCAAACTTAATAATGGGGTTCGGCGCTTTCCACAGTGTAACAGCTGACGCATCAAGAGTGGCTGCGGCCGGCCGTTGCCTGTGTGGCGTCCCTGGCCGCTGACCGGCCCGGCCTCCCGCTGCGCCGTCCGTCTCAGCGGCAGGCCGGGTTCTGTCTGGCCAGGCCTTCTAAGCGATACTAGGCAGATGTACCAGTTTCTTTGGTTCTTCAGTGTACTAAAAACCCTGACTAGTGGCGTTAGGGCAGGGGGCTTCTTAAAGCTCGATTTTTTTGTTTTCTTGAATATCTCGAAAACATCGATTTCTAGAAAAAATGTTTTCCAGTACAAAATTAATCTACATTAAATTTTCTACAAAAAAAGAGTAACAGTTTTTGCGTTGCATTGGATAAAAAAATTGCAGATTATTGAAAATAGGATTTTGACTGTAATTCATTTGCAGAAGCTGTAAAGTTCTGTCCATAAATCTCACAAGAATGTGTAGGAGAAGAGATGGGGACAGACGCACTGACAGCTGCAGGAAAAATTCTGGGCTCAAAATGTAATAAGGAATTACCCTCCACAGATTACTTTATCCAAGCCATTCGAAACATGGAGGCTGTACCCAGCTCCCTCGCCTAACAGGTTGAATGCAATGGTTTACAGTCACTTGGTACGGGCCTTTTCCGGGGGCTTCGTGGCGAAGTCTCCACTCAGGCAACAGACAGCAAATCACGATTCCCCAACCAATTTATTCTGCAACTAGCGAGACTATAATTCTATCTGCATCAGAGATGCAGACAGGATGACCAGACAATGACACTGAGGCTTTTGAAACGGGGATATTTCAACTGAACATAAAATCATCGCGGCCAGCAATGCAATCGTTTGCCCTCATTATCTAGAGGTGCCAGCTGACTTGTCCCCACCCTAATGTCTCAGTTATTATTAGTTACCCTTGCCATAACACTTTCCGTCGAAGCTAGGATGCTGTGGAGCGGCTGAGCTCGGGTGTTACATATTGTTATTCCGTATTGCATGGTTCGTAGAGAATGATGTATTGAATGCTGCCATACTGCATCGTTTGCGCTCCTTAATTACAGATCAGCTTGGAGTGTCAATGTCTTACGACCAGCGCCCTGCCTTCTGAAACTTTATTACACATTGCGTGCTCCACACACTATATGTGACACGGTGTGAGCAAGACCTGGTTCTTTCCCATCGGCGCCAAGTAATAATTTTTAAAAATTTATATGCATATCCGCAAATTGGGTCTGCTGTGCAACAAAATGTTTAACTATACACTTGTACACGCTTTCAGACATTTGGGGAACACCTTGCTTCAGAGGATTTGTTGTGAGTGTAAAGGCTCTTTCCTTTCAATATCTTTGGCCGATACTTCACCTTTGGCTGATTTCATTTTCTTTGGTTGACAACTTCTGTGCACGTGGTTTGTTTATCAAAATATTAAACAATGCTGCAAAACGGCAACTGTGTTATACATTTTTGACTGAAAAATCAGCCATAAATTTCAAATAAAGGTTTATTATCCCTTTACCATGGTTTCAATATTTGGAAAAATATCTTCTTCAGAAGTATTGGCCTTACTTATGTAATCTGGCGCTATCTAAAGGAATGGCTTGCAGTAACTCTTGTTTCATTAACTTCGTTTATGACAATTGCCACTCGGCTTCATCTAATCTATTGTGACATCATATGACGTAATAAGGCCAATACTTCTGAAGAGCCGGCCGCGGTAGCCGAGCGGTTCTAGGCGCTTCAGTCCGGAAGCGCGCGACTGCTACAGCCGCAGGTTCGAATCCTGCCTCGGGCATGGATGTGTGTGTTGTCCTTAGGTTAGTTAGGTTTAAGTAGTTCTAAGTTCTACAGGACTGATGACCTCAGATGTTAAGTCCCGTAGTGCTCAGAGCCATTTGAACCATTTGAAAAAGATATTTTTACAGATATCAAAACCATGGTCAAGGTATAATAAACCTTTATTTGCAACTGGTTGGCTGATTTTTGAATCTATGCTGGTTTGTTTATGTTTCATTGATAGGAAAGCATATTAGTATACGGTGAGTTCAAATGGTTCAAATGGCTCTGAGCACTATGGGACTCAACTGCTGTGGTCATCAGTCCCCTAGAACTTAGAACTACTTAAACCTAACTAACCTAAGGACATCACACACAGCCATGCCCGAGGCAGGATTCGAACCTGCGACCGTAGCAGTCGCACGGTTCCGGACTGCGCGCCTAGAACCGCGAGACCACCGCGGCCGGCTATACGGTGAGTGAATTAGCAAAACCATTATGTGGAAGTGAACAGGTATAGATAATAGAAAGTGGGAAAACTGTGTTTAAGAAACGTGGGTTTAATGGAAACAATTTGCAAGCAATAAAGCATGATGTGAGTGCATTTTTTTTTCACAAGATTTACACTGACCAAACGTCAACACATGATATATGCCCCAAAAGACCATTACTTTAAAAAAGACATATAAGAAATGAGACCTACTCGCATAAGCATTCACTACTGGCATGCAGTCAGGTTTCTTGTAACTCCTGATTTACTGGGAAAGTGTCTTCATGGAAAAACTCAGAATGTGAATGAAAGCCTAAAAAATTTAATTTGGATTAGATTCTCAAAGAGGACTTGCTGTGTAGTTAATGTACCAAAAAGAGGTGTTTACAATGCAGTTTTATACTTCAGTGACGAAAATAATGAAAAATTTGAAATGCAAAATAAAGTCGGTGTAAAGCCAGGTGCGTTTACTGCAAAAGCATTTTACACCAGCGGTCAGAGCAGGATCAACAAAGCTGACAAAGCATTGTCTGACTACAAATAAAGGCTAGACAGATTAGAAAGGAAGAGAAAAACCTGGAGGATGAGATGGAGTGTCCCACGTGGTAGCACACGTCAATAATTGATTGTCCCAGGTCGTATGTCATTAATATTCAACACAAATACGCAAAACACAATTGAATTAACCTTCTTGACTGCTACGGTAAATCCAGTACAGATTAAGTTTACCACGAAATAATAATTGATAAACCAATAGATTATGTAGACTCTTTGCATGTACAATAACATGAAAGTTAATGTGTTCCACAGGAGGAATCACGAACTAATTATGATCGGAATAATAATTCTTAAGTCCAGTTAACACTGGTGCTTACTGATGAAAGATCGAAATCCGTGTGGTCGTACGATAACGATGGTCACAGAGCACAGTTAACAGTCTAATTTCCACACAGGAATATCAGTCTCGGAGAACCGGTCTCACAGGAGACCAAGTCGGAAGAGGCGAAGTTCCTTGGCTGACGTCAGACTGCTCATAGTATGTGTAGTGTGGAATCCTTAAGATTGGGGTGCTGCTGGAACCATTGGGTGTAGATACTGGAGAAACTGCTTGCAGTGGCTCATGGAACTGAACTGGCTGAGAACGGCAGGGCGCCGCCCTAAATACAGGCCTGGCGGAGTGATATCTTCTCAATGCCTGGAGAGCATGTAATTGGCGGGGGCAAAGTAGTTGTCCCGATTGCGGTGCTGCCCGGGATTCGCGCGCCACTGGTCTTGGAGGTTTGCGCCCCTTGTGGTCAAGCTAGTTGTGAACGGCGGCTCGCGTTCTACTTCAAAACCGACCGACTTGTTCGCGACATTGTCTAGCTTGTGACAGATACCCCGAGCTCGTAAGCCTGTTGAGTCTGCCAAAGGAGTGTTCTCTGTGGAGCTGTAGCGCAGGCGACTTGTCGACCATGTTTGTGACGCGGCTGGCCGTGGTTGCAGGTGAAGGCCGCGGATGGGTATTAGCATGGATGAGTTTAAAATACAGGTAAGTTTGTTACAAGTTGATTTACATGAATTAAATCTTTTAACTGCATCATCTCGGGTTTACATTTTTTGCATTATTAGACGACTTTTCTGAAGAAGTATCTGAGGTAATACTATGAGATTTTCAAGTGCTGTTCAAAACATGTCACAGTTTAATTGGAAGTAAAGAATATATCCTTTAATTAAATTGTGATTTATAGGTTTTCGTGTTAGGAAAAAATACCTTAGTTTGATTGTGCAAAATTCAAAACTTTGTAACAAAATTTTAAACATAAATTAATAATTGTAGCTCAGTGTTCTGACAACCCTTTAAGGACCCTAAAACGAAAATTTCAGATCGATTGCATGACTGACTATTCAATTCTGGCTTATTATAAAAAGGCAATGAAGAAAAATAAAAATAATTATTTGGGGAAAATACAGTCCAGGACTTGTACTATATTTTTCCAATAACAACAGCTCTTTTGTTTTGCACCACCACATACTAACTCTCGTGTAAAGACGTATTTTCCCTTCAGGGAACTCCACAGTACGTTATGGACTTTGTACATCCTCTCGTGTTCCTGTGTGACAATATCGTGCCACCATTTTTCAACATCACTCGTCACGCTAGGCGGGTCAGAAACTCGGTACCGCAGTCTCTTCATTGAGCACGGCCGTGGGTGAGACTGGCAGAGCAGTGGCTTTTTGTACAGCGACTAGACTTACGAAAGTTGGTGTTTAATTTCTTGGTCAGAAAGAAAGAAATAAGTGCTTCAACACTTTCGGAAATTTAACCGTATGGCGGTGAAGTAGGAGGTGAAAGGCTTTTTCCCCTTTGAAAACATATCGTTATTAAAGAACTACTAAAGTATTTTTAAAGCCACGTCTATGAACATACGTATTTGATTTCTCGGTTACAGATTAAAAAAAGCGTGTGTTTCAGTGTTTTTATGAGTTGAGCCCCTAAGGGCTTCTCGGTTGGTGATGAAAAAATGCGTGTTTCACTGTTTTTGGAAATTCATCCGCTAAGGGGGTGAAATAGGGTCACACTAATTTTCTGACACATCATCGCCCAGCCCAAACCGCTAAGGATAGAAACTTGAAGCGTGGTGAGAATGTGGACCTAATACTGTAGGAATCATTTAAGAAGGGATTACGGAAATTCCACTCCTAAGGGGGTGAAATAGGGGACGACTTTTTAAAAGTATGTCGCAATTAAGGGAATTTTGAAGCTAACACTGTGAAAATTGGTATTTAGTTTCTCAGTCAGAAAATAAAAAAATACGTGTTTCAGCATTTTGAAAATTCCACATGGCGGTAATATAGCGAGTGAAAGCTTTTTTTGAAAGTAAATCATTACCAAAGAAATACCACAGCATTTTTAAAGCTACTTCTAACGAAAATCGGTATTTTAACTTTTCACTCAGAAATTAAAAAAATACGTGTTTCAGTGTTTCTTGGACATTCGACCAGATTATTGATTGAAAGGTTATAAAATAAATAAAATAAAATATAATAAATAAAATATTTCAATTATTCACTATTTGTGATGTATATGATTGTGATTGGTTGTAATTGACATTTCCTTATCTGGAACGTGGACGTTTAATTATAGGAGATGAAAATCTGTAAGGAAATTTTAAAGCAATAGCAAAATTAATGAAAATTGGTATTTCATTCCTCGGTTAGACATGAAGAAGTCTTTGTAAGCTATGGAAGTTGCTATGAAAATATCTCCACAAGAACGCAAAAGGCATGATTAACAAAAACTTTGGACTCCAGCTATAGAATGGCTTTTTAGTCAGAAGTACATTGGGAAAATACCATGATTATATGGCCTCAACTAGCGTGAAAAGCTTAAAAGGTGCTGCAATTTGTGAACAACATAAAAATTCGAGTAAATGAAAACAAAAAACAATCTCTGCAGGCCACATAGTGTAGGCGAGCGAATCAGCGGGCGTTAAGCTAGTTACAAATAAAATATGTGAATTGTGTAATTTATCGTGTACATGTACAGTCTTATGTATGTTCTCTACTGTAACAACTGTTGCAAAAGAATAAAACAATTATTTACAGATTATTGATTGAAAGGTTATAAAATAAATAAAATAAAATATAATAAATAAAATATTTCAATTATTCACTATTTGTGATGTATATGATTGTGATTGGTTGTAATTGACATTTCCTTATTTGGAACGTGGACGTTTAATTATTCGGAATCAGACGCTTGACAATGGCTATTTGGTATAGGCAATGTTACTCGTAGTTGACCGTGAAATAAAACTGAAATAATCGGACTTCGTAATTAAATCGTTTCCAAAGACTGCTGCGGTAGGTATGGACTCATAATCTAATCTCAATATTACAATGATTTGCCAGCCATGCCAATACGTCATACAGAGGTGATTGTCTACTGAACATAAAAAAAGTTACATAGTTAGTTAAATCAGATATATTCAATGAAATTGCCTACAGTTCATAATCCTACTTACTTTTACAAATACAAATTCTTTTCAGAATCGAGTGCCTAGTGTGGTTGCAACTCGCAGTATTCTTCTATAACATGAAAATATGGCGGTGTGCCAGACAATAAAATAAAATACGTGCTTCTCGCACCACTTCTACCAGAGCTCTCTCTTCTTAATCAAACATAAGAGTAACGTAATTATGCTTTTGTTTTATCAGCGACACAGCGCTGCAGTTATGTGCCATAGGCTTTATTTATTTGTCACTGATTATTTATTTAATTAATATTTCGCGTTTCCGCGGAAACTCACGCTCGGCATGCAAATGTGCCTTTATATTGCCCCCTGAATTGCGAGGCGAAAGGACACACCTGCAGGCGAGCAATTCACCTAAAGGCACAGGAAAATCTAAGTTATCTACAACTATTTACATGACTTACATTACACACATTATGTACAAAATTTGAATGACGCGGGTGCGCCGTAAAAGTTCTTATGTTGGCAGATAGAGTGCGCGCATGCGCAGAAGCGTCTGTGTGACTCCGGCACTGCCGTTATATTGTACAGTTAGATCACGCGGCACAGTATTGCAGTTCATATTGTTCGTGTGCGCGCGTTTCTAAATCGTTGCACAAAGAAAATATTCAAGCAAGAGTTCATATGAAGACTACATTCTATGACAGGTAACTTAGTTTTAAATTTACAATATTTGTTATAACACAATACAACTTAGATTGTTGAATGTTTCTTAGATACATAGTATTGTTTTGAAATACTTCAAAGAAAAATGTCCGTATGTTTCAGGTGCGTTGACCTATACACATCGTGACGTTACTTCAGTTCATATTCACCTGCTGCACAATAATTTTTTACAGGTTAGTGTCGTCGTGGTAAAGTTTTTTGATCACAGTAACATCGTTGTATAACAACGTGATTAATACATAAGCGTGTCCATTTCCCATTTCCATTATAGTCGTTGTGCTACAGTTCGTTGTGACAAAAAGCATTGTTTATTACAGATCTGACGTGACCCGTCGAGTAATTGGTCCTCGTGCAGTTCGTTTTTTACATTCCGTGGAAGTTTGGTTGCAGAACCTTGGACGGCACATAGCTGGCGTCGATTCTTGGACAGTCCAGGTAAGAGTGTCCGTCACATTTCGAGAACATTTCATTCCCTGAAGTTCCAACCAAAATTCTTCCACCCGTCGTGTTGTTTTCTGGACAGGCACTTTGTGTCCATTTAATCCAGTTAACATCTTGAAGTTAGGTACTGTAGTAATGTCACTAGACGATGCACGAATTATGCACTTCACATTTTCAGTTTTTTTTTTTTTTTGAATATAGCTCACCTAAATGTTCGTAGTTATTAATCAAAGAAATGGTTCATCGCATTTACATAGGTACGATGCATAATGAATGGCATTAACCGTTTCTTTCACATAGGTTTCTGCGTGGTTGCAGAGTTAGTAATGTTCGTTAATGTCCGTGAACAGTGGTTCACTATGCAATGTCTTTTTGGCACTCGTTTTGTTCCAATTTTTTACATAGTAACAGTTACATTATACATCATTGAAAGAAAAATAAACATGAGTAATCGTACATATACACGTCACATATTTTCTTAGCATAAACATAATTCAGTTGCACATAAACATGTTTACATCATCATTACATAGCTATGGGTTATTACATTGTGTCACATTTGATTACATGAATTGCAGATATTGACGTCCTCTTTATCGGTTTTGCTGGAATTTTATCGATGTTTATTTTATGATGTCATCTGAAATTAAGATTGGTTAGACACAACATTCATTACATCAGTAGGCAAGACCAGGCATTTTCACTACTCAATAAATATTCAAAATAATAAGAGACGGAAAACTGTTCGATTCCTCGCGTTTTGTGCGTGTGTGTATAGTGTCTGTGTGGCCTTGACTACTGATAGATGCTTTTCGTGTTGAGAGATGTGCGTCTAATCTATTTTTCGAAGTAAAAGATCGCTTCACAGATGACGTCTGTCGGTTCGTCAGGTGTCATACCAAGTCAGTGGTACCTACAGTAACAAATGTTTCGTGAAAAATTAACATATCATTCACTGCTACGTAAACATAAATTTTATTTTAATATTCCGTCTTCCAGGTGGTGGCGCGCGCTGAAAGAAGAGTTCTTCTGCCTTCAACTGCGTCACTGGAACCGCTGAAATGAAAATTTCTATACTACTTATTATCTGTGTTGTAGCAACAGAGTTTTTCGAGTTGCTTAGCAATGTTTTGATGGGTATGACTTTGACATTATTCCGCATGAAATGCTCTAAGATCTCGGTGTGCGTATAGCCCAATAATTTTGTTAGTTCTACGATGTTGTAACAGATACGCACCAGGATGCGGTATGTTAATAATTATATAAGGTCCTTCATATAGCAGACGCCACTTAGCGTTGCGTCGTTTTAGTGCTACAGATTTATGATGAGTACGAAGTAGTACAAGCATTCCTACCTCGAATTTTTGTTTTCTTTTTATTGTGTTTCTGTGATGTTTGTTTCGTATCTGTGCGTGATGTGTCAGCGTAGTCAAAACTTCTTTTATTTTCTGTTCTGGTATGATTTCCTTGTCTGACAACTTAGGTAATGGTTCTATCCACTGATCGTTCTGTTTGCAATTGAACATGATCTCGTTAGGTGTGTAATTTGTTTCGTAAATATTTAAGTTATTGTGTATGTCTTCGAAAAGACTTAGGTAGGACACCCAATTAGTATGTTTTGATGAAATATAGGTCCTCATGAATCGGTTTAATTCTCGGAAAAGTCTCTCAGTCGCGTTACATTGTGGACTAAACCTCGAAATAAATATACTTTTAATGTTATTGTCCTTCAAGAAATTTCTCCATTTGTACCCAGAGTAGTATGCTGCATTATCTGACAGAATTGCTTTAGGTTTTCCCACGTGCGTCAGGTAATCACTTGAGAATCTTCGTATTATAGCACTTGCAGTGGCGGATTTTAAAGCATAAAGTTTTACATGTTTAGAAAATATATCGTAAAAAGCTAAGATATATTTGACGCCTCCAGAGCTTGCTGGATACGGTCCACTGATGTCAGTACACAGAATTTCCAGGGGTTTACTGGGTAAAATAGAATGTAAATCTGTTTTTGTGGATAAATTCTGAGGTTTTGATTTTTGACGTATGACACATGTTTTCAGTTCCTTGTAAATTTTTCTTCTCATATTGCTAAAATAACAGTATGTGCTGATCTTTGCTAAACACTTTTTCGTCCCATAATGATCCCAAACTAAGTGTGTGTGCCAAATCAGATTACGTTCAGACTCTTTGGGAATGCATACACACCAGTTAGTAGCATTTGGATGTCGGCGATAAAATAACACATCATTGTGTAACTTGTAATACTTAGTCAAAGGATGATTGTGTTTTTCTACCAGTAATGTTATTATCTTATACCAGTGAGGATCAGATTTTTGTAATTCAGCCATGTTTCTGCACATATCAATATAATATTGGTGATACTGCTTATCTTGCATTAAGAGAATCCTGTAGTCATTTACATTTTCCAAGTCACTGTTGGTATCATTCATACCTTGTGGAAGTCTAGACAAAGCGTCTGCAATGGTGTTGTCCTTACCTCTTATGTATTTAATTTCAAAAGAGTAGTTCTGAAGTGTAACTGCCCATCGTGATAGTCTAGGATGTACAAGTTTACAAGTTAACAAAAATGTCAGGGCCTGGTGGTCAGTGTAAATTACTGTATGTTTTCCAAATAAATAATAATTGAATTTCTTGAATGCCCATACTATGGAAAGTGTTTCTAACTCAGTAGTGGAGTATGTACGCTCACATTCAGATAAAGTACGACTCGCAAACCCAATAATTCTTATCTGTTCCTTTTCTTTATTCTTTACAACTTGAAATAAGCAACATCCCAAGCCAGTACGTGAAGCGTCACAAGTCATACAAAAATCTAAATTGAAATCTGGATGGCTCAATAAGTTTGCATTCACTAAGGCATGTTTAATTGTATTAAAGTCATTCTGGCACTGTTCTGACCAGATCCAAACTTGATTCTTTCTGAGTAGATTTAGCAGATGTTTACTGTTCAAAAGTGGTTGTGGCAAAAAACGTCTGAAAAATGAACATAGCCCAAGGAATGATTTTAACTGCTTTTTAGTTCGAGGGCTAGGAAAGTTTCTGATAGCATCTAATTTACTGGGATCAGGACTTATGCCCTGTGAATTAATGATATGTCCTAAATATTGTATCTCACTGCAACCAAACTTTGATTTTCTAAGATTGGCTGTGACTCCAGCTTGTGCAAATTTTTCTAAAATTCTTTGAAGTGTGTCAACGTCTTCATTCCAAGACTGTGTAGCTATCAGTATATCATCTACATAGTGTGTGACTGTCTCAACTAAATCGTCGCCAAGCACGGTATCCAGGGCTGTAATGAATACCCCAGAACTGACATTCAGTCCGAAAGGTAGAACACAAAACTGATAGGTTCGCCCCCCGAACATAAATGCAGTATATTTCCGAGAATCAGGAGTGATACCCACCTGCCAAAATGAATTAGCGAGATCTATTGTGGAAAAATATTTTGCATCTAGAAATTTCTGTAATTGCTCTTCTAAATTTTCGGGTTTTGTGTGAACTGGTAAAATTATTTCATTAATTGCTCGTGCGTCTAACACTAACCTAATGCTTCCATTTGATTTTTTGACAACCAGTAGAGGACTACAGTAAGGTGAGGTGGATGGTTGAATGACCTTCCAGTCTAACATTTGTTTTAATTCTTGCCACACAGCAGGTCGTTGAGATAACGGTACGTTATATGTCTTGTGGTAGAAGATCTTGTGAGGCTTAACTTCAATCTTGTACACATACTTGTTGATAACACCTATTCGTTTGGTAAAGACTTGTAAATATTTGGATAACACTTCCTGTAGTTTTATACGTTCATGTGCACTGAGAGCAGTAGCTTCATTTATCTTATGATCAAGCAATGTTTTCAAGTCCATTAGCTCTGTGTCAGATGAGTGTGTGTGTGTGTCTTGAATGTCATTGTCAAGTACTAACTGAACCTTGTACCCTGTACAGTGTTTGTCATGCTTTAGAGTTCTCCTGTCCAAATCAATAATAATTACACTGCCTTTATCCTTTAAAATACATTTACCTTCGGAGAAGTCTATAATGCAGTCCTTCTCGCTCATAATATCTATTCCTAATATGCAATTTGTCACAAGGTTTTGTACAACCAGGAATGGCCATTGTACGGTTCCATTACCTATTTTAATGTTTACAAAAACTTGCTTCGTAACCCTACATGACTTATTACCTAGTGCAGTAGTTATTTTACAGTTTTGGGCAGGAAACTCAGGCACGGGTTCCAATTCACACATCTTTTTATAGAAATTAAAAGACAAAACGCTCACAGCTGCACCTGTATCTAGGATAATAGTAGTTGGAATCCCACCTACTACACCAGTAGTAGATGCTAAAACAATTCCATTTGTGTTTGAACGACATTGTGTACTGTCTTGCAAAAGTTCATCTGATATATTGTTATTGTGGTTGTATCTTATAAATAAAACAGGTAATTTTTGTTTAGAGTTATTCGGCATATCATTATTCTGTTGTTCAAGTGTGGTGTCAAATAACTGATTAACATTGAAGTCGCCCCCCAAGAATTCTTCAGCCACGACCTGGGATAGAAGTGACTGTTTCTAGTTTGTCGGATTAGCATTTGTACTAGGTACTGACACAGATTGAGGTTGTGTATCAGGTGTCATTTCTATTATATTCACATTCGGATATTGCCTATTGTGATCTCCAAACTTTTGCGGTTGTTGTTGCTGTTGCGCATTATAACTTACCTGTCGGTCGTAAGGTATGCTCCAATTTTGTCCTGGTGGCTGCTGTGGTAAAGCAGTGTTTGAATGGAAGTACTGATCGTTACGAGTCCAGCCTTGACGCTGTCTTGGCTCGTAGTTATTATTATTTCTATTTCTGTTTGTGCTTTTGTCGTTCCCTTTGTATCCGTTGTTACCGTTGTAGTTATTACCGCGGTGCCTTTTGTATGGATTGCCGCATGAAGTGTTATTACTGTTGTAACTATTGTTTGTATTGGAATACGCGTGTTGATTTTGATTTCCGTATTGAGACGGCATGTGAGTTTGCTGTTTTTGCTGTACCGCGTATCCAACTGTGGGCGCGCCAGAATTGAGTTGGCAAGCCTGCATGTTTTGCATTCCACTAGTGTAAACATTGTGGCTGCTGTTTTGCCGCGCGAAGCGCTGATCTTCAAGTAACATGTCAACCGAATCTAAAGCTATTAAGAAATAATCTGAATCGTCATCCGGGATATGTAGGAGTTTTTCTTTAATGTTGAAAGGCAATTTGGCCTTCAACGCACAGAGTATATCGCGTGTTGCGACTGGTTCGTCTAAAAAGTGTCCCATGTTCAAGTATTTTTCAAAATATCTGCGTAAGTTGCCATTTTTACTGTTAAAAATTTCAGGTTCTAGAATTTTTCTTCTGAGTCGCTCCTGGACGGATTGCGACCAGAATTTGTTCAGAAAAGCACGCTCAAACTCACTGTACGTGGTACATACGTCAGCTTGACTGTATGCCCAGACAGCTGCATCGCCTTGGATGTAACCGACAATATATGAAATCTTTTTCCGGTCACTCCAAGTGCGTGGAAATGCGTTACTAAAAGATTTAAGAAAAATCACCGGATGAATGGTTCGTTTTTCTGGGATAAAAATCTGAAATTGCCTGTGTTTCATTAACCTTTCTTCTTCCTTCGCATTGTGATATGGATTTATTCCACTGTAATTACTGCTATGTTCAGCTGGCGAGTAATTACGATAATGTTGCTGTGGTTTACCATGATAATAGCTTGTGTTTGTGTTTGCACATCGTGGTATGTATTGTAGTCGTGGTGTGTTTTGTTCTTGTGTGTTTGTCGTGTGCGGTATGTGTGTGTCATACTCGAATGTATATTGGTTCCTGAACTGTGCATTTTGGCTGATATTTTCGTTACATTCAGTCTGTGGTCGATCGGTGAATTCTCTCATGGGTGCAGTGACGGATTGTACTGCATCACTGATCAGCTGTTTGTTATTAGTCATGTATTCCGCTACGGAGTCGTGCACAATTGTTGGCAAATTTTCACGTAAGCATCTATCAAAATGTTTGTCTTTGTTCACTACCCAATCATGAAATTCTTTATTAATGTTTTGAAAATGAGCTGTGGCATCAGATTGTAAGATGTCAGTCAGGTGTTGTTCAACATCGTCAAATTTATTCTGCACGTCAGTAATTCGTCTTTCAAGGTTGTCGTGCACTAAAGGATATGTTTGAATTTGTTCAGTAAGAACTTCACACGTGACATTAAGGTTTTTTACTTGTGTCTGTAAAAGTGCTACGTCAGTTGTAGTCTTTTCTTGTCTCGTATTAAGCTGGGAAAATTTAGTACTGAGTTCATTCATCTGTTTGGTCAGTGTGGCGTCTATAAGTTCCACACGTTTACATAAAGTGTCATTACCTGTCTTGAGTGCTATGAGGTCAGATTTAATTTCGTCATTTTGTGTCTTTAAGGTTGCCATGTTCTCCGCGTTCTGTTTCATTAACATTTGTAACATGTCGGCAATGTTTACCGTTTGCAAGGTCTGTGCCCCCGCCGCGTCATTAGACGTGACGTCATGCATTAACATGGGCTCTGACTGAGACTTTGAAATTTTTGTGGTGGACGGGCTATTGTCAAAATTTCCGTCAACACTTGCGTCAATGTTTGATAAATCGTCACTACCGGTTGCTGTCGTAAAGTCATTTTCTAACATTTGTCTCTCGTCCGAGTCGGATTGTGTCTGAATAGTACGTCTTTGCTGTTCCATTTTTGCGTATTGATTTCTAGTTGTTACCATGCCACACATGATATATGTTTCAAGAAAATATTTGACACTGATTTTAAAATAAGATGCAGTTGAGCATGAATCGCTCGTAGCAACAATGGCTGTCCGTTAATTTAAAAATATAAACTGAATTTGAGATTATTGGTAATGGCTGCTGGCCATGTTACATCATATCGTACAGAAGTCGGCCATATTGTACACTCGTGTATTGGTATTGTTGCATACGTTATTGTTTAGGGAAAAGTACTGAGAATGGAATTTATTACTGAAAACTGTTATGCGCGAAAGAAACACTACAGAATTTACTGAAAAGCTAATACACTGAATTTATATGTCTGGTCAAGCCTGCTAATGCAAAGATGCTGCGTCTTACCTTATTTTGCTGGAAGTTTCATTGCGTCTTCCGGCAAAACTTTAGAATTGGAAAATATCTTCAGATTTTTGTTATCTCTCATACATTCACGTCCAGGTCCAGAAAGTTGATTTTTGACATGAAACAAAAAGAACAATGTAACAAATGACAAAATAACAAGTCCGACACGCAGTCGCCAATATAAAATAAATAAAATATAATATATAATATAATAAAATATTTCAATTATTCACTATTTGTGATGTATATGATTGTGATTGGTTGTAATTGACATTTCCTTATCTGGAACGTGGACGTTTAATTATTCGGAATCAGACGCTTGACAATGGCTATTTGGTAAAGGCAATGTTACTCGTAGTTGACCGTGAAATAAAACTGAAATAATCGGACTTCGTAATTAAATCGTTTCCAAAGACTGCTGCGGTAGGTACGGACTCATAATCTAATCTCAATATTACAATGATTTGCCAGCCATGCCAATACGTCGTACAGAGGTGATTGTCTACTGAACATAAAAAAAGTTACATAGTTAGTTAAATCAGATATATTCAATGAAATTGCCTACAGTTCATAATCCTACTTACTTTTACAAATACAAATTCTTTTCAGAATCGAGTGCCTAGTGTGGTTGCAACTCGCAGTATTCTTCTATAACATGAAAATATGGCGGTGTGCCAGACAATAAAATAAAATACGTGCTTCTCGCACCACTTCTACCAGAGCTCTCTCTTCTTAATCAAACATAAGAGTAACGTAATTATGCTTTTGTTTTATCAGCGACACAGCGCTGCAGTTGTGTGCCATAGGCTTTATTTATTTGTCACTGATTATTTATTTAATTAATATTTCGCGTTTCCGCGGAAACTCACGCTCGGCATGCAAATGTGCCTTTATAAGGTTACATTGCCTTATGTACATATGAAGGGCTTATTTCAATTGTGGTACAAGTCCAGTTTTGTTGATCTTGAGATACAGAGTCCTAAAGTTAAATGGGCACTGAAAAATCTGCAGTTGAGATACCAGAAATATTCAAGCATATGGCTTCTTGCGAAGCATTATAGACAGAAAAGTGGAAGTAATGGACTTGTACCACTATTGAAATAAGCCCTTCATATGTGGTGTGGTGTGACAAGTGTTGCAAAAATAAAATCGTATAAAGTAACTGGACAGCAGACCAGACCTTAATTGTCAGTTCTGACAACTACTACATGTAAAACAAATATTTCTTCTTCCAGTCATGACACATGGGCTGCATGAATAAAGTGAAGCAAACGCTTTTCATTCGAATTTCGTAGCTCAAGCTTCGATACTTATGAATAAATGTGAAGCAAGAGCTTTAGCTTGTGGGGACGAAATGATGGAAAAAGATTTTCCTTCGCCTTGAGCTCTGCCTTCGGCATTAGGTAAACTGTATGACTAAAGAGAAGCTCTGACGTCATGCTGGAAGCAATGTGAAGGCTGGTCTGTAGCAGACTCACGTTTGGAGAGTGCAAGTAGCAGCATGCATACGCCGTGAAAAATGCTACAGGCCACGTCGATGTCCACTCGGAGAGCATTATAAAACTCGATATCGTTTCAACGAAGAAAATGTTAAATGGATTGTGAATCTTTTCTACCGGACATGGAGGGAAAAGGAGGTGGAGCACTGTCATTAGACCAGAGGCTGAACATTTTCCGTCAGTATGTAACTGATCGATGATTCCAGTCCGGCATAGCAGAAGAATTGAGGATTCATCAAGCTACAATGAGTAAAACAATGAGTGGAGTTTGTACGACGATAATGGAAAAGGTGGCTTGCGAATCACATTTCCGTCGTTACCACATAATGTGATGGTTGAAAAAAAAAAAAAAACGAGTGGCTACAAAAATGTAAATTTCCAGGTGCTATAGGTGTACGCTCGTGCGAATTCCGAAACCCATGCAGTACGGGAACGAGTATATGAACGGAAGGCTACACTAGTACTGGGTGGTTATACTTAAACTTTCCCTGTATAACACGGAAACTAAACCTAATTACTGTGCGAGTACCAAACTTGTAACATTAATTTCCAGAGTATGGGGTGCGTGATTCCCGTGCGTCACAGTGCCACCGTCCAATTCCAACTATGACCACCAGGTCACGTGATCAGTCATCGTGATTCATAGTCTCGTGACCAGTCGCTGTGTACTTACTGACGCGTCAGTAAGAACTTGGACAAAATGAGTAGGGCATTATTGGTGAAACTCTGTTATCAATACAGCAGCAATGCTGCAGCTGCACTTCGAGAACATGGCCGGCTGAAAGGATTGGGAAAGGCCCTCTTTCTCCACCTGATGTGCGGTGCATGATGATTAAGTTCGAATCAACTGGAGAACAGGGCATCGCTCGGGAAGAGGCTGGCAACTTGTCGCACCACACGTTGTTGATGAAATCACTGTTGCTATGGAAAACTACGCTGCGCATAATTCCCGATCGTCAGGCAGTGCATGTGCTATGTCACGGCAGTTAAACATCCCTTGGTCCACTGTACGGAAGCTGCTTCGAAACATTCTCAAATGGTATCCATACAAGATCCACATCGTACAGCAGCTTGCACCACAGGGCGCACAACGACGTGTTGACTTCGCTCTCGACCTTCTCGCAAGGACTGATGAGGGCTGGTCTAGGACCATCCTATGGACGCCCGCTCGGTTGGCTGTGCGGTCTAACGCACGGCTTTCCGGGTGGGAAGGAGCGCCGGTCCCCGGCACGAATCCGCCCGGCGGATTTGTGTCGAGGTCCAGTGACCCAGCCAGTCTGTGGATGGTTTTTAGGCGGTTTTCCATCTGCCTCGGCGAATGCAGGCGGGTTCCCCTTATTCCGCCTCAGCTACACTACTGGATGTCGGCGATTGCTGCGCAAACAAGTTCTCCAAGTACGCGTACACCACCATTACTCTACCACGCAAACATAGGGGTTACACTCGTCTGGTGTGAGACGTTCCCTGGGGGGGTCCACGGAGGTCGAACCACACAATAACCCTGGGTTTGGTGTGGGGCGGCGGAGGGCTGAAGTGGACTGCGGTAGTCGTGGTGGGGTTGCGGCGGGGACGGAGCCTCTCCATCGTTTCTAGGTCCCCGGTTAACATAACATAACATCCTATGGTCAGGCCAAGCTCATTTCTCTCTGATGCGTGAGGTGAACACACAGAATGACCGAGTATGGGGATCTTCACTGATGGGCGCCATATTGAGCCCCTTTTGTAGCGGCCGGCCGCGGTAGTATAGCGGTTCTAGGCGCTCAGTCCGGAACTGCGCGACTGCTACGGTCGCAGGTTCGAATCCTGCCTCAGGCATGGATGTGTGTGATGTCCTTAGGTTAGTTAGGTTTAAGTAGTTCTAAGTTCTAGGGCACTGATGACCACAGATGTTAAGTCCCATAGTGCTCAGAGCCATTTGAACCAACCCTTTTGTAGCAGCAATGGAACTGGTATGTGATGGTATGACGTACCGTAGCAGCACATTAAAAGTGTTTGTTGAATTAATTTTGAATTGATTCTATTCCCTATCCCCCTGACATTGATGCTACCAAGTTTGGTAGTTTCCGAGTTATAACGTGTCAAATAGGGAAAGTTTAATTATAACCACCCGGTATATATGCGCAGGTTACGTGTAGTGTAAAGGAACAGTTCACTAGCGCTGAGGCTAGCTGGCTAGGGCTAGTATGTACATGACAATCGCATATGGAGAAATTCAAGTGTCGGGGAATTGCTAATTGAATTTAAGAACACTGTTAGTTTCGATGATGAAGGCTTTGGGCCTAGAGCCCTAGTTGATGAACTCCCATCGCAATCCAACAGAGGAGGAACACAAATCATTCAACAGGCTTTAAAAAAAAAGAGGGTCGTAATTGGACTTTTTTGTTCAGCTGAAGAGACTGTTTCGTATTACACTTGCTCTTGTTGTTGTTGTGGTCTCCAGTCCAGTGTGTAGAGTTTTCTTGTTGTTTTTGTTGTTGTGTCACCGCCAGACACCACACTTGCTAGGTGGTAGCCTTTAAATCGGCCGCGGTCCGTTAGTAAACGTCGGACCCGCGTGTCGCCACTATCAGTGATTGCAAACCGAGCGCCGCCACACGTCAGGTCTAGAGAGACTTCCTAGCACTCGTCCCAGTTGTACAACCGACTTTGCTAACGATGGTTCACTGACAAAATACGTTCTCATTTGCCGAGACAGTTAGCATAGCCTTCAGCTATGGCAATTGCTACTACCTAGCAAGGCGCCATGTTCAGTTACTATTGATATTGTAAATAATGTACAGACAAGAACTACGTTCAACATTAATAGATTAAAGTTAAGTATTCCACCAGCTACATCCTTTTTTTCTAGTCTAACTTCCTTGTCCTGTTCCAGACCTCACGCCAGCCTGCGTGAGCTAAAACGCGTGCCTTTCGGCTTCCTCTTACATTAGTGGGTTGGCCCTCTTGCCAATCCACAACATTTTGGCGACGAGGCCCCCGCGTTCTTATTAATATTGCCCTGATTTACTTGTGTAATGGCTTCGCCACAATCTCCAGATGTACTGTCCGAATTTTATCGCTTACAGAATCAGCAGATGCAGGCCTTACTGGATGCCTTTGGACAGCTCGTCCAGGGTCAACGTGCAATGCAAAACGATGCGGCAGCCGCCGCTCCACCGCTAACGCAGCCACAACACGCTTTTGCACCAACTTTTCGTCCTTTTGATACTGCACTGGAAAGCTGGACGGAGTGGTCACGCCAATTTGGATTCCATCTCGCCGCCTACAGAATTCAAGGTAACGAGCAGCAGCCTTTTTTGTTGTCCTCAGTAGGGGTGAACACGTACCATGTGATAGTGAAATTATTTCCCCGACGCGAAATAGCAACTCTGTCCTACGACGAAATTTTGTCTGTATTAGATGCATATTTCAAAGAATCAGTCAATGTAGTTGCAAAAAGGTATACCTTCTTTCGTACAAAACGTACGGCCAGTCAAACTAATCGGGAGTGGGTTGCAACCTTGCAAGGCCTTACTAGGGACTGTGCTTTTGAGTGTCAATGTGGACTCCCTTATTCATATACTATGGTACGTGATGCAATTGCACAGAACGTTTCTGATGTTCGTATAAGGGAACAGATTTTGAAACTAGTCTATCCCTCCCTTCAACAAGTGATGGACATATTGGATCGACAGGACACACTTGACTTTGCCCAGGAATCATTTGAAACTTCACCAGCCGTGTGTCATATTAACCGGCCCTGCCGGGCGCGCTGCACGGAACAGTAAACAGCCCTTGCACCCGGCCGCGCAACGGCCACCTGGCTCTCAGCCACGTGTGCTGCGCAGGCAAGCAAATGCAGTGCTAAAATCATGCCCGCGGTGTGCTACTAGACATTCACGTGAGAATTGCCCGTCACGTTAGGCTATTTGCTTTTTCTGTAATAAAAAAAGGACATGTTCAGAGTGTTTGCCAGAAAAAGCTCAGATCGGACACTTACAACTATTCCAGGGCCTTTGCTTCGCGCCGGAATCGGAATCGAACCAAGAATACTCCGGCTCGTGAACCTTCACCCATGGAAATTCATGTAGTTCATTCCATTCTGCCCAGTGCCACTCTCTCTAACAGTGACTGTGTTCGTCCCACAAATAGGGTGCGTGGACATCACCGGAAATCCCGTCAAGTCGCATGTTTTTTGTACCAGCGTCAGTTCATGTTGCACGAGACAGTCGCTCTTGTCGTCAGCAGGAAAATAAACTTTTTGCCGACTTGGACATTAACGGCAAAGTGATACCATTCCAGCTCGATACCGGTGCTGCAGTTTCACTGATCAATCAAGACACGTACAAACAGCTGGGCACACCTCCGTTATGTGCCACAAATGTTAAGTTAAATAGCTATTCAGGACAAGCAATCCCTGTGTTAGGACAGTGCAGCCTTCTGGCAACATACAAAGGACAAACAAAACTTGTGTCATTGTACGTCCTTTGTTCTTCTTCTGCAGTGAACTTGTTTGGTTTCGATTTATTTCAGTTGTTTAACTTGTCTATAGTAAATCAGGTCCTATCAGTGAACCAGACTGTGCCTTCAGCCAGTGTTTCTCGTCTATGTGAAGAATTTGCAGACATTTTTGCACCGGGCCTTGATTGCACTAAGAACTATAAAGCACATTTGGAACTGAAAGTCGACGCGCAACCGAAATTTTTCAGAGCGCGCAATGTTCCCCACACATTGCGTGATGAGGTCGCAAGAACATTAAACGATTTGGAATCACAAGGTGTGATTGAATGTGTGCAGGCTTCTCTCTGGGCATCACCCTTAGTAATTTTGCCAAAACCTTCTGGAAAATTGAGACTTTGTATGGACTTCAAGGCAACAGTGAATCCACAACTAGTGATTGCAACTTTTCCTTTACCCCGCCCGGAAGATCTTTTTGATAAACTGTGCCCGGGTAAATATTTTTCGAAGTTGGACCAAGCAGAAGCGTACTTGCAAATACTGGTGGACGAAGAATCCCAGCGCGTTTTGGTGGTTAACACGCATCTTGGTTTGTATCGATTCAAACGACTGCCATTCGGGTGTGCATCCGCCCATGCATTGTTTCAGCAATATCTACAAACTGTTTGTGCGTCGGTCTCTACTGCAGCAAACTATCTGGACGATATAGTGATCTCCGGACAGACGGAAGAAGAACATTTAGCCAATCTCAGAACATTATTTCAGGTCTTGCGACAAAATGGTCTTCGCTTGCGGAAGGACAAATGTGTGTTTTTTGCTCGTGACTTACCCTACGTGGGACATGTACTCAATGTCCAAGGCATACATCCCAGTCCCGAGCACCTCCGTGCCATACAAGACTTGCCTTCGCCGCAGAATTTGAAGCAGCTACAGAGTGTACTGGGAAAAATTAATTATTATAACAAATATGTGCCGCACGCCTCTTCCATTTCAGCTCCGCTTCATCGCTTACGCCGTAAAGGTGTTCCGTTCGTCTGGACGACGGAATGCGAACGCGCCTTTCGCCAGTTGAAATCGGCGTTGCTTTCCAATACTTGCCTTACGCCATTCGATCCCCAGAGACCCCTTTTGTTGATGGTGGATGCATCGGATTTCGGGATCGGTGCTGTGCTTGCGCACAAAGATGGATCGCATGATCGCCCTATTGCCTTTGCGTCCAAATTGCTCTCGTCTGCGCAAAGAAATTATTCACAGATCGAGAAAGAAGCATTGGGTCTCGTATTTGGTGTTACTAAGTTTCATGATTTCTTGTATGGTCGTCACTTTACCATAATCACAGACCACAAACCGTTGACATCGCTTTTTCATCCGAACAAGCCTGTACCTCCACGTACAGCGCAGAAATTCATTCGCTGGTCTGTCTTCCTCTCGCAGTACCGCTACGATATCTTGTATCGGTCCACTGCTAAGCACGGGAACGCCGATGCGTTGTCCCGTTTGCCTCTTGCTGAGGATAGAGCATTCGATTCCTCCGAACTTGCTTGCACGTTTATTGATGTGGAAACCGATGACGTGGTCTAATCGTTTCCGATTGATTTTCGTTGTGTAGCTACAGCCACAGCTGCTGACCCTGTCCTTGCTACCGTTCTGCGTTTTGTTGCCACGCAATGGCCCTTGTCAAAGTCACGGATCGAGGATCCGTTGGTTCGCCGATTTTTTGCTCACAAGGAGAGACTTTTTGTTCAACGTGGTGTTTTGCTGTTGCGTTCTGATAATGATCAGTCCAGGATCGTGGTCCCACGTTCGGTACAGTCCTCTGTCTTACGGCTTCTCCACCAAGGACATTGGGGTATAGTGAGAACGAAACAACTTGCTCGTCAGCACTGTGCTTGGTTCGTAATCGATGCTGCGATTACGAATATGTGCTCTTCTTGCATGGCGTGTGCCGAACAACAATCAGCACCACCGCGGAAATTATTTGCATGGCCAAAAGCCACTTCCCCTTGGCAACGCTTAAACATCGAGTTTGCTGGTCCATTCTGGAATGCTCGATGGTTGGTTGTGGTAGATTCATTCAGTAATTTTCCTTTTGTTGTCCGGATGTCTTCCACGACGTCATCTGCCACCATCCAAGCGTTATCTGCTATCTTTTGCATTGAAGGTCTTCCGCAGACTATTGTTTCCGACAATGGCCCACAATACATGTCCGCAGAATTTCAGTCATTCTGCAAGGCCAATGCTATTCAACATCTGAGTACAGCGCCGTTTTCGCCACAGTCAAACGGTGTCGCTGAACGATTGGTCAGGACTTTCAAGTCACAGATGTTGAAGTTGAAAGAGTCGCATTCTCGGGAGGACGCGTTGTTGATCTTTTTGTCCTCGTATCGCTCTCAGCCCCGAGATGGTCGCTCGCCGGCTGAGTTGCTCCACGGTCGTCCTCATCGAACCTTGATGTCTTTGCTACATCCGCCGCATCAGGTTCCTATGCAGCGGCAGACACCTGCTTTTGCTCCAGGCGACGTTGTCTATTATCGTCACTATCGAGGTTCACGGCGTTGGCTCGAAGGGCGCATTCTTCGCTGCCTTGGCCGCGCTATGTATCTGGTTTTGGGGGCCTCTGGTGAGGTGCGTCGGCATCTCGATCAGTTGCGCCTCTGTCGTCGCACGGGATCTGCCGCTCCCCGTCTGCTTTCAGCGACGGTGCCGTCAGGTCAGCGCCCTTTGAACCCATCTACTGGCTCGCCTCAGCCCCAGGTGTTACCGACGCTGCCTTCCATTTTGCCCCAAGGAGACGCGCCGCCGCTGCCGCCTGTTCTCCCTCGCAGTGGACGCGTCGCTGCAACCGCCGGGCACCACCCTGGGTCACGCGCCGCCGATCGCTTCCCGTCACCAGTTGTCGACGCTTCAGCCCCTCCTGTCTCTCTGCGGGCGCATACACCGCATGTTGGCGTGCACCCTGGAGCAGGTTTTCAGGCGTTTCCTAGCTCCCCTCGGACCGAATGGCAGGGTGCGGGTGGCACAGCCTCGCCTGTTGTTAGGCTCCCCACCTCGTCGCATACGTCAACATGGGGTCCTCCCCACGGCGGGCGGAAGCCTTATAACACAACCGTACGCCGATTTGCGGGGGAGGAATGTGGTGTCACCGCCAGACACCACACTTGCTAGGTGGTAGCCTTTAAATCGGCCGCGGTCCGTTAGTAAACGTCGGACCCGCGTGTCGCCACTATCAGTGATTGCAGACCGAGCGCCGCCATACGGCAGGTCTAGAGAGACTTCCTAGCACTCGACCCAGTTGTACAACCGACTTTGTTAGCGATGGTTCACTACAAAATACGTTCTCATTTGCCGAGACAGTTAGCATAGCCTTCAGCTACGTCATTTGCTACGACCTAGCAAGGCGCCATGTTCAGTTACTATTGATATTGTAAATAATGTACAGACAAGAACTACGTTCAACATTAATGGATTAAAGTTAAGTATTCCACAAGCTACATCCTTTTTTTCTAGTCTAACTTCCTTGTCCTGTTCCAGACCTCACGCCAGCCTGCGTGAGCTAAAACGCGTGCCTTTCGGCTTCCTCTTACATTAGTGGGTTGGCCCTCTTGCCAATCCACAACAGTTGTGGTCTTCAGTACAGGGACTGGTTTGATGCAGCTCTCCATGCTACTCTGTCCTGTGCAAGTTTCTTCATCTCCAAGTACCTACTGCAACCTACATTCTTCTGAATCTGCTTAGTGTATTCATCTCTTGGTCTCCCTCTACGATTTTTACCCTCTACGCTGCCCTCCAATTCTAAATTGGTGATCCCTTGATGCCTCAGAACAAGTCCTATCAACCAATCCTTTCTTCTAGTCAAGTTGTGCCACAAATTTCTCTTCTCCGTAATTCTGTTCAGCACCTCCTCATTATTTACTTGATTTACCCCTCTAATTTTCGGCATTCTGCTTGTCTAAACTATTTACCATCCATGTTTCACTTCCACACAGGGCTACACTCCATACAAATACTTTCAGAAAAGACTTGCTCACACTTAAATCTACACTCGACGTTAACTAATTTCTCTTCTTCCGAATCGCTTTCCCTGCCATTACCAGTCTACATTTTATATCCTCTCTACTTCGACCATCATCAGTTATTTTGTTCCCCAAATAGCAAAACGCATCTACTACTTTAAGTGTCTCAATACCTAACCTAATTCCCACAGCATCACCAGATTTAATTCGACTGCATTCCATTATCTTCGTTTTGCTTTTGTTGATGTTCATCTTATATCCTCCTTTCAAGACACTGTCCATTCTTTTCAACTGCTCTTCCAGGTCCGTTGCTGTATCTGACAGAATTACAATGTCATCGGTAAATCTCAAAGTTTTTATTTCTCCTCCGTAGATTTTAATTCCTACTGCAAATTTTTCTTTTGTTTCCTTTACTGCTTGCTTAATATACAGATTGATTAATATCGGGGATAGGATACAACCCTGTCTCACTACCTTCCCAACCACTGCTTCTTTTTGATGCCCCTCGACTCGTATAACTGCCATCTGGTTTCTGTACAAATTGCAAATAGACTTTCGCTCCCTGTATTTCACCCCTGCCAACTTCAGAATTTGAAAGAGAGTATTCCAGTCAACATTCTCAAGTGCTAGAAACGTAGGTCTGCTTTTCCTTAATCTATCTTCTAAGGTAAGTCGTAGGGTCAGTATTGCCTGACGTGTTCCACCATCTCTACGGAATCCAAACTGATTTTCCCCGAGGTCGGCTTCTACCAGTTTTTCCATTCGTCTGTAAAGAATTCGTGTAAGTATTTTGCAGCCGTGACTTATTAAATCGATAGTTCGGTAATTTTCACACCTGTCAATACTTACTTTCTTTGGGATTGGAATTATTACATTCTTCTTGAAGTCTGAAGGTATTTCGTCTGTCTTATACATCTGGCTCACCAGATGGAAGAGTATTGTCAGGGCTGGCTCTCCCAATGCTATCAGTTGCTCCAACGGAATGTTGTCTACTCCCGGGGCCTTGTTTCGACTTAGGTCTTTCAGTGCTCTGTCAAACTCTTCACGCAATATCATATCTCCCATTTCATCCTCATTTATGTCCTCTTCCATTTCCATAATATTGCCCTCAAGGACATCGCCCTTGTATAAACCCTCTATACAGGGTGTTACAAAAAGGTACGGCCAAACTTTCAGGAAACATTCCTCACACACAAATAAAGAAAAGATGTTACGCGGACATGTGTCCGGCAACGCTTAATTTCCATGTTTGAGCTCATTTTAGTTTCGTCAGTATGTACTGTACTTCCTCGATTCACCGCCAGTTGGCCCAATTGAAGGAAGGTAATGTTGACTTCGGTGCTTGTGTTGACATGCGACTCATTGCTCTACAGTACTAGCATCAAGCACATCAGCATCAACAGGTTAGTGTTCATCACGAACGTGGTTTTGCAGTCAGTGCAATGTTTACAAATGCGGAGTTGGCAGATGCCCATTTGATGTATGGATTAGCACGGGGTAATAGCCGTGGCGCGGTACGTTTGTATCGAGACAGATTTCCAGAACGAAGGTGTCCCGACAGGAAGACGTTCGAAGCAATTGATCGGCGTCTTAGGGAGCACGGAACATTCCAGCCTATGACTCGCGACTGGGGAAGACCTAGAACGACGAGGACACCTGCAGCGGACGAGGCAATTCTTCGTGCAGTTGACGATAACCCTAATGTCAGCGTCAGAGAAGCTGCTGCTGTACAGGGTAACGCTGACCACGTCACTGTATAGAGAGTGCTACGGGAGAACCAGTTGTTTCCGTACCACGTACAGCGTGTGCAGGCACTATCAGCAGCTGATTGGCCTCCACGGGTACACTTCTGCTAATGGTTCATCCAACAATGTGTCAGTCGTCATTTCAGTGCATTCCAACGTGATCAAATTGTAAATTTTCGCAATCAACATGTGTGGGCTGACGAGAATCCGCACGCAATTGTGCAATCACGTCATCAACACAGATTTTCTGTGGACGTTTGGGCAGGCATTGTTGGTGAGATCTTGATTGGGCCCCATGTTCTTTCACCTACGTTCAATGGAGCACGTTATCATGATTTCATACGGGATACTCTACCTGTGCTGCTAGAACATGTGCCTTTACAAGTACGACACAACATGTGGTTCATGCACGATGGAGCTCCTGCACATTTCAGTCGAAGTGTGCGTACGCTTCTCAACAACAGATTCGGTGACCCATGGATTGGTAGAGGCGGACCAATTCCATGGCCTCCACGCTCTCCTGGCCTCAACCCTCTTGACTTTCATTTATGGGGGCATTTGAAAGCTCTTGTCTACGCAACCCCGGTACCAAATGTAGAGACTCTTCGTGCTCGTATTGTGGACGGCTGTGATACAATACGCCATTCTCCAGGGCTGCATCAGCGCATTAGGGATTCCATGCGACGGAGGGTGGATGCAAGTATCCTCGCTAACGGAGGATATTTTGAACATTTCCTGTAACAAAGTGTTTGAAGTCAGGCTGGTACGTTCTGTTGCTGTGTGTTTCCAATCCATGATTAATGTGATTTGAAGAGAAGGAATAAAATGAGCTCTAACATGGAAAGTGAGCATTACCGGACACATGTCCACATAACATATTTTCTTTCTTTGTGTGTGAGGAATGTTTCCTGAAAGTTTGGCCGTACCTTTTAGTAACACCCTGTATATGCCTTCTACCTTTCTGGTTTCCGTTCTTTCTTAGAACTGTTTTTCCATCTGAGCTCTGGATATTCATAAAGATGGTTCTCTTTCCTCAAAAGGTCTCTTTAATTTTCCTGTAGACAGTATCTACCTTACCACTAGTGATATATGCCTTACATTTGTCCTCTAGCCATCCCGCCGTCAGAAGTTCTAATGGAATGTTGTCTACTCCCGGGGCCTTGTTTCGACTCAGGTCTTTCAGTGCTCTGTCCAACTCTTCACGCAGTATCGTATCTCCCATTTCATCTTCATCTACATCCTCTTCCATTTCCATAATATTCTCCTCAAGTACATTGCCCATGTATAGATCCTCTATATACTCCTTCCACCTTTCTGCTTTCCCTTCTTTGCTTAGAACTGGGTTTCCATCTGAGCTCTTTATATTCGTACAAGTGGCTCTCTTTTCTCCAAAGGTCTCTTTAATTTTCCTAGCGAGATAAGCCTCTACATCCTTACATTTGTCCTCTAGCCATTGCTGCTTAGCTATTTTGCACTTACTGTCGATCTCATTTTTGAGACGTTTGTACTCCTTTTTGCCTGTTTCATTTACTGCATTTTTATATTTTCTCCTTTCATCAATTAAATTCAATATCTCTTCTGTTACCCAATGATTTCTACTAGCCCTCGTCTTTTCACCTACTGCCTTCAGTATTTCATTTCTCAGAGCTACCCATTCTTCTTCTACTGTATTTCTTTCCCCGATATTTGTCAATTGTTCCCTAATGCTCTCTCTGAAACTCTCTACAACCTCTGGTTCTTTCAGTATATCCAGGTCCCATCTCCTTAAATTCCCACCTGTTTGCAGTTTCTTCAGTTTTAATCTACAGCTCATAACCAACAGATTGTGGTCAGAGTCCACATCTGCCCCTGGAAATGTCTTAAAATTTAAAACCTGGTTCCTAAATCTCTGTCTTACCATGATGTAATCTATCTCAAACCTTCCAGTGTCTCCAGGCCTCTTCCACGTATATAAACTTCTTTCATGATTCTTAAACCAAGTGTCAGCTATGATTAAGTTATGCTCTGTGCAAAATTCTACCAGGCGGCTTCCTCTTTCATTCCTTACCCCCATTCGCGACTGCTACGGTCGCAGGTTCGAATCCTGCCTCGGGCATGGATGTGTGTGATGTCCTTAGGTTACTTAGGTTTAAGTAGTTCTAAGTTCTAGGGGACTGATGACCACAGATGTTAAGTCCCATAGTGCTCAGAGCCATTTGAACCATTTGAACCTTACCCCCATTCCATACTCACCCACTAATTTTGCTTCTCTTCCTTTTCCTACTATCAAATTTCAGTCCCCCATGAGTATTAAATTTTCGTCTCCCTTCAGTATCTGAATAATTTCTTTTATCTCATCGTACATTTCTTAATCTCTTCGTCATCTGCAGAGCTATTTGGCATATAAACTTGTACTACTGTAGTAGGCATGGGCTTCGTGTCTATCTTGGCCACAATAATGCGTTCACTATGCTGTTGGTAGTAGCTTACCCGCATTCCTACTTTTTTATTCATTATTAAACCTACTCCTGCATTACCCCTATTTGATTTTGTATTTATAACCCTGTATTCACCTGACCAAAAGTTTTGTTCCTCCTGCCACCGAACTTCATTAATTCCCACTATATCTAACTTCAACCTATCCATTTCCCTTTTTAAATTTTCTAACCTACCTGGCCGATTAAGGGATCTGACATTCCACGCTCCGATCCGTAGAACGCCAGTTTTCTTTCTGCTGATAATGACGTCCCCTTGAGTAGTCCCCGCCCGGAGATCCGAATGGGGGACTATTTTACCTCCGGAATATTGTAGCCAAGAGGACGCCATTTATCCATACAGTAAAGCTGCATGCCATCGGGAAAAATTACGGCTGTAGTTTGCCCTTGCTTCCAGCCGTTCGCAGTACCATTACAGCAAGGCCGTTTTGGTTAGTGTTACAAGGCCAGATCAGTCAATCATCCAGACTGCTGCCCCTGCAACTACTGAAAAGGCTGCTGCCCCTCTTCAGGAACCACACGTTTGTCTGGCCTCTCAACAGATACCCCTCCGTTGTGGTTGCACCTACGGTACGGCTTGGTCCATGTCCATGGTTCATGGGGTGGGGGGGTGGGGGGCTGAGAGTTTCCTTATCAAATGTCATAATAATTATAACTTGCTGCTTTGTACTGTATAATGCTGCGAGACATCTACAGGATGAAGATTCTGAACATGCTGCTCTGGATGTCCTTGATAATGGCGATAATGTAACTGAGAGGGAAGTTATTAGGAGAGGACACGAAGAAAGACGACAAATTGTAGCTCTGATACAAAATGTATGATTTTGAATTATTTAATTTATGAATAAAAGACTGCTTATCATCGACAACAATCTCTTGGTAACGCGTCCTAAAGAGCGGTATATTAAACATTAAAACATTAAAACTATTTTTATTTTATACCACTTGAGCATTGTTTTCACTGTTCACTTTTGCATTAAGGAAGTTCATTGTCATTGCTTCTTTTTCCTTGCTCCAGCAGCACCAGCCCGCGTAATTCCGTGGCACTGAGCTCCATTGTCTCACCAGTTTCTGGCAGACATTCTGCTGTCTTCATGGGTGGTAGCCTGTCGCGTGAACTTCCTCTAGACGATGAGTTGTTTTCCGTCTCTTTCTTTTTGCCTCCCGAAGATGTGATTTCTCTAAGAATTCAGGATAAGTTTCTAAAGTCTTGGTTGTACTTCCTGCACATACCAAGTGTTCATCTGAATCGGAAAGCATATTTTTAGTTGACTAGTCACGTGAGATCATTTAAAATAAATAAAGCGAAAGTAAGTCTTACGGCCAAGAAACAGCGAAATTGGATGCTCGCGCTTACTCAATAAATGTTGTTGACAGGGTAGACGAAGCGGCTCACACAAATGCTTCGCTTCTTCCTTTTGCTTGCTAGTAAATTATCTGACTTCTAGCTTTATCTTACAAGCTTGTCCTTTAGTTTTATTCATACGGCCCATGGTCTTCAATTTCCTCTGTTAATGTGCACTGTGAGGTGGACTATGAGGTATCTGGCGTTTCCTGAGGAATGTAGAACTTCATTTCTCAGTACGGTGTGGTGCTTACTGTTCATCCTCCAGCACACACTCTGATTTTTCTCATGTACTCTTTTCATTTTTTTGCAAAAATTCATTTGAAACGAACTTAATTTCTTTCAGTCTCGACAGAAACTGCCGTTTATCGCGTAATACTAGTTACACGGTACAGTATTCTGCGGAATGTATTGAGCGAACTTCAGTATGTTTAAAGCTCTGTAGTCTCCTTCAATATATTGCACAAATCGTCAATATCACTCTCAGGCGGTCAATATTGTTGCGCAATGCGCCATTTCGCACAATAAATGTTGAGTGTGTCAAGGTCCCTTAACCATTGTTTGGTAAAATTTTAAACAAGCATTTTGGAGGAAGAAGTTCTCTTCATTTGTCAAGGGAAATTTGTAGTTACGCGAATAAAACGATTGGGGACCTCAATCAAGAAGTTTATATCAACTGTCTCCGATCCAAACTTTGCCGACTATGTTTTGGGATCATCATAGATTGCTTATATTCCTACGTCAGATGCCTTATTACATGTATCATTTAAATTAGATGTGGCGTTGCCTCCAATATCAGCAAAAAGGGTAGCCGGAGAGCCAAGCAAGTTACGTATCCCCTCCACCTTTTCTTGGTTCCCTCACCGTGACATCTCGCTCTAGTCATCAGTCGGCAGAAATCGGGAACTTTCGATCAAGCAAGTATCATATTTGATTCAAGAACCACAAGCTGACCTTTGAGATTCTACAGCACTGCGAGGTAGCGCAGTGGTAGGCACGCTGGCTCGCATGCTGGAGGACGACGTTTCAAACCCGCGTGCGGCCAGATTTAGGTTTTCCGTGATTTCCATAAATCGCTTAAGGCAAATGCCGGGATGGTCCCTTCTAAAGAGTACGACCGCTTTCCTTCTCCATCCTTCCCTCATCCGAGCTTTTGCTTCGTCTTTAATGACCTAGGAAGAATATAGGAACACGAGGTGGAGGAATAAGCGAACTCCTTTACCTCTCAAATAAATTCTTAAACGGTTCTTTTTTCTCGTTTCGTTTTTAGTCATACTTTGTCCCACACTCCCCCATGCCCACTCCTCCTGTTTCTGCACTTTTGGAGGGATACCTATATCGGCAAGCCCTCTGTACGATTCTCGTCGTGGTAAGGTCTGAACAGAACAAAAATGGTGCTAATTCTTTGGCCTTTGCATGCAGTTCGTAGTTTCTCTTTAAGCTGCTTGAAATGTAACTGGCGATCGAGGGCAATGCCCAGCTAGTTGAAGGACGAGGACCAAGGAATGACTTTATATTGTTTACGGAGATTTTGTCTGAGTTGCAGTAGTTTTTTTTCGAAAAATAGACAGCTGTGGTTTTATCTGTTTTAATTTCGTCTTTTTTAATTCACCGTGGTGTAGATAATATGAGCTGGCATTGTAGTTTAGAGATATGTGCAAAATGTTTTTCGGCCGGATGCCTAAATAGAACCGTGCCATCCACGTTTTATGCTAGTTTTATTCCTTGATTTTGGGGAAAAGAGTTAGCGAAAGTGCGGAACCTTGAGATATGCTCGTTCCGATTTCTTGTTGTCTCAGAAAATAAACGGCAGATGTACCCCACAACCTTCCGCTTTGTGATGATAAGTTTTGCCGTTTGTTATATGTTTTCTCCCAGGCGAGGAGAGATGAATCATTGCAAACAGCGAGTTGAAATTTTAAGGTATTTATTTAGATAACGAAGTTCCTGTATTTCGGGTTATAATTTCTTTTTAGACTGAACTGTTCTGCATGGATGGTATCTTCAGAAGAGGAATTTGTGCTTGTTTTAAAGTAGCTTTTCGAGAATTTTGCTCATAGCATTCAACAGACTGATCGGACGGTGGTTGCTCAAATATTTGTCGTTATTATTTTTACTTTTTCCATTGATGTGGGAACTAGGTTAATTGTAGTCATGCATAAATTATTCTTGATGGATTTTCCGGTGAATGCTTGAGATGTACGTTGCAAATTTCCATCAAGTCCGGGAGCAGATTTTCCTTTTATGCATTTCAAAATGTTGCATACCTCGGACGTCGTGGTAAGCTGTGTCAGATCGTTGGCTGTCTGTTCCGGTAATTTTGGACGCGTTCGAGTACCGTCCGTTCATAAACGTCCTCCTCTGGCGATAATTTGAGGTCAGGGAGAGAATTTGCTGTTCATATGTATTGACGAAGGTTTCTGCAGTTCTCAGTGTGTCGAACATGAGAAAATTTTGAGTGGTAATTGTATCTTTAGTTTTGCATCCGTAGGAGAAGCTCTTCTTTTTAGTCACTGAAAAGCACATTTCTGGTTTGTCGTGCGGATTCCGATAGTGCTGCCATAGTGTACCTGTATATTGATTGTAGTAATTCGTCAAGTAGTGGGCGGAGTTCTGTGGTACACCAAGCTAAGAATGTAGTGCTCGTGGAAGATTGGCTACGGTCGTTTTGAATTGTCTTTGTTACGTACGTACATATGATGCGTTATCATCTGTGATAGTTAGTCGGAATATAGGGCGAACTGTCTTGAACAGAATACGTGAATATTGTTGCCAATTTATTGCACGTTTGGAAGGGGCTTTAGTGTGGCTAACTATTTCTGTTTGGCCGCAATGAATTGGTTGGTTTAAAAGAGAGGGGCGGGGTGGGGGGTGGAAGGGACCAGACTGCTAGGTCATAGGCCCCTTGTTCCTAATAAAACAAAGCCACAAGGGTGGGAGTAAAACAAACGAGACTGATTACAAAACGGAATGAAAGGAAAATCCATCAGAACGACGGAAGGGCAACAAACACTTAAATGAGCAAAAGGGGACAAGAAAACCACAGAAACGCAGGAAACAGGTAGAAGAGATTAAATCGAAAAAGCAGATTACCGTGGCTGGCTGACCATGAGAATAAAAAGAAGAAGCCAGCCACTCTGCAGCACATTAAGACTACCACCCTAAAAGCACTAGGGTGGAGGACACAGAGGGACAAAGGACATTTGCTAAAACTTAGATCAATTGATAAAATCGAACCTCACGAATAAAACCTAAAACTAAATCAGCCGATGAGGCGTTGTCAGATAAAATAAGCGGCAACGATTCCAGTAACCCAGAGATTTGGTCGCAGGGCAGTCAAAGTAGGACAGTGCACCAGAATATGGGCCACTGTCAACCGGGCGCCTCTCCGACACGGAGGCGGGTCTTCACGGCGCAGGATGTAGCCGTGAGTCGCCCCAGTGTGGCCAGTGCAGAGCCGGCAGAGAACCAGAGTCCCTGTGGCTGGCCCGCAAGGAGGACTTCCACACATTCGTAGTATCCTTAATGGTATGCAGTTTGTTGTGCGTACTGAGCCTATGCCATTCCATCCCCAGAAGCTGAAAAACCTTGCAGTTATTTGAATGCCGATCTCTATTAGCCGTTTCTGTGTAGCCTCTTTGACCAGCCTGTCGGCAAGTTCGTTGGTGAACGACTGGACCATTTCAGGGCATAGATGGACGCCTGGATGGTCGCTACCAAAGGATGACGAGGGTAGCACTGGTCGATAGATTGTAGGCTGCTAAAGGAATCAGTACACAGAAGAAACGACTCCCCAGGACATGAACGGATGTGATCTTTGAACACGAGATAGCCACCAGCTCTGCAGTGAAAACACTGCAGCCATCAGGGAATGAATGCTGTTCAATATGTACTCTATGGACATATGCGAAGCCTATGTGATCATCAGATATCGATCCGTTGGTGTAAAGCACTTTGTGGCCTCAGTACATGTCAAGAATCGAATGGAAGTGGCAGCGGAGAGCCGCTTGGTTAACTCAGGGCCACGTGAAAAGTCCAGGGACGCTGCAGTCTAAGTGTACACCATGGAGGTGTACGTGAATGGACCTCAAGTATAGGTGGTAAAGGCAAGGACTCCAGTTTGGGTAGAAGGGATCAGACGAGAACTGCAAATTGTAAGCCCTGACCAGGGCTGCTGATGCGGGAGATGAACCCCATGGATGGGAAAAGGAGACAGTAATTCGAATGTTCAGGAGAACTATGAACGTATGGAACATAACTGGAGAGCAGCTGTCATGCCTAACCTTCAATGGAGGAACTCCAGCCTCCACCAGGTCGCTGGTCACTGGACTCGTCCTAAAAACTCCCATCACTAATGGAACGCCACAGTGGTGCACTGGGTCGAGTAAATGCAACTCTGAGGGCGCCGACGAATGATATACCACACTCCCATAATCAAGGCGGGATTGAACAAGAGCTCTGTAGAGCTGCAGCAGCGTAGGGTGATCTGCGCCACAGTTGGTGTTGCTCAGGCAGCGGAGGGCATTAAGGTGATGTCAGCACTTGCGCTTAAGCTGACGAAAGTGAGGAAGCCAGTCAATCCGGCGTCGAAAACCAGTCCTAAGAATCGCTATGTCTCCACTGCAGTGAGTGGATAGCCATTAAGGTGAAGTTCTGCTTCCAGATGAACGGTATGACGCCGACAGAAGTGCATAAAACACGACTTTGTGGCCGAAAACTGGCTCCCTGTAGGCGCCGCTCAGCAGCACCAGTGCTGGTGGAGTAGTACGAAATGCAGAAGTCATCTGCATACAGAGAAAGTGAGATGGTTGGCCCTAAAACTGCTTCTAGACCGTTAATGGCCACTAAAAGTAGAGATACACTCAATAAAGAGCCCTGCAGGATCCCGTTCTCCTCGATATTGGGGGAACTATGGAAGGCACCACCTTGGACATGGAAAGTACGAAGCGACAGGAAACTTTGGATAAAAATCAGCAGCGCGCCTCTGAGATCCCACTCGTATAATGTGGCAAGGATATGATGTCGCCAGATGGTGTTATATACTTTTAGTAAATCAAAAATGACGGCAACTAGGTTTTGGCGTTGGCTGGCAGACTCGAGGGACACAAAATTATGAGTGGTAGAGCGACCCTGGAGGAAACCGCCCTGGCTCGGAGCCAGTAGGCCACGTGACTCCAGGACACAACCCAATCATCGCCACACCATACATTCTAGCAGGTTACAAATACAAAGAACGTTGGTAAGGCTGATAGCTATCCACATCCAGCAGGTATTTACCGGGTTTGAGTACCGGAATGGCGGTGTTGTCCCGCCATTGCAATGGAAAGACATCATCGCACCAGATTCGGTTGAAGATGATGAGGAGATGTCGCTTGCAATCAGACAAGAGATGTTTAATCATTTGACTGTGGATCCGATCAGGCCCAGGAGCTGTGTTGGGTCAATGTGCAAGGGCACTGAGGAGCTCCCACTCTGTAAATGGGGCGTTATAGGCTTCACTGTGGCTTGTAATTAACGAGAGGACTTTCCTTTCCATCGGCCGTTTGTGGGTGCGAAAGGCTAGGGTGTTATTCTCCGATGCAGAGGTTTGAGGATAGTGCTCAGCAATCGCGTTTAGGACGATAGATAACACGCCATTGACATTAACGCCAGGGTCACCTGCTGGGGTCTGGTATCCATAAACACATTTGATCTTCGTCCAGACTAGTGGAGGTGACGTATGGCACCCAATGGTCGAGACGTATCTATCCCGACACTCCTGTTTTCGTCCTTTTATAAGCTGGCGAACGCGGCAACGGATCTGTTTAAAGGCAGTAAGGTGCTCTAGGGAAGGGTGCCGCTTATGTCGCTGGAGATCTCGCCGACGCTCTTTAATTGCCTCAGCAACTTCCAGCGACCACCAAGGTCGCACCATAAAGAACGAGGGACTGCGTTTTCCGCCGCACAAACGATCGTTGTAATGACCTGCTCAACCACAAAATCTATGGCACCATGTGGGGGAAATGCAAAGGTGACAGCAAAGGTGAAGGCTGCCCACTCTGCCTTGTTGAAAGCCCATCAAGGTAGGCGTCCATGCACATGACGCTGGGGGAGTGACAGGAAGATGCGGAAGTGGTCACTACCCCACAGGTCGTCATGTGCTCTCCAGTGGACAGATGGGAGAAGTCATGGGTTGCAGAGGGATAAATCAATGGCCGAGTAAGGTCCATGAGCCACACTGAAATGTGTGTGTGTGTGGGGGGGGGGCGTATTTAAGAGGCAGAGATCGAACTGATACAGTAAAGTTCCAACATCTCTGCCTCGGCCAGTCAGCATGGTGCCACCCCACATCATGAACATTAAAATCTCCCAAAAGTAGGAAAGGTGTAGGGAGTTGATCAATCAATGCAGCCAATATGTTCAGGTATACTGCACCATCTGGAGGAAGATATACATTGTGGACAGTTATTTCCTGCAACGTCCTTATCCTGACAGCCATAGCTACAAGAGGGGTGTGAAGGGGCAGAGGTTCACTGTATACTGAGTTCAGGACATAGACACAAACTCCACCTGATGCTCTATTATATTCGCTGCAGTTCTTGTAATACCCCCTATAGCCATGAAGGGCTGGGGTCTGCATTTCCAGGAACTAGGTTTCCTGGAGGGAAATGCAGAAAACAGGTGTAAAGCTTAAGAGTTTCCATAGCTCAGCCATGTGGTTAAAAAACCGCCACAATGAGATTGGGAGGCATGAAACACTCAATGAGGCTGTCTACGCCTCAGGGTCACTGCTGCCACTGGATGAGTACCTGTGCGATCAACATCCTTTGTGTCTGAGGGCCCAGAGACATCTAGTTTTTCGGCAGATGCCAGAATCTCCACTTCACCCTCAGACGTAGTGGTGGTAAGGGTGCTACCGCAATGTCTGGGTTTTTGGGGGTTTTCTTCTTTTTGGTTTTATCTCGCAGCACCTTTGGGTGTTCTGGCTGGGAGGAGTTCACTGTCTCAGGGATTGAGGAAGACTGTGAAGCCCTCTGACCAGTTACCAGTGGTTGCTTCAGCCACTGCAGTTGTCCGCTTTGCCACTGGTAGGAACATGGGTAGGGAGTGACCCAAGTAACCCCTTCCTAGCGAGAGGAGCCGAAGAAGATGTATGCTTCTCGAGCTGAGAAGTGGGGACTGATGTCCCCGATGGTTGGGGGAGCGGGGTGTTACTCCCAAAGTAAGTGGTGCAGGAGCAACAGGGAGGGAAGGGCCATCACCATCAAAGGGGCAGGTGGAGTATGATGGCTCTCAGAGGTAACTGTATGCAGCAGAATGGAAGGTGCTAGAACCGTTGTCATAGCGGCGATGTTAGTGGATGTCATATGCACAGGATGTAGCCCCTCATATTTTCGCTTAGCCTCAGTGTAGGTCAGTCGGTCCAGGGTCTTGTATTCCATGATTTTCCTCTCTTTCTGTAAGATCCAGCAATCTGGCGAGCAAGGTGAATGATGCTCTCCACAGTTGCCACAGATGGGAGGCAGGGGCACACAGAGTATTGGGATGTGATGGACGTCCACAATGGTGGAAGTACAGCAGGAAGACATATGGCTGAACTTCCAGCACTTAAAGCACAACATTGGGGGAGGGATATATGGCTTGACATCACAGTGGTAGACCATCTCCTTGACCTTCTCGGGTAATGTGTTACCCTCAAAGGCCAAGATGAAGGCACTGGTGGGAACCTGATTATCCTTCAGTCCCCCATGGACGTGCCAGACATCTCGCCACTCTAAATTGGCGCATAGCTCGTTGTCAGACTGCAAGAGAAGGGCCCTGTGGAATATAATACGCTGGACCATGTTTAAGCTTTTATGGGGTGTGATGGTAACATATGTCCCCCAACTTCTCACAAGAGAGTAATGCCCATGACGGGCTAGAGGATGCTGTTTTGATCAAGACTGACTCTGACTGCATTTTGGACAAGCCCTCCACCTCCCCAAACTTGTCCTCTAAATGCTCCACAAAAGAAACTGAAGCCCCATTGACATTAAAGATTCCCCATCAACTCTTGTACATATGAGGAACTGAGGGGAATAAGCTTCGCTGCCATCCTTAGCCTGGTGCTCCTCCTATGGTGTGGCCAGGGGTTGTATTTCTTAGCACTGAAGTTAGACTTTGACCTCTTAGAGACTGCTGGTGGTGAATCACCAGCAAGAGATGATGTACTATGCATCAGAGCATGTCATCCGCCCTGATGCCACCCACTCCAACCAGGGGCCCTCCCCATGTGCGCCACCCACCCTCAGCAAAGGTCACCTGGTAGGATGGCCATTGCCAGGAGTCCTGATTCCCCAGGGACGCGGGCATCTACTCCTTGGCATATGTGGGGAGTTAATGGCGCAGGCATTTGCAGAGTGATCCCTGTGTAGTTAGGGGCTACAACCAACAGGGTACATGATGGCCCCACCAAAACAGACTGGCTACCGTGCTGGATTTGAGGTGCAAAGAATTCCATGGTCATCGCTGGCGCAGAAAACGACACTGCATAGTGGATAGAGGAAAATCCACCCAGGCAGGTGTCCTCTCCCAAGAGATGGAGAATGAGCAGGACTGCAATGCCATGACGAGAAAGAGGACTAAAGATCTCAATGTACAATGGACACGATGCACCATGTAAGGTGCCCTTCCCCAAATGGCTCGCTCTTTGGGAAAATTCTGAAAAATAGAGGTCAAACCCTACAGGGGACCATCCCATAAAGGCAGACACGTGTGAGACTCATGTTAGTCGTCTCTTACGGCAGGCAGGAATACCTCGGGCCTATTCTAACCCAAGGACCCGCAGGGCGGCCGCAATAAGTTGACCCTTCGTGCGGTGGCTATTGGGAATAGCAGGGGTTATCACTAAATACTCACGGCATAGAGATTTGTGTAATAATAATGTTCGAGTAGCAACAGTATTAGTAGTACTCGCTTACAATAGTGAAAAGTTCATGTTTTAGGTACTTACAATATTGGTGACCACAGGCAGAGTTAGCAGACATGTTTCTCGCTCTATTCGCCAGAAAAATCCACCATCTCATTCAGTTGGTACAGCACCATATAAATTTGTTGTCATTGAATGTAGCATCTTGTCAGTAGCTTGGAAATGGTCGGGCCCACCACATTGTTTCACAAGTTCAGATGACAGAATGAGCCTATTTACAGTATCTAATGCCAGTCTATTTCTAACATTGGTTTTTATTTAACCCATTTTAGGAAAACTCTTTCACAAGAAGAGTTGGTGTGGAGCAATGACATGCTGCCAGTGCACACTTCGCTAGTTCTTAAAATCATTATTTCCGTCAATATCGCTTTTGTCTTTCACAGCACTCCAGAAGCTATCGGGTTCAGGTACGTTCTTTATTTCGCAGGGAATGTTACTTATTGTGGATTTTCTTCAGTCATTATCTAATTTTGGACATTACTAAGTTCATTGGGATTAACAATTCTAGGCCCACTGATAATGATAGGAAAAAGAAAAGCAGCTTTGGAAGAAGAAGCTGTGGTTGTAGAGAGATTCAGACGGGCTGTAAATGCAAAAGTGGAGTCGTCACCAAAATCGAACCGACCCTTTAACTAACAACCTGTGATACGAAAAATCACGACAGCGAGTTCATTCTTATTAGAATCCAATGAATAAAACAGAAGGAATTGCTGTTGTGGTAGCTTCTGCAAACACCAGACGTTTTTCGAAAGCACTTCCTTGAGGATTCCAGGCAACATTTTGCTTGCCTCACTTGCGGATATATGCAGGGAATGGCAAGTGCGCTTTACCGAAGTGATGCCTAGTAATTCATTCCGCATCCTCTGGCCCCTATCGGAGTTTCTGTCGACCATATTGTTGCATCTGTCTTATGCAAAACATATTATATTCTTAATATCGAAGTCTGCATCTTTGAATACAGGAATTACTCTATTGTACAACCGTTCTGCAGTGGCATCTGGATGAAACATTTCAGTTTAATCAAGATGATACACCTGTGCCAACTTCAAAAAGTGTTCCACATTTTTATTTTTGTCATTGTGGTACCTCATACATAGAAGCTTCTCACGGTGCTGACATCAGTGGAGTCAATTACGACGCTATACTTCACTTTGTTCAAAATGTCTGTCAATTCTCCACTGTCACACTTACTAATCATATTTTTTACAGTCTTTATGCCTTTGGTGCGAAGTAATTTAAATCACATAGCAATATCAGCCACTATAATTAGCCTCGCAGAGGGCAACTAGTTTAGGTGGAAGTCTTAGCTTACAGCAACATTATATTCCGCGAGAAAAGCACATGACTGCTGTGGTGCCACCGTCAGACACCACACTTGCTAGGTGGTAGCTTAAATCGGCCGCGGTCCTCTAGTACATGTCGGACCCGCGTGTCGCCACTGTGTTATCGCAGACCGAGCGCCACCACATGGCAGGTCTCGAGAGACTGACTAGAACTCGGCCCAGTAGTACGGACGACCTAGCAAGGCGCAGTTATCCATATCTGGAGAGAGTCTCACTTGTGTTCACCATAGAGATGTACAAGAAGAAATTAAAGATAAGTATATGAGAAGCTCCGTTCTTTTCCTTATAGCTTTTACCACATGTCCTGTTTCAGATTTAACGCAGGACGGCGTGATTTGACGCGTGCCCTATCGGCTACTTCATTGTGGACTGGCTGCTCTTGTCAGTCCACAACAACTGCATTTCAGCCCCTCTTACTTTTTTTTTGCGACACAGTTTTCCTGCTGTTACTACTTGAAGTGCTGTGCTTAAAGTTCTCGAGTCTGTCCAAAGCCAGGACCATTTAAGTTTTTTGCTTAGCTGCCTGTGCATGGGTTTTCAGCACCGGTAACTCTGCTGTATAAACAGATTTGAACAATACACAATGCGCACGGAAAACATTGTCGTTAAAGGGGCCGCTCCAAACAAGGACTTCTGGATTTTATTTCCATCGCTTTTGGTACTTCAGTTTTCTGTGTAGCAGTTTCGTTGAGTTATCGCATCTCAAAATTTTTTCCCCAGAGTTCCACAGCTTACTCTCTTGGCTATTTCCTCCTTACTCTCGCATCCGGAGTCACACATTTTGGTAAACAGTACTTCATTCCTAATTTTAAACCGTAATACCCGTACAGGAACTCACGATTAGTGAGTGTGGACGACTAACGAAAGGCGTCACGCGACAGCAACTAACAATAATTATTAGTGCCTTAGGTTTGCTTGCCTCTGTTATTGAAGTGCACGATCTAAAAGTTAATCTAGGCCAGAGTGCTGTCAGAATAATTTGTTTACATTCGTTTAATTTCTCTATGACAAGCAAGCAAGGAAAATTATCATATATTTAGCCGATATCGTAAAATGTATTATCGTACATCGCACAAATTATGGTATGCCCACATAGTTATCGTACGATAATCTCAGACTTCGTGAACAGAGGTGAGATGAAGGCAGTACCGACTTCTTCTCGCAGTGTTGGCAACATTAGCCGTGTTGTATGTTTTGTGCTTGTACGAAAGCAGAGATGACAAACGCGCAAATACTGGCAGCGCTGTAAGACAATTGAATATCTTCCATCTAGTGCCAATGTGTTCCGCTAGTAGCAGCACCAGTTTCGGTTGCTTGGATGAGAGGTGCAATTCGTATTGAGTGTGTAAGAAGCAGTTATTAATTTTATGTACCTATTGTTCATTTCACCTTAGTCTATTGCGAATTTGTTGTGCAGTTTTGTTTTATCAAGTGAATTGCTGTACTACTGCCATCGTTTTCAAAATGTATTTGTTTGGTAGAGTAATGCTTCGAGTAGCGTACGGAGATATATGGATACGCGAGTATGATGGTAGTGGAGGCTTCCATGCAAGCGTTTGGAATTTCTTGGTGAGGTAGGTTACGGCAGATTCGATATCTTCAGCGTTTTCTAGCCGCAAAGTGGATCGAACGGAGTTTGAAAAAAGTCGAGGAAAATGTTGCTATTGTGTTTCAATTTTAGAGGCCTCTTTTGACTATGTTGTTCTGGCTATGTTGGGACGACTGAACGTCTGCCTTACGTGAGCTTGTTTACTTTTTGTATATCCACGAACGCTAGTGTATTTTTAGTAATAGCGACATAAAATACGTGTGGGCGCTATCTTCTGTTGAACGAGATGTGTCCCATATCGACAGTTCCGTGTTCGACGAATGATTAATTTTCAGAGTGCACTAGAGGAAATTGGGCAATTATGCAGTTTAGGGGGCACATGCGCTGATCACGAGAAAGGAAACACGTATTTCTGAAGATACGGAATAACAAAAAAATTTTAATTTCAAAAATTATGTTAGTCATATCTGATGCGCTCGTCACCAAAAAAGTACTATTTTCATATGGATGCAAAAAAGATCAATTAACTGCCTCAAAATTTTTTTTATCAGAAATGATGTATTGCATATGTACGCACGGAATTTCAAAAGCTTTTTTTCCCCATAAAAGATGGAATTAAACAAATATATTTGAGAAAATTTTATTATTTTGTACAGACGTATATTAAAGCTCGAATCACAGATTTGATAAAAACAGCTACCTCAAGTTAATTTGCAGCATTAGGATAGATTTTTCGAACATGCTATAAAAAATTGTGGAATGGATTTTCCCCAAAACGTTGACGCCAGACACATTCCGCCAGGTAGTTATTCAGCATAGCACGGTGAGTTCCGAAACGCCTTTTGTTTTTTTCTTCAGCTCTTTGCCGGACTGACTCCATGTGATTTGTGGTTGCGTTTGTAAAGGGATCGATAAAATAAAGCGATTGATTAACAGTCAGATGATTGTAGCCCAAGTTACCTATGGTGTTGTAAGCTAGCCACAAATCAGAAACTACTGTGGTTCCAGGCAAAACATACTGTTGCAAAATTTGCAGCAAATGGGTAGCATCACGTCGTGGTACAGTAACCATAAAGCTTTGCTTTGTTTCAACGTCATAACCACCAAAGACCCATTGCCCCCGCACCGTATGACCTCGATGGTGCTTTCTCCTGACGAAGCAGCTCTATTTCAACATATACGCTTAATCTTCAGAAATACGCGTTTCCTTAAAAAAATAGGTAATTTTCACGTGATCAGCGCATGTACCCCATAAACTGCATAAGTGCCGGAAATTGGTTTAGCATGAGAGAAAACGATAAGTTTTTTATTGGATGTAACTGCATGTGAAAAGTTGTCGACGTTATTTCATTTGAATATGTATGGAGCAAATTATGGACTACCAAAGACTAATGCATTCGATTAACGGCTCAAACGCATAAAGTCACTTATCGTTGTTGTATGGGCAAGCTGCACAATTCATGATCTATATGATTATTTTCCCATGACTGCCCTAATATATTTCATTATGTCCAAAAGTATCTCCTTGGACTTCTAAACATTTCAGTGCCTCTTTAAAAAGCGCCGAATACCCATCGACCTGTTGCGTTATTTCTCTCCCAAGTTTTCTTTTTCCAAATGGTGATTCATCAATTTACAAAATTCTTTCCCATCAAATGTTTCATTTTTCTCGAAACACAACTACAAACTTCCACTCAGCTACGCATAGATTGACAGGTTGGTAAGAAATTTAATTGCTGCTAAATTTAAACATCAAACGAAGTCGTAAAACGGTAGTTTTCTACTGCAAACCAGCAGCCTATCCTTCAAAGATCCCCAAACCACACACACTGAGCATTGTTTCTCGTACCAATTATTGGTAAACGTTACGTATTGGAACGTCTCGTATTTCTAATAGCTAATTTATGTGCGTTGTATGTGTTATGCACCGAAATAATCAGGAAAGTTATTTGTGACGCGTAAAGCATTTCTCCATTTATCCTGTATTTTCATTACTTTAAAGTGTCTCAAATATGGAGCGAACTTTTGCAACTTAGAAATCGTTCAAGGAATGAGGAAGCCTAGATTCTCATAGCGTCATATTGACGTCAAACGGAACGAAAAAAAAAAGTTCAGTTCAGAATTCACGACTCATCTTACAGATAAGATGTTCTGACACTGGCAGTAGACCATAGCGTTTATCATGAAAGAAAGATGCTATGGCTCTTTAAAGAGCGCCGAGTACCTATTCCCCTCCCAAATTTTTTCTTGTCATATAGAGATTCATAAATTTCCCACCAAGTTTTTCGTTCTTCTCTAAACACGCAGCAATGTAGACTTCCCTATAGTATTCTTTCCGATCAACAACAGGTTGACAATCAGTAACAAATGTGTGTGCTGTTACAACCATACACCCAAAAGTACGTCAATCGCGAAAGGGTATTTATCTGTAGTTTGCTACCTGCAAACCAGGAACCTTTTCTTACCGAACATTGTTTCTCGTGTCCATTACTCCCTTTTACCCTACACTTCCATATGAAACTGTCACTAAAGATCTTGTTCGCTACCCGCTTCATTACTGAATGACGCATGTTACCAGCGTTGCCAACTCTCCAAAACGAAATAAGCTAAATGTGCGTACAAAAGATACTTAAAAAAGGTGAAATACAATTAAGGTATATTATGCGCAATTTTATTTTTGCTATAATTATACTGTGTAACAGGATACTGGTTCCGTTTTTTCGTTGTTTGATCTGTGCTAATTGTGTCCTCCGTTTTCGTACTAGAATGTAATAGCAACGAAGCAAGCTTGTCCTTCATAGAAACGTCACTGAACCAGCGCGCCGATGAGCGTTAAGCATTAGCCTTGTACTGCTTCTGCGTTTTGGAGCAGTGACGTCATCTGTCGCCAAGGTCTGAATAGTCGCCCTTATGATACTGGATCCACTTTTTCGTTGTTTGATCTTTTCTAATTGTCTCCTACCTTTCTCGTTTTTTTAATCGTGTGCTTGGTTTTGCAGAAGTGCTACCATCTTTGATGGCTGGACCTCGTGTAGGGTAGTCAGGTAGAGGTTATCTTTTTATTGGCGTTGGCAGGGCTTTGGGCTCATGGTCCTTGACACATGCAAAATACTTCTATTACTCTTTATTGGAAGATTATTGATCACGGTACCTCTATTCTGTGCCATGGTTCTGGATCTACTAAGCCTACATCTTCTAATTGCCTTGTAATTGGACGCAAGGTATCGATTTCATCGAAAAGTGCTCTTGTTTTGGTAATGACTAGATCTGCTATAGTTAGTAATCCTGTTTCTTGATAACGTATGTGAATTCGAGGCCACCGAGAGGCGCGAAATATGATACGAAGGCAGCGCTTTTGGAGAGTCTGCAGTTTTTGTATGTTAGATTTGCAAGTTGCACCCCACAAGCCACAACCATATGGCATCATGGGGACGATCGTGGCCTGGTATAATCTAAGTTTTGTGCGAAGTGACATATCTGTACTACTAAAAATGCATAAAGGTCATGGATAGTGCGGATAACCTTCTCACGCTTGAGTTGTATGTGTAAGCTATATGTTAACTTACTGTCAATTGTTACGCCAAGGTAGCGAGTACTGGTGGTCCAAACAACGTTTTGGTTTTGAATCGTGAGTGTTCTATTCAAGATCGGACGTTTTCTAGTAAATAAGATAGCTTTCATTGTATTAGCGTTTATCTTGATCTTGTTATCGATGGCCTACAGTTGCAAGATGTCCAATTGATGTTGCAGTCTGTTGATGACGGTATTAATCTGTCAGCTTCTCGTCATCAAGGCCGTACCAACTGCAAATTGCGTTAATAGCGTATGTGGTAATTTGGGTAAATCATTGACATATACAGTGAAGAGGACTCGCAAAATCACCGATCGCTGCGGAATACCGTCTCGTTGTCTTCATTTCAGACCTGTAGCCTTAGATTTTGCACAAAAAATAGTTTGTCCTGAAGGAAGTTGTCAATTGTTTTCAAGTAGCATTCCGGTAGATCTGTGGTATCTGTAGTGTGGCTATTAGCTTATCCGCCACACTTTATCGTAAGCCTTTTATACGTCTAAAAATATAGCAGCTGTATAATTTGACAGATTCATGTTGTAGGAGAGAAACTCGGAAATCCGTAGTAGTTGACTCTCGGCTGACAATTTGTGCTGAAACGCAAACTGTTGTGGTGGAATAATGTTTTCCAGCAGAGTGGGACGAATCCTTACCAGCAGTTGTCTCTCTAGGAGTTTCCCAAAAGTTGAGAGAAGGCTGGTAGGTCTGTGGTTCGCCGGGTCTTGCAGGGATTCGTGCTATTTTCCACTGTGTAGGAAAATATTCATTCAACGAGCAGCTGTTGTTGAGTCTAGTCAAGAGGACAAGAGGTTTCCTCTGGAGGTGCTTGATGTGTTTGTGATTTTATCTGGTCCTGGTGCAGAGTGGGAACCGAGATTCTTAATGATTCGTCGGAGCTCTCCGGGCGTTGCTCTGCTGACAGTTTGTCTAATCCGGTGAGCAGTCATTCTTGTCTGTGCGTCTTCGTGGTCATCATTTTCTTAATCAGCTAAATATAAGGTATTCATACGTCGTAGCGAATCGCTCTGCACGTTCAAGTGGTTCGAATATCAGTTGCCCTGCGTGTTGTAGTGCTGTTTTTGGCGTTCTTGGCTGCCGCACATTTCTTGTGAGTTGCCACTCATGGCGGTACTGAAGGTGGATAGTTGACATTTTGTCTTCCCAAAGTTCTGATCGCCACTCTTGATCACGTAAGTTCTAGTGACAATTCCTTCATTTCCCTGCGGTAGACAGGATTTCTTGTGTTCTGCCACTTCTTCCTGTTTCGGTTTTTTAAGTCCTGAAGCTCGGGTGGAAATTCCTCGTAAAATGAATTTGCAAACGTTACAGTGGTGGATGCCTGTTTGACCGCTCGTCGAATCTTGGTCGAGAGTGTGGCTATTGTGTGATCGGTAGCTTCGATTGTTGAAACGTCTTCCGTGGGGGAGACGTTATTGTGAAGCCATCGTTGAAAGTGGTCCCAGTATATAACATGTTTGGAGAATGGTGCTGGGGATGGAATGGCGTTTATTAAGCGTCCAAGAACGGGATGGTGGCGTGACGTCGTTTATGGTCTTGAGGCGTAGGTTAGGATTTATATTTTGTACCATGACGATTTCGAGGACGGCTTTTGGTATATATGTAGGGTCTTCAGGGCCGATCGTTAGGGCTTGTACCCGTACTTAAAGATCGTAGAGACTGTTTCCTCTTGCATTGCCCCGTCTCGAATTCCACGCGAGATACTTAGCATTTAGATCGCCACCTAGGAGCACTTTGTCGTACAAGTCAAAAAGTTGGATGAAATCTTGTTCATGGAAAGAATCCGCAGGGCTGAGGTATGCTGCCTGAAAAAAACGCACCCCCAGAACAGGCCATGAAGTCCCAACGGTACCGACCGGCCACCGTGTCATCCTCACCGTAGGCGGAGGGGCATGTGGTCAGTATACCGCTCTCCCAGTTTCTGAAACTGGAGCCGCTACTTCTCAATCAAGTAGCTCCTCAGTTTGCCTCACAAGGGCTGAGTGGACCCCGCTTGCCAACAGCACTCGGCAGATCAGATGGTCACTCATCCAAGTCCTAGCCCAGCCTGACAGCGCATAACTTCGGTATCTGACTGGAACCGGTGTTACCACTGTGGCAAGGCCGTTGGCGAAGTATGCTGCCACCAGTGTCAATTTTCCACCAGAGGTTCCAGTTGTCACCGCCGTTGCTTCAAGTGTGGAGAGACGTGGGAGGTCTTCATGCTTGTAAGTAAGAGATGAACGAAACAACATAGCCATTCCTCCACCTCTTCTGTTTGGTCGGTCCGTTTGATATGTAGTCATATTTTTTATCTTAAAGGTATGTGTCGGTCTCAGGTGCGTTTCTGATAGGAGCAGTACATCAATTTTGTCTTTCTATAAGGTCTGTTAGTTCTGGTTTCTGTTTGCTTACTCCATTTGCATTATAGACACAAATTGTGACGTTCTGCATTAGTTGTCTCTGTTCCATTATTCGTCAGAGAAAATACCCATTACATCCTCAGTCAGTATGAGGATTTTGGTTTTTCTGTTGTGGTTTCTGTTAGGAGATGGTTGGGTGGTGAGCAGTTGCCAGTGTCTTCAGTGAGGGAAAGAAGGCTTCTGCGAAGTTGAAGGTGGGTGTCTGTCTGACCGTGCTGGGTTCCTGTCTGCATCAGTGACAGTCTGTAGGCCTTAATGGCTTTCTGGAATTCCTCACACCCCCTCCAGGAGGCAGGGCGGCCTGTTTGTCCAGTTTGCACATTTTGGTGGTTTCGATCGTGGATGGGTACAATTTTTGGAGAGGTGGTGACCACCACATTGCACACGGCGTACTGGCAGGGAAGAATAATTGCCCGAATGGTAAAATTTTTGGTATTTTTTACATTGGGCAGGGCCTTCTTGGGCGTGATAATCCTCTACCAAGACCTTTGTTTGAACATAATTTAATGTCGTAAATAGCTTAATGATTGGTTCCCTTTGGGAGCGTGATGCTGGTTGGGGAATGAGTCTTCTCCTGTGGAGATCCCGCTTCTTGAATTGGTGCACTAATGAAATTTTGAAGTTGAGGTGAGTTAGTTCGGCCTTGACCTCCTTCTGAGATTTCTTCAGGGATTGTCTTGATTACAACTTATAGTTCCCTTTCCTCTGCAGGTTGGTGGGTAAACAGCGGCATTTTGATTTGTTGAAAGAGAATTTAAGGCAAGTAAGTGATCCTAAATTGACTCAAAATGGTATTTTATCTGGTTGTTACGATATAGGACCTTCACAGGACATTTGATGCGTCCTTTAAGAGCGGCATTCAGTGCGAGATATTTTACCGCATAATTAATGGTGTTTGGGGGGACCGTGGACTTTGGAGGTTGAGAAGTGGTGGCATTGGAAGGTTCTGATTGTGGTTCTACAGAGTTGGTTTCGTCTGTAGCAGGGGCTGAATATTTATTATGGGTGGTAACGTATCGATTTCTTGCTGGCCACTGGTAGGTATAGTGAACGTCTTCTTTTGTTCTTCTTTTCCCCCTTGACGATTTGGAAGGGCAGTTCCAGTTCTTGCGAGTCATCTTGAATGGCCATGGCATCTGTGGGTTCCAGGTCCCGGGATTTACTCTGGATGGGTGAGTCATCTTCTGAGATGTCGCTATTGGATGGGAGATTCTCCAGTATGCTTCTGATGGCAGCTTTTTGTGCTGAGAGGTCTCGGTCTTGTCGTAATCATATGATCTTTTCATGTATAAAGCGTTGACAGAGGTCCTTGGATGATTCGGCATCACTGGGAGGTGGGTCTGAGTGGTGGGTAGTCTTAGTCACGGGATCGTCCTCAGCCCTCAAGTCCTGGCCTGGCCTCGAGGAATACGGACTGACGACCCGCGGGTGGGGCCCTGGCTCCTCTTCGTGCCCTGACCTATCCATTCCTAGAAGTGCGGCTATCCTACACAATCTCGCCTGATCTCTGTCGGCCTAACACTGTTAGACACGAAAATTTCGCCTTTCACGGTGCACAGCACCGGTTTATTCCGGTGAGAACCGCTATTTGACAATTACTAAGCGATCGGTAAGGAACGTCTCGCTCGCACTGAGAGGTCGCTCACAGGTCGCGAATGCTTCCTGCTCGGGCTCGCCGATGCTACGTCTTTGTACCAGCATGTCATTTATAGAAACGTCTCTGTACTGGAGAGCCAAGCCAGTTATGTATCTGTCTTTACTGTGTTGCAGACGCAGTAGATTGCCGAACAGCGTCGTCTTCCATCGACGCATCCGTGGAGTAGTCTATATCTTAATCCAGGCTCCTTGCCGTGGTCATCAACAAATCGTTCCCCTTCCTCCTTTGCCAGGTCGTCGTCAATGGAGTGACTCACGGGCCCGCACGGTGGTCAGTCCCATCCGGAGCGCTGCTAGGTGCGTCCGTTCGCTTCGACTTTCTGGTAGCAGAATGGTAGTAGCAAGCGCGCGGGCGGTCCGCATCTTTGTAACTCTCTATTCGTTGTGGGTAATGTAGCATTTACCTGTAGGCATTTACTATAGTTAAATTCCTTTATCTTGGCGGCTCGCGCATGTCCGCCCAGGCGCGGGAGATTGCTGCGTTGCCAGTTGCAAACGACGCACGCGCCAAGAGAAGCAGCGCCATAGTATAGTGTAGTTCGCAAACTTACGTTCAGGGGGGAGCGCGCAGTTTATGAAGTAAAGCCACCACGGCCGCATTAACCCTTTCGCTGCTACAGAGACGTGCTCCCCGCACAGCGCGATTTTGTAATCACTGCACTGCTCGCCTGTGCAGACAAAAAAAATGGTTCAAATGGCTCTGAGCACTATGGGACTCAACTGCTGTGGTCATAAGTCCCCTAGAACTTAGAACTACTTAAACCTAACTAACCTAAGGACAGCACACAACACCATGTGCAGACACATGGTGTTCAGACTGCTTTGACACATCATTCTAGTTCACAAAAACTATTTGGCCCAAAAATTTGATTTTTACACATCTTCGTGACTGATACCTTCCCCCCCCATAAATGACTTAATTTTGTTTCGATGTTCAACGCAGTTATTGTGCAGCATTAAATGTAGTAAACCATTGCACGAAATTTTGAAGAGTTTGCAGAGGTAAAAGTCCATAGCGTATACTTTCCGTATGGTCGATTTTAGTTGCCACAGTGTTGAGAACGAAATGTGGACAAGATACCGAAATTTCATATAAAATTTACTGTATAACAATCTCATTTAAGTACCAGATAGGTGTCGTATGTAATATTGAGAAATATTCCATCTTTCGCGACTGTAATAAAAGTTTTATTTACACCGGGCGCGTTTGGCTTTATTTTAAAGCACTTAAATCAATCAAAAGTAAGTAGACAAAATACATTAAACAAAACTGTGGACTTACAAAAACATTAGGACTTTAATATACTGTGTATCAGTGAAGTGAAGTGCTCTGAGCTATGTCAAATATAATTTTTGTGTGTGGCACACACAAACAGCATTTATTTGTTAAAACACTCATCAGCCGACACAAACGTTGAATATTGTTACCGCAGCACTAAACTATGGAAGGTGACTTGGCAATGGAGGAGACAAAATACTGTCCACTGAAGATACTTCAAAACAGAAAAACGCGTCTGGTCTAAATAAGACGCTTATTACAGTTGCAGAAGAGGAATATATTTCAATACCATTGGTAAAACTGCGACTGTGGAACAAAAACAAGAAAGAGAACATGAGTATTATTGTGTATGTGCCCTACCTTTCATTGTTGTCAATCGCCGCGATTGTCTTCTGCATCACTGTAGGCAGTGTCGCAGTCCGAATCATCAGGTCTTAGTGATGACGATGGGTTCAAGCAGATTGTCAATTAAAATTTCCCTGTCCATGTCCTCCTGTAGCCTTTGTGCGTGCCGAACACATTCAGCCCATGCTGAAGGAGTAATACTGTCAAGTGCTTCGTGCAAAAGCCTTTCTGTATCGGCAATTTTAAATGTCACGTTTCGTTCTGCGACATACCCTTTTACTTGTGCCCAAATTAACTCTATCGGATTGTATTGACAATGATACGGTGGCAATCGCAAAACTGTGTGTCCATGTTCCTGTGAAATACAATCCATTTCATAAACTTTTGCGCGAGACTGCTACGAACGTGACGATCTTCGCCGTCCTCTCTACTGCAACTGCCGTAGCTTCGGAAGTCTGCAGTACAGGAGTCGGTGCAACATAATGCTTAATCGACCTCTTGATGTAGATGAGCGTCTCGCCGCCATGCGTGAGCTGATCATTGCGGTAGCAATGATAATTGGCGATGTTGGCCCTCAGTCCCGGTTTCAGGTGCGTCTCAGACACCAGGAGGAGGTCGATGTTTTCATCTTAGAGAAACTGACGCACTTCCAGTAAGTCGTGATAGATACTGTTGGCATTATACGTTGCACTGCGGAGTTCCTCGTATCTGCGGGCTCTATTCATTGTTGGATGAAGAAGCTGCATGTGATTGCCCAAAGGCGCTTCTGATGACCGCTTCGACCGTGGAGGCGACGGTGTCAGGTAACGTTTGAATTGCCCTACTCATCTCGGTGATAGCCGCCGTCATAGTCTTCATGAGTTCCAAGACGTCTGTGAGGCTGATAGATTGCTGCCGGGGTTGTTGTCGATGCTCTGGGTGTTTTGGATGTCTCCCACGCAGTAGCTGGAAAGACGAGGAGTCCAGGATGACCTTCAGTGGCGCGCGCCTTCGGGGCAACGTCAACACCAACAACTGCCGCAGCGGTGAGACTTTGTGTAGTGTGCGCCGTGAGACGCTGCGTCAGTGGAGCAGGAGCCGAACGTACGGCGTCAGTGGTTCGTCGACTTCCTTGGGTGCTGCGGATCACATTGGCCCCAACATTTCTTGCGTTGGGACGAAGTGGTGGAAGGCCTCTCGGCCTCCTCCTAGCATCCTTATGCTTGAGACACGCGCGAAAGTTTGCCAGGTGATTGCCGCCGCATAAGCCGCACTTCGCAGTGTTTTCCTTCGATACAGTGCACTGTCTGCTGTCATGTGGACCGCCACACTTAACACAAACAAATGGCATTGTGCAGTGGCGGGCCACATGACTAAAACGCCCTGGCATCACAAGCACTGGGTGACTCCTCGGGATCGATGGAGTTTCTCCAAAGTAACTGCGAGTCTGTAGATCCTGGTAAGTTGAAAGATCTTCCTCTGGTCGACGTGTCAGACAGCACGGCGACATGAAGTCCCAATTTCTTCTAGGTGCCTGGCAGCCGGTGGTAATGAAGCCAATATCTTCTAATTCTTCTTATAGGTGGTCATTGGAGAGCGATGACACTGTCCTACGGATCACGACCTTCAGAGTAAGCGGTCTCACCATCGGAAACGTGTAATTTGGAATGCCGTTTGTCCCAAGCATATCCATGACCTTCATGTAGTCTTCTGTTGACGTCACCGTGAGTTAATGTTTGTTGTAGATGCTGCTTCAGTCAATCATACAGCGTTTTACTATACAACGATCAGTGTATCTGTTGCTGCTGCTGCTGCTGCGCGTCAGTCTGCAGTTTCCCCCTGCGGGTTTGGGGGTAAGAAAAGGCCTGCAGTATTACTGTCTTCGTAAGAGGCGACTAAAAGGAGTCTCACACGTTTTGGCTTTTATGTGATGGTGCCCTCTTGGGTTTGACCTCCATCTTTCAAAATTCTTCTGAAGAGTGAGCCAATTGGGGAAGGGCCCCTTACATGGTGCATTGTGTTCATCATGTATTGAGACCTTTAGTCAGCTTTCTCGTCGTCACATTGCAGTTCCGCTCATTCTCCACCTCTTGGGCGAGGATACATTCCTTGGTGCAATTTCCATCACACACTGTGTTGTGTTGCTTTCTGCGGATACCACGACCATAGACTTCCTTGCACCCAATATCCAGCTCGGTAGCCAGTCCATTGTGGTGAGGCCGCCATGTACCCTGTTGGTTGCAGCCCCTTGACAACACAGGGATTGCTCTGCTGATGTCTGCGCCATTAACTCCTCACGAATGCCAAGGAGTAGATGTCCATCTCCCCGTGGCATCAGGACTCCTGGCATTGGCCATCCTGCCAGGTGGCCCTTGCTGAGGCTGGGTGGCGCTCGTAGGGAGGGCCCCTGGTCAGAGTGAGTCGCATCAGGGTGGATGACCCGCAGTGAAGTGTGGTATATCATCTCTCGGTGGTGGCCAGCCGCCAGCAGTCTCTAAGCGTTCTTGGACTCAATTCATAGCTCAGAAATAAGATTCAAAAGAGCGAAAGGCTCAGGATGGCAGCAACACTTATTTGCCCCAGCTCCTAGTTTGTACAAGAGCTGATGGGAGTCTTTCATGGCAACGAAGCCTCAATTCTTTGTAGAGCATTTAGAGGACAAGTATGGGGACGTGGTGTGCTTGTCAAAAATGCGCTCTGGGTCAGTCTTGCTAGAAACTGCACCCTCTGCCCAGTCACATAGGTTACCCACTTGTGACAAGTTGGGGATGTTTCAGTTTGCGTCACACCCCCATAAAAGTTTAAATATGGTCCAGGGTATTATTTTCCATAGGGACCTTCTTTTGCAGGCTGACGAGCTGCCCGCCAATTTAGAGCGCCGAGGTGTTCATTTCGTATGGTGCGTTCATTGGGGACTGAGGGATAATCAGGTTGCCACCAGTGCCTTCTCTTGGCCTTCGAAGGTAATAAATTACCTGAGAACGTCAAGGTGATGGTCTACCGCTGTGACGTCATGCCCTACATCCCTCCCCTGATGCGGTGCTTTAAGTGCTGGAAGTTCGGTCATATGTCTTCCTGCTGTACTTCCAGCCTCACATGTCGAGATTGCGGACGCCCATCACATCCCAATACTCCATGTGCCCCGCCTCCTATCTGTGTTAGCTGTGGAGAACACCATTCCCCCTGCTCGCCAGACTGTAGGATATTCCAGAAAGAAGATAATGGAATATAAGACCCTGGACCGCCTGACCTACACAGAGACTAAGCGAAAATGAGAGTCTACATCCTGTACCAATGACATCAACCTACACCGCTGCTGCAACGGTTCTCCCATCTCCCATGTCCTCACGTGCAGTTGGCTGATGTGTCAGAATCCACCTGCCCCTTTCAATGTGGAGGGCACATCCCTCTGTGTTGCTACTGCTCCATCTACTTCAGGAGCAACACCCCCCCCCCCCAACCGTTGGGGACATCAGTTCCCACTTTGCAGCCGGAGAAGCGTAAGACTTCTTTGGCTCCTCTCGCTGGCAAGGGATCCCTTGGGCACCTCCTTCGCAAATTCAGACAAGTGGAAAAGCGGACACCAGCCAGTGGTTGAAGCAACCACAGGTTGTAGGACTTCATAGTCCTTGTCCGTCCCTGCGACTGACCCGGTGAAGCCCTCCCAGCCAGAACCACCAAAGGCACAGTGCGAAAAGCTGAAAAAGAAATAGGCTCCCAAGAATCCAGCCATATTGGTGGCACCCATACCAACGCTACCTACAATCTCAGCTTCTGAGGATGAGGTCGAGATTCTGGAGTCTGCTGAGGACGTGGATATCGCTGGACCCTCGGACGCAATGGATGTCACTCGTGTGGGTACTGAATTAGTGGCAGCAAGTGACCCAGTGGCGTAATCTGCCTCCCCAGTCCCTTTACGCATTTCTCAGCCATGGACAATGTCATCCTCCAGTGGAACTGCGTCGGTTTCTTTCACCATCTTGCTGAGCTCTGACAACTTCTCAGCCTTCACCCTTTCTTCTGCATTGCTCTTCAAGAAACTTGGTTTCTAGTGATGCAAACCCCCACCCTCCGTGGCTATCGGGTTTATTATAAGAACTGGGCAGCTTATGAAAGGGTATCTGGTGGCGTCTGCATCTATATCCTTCACTCTCTTCACAGCGAGCCTGTTCGTCTGCAAACACCTTTACAGGCTGTCGCTGTTCGGGTGTGGACGCCTCAGGTTGTTACTGTCTGCAGTCTGTATCCTCCACTGGATGGTGATGTCCTGCAGCATGCCTTCAAGGCCCATAACCCTCTGTGTGGTATATCAGTGGCAGTGGGAAGAGCCAGCACCAATGAACATCTATTGGCACAGCTCGACCTTTCCATGTTAAATGATGGTGCCTTCACACATTTCAGTGTGGCGCATGGCACATACTCAGCCATCGAACTTTCGATTTGCAGCCCTAGCCTCTTACTGTCTGTCCAATGAAGTGTGCATGACAACCTGTGTGGTAGCGACCATTTTCCGATCTTTCTGTCGCTGCCACAGCGTCACTCTTCTGGGCGCCCATGCAGATGGGCTATGAGTAAGGTTGACTGGGACTTGTTCTGCTGCATTGCCGCTATTGAGCGTCTTTCCAATGAAACCATTGATGCGGTGGTTCATTCGGTGACCACCGTCATCGTTATTGCCGCAGAATCTGCCATTCCACGGTCTTCTGGGTCCCTTCGGCGGAGGACTGTGCCCTGGTGGTCGCCTGCGATCGCTGAGCCGATTAAAGATCGTAGGCGGGCGCTCCAGCGTCACAAGCAGCATCCCTCATTAGAAAACCTCATTGTCTTTAAACAGCTCCGTGCGTGGGCCTGCCGCATCATTTGCCAACACAAGCAGGAGTGCAGAGAACGGTATGTCTCCACCATTGGCCTCCATATCTCTCCATCGCAGGTTTGGGCCAAGATTAGGCGCCTCTATGGCTATCGGACCCCTGTAAGCGTCCCTGCGCTCTTACTGAATTGAGCAGTTTGTGCGGACTCCGACGTAATTGCAAACCGCTTGGCATAGCATTTGCCCTGAGTTGTGCTTCTGCAAGTTACCCACTGGCCTTCCGCTCCATTAAAGAACGTTTGGAACGTTGGAGCCTTTAATTTACACGCGCCATCCTGAATCCAACAATGTTCCATTCACTGAGTGGGAATTCCACAGTGCCCTAGCCGCTTGCCCTGATACAGTTCCTGGGCCCGATCGCATCCACTGTCAGATGCTGAAACACCTCTTAGTGGACTGCCAGCAACGCCTCCTCGACCTTTACAACCGTATCTGGGTCGAGGGTGAGTTCCAGTCGCAGTGGCGGGAAAGCATCATAATCCCCGATTATGAAACCTGGCAAAAACCCACTGGAGGTAGACAGCTACCGCCCCATTAGCCTCACCAACGTTCTTTGCAAGTTGCTCGAACGCATGGTGAGCTGGCAGTTGAGTTGGGTACTGGAGTCTCGGGGCCTTCTGGCTCCGTCTCAGGGTGGGTTCTGTAAAGGCCGCTCCGCCACCGACAATCTGGTGAGCCTGGAGTCGGCCATCCGTACTGCCTTAGCCCGCCGTCAGCACCTGGTCGCTGTTTTTTTCGACATGCGGAAGGCATACGATACGACAAAGTGACAACACATCCTTTCTACGCTTCATGGTTGGGGTCTTCAAGGTCCGCTGCCCCCCCCAGGGGATCCACAACTCTTTTGTGGATACGTGTGTAGCGAGCACGGGACCCCGAGCTGATGTGGCCTTCCTTCCTTTCCGGGCTGCATACCTTCCCTTTCCGCATCCTTCCCCATCCCCCATCTTCGCCCCCCCCCCCACCTCTGGCTCTTTCCTTCCTTTTCTCCCCCTCTGGGGGAATGGTTTGTGCCTACGTCCGGAGACAGACGCTTGTAAATGTACCACATTCTTCGCATTCCTTACTTGTAAGTCTTCGTTCTTCCTTTGTCCTTCCCTTTTCCTTACCTCTTCTCTCTACTCTTTCCTCCGCTGCGGCGTTTGAGACCTCTTTTTTCCTTTCCCTTTCCCTTTCTCTTTCTTCCTCCCTGTGCGTGTCCGAAGGCCGACCCACGCACTTCCATGCGTAGCCGGTGACGGGGTAACGCGTAATTCCCCGCCCCGGGTAGACATGTAGGACACGTACGTACCCCCTGGTAACGGCCAGGCCCAGGGAGGGGTGATTACCCGAGCTGATACCTTCCGAAAGTGCCGATTGGTCCCTCCGTCCGTTTGTCGGGAGGTGTGCCCTGAGGTGTGAACAATCACCTAAGGCGGGAGTGCCCTCAGAGAGGGCCCCCACAAGGGAGGAGCGCGCCATCGGAGACGCCGGTAATCATGGGGGATTCTTCCGCAATGGTTTCCTCACCTTCCACTATGTCTGCTCACAAACGTAAGTTCACTGAGTCTCAACCACAGTCAGTTCTTCCATCGTTGCCACAGTTCCTTGTTGTTTCTCGGTCTGACGACGGTCACGACTTCTCCACAGTCAACCCTTTCATTATTCAGAAAGGTGTCGACGCAATTGCTGGTCCTGTAAAGTCTTGTTCCAGATTACGGAATGGCACCCTGTTGTTAGAAACACACAGTGCCCTCCAGGCACAAAAATTGCTGCGTACCTCACTACTACACACTTTCCCTGTCCGGGTGGAACCGCACCGTACCTTAAATTCCTCGCGTGGAGTAGTTTATACACGCTCCCTCGATGGACTGTCTGACGAAGAAATTCAGCACTACCTGTCAGACCAGGGCGTAACGGCTGTTCATAGGGTTATGAAAAGGGTTGACACGAAGATCATTCCAACCCGCACTGTCTTTTTGACATTTGATAAAGTGCAACTCCCATCGAAAATCAAAGCAGGCTATGAGATAATTTCCGTTCGTCCTTATGTCCCAAACCCTACGCGTTGCTATCGGTGCCAGCGATTCAATCACACCAGCCAGTCCTGTTCTAATCCGGCCAAATGTGTTACGTGTGGCAGGGATGCCCATGAGGGTGCTTGTCCACCTCCATCCCCTCGCTGCATCAACTGTATGGGTGACCACGCTGCTTCCTCTAGAGATTGCCCAGTTTTTAAGGACGAAAAGCTCATCCAGGAAATAAGAGTGAAGGAAAAGGTGTCGACCTTTGCTGCTCGGAAATCATTCGCCAGTCGACAGCCCACTGTGCCTCAGACAGGCAAATACAGCACTGTCCTTGCTTCTCCTCGGCCAACAAAGGAGGCGGCCACGCAGACTTGCGACCTCACCTTTAGTGCCACGGTCGTCCGATCGGCCAGCGCAAAGATCGCCCGTTCAACTTCACCACTTTCGCCTGCCCACTCTTTGGCTCACCCTTCGTCGGGTTCTGCTAAATCTCGAGCCCAAAGGTCAGACACAAAGTCTTCGAAGAAAGAGCATACTCGTGAAGAGTTTTTACGTACGGCAACTTCACCACCATCGGTTCCTCCTTCCTCTAAACCTCATACTTCCAAGAAGGCTACAAAGAAACCCAGTTCCTCTCCTTCTCCGCCAAGGCGTGTCCCATCCACAGCGCCACCTGGCGGAAATCGCCCGCGGCCGTCTTGTGTCGCCGAGGCGCACTGCTGGTGGGCCGGTCAACCGGCCGATCGCTGGTGGCAGGAGCTGCTCCTGACCAACCTATGGATCAGGATCTTCTGCCTTCGGCTGACTGCCATTCCATGCTGTCGGTCGCAAGCTCTGAGCAGTCGTTGAGTTGACAGCACCCTTGGTCACATTCCTCCATTTTCTGTTCACCCTATGTCCATTATCCACTGGAATATCCGCGGCATTCGAGCCAATCGGGATGAATTGTCGATCCTCTTACGATCCTACTCGCCGGTCATCTTCTGTCTTCAGGAAACAAAGCTGCGTCCTAATGACCGCTTTGTTCTCCCTCATTTTCAGTCCGTCCGATATGACCTCCCCTCTGTGGAAGGCACTCCAGCCCATGGAGGACTCATGATTCTTCTCCATGATACTCTCCATTATCATCCAATCCCCTTAGACAGTTCCTTCCAAGCTGTCGCCGTCCGTCTTTCCCTTTCTGGATACACGTTCTCTCTTTGTACTGTATACATTCCATCATCCACACCGATGGCACGAGCTGATCTCTTCATCTTCTTGGTCAGCTTCCACCCCCCTATTTGCTGGTTGGGGACTTCAATGCCCACCACCCGCTTTGGGGATCTCCACATCCTTGTCCACGTGGCTCCCTATTGCTAGACGTCTTCCACCAAGCGGATCTAGTTTGCCTCAACACTGGGGTCCCCACGTTTTTGTCTGCCTCCACGACAAATTTATCTCATTTGGACCTTGCGATCGGTACTGTTCCGCTTGCTCGGCGCTTCGAATGGTTCGCCCTTGATGATCCACACTCGAGTGACCACTTTCCATGTGTCCTTAGGCTGCAGCCTCAACTGCCATATATGCGCCCGCGACGCTGGAAGTTTGCCCAAGCCGATTGGACACTTTTTTCGTCTCTAGCGACATTCGATGACCGTCGCTTTCCCAGCGTCGACGATGAGGTCACACATTTTACCGACGTTATTCTTACAGCTGCGGAACGTTCAATACCACGCACCTCCGAATTGCCCCGGCGCCCCCCAGTTCCTTGGTGGACCGAGGCATGCCGTGACGCAATCCGTGAGCGGCGACGTGCTCTTCCCATTTTCCGTCACCATCCTACTTTGGCAAACTGTATCCGCTATAAGCAACTCCGTGCGCGATGCCGTCGCGTCATCCACGATAGCAAGAAGGCAAGCTGGCAATTCTTTATTAGCTCCTTTAACACCTTCACTCCCTCCTCGGAAGTTTGGAGTCGGCTTCGACGGTTCTCAGGCGCGCCTAGTTTCTCCCCGGTCTCTGGGCTCACTGTCGCGCATGATACCTTAGTGGACCCCGTCGCAATTTCTAACTCATTGGGTCAGCACTTTGCTGAGATTTCGAGCTCTTCACATTACCCGCCAGCGTTTCTCCCGAAGAAACGTGCAGCGGAAGTGCGACCTCTTGCTTTCTCCTCTCAAAATCGCGAAAGCTACAATACTGTTTTCTCCATGCGGGAACTCCAACATGCCCTCTCTTCTTCTCGCTCCTCCGGCCCTGGATCGGATGGTATCCATGTCAAAATGTTGCTGCATTTATCAACCCATAGTCTGCGTTACCTCCTTCGCCTTTATAATCGAATTTGGACCGACAGTACCTTTCCCAGACGATGGCGGGAAGCTATCGTCGTTCCCATTCCGAAACCTGGAAAGGACAAACATCTCCCCTCTAGCTATCGCCCCATTTCTCTCAAGAGTAGTGTCTGTAAGATTTTGGAGCGTATGGTGAATTACCGTTTAGCTTGGTGGCTGGAATCACGCAGTCTTTTAACACCTGCCCAATGCGGATTCCGAAAGCATCGCTCTGCAGTTGACCATCTTGTTGCTCTCTCCACTTATATCATGAACAATTTTCTCCGGAAACGCCAAACGGTAGCAATATTTTTTGATCTGGAGAGAGCATACGATACCTGTTGGAGGACAGGCATCCTCCGCACACTGTTCTCTTGGGGCTTTCGAGGCCGGCTGCCCCTTTTTCTTCGCGAATTTATGGCAGAGCGAACATTTAGGGTACGGGTGAACACTACTCTCCCGTACTTTCTCTCAAGAAAACGGGGTACCCCAGGGCTCCGTGCTGAGTGTTGTACTGTTCGCCATCGCTATAAATCCAATTATGGATTGTCTCCTTCCTGACGTCTCGGGCTCCCTCTTTGTGGACGATTTTGCGATCTACTACAGCTCTCAACGGACCAGCCTTCTTGAACGCCGTCTTCAAGGATGTCTCGATCGCCTCCACTCTTGGAGCCTCGAAACCGGCTTCCGTTTTTCTCCCAGTAAGACCGTTTGTATTAATTTTTGGCGACGTAAGGAGTTTCTTCCGCCCTCCTTACATCTAGGTCCTGTCAACCTTCAGTTTTCAGACGTCACTAAATTCTTGGGTCTTATGTTTGACAGAAAACTGTGCTGGTCCTCCCACGTTTCCTATCTTTCGGCTCGCTGTCTGCGAACGCTCAACACCCTCCGTGTCCTGAATGGTACCTCCTGGGGAGCGGACCGAGTGGTCCTTCTCCGCCTCTATCGCGCCTTAGTGCGCTCGAAATTGGACTATGGAAGCATAGTCTACTCCTCTGCTCGGCCGTCTATTCTTCGGCGTCTCGACTCTATCCACCACCGTGGATTACGTTTAGCGTCTGGCGCTTTTTACACTAGCCCTGTGGAAAGCCTTTATGCTGAGACTGCTGAACCTCCGCTGTCCAATCGGCGAGCGGTCCTTCTGAGCCGTTATGCTAGCCATCTGTCTTCCATGCCTGCTAATCCAGCCCATGACCCTTTTTTCGACGCCTCCTTTGATGTAGGGTATGCAGGCCGCTCCTCCTCCCTACTACCCCCGGGAGTCCGCTTCCGTCAACTGCTCCATTCTCTTTCCTTCCACTTTCCTAAAACCTTCTTGACAACTTGGGGTACAGCACCGCCTTGGCTCCGTCCCCGGATCTGTCTGCTCCGTGATCTTTGTCAATTTCCCAAGGAAGGTACACCTTCACTTGTTTATCGTCGGGCATTTGCTGCTCTATGTGCACAAATGACGGACGCCACCTTTATTTACACCGACGGCTCGAAAACATCGTTGGGTGTAGGGCATGCCTATATTGTTGGCGACGCCCCAAATCACTTTCGGCTTCCCGACCAGTGTTCGGTTTATACTGCGGAGCTTTTCGCTGTTCTCCAGGCTGTCCACTACATCCGCCGCCATCAGTGTATACAGTACGTAATCTGCTCGGATTCTCTCAGCTCTCTCCTCAGTCTCCAAGCTCTTTATCCTGTGCACCCTCTGGTCCACCGGATTCAGGACTGTCTGCGCTCGCTCCACCTGGGGGGCGTCTCGGTGGCGTTCCTCTGGCTCCCGGGACACGCTGGTATCTGTGGGAATGAGGCGGCCGATATAGCGGCCAAGGCTGCAGTCTCTCTTCCTCGGCCAGCTATTCAATCGCTTCCCTTCACCGATATACGGAGCGGTTTATGTCGCAAAGTTGCTCATTTATGGCTTGAACATTGGTCAACACTTCCCCGAAATAAACTGCGGGAAGTGAAAGCCCTTCCTTGCGCTTGAACCTCTTCCTCCCGAACGCGTCGTCGGGAGGAGGTGATTTTAGCTAGACTCCGGATAGGGCACTGTCTTTTTAGCAATCGACATCTTTTAAGCGGCGATCCTCCCCCACTCTGTCCCCACTGCTCTCAGCTGTGGACGGTAAGACACCTTTTAATTGAATGCCCCTATTTTAATCCGTTGCGCTCCCGTCTCCAGCTATCGCCTGATCTATCGTCGATTTTAGCAGATGACACGCGCTCAGCCGACCGCATTCTGCAGTTTATTAGTGACAGTGAAATGACGTCAGTCATTTGAAGTTTTATCGGGGACCATCAACCCCTCTCTGTAGTGGACTTTTAAGCCTTGTTTCTGCTTTTAGTGTCTCCAATTATTTGAGTTTCGTTCCCATTTTTGCTGTTTTCTATTTTCAGTTTTTATTATTTCCTCAGTCACGGACCGGGCGCTAATGACCATAGCAGTTTTGCGCCCTAAAACCACAAAAAAAAAAAAGGTCCGCTGCCGATTTTCATACGAAATTTTGTGTCGCATCGTACCTTCCGCATGCAAGTTGCGTCCTCCCATAGTTGCCCCCGAGTTCAGGAGAATGGGGTACTGCAGGGATCTGTCTTAAGTGTCTGCCTGTTTTTAATTGCAATTAATGGGAATGTGTCTCAGCTTCCTTGTATGCTGACGACTTCTGCCTCTATTATAGCTCTATTGGCCAGCGACGCACTGTTCACCCTGAGCCACGACTTTATCTAGACAGCGACCCTCTTGCTGTGGTGGACACACATCGGTTTTTGGGTGTGGTTTTTGATACCTGGATGACTTCGCTGCCTCATATTCGGCGGCTTAAACAGATGTGTTAGCGGCATCTGAATGCTCTGTGATGCTTGAGCCACACCTGCTGGGGAGCCGACCGATCTACCCTCCTACGGCTGTACCAGGCGTTAATTCAGTCGGTCTGGATTATGGGACTGGGGCATTCCGAACTAGCCCCATACCAAGCCTCTGTGCAGAGGCTGGTGAACCGCCACTTCATATGCGGCGACGGCTACTTACAGTGCGCCAGGCGTATAAAAATTTGTCCGCACCATACACCCCTGCATACCATACCGTTGCTTAGCCTCCTCTGGCACGGTTATTTCATAACCGGCAACGTGCGACGCAGCCCTATGGGATTCGCGCACAGGATTGCCTCGCTGCGATGTCTATGGCTGGTCTTTTACGTCGCGGTTGGAGCAGATCTCCACCTTGGCTCCTCCGGAGACCCAAACTTATTTTAGATCTGACTAATTTTAAGAAAGATGGCACACCAGATTTTACGTTCCAATCTCTGTTTTTTAACATTTTAGATGTGCATCACGGTTTCACTGTTTATACTGATGGCTCCAAACAGGAGACTTTCCTTGGCTGTTCTGTGGTGTTCCCTGACCATGTTACCCAGATTCGCCTCCCTGCTGAATATACCGTTTTCGCAGCTGAGCTCCACGCGATCCTGAAGGCACTGGAGCTGATGCATCGTGTTCGGGGCGATCGATTTCTTATCTGCTCCGATTCTCTTAGTGCCTTACAATCACTGCAGAACCTATACCCGACTGAGATGGTCCAGCTGATACATGACCAACTGTACTTGCTCCAACGGCGGGGTAAAGAGGTATCCTTCTGCTGGGTGTCTGGTCATGTCGGCATATGGGGCAATGAACAGGCCGATCGGGCTGCCAAGGAGGCCTGCAGAGAGCAGGATGTGGTCCAGTGTCCTATCCCCTTGCAGTCTGTCATCGCTGCACTCCACAGGAAGTGCATGGAGTTGTGGGAGGACGAATGGCTGGCGGTGACGGCCAATAAACTATGGTCGGTAAAGTCAACCACTCGGCCGTGGCGTTCCTCCTGCCGGCTGCTCAGGCGGGAAGAGGTGGCCCTTACACGTCTTCGGATCGGGCACTGTCCTCTGACGCATAGCTATTTATTACGGCGGGAGGATCCTCCGTTTTGTGATGCTTGTGGTGTGCACATCTCTGTCCGGCACATTTTGACAGACTGCATTTTATACCGTGATGCAAGAGCAGAAGCACAAGTTGACGGGGATCTGCCTTGTGTTTTAGCTAACGATGAGACATGTGTGTCTAGGGTTTTTAAGTTTTGTGATGTGTCTGGACTCTGGCCTAAACTTTTAGGCTGGAGGTTTTAGTGTATTGCAGAGTGGCTGACTCCTCCCAGTTTTTCCTTGCGGTCAGCCAGCCACTTCCATCTGCTACATTGTTTTAGCTCCCTCTCCCTTTTTCTTCCTGTGTTGTCCAAGTTTTACTGCTGACGCCCTGCTTCATCCCACGCTTTGGTGTGGGTGAGCACATATTTTCCAATGATTTTTCCCTGTGTTTTATGTTCTGTTTTATGTAAATGTTAGTTTTTTTCCTTGACACCTGTCTCACTATAATACTGAACGGGCGCTGGAGACCTTGCTGTCGTGCGCCCAAAAAACCCCCCTACTCCCTGTGAACAGCATACTTGTGGAGGCAGGTGTCCCTCCACTGCAGTTACATATTAACATTGATCCCACAGTCGGTCGTCCGTCTCCCAGAATGTCGGCCCCAGTCGGGTTATGCAATCACGGTCCGCGTCGGAGAGCTTCTCTCTGGGCTTCGGGTTTTCCCTCTTCCACCTCCTTTCCGGTCCCTTCTGCATACACCTCCGTGGTGTGCGCCCCATCCATGCCTTCGGCTCGAATTGCCACAGGGCCCGAAGGACTCAGTCCTTCCTGACGCCTTCCACTGACGCTTTCTTTCTATCCTTGCCACATATCACGCTCTGGCGTTGTTTACACTGACGGTTTGATGGTTGCTGGTCATGTCTGTTATGCTCTCACTCTAGGGTACCATTGCAAACAACACTCATTGCCGGCTGGCTGCAGTGTTTTCACTGCTGAGCTGGTTGCTATCTTTCGTGCCCTAGAGAATATCCGCTCCTGCTCAGGTGAGTCCATTATCTGTAGCGACTCCCTGAGCAGTTAACGAGCAATCGACCAGTGTTTCCTTCATCTCGTCTGGTGATGGCAATCCAGGAGTCCCTCCATACCCTTGCCCGTTGCGGCCCCTCTGTAGTCTGTGTGGAGCCCTGGTCATGTTGGCATCCTGGGCAATGAACATGTTCACTGCCTGGCCAAACAGGGCACCAGTAAACAAACTCTATACATTGGCCAGTCTTACTCCACAAAGTTTTCGCGCTTTGGGACGCTGAATGGCGCGATCTGACCACACCCAATAAACTCAGTGCTATCAAGGAGACGACGACTGTGTTACGGTCATCCATGCGAGCCACTCGCAGGGACTCAGCTGTCCTTCATAGGCTCCGCATTGGCCACACCCGGCTGATACACAGATACTTACTGTGCTGAGAGGTCCCTCCTCTATGTCGCTGCGGGGTGGCTTTGACAGTGGTCCACATTTTGTTGGCCTGTCCCTTTTTAGCTGTGCTCAGGCAGACATTTTCGCTGACTGATACGCTCCCTGCTCTTTTAACAGATGACACTGCCATGGCGGGCTTAGTTTTGTTTCATTCGGGCAGGGGGCTTTTATCACTTAATCTGAGTGTCATTTTTTTGTGTTGAGTCTAGCCTGTGGCCTACGATTTTAGACTGAGTTTTTAGTGTGTTTTTCGGTGGTTGGCTTTACTTTTTTGTTTCTATGGTCGGCCAACCACTGTCACACTCTGTGTGATTTTAATTCCTTTTGTCTGGTCTCTAAGTCTTTCTTGTCCTGTGTGTCTGTTGTCTTTTCCATTGTTCGTTTTTTTCTGTTTGGGTGTATGAAGTTTTGGAAAAAGGGACCGGTGACTGTAGCAGTGTCGTCCCTTCAATCCCACAAACAAACCAACCAACCAACCAACCTACCTACCTTTGCGGTTCTCTTCAGTCCCGAACACTGAATCAAGAAGCCGTCCCAGCTATGGTAACCAAAGGAACAGAGCGAGAAATCGAAATCGACAACCCTTGAGGCCAAGGATTGCAGTGGCACCCACTCCACCGCTACATACAAGCTCTGTGTCTGAGAATGAGATGGAGCTTCTGACGTTCGCTGCAGTTCTAGATCTCGCTGCTCCCTCACACGATGTATATCACTCCCTAGGCACTCAGTCGGTGGCAGCAGGTGACCCAGCGGCGTAATCTGCCTCCTTGGTCCCTTCACGCCTTTTTCGACTGTGGGCAATGTCATTCTCCAGTGGAATTGCAACAGTTTTTTCCATCCTCAGCCTTCACCCATTCTTTTGCATTGCTCTCCAGCAAACTAGGTTTCCAGCGATGTGGACCCCCGCCCTCTGTGGCTATCGCGGTTATTATAAGAACTAGGTGGTTTATGATAGGGTTTCTGGTGGCATTTGAATTTACGTCCTTAAGTCGCTTTACAGCCAGTGTGTCCCTCTTGAAACATCTTTATAGGCTGTCGCTGTTTGGGTAGAGATGCCTCAGGCTGTTACTGTCTTCAATCTCTATCTTCCACCGGATGGTGTTGTCCCGCAGCATGTATTGTCCGCGCTGATAGCCCACTTGCCGCTACCTGTTACTGGGCGACTTCAACGCCCATAACCCTCTGTATGATGGATCAATGGCAACAGGCCGAGGTAGCGTCGTTGAGCAGGTGTTGGCACAGCTCACTTTCTCTTTTAAATACTGGTGCCTTCATACATTTCAATGTGGTGCGTGGCACGTACTCAGCTATCGACCTTTCGATCTGCAGCTCTAGTGTATTACAGTCTTTCCAATGGAGTGTGTCTGACGACTTGTGCAGTAGTGACCACTTTCCAATCTTTCTGTCACTGCCACAGCGTCACTCTTCTGGGCATCCCTGCAAGTGGGGTATGAATAAAGCTGACTGGGACTTGTTCACCTCCATTGCCACTATTGAGCCTCTTTCTCATGACGCCATTGATGCGGTGGTGCACTCGGTCGCCACAGGCATTGTTACTGCCACAGAATTTGCAATTCCCTGTTGTTCTGGGTCCCCTCGGTGGCGGACTATGCCTTGGTGCTCACCTGAGATCGGTGAGGCGATTAGAGATCGCAGGCGGGCTCCCCAGCAGCATAAGCGGCATCCATCATTGGAACACCTCATTGCCTTTAAACGGCTGTGTGTGCAAACCCACCGCCTCATTTGCCGACGCAAGTGGGAGTGCTGGGAAGGGTATGTCTCCGCCATTGGTTGCTGTGCCATGGATAATCTGGTCTACCTGGAGTCTCCTATTGTACGGCCTTTGCCCGCCGACAGCATCTGGTCACTGTCATTTTCGACATGTGGAAGGTGTACGATATGACATGGCGACATCACATCCTCACCACGCTTCATGTGTGGGGTCTTCGGAGTCTGCTCCCGATTTTCGTACAAAATTTTCTGTCGCTTCATTCCTTCCGCGTTCAAGTTGCGGCCTCCGATAGTTCCTCCCGAGTTCAGGAGAATGGGGTTCTGCAAGGATCTGTGTTAAGTGTCTGCCTCTTTTTAATTGCAATTAATGGGCTCGCAGCGGCGGTGGGAACGTCTGTCTCAGATTCCTTGTATGCTGACGACTTCTGCCTATACTATAGCTCCACCAGCATTGCAGCTGCTGAATGGCAGTTGCAGAGCGCTGTCCGCAAGACGCAGTATTGGGCTTCCAGTTTTTGGCTGCCAAGATCTGCGTTATGCATTTCTGCAGGCGTCGCACTGTTCACCCAGAGCCATGGTTTTATCTTGATGGCGAACCTCTTGCATTGATGGAGACTCATTGGTTTTTGGGATTGGTTTTTGATACCCAGTTAACTTGGCTTCCTCATATTTGGCAGCTTAAACAAATGTGCTGGTGACATCCTAATGCTCATTATTGCTTGAGTCACACCAGCTGGGGTGCCGTCCGGTCTACCCTTCTACGGTTGTACCAGGCGTTAATTCAGTCCCACCTAGATTATGGTAGCCTGACTTAAGGGTTTTGGGTCTGCTTCCATGTAGGGGTTGCTGGACCTCATCCTTCACAGCGGGATGCAACTCGCCACTGGAACTTTCCACACAAGCCCTGTCAACAGCATATTTGTGGAGGCGGGTGTCCCTCCATTGCGGTTTCGGCGCCAGCTATTACTGGCCGCTTATGCTACACATGTTTGTAGCTTGCCCAGGCATCCCCATTACTGTCAGCAGTTCCTCAACTTGGTCGTCCATCTTGCAGATCGGCGGCCCCGTTCAGGGTGTACGATCGTGGTTTGAATCCGGGCTCTTCTCTGTGGGCTTGAGTTCTTCCCTCTCCCACCTCTTTTCTGGGACCATGTACCTCTACCCCCATGGTGTGTGCCCCACCCAAACCTTCGGTTCGACTTGGCACAATGCCTGAAGGACTCAGTCCATCCTGAGGCCCTTCGCTGCCGCTTTCTTTCACTCCTTGCCGCGTTTCAAGGCTCTGACATGGTCTATACTGACAGTTCGACAGTTGCTGGTTGTGTTGGTTATGCATTTACTCTAGTGGATCATTATGAACAACGCTCATTGCTGGCTTGCTCCAGTGTGTTCACTGCCAAGCTGGTCGCCATCTCTCACGCCCTAGAGTATATCCGCTCCTGCTCAGGTGAATCCTTCGTTATCTGTAGTGACTCCCTGAGTGGTTTACGAGCTATCGACCATAGTTTCCCTCGCTCTCATCTGGTGTTGACTATGCAGCAGTCCCTCCATAATCTTGCCCCTTGCGGCCACTCCGTGGTCTTTGTGTGGACACCAGGTCATGTCGGCATCTCGGGAAATGAACATGTTGACGTGCTGGCCAAACTGGCTGTCAGTGTACCGGCCCTGGAGATCGGTCTTTTGGAGTGCTATCTTCAGTCAGTTTTGCGGCGGAAGGTCCTTGGTACCTGGAGTGATGAATCGCACACCCTGCCTTCGGCCAACAATCTTCGGGCCGTCAAAGACTACCGCTGTGTGGCGCTCCTCCTTGCGGATCTCTTGCAGGGACTCTGTTGTCCTCTGCCAGCTTCGCATTGGCCACACCTGGATGACGCACAGGTTTTTATTGCGCTGCGAGGACCCACCTCTCTGTTGTTGTGGTTTGGCTTTGACGGTGGTTTTGTTGAACTGCCTGCTTTTAACTCCGCTCAGGCAGACGTGTTGCCTGATATGCTTCCTGCAATTTCATCAGATGATGAAATGGCAGACTTAGTTTGGTGTTTTATTAGTGCAGGGGTTTTTTATGGCTTAATCTGTTTGTCCTTTTTTGTGGTGTTTAGTGTCTTTTAGTGTCTCACTTGGTGGTTGGCTTTTCCTTTTTGTTTTCATTGTCGGGCAACCGCCGTCACCCCCTGTATGATTTTAATTCCTTTTGTCTGGCCTGTGTGTCTTTCTTGTTCTCTGTCGTCCCTTGTCATCTCTATTGTTTGTTTTTATTGTTTGTTTTTATTTTTTGTGGGTGGCCCTTGTAGTCTGGTCCCTTCAATCCCATAAACCAACCAACCTCTCTGCAATGGCCACTGCGCCATCTTGAATGACGTCAAACCGGTTGCTGACCATTACTGATGGCGTTGTCTGCTTGCTGCTGTTTCTTCGCCTGCTGCTTCTTAGGTGATCTCACGAATCCGTCGTCTGTGGCCGATATGGGGTGTAGTGCAGGCCCTTGGTCGCTATGGTTCCTTCTGTGCCGCACTGTAGACGCAGCATGTTGGCGAACAGCGTCTTATTCGATAGACGCATCTGTAGAGTAATCCATCTCAAGGTCCAGGTTCCTAGCTGTGGCTGTCAACAAATCATTCAACTTCCTCCTTTGCCTGGTCGTCATTGGTGGAGTGACTGACAGGGCCGGTTGCAGGGCAAGCCCCACCGCACGGTGGTCAATCCCCTCTGGAGTGCTGCTTGGTACATCTGTTCGCTTGGACATTCCTATAGCAGAAAGGTAGCAAGTGCTATGTCCGCTTTCTTGAGGTGAAAGGAGCTGGGTTAGAAAGGGTTTACTTAGCAGCATTTCCTTCATCTGCTGACGTGTGTGTGTGTGTGTGTGTGTGTGTGTGTGTGTGTGTCTACATCTTTATTTTTCGTGTTTTGACATGTGTGTTGGCGGATCGTGTATTTTTCTTGAGTTGTAGGGGTTAAAATATTCCTTCTTCCTTCTTTTTTCCCTTTCACTGCATCATCTTTCTAGCACTGCAATTGGTCTACAATGTCTCTCGTGTGGGTCTTGGGGGCACCTAAACTTATGTGTTCGTCGACTCAGTCGTCTTCTGGTAGAAGTGTCTTGCAGTATTCTGGTGTCTCTGGAGCACTTCCAGTTCTTTTGCAGCTTCATGCAAGTATACATGAGGAAATTGCAGGTGCACGTGGAAGACACTCCGCAATATTTTATTCTGGAGGGACTCTAACCATTGTATATATGTCCTCGCTGCTCCACCGCATACTTCACACATAGCTGAAGAGGGACTGGAGGTACATTCGATAGATTAGGATCCCATTGGCGATCGACATGTCTGATCCTTCGTTAATGATTGGGAACAATACTCCCAACTGGTGATTGATTTTCTTGCAAACACTTCATTGTGGAGGCGCCAGGTGAGTTTTGTCCTTGAGGACACCCAGGTATCGAACTGAGTCCTGCCACTCAAGTTCTATCCCGTAGAGCCGGAGTTTGCGTTGGGGTCTAGCACGTTTCCAGGTGAAGACGATGGTTTGGGTCTTTTGCAGGGTTAAAACTTATCCTCCATCTTGCTCCACATTCTTCCAGTGCATTGCGTGCACTTTGATGTCTTGGAATCAGTACTTCGCGCCATCGACTTCTTGTGTACTGCATAGTCTCATCTGCTTAGATGGCTCGCTCAACCAGAGGTGCTTTTAGGAGGTCCAACGTGGAGATAGTATAGAGGACTGGTCCTAAGACGGATCCCTGTGGGACTCCAGCTTCCATCCATCGTCGACTTTGACGGTGAAGATGCGCTGTTGAATGAATGTACGATGCAATGAGCTTGAAATATCTCTTGGGGAAGCCTAAGGTGTGCAACTTCCATATCAGCCCCATGTGCCACACGCTGTCAAATGCTTTTGTGACTTCTAATATTACAGCACCACACTATTCTCGATGGCTGAAGGCAGCTGTGATGTATTCCACCGCTCTCAGTATTTGCCGCGTGGTGGAGTGGCCACTTCGAAATCTAAGTTGTTCTGGGGGGTAGGATATCCTTCTGTACGACAATCCGTTGCAGTCGACTGAGGGGTAGACGCTCGAACAGCTTGCTGACGTGTGGAAGCAAGCTAATCAGGCGTTAGCTCGTAGGTAGCTTTCTGTTCTTCCCCGGTTTAGGCACCGCCACCACTAGGGAGTGCTCCCAGGTAGATGGATAAACTGCTGAGGTCAGGATCCAGTTAAAGATGGCAAGTGGAACTATCGCCGTCCAAGGGAGTTGCTTCAGGACTCTTCCAGCGATGTTATCCACCCCCGGGGCTTTGTTGGCTGGCAGCAGTCGGAGTCCTAATTGCACTTCTTCAGCGGTATTGGAGGGTTAGGATCTTCGATCATAGTCTTCCTGGAGGAGAGCTGCAGCATTGCGCTCGATGGTATCAACCCGCTGGAGGTCCACATGATGTTGCAGTGGTCGAAAATTCGTTTCAAAGTTGTCCACCAAGAGGTTTGCTTTATCTTCTGGACTGTAGACTGTCCGGTCGCCAGTGGTTAATGGAGGAATTCTTGCATGTCTTTTGGTGAGAAATTTTACTGTTTGCCATCTGGGGTGAATGATCGTAATTTGTGTGCCCACATTCTGTTTTTATGTGCGATGATGCCCGTCTTTATTTAGCGGCGCAGCTGGTTTATTCGTCTCTTGAGGTCTGCATTGCGAGTAATGCGCCATTCTCTGTTTAGTCTGTTCCTGTCTTATCGCCGTGAGAATGTCTTCAGGAAGGTCAGGTGTGCGGAAATGAGATGGTCTTGGTGATGGAGTAGCAGCGTGCAGTGCATCTGTGACGGCGTCAATGAGTTTGTCGATGGAGTCTTCAGCAATTTCTTTGTCTGCGTCGATGACAGTCACGGAGAAGTGAACATGATTTTGAAACAGGTCCCAGTTCGTTCGTCGGAGGTTAAGTTGGCCAGATGATTTGAATTGAGGGCGTGGATAACTTCTACGTCCATGAACTGCGGAATTCCTTTAGTAATGGCAATGTCGATGTGTGGAGTGCCGTTTGATGATGGATAGCATGTCGGTTGTTCTGGTCCACATTCATGGGAATTCACTACTTCTAGTGCTTGCATTAGTCGGCGACCGCTGTCATTAGTGTTGAGCGAGTTCCACGCCACATGTTTGCAGTTCTACTGCGACAAAGATCTTTCCGGGTAAACTGAGAAGCCTAACGTCTTCGAGCTCTAGTGGTCTTCTTGCGCTTCGGTAAACTGCAACGAATGTCACCGGTCCTGTCTAAGTCTCTACTAGAACCGCTGTTGTCTCGATGTATTGTCGCAGGTGGTCGAACTTCGTGGTGTCAGATGGAGTTTCTGACGTAAATTGCGGTGCCCCTCCGTGTGTCAGCTTGTCAGTCCGATAGCATCGGTAATTTGCTATGTTACTACGAATTCCTGGTTTTAAGAAGATTTCGCTCGCCATAAAGATGTCGATGTTGTGGTCGGTGATAAATTGCTGGAGCTCCGGTATGTCGTGCGTCAAGCTGTCGGCATTATATGCCAAAATACGTAGGTCTTCTAGTCTGGGCATTCTAGCCATGATGAGGGACAGAAGCGTCTCTTGATGCCGCTGTGGCTCTGCTGACCGCCTGTTCCACTGAGGCGGCGATGGTGGCTGGTATCTGCGCGACTTGCTTGCTTGCTTCTGCAAGCGATGTTGACACTTGCGCGAGGAGTGCTATGATGGCTGCATAGTCCTGCATGCGATGGTGGTCCACTCGCGAAGCGATGAATCCCATGTATTCTAGCTCTTGTTTTAAGTCTTCATTTGAGTGTGTCTTGGGTATTTTCTTTATGAGCACCTTCAGTGTCGGTGGTCGCACTGCTGGGAGGTATAGTTAGCTATACCTTCTCTTCCAAACACGTCCATTACCACTACGTAGTCCTCCGTCGAGTGTAGGTTTAGCTTCAGTGTCTCCTCTCCTATTTGCTTGACGAGAAAAGGCTGCTTACAGTGATCTTTGAGCCAGTCGCGTAGCATTTTGTAATCTTCTTTAAATTGCAACACAATCGGTGGCACTTTTTTGTACACTGGAGGCGGTTGTTGTTGCACTTCATGTTGCATTTCCGTTCCCTGCCCGTCTTGTTGCTGTAGTGGCTCGTTGTTGCGCCGCCCGATCTCTCTGTTGTGACGACAATGATAATGTGGCCTCTTCTAATGTGCTTCCCAGTCCTTGAAGCGTTTCGTAACTGTTTGAGACCGTTAGTTTTCTGGCCACAATGAGTTTTTGCGGTCTTGCTTGCTTCTTTTTAGGAGGTTGTTCTTAAACCTTCTTCACTTATGGCGAAGATCGAAGGACGCATCGGACTTCTTCCGCGAATTCCTCTTCTTCCACGTTTTGCTCTCCGCCGCTCGATGCGCTCTTCCACGATACTATCTGCATCCGTGTCGTACGCGAAAACCATTTCAGAGACCGTGTGCGTCTCCGCGGCGAGGGTACTACCCCCCCTCCACGGGTCGGGTCGTCGTAAGCGCGATGGTTGATGGCGGGGCGGCCGGCGTGACAGGCGCTGCCGGACCGCCGCCGGCCGACGCATGCGCAGTCGCCGGGTTAACCGGCTCGCTCGCTCGCTCCGCTCGCGCGCGTAGCTCCTACGTCCGTCTCTGGCGACATCTCAGCCGCCAGGCGCTCCGTCCATCTTCTTATGGCTAATCTTATAGCTATTTGGTGTAAGTTTTACTTGTTAGCATTTCCTGCTTCTTCTGGGTTTGGCGTGTGGGTTTTGTTCATCTTTATTTTCAGTGTATTTTGTGTGGGTGTGGGTGTGGGTGTGGGTGTGGTATGAACTTCTGTGCTTTTCACAGTGCGGAAATATTATATCTTTTGGGGCAAATTGTCTCCAGTGCCCTTTAGGTCTGTGGGGAAAGGAGTACGTCTTCTGGTTCCAAATTCTCTGATGAGTGGGTTTGCGGTGTCTTCCTATAGAACCGTCGTGCAATTTGCTGGTTTCGTTGTAGGACTTAAAGTTCTTCAGCTGCCTCTTATAGGTAGTAATGTGAAAATTGCGAGTGCACGTGGAATACGCAGTGGAATATCTTATTCTGTTGTGACTGTAGGCACTGTATGTGTGTTCTTGCTGCGCAGCCCCAAACCTCGCAGGCATAGTCCATTAGGGGTCTAACGTACATTCGGAAAATCAAAGGTCCATTTGCGACGGAGAGGTCGGATCCTTCGTTGATGAGGGGGTACAGGGCCCCTACCCACTGATTGCACAGATGTCTTCTGTATGGAGCTTCCAAGTCAGTTGTTTGTCCATTATGACGCCAACATAGCGTGCAGACTTCCCACAGAAGTTCACTGTTACAGTGGTGCGGTTGACAGGCAGGCATAGTCTTCTGACAAGTGAAGATGATTTCTTGGGTCTCGGCTGCCCACTGCTCAAGGGCATTGAGGGCGCTCTGAAGACAGGGCACGAGGACCTCTCTCCAGTGGCTTCAAGTGTAGATCATGTTGTTAGGGTAGATAGCCTTCTCCACTCGTGTTTGTGAAGGGATATCTGATGTGAAGGAGAGATGAAGTATAGGAACGGCCCAAGGACAGATCCTTGTGGAACGCTGGCGTTGATGCTATGAGCTGTTGAGAGTGCATCTTCTATCTCGACGGCGAAAGCGTGATTCTGCAGTATGAAGCAATTAGGCGGATGTAAGTCTTGGAAAATCTCAGTCGGTTGAACTTCCACATGAGGCCTTGATGCCAGACACTCCCAAAAGTCTCCTTAACGTCAAGCAGGACTACTCCACAGAATTCTTTCTTGTTGGAGGCTTCAGTGATGTATTCAACTGCTCACAGTTTTGTTGTGTCGTGCTGTGGCTGCTACGAACGCCGAACTGTTCCTGAGGTAGGATGTCGTGCTGGTTGATGTTCTGCAGTCGTGGTAATAAGAGCTGCTCAAACAGTTTTCTGAGGTGAGGGAGAAGACTGATGGGTCGATAGCTCTGGGGTGACGTCGATCTTCTCCCGGTTTAGGTACCAACCAATATAGAATGCTTCCACTGGGCTGGGTAGACTGCTGTGGTGAGAATCCAGTTGAAGGTCGCACTATCGCTGTCCAAGGCAGTTGCTTCAGAACACGACCCTGGATGTCGTCTGAGCTGGGGGCTTTATTCGGTGGTAGTGCCCAGATGCCTGCCTGCACTACTTCTGCAGTAATGGGTGGGATGGGGTCGTCTTGTTTGTCAGGTTCCTCAAATAGAGCCTCCGCTTCACATTCAATGGTGTCTATTCGTTGTGTATCTACTCTGTCGTTCAGTGGTTGAAAGTTGGTTTCAAAAGTGTCTGCAACGTATTTTCTTTGTCTTCCGGTCGATATGCAGTCCTGTCCTGAGTCTGGAGCGATGGAATCGTTTTTCATTGGTTGGTGAAAAAGCTGATAGTGCCAATGCATCGGGTCTGACACAAAGGCACGGAGTTTCACTGCTCACTGCTGGTTTTTATGGGCAATTATTGCGGATTTGATGTCTCTTCTCAGCTGGATTATCTGCTGTTTGAGGTCTGGTGGCAGCCCCAGCGTCGATAGGTGAGGTGTCTTTGGTGGTGGTGTGGCGAGGATGAATGCCCCCAGGAGCTAAGCATTCATTTGCTGGGTACAGGCTTGCGACCCCGGGGTTCCTGAGCTGGGGACTGGTCAGCGCCGCCAGTCTCCTGTCACCGTAACCCCCAGACATGCTTCAGCGACCACCGTATGGCGCGGCGGTGGAATGTTGCGCGTTGCGGGGAATGGGGATCTTGGCTTGACCACCTGGATTGCGAGGAATGTAAACCTCTAAAAAAACCCTCAATCTTACGGTGTGCTGCGCGCCTATAAGATGCATGGCTGTTGGGGTGGAACAGTCGCAAGTGGGCAACCTCTGGGGCACCTGCCGCACCCCAGTTGTATGAGGCTTACTCAGGCACGCAGGGCTCTGTCTGAGTGGACCTTTAGTTCCCTAGCTGCTCATGGGACCGCAATGGACCCTTCGACCTCTACATTTCCCCCTACCAGTGGATTGGGTGGGCCACTGGTAGGAAAACACACCCCATCGAAAAAGCGACTTTGTGCTGCGAGTCCTCCAGCGCCTGGTGTTACTAGAAATTTATCAGACTGTTGTAACAGAGCACATGCTGATAACAAGAATGTGTTTTCGATTGTCAAACGGAAGGAGGGTAGTTTTGAGAGGGTTTCTCCCTTTTACATCCACAAGGGTCTTGAGGGAATTGCAGGAACACTTAAATCTGTGAAGCGACTGCGCAATGGGACTCTGTTAGTTGAGACATCTAGTTCCCATCAGGTCACTTCTCTTCGGAAAGCAACCTGTCTCGGTGAGTAAGCTATCGAGACCGAGCTCCACTCCACTTTGAACTATAGTAAGGGTGTTGTGACATGTAGGGACTCGGTGGATATCCCCAAGGATGAGTTGAAATCTGAGTGGGCTGACGAAGGTATTGTCAACATGCAGCATATTATGAAACGAGTCGATGGGGACCTAGTCAAATCCGACTCGTTTATTCTCACATTCAATTGCCCGAGACTCCCAGAGCATGTTAAAGTGGGTTTCTTACGTTTGCCAGTACGGCCATATTTCCCCAACCCATTGCGCTGTTTTAAATGTCAGCACTTTGGGCATACTACGTTGGGGTGCAATGGGATAGCCACTTGTGGTAAATGTGGTCAGCCTGCCCATGAAGGAGCCGATTGTTCATCGCCTGTGAAGTGCGTGAATTGCTCTGGGAGTCACCCTGTCTGGAGCTGGGTGTGCCCCATCTATCTCGAGGAACGGAAGATACAGGAGATCAAAACATCGAAGCGTATCCCCTATGGGGAGGCCAAGAAGCTCTTTAAGGCCATGCAGCCTCCTGTGTTTACAACATCTTTCGCTTCCGCTCTGCAGAAACCGGTACAGTTGGCCACTGTTGCTACACAAACGGAGGTTGCTAGTGTCAGCACTAACACCTGCGTTTGCCAGTGCACTTGTGCTGCTGCAGTTGTTTTGCAACCTGCAGCTCTCCCCACAACGTCGGACAAGGCCGTGGTTGCTGACATTGGGGTACTTCCTGCCCCTCCCCATATGGCGCCTTCTGCCCTGGCGAGTAAAGCTCCAACTGTTGAAAAGGTTCTGCATTCTAAGCCCCCCCAAGACAAAGACGCCGAAGGTGAAGGTTTTGCCACCTTCAGAGACTAGTCAGGGTTGGTTCCGATGAGGATGCTATCGGACTGTCTGACATCTCCCTTGGTTCGCCATCGGAGCTGATGGACATTGATGTCGACCGGGGGCGATATTCTCGCCCCAGGAATAAATTTTCGGCCAGTACGGGCTCTCCTCCTAAGCACAGAGGCAGGGTGAAAGTTCAGCCACCCTGATCACTGGCTCCCATATTACAGTGGAACCTGAATGGGTTCAGGACGCATGTGGCCGAATTACAACTCCTTGTATGAGAGTGCCCCTTGTGCTTATGTCTCCAAGGGACACATTTTTGGGCCACTGATGCTCCTTCTTTACGGGGCTATACCGTGTATCGAAAAGATAATCGATGGGGCAAAGGGCAAAGGGTGGTGTTGCGGTTTTTGTCCGTGACATGCACCACTCATCTGAGCTCCCTCTCGTGACGGAATTGCAAGCAGTTGCAGTTGACCTTCTTGTGGGGCGGAGGCTCACAATCTGTTCTGTTTACTTACCGCCTCAGGATGCAGTAGACTCTGAGGCTCTCACAGATCTTATTAGCCAACTCCCACGCCCATATCTCCCTCTGGGGGACTTCAATGTTCATAATGTCTTATGGGTCTCTATGACTACTTGCCCCTGGGGTCGCGTTCTGGAAAGCCCCATGGCGTCCGAAGAACTGTTCATCCTCAATTCTGGTGCTCCCTCATTTCTGTACTGCTTCTGGGTCGTCATCAGCTATTGACCTTTCCTTTTGCTCCCCAGCATTCATGGATTCTGCTCTGTGGGAGGTTGCCGCTGACCTCCATTCTAGTGACCACTTCCCCCTTCGGATTCGCCTCCTGGATGAGGCTGTGGCATTACCAGTGCCGCCCAGGTGGCACCTCTGCAGAGCTGACTGGATACTTTACAGCCATTTGGCTGTTTTGGAACACTGTGCCAGCGTCCACAAATGGGTCGACCGTGTTACAGCCGTGATCTCCCATGCTGCTGAATTGTCGATCCCACGGTCCTCAAGTCATCCCAAGAGGCGTCCTGTCCCTTGGTGGACCACTGAGTGCAGCTCAGCCATCCGAGCCCGCCGTGCAGCTCTGCACCGCTTAAAGTGCTGTCCCTCAGCTGACAATCTTGCGGCCTTTCGGGTGGCAAGGGCCAAGGTGCGGCATGTGATTAAAGAGAGCAAAGGACGGTCATGGCAATCGTTCTTGAACTCCATCTCCCGCTCCACTAGTTCTACAAAAGTATGGGAAGCCATCAGGAGGATTTCCGGGAAACGCAGCCAACTACCTATCACGGCATTGCTGCATCAGGGATGTCTCCTCACGGCGCCGAGAGACATTGCCCAGACACTGGCCATGCATTTTGCGGAATCTACTGCCACTATTAACTGTGATCCAGATTTCTGCCGCTACCGCACTGCCATCGAGAGGGTTCACTTGGACTTCCGGTCTCCAAATTCTGAAACCTACAACTGCTCCTTCACAATGTGGGAATTGGATTCAGCGCTGTCTGTGGCTCATGATACTGCGCACGGTCATGATCAAATCGTGTACAGCCTGCTGCAGCACTTGTTGCTGCCATCCAAGGAAGTTCTCCTGAATTGTTTTAATATGATATGGTCATCCAGCACGTTCCCTGACTCGTGGAGGTAGGCGATTTTGATTCCCCTCCTCAAACCGGGGAAGGACCGAATGCATCCCAGTAGTTATCGGAGTATTGCTTTGACGAGCTGTGTCGGGAAGACATTGGAACACATGGTCAACCGTCGCCTGGTGTGGCTGCTCGAGAACAGGCAGCTCCTTAGCCACTCTGTGTGGCTTTCCGAGATGTCGTTCAACTATAGACAACTTGACCCTGCTTGAGGCGGCCATCCAGCATTGTCTTCGTAACCAGCATTGTCTAGGTGTATTCTTTGACATTAATAAGGCGTATGACACTACTTGGCGCCGCCTTATCCTCAATCAACTCCATCAGTGGGGCTTTCGTGGCCATCTCCCCATCTTCATTCGATCCTTTCTTTCCCGCCGCCTCTTTCGATATAGGGTTGGTAATGTGCTATCTGATTTGTACGTGCAGGAGAATGGTGTTCCCCAGGGAAGCGTTTAAAGTGTCACCCTCTTTGCCATCGCCAGGGCGAGGGCCATGTAGCGAAGTATTGCCGCAACGCGGCGCGGTGCGTCAAGTGCTCAGGCGAGCACGACAGCCGCGCCTACGGCCGCGGCAGCAACGTTCTGCCGACTTGTGTCCGGTGTGGCGGCCCGCACGTCACCAGTTGGCGCGGTTGTGCAGCTTTCTCAAGCCGCAACCGTGCCGGGGGCGGCGAGGCGGCCGCGGCCGCACCGACGCAGCGGCAGAAGCGAAGACGACGTCGGAAACGGCGGAGGGCGCAGAACAGCCCGGCGCAGCTGAGGGACGGCGCAGTAGCAGATCCACCTGCCAGGGGCAGGGACGACCGCTCGGAAACGGGTAGCCAGGACGCAGCTCGCTCTCCCATGAAGAAATGTGACCTCGAACTCGGCACCGCCGTGAAGGAGGCCACAGCAGCCCTCAAAGCCGTCATGGCGGTGGAGAGGGCTGCCTTTGCAGCCGCCGTGGCTGCAGAGAAGGAAGAGGCCTTGAGGCAACTGCGAGAAGTCTTCGCCCAAGGCCTCAGCGCAGTCGTACCTGCGAACACTCCTGCGACCTCGCAGAAGGACGTTCGCGCGCCTATCCCAGCGGTTGCCCCAGCAGCACCGCAGGTGAAAGGTGCAAAGAAGAAAACCGCCGCCCCAGCGGAACCGGTGGCGACGCAGACCGCTGCGGGAGCAGCCCCTCCAAGGACCGAGAAGACAGAAAGGCAGCCCTCATCGCGCAAGCGCGAGCAAACGGCCTGCATTTCTCCGACGCTGAAGCGGCGCAGCTTTCAGAACAAACGGAGCTGCTCGAAGCTACACTGCAGAAGGCCTGCGCCGTGCAGTAGAGGACGACGCTGAGCGGTAGCCGATCGCCGCCGTTCTGCACCTGCCTGTTGAAGCTGCACCAAGTCACTGACGATAAGGCGCAGCAGAGGGCCTAACAGCAACGCATGCGTTGCCGCGCCGAACTCTTATGTTACAGGGAGGAAGCCACTGCGGCCGGCCCAGGAGACTACAAGCGAGCCGAGCCGCAGCACCCGGACTGACCCAGCTAACGAACACGCAGCACATAGGTAACGATGAACGATACCTCACGCTAACCTCACCTCACCTTGCATGCTCTGTCCCAGCTAGCAAGCCGCTACTGCCCTTACTACCCGTCCTACTGTCGCAGAGGTTTTTTCCCTTGGCGCTGGTCTTGGCCCTTTTTTTCCTCTGCCCTTACAACCGCTACCCTTCAATCGTTTTTGACCACTTCTATCTCCTGATGGACCATGTTAATGCACGCATCCTGTGACGCCTCATTCAAAAACTAACATGTGTACAGAGGTGACAGTAGAACTTTTGGTCACCACGTTGGTGTGGTCGTGGAGGGGCCCCATCCTTTATAAAAAGCAATCGCCATTAACAGTATCACGTCCACTATCTGGAGTCCCGTCCAGTGCTCCTTGTTTGTGGACGATTTTGCTGTTTTCTCTTCTTCCTCCAGTCTTGTCACTGCTAGTCGGCAGCTGCAGCTTACGATAAAGCGATTAGAGGCATGGACTGTGAAGACGGGTTTTACCTTTTCTGCAGACAAATGTGTGTGTGCTCATTTTAATCGTTCTCGACGTGCTTTTACCTCCCCTGAATTGCGTCTGAGGGACACCATTCTTCCTTTTAGAGACACTGAGGTTCCTGGGGCTCACTTTTGATTCAAAGTTGTCGTGGTTGCCGCACCTTAAAGACCTCAAGGTGCGGGCCCTGAAGGCACTGAATATTTTGAAGTGTCTGAGCCATCGGTCCTGGGGAGCAGATCGGGGGCGTCTGCTGCAGTTTTATAGGGCTTTCGTCCGGTCGCGTCTTGACTAAGGATGCACCGTGTATGGGTCAGCGAGGCCTTCGTATCTGAAGATACTTGACGCAGTACACCAGGAGGGTATCAGGCTGGCCACTGGTGCCTTCCGTACCAGTCCCATCCCCAGCCTGTGTGCTGAGGCAGGGGAACCGCCGCTCGCCATCCGGCGGAAACTCCTCATGGTGCGACGGGTGTGTCAATTCCTTGCCTGTCCTACCTCCCCTGCGTACCCTACCGTTGCCCGACCGCCTATAGAACGTCTCTTTTTCCAGTCTTCCCAGGGCAACGAGACCATTTGGGATTCGTGCCAAGTATTTGCTCGAGTCCCTTGGTGTGGAGCGTGTGGCATCCCAACTCCAGGGTTTTACCTGCCTGCCTACCTGGTTGCTCCAGAGGCCCAGCGTCCTTTTAGACTTGTCAGAGTACCGGAGGAGCTGCACTCGTGCGTTTGTTTTTACCTCCGTTTTTTACGATATTTTAAACCAGCATGCCGACCATGTGCCAGTATTTACGGATGGCTCGAAACAGGGGGGGCTTTGTTGGTTGTGCTGTTGTTTTCCCTGATCGAGTCGTCAAGTTACGGCTTCCTGCGGCGTTTACCATCTTTGATGCCGAGTTGTTGGCGATCTTGCGGGCATTGGAGCAGATGAGATGTGTTCCCAGTCTTACGTTCCTCATCTGTTCTGACTCCCTGAGTGCCCTTCAGACCATGCAACACTTGTACCCAGTGGATACAGTCGTCCAGAACATCCATGATGCCCTACTCGACCTGCAACGGCAGGGGAAGGAGGTTTCTTTCTGCTGGGTGCCGGGGCATGTGGGTATTAGGGGAAACGAACTGGCGGATGTGACTGCCAAAGATGCATGATCCCTCCCTCACGTTGTTGAATGTGCCGTCCCCCTTCATGCTGTTACCTCCCTCTTACGTTTTCGTGTTATGCGTCAATGGGAAGAGGAGTGGCTGGCAGTCGGTGAAAATAAGCTGCGTCTGGTCAAGGCCACCACGCGGCCATGGCGTACATCCTACCAGTCATGCAGGCGGGATGAGGTTCTCACTCGCCTCCGCATCGGGCAGTCCCTTAACGCACGGTTTTTTACTCCGGCTCGAGGACCCTCCCAATCTGCAGTGCTTTTGGCGTTCAGATTACTGTCCGCCACATTTTACTTGACTGTCCTTTATTCTCTGACCAGAGGGCGGTGTTTTCCTTGCCACCGGATTTTCCCTCTATTTTGCAAGACGGCGCAACGACTGTGGTTAAGGTCTTACGGTTTTGTGCCCTGTCAAATTTGTTGCCTCGGATTTTAGGGAGAGAATTTCAATGTGCTGCTGGGTGACTGGCTCATCCAGGTTTTAGGTAAGAGGTCCGCCAGTCATGATTACCTACTTGTTTCACTTCGATTTCTGTTCTTTTCCTTGTTTCCTTTCCTTTTTTGTGTGTTTCTTTTCCTCTTGTTGTGCCTCTGTATGTGAGGATTTGGAACTGCGTCAGGTCTGTGTCTTTTAGCCGTTCTCCTTGTTCGCTGTCCGTCTTCGTCCCTTCACCGCATGTGTTCCTGTTTCTATGCGTTTGGGCGCTGATGACCATGCTGTTTAGCGCCCGAAAACCTCAAACCACACACACACACACACACACACACACACACACACACACACACACACACACACACACACACACACCTGGATGGAAATCATGTGGGTTCCTCGGGTCCACAAGCAAAGGCATGAACTTCTTCCATAGCCTGTAAGAGACGTCGTCCGCTCTCATCGGTGGCGAGAGAATTCCACGCAACATGCTTGGAGTTTAGATCTTCAGTGATTGGCGGTTGAGCTTCGAAGTGACGGATGGAGTTTCGGATGAATATGTCTGTTCCCCCTCCATGTGCCGGCCTGTCCGTCCTGTAGCAGCGGTAATTGGGAATGTTACTGCGGATGCCGGGCTTCAGAAAAGTTTCATTGACCATGCAAATATCTATATTTCGGTCGATGAGAAACTGCTGCAGCTCCCGTAGATAGTGCGTGACACTGTCGCCACTGTAAGTACAATGTGTAGTTCTACCAGATGTGAAATTCTAGCCATGATGGGGCACTGCTGAAACTTCTCTTACTGCCTGGACGGCTCTGCTAACCGCCGATTCAACGGTGGTGGCTTTGATTTCTGGAAGTTGTGAGAGTTGTCTTGTGACTTCCGCCAAGGATGATGTAACTTGCGTCAGAAGTTGTACGATGGATGAGAAGTCCTGTGGTGGTGCGTGTTGAGCAGCTGGAGGCATCTGTTGTTGTGGATCTGGTGGTAAGGCTCGCTGACTCACTGCATGTGGTGGTGTAGTAGGCTGAGATCCTTGTCTCACTGCGTCAGCTACACTGAGTTCAGCTCGAATTCTGGCTGCTGGTCGGTCCATCAGTGTCGGCCATGCTTTGTCTTCGGTGGTCGGTGGGGCTCATGGCTTTCGGAGGTGACGTCGAGCATTGGTAGCGGTGGTCTTGTGAAGAGGGAGGCCTCGTTGCCGGAAATTTGCCAGATGCGATCCACCACAAAATCTACAGGTGTGCGGTTCTTCCCATTTCCGCGTGCATTCTTTGCTGCTGTGTCCTCCGCCGCATCTAACACACATCAGGGGCATAGTGCATAGACGTGAGACGTGCCCGAAACCAGCGATAACATTGCACTGGTCCCCGTGATTTGCGTAGTTTTTCGACTGTAATGCACAGTTTGTAGAACCTGGTTAATTTGAAACCTCCTGTGAGCTGGTGTATTTTCCAGGATGACAACCCGATGTCCAGTGGGACGATTTGTGCCTGGCATGCGATGAAAATCTAAATGTGATGCAACAAATCCCATACCTTCAAGCTCTTCTTTGACGTCTGAGTTCGAGAGCGTTTTAGAAATCTTCTTAAAGAGCGCCTTGATAGTTGGAGTGCGTACTGCGGAGAATGTATAATTAGGTATTCCGTCTCGTCCTAGCTTATCCATAACCAAGACGTAATCGTCCGTTGATGAAAGGTTCAGCGTGTCTTCACCTGTTTGCTTCACCAGGAACGGCATTTTGCAGTTGGTCTTGAGCCAATTCCGCAACTCCTTGTAGTCTTCTTTGTATTGAAGAACTATCGGAGGTACTTTCCGGTGTACTGGTGCTGGTGGCGATAGATCTTCTTCCATACCATCTCCACCTTCGCCTCCGTGGTCGTGTCTAGCATCTGAGTCTCGTTGCTGATCCGTTCTTGCACGTTGTTGCGCCGCAAACGATGATGTAGCTTCTTGTATTGTCTGTCCAAGCCCTTGTAGAGGTTGAAAACTGTTGGAAACCGGAAGTTCCCGGCAACTAATAGCCGCTGCGGCCGCTCTTGCTTTTTCTTGGGCGGCTGGCGATACCCATCTTCTGGCGCTTCGTTACGCAGAGGTCGGCGTGCTGGCGATCGGTCGCGGGTTCCTCTTCTCTCCCGCTCCTCACGTCGTCGGGTCTCAGTACGCGAGGCGAGAGTGCTGTCCGCGTCTTCCTCCGAATAATAATCCATCTCTCCATCCGCTTTACTTAAGGCTAACTTAAATTAGCTGCTTGGTGCAGAGTTTACCTCGCGGCATTTTCTGCGTCTGCTGAGGGGGCATTTGTGTATGTTATCTTTATTTAGTGCGTAACATCTGTGGGTGCGGGACGTTGTGGGGTCATCAGGTGTTGGGCTTCCATTGGCGTCAGGTTACGATGGGGGATGGCAGTGCTTTTCTGCTTGGAGTCGTCAGCGGTCGAGCAGGGCCACAGGTCGTCGGTAGCGGTCCCCAGGATTGGCGGGGGCTCCTAGCGCCCTGATGAGAGGGTTCATAGAACCCCTCGTCCGGGTATAGAACCGTCTTGCGCATTTCTTGTGCCGTTCCAGCACGGCGTCCTCTTCGGCTGCCTCGTGGAGGTATCCATGGGGGAACTGTGAGTGCACATGGAAGACCCGCCGCAAGATCTTATTTTGCAGACACTGGAGGCGTTGAATGTGTGTCCTCGCTGCGCAGCCCCAGACCTCGCACGCATAATCAAACAGCGGGCGGAGGTAGAGGCGAAAGACGAGCAGGCCATTCGCCGGCGACAGCTCGGAGTGTTCATTGAGGAATGGGTAGAGGGCGCCCATCCGTTGAAGGATCTTCATCCTCACGTCGTCAATGTGAGGCTTCCAGGTCAACCTCTTATCCATGAGGACCCCCAGGTAGCGGACGGTATCACTCCACGGAATTTCGACGTCGTAGAGGCGGAGTCGTCGTTCCGGCGCAGTTCTCTTCCTCGTGAAGACAATGGCCTGCGTCTTCGCCGGGTTAAAGGCAATGCGCCATTTCGCAGCCCAGTCCTGCAAGGCCTGGCAAGCTGCCTGAAGGCGAGGGATCAGCACCTCGCGCCAGCGACTTCTGGTGAACAACATCGTGTCGTCCGCATAAACAGCTTTTTCGACCCGTGGAGGTGTTGGTAGGTCCGATGTAAACAGGCAGTATAGGACCGGCCCGAGAACTGAGCCTTGAGGGACGCCAGCTCGGATAGGGCGGGCTGCGGAGAGGTGATCGTCGACTCGGACAGCGAAGGTGCGTTGCTCCAAGTAGGACGCTATCAGACGGATGTAGGCCTTCGGGAAGCGCAGTCGGTGCAGTTTCCATAATAGTCCCCGATGCCACACGCTATCGAATGCCTTCTTGACATCGAAGAGGACGGCCCCGCAATAGTCGCGTTGGTTGAACGTCTGGGCGATGTATTCAACAGCCCGGAGGATCTGCATCGTGGTCGAGTGGCCACTGCGAAAGCCGAACTGTTCCGGCGGCATGAGTTCCTCAGCATCGATGTGGACTTGCAACCGTCGAAGCAAGAGCCTCTCGAACAGCTTGCTGAGATGTGGTAGCAAGCTGATCGGCCTATAGCTGGATGGTTGGCGGCGGTCTTTCCCAGGCTTAGGTACGGCCACCACGATGGAGTGCTTCCAGGCGCGTGGATAGTTTGCGGTTCTCAGGATCCACGAAAAGATGGCTGCCAGATAGACAATCGCCGGCCAGGGCAGCTGCTTCAGGACCAAGCCTGGGATATCATCGACGCCAGGGGCCTTGTTTGGAGGCAGCGTTCGAAGGCTCTCGTGAACTTCCTGAGGCGTGATGGGCGGGATAGGCTCGGCCTCCTCCACCTCGTCTTGGAGCAGCACCTCCACTTCGCGTTCAATGCGGGCAACGCATTGTTGGTCCACCCCCTCGTCGAGCGGTCGAAAGTTGGCTTCAAATGCATCAGCCAATGCATTCGCCTTATCGTCAGGCCGGAAGACATCAGCAGCATCCGTGACAAGCGGCGGAATCCGGGTGCGACGTTTCGTGAAGAATCGGATAGACTGAAAATTCATCGGGTCAGGCGTGAATGATCGAAGTTTCTCAGCCCACCGCTGATTCTTATGGGCGATGAGCCTGGCCTTAATGTCCCGCCGGAGAAGGTTGATGTGCTGCTTGAGGTCGCGATTCCTGGTAATCCTCCACTCACGACACAGCCGATTGCGCAGCCGTATCGAGTCCAAGATGTCTTGAGGCAGTCCTGGAGCTGGGACGGTAGTAGGTTTCGGCGGAGGCGTAGCATGGACGAGTGCATCCGTGACGTCAGCAACGAAGTGGTCGATGGAGTCGCCGTTGATGTCTTCTGCGGCACGCACATTGTCAACAGAGTGGGTAAGCTGATCCTTGAAGCTGTTCCAGTTCGTTCTTCTGTAGTTGAGGCGGCCGGTGGAATGGTCCGGGGCAACTTGGAGGGTGAAGAGCACCGGGAGGTGGTTCGAATTCAGTGCATGAACCACCTCTGCTGTCAGATGCTGCGGAAGACCCTTGGTAATGGCCACATCAATCACGTCTGGGCGACCGTTGGACGGGTAACAAGTGGGCTCTTCCGGGCCACAAACATAGGCTTGTGCTTCCTCAGTTGCACGGAGAAGGCGTCCACTCCAGTTGGTGGCCTGAGAATTCCAAGCGGCATGCTTGGAATTCAGGTCCCCAGCGATGAAAAGGCGTCCAGGCATGCGAAGCAGTGCCCGAGCATCTTAGAGTTCCAGCACCCTTCTCGGGCTGCGATAGACCGCAACAAAGGTGATGGGTCCCGTGTTCGTTTCCACGACGACTGCTGTAGCCTCGATGAGTCCTGTTGCCGGCGGTTGGATCTCATGATGCCTGATAGACCTTCGTATGAAGATGGCCGTCCCCCCTCCTCTTGTCAGCCGGTCTGTCCGGTAGCAACAGTAGTTAGGGATGTTGCTACGAATCCCAGGCTTCAAGAACGTTTCACAAACCATACATACATCGACGTTGAAGTCTGTCAGAAATTGTTGCAATTCAGTCACATCATGGGTGAGACTATCGGCATTATATGCCACAATCCTCAAGTCTTCAAGCCGTCTATTCCTGGCCATGATTGACAGTGTGTGATGCTGCTGTTGCTGCCGGGAAGGCCCTGGTGAGTGTCGCCTCAACTGTGGCGGCAATGGTAGCTGGCAGTTGTGCCAGCGTGGAGGTGATGCTGGCGAGTGAGGTGGCAATCTGAGTCAGCAAGGCCAGATCATCATCTGTACCTGGCTGTTGCTGAGGGCTGGTTGCCGGAGGCGTCTGTTGGCGTTGTCTTGGTGGTGCCACAGGCGGCGCCTGAGCAGCTGGTGATCCTGGTGGTTGCAGCGAGCGCCGAAGGGCGTCCGCCACAGTGAGGTCAGCTCTGATCTTCGCAGCACGGCGGTCCATCAGTGTGGGCCAGGCGCGGGCGTCGGAAGTCTGCGGCGGAGGCAGCTGCCTGGGGCGGCGGCGACCGACGGACGCCGTCTGCTTGAGGGTAGGCGGGAGACCGCGCATACGTCGACTGGCCTCTATGTTTACTGCACGGGCGGAAGTTCGCCGGATGAGCGCCTCCGCAAAGGCCACAGGTCGCTGGCTGGTCCCTGCTTCTTGTGCACGTCCTACTGTCATGATTTGCGCCGCACTTGACGCAAATAGAGGGCATTGTGCAGCACCTGGCAACGTGGCCGAACCCTTGGCAGCGATAACACTGCGTCGGGCCACGGGTCTTCCGGAGCTTTTCCACCGTGACTTCCAGGTCGTAGAAGCGTTCCAGTTGGAAAATATCTCGATGCTCTGCTGTATCCGGTAGGATGACTACCCGATGACCAGTTTGCTGGTTGGTTCCCGGCATCCTATGGTGCTCAATCAGAGAGGCCACGAAACCAAGTTCCTCCAATTCTTCTTTGACATCAGCATGCGCCAATGTGATAGGGATGCCCTTGATGAGCGCCTTGATCGTCGGCGGCCGAACGGCCGGAAAAGTAAACATCGGGATGCCTTTCTTCCCAAGCATGTCGTGTACCAGGATGTAGTCTTCAGTAGACGCGAGCATAAGCTTCAGGTTGCCATCCCCCGACTGTTTGACTGTAAATCCTTGGCGGCAGTTTGCTTTAAGCCAGTCACGTAAATCCCTGTAGGAGTCCTTGAATTGTATAAAGATCGGCGGTATTTTCCGACGTGGTGTGGTCGGCGCGGAGGCAGACTGTTCATCCATGGGCACCTCGCCCTCATGCTGCGGCGGCTGTGCCGCGCCATCTGCACGCTGCTGCATCGCACGATGGTGCTGCTGCTCTGCCAGGGAAGAGGCGGCATCTTCTAGCGTGGCCCCTTCACCCTGCAGTGGCTGGAAGGAGTTTGAGACCTCCAATTCTCTCGCGACGACGAGTTGCCGTGGCCTAGCCTGCTTCTTCAATGGCGGCTGTCGGAAACCGTCGTCTCTCGTGTCGTCCCGTGTAAGCCGTCTCGATGTAGTCACGGTCCGCGCTGCTTCTGCGCCGCAACTCCGATCGTCGACGGTTGATGACCTCCTGCACGGTGGTATCCTCATCGGCATCCGAATAGCACTCCATATCGGCGTCCAAATACTGCTCTGCCGCAAGGGTACTAGTAGTTCCCCCCGCGACAGGTCCGGTCGTCGTAGGTGCGCCGGCTGATGGCGAGGCGGCCGGCGGGACAAACCCCACCGGACCGCGGCCGGCCGACGCGGGCGCAGCCGGAGCACGTGCTCCGGGCGCGCGAGCGCAGAGTGACACGTCCGTCTCGTCTGACATCGCTCACTCGACTAATAATCCATCTCGGTGTCCAAGTACTGCTCCGGAGCAAGTCCTGCCGCGCCGCGGCCGGCCGGCGCATGCGCAGTGCGAGCGAGCTCATTCTCCGCGGCTGGGACGGCAGCGCAGGCTCCGCTAACACCCGAATCATGTGGCATCGTGTCCGCGACTGCAAGCGCGGCGCTCCGTCAACCTTCTTATGGCTATCTTACAGCTATTTTGTGCAGGATTTACTGTTTAGCATTGCCTGCTTCTTCTGGGTTTTTGCGTGTAGGTATGGTCATCTTTATTTTCTGTGTATCTTGTGTGTGTGTAGGACGGGGATGAACTTCTTTGCTTAGTTGCGGTGCGGAACTATTTTTGTCTTCTGGGGCAAATTGTCTTCAGAGCCCTTTGGGGCTGCATTGAAATGAGTATGTCTTCTTGTTACGTCGTCTTATACACGGTCAAGTAAGGCAACAGGTCTTCTGTAGCGGTATCTTGCGTTCTGTGGCGCTCCAAGTGCTCTGATGAGGGGATTTTCGGCCTCTTGAGTCTTCCTGTAAAAGCGTCTTGCGATGTCTTGATGTCGTCGTATTACTTCTTGTTCTCCTGCTTCGTCTTGGAGGTAGCGATGTCGAAACTGAGAATGCACGTGAAATACGCGGCGTAGAATGTTATGTAATGACGGCAGTCGTTGTATGTGAGTTCGAGCCGCACAGCCCCATACTTCACAGGCATAATCCATTAGCGGCCGAACATACATACGAAAGATCAGACGTCCGTTCGCGACGGAAAGGTTCAAATGGCTCTGAGCACTATGGGACTCAACTGCTGAGGTTATTAGTCCCCTAGAACTTAGAACTAGTTAAACCTAACTAACCTAAGGACATCACAAACATCCATGCCCGAGGCAGGATTCGAACCTGCGACCGTAGCGGTCTTGCGGTTCCAGACTGCAGCGCCTTTAACCGCACGGCCACTTCGGCCGGCCGACGGAAAGGTCAGAGTTTTGATGAGGGGGGGGGGGGGTACAGGGCCCCAATCCGCTGATTGACTTTGGCACGGACGTTTTCTATGTGCATCTTCCAAGTTAGCCTTTTGTCCAGTATGACTCAAAGATATCGCGCAGAGGCTTCCCACGGGAGCTCGGTGTTGTAAAGTCGTAGTTGTCGGACAGACGTGGTCTTCCGTCGAGTGAAAATGACTGCTTGCGTCTTCGTTGGGCTGAAACTGATGCGCCATTTGGCTGCCCACTGCTAAAGGGCGTTGAGCGCGCTCTGTAGGCGACGCACGAGGACCTCTCTCCATCGGCTTAGCGTATATGTCATTGTATCGGCGTATATATCCTTCTCCAGTCGTGGCTGCGAAGGGATGTCCGACGGGAAAATTGAGTAGAGGACCGGCCCAAGGACAGATCCTTGGGGCACTCCGGCGTTGATATGACGTGCAGTTGATAGTGCGTCTTCTATTCGGACAGCGAAAGTGCGATTCTGAAGGTATGATGCGATGAGGCGGACGTATGTCTTCGGAAAGTGGAGTCGGTTGATTTTACATAGGAGTCCATGATGCCAGACGCTGTCAAAAGCTTTCGTCACGTCGAGCAGGACTGCGCCGCAAAATTCTTTCTTGTTGAATGTTTGGTGTTAGCAGAGCCAACACCGTGTTACGAGGGGAGGCCGAAATGCACGCGTTTTAGCTCACGCAGGCTGGCGTGAAGAGGGAAGAACTATACTGACGTGAGGTCTGGAACATGAAAAGGAATGAGAATTCAGAAAGCGGACGTAATTAGTTTGATACTTAACTTTAATTCATTAATGATGAACGTCGCCCTTGACGGTACATGATTCACAATATTATCTGTTCAGAATAGTAACTGAATATGGCGCCTTGCTAGGTCGTAGCAAATGACGTAGCTGAAGGCTATGCTAAACTGTCGTCTCTGCAAATGAGAGCGTATGTAGTCAGTGAACCATCGCTAGCAAAGTCAGCTGTAAAACTGGGGCGAGTGCTAGGGAGTCTCTCTAGACTAGACCTACCGTGTGGCGGTGCAATCACTGACAGTGGCGACACGCGGGTCCGACGTATACTAACGGACCGCGGCCGATTTAAAGTCTACCACCTAGCAAGTGTGGTGTCTGGCGGTGACACCACAGAAAGCTTCAGTGATGTATTCAACTGCTCTGAGGATTTGCTGAGTCGTGCTGTGACCGCTGCAGAAGCCAAACTGTTCTTGTGGTAGAATTTCGTGCTGGTTGATGAAGTTTTGTAGTCGTGGCAGTAGGAGTCGTTCGAAGAGTTTGCTGACGTGAGGTAGTAGACTGATAGGTCGGTAGCTCTGGGGGTGGCGTCGGTTCTTCCCTGGTTTTGGTACTGCAACCACTATTGAGTGCTTCCACTGAGCGGGATAAATGGCTGTTGTGAGGATCCAGTTGAAAATTGCGGCGAGTCGAACTATCGCTGTCCATGGTAACTGTTTCAGGACACGACCCTGAGCCGGGAGCTTTGTTTGGTGGTAGTGCCCGGAAGCCTGCCTGCACTTCTTCGGCGGTAATCGGTGGAATAGGGTCGTCTTCTTCGTCCGGTTCCTGCGGTAGTGCGTTCGCTGCTTCTCGTTCAATGGCGTCAATTCGTTGCGGGTCTACTGTCGTTTAACGGTTGAAAATTAACTTCACAAGCATCGGCCATCATGTTAGCTTTATCTTCTGGTCGGTATGCAGTCTTGTCTTGAGTTTTCAGCGGTGGAATCGTCGTGCGTCGGTTGGTGAAGAAACTGACTGAGTGCCAGTGCATCGGGTCCGGTGTAAAAACTGGAGTTTTGCTGTCCACTGCTGCTTCTTATGGGCAACGATGGCTGCTTTGATCTCTCTTCTCAGTTGATGTATCCGTTGTTTGAGGTGCTGGTCGCGCGTAATGCGCCATTCACGGCAAAGTCGGTTTCGATGGCGGATGGATGCTAAGATTTCCGGCGGCAGTCCAGGTGTCGGTAAGGGCGGCGTCTTGGGTGGCGGTGTGGCGTGGGAGAGCGCTTCTGTGATGCAGTCAGTGAGTTCAGTGAGGGAGTCTTCAGTGATGTCTTCTGCTTGCAGCACGTCGACAGAGAATGTGACACGCTCGCGGAAGGTGTCCCATTTAGTGCGTCGGAGGTTTAGGCGGCCAGCGTGATGTTCCGGTGCGATGTGCAGATGAAAGATGACAAGAAGGTGATTTGAGTTCAGCGCGTTTACGACTTTGGCAGTCATGAAGTGAGGGATGCCTTTGGTGATGGAGATGTTGATATCCGGTCGACCTCGAGATGGGTAACATGTAGGCTCTTCTGGTCCGCACACGTAGGCATTTACCTCTTAAGTGGCTTGCAGAAGAAGTCGGCCGCTCATGTTCGTCACCAGAGTGTTCCATACAGCGTGTTTTGAATTCAGGTCTCCTGCTATGAAGAGTTTTCCCGGCGTACGCAGTAATGCTCGGGAATCATCCAGGTCCAGTAGCTGTCGTGGAATTCTGTGTACAGCAATGAAAGTGATTGGACCCGTCTGCGTCTCCACGAGAACGGCGGTGGTTTCGATGTAGCGAGTGATGGGTGGTTGTACTTCATGATGTATGATGGAGCGGCGAATGAAGATGGCGGTGCCTCCTCCGTGCGTCAGTCTGTCGGTCCTGTAGCGTCGGTAGTTGGGAATGTTTGATCTTATTCCAGGCTTCAAGAACGTCTCGTTGACTAAGCAGATATCGATGTTTTTGTCAGTAAGAAATTACTGCAGTTCTGGTACGTCGTGGGTGAGGTTGTCTGCGTCATTATTCTTAGTTCATCCAGTCTTGGCGCTCTAGGCATGATGTTGAGGTTCAGATGCTTCTCTGGTTGCCGGTAAGGCCCTGCAGATCGTCGCTTCAACGGTAGCGGCGATGGTGGTAGGAAGCTTAGCAAGTGTTCTGCTCACTTCTGCTCACTTCCGCGAGCGATGACGCGATCTGTGTGAGCAGAAAATCGATATCTTGCTGGTCTGTCCTGGGTGGTGGTGGCGGTCGTGGAGCTGATGATGGTTGCTGCCGATGAGTTGCAGGTGCAGCCATGCCCTGTGGAGTTGCAGGCGGTGGTGCGGTGGGCTGAAGGCCCTGCTTCAGGGCGTCTGTTGCTGTTAGTTCCGCGCGCAACCGGTTTGCGCGGTGCTGCATCGGCGTGGGCCAGCTGCGCTGGTCCATTCCCCGTGCAGGAGGCGGCGGTGGGCGTTGCCAGCGGGTGGATGGCTTCAGTTGTGGTAGGCCGCGGTGTCTTCTGCTCGCCTCTTTGTGTTTGGGGAAGGTGCGGTAATTTGCTGGATGCGCACCGCCAGATAAGCCACGTGATTGAAACCCTGACATCGAAAACCTTGGATGTGGCTGCGTGATCTTCTGAGTCTTTCTACTTTAATAGACAGGTCATAGATTCTTGTCAGTTGAAAGATATTGCGATGTTCCGGCGTGTCAGATGAGATGACGACCCAGTGCCCCGTCAGTTGGTTCGTGCCTGGCGTTCTGTGATGTTCGATGAGCGTCGCCACGAATCCAAGACCTTCTCCCTTTACTTCAGAGTGAGTGAGCGAGGACTGAATGCCCTTCATCAGTGTCTTCAGAGTTGGTGGGTGGACCGCTGGCGTGGTGTACATGGGGATGCGTTCTTCCCCAAGCTTCCCGACGACCACTACGTAGCCTTCAATGTTCTGAAGGGTTAACTTGAGTGTCTCGCCGCCCGTCTGTTTGACTGTGAATGGCGCCTTGCAGTGGTTCTTCAGCCAGGTATGGAGTGTCTTGTAAGATTCTTTGAACCGTAAGATGATAGGTGGAACCTTCTTATGTACTGGTGCAGTTGTTTGTTGCGACGTGGCCGGTTGTTCTGCGTCCATGGTCTCTTCGTCCGATCGGTTTCGCCGCGCATCCTGTGCTCGTTGCTGTTCCGCTCGTTGCTGCTGTCTGTTTACTAAGTCCGCTGTTGCAACATTCAGGGTGGTCCCCGTTCCTAGCAGGGGTTGCAATCGGCTGGAAACGTCTAGCTCCCTTGAGACGATGAGTGGTTGCAGCCTAGCTTGCTTCTTCCTGGGTGGCAGTTGGAACTCTCCTCCTGTCGCGGCCCCGAGTTCGTGTCTTCCATCTGTAGAGAGGTCGCGTTCTCCTCTTCTGTTGTGCTTATCGCAGGCTGACAGTTCGTTCAGCGGTGGCATCATCGGGTAAAGCCGGAGTGAAGTCTATCTCTGAGTCCGTAAGCAGCTCCGGCGCAGGGGTACTATTACTTTCCACCACGCCGGGTCGTCATAGGTGTGTCGGCTGATGGCGGGGCGGTCGACGGGGCAAGCCCCGCCGAACCGCGGCCGGCCGACACGGAATCACTCGCTCCGTTCGCGCGCGTAGTTCCTCCCTGCATTACGTGCGACATCTGTCGCGTCTGCAAGCGCGGCGCGGCGCGGCGGCGCGCAGAGTGGCTGCCGCTCTCTCGGCCGTCCGCACCCGCCCGCGACACTGGCTGGGCCTGGCGCGCTGGCGACTATTCTCTGTGGCTGCGCTGCGCTCTGCTCTGCTCTGCTTGCCGTCCTGCTCCGCTTTCGCTGTGTGTACGCGCGTCGTCGAAATGTCAGATCAGGCGGCTACGAACGAGACTGCTGCGGCACCCGCCGCCACCGGCACTACGAAGGAGGCCAAGTCTGCGTCCTCTGCGAAGAAGCCGCGCGCCAAGCCTGCGCACCCGCGCACCTTCGAGGTGGTGGCGGCCGCCATCAAGAGTCTGAAGCAGCGCGGCGAATCGTCGCTGCAGGCGATCAAGAAGTACATTGAGGCGCACTACAAGCTGGACGCGGAGGAGCTGGCGCCGTTTATCAAGAAGTACCTCAAGTCGGCCGTCGTGGCCGGCGAGATGGAACAGACGAAGGGCCAAGGGAGCGTCCGGCTCTTTCAACGCACCAATGGGCGTAAAGCATTGGGCTCGTATTGACACTGCCTGATGGAACAGGATCGACATTTCTCGCCCAGGCCTGAATAGTTGTACTTAATATGCTGGATTTCACTCTTTTCGTGGTTTGATATGTCCTGATGTATTCATACGTTTTTGTAACAGCATTTAAATGCTGCGAAGGAAATATTCCTTTATAGAAACGGCACTGAATCTGCACACCAATGGGCGTTAAGCATTGGCTACGTAGTAACACTGCCTGATAGAGCAGGAACGACGTTTCTCGCGCAGGCCTGAATAGTTGTACTTAATATGCTGGATTTCACGCTTTTCGTGGTTTGATATGTCCTGATGTATTCATTCGTTTTTGTAACAACATTTAAATGCGGCGAAGGAAATCTGTCCTTTATAGAAACGGCACTAAATCTGCACATCTATGGGCGTTAACCCTTCGCTACACGCGCGTGGACTGAGAGTCCGCATTGCGTTTTATACCATTTTCATGAACAATTCTGACATTACAGTTGGCAAATATAATATATTCGATTCTGGATAACATAATAAAACAACAAATTCATAAACAATGTATTTCAGCTTCAGTAGTGTACATAAAATATTTTAACTCATAATTTACCCGTAAACCAATGAGAACATTCATTGTACTCGCTGAAATTTACGTTCGTTCTGTTTTTTCACTGTTTTTCCAAATGAATATTAACCAACACTTATCTCAAGTAAATTAGCTGAGAAACATTTTCAGAAAACTATATTTTACAGCCTCACTGTCAATTCGAGTAAACCACTCGTGGTGGTTGCCATTTTCACTGCACTCACTGTACAGATATGCACCGACATGGTCCAGGCATACAAATTTATTGCACACATTGCAGGAAAATCTCGTTGGTCTGTTTTTTTTTCCCTATCACAGAAGTTGCATCTTTCTCGAGCTGTTGTTTGTGGAAGTCTAGGAAGAGCTTCAGCTGTTGGTAATCCCAAAATTTCAGTGATACGATTCTTTATGTTCACCGGTGTACTTAGATGATCGATCTTCATTGTCATGCAACAGTTCTTTGGCAAGAACTTTTAGATAGTCTTTTCTGGGAATTGTTGAATCCGAATTGCCCTTGTAAATTATGTAATCATTGATTCCAGCAATATTTAGAAGAGAGGAAAAAATTATAAATGGCCATCTTCTGGTAATTCTTGTCACAAAGTACATTCATCTCATGAACTTTATCCACACCAGATTTAGTCTCGTTGTAAAATGTTATTTCCGGCTCGCATTTTCCGAATCACTGTCAATACTGTCATCATCATGTAAAGTAGACAGTACCAGAACAACCTGGTCTTTCTTAGGTTTATATGAAACCAGTGTCATATTCTTCCTAAATGCAAAAAAGCTGGATTCCACAGGACGACCTTTTGCTACTGTCATAAATGGAGGAATTTCACGTCTATTTTTTTCGAATTGTTCCAACCATTGTTAGCTTGTCGTTTTCCAACAACTCAGCCGCAAGTGGAATTGATGTGAACCAATTATTAAATGTTACATTTCTGCCAGATTTGGATATGCATTTCACCATTCTTTTGACAACAACATGAGGTGTGTTTTCAGAGATAAGGCCCATCCACGTGCTTTCCACTGTATATTTCTAAATGGCTGGTATAGAACATCCTTGAATCTGTAAGTGCAAACATTTTTATACCATATTTTGCCGGTTTTGATGGAAGGTATTGTATAAATCAACATCTGCCCCTGAATGCATTCAGCATTTCATATACTGTAACTAGTTCTGAAAACTATGTTTCTTGCAGTTTTCATTGAACTGATCCATCAAGAATCGGACAGCAGCTAATTTGTCTCTTTCCTTCCGATGAGCTCTGTTTCTGACGTCATCAAATCTCAGACATGTAAGAAAGAAACGAAAACGATTTATGCCCATTGAAAGTCTGAAGTACTCCACTACAGTACCATCTGCAGCCCAGAGATCTAGTAAATTTGTGTGATGTTCGTAGCACTCCCGCCAAGAAAAGGAGTCCTAAACAAGCTTTGATTTCTGTAATGTTAGTGTCTGCAGCATCTCTTTCTCTGGAATATTTAGAACGGATGGTAGCAATGTAAATATTAGTGCAGCGAACAATTTCTTCTAAAAGGTCTGTTATAACCTTTAATCACCAATAATCGTGTGGATATTCAAACACACTCACTTAGAAACAATAGCTGGTTACATGATGACAACTCAGTATCTCTTATTCGACTGCCGTGCCGTGACATGCGGCCGCCGCCGTTCGTAGCTAGGTGGCGCTCCCGCGCTCAGCCGAGTTGCGGAGCGCCTCTATAGCCGTTTGCGCGTACTGTCGTGGCGGCACTGTTAAATGTCGTGGCACTGTCACATCACTTTCCCCCCCTTGAAAAAAAAAAAACCTCACTCACTTCGTTGGAGACATGGACAGTGCGGAGACATCCATGGCCTCTTGTGAGGCCCCGAGAAGATCCTGTGGAGACACACGAGAGTATGGTCGAATATGTCCAGGACGGAAGCTCGTGCGTGGAACGTGCCTCCTGGACGAGATGATGGGTGAAAACTCCGGAGCAGCATCCATAGGTGTCATGGACCTGGGGGTGTGCTCCAGCGAGATGGGTCCCAAAGAAGGCGGCGTCGCGACTGGGGCCGGTTCCGGCGTAGTCGGAAGCGGTAGCGACGTCGGCTGCATCAACGCGTACGGTAGATCGGCAGCAGCGACAGGACTGGCTTCTCGGGCTGGTGGAGGCGAAGGAAGGGGCGGTGGCACCGGCGTGGCCACCACTCGTGGGCGCATCTGGTCGTAATGGCGAACAACCATGCCGTCGTCCGTACGTATTTCACAAAGCCGGCGGCCGCGAAGAGCCTTGACCACCCCTGGAATCCATTTAGGGCGAGATCCATACCCTCGTGCCCACACTTGGCGCCCACCGAGTATTTTCCCGCACTAGGGGACACAGCACAAGGCCTGACAGGGTGAAGCAGGTGCAGTAGATTGTGCGGTTGGCGGCCATGCAAGAGTTCAGCAGGGCTGCGATCACCCAGAGGCGTGAAGCGATAAGAACTCAGAAATTGCAGCAGAGCATCTGTGGAAAAATCACTAATGAATTTTTTCATCTGGCTTTTGAAAGTGCGGACAAGGCGCTCGACCTCCCCATTCGATTGCGGATGGAAGGGCGGTGCTGTAACATGATGAATCCCTTGTCCAGTACAAAAATCACGGAAGGCCTGTGAAGAGAACTGAGGGCCATTGTCCGTGACGATCGTGGATGGAAGACCTTCTAGCGCAAAGATTTTGGACAAAGCCAGCGCCGTCGCCGCAGTGGTGGGTGACTGACATCGAACAAACGGAAACTTCGAGAAGGCGTCAATCAACAGTAGCCATTAAGTACTGAGGAAGGGGCCGGCAAAATCAGCGTGCACCGGTTCCCATGGCTGCGCCGGATCAGGCCACGGAGAGGGCATTGTACGGGGTGCAGCCAGTTGTTGAGCACGCTGACCACATGCAGCAACCATGTGGGCGATGTCCGAATCAATACCGGGCCAATAAACGTGCCTGCGGGCCAGGGACTTAGTCCGAGAAATCCTCCAATGGCCTTCATGCAACAGTTTGAGAACATCTTTGCGAAGAGAGGCTGGCACCACGACCCGTGGAGATGCGCCATCCGTGGCCAGAAGAACACCACCATCACGAACAGACAGACGAAGGCGCAAGGCATGGTAGTGGCGAAGGGGATCCGATGCCCGGCCCTTGGTCCTGTCCGGCCAACCCCGTTGAACAAAACCGATCACCTGACGCTGGACAGAGTCCCGCGCAGTAGCCGACGCGACCTGCGAACCTGTAAGTGGAAAACCCTCGACCGCACGACGTTATTCCTCATCAATGTGGAAACAGAGTAGTTCATCACGATCGAAAACCGGGTCGGGGCCCATCGGCAATCGCGACAATGCGTCAGCGTTGGCGTGCTGGGCCGTGGGGCGGTAGTGAATCTCATAGTGAAAACGAGACAAGTATAAGGCCCAACGTTGCAGGCGGTGAGTTGCCTTATCCGGAAGCGACGCCGATGGGCTGAACAGAGAGACCAGCGGCTTGTGGTCGGTGATGAGGTGAAACTTAGAACCATACAAAAAAACGCTGAACTTTTTAAGAGCATAAATGATAGCGAGCGCCTCCTTTTCGATTTGAGAGTAACGCCGTTGCGCATCGTTGAGGGTCTTAAAAGCATAGGCGATGGGCGAGAACAGCCCCTAGGCCATACTGTGACGCGTCAGTCGCCAGAACCAAGTGCTGATCCGGACGGAATGTGGCAAGACAAAGCGCCGACTGCAAATGAGCCTTCAGGCGGACAAAAGCCTGCTCACACTCGTCGGACCAACAGAAAGGGACGTTTTTGCGTAATAGCTGATGCAGAGGATGAGCTACCGCCGCCGCGGATGGAATGAATTTGTGATAATAAGCAATCTTGCCTAGAAACGCCTGAAGTTCTTTGACCATAGACGGCCGGGGTATAGCGTTAATGGCCGCAACGTGCTGACGTAGAGGACGTATACCCTCACGGGACAAGTGGAAACCAAGATACACAATGGAGGATTGGAAGAACTGTGACTTGTCCAGATTGCATTTCAACCCAGCCGAATGCAAAACCCGAAACAGTGAACGCAAATTGCGAAGGTGCTCCTCAGTGGAGGCCCCCGTGACAACGTCATCCAGATAGTTGATGCAGCCGGGAACGGAAGCCGTGAGCTGTTCCAAAAACCGCTGAAAAATGGCCGGCGCGCTAGCGACGCCAAATGGTAACCGCTGGTACTGATACAACCCACAAGGAGTGTTGATGACGAGAAATTCCTTGGAAGAAGCATCCAACGGCAACTGATGGTACGCCTCCGATAAGTCAAGTTTGGAAAAGAACTGGCCCCCAGCGAGCTTCGTAAATAACTCCTCAGGACGGGGAAAAGGATAAGTGTCAATGAGGCTCTGAGCGTTGACGGTGGCTTTAAAATCACCACACAATCGCAGACTCCCGTTTGGTTTAGAAACCACCACGATTGGCGATGCCCATTCGCTGGAGGTAACAGGAAGGAGAATCCCTGAAGCTGTTAACCTGTCAACCTGTCTATCTCAGCCTTGACAGGTGCACGCAACGCCACCGGAATAGGGCGTGCGCGGAAAAACTTAGGGCGAGCTGTAGGTTTAAGAGTAATGTGGGCTTAAAAATCCTTGGCACGACCCAGACCAGCAGAGAACACGGACGAAAATTCAGAACACAATCCATCCAGCTGTTGATACGGAATATCCGCAGATATGAGGTGCACATTATCATCAATGGAGAACCCAAACAAGTGGAAAGCATCATAACCGAACAGGTTTTCAGTGCCCGCATGATCCACCACATAAAACGTGAGGGGCCTAGCAACAGACTTGTAGGCAGTGGAAACATCAAACTGGCCAATGATAGGAATTTTCTGTTTATTATAAGTTCTCAGATTTCGCGTAACTGGAGACAAGGGAGGGGAGCCCAACTCCAAATACGTGCGAGAATTAATGAGTTACTGCAGAGCCAGTGTCCACTTGCATGCGAATGTCTTTATCCAGAACACGAACAGTAACAAACAACTTATTTGTTTGAGAAAGCACACAGTTAACATCCATGTCCGATGCCTCGTCCTCGTCGACAGGAACTTTAGGGGACTGACACACAGAAGCAATGTGGCCTTTTTTCCTACATGAATTACACGTGGACCAACGTTTTGGACACGCGGCCCTGTCATGCTGTACGAAACAACGTGGACAAGAAGGAAGTGCGGAACGAACCTGCTTCTGTTGTTGCTGTTTTCGCTGCGAGCGTTGCGGGCCAACGCGACGTTGTTTACGCGAGTGAACCGCCGCCACAACTTCGTTCTCATGTGAAACAGGCAAATTGTCCGTGTCGAAAGTTGACTGTACAGCGCCTACATCACACCACGCATCTATTTGCGCGCCAGCAGCGTGAGACACTTCAAAGGATTGAGCGATGCTTAGAACTTCCGACAACGACGGGTTTGGCAGTTGTAGGGCACGTTGCCGAACTTCATCAGGAGCAAGCCGTAGAATAGCATCCCTAACCATTGAATCAGCATAAGACTCATGATGAGTGTCCGTGACAAACTGACATTTCCTACTCAGACCGTGTAGTTCCGCCGCCCAAGCCCGGTAAGATTGATGGGGCTGTTTACGACACTGGTAGAACGCCACGCGGGCGGCAACGACGTGGGTGTTTTTGCGGTAATAGTTAGACAATGTCACACATTTCTTGGAAGGACAGGGAGGCAGGTTCCCGCAGAGGGGCTAACTGAGACAGTAGCTGATAGATCCGTGGGGAAATCCAAGACAGAAATAACGACTTACACATAGGAGCGTCGACAACGCCGAAAGCCAAGAAGTGTTGCCGCAAACGCTTCTCATAATCCTCCCAGTCTTCAGCGGCCTCCTCGTAAGGAGGGAATGGAGGCGGCGAAGAGGAAGACAGACGATGAGTAAGCGACGTCGACAACGCCTGAATAGCAGCCGTCAGCTGTGTTTGTTGTTCAATGAGCGCTTGCATAAGCTGTTCCATGTCTGCCCCGACACGAACACACAATTCCACAACGCAGTGAAAATATCCCATCCTCGTCGCCAAAAAGTGTTATAACCTTTAATCACCAATAATTGCGTCGATATTCAAACACACTCACTTAGAAACAATAGCTGGTTACATGATAATAACTCAGTATCTCTCATTCGACTGCCGTGCCGTGACATGCGGCCGGCGCCGTTCGTAGCTAGGTGGCGCTCCCGCGCTCAGCCGAGTTGCGGAGCGTCTCTATCGCCGTTTGCGCGTACTGTCGTGGCGGCACTGTTAAATGTTGTGGCACTGTCACAACAGTGTCCTCTGTGAAGAAAAGTTGTAAACAATCAATTGGACGCTTGGCATTTTTTGCTTCGCCTATGACTCCCGGTAGATGCTTGACAATATTATGTTGAGGTCTTCTTACTCTTCTGTTTTTGGATTAGAGCTCGATGGCTCCATTGCATACCGTCTTTCCAAAAACACAAATTTTTCGATAGAATCACTTTCGTCCAGCGACTGTTCACTATCTCAATAGTGATCACTTTCGAATATTGACTCCAGATCACTACATTCTTCATTACCAAGCTTTCGTCCAACCACTGCAAAACCTGATAGTCATCACCGTTCTTCTGAGAAAAATGTATAACTTATTTCACTAATCGGTGTTGGTCAATGGAAAGTCTCATAATTGTATGACAGTTTGGATAACAAATAAATAAAAAAAGTTTCTAAACGTAACTGTATGTTTTGTAATATTATAAAGGAAGAAACCTCCTTACCTGCAATACATCGTAAAAGAACTGGTAATAGAACCGCACCACACGAATGCACACACGCGGACTGACACTCCACACCTCAAGAGACTGCTGCTTCTGGCAATAATAACTAACTTCAATTGTTGCCAATAATTCGTTACAGGAGGGGGGGAAGGTAGAAAAAGCCGCTAATGAAAATCTTGAATTTATAAGTGATTGTTGATGGAAACATAAAATTGCGGACTCAGTCCGTGGCGCGTGTAATGGAGGGTTAAGCATTGGCCACACAGTGACACTGCCTGATGGAGGAGGAACGACAATTCTCGCGCAGGCCTGAATAGTTTTACTCAAGATGATTGAGTTCACTCTTTTCGTGGTTTGATGTTTCCTGATGTATTCATACGTTTTTATAGCAGCATTTAAATGCGGCGAAGGAAATCTGTCGTTTATAGAAACGGCACTGAATCTGCACACCAATGGACGTTAAGCATTGGCCACGTAGTGACACTGCCTGATGACCCCCTGCGGGTTCGGGAATAGGAATAGGCCCGCGGTATTCCTGCCTGTCGTAAGAGGCGACTAAAAGGAGTCTCAATTGTTTCGTTCTTTCATGTGATTGTCCTCTGAGGGGTTTGACCACCTCATTTCAAAATTTTCCGTTAGTGCGTACCATTTGGGGAAGGACGCCTTACGTGGTGCATTCTTTATCCATCTTGCCTTAAGATCTGGCACATTCGTTATGTCATGGAGTTGGACTTACGCTGAGCTTACGGCCACATCGGCTGCAGTGTGTTGCGGGTAGCATACCTTCCCTCCATTGTACACTTCCATCTATGCTCCCTGTATACATGGATATTCGACATCCGACAACCAGCACGGTAGCCAGTCCGTTGTGGTGGGGCAGTCATGTACCCTCTTGTTGGTCGCCCCCCTGACTACACAGGGATCGCACCGCTGATGCCTGAGCTGCTACATCCCCACGTATGCCGAGGAGTAGATGCCTATCACTCTGCCAGGTGGTCTTTGCTGTGGCTAGGTGGTGCCCAAGGGGAGAGCCCCTGGTCGGAGTGGGTGGCATCAGGGCGGATGACATGCAATGAAGCGTGGTACATCATCTCTCGCTGGTGGGCCTCCACCAGCAGTCTCTAAGCCATTGAGGTCTAACCTCAGCGGCAAGAAATACGAACCAAGCCTGGCCACTCCATGGGAGGAACGTATGACTAAAGAAGGCAATGGAGATTATTCACCCTGGTACCGCGTGTGTTCACGAGTTGATGGGGAATCATTTATGTCGACCAAGCCCCTACTTTTTGTGGAGCATTTAAAGGACAAGTTCGGGGAGGTGGAGGGCTTGTCCAAAATGTGCTCTGGGTCAGTTCTCATCAGAACAGCATCCTCTGCCCAGTCACGGAGGTTGCTCACTTGTGACAGTTGGGCATGTTTCCTCACCATCATGCCCCATAAGAGTTTAAACATGGTCCAGGGTATTATATTCCACAGGGATCTTCTTCTGCAGTCAAACGATGAACTACGTATCAACCTAGAACGACGAGGTGTTCATTTCGTCTGGCGCGTCCATCGGGGCCCGAGGGATAATTAGGTAGCCACTGGTGCCTTCATCTTAGCCTTCGAGGGTGTCGTCTTATCCGAAAAGGTCAGGGTGACAGTTAACCGCTGTGATGTGAAGCCATATATTCCTCCTCCGATGCGGTGTTTTAAATGCTGGAAGTTTGGGTATATGTCATCCCGATGTACTTCCAGCATCATGTATCGAGATTGTGGACGTCCTTCGCATCCCAATACTCCATGTGCCCTGCCACCAGTCTGTGTTAACTGTGGAGAACACTATTCCCCTGCTCGCCGGACTGTAGGATATTCCAGAAGGAAAGGAAGATAATGGAATATAAGACCCTGGATCGCCTGACCTACTCCAAGGCTAGGCGGAAGTATAAGAGGCTCCATCCTGTGCCAATGACGTCGACCTACGGCGCTGCTGCAACAGCTGTTCTCCCATCGTCACATACGGTTGGCACTAAGATCGGTCGAAATCCACCAGCCCCCTTGATTGTGGGGGCACTTCACTCCCTGTTGCTCCTGCTCTATCTACTACAGGAGCAACACCACCCCAACCATCGGGGACATTAGTTCCCCCTTCACAGCCAGAGAAGCGTGAGACTTCTTCGGCTACTCTCGCCAGGAAGGGATCCCTTGGGGCCCTCCCATCCCAGGCTTTGCGCAGTGCCAAAGTGGACACCCGCAAATTTCTGAAGCAACCACCGGTCGCTGGTCGTAGGGCCTCACGGTTGTCGTCCGCCCCTGAGACTGACCCAGCGAGGCCCTCCCAGCCAGACCAACCAAAGGCACAGCGTGCAAAGCAGATGAAGAAAAAGGCTCCCAAGCATCCTGACATTGTGGTGGCACTCATCCCACCACAACCTTACAACTCTGCATCTGAGGATGAGGTGGAGATTCTGGCTTCTGCTGAGGACCCGGATCTCGCCAGTCCCTCAGAGGCGATGGATAGCTGTTGCATAGGTAGTGAATCGGTGGCAACAGGGGACCAGGAGGCGTAATCTGCCTCCGCAGTCCCTTCAAGCCTTTCTCAGCCATGGACAATATCATCCTCCAGTGGAACTGCAGCAGTTTCTTCCACCATCTAGCTGAGCTCAGACAACTTATCATCCTTCACCCTGTCTTCTGCATTGCTGTTCAAGAAAGCTTGGTTTCCAGCAATGCGAACGCCCGCCCTCCGGGGCTATCGGGGTTATTATAAGCACCAGGCAACTTATGAAAGGGTGTTTGGTTGCGTCTGTATCTATGTCCTTCACTCTCTTCACAGCGAGTAGGCAGCTATTCAGCAGGCTTTCCTCCATCAGCATCACTGTATTGGTATCTTCTTTGATATCAGTAAAGCATATGATATTACTTGGAGACACTGTATATGCGGGTTTGAGGGAAGATTTCAGTTTCCCACCAGACCTACCCTCTCTTTTAACTAATAATGAGGCGAGTGTCGCTAGAGTTTTACGTTTTTGTTTGATGTCTGGCCTTCTTCCCAAAATATTGGGATTGAAGTCTTAATGTGCTGTCCAGTGGTTTGGTCACCCATTATTTGTAAGTGGTCACTCAGCCACCGTTAATTATTTTTACCTGTTTGTACTGCTATTTTATTTTTAGTTTTATCTCCCTGTTGTGATGTGCTGTGTCCAATCTTGCAATTTGAACAATACCCATTCTCTCACAATTCGGCTCTGAATTGAACTTTTGGGAACGGGCGCTGATAACCTCGCTGTTGTGCGCCCTAAAACACTAATAATCATAATCATCATCACTGTATTCTTGCACAACTGCATCAATGGGGCTTTCGTGGCTGCCTCCCCATTTTCATTCGGTCTTTACTGTCTCAGCGTTTTTTTCGGAACCGAGTTGGTAACACACTGTCTGATCGCTTTGAGCAAGAGAACGGTGTCCCCCAGGGCAGTGTTTTAAGCGTTACCCTCTGTCCTACATTTTAGAGACACAGTGCAGTTTCTGTTCCTAATTTTTGACTCCAGGTTGTCATGGCTGCCACACCTACGCGACTTGAAAACCAGAACCCTGAAGGCAGTGAACATCCTCAAGTGCCTCAGCCACAGGTCTTGGGGAGCGGACAGGGTGCGTCTCCTTCAGTTTTATCGAGCTTTTGTGCGTTCACGGCTGGACTATGGGAGCACAGTGTATGGGTCAGCGAGGCCGTCTTATTTGCAGATCCTTGACACTGTCCACCATGCAGGGATTCGACTGGCCACGGGTGCTTATCAGACCAATCCCATACCCAGCGTCTGTGCTGATGCTGGGGAACCGCCACTTACCATCTGGCGGCAGCTCCTGCTGGTGCGCCAGGCTTGTAAGTTTCTTGCAGCTCCCACCTCGCCTGCTCACCATCTTGTTGCTCACCATCTTGTTGCTCATCCACCTCTGGACCGCCTTTCTTCCCACTGGCCCCGGGCTACGTTGCCGTTTGGGATCCAAGTGCAACGTGTGCTAGAGTCCCTCGGTGTGGAGTCTGTACAACCCCAGATCCTGGGTTTTAACTGCCTGCCACCCTGGTTACTGAAGAGGCCCAGAGTGATTTTAGATTTATTGCAGTACAAGAGAGATTGCACTCCTGCCACCGTTTTTAATGCAGAATTTTCTGCCATTTTATCGGAGCACCACGACTATGTCGCTGTTTTTACAGATGGGTCGAAACAAGGGGATTCCGTTGGTTGCTCAGTTGTTTTTCCAGATCGTTTCCTCAAGGTCCGACTGTCTCAGACTTTTACTGTCTTTGATGTAGAATTGTCTGTGATCTTGCGGGCACTGGAGCAGATGAGAAATTCTTCCTGTCCTAAATTTCTTGTACGTTTCGATTCACTAAGTGCCCTTCACTCATTGCAACATTTGTATCCAGCAGATAAAATAGTCCAGACCATCCAGGATGCCCTCCTCCAACTACAGCGATTGGGGAAGGTGGTGGCTTTTTGCTGGGTTCCGTGGCATGTTGGTATTGCTGGGAATGAAAGGGCAGATCTCGCAGCCAAGGAGGCGTGTCTCGCCCCACAAGTATCTCAGTGTGCTATCCCCTTGCACGCACTCACCTCGCTGTTGAGCTCACGAGCCATGCGTCGGTGGGAGGGTGAGTGGCTGGAAGTCACTGAAAATAAGCTCCGTACAGTCAAACCCACAATGCGTGTGTGGTGTACTTCCTTTCAGCCCCGTCGACGGGATGAGGTTCTCCTCACTCGGCTTCGGATAGGCCACAGCCCTATGATGCATAGCGCCCTGCTCCGGCGGGAGGACCCTCCAATGTGTGGTGCTTATGGCGTTCAGGTCACTGTGCGCCACGTTTTATTGGATTGCGTTTTATTTTCTGACCAGCGGGCCGCGGCTGCCTTGCCAGCGGACATGCCATCTCTTTTAGGCAACACTCAGATGAATGTGGTTAAAGTTTTAAAGTTCTGTGCCATGTCAAATGTTTTTACAAAGATTTTAGGGAGAGGATCTTAATTTACTCACTGTGTGACAAGCTCGCCCATATTGTACGTAAGTGGCCAGCCAATGACAATTTCCTGTGGCATTCTTGTTGCTACGTTTTCCCTTTCCTTACGTTTTACTTTCTTATGTAGCATTTACCTTCTTTTCCTGCTTTCTTTGCGTGTGTGCTTCAGTTTTATTAGGTCTGTCCACATTCGTTTCTTTTAATGTGTGTCACGGCGCTGATGACCTCGACGTTGAGTGCCCATAAGCCCCAACACACACACACACACACACACACACACACACACACACACACACACACTCCCTCTACAAACACTTTGAGTCTGTCGCTGTTCGGGTGTGGACGCCACAGGCTATTATTGTCTGCAGTCTTTACCTTCCACCGGATGGTGATGTCACGCAGCATGTCCTAGCTGCGTTGATAGCCCAATTGCGCCACTGTTCTTGTTACTGGGTGAATTCAACGCCCATAACCCTCAGTGGGGTGGGTCAGTGGCGACGGGTCCAGGCGCCACCGTTGAGCATGTAATAGCACGGCTCCACCTCTCCCTTAAATGATGGAGCCTTCACACATTTCAGTGAGGTGCATGGCACGTACTCCACCATCGACCTTTCAATCTGTAGCCCTAGCCTCTTACTATATGTTCAATGGAGTGTGCATGACGACCTGTGTGGTAGTGACCACTTTCCGATCTTCCTGTCACTGTCACAGCATCAGTTTTCTGGGGCGCCCTTGCAAGTGAGCTATGAATAAGGCTGACTGGGACGTGTTCTCCTCCATGGCCGCTATTGCGCCTCTTTCTAATGAAGCCATTGAGGCGGAGGTTGGAACATCGGAGCCTTTCATTTCACATGCGCCATCCTGAATCCTACAGTGTCCCATTCACTGAGTGGGAATTCCACAGTGGCCTAGCCGCTTGCCCTGATACAGCTCCCAGGCCAGATCGCATCCACTGTTAGATGCTGAAACACCTCTCAGTAGACTGCCAGCGATGCCTCCTCGACCTTTAGAACCGCATTTGGGTTGAGGGGGAGTTTCCGTCGCAATGGCTGGAAAGTATTGTTACCCCGTTTTGAAACCTGGCAAGAACCCATTGGAGGTGGACAGCTACCGCCCAATTGGCGACGAACAGTTCACCCTGAGCCACGGCTATATCTTGCCGGCCATCTTCTTGCTGTGGTGGGGACACATCGGTTTTTGGGTGTGGTTTTTGATGCCCGGTTGACTTGGCTCCCACATATTCAGCAGCTTAAACAGATGTGTTGTCGTCGTCTTAATGCTCTGCGATGCTTGAGCCACACCAGCTGGGGCGCCGACCGATCTACCCTCTTACGACTCTTCCAGGCGTTAATCCAGTCCCGTCTGGATTATGGGAGCCTGACTTACGGTTCAGCATCCCCTTCTGCGTTGTGGGTGCTGGACCCAATCCTTCACAGTGGGATCTGACTTGCCACTGGTGCTTTCTGAACCAGCCCTGTGAACAGCTTACTTGTGGAGGCAGGTGTCCCTCCACTGCAGTTGGGGCGCCAACGTTTACTGGCCGCTTATGCTGCACATGTTTGTAGCTTGCCTGGGCATCCTAATTATTGTCTCCTGTTCCCACAGTCAGTTGTCCAACTCCCAGAACGTCGGCACCGGTCGGGTTGTATTATCGCGGTCTGCGTCAGAGAGCTTCTCTCAGGGCTTGAAGTTTTCGCCCTTCCACCTCCTTTCCCGGCTCCTCACCGTACTTCCCCGTGGTGTGTGTCCCGCCCTTGCCTTCGATTTGGCACAGGGCCCGAAGGACTCAGTCCCTGCGGAGGCCTTCCGCCGCCACTTTCTTTCCATCCTTTCCTCGTATCAGGGTTCTGGCGTTGTTTATACTGATGGGTCGATGGTTGCCGGTCGTGTCAGTTATGCTCTCTCTAGGGGACCACGACCTCCCCCCAGGGGATCCACAACTCTTTTGTGGATACGTGCGTAGCGAGCACGGGACCCCGAGCTGATGTGGCCTTCCTTCCTTTCCGGGCTGCATACCTTCCCTTTCCGCATCCTTCCCCATTCCCCATCTTCGCCACCCCCCCCCCCCCCTTCACCTCTGGCTCTTTCTTTCCCTTTCTCTGGGGTTATGGTTTGTGCCTACGTCCGGAGACGGACGCTTGTACATATACTACATTCTTCGCCTTCATTCCTTGCTTGTAAGTCTTCATCCTTCCTTTGTCCTTCTCTTTTCCTTACCTCTTCTCTCTACCTTCTCCGCTGCGGCGTTTGAGACCTCTCTTCTTTCCTTTCCCTTTCCCTTTCTTCCTCCCTGTGCGTGTCTGAAGGCCAACCCACGCATTTCCATGCGTAGCCGGTGACGGGGTAACGCGTAATTCCCCGCCCCGGGTAGACAGGTAGGACACGTACGTACCCCCTGGTAACGGCCAGGCCCAGGGAGGGGTGATTACCCGAGCTGATACCTTCCGAAAGTGCCTATTGGTCCCTCCATCCGTTTGTCGGGAGGTGTGACCTGAGGTGTGAACAATCACCTAAGGCGGGTGTGCCCTCAGTGAGGGCCCCCACAAGGGAGGAGCGCGCCATCGGAGACGCCGGTAATCATGGGGCATTCTTCCGCAATGGTTTCCTCACCTTCCACTATGTCTGCTCACAAACGTAAGTTCACTGAGTCTCAACCACAGTCAGTTCTTCCATCGTTGCCACAGTTCCTTGTTGTTTCTCGGTCTGACGAAGGTCACGACTTGTCCACGGTCAACCCTTTCATTATTCAGAAAGGTGTCGACGCAATTGCAGGTCCTGTAAAGTCTTGTTCCAGATTACGGAATGTCACCCTGTTGTTAGAAACACACAGTGCCCTCCAGGCACAAAAATTGCTGCGTACGTCACTACTACACACCTTCCCTGTCCGGGTGGAACCGCACCGTACCTTAAATTCCTCGCGTGGAGTCGTTTATACACGCTCCCTCGATGGACTGTCTGACGAAGAAATTCAGCACTACCTGTCTGACCAGGGCGTAACGGCTGTTCATAGGGTTACGAAAAGGGTTGACACGAACATCATTCCAACCCGCACTGTATTCTTGACATTTGACAAAGTTCAGCTACCATCGAAAATCAAAGCCGGCTATGAGATAATTTCCGTTCGCCCTTACGTCCCGAACCCTACGCGTTGCTATCGGTGCCAGCGGTTCAATCACACCAGCCAGTCCTGTTCCAATCCGGCCAAATGTGTTACGTGTGGCAGGGATGCCCATGAGGGTGCTTGTCCACCTCCATCCCCTCGCTGCATCAACTGTATGGGTGACCACGCCGCTTCCTCTCGAGATTGCCCCGTTTTTAAGGACGAAAAACTCATCCAGGAAATTAGGGTGAAGGAAAAGGTGTCGACCTTTGCTGCTCGAAAATTATTCGCCAGTCGACAGCCCACCGTGCCTCAGAAAGGAAACTACAGCACTGTCCTTGCTTCTCCTCGGCCAACAAAGGAGGCGGCCACGCAGACTTGCGACCTCACCTTTAGTGCCAAGGTCGTCAGATCGGCCAGCGCAAAGATCGCCCGTTCAACCTCACCACTTTCGCCTGCCCATTCTCTGGCTCACCCTTTGTCGAGTTCTGCTAAATCTCGAGCCCAAAAGTCAGACACCAAGACTTCGAAAAAAGAGCATACTCGTGAAGAGTTTTTACGTACGGCAACTTCCCAACCATCGGTTCCTCCTTCCTCTAAACATCATACTTCCAAGAAGGCTACAGAGAAACCCAGTTCCTCTCCTTCTCCGCCAAGGCGTGTCCCATCTACAGCACCACCTGGCGGAAGTCGCCCTCGGCCGTCTTGTGTGTCGCCGAGGCGCACTGTTGGCGGCCGATCAACCGGCCGGTCGCTGGTGGCAGGAGCTGCTCCTGACCAACCTATGGATCAGGATCTTCTGCCTTCGGCTGAATGCCATTCCATGCTGTCGGTCGCAAGCTCAGAGCAGTCGTTGAGTTGACAGCAACCTTGGTCGCATTCCTCCATTTTCTGTTCACCCTATGTCCATTATCCACTGGAATATCCGCGGTATTCGAGCCAATCGGGATGAATTGTCGATCGTCTTACAATCCTACTCGCCGGTCATCTTTTTTCTTCAGGAAACAAAGCTGCGTCCCCATGACCGCTTTGTTCTCCCTCATTTTCAGTCCGTCCGATATGATCTCCCCTCTGTTGAAGGCACTCCAGCACACGGAGGACTCATGATTCTTCTCCATGAAACTGTCCATTATCACCCAATCCCCTTAGACAGTTCCTTCCAAGCTGTCGCCGTCCGTCTTTCCCTTTCTGGATACACGTACTCTCTTTGTACGGTATACATTCCATCGTCCACACCAATGGCACGAGCTGATCTCCTTCATCTTCTTGGTCAGCTTCCACCCCCATATTTGCTGGTTGGGGACTTGAATGCCCACCACCCGCTTTGGGGATCTCCACATCCTTGTCCACGTGGCTCACTATTGCTAGACGTCTTCCACCAAGCAGATCTAGTTTGCCTCAACACTGGGGTCCCTACGTTTTTGTCTGCCTCCACGGCAAATTTATCTCATTTGGACCTTGCGGTCGGTACTGTTCCGCTAGCTCGGCGCTTCGAATGGTTCGCCCTTGATGATACACACTCCAGTGACCACTTTCCATGTGTCCTTAGACTGCAGCCACCACAGCCATATATGCGCCCGCGTCGCTGGAAGTTTGCCCAAGCCGATTGAACACTTTTTTCGTCTTTAGCGACATTCGATGACCGTTACTTTCCCAGCGTCGACGATGCGGTCACACATATTACCGACGTTATTCTTACAGCTGCGGAACATTCAATACCACGCACCTCCGAATTGCCCCGGCGCCCCCCAGTTCCTTGGTGGAACGAGGCATGCCGTGATGCACTACGTGAGCGGCGTCGTGCTCTCCGCGTTTTGCGCCACCATCCTACTTTGGCCAACTGTATCCGCTATAAGCAGCTACGAGCGCGATGCCGTCGTGTCATCCGCGATAGCAAGAAGGCAAGCTGGAAATTCTTTATTAGCTCATTTAACACCTTCACTCCCGCCTCGGAAGTTTGGAGTCGGCTTCGACGGTTCTCAGGCGCGCCTAGTTTCTCCCCGGTCTCTGGGCTCACTGTCGCGCATGACACATTAGTGGACCCCGTCGCAATTTCTAACTCGTTGGGTCAGCACTTTGCCGAGATTTCGAGCTCTTCAAACTACCCGCCAGCGTTTCTCCCGAAGAAACGTGCAGCGGAAGTGCGACCTCTTGCTTTCTCCTCTCAAAATCGCGAAAGCTACAATACTGTTTTCTCCTTGCGGGAACTCCAACATGCACTCTCTTCTTCTCGCTCCTCCGCCCCAGGACCAGATGGTATCCACGTCCAAATGTTGCTGCATTTATCAACCCATAGTCTGCGTTACCTCCTTCGCCTTTATAATCGAATTTGGACCGACAGTACTTTTCCCAGACGATGGCGGGAAGCTATCGTCGTTCCTGTTCCGAAACCTGGAAAGGACAAACATCTCCCCTCCAGCTATCGCCCCATTTCTCTCACGAGTAGTGTCTGTAAGGTTTTGGAGCGTATGGTGAATTACCGTTTAGCTTGGTGGATGGAATCTCGCAGTCTTTTAACACCTGCCCAATGCGGATTCCGAAAGCATCGTTCTGCAGTTGACCATCTTGTTGCTCTCTCCACTTATATCATGAACAGTTTTCTCCGGAAACGCCAAACGGTAGCAATATTTTTTGATCTGGAGCGAGCATACGATACCTGTTGGAGGACAGGCATCCTCCGCACACTGTTCTCTTGGGGCTTTCGAGGCCGGCTGCCCCTTTTTCTTCGCGAATTTATGGCAGAGCGCACATTTAGGGTGCGGGTGAACACTACTCTCTCCCGTACTTTCTCTCAAGAAAACGGGGTACCCCAGGGCTCCGTGCTGAGTGTTGTACTGTTTGCCATCGCTATAAATCCAATTATGGATTGTCTCCTTCCCGATGTCTCGGGCTCCCTCTTTGTGGATGATTTTGCGATCTACTACAGCTCTCAACGGACCAGCCTTCTTGAACGACGTCTTCAAGGATGTCTCGATCGCCTCCACTCTTGGAGCATCGAAACAGGCTTCAGTTTCTCTCCCAGTAAGACCGTTTGTGTTAATTTTTGGCGACGTAAGGAGTTTCTTCCGCCTTCCTTACATCTAGGACCTGTCAACCTTCCGTTTTCAGACGTCGCTAAATTCTTGGGTTTTACGTTTGACAGAAAACTGTGCTGGTCCTCCCACGTTTCCTATCTTTCAGCTCGCTGTCTGCGATCGCTTAACACCCTCCGTGTCCTGAATGGAACCTCCTGGGGAGCGGACCGAGTGGTCCTTCTCCGCCTCTATCGCGCCTTAGTGCGCTCGAAATTGGATTATGGAAGCATAGTCTACTCCTCTGCTCGGCCGTCTATTCTTCGGCGTCTCGACTCTATCCACCACCGTGGATTACGTTTAGTGTCTGGAGCTTTTTACACTAGCCCTGTGGAAAGCCTTTATGCTGAGACTGCTGAACCTCCGTTGTCCAATCGGCGAGCGGTCCTTCTAAGTCGTTATGCTAGCCATCTGTCTTCCATGCCTGCTAATCCAGCCCATGCCCTTTTTTTCGACGCCTCCTTTGATGTAGGGTATGCTGGCCGCTCCTCCTCCCTACTACCCTGGGAGTCCGCTTCCGTCAACTGCTCCATTCTCTTTCCTTCCGCTTTCCTAAAACCTTCTTGACAACTTGGGGTACAGCACCGCCGTGGCTCCGTCCCCGGATCTGCCTGCTCCGTGACCTTTGTCGATTTCCCAAGGATGGTACCCCTACACTTGTTTATCGTCGGGCATTTGCTGCTCTATGTGCACAAATGACGGACGCCACATTTATTTACACCGACGGCTCGAAAACATCGTTAGGTGTAGGGAGTGCCTATATTGCTGGCGACACCCCAAATCAATTTCGGCTTCCCGACCAGTGTTCGGTGTATACTGCGGAGCTTTACGCTGTTCTCCAGGCTGTCCACTACATCCGCCGCCATCGGCGGATACAGTACGTTATCTGCTCAGATTCTCTCAGCTCTCTCCTCAGTCTCCAAGCTCTTTACCCTGTGCACCCTCTGGTCCACCGGATTCAGGACTGTCTACGCTTGCTCCATCTGGGGGGCGTCTCGGTGGCGTTCCTCTGGCTCCCGGGACACGCTGGTATCTGTGGGAATGAGACGGCCGATATAGCGGCCAAGGCTGCAGTTTCTCTTCCTCGGCCAGCTATTCAATCGCTTCCCTTCACCGATATACGGAGCGGTTTATGTCGCAAAGTTGCTCATTTATGGCATGCGCATTGGTTAACACTTCCCAATAATAAATTGCGGGAAGTGAAAGCTCTTCCTTGCGCTTGGACCTCTTCCTCCCGAACGCGTCGTCGGGAGGAGGTGGTTTTAGCTAGACTCCGGATAGGGCAGTGTCTTTTTAGCCATCGACATCTTTTAAGCGGCGATCCTCCCCCACTCTGTCCCCACTGCTCTCAGCTGTGGACGGTAAGACACCTATTAATTGAATGCCCCTATTTTAATCCGTTACGCGCCCGTCTACAGCTATCGCCTGATCTATCGTCGATTTTAGCAGATGACACGCGCTCAGCCGACCACGTTCTCCAGTTTATTAGTGCTAGTGAAATGACGTCAGTCATTTGAAGCTTTTTTTGGGGACAACCAACCCCTTTCTGTAGTGGATTTTTAAGCCTCCCTTCTGCTTTTAGTTTCTCCAATTTTATGACTTTGTTCCCATTGCTGCTGATTTTCAGTTTCGGTTTTTTTTTTTTTTCCCAAGTCACAGGTTGGGCGCTAATGACCATAGCAGTTTTGCGCCCTAAAACCAAACAAAAAAAAATCTAGGGGACCACTACGAACAGCATTCATTGCCAGCTGGCTGCAGCGTTTTCACTGCTGATTTGATCGCAATCTTTCGTGCCATAGAGTATATCCGCTCCTGCTCAGGTGAGTCCTTCGTTATCTGTAGCGATTCCCTGAGCGGTTTACGAGCTATCGACCAGTGTTTCCCTCGTTCTCGTCTGGTGATGGCTATCCAGGAGTCCCTGCATACTCTTGCCCGTTGCGGCCGATCTGTGGTCTTTGTGAGGACCCCGGGCCATGTTGGGATACCAGGCAATGAGCATGTGGACTGCCTGACCAAATATTCCACCTGTGAACCAACTCTGGACATTGGCCTCTTGGAGACTGATTTGCGAGCTGTCTTACGCCGCAAAGTTTCCGCGCTTTGGGACGCTGAATGACGCAATGTGCCCACACCTAATAATTTCCGTGCTGTCAAGGAGACGACGACTGTGCGGCGGTCATCCATGCGAGCAATTCAAAGGGACTCAGTTGTCCTTTGTCGGCTCCACATTGGCGACACCCAGCTGATGCACAGATATTTACTGAGGCGTGAGGACCCGCCACTGTGTCGCTGGGGGCCGGCTTTGACGTTGGTCCACATTTTGTTGGCCTGTCCACTTTTAGCTGTGCTCAGGCAGACATTTGCGCTGCATGATACGCTCCCGGCCCTTTTAACTGATGACAGTGCCATGGCAGGCTTAGTTTTGCGTTTTATACGGGCAGGGGGCTTTTATCACTTAATCTAAGTATTTGTCTTTTTTGGTGTTGAGTCTGGCCTTTGACCTACGATTTTATACTGTGTTTTTAGTGTGTTTCTCGTTGGTTAGCTTTTCCTTTTTTGTCTCTATGGTCGGCCAACCACTGTCACCCTCTGTTTGATTTTAATTGCTTTTGTCTGGCCTTTGTCTAAGTCTTTCTTGCCCTGTGTCGTCTGTCGTCTTTTCCATTGTTCATTTTTATTCTGTGTGGGTGTTTTTAAGGTTTGGAAAAAGGGACCGATGACCGTAGCAGTCTGGTCCCTTTAATTCAACCAACCAACCAACCAACCAACCAACCTACCTACCTATCGGACCGCGGCCGGCCGACTCGGGCGCTGCCGGCGCAGGTGTGCCTGTCGCGCGAGCACTGACTCGTCCGAGGGCTGAGTCGTGCGTACTCCCTTCCTGACATCACTATCTCGAGTGGATAGCAATCGCCGTTCCGTCAATCTTCTTAGACTGTGTGTCTGTGTTCGTGTAGTATTTACTTGAGAGCTTTTAATAACCATTGTGATTGTAGAGGACTGCATTTGGAGGTTCTGGTGGCGTTTGTTATCTTTATTACGGTATGGGTAATTTGGGTACTAGCTTTGGGATTGTTACATCTTCTTGTGGGTACTGTAGGCATTTAGCGAAACAGTAGAGCCACGGGCCGCTTATATCGGTCCCTGTCTTCGTTCGGTGCGCCCAGGTTCTTGATCAGTTCACTGCTGGAGGCCTCCTTCTCGTAAAATTTCCGGGCTGTGGCTTGAATCCTGGCAAGGACTTCTGTTTTCCCCGCTGCTTTGTGGAGTGGACATGGTGGAAACATGTGGTGAACGTGAAAGATTCTTCTGAGAACTCGGTTATGCATTGTCTGAAGTCGTTGCAGATGAGTATGTGCTGCGTTGTCCCAGACGAGGCATGCATGATCCATTACTGGTCGAATAAACATCCTGAATTTCAGCAGGCCATTTTCAACCGATAGCGTGGAGTTCTCATTAATCATAGGATAGAGAACCTTATTCCAAACAGAGTCAACTTGATGATTCTTGTTGAGTTGAGAATCCAAAACTACTCTAAGGTACGTAACCATCTATTACCATGTCAAGTCAGTGCCAAAAAGTGAAATTTCTTGAATGTGAAAAAATCTTCTTTTCGTAAAAACGGTGGCTTTGCTCTTCTGAGGATTGAATCCAATACACCATTTGCGGGACCAGTCTTCTAGGTCATGGCAGGCGTCTTGAACGCGTCGGTGTACCGCTTCTGTCCATCTATTTCTGGTGTACAGGACGGTATCATCAGCATATATTGCTCTCTCGACTCTGGGAGACTGCGGCAGGTCCGATGAGTACAGGGAATACAACGTCAGTCCAAGAACGGATCCTCGGGGAACTCCGGCACATATGGGGTGGATGGTTGATTGTGAATCGACGACTTTGACCGCAAAGCTTCCGTCTTTTAGGTAGGACGAGAAGAACTTGATGAATGGCAGAGGTACTCTGAAGTTGTGTAGCTTCCATAGGAGTCCCTTGTGCCAAACGCTATCAAACGCTTTTGTGACATCCAGGAAGACCACAGCGCAGAATTCGTGGTTGTTAAATGCCTGTGTGATGTACTCCACAACACGAAGTAGTTGATGTGTTGTGGAGTGTCCGCTTCTGAAGCCGAATTGCTAGGGCGGTAGCAGCTGACGGTCGTTCACGATGAGCATCTGTCATTTGAGAAGTAAACCCTCGAAGAACTCACTGATCTGCGGCAACAGACTGATGGGCCGGTAGTTGGACGGTTTGTTCCTGTTTTTCCCTGGTTTGGGCAGGGCGACTATTGTTGCATGTTTCCACTGACGTGGGTATCGTTTGCTGCGGAGAATTTTGTTGAAGATGGCTGCTATTCTTGGAATGGCTTCTTGCGGTAGCTGTTTGAGTGCCCTACTTGGCATACCGTCGTGTCCAGGGGCTTTGTTGTTGTTCATGCCTCGTACGTAAAATTCAACTTCTTCTGCTGTGACTGGCGTCCTCTTCTGGGTCGTCTTTGAGACGTCCGTTTCGATGTTGGCGATGTGCTGCTGGTCCACATCGTCGTTCATCGGTTGGAAATTTGCTTCAAAAACATCCGCTAAGGCGTTGGCTTTATCTCCTGGTGTGTAGACTACGCCTGTTGGAGTTTCCAATGGAGAAATTCTCGTCAGACGTTTAGTAAAGAAGCGTACAGCGTCTCAAGAATTAGCATCTGGAGTAAAGGACGTCAGCTTGGAGATACATTGCTGGTTCTTGTGATGGGCTAACGCCGCTTTGATGTCTCGCCTCAGTGCATTCACGCGTCGTTTGACGTCCGGATTCCTCGTCAGCCGCCATTCTTTGCAGAGGCGATTCCTTTTGCGGATCAAGTCGAGTACGTGCTGTGGCAGTCCTGGAGCTGGTGGTGGTGGTCCTCTTCTTGGCGGTGGCGTCGAGTATGTGTTGGCGTCGGTGATGGCGTCCACGAAGCTGTCTACGTCAGCGTCGATGTCAGTGGTCTCGTCGATCGGTGTGTTGTCTAGATGAGACCGGATATGGGCGCGGTAATCGTCCCAGCGAGTCTTCTTGGTGTTGAGTAATTGCTGCCTCTGAGTTGGTTCAACATGCAAGTTAAAAACAACTGGCAGGTGATTCGAGTTGAGAAGATGGTGAAAATCTGCTGACATGGACTGATTGAGTCCTTTCGTGATGGCAATGTCGAGAACATCCGGAGTTCCTTGTCCTCTCGCTGGGTAATGTGTAGGTTCTTCAGGTCCGCATACGTATGCATTGGTTTCATCCAGCACTTGCAGTAGTCTTCTGCCGCTGTAGGTGGTGACGATACTGTTCCACGCCGCGTGTTTGGCGTTTAAATCGCCCGCGATAAACAGCTTGCGAGGTTGTTGTAGGAGGAATTTGTCGTCCTTAACCAGAAGTCCTTTAGTTTGTCGATATGCAGCAATAAAGGTGATAATGCCTGCTGAGGTTTCCACTGCAACAGCTGTCGTTTCGACTGTCCGAATTGTTGATGGCACTTCATAATGAGCGATGGATGCTTTAATGTAGATGGCTGTGCCACCCTTGGCTGTCAATCTGTCATTCCTGTAGCACTTGCAATTTGCGACGTTTGCTCGAGGACCGGGCTTCAGATGCGTTTCTGTCACCAAACAGATGTCAACGTTGTGTTCTATTAAAAACTGATGAAATTCCAGCAGGTCTGGGTGGATGTTGTTGGCATTGTACGTGGCAATGCATAAATCTTCAAAGTGACTAACTCTAGGCATGATGATGAGCAGCTGGTGATGCATGGCTGACTTGCATGAAGCTTTTGAGTGCCGCCTCAACTGCAGTGGCGACTGTGGTGGGGATGGCTTGCAGTGTTCGGTTCATTTCGGCCATGGCTGTATTCATCTGGGCCATTGTGTCGGAAATGGACTGGAAGAGTGCTGCAACGTCTTGCATTGCCAGTTGGGGGTGGTGTGAAGTCCCTCTTGTGGCGGGGGCGTCTGGTTGGATGGACGTTGATCCACTGTTGTGGGCGCTGCAGCTGGATCTGGTGGGGGTAAACCCAATGCGTTGCGCTGTGGAGCTGCTGAAGTGGCCATCTGTTGGCGTATTCGTGCAGTTGTTCTCTCCCTCAGACTCGGCCATGCCGCCGTGGCACTGCTGGGTGGAGAAGGTGGTGGTGGTGGTGGTGGTGGTGGTGGTGGTGGTTGTTTTCTGCTGGCGGCGGAAGGAGGCGCGTTGCGTGTCCTGTTCTTCATAGGCGGCAGGCCCCTTTCTTCTGCTGTCGTCTTTGTTTTGGGCAGGATCGAAGACTCGCTGGATGATTTCCACCGCAAAGCCCGCATTTGGCAGGTTCTTCGCTACGACGTGTGCACTGCCTGCTATCGTGTGGGCCACCACACTTCATACAGACGAACGGCGTTGTGAAGCGCCCGGCTACATGATTAAACCGTTGGCACTGGAAGGACTCTACGGGTCCTCTTGATTTCCGGAGATTTTCGACAGAAATCGTTAGATAGAGCATCCTAGTTATCTTGTAAACTTCGCGGTGCTGCGGTGTGTCAGTCAGCACGACGACACACAGGCTCGTGTACTGCTGCGTTCCCAGCATCCTGTGGTGATCAACGACCATGGCGGTAAAGCCCATATCTTCTAAGACTTCCTTGCTGTCATCATGTGGAACGGAGAAGGGAATTCCACGAAAGACAGTCTTCAACGTTGCAGGTCGCATGGTCGGAAATGTGTACATCGGAATAGCCTTTTCACCGACCATTTGTACTACTGCGCGGTAAACTTCATCGGAAGTGACTGTCAACTTTTGCTTTTCGCCCCTGCTTGCTTGACAGTGAAGGGCTGCTTACAGTGGTTCTTTAACCACACACAGTTCCATGTATGAGTCCTTATACTGCAGCACAATTGGTGGAATTTTTTGCGCGCCTGTGATTGCTGCTGCTGCTGCTGTGGCTGTTGCTGCTGTGGCTGTTGCTGCTGTGGCTGTTGCTGCGCCGCGTCTGCGGTGTGTGCCGCCCCATCGTCTTCAATGGCGTCAAATCTGTTGGCCGTCGGTACTGTCGGCGTCTACTGTTGCCACCGGCCGCGCGCTAGTTTCTTCTTCGGCGGATTTTCAAAGCCGTCTTCATTTCCGGTCGTTCGGCGTCCTCTTGTCTGCGAGTCTGCCCTCGTCTTACGGTATTGCGCCGCGTTAGAGGTATCCTGCTGGTCAGGCATGTCCACATCTTTTTCCGATGCCGATTCATAATAGTCCATTTAGATGTCCAGGGTCCGAGCAGAGGCCGTCAGTAAGTCATTTCCCTGTTTCCTTTGCCGTGTCGTCATTTTGGGGGGCCGGATGGAGCCGCCGACGAAGCGAGCTCCGCCGGACAGCGATCCGCCACACCCTTCGCTGAGGAAGACTCCGTAATCATCGCAGCGCACGCGTAGCACGCCCGCTCTCCACGGAAGACTAACTCGAACTGGGTAGCAAGCGCCGGTCCGCGTCATCAGTTTCATCTACTTAGGAAAGGTAGTGTTTACCAAGAAGGCATTTACTACTAAAGTCGGATTTTGATAAGGAAAGAAGGTTTATTTATTTGACATCATGTAGGCGGTGGAGAAAAGTAGATCACAATAGGGGAGCGATACTAAGCAAATTAGCGGCTAAGTAGCACGCTGGACCGCTTGTAGCGGTCTCTGTCTTGAGACAGAGCACCAAGGCTCCGGATGAGAAGGTTGTCAGAGTCCGCAGAGGAATGATACAGGTTTCGCGCTTGGCGTTGAAAGCAAGCCATGACGCAGTCCTCTTGCACTGCCTCATGGAGATATTTGGACGGGAATGTGGCAGGAACATGAAAGATGCAGCGGAGTGCCTTATTCTGGAACTGCCGAAGGCGACGAATGTGCGTATTGGCCGCATTTCCCCAGACGGCGCTTGCATAGTCCATCACTGGGCGGATAAAAAACGGTAGATCAGAAGCCCATTCCTCATGGAGAGTGCAGAGTGTTCGTTAAGGAGGGGGCATAAGGCCTCCAGTCGTTGATGCACTTTAAGGCGGACAGCCGCAGCTTGCTGGTGCACGTCAGTTGACAGTCCATGATGACTCCCAGGTAGGTGGCGGTGTCGGTCCACACGATGTCCACACCAAACAAGCGGATCGGCGGGACTTGGAGCGATCTTCTCCTAGTGAAGATGACGGCCTGGCTCTTGAGGGCATCAAAGGAGATTCGCCATCTTGTCGCCCACGTCTCGGGGTCGGAGCAGGCATCCTGCAATCAACGGTGGAGAGTGGCAGGCCATCTGCTACGGGTGTTGAGAAGGATGTCATCGGCGTAGAGGGCCCTCTAAATGCGTGGAGATCGAGGGAGGTCAGACGTGTAGATGGAATAGAGTGTGGGGCCCAGGACAGAGCCCTGCGGAACTCCCGCCGTTATCAGCCTGTGTGAGGACAGGGCGTCGCCTATCCGCACCTGAAAGCGTCGTCCTCGCAAGTAGGCGGCGAGGAGATGAATGATCCTCTTCGGGAAGTGCATTTCCTTGAGCTTGTATAACAGCCCGCAATGCCACACATATCGAACACCTTCTATACATCTAAGAAGATGGCACCGCAGTATTCCGTGTTGTTGAAGGCTTGCGTGACTTCTTCCACCACCCGGATCAGCTGTAGGCAGGTGGAATGCCCCTTCTGAAAGCCAAACTGTTCATGCAGGAGATTTCATCTGTGGTCCAGGTAGTACCGTAGGCAGTGCAGCAGTAGCCTCTCGAAGACTTTGCTAAGATGAGGCAGCAGACTGATGGGCCGGTAGTTCCGAGGATCCTGGCAGGGTTTGCCCGGTTTAGGAACAGCCACAGTAACAGCATGTCGCCAGGCTGTCGGGTAAGTGCAGGTCCTGATGATAGTGTTGAAGATAGTGGCAAGTATCATGAGAGCGATGGGTGGCAATTCCTTCAGGACCCTCACAGGAATGTCATCAGCTCCCAGCGCTTTGGTGGAAGATAAGGCCGCGATGGTGGGCTTGACTTTAGCCGGAGTAATGGGCATGAGAAAATCCTCGTCTTCACCAAATTCTTCTGCCAGGTACGTGGCGATGTCCCCCTCCGAGTTGGACATGCTGCAGGTCGATGGGGTCAGCGATGCATCGGAAGTTCGCTTCAAATACATTGGCCAATGCATTAGCTTTGTCCAAAGGCGCATAAGCGACGCCATTGGGAATATCCAGAGGAGGAATAGTGGACTTCCGTTTAGTGAAAAACCACATGGCATCCCAGGAGTGAGCATCCGGCGTGAAGGAAGCCAACTGCGACGCCCATTGACAATTTTTGTGATCAATGATGGCTGACTTGATGGTGTGTTGGAGGTAGTTGATATGCCACTTCAGTTGGGGATTCCTCATAAGCTGCCAGTCCTTGGAGAGCCGATTCCTCTCACGGATAAGGTCAAGGATATCCAGCAGGAGACCAGGCCGCGGTGGCGGCGATCTTTGAGGGCGTGGTGTGGAGGAATCCGAGGCAGTCCCCACAGTGGTGGTGAATTCGTCAATCGCCCAGTCGACGTCGTCAGCGTTATCCCCAGGGTGGAGAGTGATGGAACGAGAGAGGTGAGCACGGAAATGGTCCAAGTCCGTCGTCTTCAAATCCCGATGGTTGGGCTGTGATGAAGGGGCGACAGCGAGCCTGAAGAGGACAGGAATGTCATCAGAGTTCAGAGCATGGATCGATTCTGCAGTGAGGAACTGCCATAGCCCTTTAGTGATGGCAAAGTACAGGATGTCCGAGGCACCTCAGGAGGGAAAGCAGGTGGGAGTATCCGGTCTGCAGGCATAGGCATCTACTTGGTCCAGCACATGAAGTCGGCGGCCATTGTGCGTTGATGGAATTCCACGCAGCGTGCCTTGCATTTGGATCGCTAGCAATGAAGAGTTTGCCACGAAATTGGAGCAGCGCATGAGCTTCGTCCATGTTAAGAAGTACACGTGGCGGACGATAAGCCGTGATGAACGTCACGAGGCCAGCAGAGGTCTCTACCGCGACCGCTGTTGCTTCAAAGGTCTGGAGTGGCGGCGTTGGTGCAGCGTAGTGTCGAAAGCTGTTTTTGACATAGATCGTGGTGCTGCATCCGGCCGTCATCCAGTCAGTAAGGCAGCACCTATAATTAGCTATATTCGCCCTGAGGGCTGGCTTGAGATGAGTCTCTGTAACGAGACAGAGATCCACATCATGGTCGAGGAGGAACTGCCGCAGGTCCAAGAGGTCGTGGTAGAGTCCATTAGCATTGTAGGTGACAATGCAGAGGTCCTCCAGTCGTCTAATCCCGGCCATGCTGGACAGATGGAGCCTTGCGGTTGGCACTTAGTGCTCCTCGAACGGTCGCCTCGACCGCGGCTGCAATGGTAGCATGGAGTGCCTGAATGGCTATGTTCATCTCTGTAAGAGTAGCCATCATCGTCTGAAGAAGAGTCTTCACGTTAGTGTCAGCATCGTGGGGTTGACTTCTGGAGGGGAGCTGCTGGCCAGCGTCCTGGTGGCGTCGTGGTGGCAGCGTCGGAAAAGAGGACTGCGACAGGTCCAACCTGGGAGCAGGAGCTGGGGCCTGAACCCCATCCCGAGCGACATCTGCAGCTGTTTGGTGTTGCAAGACGTAGGCACGTCGCCGCTCAATCAGGGTAGGCGGCTGAGGGCGATAGTCTGCTTCAGCCCGCGTAGACGCTGTGGCGTTCCTGGCTGTGCCTCTGGGTGAGCGCTGTTTAGCGTTCAACGGCGTTAGTCCTCGTTGGCGGCGACTGGCCTCCTTGTGTTTTGGACAAGCGCGGTAGTTCGCCGGGTTTCCTCCACACAGGCCACATTTAGCAGGCTCTTGCCGTGGGTGCATGCAGTTCTTGCTCTCTATTACCTCCGCCACATCGAACACACAGAGCTGGCATGGTGCACTGTCGAGCGACGTGGTTGAAGCCCTGGCAGCGATAACACTTCAGGAGCCCTTGTGATTTCCGGAGTTTTTCACCCGTTACTGCCAGGGCACAGAGCCTGGTCAGCTGGAAGATTTCATGGTGATGGTCCGTGTCAGGCAGCACGACGACACTCAGACTCGATTTCCTGTTTGTGCCAGGTATCTTATGGTAATCCACGACTGTGGCCACGAAGCCAAGCTCTTCCAGTGACTCCTTGACGTAGACATTCTGAAGGGAGTTCAGGATACCTCGGATTACAACCGTCAGAGTCGGTGGTCGCACCATAGGTATAACAAGAGATGCCCTTGGATCCAACCATATCCATGACCGTCATGTATTCTTCAGTGCTGGACATCATCAGCTTAAGCTTGTCCCTGCCGGCCTGCTTAGCGGTGAAAGGCTGCTTGCAGAGTTGCTAAAGCCACTCATACAGAGTCCAGTAATCATCAGGGTATTGAAGGACTATAGGTGGTATCCGCTGTTGTTGTGGTGGTTGAGGGTGCTGCTGCTGCGGCAGTGGCTACTGCTGCGCAGCTGGAGCCGTCCCCTCGTCACCTTCGTCCATTACTTCAAAACGATTGTTCCAAGCAATGGCCTCTTCGGAAGGTTGCTGTCGATTCCGCGCCATTTTTTTCTTGGGAGGTTTGACGAAGCCTTCCTCGTCAATCCGCGATGGAGAAGGACGTTGGCGTCCTTTTCCGCCCTGGCGTCTGCCGCTCCTCAGCAGGTTAGAGATAAACTGCTCCTCTGCGTCGTCTTCGACGGACGCGTCCGTAGAATAATCCGCTGCGAAGTACAGTTCTCGTGCTATAGTCGTCAAAAGCTCGTTACCCATCCGCCGTTGCTGTGTCGTCATCGGTGGAGTGACTGACGGGGCCGGCGGTGGGCCAAGCCCCAACGCATGGCGGTCAGTCCCCTCCGGAGCGCCGCTAGGTAGGTCTGTACACATCGACATCCCATAGCAGAATGGTGGTAGCAAGCGCTCCGCCCACTTTCTTAAGGCTAACTTAAAGCTATTTTATGCAGGTTTACTGGAAAGCATTGCATGCTTCTACTGGGGTTTATTGTGTTAGGATTTGGTCTTCTTTAGTTATTTGTGCCGTGTGTGTGTGTGTGTGTGTGTGTGTGTGTGTGTGTGTGTGTGTGTGTGTGTGTGTGTAACGGTGGTGTGACTTTATGGCTTTTGCGCTGCGGATTTTTGATTTTAACTTCTGGAGCGGTTTACTTCAGAGCCTTTTTAGGCTGGGAGAGGTTATTTTCAGTCTTCTTGCCGCGTCATCGGTCAAGTAGTGCGATGGGTCTTCTGTACTTGTCTCTTGCGGGTTGTGGTTCTGTCAGTGCTCGGATGAGAGGATTGTCTGCGTCGTGGGTCCGGTCATAAAATCTTCTGGGTAGTTCTTTATGTCACTGGAGGACCTCCTGTTCATCTGCTGCGTCTTGTAAGAATCGGTGCGGAAATTGCGAGTGAACATGAGACATGTTGGAGTATTTTGTTCTGTAGTAATTGGAGTCGTTGGATGTGTGTCCTGGCAGCACATCCCCACACTTCGCATGCATAGTCCATTATAGGCCTTATGGACATTCGAAAAATCAGCAGGCCGTTTTCGATAGACAAATCTGTAGCCTTGTTGATGAGCGGGTAGAGTGCTCCTATTCGCTGATTGATCTTGGCACGAACATCTTCTATTTGTAGCTTCCAAGTGAGTCTTTCATCAAGGATTACTAAGATATTTTGCGGATGTGTCCCATGACAGCTGGGTGTTGTACAGGCGGATGTGGCGGACAGGCATGGTTTTCTTTCTTGTGAAGATTACTGCTTTTGTCTTGGTTGGATTGAAGGTTATTCTCCACTTCGCAGCCCACTGTTCAGGGGCGTTGATCGCGCTCTGCAGAGGTGGTACAAGAACTTCTCGCCATCGACTTCTTGTGAAAATCATAGTACCATCAGCGTATATTGCTTTCTCAACTCTTGGCTGCGATGGTCCGTCTGTTGTACACAGCGAATACAGGATGGGTCCAAGGACCGATCCTTGTGGTACCCCGGCGTTGATTCGTCGTGCTGTCGACAGTGCGTCGTCGATCTGGACAGCGAAAGTACGATCTTGCAGGTATGAGGCGAGTAGGCGAATGTATGGTGGTGGTTGCTGGGATGCTTAAGGGGGACTAAACAGCTAAGGTCATTAGTCCCCCATTCCAAAAACAGGCGAGACATAAATGCACGAAGCAGGTAAAACCCCAAGGGGAAGGAGACTCCCCCCCAGGCCCTAAAAGAACACAAATGCGGTAACGAACGCTACAAACACGAAGAGTACAGATGAACACCAGACAAAAAGAAACAGAAGAAAAGAAGATGGCCGGAGACTGGTTGACTGACGATGACAATAAAAAAGGGATAGTCAACCAACCGACTACACACTAAAATCTGCAACCAAATATGAGAGACTCGAGGACAAGAGACACACAAAGGGAAAGGAGCAGGACCTCCCTAAATGGAACCATAAAAAGGACTACCACGGATAAAATTTAAAACATCAGCCACGGAGGCATTGTCGCTTAAAACCAAAACCAAAGGCAAAGTGCTCGGGAGATTAAAAGACTGCCGGAGGGTGCGCAATCGGGGACACTCCAATAAAATGTGGGCGACCGTCAGCCGGGACCCACACCGACACGGGGGGATCCTCCTGACGCAAAAGATGGCCGTGCGTCAGGTATGTATGGCCAATGCGGAGCCGACACAGGATAAGAGTCCCTGCGAGAAGCCCGCAGGGAGGAGCGCCACACATCGGTCGTCTCCTTGACAGCCCACAGTTTATTCGGGGCTGTCATGCCACGCCACTCAACAGACCACATCCCAAGCACCTTACGGCGCAACACCAGCTGCTGATCGCGAGCCGTAAGGCCGATCTCCAAAGCTGGGGCGTCGATCGCCCCTTTGGCCAGCCTGTCAACACGTTCATTCCCCGGGATGCCAACGTGACCTGGCGTCCAAACAAATACCACCGAACGACCAGAGTGGGTAATGGTAGAAACAGACTCCAGAATAGAGGACACCAGAGAAGAAGAGAATAGCAGCGGTCGATGGCCTGGAGGCTGCTCAGGGAGTCACTGCAGATGACGATGGACGTACCTGAGCAGGAACGCATATGCTCAAGAGCGCGCAATATGGCCACCAGCTCTGCAGTAAAAATACTGCAGCCAGCTGGCAAGGAGCGCTGTTCAACATGGGCAGCATGAGCAAAAGCGTAGGCAGTGCGACCATCAACCAGGGAACCATCAGTGTAGACAGTCTCACAGCCCGGAAATGAGGCGAGGAGCGCAAGAAAACGGCGACGGAGGGCCACAGGCGGAACCGAGTCCTTGGGTCCCTGTGCCAAGTCCAGACGGACGGATGGCTGGGGCAAACACCAGGGAGGCGTAGGTGCATGGACCCCGAAGGGAGGCAGAAGAGGGAATGACCCCAGTTCAGACAGCAGGGACTGGATGCGGACAGCTATGGAAAGCCCAGACCGAGGTCGCCGTTCGGGCAGATGGAGGACCGTGACAGGGAAAAGCAGGCGACGATTGGGATGGGCCGGCGAGCAATGCACGTGGACAGCATAGTCGGCGAGCAGTCTATGGCGGCGAATCCGCAGTGGGGGAACCCCGGCCTCCACCAGTAGACTATCCACGGGGCTCGTACGAAAAGCGCCAGTTGCAAGCCGAACCCCACAGTGGTGTATGGGTGATGCAGACCCATAGGCCAGGCTCCCATAATCAAGCCTGGACTGCACAAGGGCTCTGTACAATCGCAACAGCGTGCAGTGATCCGCACCCCAAGATGTGTGGCTGAGGCAGCGGAGGGCGTTGAGGTGCCGCCAGCACTTTTGCTTCAGCTGAGTAATATGAGGAACCCATGTGAGCCGGGCATCAAAGACGAGTCCTAAGAAGCGGCAAGTGTCCACCACTTCAAGCAGGTGGCCGTCGAGGGAAAGTTCAGGATGAGGGTGGACCGTCCGACGCCTGCAGAAGTGCATAACTCGAGTCTTGGCTGCAGAGAACTGAAAACCGTGAGTTAGAGCCCATGATGCTGCCTTCCGAACGGCTACCTGCAGCCTGCGTTCAGCGACTCCCGTAGTAGTGGAGCTAAATGAGATGCAGAAGTCGTCGGCATACAAAGGAGACACCTACAACCCCACGGCTGCAGCTAGACCATTAATGGCCACTAGAAATAAGGAGACGCTCAACACCGAGCCCTGCGGGACCCCATTCTCCTGTGTATAAGATGAACTAGAGGCGGCACCGACTTGCACCCGGAAAGAGCGGCGCAATAAAAAGGTTTGAAGAAAAGCCAGGAGCCGACCACAAAGACCCCACTCATGCAACGCAGCAAGGATGTGATGCCTCCATGTGGTGTCATACGCCTTCCCCAGATCGAAAAATACAGCAACGAGATGCTGACGTCGGGCAAAGGCCGTACGGATAGCAGATTCCAGCCGCACCAAACTGTCCGTGGCAGACCGGCCCTGACGGAAGCCACCCTGGGATGGAGCGAGGAGACCGCGCGACTCAAGGACCCAACACAAACGCCGCCCCACCATACGTTCGAGCAATTTGCACAAAACGTTGGTGAGGGTAATGGGACGATAGCTGTCCACCGCCAGTGGGTCCGCACCGGGCTTCAAGATGGGGACAATAAGACCCTCTCGCCATTGCGACGGGAACACGCCCTCGCTCCAAATGCGGGTAAATACCGCGAGAATGTGTCTCTGGCAGTCCCTGGAGAGATGCTTCAGCATCTGTGCGTGGATGCAGTCTGGTCCTGGTGCTGTATCAGGGCAATCGGCGAGGGCAGCGAGGAATTCCCTCTCGCTGGAAGGAGCATTGTATTTTTCAGAACGACGCGTGTGGAACGATAACGGCGTCTGCTCGGCTCGCTCCTTGAGAGAGCGAAAGGCGGGGGAATAGGTTGCAGTCGCAGAGCTCTTAGAAAAGTGCGCAGGAAGGAGTTCAGCAATGGTGGCAGCGTCCGTGCAGACAGCGCCGTCTAAGGAGATCCCAGAGACACCCATAGGGGTCTGGTGTCCATAAATCCGCCGGATCCGGGACCACACGAGCGAGGGGGAGACACGGGAGCCCAAGGATGAGACATACCGCTCCCAGCCCTCCTGCTTACGCCGTGTAATAAGACGAAGGGCCAAGGCACGGAGCCTCTTAAAGGCGATGAGGGTCTCTAGAGACAGGTGCCTTCTATGGCGCTGGAGGGCCCGCCTACGGTCGCGAATAGCCTCGGCAATCTCCGGCGACCACCAGGGTACAGCCTTCCTCCGAGGGAGTCCAGAAGAACGGGGGATGGCAGCCTCAGCCGCCGAAATGATTGACGTGGTTAAGATGCGGACCACCTCGTCAATGTCACCCTGTGGGGGAGACTCAATGGTCGCAGCGGAAGTAAAAGCCGGCCAGTCAGCCCTGTGGAGAGCCCAGCGGGGCAGGCGCCCAGAAAAATGACTCTGGGGCCGTGACAAATAGATGGGAAAATGGTCACTACCACACAGGTCAGGATGCACTTTCCAGTGGAGTGACGGGACAAGGCCAGGGCTGCAAAGAGAGAGATCGATGGCCGAGAACGAGCCATGGGCCACAGTGAAATGCGTGGGAGCACCGGTGTTCAAGAGGCTAAGGTCGAGCTGAGCCAACAAATGCTCCACGGCCCGACCGCGGTCATCGGACACAGTCCCACCCCACAGAGGGTTGTGGGCATTGAAATCGCCCAGAAGCAGCAATGGTGGCGGGAGTTGTGCCAGCAGCGCAGCCAAGACATGGCGGGGGAGCTCCCCATCTGGAGGAATGTAAACAGAGCAAACAGTAATAGCCGGCGAGAGCTCAACCCTGGCAGCGACTGCCTCTAAAGGCGTCTGAAGGGGTACTGGCGAGCTACAGACAGAGTGGTGAATGAAGAGGCAAACCCCACCTGACGCTCGGTGACAGGCAGCACGGTTCTTATAGTATCCCCGATAACTGCGAAGGGCGGGGGTCCGCATTGCAGGAAACCAAGTTTCCTGCAGAGCAATGCAGAGAATAGGGGAAACACTCAGAAGCATCCAGAGCTCAGGCAGGTGGCGGAAATAACCGCCGCAGTTCCACTGGAGAATGGAAGCAGGAAGGGACTGGGAGGGCGTGAAGGCGACTAAGAGGCAGACGGCGCCTCAGAGCCAACAGCCGCCACCGGGGGAGAGTCAGCTGTGTCCATAGGAAAGGCCCCCAAGGGTTCCGTGAGGGCGAGATCCGCGGCAGAGGCGAGGATCTCCACCTCATACCCGGAGCCAGGACTATGTACAGCAGGCGGTACTGAAACAGCCGGAACGTCCTTCTTGGACACATTCCGTTCCTTCTTCTCGCGTCGGCCCTTAGGGTGAGAGGGCTGGGAGAGCTTCTCTGAAGGAGCATCGGAGGCTGACGACAACGCAGAAGCCCTACGACCAGCAGGTGGCGGAACCTTCAGCCACTGGCTGACATCCGGCTGGGTAGGAGAAGAAACGGAGGAAGGGAGAGCCCCGAGGGACCCCTTCCGCGAGAGAGGAACCGGCAGAGGCAACGCCGGCGGAGAAGGCGGGGGAGGGATCGAGCCCCCCCGTTTTTGAGCAGATGTCACTCCCGAAGTAAGCGTGGGGGGAGTGACAGAAGAGGGTGTGCCCCCAACCGCTAAGGGGGCAACAGAGGAAGGCTTGCCCCCAGACACGAGGGGGGCAGAGATGCACGGCCCCGAGGGCCCACTGAAGGCGGCACAGATGAGGCGACAACCGTCGCTCGCGAGGGCGAGCATGGAGAGTGGTGCTCCCCACAGTTGACAATACAGGCGGAGGCACACATGGAGAATCGGGATGAGAGGGGCGTCCGCAATCTCGATATTTAGCGCTGGACGGGCAACGGGAGGACATATGCCCAAACTTCCAGCACTGGAAGCACCGCATCGGGGGAGGGACGTATGGCTTGACGTCACAACGGTAAACCATTACCTTGACCTTCTCGGGCAAGACATCACCCTCGAATGCCAAGATAAAAGCACCGGTGGCCACCCTGTTAGTCTTGGGGCCTCTATGTACATGACGGACAAAACGTACACCACGTCGTTCCAAGTCGGCTCTCAGCTCATCTGATTGTAACAAGAGGTCACGATGGTAAATAATCCCCTGGACCATATTTAAGCTACTGTGGGGAGTGACGGTAACAGGGACGTCACCCAGCTTATCACACAAGAGCAACGCTCGTGACTGGGCTGGGGAAGACGTCTTGAGGAGGATGGACCCATTCCTCATTTTAGACAACCCCGCCACTTCCCCAAACTTATCCTCCAGGTGTTCCACAAAAAACAGAGGCTTTGTCGTAAGAAAGGAGTCACCATCAGTCCTGCAGCAGACAAGGTATTGTGGTACATAAGGCTCCTGTTTGGCACTAGATCTACATCCCTCCCATGGCGCAGCCAACGAGGGGAACGACTGAGGGTCATATTGCACAGCATCAAAGTCTACTCTGCCTCGCTTCGAGACGCTGGTGGCCGTGCGACTACCAGCTTGGTGTGATTTATTGCGCTTCATTGCGCCACATCCGCCCAGATGCCACCTACTCGGAACGAGGGCTCTCCCCAAGGGCGCCACCCAGCCAAAGCAACGGGTACCTGGCCGATATCCCGTTGCCCAGAGTCCCTGTGCCCCAGACAAGATGGGCACATACTCCTTGGCATGCATGGTGAGGAAACAGCTCAGGCATCTGTAGTGCGATCCCTGCGTGGTCAGGGGGCTACCACCAAGAGGGTACATGACGACGCCACCACAACGGACTGGCTACCGTGCTGGATTTTAGGTGTTGAAAGGGTCTACAGTTGTCGTGGGCGCGAAGAAGAGGATTGCGCACAAGACGAGAAGGAGACAACCCAGAAGATGTTGGGTGTAATCCCCCCCACACGACAATAGGGAACATGCAAGATGGTGGTGCATGAGGGAGCAATAGAAAAACACCACATAAGGTGTCCTTCCCCAAATGGCACGCACTAACAACAGAAATTTGGAAAAACAGTGGTCAAACCCAAGAGGGGTCCATCACAGAAGGCCGAAACGTTTGAGACTCCTTTTAGTCGCCTCTTACGACAGGCAGGAATACCACAGGCCTATTCTTACCCCCGAACCCGCAGGGGGGGGGGGGGGGGAATGTATGGCTTCGGGAAGTGCATGTGATGGAGTTTCCAGATTAATCCTTTATGCCAGACAGTGTCGAATGCTTTGGTGACATCTAATAGAACTGCGCCGCAAAATTGTGTTCTGTTGAATGCTTCTATGATGTTGTGGACGACTCTGAGAATTTGCTGTGTTGTACTATGGCTGCTGCGAAAACCGAACTGTTCCTGTGGTAAAGTTTCGTCCCTGGTGATGATATTTTGTAATCTTGCTAGAAGGAGGCGTTCAAAGTGCTTACTGACGTGTGGTAATAAGCTGATCGGTCTGTAGTTCTGTGGATGATGTCGATCTTTACCGGTTTTTGGTACTGCAACGACTATGGAATGTTTCCACTGAGATGGATATGTAGCTGTAGTCAGGATCCAGTTGAAGATGGCTCCAAGACGTACTATCGCTGTCCATGGGAGTTGCTTCAATACACGACCTTTTATACCGTCAACGTCGGGAGCTTTATTTGGTGGTAACATCCTGATTCCTGCCTGGACTTCTCTCGCACTGATAGGCGGTATGTGATGTTCCTCTTCATCCTCCTCATCAGGCGCTTGTAGTAGCGGTATCGTCGTCTTGCGGTTGGTAAAGAACTTTATCATATGCCAGTGCATGGGGTCTAGGATAAAGGCACGAAGTTTTGCTGCCCACTGCTGATTTCTATGAGCGATCATAGCGGCTTTGATGTCCCGTCGTAACTGATTTATTTGTGTCTTGATGTGCGGATCGGGTGTAAGTCGCCATTATCGACATAGTCTGTGCGTCGTCGAATGGAGTCAAGTATGTCTTGCGGCAGTCCTGGCGTCGGTAAGTGCGGCGGCTTTGGTGGTGGTGTGGAGATGTTCAGAGCTTCTGTAACGCAGTCGGTAAATGCAGTGGTTGATTCTTCTGTAATGTCGTCTTCGTCCTGTAATACGTCGATGGAAAAGGTTAAATGCTCGCGAAATGAATTCCAGTTTGTGCGGCGGAGATTTAGGCGGCCTGGGTGATGTTCTAGCGTGACATGAAGGTGAAAGATGACGGGCAGATGATTCGAGTTTAATGCGTGTACAACTTCAGCAGTCATAGAATGGGGGATGCCTTTTGTGATGGAAATGTCTATGATATCTGGTCGTCCACGGGATGGATAACATGTCGGCTCTTCAGGGCCACAAACGTATGCATTTGCCTCTTCAGTTGCTTGGAGGAGAAGGCGGCCGCTCATATAAGTGACAAGAGAATTCCAGGCTGCATGTTTAGAACTTAAGTCGCCAGCTAAAAAAAGTCGTCCAGGTGTTCGTAACAATGTTCTTGCGTCATCAAGGTGAAGGAGCTGACGTGGGCTTCGATAAACGGCGATGAACGTGATTGGTCCATTCTTCGTCTCGGCAACAACTGCAGTCACTTCCATTTGGCGCGTGATTGGTGGATGAGTTTCATGATGTGGAATGGATCGCCGAATGAAAATAGCGGTGCCGCCCCCATGAGTCTGTCTGTCTGTCTGTCTGTCTGTTCTATAAGATCCGTAATTTGGAATATTAGAGCGGATTATAGGCTTCAAAAATGTTTCGTTCACAAGGCAAATGTCGATGATACTGTAGTCAATAATAAATTGCTGCAGCTCAGGCACGTCGTGAGTCAAATTGTCTGCATTGTATGTCATGATACGTAAATCGTCTAATATCGGCGCTCTAGGCATTCTGCTGCATACATACGTCTCTTGATGCGGGTAGCGCTCTGCTTATCGTCGCCCTGATAGTGGCGGCGACGGTTTGCGGAAGCTGCGCAAGCGTTCTACTCACCTCCGCGAGCGTCGACGCGATCTCTGCGGGTAGAACGTGGATGTCAGGCTGTTCCGTTCTCGGTGGTGGTGGTGGTGGTGGTGGTGGCGGCGGCGGCGGTCTCGATGCAGTTGTCGGCTGCTGTCGATAGGCTGGCGGCACAGTTTGACGTTTTGACGCCGGAATTGATTTCGATGCATTCGGCTGGAGGCCCTGTTTGAGAGCTTCCGCTGCCGTGAGGTCCGCGCGCAGCCTATTCGCGCGGTGCTACATGGGCGTGAGCCAGCTGTTCTGGTCCACGATCGGCGCTGGTGGAGGCGGCGGCGGTCGTTGTCGGCGCGTTGGTGGCTTCATAGGTGGTAGTCCGCGGAATCGTCTGCTGGCCTCCTAGTGCTTGGGGCATGTGCGGTAATTTGCTGGGTGAGCCCCACCACATAGTCCGCACGTCGGTGCTTCTTCTTTCGACCTCTTGTATTCGCGACTGTCGTGTTCTGCGCCGCATTTGACACACACGGGTGACATCGTGCAGTATCGGGCAACGTGCTTGAACCCCTGGCATCTGAAACACTGAATGTGCCCGCGCGATCTTGTTAGCCGCTCGACCTTTATGGATAGGTCGTACAGTCTGGTCAGTTGGAATATGCCGCCATGTTGTGACGTTTCCGACAAGATAACTACTGTGGCCCGTCGGTTGATTCGTGCCTGGCATTCGGTGGTGTTCAACGAGCGTGACGACGAATCCAAGGTCTTCAGCATGCGTCACTGTAGATGATATGCCTTTGATTAACGTCTTGATGATCGGTGGACGTACTGCCGGCGTCGTGAACATCGGTATTCCTTCTTCTCCTAGTTTTCCCACGACGGTGACGTAGTCTTCTGTATCATTTAATAACAGTTTAAGCGTTTCACAGCCCGTCTGGCTGACGGTGAAAGACGCCTTACAGTTAGCCTTCAACTCCTTATATCTCAGTGTGATTGCTGGAATCTTCTTCTGTCCTGCGGGTGGTGTTTGATGTGCCTCCGCTTGCTGTTCAGCCTTCATTTGCACGTCATTGCTGCTATCAGCGGGCGTATTCAGCAGCCGCTGTTGCTCCTCTCGTTGCCGCTGTTTCTCAGTCAAATCTTCACTCGCGACGTCCAGTGTCAACCCCGTCCCTTGTAGGGGCTGGTAACGGTTGGATATATCAAGCTCTCGTGCCACTGCGAGCGGTTGAGGCCGCGCCTGTTTTTTGCATGGCGGTAGCTGGAACTCAGATGCAGCTGTGTTGCCGACTTCGCATCGGCCGTCTGCAGAGAGGCTACGGTCTCCTCTTCTGTGCATTTTGCCATCTCTCGAGGCTTCAGGAGCTTGGGCAGGTTCATCTTAAGCTGGCAGGTCCGGAGTGCAATCCATCTCGTGGTCCTGAGGCAGCTCCGACGCGAGGGTACTAATACTTCCCCTCGCGCCGGGTCGGGTCGTCATAGATGTGCCGGCGTGGCGGCCGACGAGGTAATTGCCGCCGAACCGCGGCCGGTCGGCCGGCACGGGCGTTACTGGCACACGTGTACCAGTCTCGCGAGCGCGGAGTCGCACGTCATCTCCCTCTGACATCACGATCTCGACTGGTGGTAGCAAGCGCTACGTCCGCTGTCTTGGGGCTAAGGAGCTGGGATGAGAAGGGTTTACTTTTCAGCATTTCCTTCATCTGCTGATGGTTATGAGTGTTTGTGTGCTTCTTTATTTTTCGTGTTATGTCTTATGTGTATGCGGAACGAGTGTTATTTCTTCAGTTGTAGGGTTACTATATTTTTCTTCTTTTTCTTTCGTTATTTGCACTGCTTATCCTTCTGGCAGTGTGATTGGTCGTCGGTGTCGTTCGTGAGGGTCATGGGGGGCACCTAAACTTCTGATGAGGGGGGGGTTCGTCGATTGCGTCGTCTTGTGGTAGAAGTGTCTTGCTATCTTCTGATGCCGTTGATGTACTTCCAATTCTTCTGCGGCTTCGTGTATAAATCCATGCGGAAATTGTGGATGGACGTGGAAGACTCTTCGTAATATTTTATTCTGCAGGGACTATAATCGTTGTATGTAGGTCTTCGCTGCTCCGCCCCATACCTCGCAGGCATAATCGAAGAGGGGTCGGAGGTACATTCTATAGATAAGCAGTCCATTGGCGGTTGACAGGTCCGATCCTTCGTTCATGATTGGGAAGAGTGCTCCCAACCGTTGATTTATCTTCTTACAGACGTATTCGATATGTAAACGCCAAATGAGTTTGCGATCCATCAGGACACCCAGGTATCGAACTGAGTCCTGCCAGTCCAGTTCGATCCCGTAGAGTCGGAGTTTTCGCTGTGGTCTAGCACGCTTCCAAGTGAAGGCGATAGTTTGAGTCTTCGCGGGATTGAAGCTGATCCGCCATTTTGCTGCCCATTCTTCTAGGGCACTACATGCGCTTTGAAGTCGCGGTATCAGAACTTCTCGCCATCTGCTTCTGGTGTACAACATGGTGTCGTCAGCGTAGACTGCACGTTCGACTCTAGGTACCGTAGGCAGGTCCGATGTATAGATGGTGTAGAGGACCGGTCCTAAGACCGATCCTTGCGGTACTCCTGCTTCTATTGTCCGTATTGTAGATGTGGCGTCATTGATTTTTACGACGAAGGTACGTTCCTGAAGATATGACGCAACGAGCTTGACATAGCATTTTGAGAAGCCAAGGGTGTGTAGCTTCCAAATCAGCCCCATATGCCACACGCTGTCAAATTGTACCGTTTACGCTCCATCGTCATCTGCCGTTACCAGGGCAGACATGACGCAACTTGTTGCTCAGCTACCTGCACCATTTTTGTTAACTGGAGACTTCAATGCCCACCATCCTCTTTGGGGCTCTCCAGCATCCTGCCCGAGGGGCTCCTTGTTAGCAGACCTTTTCAACCAGCTCAATCTTGTCTGCCTCAATACTGGCGCCCCTACTTTTCTTTCGGACACATCTCATACCTATTCCCATTTAGACCTCTCTATATGTACTCCCCAACTTGCACGCCGGTTTGAGTGGTATGCCCTTGCTGATACGTATTCGAGCGACCACTTCCCGTGTATTATCCATCTCCTGCAGCATACTCCCTCTCCGTGCTCCTCTCGTTGGACCATCTCCAAGGCAGACTGGGGGCTCTTCTCTTCCAGGGCGACCTTTCAGGATCAAACCTTCACAAGCTGCGATCGTCAGGTCGCACACCTCACGGAAGTCATTCTCGCTGCTGCTGAATATTCCATCCCTCACCCTACCTCTTCTCCACGTCGCGTACCGGTCCCCTGGTGGACCGCAGCATGTAGGGACGCTATACGTGCTCGTCGACGTGCTTTACGCACCTTTCAACGCCACCCTACAGTGGCGAATTGTATTAATTATAAACGATTACGTGCTCAGTGTCGTCGTATTATTAAAGAAAGCAAGAAAGCCAGCTGGGCTGCTTTCACCAGCACCTTCAACAGTTCTACTCCTTCTTCTGTTGTCTGGGGTAGCCTGCGCCGGCTATCTGGCACTAAGGTCCACTCCCCAATTTCTGGCTTGAAGGTCGCGAATGAAGTCCTTGTGGCCCCTGAGGCTGTCTCCAATGCCTTCGGCCGCTTTTTCGCCGAGGTTTCGAGCTCCGCTCATTACCACCCTGCCTTCCTCCCCCGCAAACAGGCCGAGGAGGCTAGGCCACGTGACTTCCGCTCCTCGAATTGTGAAAGTTATAATGCCCCATTCACCATGCGGGAACTCGAAACCGCACTTGACCGATCACGGTCCTCCGCTCCAGGGCCTGATTCTATTCATATTCAGATGCTGAAGAACCTTTCTCCTGCGGGTAAAGGTTTTCTTCTTCGTACATACAATCGCATCTGGATTGAGGGACATGTTCCCGCATGCTGGCGCGAGTCTATTGTTGTCCCGATTCCTAAGCCGGGGAAGGACAAGCACTTGCCTTCCAGTTATCGACCTATCTCGCTTACCAGCTGTGTCTGTAAAGTGATGGAGCGAATGGTTAACTCTCGATTGGTTTGGCTGCTCGAGTCTCGACGCCTACTTACCAATGTACAATGTGGATTTCGAAGGCGCCGCTCTGCTGTCGACCATCTGGTTACCTTGTCGACCTTCATCATGAATAACTTCCTGCGGAAGCGCCCGACCGCGGCTGTGTTCTTTGATTTGGAGAAGGCTTACGACACCTGTTGGAGGGCGGGCATTCTCCGCACCATGCATACGTGGGGCTTTCGCGGTCGCCTCCCTCTTTTTATTCGTTCCTTTTTAATGGATCGACAGTTTCGGGTACGTGTGGGTTCTGTCCTGTCCGACACCTTTCGCCAGGAGAATGGGGTGCCACAGGGCTCAGTTTTGAGCGTCGCTCTCTTCGCCATCGCGATCAATCCAATAATGGATTGCCTCCCAGCTGATGTATCAGGCTCCCTTTTCGTGGACGATTTTACCATCTATTGCAGCGCGCAGTGTCCACGTGTCTTGGAGCGCTGTCTTCAGCGTTCTCTTGACCGTCTTTACTCCTGGAGTGTCGCCAATGGCTTCCGTTTTTCTGCCGAGAAGACGGTCTGTATTAACTTCTGGCGCTACAAAGAGTTTCTCCCACCGTCCTTACGACTCGGTCCCGTTGCTCTCCCACTCGTGGAGACAATCAAATTTTTAGGCCTTACCTTTGACAGGAAACTTAGCTGGTCTCCACATGTGTCATATTTGGCCGCCCGTTGTACCCGTTCTTTAAATGTCCTCCGTGTTCTCAGTGGTATGTCGTGGGGAGCGGATCGAACCGTCCTACTTCGTCTATATCGGTCGATCGTCCGCTCCAAGCTGGATTATGGGAGCTTCGTATACTCCTCTGCACGGCCATCCATCTTACGCCGCCTCAACTCCATACAACATCGGGGTTTACGACTTGCGATCGGGGCGTTTTATACTAGTCCCGTCGAGAGTCTTCATGCTGACGCTGCTGAGTTGCCATTTACCTACCGGCGCGATATACTGCTTTGTCGGTATGCCTGTCGGCTACTGGCAATGCCCGACCATCCCTCTTATCGTTCCTTTTTTGACGACTCTCTTGACCTTCAATACGGGTTGTATGTCTCTGCCTTGCTACCCCCTGGAGTTCGCTTTCGTCGCATCCTTCAACACCTTCATTTTTCACTCCCTGCAACCTTTCGAGTGGGCGAGAGCCGCACGCCACCTTGGCTCCAGGCTCAGGTCCGCGTTCACCTCGACCTCAGCTCGCTCCCAAAAGAGGTCACCCCCGGTTCGGTCTACCACTCCCGTTTTTTGGAACTTCGTTCGAAGTTCAACAACATGACTTTGATTTATACAGATGGCTCTAAGACCAATGACGGGGTCGGGTGTTCCTTTATTGTCGGGGCACAAAGTTTCCAATACCGGCTCCATGGCCATTGTTCGGTCTTCACAGCTGAGCTCTTTGCCCTCTACCAGGCTGTTCTGTACATCTGCCGCCACCGACATTCTGCTTATGTCATCTGCTCAGATTCCCTGAGCGCCATCCAGAGCCTCAGTGATCCGTACCCGGTTCACCCTTTCGTACACCGCATCCAACGCTCTCTTCAGCAGCTGGTGGACGTCGGTACGCCGGTTAGCTTTATGTGGGTTCCTGGCCATGTCGGTATCCCTGGGAACGAAGCTGCAGATGCCGCGGCCAAGGCTGCGGTCCTCCAGCCTCGGACAGCTTCTTGTTGTGTCCCTTCGTCCGATTTTAGCAGGGTCATTTGTCGGCGCGTTGTGTCGCTGTGGCATGCCGATTGGGCTGCACTTACCGACAACAAGCTTCGGGCCTTAAAACCTCTTCCCGTGGCTTGGACGTCCTCCTCACGCCCTTCTCGGCGGGAGGAGGTCGTTTTAGCAAGGTTAAGAATTGGACACTGCCGGTTCAGCCATCGCCATCTGCTGACGGCTGCGCCGGCGCCGTTCTGCCCATGTGGGCACTTGCTGACAGTTCGTCACATTTTAATGTCCTGTCCCAATCTTAAAACACTGCGCCTCGATCTTAACCTGCCTACTACTTTAGATGCCATTTTAGCGGATGACCCACGAGCAGCTGCTCGTGTTCTTTGTTTTATCAATTTGACAAACCTCGCTAAGGACATTTGATGATGTTTTTTAATCCTATGCCTGTCAGTCTGTCTTTTATTGTGTTTTCCCTTTTAGTTGTTGTCAACTTGTGCCTCGCGGTGCATTCTTAGAGTAGTCAGGGCGCTAATGACCATTGAAGTTGTGCGCCCGGAAACCACAAAAAAAAAAAAAAAAAAAAAAAAAAAAAAAAAACGCTGTCAAATGCTTTAGTGACATCCAGAAGGACGGCGCCGCAGTATTCCCGGTGATTAAAAGCTGCTTTGATGTATTCCACCGCTCTCAGTATTTGTTGCGTGGTGGAATGACCACTTCTATAGCCAAATTGTTCTGGAGGTAGAAATTCTTCTGTGCGATTATTCGTTGTAGTCGGCTGAGGAGAAGTCGTTCAAAAAGTTTGCTTACATGGGGAAGCAAACTGATTGGGCGGTAGCTCGTGGGGAACTTCTTGTTCTTCCCTGGTTTAGGCACCGCTACCACCAGGGAGTGCTTCCAGGCAGTTGGATATGTTGCTGATGTGAGAATCCAATTGAAGATGGCCGCGAGTTGTACTATTGCCGTCCATGGTAATTGCTTGAGGACTCTTCCGGCGATATTATCCAACCCTGGGGTCTCTTCCTGGCTGGCAGCAGTCGGAGGCCAATCTGTACTTCCTCGGCGGTAATGGGGGGGGGGGGGGGGGGGAGGGAGGAGGGCCGCAGTGTTACGTTCGACGGTGTCAACTCGCTGAGGATCCACACGTTCTTGCAGTGGTCGGAAATTCTGTTCAAAATTGTCCGCTAAGAGATTTGCTGTTTCTTCTGGGCTATATGCTGTCTTGTCTTCTGTCTTTAGCGGTGGGATTCTGGTGCGTCGTTTGGTGAAGAATCCTTGCGGATCTGGGTTACTGAGCGTAGTTTCTCCGCCCACATTTTGTTCTTGTGTGCGATGATGCCCGCCTTGATGTCACGTCTCAGTTGGTTTATTTGTCTCTTGAGTGCTGCGTTGCGGGTGATGCGCCATTCTCTATTGAGCCGGTTTCTCCATCTTATCGCCGCGAGAATATCTTCGGGAGTGCGTAGGTGAGATGGTTGTGGTGATGGAGTGGCAGCATGCAATGCGTCGGTGATGGCGTCGGTGAGCTTGGTGATGAAATCGTCAGTAATTTCTTCGTCCGCGTCGATGACACTCACGGAGAAGTCGACATGGTTGCGGAATAGGTCCCAGTTCGTACGTCGGAGGTTGAGTCCTGCAGTTGCGTAATGTTCTGGAGTGACGTTGAGGGTGAATAGAACGGGCAGATGGTTAGAATTCAGAGCATTGATCACTTCTGCGTCCAGATGCTGCTGTAGTCCCTTGGCGATGTCGATGATGTCGGTTCTTCTGGTCCGCATGCGTAAGCGTTGACTTCTTCTAGGCCTTGCATTAGACGATGGCCGCTGTCGTTAGTGTTGAGTGAGTTCCACCCAGCATGTTTACAGTTGAGGTCTCCTGCGATAAAGAGCTTTCCAGGTATGCTGAGGAGCCTTCGTGCATCGTCGAGTTCTAGTGGTCGTCGTGGGCTTCGGTATACAGCGATGAATGTTACTGGTCCAGTGTGCGTCTCTACCAAAACCGCTGTCGTCTCGATGTACTGCGTCACAAGCGGTTGGACTTCATAGTGTCGAATGGAGTTGCGGATATAGATGGCGGTGCCCCCTCCATGTGTCAGTCTCAGTTCTGTAGCATCTGTAATTTGCTATGTTGCTCCGTATTCCTGGTTTTAGAAAAGTTTCATTGACCAGACATATGTCAGTGTTATGGTCAACGATGAATTGTTGGAGCTCCGGTATGTCATGCGTGAGAGTATCGGCATTGTATGCCAATATACGAAGGTCTTCCAGTCTAGGCGCTCTGGCCATGTTGTGATGCTGAAGCGTCTCTTGATGCCGCTATGGTTTTGCTGACCGCCTGTTCTACTTAGGCGGCGATGATTGCTGGGAACTGTGTGATTTGTTTGCTGACTTCAGCAAGCGAGGTTGCGACTTGCGCGAGCAGCGCCATGATAGCCGCGTAGTCCTGTTGCGGCGGTGGCGGCGCATGTGTGGCTTGCTGCTGGTGCTGCCTGAGTTGCACCGGCGGCCTCTCTGGTGGTGTTGGTCTGTGTGCTGCAGTCGATGCCGTTGTCGGGTTGAGCGAGTTCTTCAGTGCGTCCGCTACTGTCAGGCCGTCTCGGATGCGGGCAGCGCGTCGTTCCATGAGCGTCGGCCATGTTCGTCTTTCAGTGGTCGGTGGTGGAGGTGGTGGGCGGCTGCGACGTCTGGCGTCGGTATTAGTCGTCTTCAGTAGTGCTTTCTTGCTTGTGCTTACTGCAAGACCGGAAGTTGGCAGGGTGTGCTCCCCCACACAGGCCGCACTTAGCCGGTTCGTCCCTACTCTTCGTACATTGGCGGCTGTCATGCTCGCCGCCACATTTCACGCACAGTGGCGGCATTGTGCAGTGGCGTGCGACGTGTCTGAAGCCCTGACAGCGGAAGCACTGCACAGGGCCACGAGATTTCCTTAGCTTCTCAACCGTAACGCTGAGGTCGTAGACTCGTGTGAGATGAAATATATCACGGTGGGCTGGCGTGTCTGGCAGTATCACGACTCGATGCCCTGTCAGCTGATTGATCCCCGGCATCCGGTGGTCGTCAACTCTGGTAGCAACGAAGCCCATATCTTCAAGCTCCTCTTTTAGATATGCATGAGTCAAACTCTTAGGTACGCCTTTGATGAGCGCCTTTATCATTGGTGGGCGCACTGATGGGAAGGTGTAATTTGGAATGCCCATACGACCAAGCTTTTATCCATCACCACGGTATAATCTTCTGTGCATGAGAGCGTAAGCTTCAGAGTCTCTTCACCAGTTTGTTCAACCGTGAATGACTGTTTACAGTTTTCTTTGAGCCAATTCCTGAATTGTTTATAGTCTTCCTTGAATTGCAGTACAATAGGAGGTACTTTCCTATGTACTGCAGGTTGCGATGGTTGATCTTCTGGTTGCGGGTCAGCTTCCGTTTCTCCTTGGTGGGTTTGCACGTCTTGTTGCGTTCTCTGCTGTGTCTCGCGTTCATGCTGCTGTCGAGCAAGTGAAGCTGCTGCCTCTTCCAAAGTGGCTCCCGTCCCCTGGAGCGGTTGATATCGATTGGTGACATCTAATTCTCTTGCAACAACGAGTTGTTGTTGTTTTGCCTGTTTCTTTTTAGGCGGCAACTGGAATCCCTCCTCTCTCGGTTCGTCGCGGAAACGCCTGACCGGAGAACGGTCGCGCGATGATCTTCTCTCGCGCCTCTCCCGTCGTCTGCACTCCATGAGCGCTTCATTGGCACCGTCAGCATCCATATCCGGGTCGTAATCCATCTCGTAAGCCGGGTTCTGCTCTGAGTCGCGGGTACTAATACTTCCCCGCGACTCAGGTCTGGTCGTCGTACGTGTGTCGGCTGATGGCGGGGCGCCTGACGGGGCAAGCCCCGTCGCACCGCGGCTGGCCGACACGGGTTCACTCGTTCCGCTCGCGCGCGTAGCTCCTGCCTCCGTAACGGGCGACATCTCAGTCGCGACTGGTAGCAAGCGCTCCATCCACTTTCTTATGGCTAACTTATAGCTATAATGTGCAGCATTTACTTTTTAAGCATTGCCTGCTTCTTCTGGGGTGTAACTCCTGCTCTTGCAACAGCAGGGTAAGGATGTAATTTTCTGCTGGGTTCCAGGGCACATAGGGATTCCTGGCAATGAACTTGCAGATGCGGCTGCCAAGGAGGCTTGCTCCATCCCACCTCCTGCTCGCTGTTCCGTCCCCCTGCAGGCCATTACGTCTTTCGTGACTCGGAAGGTCATGCGTTGGTGGGAGGCTCAGTGGCTGGACGTGAGGGATAATAAGTTGCGAGCGGTGAAGGATTCTGTCCGACCGTGGCTCACCTCCTTCCGCCACCGACGCGCTGAGGAAGTAGCCCTTACACGGCTTCGAATAGGACATTGTCCTTTGACACATGGTTTCCTGTTACGTCGTGAGGAGCCACCAACGTGTCAGACATGTGGGACACAGCTGTCGATACGACATATTTTAACTGAGTGTGTTTTATATGCGGGTTTGAGGGACGATTTCAGTTTCCCACCAGACCTACCCTCTCTTTTAACTAATAATGAGGCGAGTGCTGCTAGAGTTTTACGTTTTTGTGTGATGTCTGGCCTTCTTCCCAAAATATTGGGATTGAAGTCTTAATGTGCTGTCCAGTGGTTTGGTCACCCATTATTTGTAAGTGGTCACTCAGCCACCGTTACTTATTTTTCCCTGTTTGTACTGCTATTTTATTTTTAGCGGTATCTCCCTGTTTTGATGTGCTGTGTCCAATCTTGCAATTTGAACAATACCAATTCTCTCACAATTCGGCTCTGAATTGAACTTTTGGGAACGGGCGCTGATAACCTCGCTGTTGTGCGCCCTAAAACACTAATCATCATCTTCTGGGGTGTAATGTGTTGAAATTTGTTCTTCTTTATTTATCTGTGTCTTATGTGTGTGTGTGTGTGGGACGGGGGTGTGGCTTTATTGCTTTTGCGTTGCGGATTTTTCTATTTTTTACTTCTGGAGCGGTTTACTTCAGAGCCTTTTTTAGGCAGGGAGAGGTTGTTTTTAGTCTTCTTTCTGCGTCATCTGTCGAGTAGTGCGATAGGTCTTCTATACATGTCTCTTGCAGGTTGTGGTTCCGTCAGTGCTCTGATGAGTGGGTTGTTTGCGTCGTGTGCGCGGTCGTAGAATCTTCTTGCTTGGTCCTTGTGTCGTTGCAGTACTTCTTGTTCGTGTGCTGCCTCTTGTAGAAAACGGTGTGGAAACTGTGAATGAACGTGGAAAACTCGTCGTAGGATTTTATTCTGCAGTGATTGTAGTCTTTGAATGTGCGTCCTGGCTGCACATCCCCATACTTCGCTTGCGTAGTCCATTATGGGTCGTATATACATTCTAAAAATCAGCAGGCCGTTTTCAGTAGACAAGTCTGAAGCCTCGTTGATGAGCGGATATAGTGCTCCTATTCTTTGGTTGATTTTGGCTCGAACGTCTTCTATCTGTAGCTTCCACGTCAGTCTTTTGTTGAGGATTACTTCGAGATATCTTGCAGATTTGTCCCATGGCAGCTGGGTGTTGTAAAGGCGGAGGTGGCGGACAGGCATGGTTTTCTTCCTGGTGACAATTACTGCTTGCATCTTTGTCGCATTAAAGGTAATTCTCCATTTCGCAGCCCACTGTTCAACTGCGTTGAGCGCGCTCTGCAGACGTGGCACGAGAACTTCCCGCCATCGACTTCGTGTGAAGATCATGGTGTCGTCGGCGTATATCGCTTTTTCTACTCTTGGTTGTGATGGTATGTCTGTTGTAGAGTAGAGGATGGGCCCAAGGACCGATCCTTATGGTACCCCGGCGTTGATTCGTCGTGCTGTCGACAGTGCGTCGTCGATCTGGACAGCGAAAGTACGATCTTGCAGGTATGAGGCGAGTAGGCGAATGTATGGCTTCGGGAAGTGCATGTGATGGAGTTTCCAGATTAATCCTTTATGCCAGACGGTGTCGAATGCTTCGGTGACATCTAATAGAACTGCGCCGCAAAATTGTTTTCTGTTGAATGCTTCTATGATGTAGTGGATGTCCGGAACCGCGGGGCTGCTACGGTCGCAGGTTCGAATCCTGCCTCGGGCATGGATGTGTGTGATGTCCTTAGGTTAGTCAGGTTTAAGTAGTTCTAAGTTCTAGGGGACTGATGACCTAAGATGTTAAGTCCCATAGTGCTCAGAGCCATTTGATGTAGTGGATGACTGAGTATTTGTTGCGTTGTACTATGGCCGCTGCGAAAACCGAACTGTTCCTGTGGTAGAGCATCATTTCTGGTGATGATATTCTGTAATCTTGCGAGAAATAGACGTTCAAACAGTTTACTGTCGTGTGGTAATAAGCTGATGGGTCTGTAGTTTTGCGGATGACGTTGATCTTTGCCGGTTTTTGGTACTGCGACGACTGTGGAATGTTTCCACTGAGATGGATATGTAACTGTAGTGAAAATCCAGTTAAAGATGGCTGCAAGACGTACTATCGCTGTCCATGGCAGTTGCTTCAGTACACGACCTTGTATGTCGTCAACGCCGGGAGCTTTATTCGGTGGTAACATTCTGATTGCTGCCTGGACTTCCCTGCACTGGTAGGCGGTATTTGATTTTCCTCTTCTTCATCTTCCTCGTCTGACGCTTGTAGTAATTCATGTGCCTTTCGTTCTATTCTTTCGAAACGCTGCTGGTCAACTTTGTCGTTCTGTGGCTGGAAATTTCTTTCAAACGTGTCAGCGAGCATGTTTGCTTTGTCCTCAGGTCGATATGCGGTCCTGTCTTGCGTCTGAAGTGGCGGTATCGTAGTCCTGCGGTTAGTGAAAAATTTTATCATGTGCCAGTGCATGGGGTCTGGGGTAAAGGCGCGAAGTTTTGCTGCCCACTGCTGATTTCTGTGAGTGATGAGAGCGGCTTTGATATCTCGTCGTAACTGGTTTATTTGTCTCTTAATTTGCGGATCTCGTGTAAGTCGCCATTCTCGACATAGTCTATTGCGTCGTCGAATGGAGTCGAGTATATGTTGCGGCAGTCCTGGCGTCGGTAAGTGCGGCGGTTTTGATGGCGGTGTGGAGAGGTTCAGAGCTTCCGTAATGGTGTCAGTAAATGCAGTGATTGATTGTTCCGTAATGTCGTCTTCGTCTTGTAATACGTCTATGGAGAATGTTACATGTTCACGAAATAGATTCCAGTTTGTGCGGCGGAGATTTAGGCGGCCTGCGTGCTGTTCTGGTGTGACATGGAGGTGAAAGATGACGGGCAGATGATTTGAGTTTAATGCATGTACAACTTCAGCAGTCATGAAATGGGGATGCCTTTTATAATGGAGATGTCTGTGATATCTGGTCGTCCGCGGGATGGGTAACATGTCGGCTCTTCAGGGCCACAAACGTATGCATTTGCCTCTTCAGTTGCTTGGAGGAGAAGGCGGCCGCTCATATAAGTGACAAGAGAATTCCAGGCTGCATGTTTAGAACTTAAGTCGCCAGCTAAAAAAAGTCGTCCAGGTGTTCGTAACAATGTTCTTGCGTCATCAAGGTGAAGGAGCTGACGTGGGCTTCGATAAACGGCGATGAACGTGATTGGTCCATTCTGTGTCTCTGCAACAACGGCGGTCGCTTCTATGTGGCGCGTGATTGGTGGTGGAGCTTCATGATGCGGAATGGATCGGCGAATGAAAATAGCGGTGCCGCCGCCGTGCGTCGGTTTGTCTGTTCTGTAACATCTGTAATTTAGAATACTGGAGCGTATTCCAGGCTTCAGAAATCTCTCATTAACAAGGCAAATGTCGATGTTATAGTCAATAATAAACTGCTGCAGCTCAGGCACGTCATGAGTAAAATCGTCTGCATTATACGTAAATTGTCTAGTCTCGGCGCTCTAGGCATGCTGCATAGGTACGTCTTTTGATGCTGGTAGCGCTCTGCTGATCGTCGCCTCAATAGTGGCGGCGATGGTTTGCGGTAGCTGGGCAAGCGTTCTACTCACCTCCGCGAGCGTCGACGCGATCTGTGCGAGTAGAACGTGTATATCCGGCTGCTCCGTTCTCGGTGGTGGTGGTGGTGGTGGTGGTGGTGGTGGTGGTGGTGGTGGTGGTGGCGGCCTTGATGCAGTTGTCGGCTGCTCTCTATAGGCTGGCGGCACAGTTTGACGTTGTGACGCCGGAATTGATGCAGATGCATTCGGCTGGAGGCCCTGTTTCAGAGCTGCCGTGAGTTTCGCGCGCAGTCTGTTCGCGCGGTACTGCATAGGCGTGGGCCAGCTGTTCTGGTCCACGGTCGGCGCTGGTGGAGGCGGCGGCGGTCGTTGTCGCCGCGTTGGTGGCCTCATAGGTGGTAGTCCGCGGAATCGTCTGCTGGCCTCCTTATGCTTGGGGCATGTTCTGTAATTAGCTGGGTGAGCCCCGCCACAGAGTCCGCACGTCGGTGCTTCTTCTCGCGATATGTTACATTCACGACTGTCGTGCCCTGTTCCGCATTTAACGCACACAGGTGGCATTGTGCAATATCGGGCGACGTGATTGAACCCTTGACATCTATAGCACTGGATGTGCCCGCGTGATCTTCTTAGCCGCTCGACTTTTACTGATAATTCATACAGTCTCGTCAGCTGAAATATGCCGCGATGTTCTGGCGTGTCCGGCAAAATAACGACTCGGTGGCTCGTCAGTTGATTTGTGCCTGGCATCCTGTGGTGTTCAATCAGCGTGGCGACGTATCCCAGGTCTTCCAACTCCTCCTTGACTTCTGCGTGTGTGATTGTAGATGGTATGCCTTTAATTAGTGTCTTGATAGTCGGTGGACGTACCGCCGACGTCGTGTACATTGGTATTCCCTCCTCTCCAAGCTTTCCCACGACGGTAACGTAGTCTTCTGTGGTTTTTAGTAATAATTTAAGCGTTTCACCGCCCGTGTGTCTGACGGTGAAGGACGCCTTGCAATTTGCCTTCAACCATGTGTGTAGCGTCTTGTGCGACTCCTTGTATCTTAATTTTATTGCCGGAATCTTCTTTGGTCCTGTAGGTGGTGTCTGTTGTGCCTCAGCTTCCATTTGCACATCATTGCTGGCGTCAGCGGGCATGTTCTGCCGCCGCTGTTGGTCGTCTCGTTGCCGCTGTTTTTCGGCTAAATGTTCATTTGCGGCGTGCAGTGACACCCCCGTCCCTTGTAGGGACTGGTACCGGTTCGATATATCCAGCTCTCGTGCCACTACAAGCGGTTGAAGCGGCGCCTGTTTTTTACGTGGCGGTATCCGAAACTCCGATGCGGCTGTACTGCCGTGTTCGTGTCGGCCGTCTGCGGAGAGGCTACGTTCTCCTCTTCTGTGAATTTTTCCGTCTTTCGAGGCTACTGGAGCTTCGGTAGGTTCATCCTCTTCTGGCAGTTCCGGAGTGAAGTCCATATCATGGTCCATAGGCAGCTCCGACGCGAAGGTACTAATACTTCCCCTCGCGCCGGGTCGGGTTGTCCTAGACGTGCCGGCTGATGGCGGGGCGGCCGACGGAGCAAGCGCCGTCGAACTGCGGCCGGCCGGCACGGGCGTTCCTGGCACATGTGCACCAGACTCGCGAGCACGTAATCGCACGTGGTGGTAGCAAGCGCTATGCCCGCTATCTTAAGGCTATTCTATTAGCTAGTTGCTGAAGATTTTACTTTATAGCATTTCCTTCTTCTTGGGAGGGGGATGAGTGTTTGTGAACTTCTTTATTTTTGAGTTGTACTTATGTATTGGCGGGACGGGTTGATAATCTTATTTTTATTGGCATTTATTTCACTTTTTAGAGCAGTACCTTCTGTTTACCGGTCAATGAGAGCAACGGGACGTCTGTATCGCTCCCGTTGGTTTTTTGGTGCCCCCAGGATTCTAATTAGGGGGTTTGTTGATGTAGGCGTCTTTTCGTAAAATCGTCTGGCGATCTTCTGAAACCGCTGCAGGACTTAAAGTTCTTCTGCTTCCTCATGGATGTACTGATGCGGGAATTGTGGATGGACGTGGAAGACTCGTCTCAGGATCTTGTTTTGTGATGATTACAGTCTTTGAATATGTCTTTTTGCTGCTCCACCCCACCCCTCACAGGCGTAATCAAAGAGTGGTCGCAGGTACATTCTGTAGATGAGCAATCCTTTGGCTACAGAGAGGTCGGATTTTTCATTAATGATTGGATAGAGCGCTCCAAGTCGCTGATTTATCTTCATCCGGACGTCTTGAATGTGGTGACTCCGTGTGAGTTTCTTATCCATGACGACTCCTAGGTACTTCACTTTCTCTTGCCACGGAAGTTCTACGTTGTAAAGCCGTAGTCTGCGTTGTGGCATGGTCCTCTTACTTGTGAAGATGATAGCTTATGTCTTGCCTGGGTTGAAGCTAATTCTCCATTTAGCCGCCCAATCTTCTAAAGCGTTGCACGCGCTCTGTAATCGTGGCACGAGTACTTCTCGCCATTTGCTGCGGGAGTAGATCATAGTGTCATCTGCTTAGATGGCTTGTTCCACTCATGGGACCACTGGTAGATCTGATGTATAAGTTGTATAGAGCACTAGCCCGAGGACAGATCCTTGTGGGACTCCTGCTCTGATCTGTCGTACTGTTGAGGTAGTGTCATCCATCTTCATAGTGAATGTGCGGTCCTTTAAGTATGACGCTATGAGTTTTACGTATTTCTTCGGAAATCCGAGGTTGTGCAGTTTCCAAATGAGTCCGTGATGCCACACACTGTCGAAGGCTTTTGTTATGTCAAGGAGTACAGCTCCGCAGAATTCTCGTCCGTTGAAGGCAGCAGTGATGTACTCAACAGCTCGAAGAATCTGTTGTGTGGTGGAATGGCCACTGCGAAATCCAAACTGCTCTGGTGGTAGTAGCTCCTTTTCTTCTATTATCCGGTGTAGTCGCTGTAGTAGCAGTCGTTCAAACAGCTTGCCTACATGTGGCAGCAGGCTGATTGGGCGGTAACTCGTTGCTTCTTGACGATTCTTGCCAGGCTTCTGCACTGCCACCACAATGGAGTGTTTCCATGCTTTCGGGAAGATGGTCTTGGAGATGATGAAGTTGAATATTCCTGTTAAGTGCACCATTGCTGTCCTGGGGAGTTGCTTCAAAATTCTTCCATTGATATCATCTACTCCTGGCTCTTTGTTGTTGGGCAGCATCTTAATTCCTTCTGCCACCTCCTCCACAGTTATAGGCGGGATGGGTTCTTCTTCCTCGTCTTCGTCTTCATGTGTGTATGTCTATGTCATGGTCAATGAGAAATTTCTGTAGCTCCGGAATATCTTGAGTTAGGTTGTCTGCGTTGTAGGCGACAATCCTTAGTTCTTCTAATCGTGGGATCCTAGCCATGATGTGCAGTGGCTGGTGCTTCTTCTGTCGCCTTGATGGCTCTACTGATCGCTGTGTCTACAGTGGTAGCGATGATAGCCGGTAGTTGTGCGAGTTGGTTACTGACGTTAGCGAGTGATGCAGCGACTTGGGTGAGCAATGCCACGATGCCTGCTATGTCGTCCGTTGGTGCTGGCTGTGGTGCAGTGTTCGTTGGTTGGCGCTGTGTGGACGGCGCGTGTTGGTTGGCAGGTTGCTGTACTGCGGACGGTGGTGCTGATGGTGGTAGGCCATGTTGAAGCACTTCCGCTGCGCTCACTCCTTCTCTCATTCGAGCTGTTCGTTTTTCCATTAGTGTCGGCCATGTCCGCGCTTCCTTGTGGTGGTGGTGGTGGTGGTGGTGGTGGTGGTGGTGGTGGTGGTGGTGGTGGTGGTGGTGGTGGTGGTGGTGGTGGTGGTGGTGGTCGGCGACGACGACGGCGGTCGTCAGCTGCCGTGGTCTTATGGGTAGGTGGTAGTCCCCTTACTCTTCTACTTTCCTCTTTTTGTTTTGCACACGACCGGTGATTCGCAGGATGCTGCCCTCCACAGAGCCCGCAGACTGGTGGTTCGTTCCTGTCTTTAGGGCACTCTCTACTGTCGTGCCCTGCGCCACATTTGACGCACATCAATGGCATCGTGCAAAGTCGCGCGATGTGTCCGAAGCTTGACATCGAAAGCATTGTATGTGCCCTTTGGTCTTCCTTAGTTTTTCCACCGTAATGCAGAGATTGTAGAAACGTGTTAACTTGAAGATGTCTAGGTGTTCCGGAGTATCTGGGAGGATAACAACACGATGCCCAGTTGGTTTATTTGTGCCTGGCATGCGATGTAGCTCCACGCGTGATGCGACGAAACCCATTTGTTCAAGTTCTTCCTTGACGTCTTCATTTGTTAGCGTCTTTGGTATCTTCCTGATGAGTACCTTCAACGTTGGGGGTCGTACTGCTGGGAAGGTGTAGTTTGCTATTCCTTCTCTTCCCAGCATGTCCATCACTTTGACGTAATCTTCTGTTGAGTTGAGATTCAATTTTAGTGTATCTTCTCCTATTTGCTTGACCAGAAAGGGTTCTTTGCAGTTTTCTTTTAGCCAGTTACGAAGCTTTTTATAATCTTCCTTGAACTGCAACACTATTGGAGGTACTTTCCTGTGTACTGGTGGCTGTTGTTGTTGCTGCATTTCCATTTCTTGCCCGTCAATTGGCTGTTCCGGTGCTGTATTGTCCCGTTGTTGAGCCGCCCGGCTTCTCCGTTGTGACGACAGTGCTGTTGTAGCCTCTTCTAATGTGTGCCCCATTCCTTGGAGCGGTTGATAGCTATTTGAAACTGGTAGCTCCCTGGCTACTATAAGTTTTTGTGGTCGTGCTTGTTTCTTCTTTGGAGGCTGATGAAAACCTTCCTCGTGTATGTCAAAGATCGACGGCCGCGTCGGACTTCTCCCGCGAGTACCTCTTCTTTCGCGATCTTCTCGGCGCCGCTCTATGCGGTCCTCCACGATCCTGTCCGCGTCGATGTCATAGGAGTATCCCATATCCGTGTCCGTGTGCGTCTCCGCAGCGTGGGTACTATTACTTCCCCCCGCTGCGGGTCGGTCCGTCATCGGTGTGTCGGCTGATGGCGGGGCGGCCGACGGGGCAAGCCCCATCGGACCGCGGCCGGCCGACACGTGATCGCTCGCTTCTTGCGCGCGCTGACACCCCCTCCGTATTGTGCGACATCTCAGTCGACATTGGTAGCAAGCGCACCGTTCCGCATCGTCTAAACTACTGGCTTGGGTTGAGGAAAGGTAGTGTTTACCCTAAGGCATTTACTAAAAGTCAGGTGTACGGTAGAAGGAACTTCAGGTGGAGGAAATTGTAATCTTTATTTGCGGCTTTTGATTCAAATTGATTTGGTCTTCTATGGGTGGGGCACTGCCAGGTGCATTACCTGTTGAGCAGTGCTGCAGGTCTATGGTAGGTGTCCCGGACGTCAGACGGGACTCTGATGTTCCGGATGAGAGGGTTTTCTGAGACCCCTGCTTTTTGATACAATCTTCTGGCTTTGTGTTGAAAGCGGCGAAGGACTTCAGGTTCTTGCAGAGCGTCGTGGACGTACAGTGATGAGAACTGCGGATGCACGTGTAGAACTCGTCGTAAGGCCTTGTTTTCCAGCGCTTGTAAACGCTGAATATGTCTGCAGGCAGCATTGCCCCAGGCGACGCAGGCATAGTCCATGATCGGCCGGACGAAGATCCTGTAGATGAGGAGGCCGTTGGCAACTGAGAGTGAGGAGCCTTCGTTCAGCAGCGGATAAAGTGCTCCCAGGCGCTGGTCCACTTTCCTGCGAGTGGCCTTGACGTGCTGTTGCCAGATCAACTGGCGATCCAGCACTACTCCAAGATAAGTTGCGGAAGGCAGCCACGCGACGTCTTCCCCAAATAATCGAACTTGCGGCACTTGAGGTGGTCATCATCTTGTAAAAATAACTGCTTGGCTCTTTTGAGCGTTGAAACGGATCCTCCACTTGCAGGACCATTCTTCAAGGTCAGAGCACGCATCCTGAAGTCGGCGGTGCATGGCCTGTGGCCATCGGCTGCGCGTGTAGATGGTGGTGTCATCAGCATACATAGCTTTTCCCACCTTGGGGGAGGTGGGGATGTCCGACGTGAAGAGACAGTATAGTATCGGCCCAAGGACGGAGCCTTGAGGTACTCCAGCGCCTATTTGCCGGACAGTCGAGCAGGAGTTGGCAACTCAAACAGCGAATGTTCTCCCTCGGAGATAGGATGCGAGCAGCTGAACCAAGGAACGGGGAAAACCGTGTTGCTTCAGTTTCCACAGGAGCCCCTGATGCCAGACACTGTCGAACGCCTTGGAAATATCAAGGAATACTGCTCCACAGTATTCCCTGTTGTTAAAGGCAAGTGTTCTTTCTTGAACGACGCGGATCACCTGTTGTTCGGTGGAGTGGCCTCTTCTGAACCCGAATTGCTCTGGCGGGAGTATCCTCCTTTGGTCCATGATGGTGCGGAGTCTTCGGAGCTGCAGCCTTTCAAACACTTTGCTGATGTGTGGGAGTAGGCTAATCGGTCGATAGTTGGCCGGTTCCTTTCTGTTCTTCCCCGGTTTGGGAATGGGGATAACCGTGGCTCTTTTCCATTCCACGGGATACGTCAGCGTCCGGAAGATGGTATTGAAGACAGCAGCCAGCCAGATATAGGCCGACGGAGGAAGTTCCTTCAGGGCTTTATTAGGAATATCATCTGCCCCTGGTGCCTTAGTGGTGTTCAGACCAGCGATGCACGTCCGAACTTCGTCCGTCGTGACGGGCGGAATCGGACCTTCGTCTACAGCAGCAGGTTGGTCCAGGTATTGTTGGACTTCCGCTTCCACGCGCTGAACGTGAGCTTCATCAATCGGGTCGTTCACGGGGACGAAGTTGGCTTCAAAGACATCGGCGATGGCGTTGGCCTTATCCTCAGGTGTGTAGACGTTTCCTGCCGGGGCTTCCAACGGAGGAATGGTCGTCCGACGTTTCGTGAAGAATCTAACCGTGTCCCAGTGAGTGGCATCCGGTGTAAAGGCCTCGAGTTTCGTGGCATCCGGTGTAAAAGCCTCGAGTTTCGTGGCCCACTGCTGATTCCTGTGGGCAATGAGGGCGGCCTTGATGTCGCGCCGAAGTTGGTTGACGCGCCTATTGAGGTCTGCATCTCTGGTTACTCGCCAGTCTTTACAGAGACGATTGCGGAAGTGTATGAGATCCAGGATGGCTTGTGGTAATCCCGGTCGAGGTGGCAGTTGCTGTCGGGCTTGTGGCGTGGACTGCCGGAGGGCTGTGGTAACAGCAGCTGTGAACTCCGCCGTGGCGTCATCGACAGGGGCATCCGGTTGAGTAGATTCCAGCAAACGGGTGAGCCGATCCCGTGCTGTCGAGAGTGCGTCGTCTATCCGGACAGCGAAAGTACGTTCTTGCAGATATGAGGCGAGTAGGCTTCGGAAAGTGCATATGATGAAGTTTCCAGATGAGTCCTTTGTGCCAAACGGTGTCAAATGCTTTAGTTACGTCGAGAAGAACTGCACCACAAAATTCCTTCCTGTTGAATGCTTCGATGATATAATGAACGACTCTGAGGATTTGTTGCGTTGTGCTATGGCCACTACGAAATCCAAATTGTTCCTGAGGTAGAGCTTCGGTTCTGGTTATGATGTTCCGTAGTCTCGCAAGAAATAGGCGTTCAAACAGTTTACTTACGTGCGGTAATAGGCTGATGGGTCGATAGTTTTGCGGATGACGTCTGTCTTTGCCAGGTTTGGGTACAGCGACGACTATTCAATGTTTCCACTGTGATGGATATGTAGATGTGGTGAAAATCCAGTTGAAAATGGCTGCAAGTCGTACGATCGCTGTCCATAGAAGTTGCTTGAGAACACGACCTTGTATGTCATCAACGCCGGGGGCTTTGTTCGGTGGTAGCATTCGTATTGCAGCCTGAACTTCCCTTGCATTGGTAGGCGTTATTTGATTTTCCTCTTCTTCTTCGTCGTCGTCGGACGCTTGGAGTAATTCGTCGGCCTCTCTTTCTATTCGTTCTACTCGCTGTTGGTCAACTCTGTCCTTCTGTGGTTGAAAGTTTCGTTCAAACGTGTCAGCGAGCATGTTTGCTTTGTCTTCTGGTCTGTATGCGGTTCTGTCTTGTGTCTGAAGTGGCGGTATTGTGGTCCTGCGATTGGTGGAAAGACTTTATTATGTGCCAGTGCATAGGATCCGGGGTGAAGGCGCGGAGTTTTGCTGCCCACTGCTGGTTTCTCTGGTTGATAAGTGCTGCTTTGATGTCACGTCGTAGCTGGTTTATTTGTCGTTTTAGTTGCGGATTTCGTGTAAGTCGCCATTCTCTGCATAATCTATTGCGTCGTCGTGTGGAGTCGAGGATGTGTTGCCGCAGTCCTGGCGTCGGTAAATGCGGCGGCTTAGGTGGCGGTGTCGAAAGATTCAATGCTTCTGTGATGGTGTCAGTAAATGCAGTAATTGATTGTTCTGTAATGTCGTCGTCGTCTTGTATTACGTCTATTGAAAATGTTACGTGTTCGCGGAATGAGTCCCAGTTCGTACGGCGGAGATTTAGACGGCCTGGGTGCTGTACTGGTGTGACATCAAGGTTGAAAATGACGGGCAGATGGTTTGAATTTGATGCATGCACAACTTCAGCGGCCATGAAATGTGGGATTCCTTTCGTAATGGAGATGTCAATGATATCAGGTCGGCCGCGCGATGGGTAACACGTCAGCTCGTCAGGGCCACAAACGTACGCATTTACTTCTTCTGTTGCCTGCAGGAGGCGGCGGCCACTCATATTAGTTACAAGGGAATTCCAGGCTGCATGCTTTGAATTTAGATCGCCAGCGATAAAAAGTCGGCCTGGCGTCCTCAAAATGCTCTTGCGTCATCAATATCGAGAAGCTGACGTGGGCTTCGGTATACTGAGATGAATGTGATTGGTCCGTTTTGCGTCTCTACAATGACAGCAGTCGCTTCAATGTGGCGCGTGATTGGCGGAGGAGCTTCGTGATGCGTAATGGATCGACGAATGAAGATAGCAGTGGCGCCGCCGTGTGTCGGTCTGTCCGTCCTGTAACATTTGTAATTTGGTATGTTGGAGCGTATTCCAGGCTTAAGAAAAGTCTCATTTACAAGGCAAATGTCAATGTTGTAGTCCATAATAAACTGTTGCAGCTCAGGCACGTCATTAGTCAGATTGTCCGCGTTGTACGTCATTATTCGTAAATTGTCTAGTCGTTGCGCTCTAGGCATGCTGCATGGTTATGTCTTTAACTGCTGGTAGCGCTCTGCTGATCGTCGCCTCGATGGTGGCGGCGATGGTTTGCGGTAGCTGCGCAAGCGTAGACGCGATCTGAGCAAGGAGTACCTGTATATCGAGCTGTTCCGTCCTCGGTGGTGGTGACGGCTGTCTCGGTGCATTTGCCGGCTGTTGTCCATAGGCTGGCGGCACAGTTTGGCGCTGTGACGCCGGAATTGATGTAGACGTACGTGGCAGGAGGCCCTGTTTCAGAGCTTCCGCTGCTGTGAGCTCTGCGCGCAGCCTGTTCGCGCGGTGCTGCATCGGCGTGGGTCAGCTGTTCTGGTCCACGGCCGGCGGTGGTGGAGACGGCGGCAGTCGTTGCCGGCGCGTAGGCGGCTTCGTTGGTGGTAATCCTCTGAATCTTCGACTGGCCTCCTTGTGCTTGGGGCATGTTCTGTAGTTAGCCGGATGAGCCGGATGAGCCGGATGAGCCCGCACGTCGGCGCTTCTTCTCGTGATCTCGGGCACTCACGACTGTCATGTCCCGCGCCGCATTTAACGCACACAGGTGGCATTGTGCAATAGCGGGCGACGTGATTAAATCCTTGACTGCGATAGCATTGGATATGGCCGCGTGATCTCCTTAGGCGCTCTACTTTCACTGATAAATCATATATTCTCGTAAGCTGAAATATGCCTCGATGTTCCGGCGTGTCCGTCAATATTACGTACGACTCGGTGTCCTGTGGGTTGATTTGTACCCGGCATCTTGTGGTGTTCTATCAATGTGGCGACGTAGCCCAGATCTTCTAACTCCTCCTTGACTTCAGAGTGCGTAACAGTCGATGGTATTCCCTTGATCAGTGTTTTGATAATGGGCGGACGTACCGCTGGCGTCGTGTACATGGGAATTCCTTCCTTCCTTCCCAAGCTTTCCCACGACGTTAACATAATCCTCTGTGGTGTTTAGTAGCAGTTTCAGTGTTTCACCGCCCGTCTGTCTCACAGTGAATGCCGCTTTGCAGTTTGTCTTGAGCCAGGTGTGCAACGCCTTGTAGGATTCCTTATATCTTAAAGTAATTGGCGGAATCCGCTTTAGTCCTGCAGGTGGTATGTGTTGAGCCTCTGCTTCCATGTGAACATCATTTCCGGTGTCTGCGGGCGTGTTTTGCCGCCGCTGTTGCTCGTCTCTTTGCCTCTGTTTTTCCGCTAAATCTTCATTTGCGGTGTCCAGTGACACCCCCGTCCCTTGTAGGGGCTGGTAACGATTCGACACATCCAGTTATCGTGCCACTACAAGCTGTTGGTGCCGCGCCTATTTCTTACGTGGCGGAATCTGGAACTCCACTGCGGCTGTGCTGCCGTGGTCTTGTCGGCCGTCTGCTGAGTGACTACGGTCTCCTCTTCGGTGAATCTTTGCTTCTTTCGAGGCTGCTGGAGTCTCAGTGAGTTCATCCTCGTCAGGTAGAGCCGGTGTGTAGTCCATTGCGTGGTCCATAGGCAGCTCCGACGCGAGAGTACTAATACGTCCCCTCGCGCCGGGTCGGGTTGTCGTAGACGTGCCGGCTGATGGCGGGGCGGCCGACGGGGCAAGCCCCGTCGAACCGCGGCCGGCCGGCACGGGCGTTCCTGGCACATGTGCACCAGACTCGCGAGCACGGAATCGCACGTCCTCACCCTCCGACATCACGATTTCGAGTGGTAGCAAGCGCTCCAGCCCACATTCTGCTGGCTTCTCCTGGCAGCTATGAAACGAAGGGTTTACTATGTAGCATTTCCTTCATCATGGGTTCATTTATTTTGGTGTGTATCAGAGGTGTGTGCGGGACAGTAGGTGGGAACTTCTAATTTCCAGAGATGTACGGAGGGGGGCGGTGCCCCGGCAACGATAAAGGTCGAGCAGTGCGAGGGGACGCCTATGCGGCCCGCGCTGTGGGTTTGGTTCCCTCAGTCGCCTGATGAGGGGGTTAATCGAAGACTCCAGCTTAGCACGAAATCGACGGGCGATGACTTGATGGCGCTGCACGACCTCCAGCTCGTTGGCGGCGTCATGTAGGTAGCGATGCGGGAAACGCGCAGGAACATGATAAATCCGACGCAGGATCTTGTTCTGCAGCGTCTGCAGCCGGTGAAGATAGGTGGGGGCTGCACCGCCCCAGACCTCGCAGGCGTAGTCCAAAATCGGGCGAAAGTAGAGCCGGAAGATAAGGAGACCATTCGCAACAGATAATGCGGAATGCTCATTTAACACAGGGTAGAGAGCACCAAGGTGGCAGTTGATTTTAGCCCGGACATCTTCAATATGGAGCCTCCAAGTCAGCTTCTTGTCCAGGAGGACGCCAAGGTATTTCACCGTCACCTGCCATGGGAGGTCGGTATTGTAAAGTCGCAGCTGGCGGCGAGGCATCGACCTCTTCCACGTGAAAATGATGGCTTGCGTCTTTGCGGGATTGAAGCCGATACGCCATTTGGCAGCCCAATCTTCCAAGGCGTTGCAGGCACTCTGTAGTCTGGGAACTAAGACCTCAGTCCATCGACTGCGAGAGTAGATCACTGTGTCGTCCGCATAGACGACCTTCTCCACACGAGGCACCGTTGAAATGTCAGACGTGAAGATGGTGTACAACACGGGTCCAAGGACGGAGCCCTGGGGAACCCCTGCAGCAATGTGGCGTGCCGTGGAGAGCGCGTCACCCACCTTAACACAAAAGGTGCGGTCCCGAAGATAAGTGGCGATAAGCTTCACCAGGTGGACCGGGAAGCCGAAGCGGTGAAGTTTCCAGAGCAGACCCTCATGCCATACGCTGTCGAAGGCTTTCTGAACATCAAGGAAGACAGCCCCACAGAACACCCGCCCGTTGAAAGCTGTGGTAATAGACTCCACCACACGAAGGACCTGCTGGGCGGTAGAGTGCCCGGGCCGAAAGCCAAATTGCTCTGGCGTCAATATGGCGTGACGTTGAATGATCTGCTGGAGCCGTCGGAGGAGGAGGCGCTCGAATAATTTGCTTACATGCGGCAGGAGACTAATGGGGCGATAACTGGTGGGCGACGCCCTGTTTTTCCCCGGTTTGGGCACCGCAACGACAATGGAGTGCTTCCAGGCCCGGGGGTTGGCCACAGAGGTAAGCACCCAGTTGAAGAAGGCCGCCAGGTGGACGACCGCCGACCAGGGGCGGTGCTTCAGGATCCGGCCCGTGATGTCATCCTGGCCAGGAGCTTTCGATGCTGGAAGTTGCCGGACGCCTTCGAGGACTTCCTCTGGTGTGATGCGGGGGACTTGTCTGTCAGCGTCGACATCGGCGGAGCGAAGGAGGGCAGCGACGTCGCCATGGATGGTGTCACCACGGGGGGTCCACCCGATCCTGCAGGGGACGAAAATTCCGCTCGAACACGTCCGCTATCATGTTGGCTTTGTCTGCCGGGCGGTACGCCGTCCGGTCATCGACTGAGAGGGGCGGCATTCTGGAGCGCCGGTTCGTCAGCCGCCAGAGGGACTGCCAGCCTAAAGGATCCGGCGTGAAAGACCGAAGCTTGCTCGCCCAGAGCAGGTTGCGATGGTCAGCGATCCCCGCCTTTATATCACGGCGTAACCGGTTGATCCGCCTCTTCAAGTCAACGTCACGAGTGATCCGCCATTCGCGGTTTAATCTGTTACGAGTGTGGATCATATCGAGGATATGCTGCGGCAGATCAGGCGGCCGAAGAGTGGGAGGCCTCGGCGGTGGGGTGGAGGCATGCAGCGCATCATGGATGGCATCCGTAAGGTGGTCAATGGAATCTTCAGCGACGTTCCCGTCGGCGGCCATGAATGAGACGGCGTAGTCCACATGGTCGCGGAAGCGAGTCCAGTTAGTCCTGCGTAAGTTTAGGCGGCCCGGGGTACGTTCCGGGGCGACTCGCAAACGAAAGAAGACAGGCAGGTGATTAGAGTTGAGCTCGTGAATCACCTCAGCGTCGAGGAATTGCGGGAGGCCCTTGGCGATGTCAAGCACATCCGGCCTGCCAGACGACGGGTAGCACGTAGGCTCCTCGGGGCCGCAGGCATAGGCATTAACTTCCTCGAGAGCCTGGAGTAGTCGGCGGCCGCTATTGTTGGTGTTCAGGGAATTCCAGGCGGCATACTTGGAATTCAGATCCCCGGCAATGAAGAGTTTCCCAGGATGGCGGAGGAGAGCTCGAGCATCTTCCAGGTCCAAGACGCGGGGCGGACTGCGGTACACGGAGACGAACGTGATCGGTCCTGCGGTGGTGTCGACAAGGACTGCCGTCGCTTCGATGAACTGCGTGGTGGGCGGCCGGACAGCGTAGTGCCGGATGGAGCGTTTGACAAAGAGAGCAGTGCCGCCACCCCAAGTTGGTCTGTCCGTGCGATAGCAGCAATAATTCGGAATATTGCTGCGGATGTCAGGTTTGAGAAATGTTTCACTGACCATGCAAATGTCGACATTATTGTCAGTAAGGAAGTGCTGGAGCTCCCGCAGGTCGTGGGTCAGATTGTCCGCATTGTAGGCGACAATGCGGAGTTCATCCAGGCGAGGCACCCTAGCCATGACGGGGCACAGCAGAAGAATCCCGAGTTGCCAGGACGGCCTTGCAGATTTGAGTCGACGGTGGAGGCGATGAGCGCTGGCAGTTGCGCGAGCTGTTTGGTGACCTCCGTCAGCATAGACGTAACTTGGGTAAGAAGCCCAAGCAGCGTCTGGAGTTCCGACGGCCCTGGAGGCTGTGCAGCCACAGCCGGAGGCGGGTGGGAAGTAGATGGCGCAGGTCCGTGGGCGTCCGCGGGCAGGGATGCAGCTGTGCCAGGAGGACGCTGCACGGCATCTGCCATGCTGACACCCTCCCGAAGTTGAGCCGCGCGACGTTCCATCAGAGACGGTCAAGTCCTCTTGTCCATCTGCGGTGGGGGCTGACGGCGGCGACGACGCTCCGCAGCCGGAGGAGGCTTCAGGGTGGGGGGGAGACCACGCTGGCGTCGACTTTCCTGTTTATGCTTCGTGCAGGAGCGGTAATTCGCCGGATGGGCCCCGCCGCACAGGCCGCAGATCGGCGGGTCTTCGAGCTTGCGGGGGCAGTCCTTGCTGGCGTGGCCGCCGTCACACCGCACGCACATGGGAGGCATAGTACACAGCCGGGAAACGTGTCCAAATCCCTGGCAGCGGAAGCACTGGACAGGGCCACGTGATTTCCGCAGCTTCTCAACCATCACACACAGGTTGTAAAACCGTGTGACCTGAAAAATCTCGCGGTGGGCGGGCGTGTCAGGCAGGATGACCACCCTATGGCCAGTAAGTTGGTTGGTACCTGGCATCCGGTGGAAGTCCACGCGCGTGGCAACGAATCCCATGGATTCAAGCTCTTCTTTGATGTCGTCATTGTGCAGGGACTTCGGTATTTTCTTCATCAGGGCCTTGAGAGTTGGAGGGCGGACATCTGGAAACGTGTAATTGGGAACTCCGTCACGTCCCAGCTTCTCCATGACGACGACGTAGTCGTCGGTCGCCGAGAGGTGGAGTTTCAGCAAGTCCTCGCCGATTTGCTTGATATGGAAGGGCTGTGTGCAATGCTGCCGCAGCCAGTCTCGAAACCGCTTATAGTCGTCTGTAAAGCGCATCACAATGGGCGGCACCTTCGTCGGAGCCGGTGGCGGCGGTAGGGCGGCGTCGTTCATGTCAGCGTCGTGGTAGGCACGTTGCTGTGGCGCCTCTTCAGACGCGCGTCGGTGGCCATCACGCTGCCGTTGTTGGTCTGCGAGGGAAGCAGCAGCTTCGTCCAGCGTTGCCCCAGTGCCTTGTAGTGGCTCGAAAGCATTCGAGACAGGGAGCTCCCGAGCGACGATAAGTCGTTGCCGCCTTGCCTGGCGCTTCTTCGGCGGCTGCCGAAATCCGTCTTCATGTGCGTCCCCCCTGGAGGAACGGCTAGCTGGGGAGCGATCGCGGATGGCCCCTCTCGCCCCCTCTTCCCGCTGGTGGTGGCGCTCACGCGCACCCACGAGGCTACTTGCCTCAGAATCAGAAGAAAATTCCACATCGGCGTCCGTGTGCGGCTCTGCACCTTGGGTACTATTACTTCCCCTCGGTGCAGGTCGGTCCGTCATAGGCGCACCGGCTGATGGCGGGGCTGCCGACGGGGCAAGCCCCATCGGACCGCGGCCGGCCGGCCGGTGCGGGCGCAGCCGTCGCCGAAGCGGCGGCCGCGCGAGCGCTGAGTAGCATGTCCTCACAGCTCGACATCACTAACTCGACGTAGCAAGCGCCGGTCCGCATCTTCAGAGTGTCGTCGACTTAGGAAAGGTAGATTTTACCAAAGAGGCGTTTACTACTAACAGCAGATTACAAGAAGGAAAGAAGGTGCTTCACGTTTATTTATATGTCATCAGGCAGGCGGTGGGGAAAGTAGAATCACAATAAGAGAGCGATACTTCGCAAGTTAGCGAGTAAGTAGCGCGCTGGGCCGCTTGTAGCGGTCTCTGTCGTGAGGGAGCACCAAGGCCCCGGATAAGAGGGTTCGCAGAGTCCGCAGAGGAACGATACAGGAGTCTTGCTTGACGTTGGAAACGGGCGATGACGTAGTCCTCTTGGGCCGCCTCGTGGAGATAGTGAGACGGAAACGTGGCAGGAACGTGAAAAATTCGGCGGAGGGCCTTGTTCTGCAGCTGCTGAAGGCGATGAATGTGCTTGTTGGCTGCGTTTCCCCAGACGGCGCTTGCGTAATCCATCACTGGGCGGATAAAGAGGCGATAGACCAGAAGCCCGTTCCTCACGGAGAGTGCAGAGCGCTCGTTGAGGAGGGGGTATAAAGCCCCCAGACGCTGGTGTACCTTAAGGCGGACAGCCGCTGCTTGCTGTTGCCACGTCAGTTGACGGTCCATTATGACACCCAAGTAGGTGGCGGCGTCGCTCCACGCAATGTCCACACCAAACAGACGGATCGGCGGGACTGGCGGCGAATGTTTCCTGGTGAAGATGACGGCCTGGCTCTTGAGGGCGTTAAAGGAGACACGCCATCGCGTCGCCCACGTCTCTAGGTCAGAGCAAGCATCCTGCAACCGACGGTGGAGAGCTGCCGGCCAACGGCTGCGGGTGTAGACAAGGGTGTCGTCAGCGTAGAAGGCCCTCTCGACGCGTGGAGACCGAGGGAGGTCGGACGTATAGATAGAATAGAGCGTGGGGCCCAGGACTGAGCCCTGCGGAACGCCCGCCGTTATCAGCCGGGTCGAGGACAGGGCGTCGCCGATCCGCACCTGAAAGCGGCGTCCCCGCAAGTACGAGGCGAGGAGATGAACAATCTTCTTCGGGAAGCCCATATCCTTGAGCTTGGACAACAGCCCGAGATGCCACACGCTGTCAAACGCCTTCGAGACATCTAAGAAGACGGCGCCGCAGAACTCTCTGTTGTTGAAGGCGAGGGTGATGTCCTCCACCACACGGATCAACTGGAGGCAGGTGGAATGCCCCTTCCGAAAGCCAAACTGCTCAGGCGGAAGTATACGGCGGTGGTCCAGGAAGTCCCGTAAGCGGTGCAGCAGGAGCCTCTCGAAGACTTTGCTGAGGTGCGGCAGCAGGCTGATAGGCCGGTAGTTGCGAGGATCCTGGCGGGGTTTACCCGGTTTAGGAACAGCCACAACAATCGCACGCCGCCAAGCTGCAGGATAGGTGCACGTCCGGACGATACTATTGAAAATGGTGGCCAGTATCACGAAAGCGACGGGCGGCAATTCCTTGAGGACCCGCACAGGGAGGTCATCAGCACCCGGCGCTTTGGCGGAGGATAAGGCTGCAACGGTGGACTTGACTTCCGCCGGAGTAATGGGAACTAGCAAATCGTCCTCTTCGCCAACGTCGTCCGCCAGGTACGTGGCCATGGACTCTTCCACGAGGTGAACATGCTGCAGATCGACAGGGTCATCGATGGGGCGAAAGTTTGCTTCAAAGACGTCAGCCGACGCGTTGGCCTTGTCTAAAGGTGCATAAGCGACGCCGGCAGGAGCATCCAAAGGAGGAACAGAGGCCTTCCGTTTAGTAAAAAATCTCACAGGAGTGGGCATCCGGAGTAAAGGAGGCCAGCTGCGACGCCCATTGACGATTCTTGTGCTCAATGATGGCGGACTTGACGGTGCGGCGGAGAAAGTTGACATGCCTCTTCAGGTTAGGGTCCCTCGTAAGCCGCCAGTCCTTGGAAAGGCGATTTCTCTCTCGGATTAGATCGAGGATGTCCGGCGGGAGACCAGGCCGCGGTGGTGGAGAGCGCCGAGGGCGCGGCGTGGAGGAATCCAATGCAGTCCCCACAGCGGCGGTAAATTCCTCAATCGCCCAGTCCACGTCGCGAGCGTCGTCCTCAGGGTGAAGATGCGCGGAACGAGAAAGGCAGGCAGGCACGGAAACGGTCCCAGTCCGTCCTCTTGAGGTCCCGACGGGCGGGTTGCGACGACGGGGAGACAGCTAGCCGGAAGAGGACAGGGACGTGATCCGAATTCAGGGCGTGGATCGACTCCGCTGTGAGAAACTGCCGCAGCCCTTTGGTGATAGCAAAGTCCAAGACATCCGGAGCACCCCTGGATGGAAAACAGGTGGGAGTGTCTGGCCCACAGGCATAGGCGTCCACCTGGTCCAGCACCCGAAGAAGTCGGCGGCCATTGTGCGTGGTGGTGATGGAATTCCAAGCAGCGTGCTTCGCATTGAGATCGCCAGCGACGAAGAGACGGCCACGAACTTGGAGAAGTACACGAGCTTCATCCATGTTGAGAGGTCCACGAGGCGGGCGATAGGCCACGACAAAGTCACGAGGCCGGCAGAAGTCTCGACCGCGACCGCCGTTGTCTCGAAGGTCTGGAGCGGCGGCGTCGGTGCAGCGTAGTGACGAATACTGGCTTTGACATAGATGGCGGTGCCGCCCCCGGCCGTCATCCGGTCAGTACGGTAGCACCGATAATTGGCAATATTGGCTCGAAGCGCGGGCTTGAGATGAGTCTCCGTCACTAGGCAGAGATCCACGTCATAGTCAAGAAGGAACTGCCCCAGGTCCAAGAGGTCGTGATACAGTCCGTTGGCATTGTAAGTAACAATGCAGAGGTCCTCCAGACGTCTAATCGCGGCCATGCTGGACAGAGGGTGCCTCGCTGGTTGCGCCGAGCGCTCCGCGAACGGTCGCCTCGACCGCGGCTGCAATGGTCGCAGGAAGAGCCTGAACGGCTTTGGACATCTCTGCGAGAGCAGCGAGCATCGTTTGAAGAAGGGTCGTCACGTCAGTCAGCAGCAGGGGGTTGACTGCCGGTGGGAGGCTGCAGGCCAGCACCCGGACGGCGTCGCGGTGGTAACGCCGGAAAAGAGGTCGTCGACAGGTCCAACCCAGGAGCAGGAGCGGGGGCCTGAACCCCACCCCTGACGACATCGGCAGCCGTTGGGTGCTGCAGGACGTAGGCACGGCGCCGCTCCATCAGGGTAGGCGGCTGTGAGCGAGAGGCTGCTGCAGTCCGCGTAGGCGCTGCGGCGTTCCCAGTTGTGCCGCGGGGTGAGCGACGCTTGGCGTTCAACGGTGGCAGTCCTCGCTGGCGGCGACTGGCCTCCTTGTGCTTCGGACAAGCACGGTAGTTTGCTGTGTGGTTGCCGCCACATAGGCCACACTTAGCAGGCTCCTGCCGGGGGTGAGTGCAGGCCTTACTCTCATGACCACCGCCGCATCGAACGCACATAGCCGGCATGGTGCAATGGCGAGCGACGTGGTTGAAGCCCTGGCAGCGGAAACACTGCAGGACTCCACGTGACTTCCGAAGCTTCTCCACCGTCACGGCCAGGGCACAGAGCCTGGTCCGTTGGAAAATTTCACGATGGCGGTCCGTGTCAGGCAGCACGACGACCCGCAGACCCGACTTCTTGTTCGTGCCAGGAATCTTGTGGTAGTCCACAACCGTGGCGACGAAGCCAAGTTCCTCCAGCGACTCCTTCACATAGTCATTTTGAAGGGAGTTCAAAATCCCGCGGATGACAACCGTCAGAACTGGTGGCCGCACCATCGGGAACGTGTAACACGCGATGCCCTGGGCGCCAACCATATCCATGACTCGCATGTAGTCGTCAGTGTGAGTCAGCGTCAGCTTAAGCTTGTCCCCTCCGGCCTGCTTGGCGGTGAACGGCTGCTGGCAGTGCTGCTTAAGCCACTCGTACAACGTGCGGTAATCTTCAGGGTACTGCAAGACGATGGGTGGTATCCTCTGTTGCTGTGGTGGTGCAGGGCGTTGCTCCTGCGGCGGTGGCTCCGGCGGTGCGGCCGCTCCCGTCCCCTCGTCGCCTTCTTCCATAGCCTCAAAACGATTTTGCAGGGCGATCGCGTCATCAGGAACTTCCTGTCGATTTCGCGCCACTTTCTTCTTCGGAGGGCGCACAAACCCTTCCTCGTCGACGTGCGATGTTGAAGGACGTTGGCGTCCTTTGCCACTCACGCGTCTGCCACTCCGACGCAGGTTGGAAATAAACTCTCGCTCCGCATCTTCGTCGACCGACGCATCCGTAGAGTATTCCGCCGCAAAGTCCAGTTCACGTGCCGTGGTCGTCAATAGCTAATTACCCGTCCTCCTTTGCCGTGTCGTCACCGTTGGAGTGACTGACGAGGCCGGCTGTGGGCCAAGCCCCACCGCACGGCGGTCAGTCCCCTCCTGAGCGCAGCTAACGTGGTCCGAACGCATCGACATCCCCGTAGCGAATGTAGCAAGCGCGGGAGGCGCGGCACGTCGGCGCGCAGAGTGGCGGCCGCTCTCTCCGCCGTCCGGGCCCGCCCGCGATCCTGGCTGGCCCTGGCGGGTTGGAGTCTCTTAGCGCAGCGTGTGCAGAAGTTTTGTGGATCTCGCCGCTGTCGATTGCCAAAACGCTACGCGCTTCACTTGCTTTTTAGCAAGACAGTGCAATAGTGTCATGTTCTAGGACCGACAACAGGAGTAGGCGAGATAATGTGGATTAGCCGCACTTGTAGAGAATGAATACAGTAAGGGACGACGAGGAGCGTCTTGCTTGGTCGGTCTGGATGGTCTCCCCCGTTGTCGATGGTGTTCTGAGCTTCATAGGTTTCCGCAAATGCTTCTGCCTTTCCCAGGGCATCATATATGAGCCGGTTAGTATGTTGGAGGGCTGTACGTGGTTGCTTGGGACATCGCAAGTCATGGACAAACTTCCAGTCCTGCCTGCTTTGTAATTGTAAGCGGTTCATCTTGTCTCCCCATTTTTCAATTTTCCATTTCAAAGCCTTTCGTCGGATTGTCGATCTTGCTGGTGTCTAAAGCGTTGTCAGCGTTTTCTGGATTGATTTTTCAAATATTTTAAGTCTTGGATGAATGGAGGTAAGACGGAAAAGCTGGATTCGTCAAATATCGTAGTTGATGAGGCATTTTTATACGCTCGCAGGAGTTTGCTGGTGAAAACTTAAATGGTTTCGTGTGCTGACGCCAGCTGTTGGTGTTATGTTATTATTGAGCCACCGCTGGAAAATGTCTCAGTCAACTTGGGTTTTCGTTCTTGGCATGGGGAGGTCTATTGCATTCGGTATTCTGCCGATCACAGGGTTGTGGTCTGACGAAAGATCAGAGACGTTGCGAAGTCCATATCTAGGTTCTTCGCCATTGCACTGTCACGTACGTCCGGTCGATTCTGGGCATTGAAGGGGATGTATGTGGATTCTCCTGGTCCGACTGTAACCGCATGTAGTCGTTCTTCAAGGTCGTACAGCTTATTGCCGCATTGATTCCACATCCGGTTTTATGCATTTAGCTCCCCACAAAGGAGCACTTTGTAGTGTGTATCAAATACATGAAAAAAGTCTTTTTCATCTATGTCGTTCCCAAGGCGGAGGTATGCGCATAGCAGGCAAATGTTTCCTTTGGTGGTTCCAATTGATACTATCGTCGCTTCCAAACTCGTAAGTGGTGGTGTTACTTCTGCGTGGTGTGCAATGTTGGAATGTAGAAAAGTGGCTGTACCGCCTCCTGGTCGGTTTACTTTGTCGGTGCGATATAAATCATATTTCATAGCTTAAAGGTTTGAGTTTGTCTGAGGTGGGTTTCAGATACAAATAAGACGTAGATCTTATGTTTCCACAAATTCGTTAACTCAGGTTGCTTTCGAGGGAACCCGTTAGTGTGAGAGATGCAAAATCGTAGGTTGTCACCTGTGTTGGACCTAATCGCCATTTTTTGGAGTGAAATACCTCATAATTCCTCCTATTATGACAAATACGTTGGTTGTGAGTGTTGGAGCTGCCATGAAGTCATTGAAAGTCTCCTTTGCAATTCCCATGAAGTTTCTGGTTTGGGAAAAAGATAGTAAAAAGGTAGTATAAGTCCGCCAAGATTGGATATGAAGTTGCAGATAGACGAGGAGTCCCACGTGTGTTGACTTGACGAGTTGTCGGTTTTTGGTCGCTGTTGTCCGCCTTCGTTCTGACGTGTCGCAATGTTTTTCTTCGCCAGTGTTGGTCAATTATACATTGAATACAGAGTTCTTGTGTAGGGATGTCACTTTGTTGATGACGCTGTGGCTCCTTGGGTCGTCTGATTTCCAGGACTTAGATTGAAGAATTTTAAGGCAGTTTTCAGTGAATCAAAATGGTACTTCATCTTGCCCGTTCAGTATATAGCCTTAATAGGGCCATCCAGTTGTTCCTTTAAAGCTGCGTTTAAAGTCAGATAATGTCCGTTGAATTGTATGGTGGTAGGCGGGATTCTTGGTCGTTTTGACGTGGGTGGTTTCCCTGGAGTGACAGTGGCTGCAGGGGAAGTGCTGGCAACCGTTGGAGTGTCCTTTTCCTTGGGCTCTGTTGTGGTCTGGAGTGGTTCAAATCTGTTGGATGGATCCATCTTGAATTGTTTCGTTGTTACGTTCGGTGAGTCCAGTGAGGATCTGTGTTTCCTACGATGTTTTATCTTCTGAGTCCGGAAAGGGGCTTCATTCCAGTCGACATCTGCATCTGCTGAGTAGTCATCGGTAGTTGGGTGCATTTCGACATCAGAGGGTAAACTGGATTCGTCCCCCTCTGCGGTGTCGTCTCGCCTGTCGCCCCCCCCCCCTCCCCTGCGGGTTTGGGGGTTAGAATAGGCCCACGGTATTCCTGCCTGTCGTAAGACGCGACTAAAAAGAGTCTCAACTGTTTTGGCTATTAATGTGGTGGTCCCCATTGGGGTTTGACCTCCATTTTTCCAAATTCTACAGAAGTACGAGCCTTTTGGGGAAGGACGCCTTACGTGATGCACCATCAGTCCTCTGTGCCCTAAGACCTTGGCACTTTTATCGTCTTGGCGTCATAACTGCACCCTCCATCCCTCTTTTTGGGCATACACACCTGGTGGTTTGTGTCAGTTACACCATTAGTGCGTCACCATCTGCACCCACGATACCTCTGAACTTCCCATGGCATCCAAAATCCAGCACGGTAGCCAGCCCGTTGTGGTGGGGTCGTCATGTACCCTCTAGGTTGTAGCCTCCTGACAACACAGGGATCGTACTGCCGATGCCTGAGCTGACACCTCCCCACATAAGCCAAGGAGTCGATGCTCGTCTCTCTGGGGCATCAGGACTCCCGGCAACGGCCATCCTGCCAGGTGGCCTTTGCTGTGGCTGGGTGGCGCCCGTGGGGAGAGCCCCTGGTCGGAGTGGGTGGCATCGGGGCGCATGCCCTGCAATGAAGCGGGTGAAGTCTCAATCCGGTGGCCGCACGACCACCAACGTCTCTAAGCGCGGTAAGGCAGAATTTAATGCTGTGACACATAACCCCAAATCGTTCCCTTCCCTAGCCACACGATGGGAGGAACGTAGGGCTGCGGACAGACCGGAGGCGTATTCACCGCGATACCTTGTGTGCAGCAGAACCGATGGGGATTCGTTTTTGGGGACTAAGCCTCTCTTCTTTGTTCACCATCTTGAAGATAGGTTTGGGGAAGTGGCATCTCTTTCCAAAATGAGGAGCGGGGCTATTTTGATACAAGCAGTTTCATCTGCACAGTCACGGGCGTTACTCGCCTGTGTGAAGCTTGGTGACATCCCCGTTCACGTCACTCCCCATAAGTCCTTAAATTTGGTCCAGGGGATTATCTTTCATAAAGATCTTCTGCTACAGTCTGATGACGAGCTACAGGAGAACCTGGCACGACGAGGTGTGCACTTTGTCCGTCGTGTCTTTAGGGGACCCAAGGATAATAGGGTCGCTACCGGTGCCTTCATCCTGTCTTTTGAGGGTGACTGCTTGCCTGAGAAGGTCAAGGTCATGATCTACCGGTGCGATGTCAAGCCCTATGTCCCACCCCCTATGCGATGCTTCCAGTGCTGGAAGTTTGGACATATGTCGTCCAGATGCACTGGCAGCCCCACGTGTCGTGATTGTGGCCGACCTTCACATCCTAATGCTCCATGTGCTCCGCCTCCCACCTGCGTTAACTGTGGGGAGCATCATTCTCCCCGCTCGCCAGACTGTGCAGTCTACCAAAGAGAGCGGAAGATTAAAGAAATTAAGACCCTGGACCGTTTAACCTACCAAGAGGCAAGGAAGAAGCTAGAACGGCTCAACCTCACATCTATGTTGAGGAGTTATGTTGCTGCAACTCTGCCGCCACCAGTTCCTGCAAAGACTCCCTTCTCAGTTGGCCCACAGAACGGTCCAGTTACGCCTGCCCCACTGCTGGTAGCGGCCACACTCTCTTCCGCTTCCCCCAAAACACCCGGTTTGGGAGCAGTGGACCCCGACCAGCTGGGGACATCCATACCCACCTCTCAGCCGGAGAGGCAACAGCCCCCTCCAGCTGCTCAGCCGGAGAGGCAACAGCCTCCTCCGGCCTCACTTGTTCGGAAGGGATCCCTTGGGGGAGTCCCTTCCAAGGACTTCCCCAGTGTCTCACAAGACACTAGCCAGTGGCTGAAGAAGCCACCAGCTGCTGGTCGAAGGGCTTCACGCTCTTCCTCTGTTCCTGATAATGTGCCAGGAAAGCCCTCCCAGCATGCAAACCCTCCTCCCAAAGACAAGAAAGAGAAGAGGAAGCTCTCCAAAAAGCATAAGGACCCAGTGGTTCCCGCACCATCGCTTCATGTCAGCTCAGCCTCTGAGGATGAGGTCGAGCTCTTTGCGTCCCCTGATGACCTGGATCTCGCCGTCTCCTCAGAAACGATAGATGTAGCGACGTCTGTCACTGTCGGTGGCAGCCTGTGACCCTGCAAAGTAATCTGCCTTTTCAGTGCCTGCATGCCCCTACAGGATACGCTTTGTACAATCCTCCAGTGGAATTGTGGCAGTTATTTTAGCCATCTCCCTGAGCTAAGCCAGCTTCTAAGCATGACACCTGCTTTATGCATTGCCCTCCAGGAAACCTGGTTCCCGGCAATGCGGACCCTTGTCCTCTGTGGATACAGGGGTTATTACTGCAACTGTAGCACTTACAATTGTGTGTCAAGTGGAGCCTGCGTGTATGTGCTTACCTCTGTATATAGTGCTCCTGTGCCCCTTCACACGCCATTGGAAGCTGTGGCTGTCCACGTAAGGACTACCCAGGACATAACCGTCTGTAGTGTCTGTCTCCCTCGAGGTGGTACAGTCCCCCTGACCGAATTGGCTACTTGTCACCCAACTCCCCACGCCTTTTCTTCTCCTGGGGGATTTTAACGCCCACAATCCTCTGTGGGGTGGAATGAAGATTACCGGCCAAGGCAGAGATGTCGAGAATCTCATCTCCCAACTCGACCTCGACCTCTGCCTCTTCTTAAACACTGGCGCCGCCACACATTTCAGTGTGGCGCATGGCACGTTCTCGGCCATAGATCTGTCGTTGTGCAGCCCAGGGCTTGTACCATCGGTCCACTGGAGAGTCCATGACGACTTGTGTGGTAGTGACCATTTTCCCATCTTCCTTTCACTACCCCAGCGTCGCTCCCATGAACGCTTGCCTTGATGAGCATTTAGCAAGGCAAACTGGGAAACGTTCTCCTCTGCTGCCACTGTTGAATCTCTCCCCCACGGTACCATCGATGTGGCGGTTGAGACACTGACTGCAGCGATTGTTTCCGCTGCGGAACGTACCATTCCTTGTTCGTTAGGGTGTCCCCAGCGAAACTCAGTGGCTTGGTGATCTCCGGAGGTCGCTGAAGCCCTTAAAGAACGTCGGCGGGCTCTTCAGCGACATAAGCGGCACCCGTCTCTGGTGTATGGGAGTGTGGCGTATGGCTCAGCGTCGCCCTCAGCGTAGCAACTGCTGGACCCCGTTCACCACTGTGGGGTTCGACAGGGGACAGGAGCATTCCGCACCAACCCTGTTAATAGCCTCCTTGCTGAGGCTGTGGTTCCTCCGCTTCGTATTCGGCGTCAACAACTGTTAGCCAACTATGCTACTCACATCCATTGTTCGCCCCGTCACCCTAACTACCGTCTCCTTTTCGCTAATGCGGCAGTCCATATCCAACACCGGCGGCCGCGATCAGGCCGTACAACTGGGATCCGTGTTTGGTCACTCCTTAGTGAACTCGAGTGTTTGCCTCTTCCATCGGCTTTCCAGGTCCGCCCACATACACCACCTTGGTGTATTCATTGGCAGCAGCTTCGGCTGGAACTTTCCCGATGCCCAAAAGATTCGGTTCCTCCTGCAGTCCTGCGCCGCCAATTCCTTGCTCTCCTAGGCGCATACCGTAACTCGGAGGTTATCTATATCAATGGCTTGATGGTTGATGGCCGTGTGGGGTACGATTATGCTCATGCGGACTATGTCGACCAGCGCTCCTTGCCGGAAGGCTGCAGTGCTTACATCGCAGAACTGACAGCCATTTTTCGTGCCCTTGAGTGTATACGTACCAGCACTGGAGAGTCCTTCGTCATTTGCAGTGACTCGCTCAGTAGTCTGCAGGCTCTTGACCAGTGCTACCCACGCCATCCCATTGTTGGTGCCATCCAGGGGTCCATTCACGCTCTTGAACAGCGTGGTCGTTCGGTGGTGTTCATATGGACCCCGGGACACGTTGGGATCGCGGAAACGAACTCGCCGACAAGTTAGCCAAAGAGGCTACCCCCAAACAGACACTGGGGATCGGCCTACCGGCAACTGATCTCCGAATGGTTTTGCACCGTCGGGTCTTTGGGATGTGGGGAGACGAATGGCGCTCTCTGTATGCACACAACAAGCTGCGGCAAGTAAAGGAGACCACGACTATGTGGGATTCCTCCATGCGAGCCTCTCGCAGGGATTCTGTTGTTCTGTGTAGGCTCCGCATTGGTCGCTCTTGGCTGACGCATGGTCATCTGCTGCGTCGAGAGGACCCCCCCTCATCGTCGCTGTGGTGCGAACATGACCGTGGCCCATATATTGTTGGAATGTCCTCTCAGGCGTGATTTTAATCTCCTGGGTGATTTATCCTCTCTTTTAGGTGACAATGTCTCTATGGCAGATCGGGTTTTAAGTTTTATTCGCGCAAGCGGCTTTTATAGGTCCATTAAAATTTTTTTAACATCACCCTCTTTTAGCTGTATCTTTTAATTAGTTTTGTGTTGTAATTCCCCTCCACCCTAAACTTTTAGGCTGGAGGTTTTAACGTGTTGCAGAGTGGCTGGCTCATCCTATTATTTTCGTGATCAGCCAGCCACAGTCCTCTGCTGTGCAGTTTTAATTCCTTCTGCCTTTGTTCTCTATGTTTTTGTTGCTGTGCTCTGTTTTCCGTGTTGTCTTACAATGGACCATGGGGCTTTTCTTCCCCCGGAATTTTTCTTTTAGTGCTTCGCCTGACTGGTGGATAGTTTCACTGTGCTCTGTGTTTTTATGAAACAATGGACCGATGACTTTTGTAGTTTGGTCCCTTTAATCTTTAACCCAACCAACCTCCCATAGTTCCTCCTGAGTCCAGGAGAACGGTGTGCCACAGGGTTCTGTTTTACGTGTCTGCCTGTTTTTAATTGCCATAAACGGGCTCGCTGCAGCGTTGGGACATTCTGTCTCCGCTTCCCTGTATGCTGACTACTTCTGCCTTTACTACAGCTCTATTGGCATTGCAGCTGCTGAACGTCAGCTACAGGGCGCTATCCGCAAGGCGCAGTCTTAGGCTGTAGCGCATGGGTTTCAGTTTTCGGCTGCCAAGACCCGCGTTATGCATTTCTGCCGGCGACGCACTGTCCACCCGGAGCCGCGGCTTTATCTTGATGGCGAACTTCTTGCTGTCTTTGAGACGCATATGTTTTTGGGTGTCGTTTTTGATGCCCGGTTGACTTGGCTGCCTCATATTCGGCAGCTTAAACAGATGTGTTGGCGGCATCTAAATACTCTGCGATGCCTTAGCCACACCAGGTGGGGCGCCGACCGATCTACTCTCCTACGGCTCTACCAGGCGTTAATCCAGTCTCTTCTGGATTATGGGAGCCTGGCTTATGGCTCAGCGTCCCCATCTGCATTGCGGGTGCTGGACCCAGTACTACACAGCGGGATCCGTCTTGCCACTGGTGCTTTCCACACCAGCCCTGTGGACAGCATACTTGTGGAGGCAGGTGTCCCTCCACTGCGAGATTGGCGCCAACATTTACTGGCGGCTTATGCTGCCCATGTTTTTAGCTTGCCCGGGCATCCAAACTATAGTCTCCTGTTCCCGCAATCGGTTGTCCATCTGCCAGAACGTCGGCCCCGGTCAGGTTGTACGATCGCGGTCCGCGTCAAAGAGCTTCTCTCTGGGCTTAGGGTTTTCACTGTTCCACCTCCTTTCCAGGCCACTTTGCGGACACCCCCATGGTGTGTTCCTCGCCCTTGCCTTCGGCTCGACTTGGCACAGGGCCCAATGGACTCAGTCCCTCCAGAGGCCTTCCGCCGCCGCTTTTATTCCATCCTGGCCACGTATCAGGGCTCTGGCGTTGTATACACTGACGGTTCGATGGTTGCTGGTCGTGTCGGTTATGCGCTTACTCTAGGGGACCATTCCGCACAATGTTCATTGCCGGCTGGCTGCAGCGTTTACACTGCTGAGCTGGTCGCCATCTTTCGTACCCTAGGGTATATCCGCTCCTGCTCAGGTGAGTCCTTGGTTGATCTGTAGCGATTCCCTGAGCGGTTTACGAGCTCTCGACCAGTGTCTCCCTCGTTCTCGTCTGGTGATAGCTATCCATGAGTCCCTGCGTACTGTTGCACGTAGCGGCCGGTCTATGGTCTTTGTGTGGACCCCAGGCCATGTTGGGATCCCCGGCAATGAGAATGTTGACCGCCTGGCGAAAGAGGCCACCAGTAAACCACCTCCGGAGATTGGCCTCCCGGCGACTGATTTGCGGGCGATATTACGCCGCAAAGTTTTCGATTTCTGGGATCCTGAATGGCGCAACCTGCCCGTGCAAAACAAACTCCGTCGTATCAAGGAGACGACGACTGTTTGGCGGTCATCCATGCGAGCCACCCGCAGGGACTCAGTCGTCCTTTGTCGGCTCCGCATTGGCCACACCCGACTGTGTCTCGAGGATCCACCTCTTTGTCGTTGTGGGGTGTCCTTGACGGTGGTCCATATTCTGTTGGAGTGCGCCCTTTTAACTGTGCTCAGGCAGACTTTCGCGCTGCCTGATACGCTCCCTGAGCTTTAAACTGACGACTCTGCCATAGTGGACTTAGTTTTGCGTTTTATTCGGGCAGGGGGATTTTATCGCTTAATGTAACTGTGTGTGTTTTTTGTGTTGATTCTGGCCTATGGCCTACGATTTTAGTCTGCTTTTTAAATGCGTTTCTCGGTGGTTGGCTTTTCCCTTTTTTCTCTATGGTCGGCCAACCACTGTCACACTCGGGGTGATTTTAAATTGATTTGTCTGTTCTTGTCGGGGTATTTCTCGTCCTGTGTCGTCTGCAGTCTTTCCTGTTGTCCGTTTTTTCACCTCTTTGGGTGATATTAGTTTTTTTTTTGGAAAAAGGGACCGATGACCGTCGCAGTCTGGTCCCTTTAATCCCCCAAACCAACCAACCAACCATTAGTGAGTGGGAATTTCACAGTGCCCTTGCCGCTTGCCCTGATACCGCTCCTGGGCCAGATCGCATTCACTGTCAGATGCTGAAAAACCTTTCAGTGGACTGCAAGCGACGCCTCCTCGACCTTTACAACCGTCTCTGGGTCGAGGGTGAGTTTCCGTCGCAATGGCGGGAAAGCATTGTCATCCCCGTTTGGAAACCGGGCAAGAGCTCCTTGGAGGTGGACAGCAACCGCCCCATTAGCCTCACCAACAGATGGTGAGCCGGCGCTTGAGTTGGGTACTGGAGTCTCGGGGCCTTCTGGCTCTGTCTCGGGGCCTTCTGGCTCTGTCTCAGGGTGGGTTCCGTAAAGGCCGCTCCGCCACCGACAATCTGGTGAGCCTGGAGTCGGCCATCCGTACTGCCTTTGCCCGCCGTCAGCACCTGGTCGCTGTCTTTTTGGACATGCGGAAGGCGTACAATACGCCATGGCGTCATCACGTACTTTATACGCTTCATGGATGGGGTCTTCGGGGCCCTCTGCCGATCTTTATCCGAAATTTTCTGTCGTATCGTACCTTCCGTGTGCTTGTCACGGCCTCTCATAGTTCCTCCCGAGTCCAGGAGAATGGGGTACCACAGGGATCTGTCCTCAGTGTCTGCCTGTTTTTAATTGCAATAAACGGGCTCACTGCAGCGGTGGGAAATTCTGTCTCCGCTTCCCTGTATGCTGACGACTTCTGCCTTTACTACAGCTCTACTGGCATTGCAGCTGCTGAACGTCAGCTACAGGGCGCTATCCGCAAGGCGCAGTCTTGGGCTGTAGCGCATGGTTTTCAGTTTATGGCTGCCAAGACCCGCGTTATGCATTTCTGCCGGCACCGAACTGTCCATCCTGAGTCGCGGCTTTATCTTGACGAACTTCTTACTGTGGTGGAGACCCACTGGTTTTTGGGTGTAGGTTTTGATGCCCGGTTGACTTGGCTGCCTCATATTCGGCAGTTTAAACAGATGTGTTGGCGGCATCTAAATGCACTGAGATGCTTGAGCCACACCAGCTGGGGCGCCGACCGATCTATCCTGTTCCGGCTCTACCAGGCGTTAATCCAGTGCCGTCTGGATTATGGGAGCCTGGCTTATGGCTCAGCATCCCCATCTGCGTTGCGCGTGCTGGACCCAATCCTTCACAGCGGGATATGCCTTGCCACTGGTGCTTTCCGTACCAGCCATGTGGACAGTATACTTGTGGAGGCAGGTGTCCCTCCACTGCGGTTACGGCGCCAACGTTAGCTGGCCGCTTATGCTGCCCATGTTTTCAGCTTGCCCAGGCATCCTAACTATCGGCTAGTATTCCCACAGTTGCACGTCCATCTTCCAGAACGTCGTCCCAGGGCTGGATGTACGATCGCGGTCCGCGTCAGAGAGCTTCTCTCCGGGCTTGGGGCTTTACCTCGTCCGCCTCCGTTTTGGGCACCTCTGCATACACCCCCGTGGTGTGTGCATCGCGCTCGCCTTCAGCTGGAACTGGCACAGGGCCTGAAGGGCTCAGTCCCTCCGGAGGCCTTCCGCCGCCGCTTTCGTATCATCCTCGCAACGTATCAGGGCTCTGGCATTGTTTACACTAACGGCTCGATGGTTGCTGGTCGTGTCGGTTATGCGCTCACTCTAGGGGACCATTCGGAAACAACGTTCCTTGCCGGCTGGGTGCAGCGTTTACACTGTTGAGCTGGTCGCCATCTTTCGAGCCCTAGAGTATATCCGCTCCTGCTCAGGTTAGTCCTTCGTTATCTGTAGCGATTCCCTGAGAGGTTTACGAGCTCTCGACCAGTGTTTCCCTCGTTCTCGTTTGGTGATGGCTATCCAGGAGTCCCTGCATTCTCTTGCCCGTTGCGGCCGCTCTGTGGTCTTTGTGTGGACCCCAGGCCATGTTGGGATACCCGGAAATGAAAATGTTGACCGCCTAGCGAAAGAGGCCACCAGTAAACCACCTCTGGACATTGGCCTCCTGGAGACTGATTTGCGAGCAGTCCTCCGCCGACAAATTTTCTTGCTTTGGGACGCTGATTGGCGCGATCTAACCACGCCCAATAAACTCCGCGTTATAAAGGAGACAACGACTGTGTGGCATTCCTCCATGCGAGCTCCTCGCAGAGACTCCCTCGTCCTTTGTCGGCTCCTTATTGGCCACACCTGGCTGACGCACGGCAATTTACTGCGTCGTGAGGACCTGCCTCTATGTTGCTGCGGGTCTGCTTTGATGGTGGTCCACATTTTGTTGGTCTGTCCACTTTTAAGTGTGCTCAGGCAGACGTTTGCGCTACCTGATACGCTCCCTCCCCTTTTAACTGATGACTCTGCCATGGCATGCTTAGTTTTGCGTTTTATTCGGGCAGGGCGTTTTTATCATTTAATTTGAGTGTTTATGTTTTTTGTGTTGATTCGGGCCTTTGGCCTACGATTTTAAACTGAGCTTTTAATGTGTCTCTCGGTTGTTGGCTTGTCTTTTTTTTTTTGTTCCTATGGTCGGCCAACCACCGTCACACTCTGTGTGCTTTTATTTCGTTTTTTCTGGTCCTTGTCTACGTTTTTCTTGTTCTGTGTCGTCTGTCTGCGTTTCTCTTATTCTGTGTCGTCTGTCTACTATTCCGTTGCACGTTTTTCTTTATTCTCTGTGTGTATTGTTAGTATTTGGAAAAAGGGACCAATGACCATCGCAGTCTGGTCCCTTTAACCCCCACAAACCAACAAACAAACCAACCAACCAACCAACCAACCATTCCTTGCAGAGCCAAGTCAATTCACGTGAAAGTAGGTGCATTTCCCGTCGGTATGCAGGGTTGCGGTTTTTCTGCCATCGTTTGCGGGTTCGGTTTATGAGGTATTTCAGATTTTGCAAAGCTGGAGGTAGCCGTTCGTGGTAGGGCATGTCCAAGGTGAGCGTGGTAGAAGCCTGGTGGGCTGCTTTCTTGATCTTAGATGAGAGGCGGTTCAGTGCGCAATCGATTTGTGCCGTCGTTCGTAAGGGTACGGTAGGTCTTACGTTGTTGTTTAGGCACTTGGAGTAGGACGTCCAGTCAGTGGAGATATTCGTTTTAGGCTGCAACGTGTGGAGAACCCGTGAGATCGCACCAAGGACAGGTTGATGGTTGGAAGTCAAGTCATTGATAGTTCCGAGATTGATGTCCGTGTTGACGTTTTTGACGATGGCCACGTCGAGTGCATTAGGTTGATGTCGTCGGACTGTGGGTAGATAGGTCGGTTCCTCTGGGCCTTGTGTGAAAGCTTGTTGTCGAACTTCATATTTGTACAGCAGAGTTCGTTTAGCGTTGGTTTGCCGGGAATTCCAAGCGACGTGCTTCGCGTAAGTCTCCGCAATGAAGGATTCTGTCAGAACGATAGAAGATAGAGATGAAATCGTCATCAACGTAGGCTGCACCAGGGCTCAGGTACGCAGAGACGAGAATGAGCTTTCCTTGTGTGTATGGATCGTTACAGCCGTCGCTTCCAGACTAGTCAAGTTGGCCAAGGATTCAAGGGTGTGTGTAAATGAAGATCTGAGGTAGATAGCCGCTCCACCACCACGTCGATTTTGACGATTGGTGCTATATCCCACCATGTTCTTGAGGCTGAAAGCCTGTGTTGGCCGCAGGTGTGTTTCTGTGAGGAACAGGACGTCGCTTTTGTGTCGTTCAACAAACTCCAAGAGTTCCGCCTTCTTCGGTACTACTCCTTTGGCGTTGTAGAAACAAAAGGTGAGGTTACGTTTCCTTAGGTTCGCAGGGTCCATGTTAGCCAGAGAAGGTGGCCATAATCCCTTCTAGGAGGATGAGTAGTTTCGACAGTAAGTCGGGTGCGTTGTTGAACTTTCGTGCTGTGTCCTATAATGATGGCGAAGATGTTTTAGGATTTGAGGAGGGTGATAATAGAACCCATATTGGAGAGTGCTGCAATGATGTCAGACAGGCCAAGGGTGTTGTCTGCAGAGCGTTGGTGTTGCTGTTGTTGGCGTAAGTCTCGAAGGTGATGGCGTGCCATGTTTTTCAGGCGAGGTGTTTGTTGTTGCGATTATGCTTGAAACAAATATGAGGCAGCAGTCAAAGGATTTCGAAGAGATGGAAAGTCGTTTGCAGTCGCCGCGAAAGAAGGAAGTGCTAGTTGTGATGGCTCCGTGTGGTCTAACTTGGTAGGAGTGAATGGCTCTCTGGAACTCGGGGCATCCGCGCCAAGTGGCTGGGTGACCTTCTTGAAGGCAATTTGCGCAGATCGGCGGTTCCATCCGATGTTTGGTGCAGTCCACCACATCGTACACATTTGACCGGCATCTCGCTATACCGGCCAGTATGATGATATTTTAGGCACTTCTTGCATTGGGTCAATTCTGTGGTTTGTAGTCTTCGACCTTGATCCGAGTGTGGTAATGAATCTCACAAACAGATCGGCTTTCTTCTCCATGCAGTAAGGTGACGCAATACGCCGATTGGGGAATAAATTTTTTCGTCGTAAAGTCTCGTTTCTTGAATTGGTGGACATTGGTAATGGTGTAGTGCATTAGTCGAAGTTTGACAGCCAACTAGTCTTCAGTGACTTCTTCGGAAATGTTTTTGATAACCACCTGGAGCGCCCTGTCTTCCATAGCTTGATGAGTAAAATAAGACATGTTGATGGATTGAAGAAAGTTAAGCGCTGCTCGTTGGTCAGCAAGCGTGTTGAAGTGATTGGTTGTTTTTGTATATGGCCTTGAGTGGTCCACTGATTTTCTGCTTTACCTGAGCATTGAGTTCTAGGTATATTCCTGTATAGTTGATTGTAATCGGTGGTATTCGTGGCATCTGCATCGGCGGAGTTGCGGTAACCTGAGTGTCCGCATTACTTGGTGGAGGCTGTTGCCGGTCCGTCTTGACGGCGTCTTATTTCTGAAGTGGCTCAAAGGAGTTGTTAGTTGGCACTGGTGGAGTGTCTGTCTGCGCAGGAGTCGTGCTTCCACCATTCTTGCGTTTCGCGCCATTTCGGCGTCGTCGTACTTCTTGAAATGGTGCTTCTGAACCAGAAAATCATCCTGAAAGTCAATGACGCATTGTTGATCAGTTGAGAATCTGCTTGTGGATCGGTAGTCATCAGAAGTTTAGTGGTCGTTGGTAGATAAGACGTCTTGCTCTCTTCGTCTTGCGAGTCCTTGCGCTTGGACTTTGTGATCTCGGCGGAGATGTTAGAATTTCTCATGGATTAAAGCGAGCATAGTTCTTAAGGCGTGGTGGTAGGTGGGGTGGTAAGTTTTGGCGAAGCGCCTTGGGAGGTCCTGCTCGCGAGTTCTGACTGTGCCCTGTGAGTCTCATCTGGCATTGAGAAACGCGGGCTTGCCTACCGCGGGTGGGGCCGTGGCTCCTCGTCGTCCCCTACTCTATTCATTCCCTACAAGTGCGGCTAATCCACATTATCTCGCCTACTGATGTTGTCGGTCCTAGAACACGACAATACTGCATTGTCTTCCTAAAAAGCAAGTGAATTGCGGAGCATTTTTGCAATCGATAGTGGCGACATGCACGAGACTTCTACACACGCTACGGACGCTAAGGGACTACAACCCTTCCTTGCGCCAGCGCTACGCTACGCAAATGCACGGAGCATCGTACTCCAGTGTGTTGTAGGGTGAGCGGATCACACCTTTCCTGCTTCTGCCTGGGTGAGTTTGTAGTAGACCTCTCGGTGGAATCTTCCTCACGTTGCGTTTGTCCTTTTACTGCATCTTTTGACATGTTGCGGCGTGCCTTCACTCCAGCAACAGGTCTGGCCACCTTGTGGTCGGGCGCCAGTGCACTTGGTTTCCCAATGTGCGTATCAGCTCGTTCCCCGTTGCCTACCGTGTGACTCGCGTGCAATCCCTGCACGATTCAAAGCAGGTTAAGCAGGTCCACTGCTGTTCCTGCGTGTAGTATTCTTAGGATCGATGTGTTCCTCTCTTTATGGTAGGTCTTCTCGTTTCACAGTGGTGGTCGACCTCTCTGGGTGCTTGGAATTATTCCAGCAACCGGTCCGGCCATCTGGTCGCTGGGCGCCAGTGGACTTGGTTTCCCAGTCCACTGACCAGCGGGTTCCTCGACGTCCTCGCCGACTCGTAGAAGTTCCGTGCGAGCGCGCGGAAGCGGCGCTTCAGCATCGGAACTCCCGCGATGTCGTGCAGCATCCGGGTGTCGTAGTCCCTTGGCAGGTGGAGCGCCAGCCGAAGGGCTTTGTTCTGCACCCGTTGCAGCGTCTGGACGTGAGTGTCGGCGGCGTTTCCCCACACCACGGCCGCGTACTCTAGCACTGGCCTGATTAGTGCTAGGTAGAGCGTGAGGCCGCAGTGGGGGGGCAGTGTCGTCGTGGGGTTGAGGAGGGGGTACAGCGAGCGCATCCGTCCAAGCGCCCGGCCCCTCAGCTCCCTGATGTGTGGACCCCAGGTCAGGCGTCGGTCCATGGTGACGCCGAGGTACTTCCCAGTACGCGACCACGGGATGGGGCCTCCCATGATCCGCACTTGCGGCAGCGCGTCGGGTATCCGGCGGCGAGTAAACACCACCGCCTGGCTCTTCCCGGCGTTGAACTTGAGCCGCCATTTGGTGGCCCAGGCTCCAATCTCGGTGCAGGCGAGCTGCAGGCGGCGGCGCATCAGCTGCGCGCTCATGCTGCGCGTGTACCAGTATCAGAGGCGGGCGCGGACGGCCGAGAGAGCGGCCGCCACTCTGCGCGCCGCCGTGCCGCGCCTCCCGCTCTTGCTACCCAGTCGAGTGAGCGATGTCAGACGAGACGGATGTGTCACTCTGCGCTCGCGCGACCGGAGCACGTGCTCCGGCTGCGCCCGCGTCGGCCGGCCGCGGTCCGGTGGGGCTTGTCCCGCCGGCCGCCTCGCCATCAGCCGGCGCACCTACGACGACCGGACCTGTCGCGTGGGGAACTACTAGTACCCTTGCGGCAGAGCAGTATTTGGACGCCGATATGGAGTGCTATTCGGATGCCGATGAGGATACCACCGTGCAGGAGGTCATCAACCGTCGACGATCGGAGTTGCGGCGCAGAAGCAGCGCGGACCGTGACTCTACATCGAGACGGCTTACACGGGACGACACTAGAGACGACGGTTTCCGACAGCCGCCATTGAAGAAGCAGGCTAGGCCACGGCAACTCGTCGTCGCGAGAGAATTGGAGGTCTCAAACTCCTTCCAGCCTCTGCAGGGTGAAGGGGCCACGCTAGAAGATGCCGCCTCTTCCCTGGCAGAGCAGCAGCACCATCGTGCGATGCAGCAGCGTGCAGATGGCGCGGCACAGCCGCCGCAGCATGAGGGCGAGGTGCCCATGGATGAACAGTCTGCCTCCGCGCCGACCACACCACGTCGGAAAATACCGCCGATCTTTATACAATTCAAGGACTCCTACAGGGATTTACGTGACTGGCTTAAAGCAAACTGCCGCCAAGGATTTACAGTCAAACAGTCGGGGGATGGCAACCTGAAGCTTATGCTCGCGTCTACTGAAGACTACATCCTGGTACACGACATGCTTGGGAAGAAAGGCATCCCAATGTTTACTTTTCCGGCCGTTCGGCCGCCGACGATCAAGGCGCTTATCAAGGGCATCCCTATCACATTGGCGCATGCTGATGTCAAAGAAGAATTGGAGGAACTTGGTTTCGTGGCCTCTCTGATTGAGCACCATAGGATGCCAGGAACCAGCCAGCAAACTGGTCATCGGGTAGTCATCCTACCGGATACAGCAGAGCATCGAGATATTTTCCAACTGGAATGCTTCTACGACCTGGAAGTCACGGTGGAAAAGCTCCGGAAGACCCGTGGCCCGACGCAGTGTTATCGCTGCCAAGGGTTCGGCCACGTTGCCAGGTGCTGCACAATGCCCTGGATTTGCGTCAAGTGCGGCGCAAATCATGACAGTAGGACGTGCACAAGAAGCAGGGACCAGCCAGCGACCTGTGGACTTTGCGGAGGCGCTCATCCGGCGAACTTCCGCTCGTGCAGTAAACATAAAGAGGCCAGTCGACGTATGCGCGGTCTCCCGCCTACCCTCAAGCAGACGACGTCCGACGGTCGCCGCCGCCCCAGGCAGCTGCCTCCGCCGCAGACTTCCGACGCCCGCGCCTGGCCCACATTGATGGACCGACGTGCTGCGAAGATCAGAGCTGACCTCACTGTGGCGGACGCCCTTCGGCGCTCGCTGAAACCACCAGGATCACCAGCTGCTCAGGCGCCGTCTGTGGCACCACCAAGACAACGCCAACAGACGCCTCCGGCAATCAGCCCTCAGCAACAGCCAGGTACGGATGATCTTCTGGCCTTGCTGACTCAGATTGCCACCTCACTCGCCAGCATCACCTCCACGCTGGCACAACTGCCAGCTACCATTGCCGCCACAGTTGAGGCGACACTCACCAGGGCCTTCCCGGCAGCAGCAACAGCAGCATCACACACTGTCAATCATGGCCAGGAATAGACGGCTTGAAGACTTGAGGATTGTGGCATATAATGCCGATAGTCTCACCCATGATGTGACTGAATTGCAACAATTTCTGACAGACTTCAACGTCGATGTATGTATGGTCTGTGAAACGTTCTTGAAGCGTGGGATTCGTAGCAACATCCCTAACTACTGTTGCTACCGGACAGACCGGCTGACAAGAGGAGGGGGGACGGCCATCTTCATACGAAGGTCTATCAGGCATCATGAGATCCAACCGCCGGCAACAGGACTCATCAAGGCTACAGCAGTCGTCGTGGAAACGAACACGGGACCCGTCACCTTTGTTGCCGTCTATCGCAGCCCGAGAAGGGTGCTGGACCTCGAAGATGCTCGGGCACTGCTCCGCATGCCTGGACGCCTTTTCATCGCTGGGGACCTGAATTCCAAGCATGCCGCTTGGAATTCTCAGGCCACCAACTGGAGTGGACGCCTTCTTCTCCTTGCAACTGAGGAAGCACAAGCCTATGTTTGTGGCCCGGAAGAGCCCACTTGTTACCCGTCCAACGGTCGCCTGGACGTGATTGATGTGGCCGTAACCAAGGGTCTTCCGCAGCATCTGACAGCAGAGGTGGTTCATGCACTGAATTCGAACCACCTCCCGGTGCTCTTCACCCTCCAAGTTGCCCCGGACCATTCCACCGGCCGCCTCAACTACAGAAGAACGAACTGGAACAGCTTCAAGGATCAGCTTACCCACTACGTTGACAATGTGCGTGCTGCAGAAGACATCAACGGCGACTCCATCGACCACTTCGTTGCTGACGTCACGGATGCACTCGTCCATGCTACGCCTCCGCCGAAACCTACTACCGTCCCAGCTCAAGGACTGCCTCAAGACATCTTGGACTCGATACGGCTGCGCAATCGGCTGTGTCGTGAGTGGAGGATTACCAGGAATCGCGACCTCAAGCGGCACATCAACCTCCTCCGGCGGGATATTAAGGCCAGGCTCATCGCCCATAAGAATCAGCGGTGGGCTGAGAACCTTCGATCATTCACGCCTGACCCAATGAATTTTCAGTCTATCCGATTCTTCACGAAACGTCGCACCCGGATTCCGCCGCTTGTAACGGATGCTGGTGATGTCTTCCGGCCCGACGATAAGGCGAATGCATTGGCTGATGCATTTGAAGCAAACTTTCGACCGCTCGACGAGGGGGTGGACCAACGAGTTGCCCACATTGAACGCGACGTGGAGGTGCTGCTCCAAGACGAGGTGGAGGAGGCCGAGCCTATCCCGCCCATCACGCCTCAGGAAGTTCACGAGGGCCTGCGAACGCTGCCTCCAAACAAGGCCCCTGGCGTCGATGATATCCCAGGCTTGGTCCTGAAGCAGCTGCCCTGGCCGGCGATTGTCTATCTGGCAGCCATCTCTTCGTGGATCCTGATAACTGCAAACTATCCACGCGCCTGGAAGCACTCCATCGTGGTGGCCATACCTAAGCCTGGGAAAGACAGCCGCCACCCATCCAGCTATAGGCCGATCAGCTTGCTACCACATCTCAGCAAGCTGTTAAAGAGGCTCTTGCTTCGACGGTTGCAAGTCCACATCGATGCGAGGAACTCATGCCGCCGGAACAGTTCGGCTTTCGCAGTGGCCACTCCACCACGATGCAGATCCTCCGGGCTGTTGAATACATCGCCCAGACGTTCAACCAACGCGACTATTGCGGGGCCGTCCTCTTCGATGTCAAGAAGGCATTCGATAGCGTGTGGCATCGGGGACTATTATGGAAACTGCACCGACTGCGCTTCCCGAAGGCCTACATCAGTCTGATAGCGTCCTACTTGGAGCAACGCACCTTCGCTGTCCGAGTCGACGATCACCTCTCCGCAGCCCGTCCTATCCTAGCTGGCGTCCCTCAAGGCTCAGTTCTCGGGCCGGTCCTATACTGCCTGTTTACATCGGACCTGCCAACACCTCCACGGGTCGAAAAAGCTGTCTATGCAGAGGACACAATGTTGTTCTCCAGAAGTCACTGGCGCGAGGTGCTGATCCCTCGCCTTCAGGCAGCTTGCCACGCCTTGCAGGATTGGGCTGCGAAATGGCGCATTGCCTTTAACCCGGCGAAGACGCAGGCCATTGTCTTCACGAGGAAGAGAACTGCGCCGGAACGACGAATCCGCCTCTACGACGTCGAAATTCCGTGGAGTGATACCGTCCGCTACCTGGGGGTCCTCATGGATATGAGGTTGACCTGGAAACCTCACATTGGAGACGTGAGAATGAAGGTCATTCAACGGATGGGCGCCCTCTACCCATTCCTCAATGAACACTCCGAGCTGTCGCCGGTGAATGGCCTTCTCGTCTTTCGCCTCTACCTCCGCCTGCTGTTTGATTATGCGTGCGAGGTCTGGGGCTGCGCAGCGAGGACACACATTCAACGCCTCCAGTGTCTGCAAAATAAGATCTTGCGGCGGGTCTTCCATGTGCACTCACAGTTCCCCCATGGATACCTCCACGAGGCAGCCGAAGAGGACGCCGTGCTGGAACGGCACAAGAAGTGCGCAAGACGGTTCTATACCCGGACGAGGGGTTCTACGAACCCTCTCATCAGGGCGCTAGGAGCTCCCGCCAATCCCAGGGACCGCTACCGCCGACCTGTGGCCCTGCTCGACCGATGACGACACAAAGCAGAAAAGCACTGCCATCCCCCTTCGTAACCTGACGCCCATGGAAGCCCGACACCTGATGACCCCACAACGTCCCGCACCCACAGATGTTACGCACTAAATAAAGATGACAACATACACACATGCCACCTCAGCAGACGCAGAAAATGCCGCAAGGTAAACTCTGCACCAAGCAGCTAATTTAAGTTAGCCTTAAGTAAGCGGATGGAGCTCTTGCTACCATCGTGCTGCAGCTTCCCTCGTCCTACAAGGAATTTTACGAGTGGTTGAAGCAGCACCTGAAGCAGCTTTTCACTGCGCGCCAGACGGGCGGCGACAAGTTGAAGCTTTCTGTCACCACCCTCGACGATTACTCCACCGTTATGGACTTCCTTGGTGCGCAAGGCATTCCGAATTATACTTTTCCGGTCGTTCGGCCGCCGACCTTGAAGGTGGTTCTTCGGGGGATTCTTGAGTCCCTCCCTAACGACTGGGTCAAAGAAGAACTGGAAGACCTCGGCTTTGCCGCCACGATCGTGGATTACCACAAAATCCCGGGCACTAACCGTCGGTCAGGCCTCCGAATTGTGATCCTTCCTGATACGCCAGACCATCGGAAGATTTTAACGTCACCCGCCTTTGCGGGCTTGTTATATCTGCAGAAACGCTCCGCAAGTCACGTGGGGTGACGCAATGCTACCGGTGCCAAGGCTTCAACCATGTTGCCTGTGGTTGTACGATGCCTTTTGTTTGCGTCAAGTGCGGCGGCGCCCATGATAGCCGGCAATGCCAAGTACCTCGGGAACAACCAGCGAAGTGTGGCCTGTGTGGCGGACAACACCCCGCCAACTTCAGGTCGTGTCCTAAACATAAGGAGGCCAGCCGACGGCAACGAGGGCTTCCCCCGCTCACCGCCAGGGATCGCCGCCGACGGACCGCTGTCGTCAGCAGCACTCCTGCCAGCTTCCGCCACGCGGGGGTCCAGCAGCTGGGACGGGACTCACTCTCGCAGTCTCGCCCTCCTAACGCCTGGCAACGTCCACTTGCTGCACCGTATGTCATACGCAGAGACGCCACTGCGTCCTCTGCCGCTCCGACGGACGTTCCAGAAGGCCCCGCCGCCTTTCCGCCGTTACGCCGCCGACGTCCCGTCGACCACCCTCCGCAGGACAGCCAGCAGCCGAGTGTAGACTCCCACGACCTCTTCACCTTACTCCAAACCATGATGACGGCAGTCACCGAAATGAGCCGCGCCATCCATGCGTTGCCCGCTACTCTTGCTGCCACCGTAGAATCTACGATCCGAAGCGTTCTCCACACCACCAGTGACGCTCCCCAACATCATGGATAGGGTGCGCCGCTTCGAGGAACTCCGTATTTCCACGTACAACGCAGACGGACTTTTCCGCGATCTCCTGGAAGTTAAGCACTTCCTTGAAGCTCACAACATTGACATCTTTCTCGTGACGGAGACGCACCTGAAGGCAGGTCTACGGGCCAACATCTCCAACTACAAGTGCTATCGCTACGACCGCCCCACCCGCGGTGGCGGCACCGCGATCTACATCAAGCGGAACATGCGCCACTATGCCGTACCTACGCCACCGTTACGACAGATGGAGGCGACAGCTGTGGCCGTGGTGACCTCGGCGGGGGTGGTCACCTTCGTCTCCCCCCCCCCCCCCCCCCCCCGGGGGTCCACAACTCTTTTGTGGACACGTGCGTAGCGAGCACGGGACCCCGAGCTAATGTGGCCCTCCTTCCTTTCCGGGCTGCATACCTTCCCTTTCCGCATCCTTCCCCGTCCCTCATCTCCGCCCCCCCCCCCTCGCCACTGGTTCTTTCCTTCCCTTTCTCCCCCTCTGGGAGTATGGTTTGCGCCTACGTCCGGAGACGGACGCTCGAAACTGTTACAAATTCCTTGCTTTCAACACTTGCAAGTCTTCGTCCTTCCTCTGTCCTTCTCTTTTCCTTCCCTCTTCTCTTTGCCCTTTTCTCCGCTGCGGCGTTTGAGACTCCTCTTCTTTCCTTTCCCTTTCTCTTTTTTCCTCCCTGTGCGTGTCTGAAGGCCGACCCACGCACTTCCTTGCGTAGCCGGTGACGGGGTAACGCGTAATTCCCCGCCCCGGGTAGACAGGTAGGACACGTACGTACCCCCTGGTAACGGCCAGGCCCAGGGAGGGGTGATTACCCGAGCTGATACCTTCCGAAAGTGCCGATTGGTCCCTCCGTCCGTTTGTCGGGAGGTGTGACCTGAGGTGTGAACAATCACCTAAGGCGGGAGTGCCCTCAGTGAGGGCCCCCACAAGGGAGGAGCGCGCCATCGGAGACGCCGGTAATCATGGGGGATTCTTCCGCAATGGTTTCCTCACCTTCCACTATGTCTGCTCACAAACGTAAGTTCACTGAGTCTCAGCCACAGACAGTTCTTCCATCGTTGCCACAGTTCCTTATTGTTTCTCGGTCTGACGAAGGTCACGACTTGTCCACGGTCAACCCTTTCATTATTCAGAAAGGTGTCGACGCAATTGCAGGTCCTGTAAAGTCTTGTTCCAGATTACGGAATGGCACCCTGTTGTTAGAAACAAACAGTGCCCTCCAGGGACAAAAATTGCTGCGTACTTCTCTGCTCCACACCTTCCCTGTCCGGGTGGAACCGCACCGTACCTTAAATTCCTCGCGTGGAGTCGTTTATACACGCTCCTTGGATGGATTGTCTGATGAAGAAATTCAGCACTACCTGTCTGACCAGGGCGTAACGGCTGTTCATAGGGTTACGAAAAGGGTTGACACGAACATCATTCCAACTCGCACTGTCTTCTTGACATTTGACAAAGTTCAACTCCCATCGAAAATCAAAGCAGGCTATGAGAATTTCCGTTCGCCCTTACGTCCCAAACCCTACGCGTTGCTATCGATGTCAGCGGTTCAATCACACCAGCCAGTCCTGTTCCAATCCGGCCAAATGTGTTACGTGTGGCAAGGATGCCCATGAGGGTGCTTGTCCACCTCCATCCCCTCGCTGCATCAACTGTATGGGTGGCCACGCTGCTTCCTCTCGAGATTGTCCCGTTTTTAAGGACGAAAAGCTCATCCAGGAAATTAGAGTGAAGGAAAAGGTGTCGACCTTTGCTGCTCGAAAATTATTCGCCAGTCGACAGCCCACCGTGCCTCAGACAGGCAAATACAGCACTGTCCATGCTTCTCCTCGGCCAACAAAGGAGGCGGCCACGCAGACTTGCGATCTCACCTTTAGTGCCACGGTCGTCAGATCGGCCAGCGCAAAGATCGCCCGTTCAACCTCACCACTTTCGCCTGCCCACTCTGGCTCACCCTTCGTCGGGTTCTGCTAAATCTCGAGCCCAAAAGTCAGACACCAAGTCTTCGAAAAAAGAGCATACTCGTGAAGAGTTTTTACGTACCGCAATTTCACAACCATCGGTTCCTCCTTCATCTAAACTTCATACTTCCAAGAAGGCTACAAAGAAACCCAGTTCCTCTCCTTCTCTGCCAAGGCGTGTCCCATCTACAGCGCCACCTGGCGGAAATCGCCCTCGGCCGTCTTCTGTGTCGCCGAGGCGCACTGCTGGTGGCCGGTCAACCGGCCGATCGCTGGTGGCAGGAGCTGCTCCTGACCAACCTATGGATCAGGATCTTCTGCCTTCGGCTGCATGCCATTCCATGCTGTCGGTCGCAAGCTCTGAGCAGTCGTTGAGTTGACAGCGACCTTGGTCACATTCCTCCATTTTCTGTTCACCCTATGTCCATTATCCACTGGAATATCCGCGGCATTCGAGCCAATCGGGATGAATTGTCGATCCTCTTACGATCCTACTCGCCGGTCATCTTCTGTCTTCAGGAAACAAAGCTGCGTCCCCATGACCGCTTTGTTCTCCCTCATTTTCAGTCCGTCCGATATGACCTCCCCTCTGTTGAAGGCACTCCAGCCCATGGAGGACTCATGATTCTTCTCCATGATACTCTCCATTATCACCCAATCCCCTTAAACAGTTCCTTCCAAGCTGTCGCCGTCCGTCTTTCCCTTTCCGGATACACGTTCTCTCTTTGTACTGTATACATTCCATCGTCCACACCAATGGCACGAGCTGATCTCCTTCATCTTCTTGGTCAGCTTCCACCCCCCTATTTGCTGGTTGGGGACTTCAATGCCCACCACCCGCTTTGGGGATCTCCACATCCTTGTCCACGTGGCTCCCTATTGCTAGACGTCTTCCACCAAGCGGCTCTAGTTTGCCTCAACACTGGGGTCCCCACATTTTTGTCTGCCTCCACGACAAATTTATCTCATTTGGACCTTGCGATCGGTACTGTTCCGCTCGCTCGGCGCTTCGAATGGTTCGCCCTCGATGATACACACTCGAGTGACCATTTCCCATGTGTCCTTAGACTGCAGCCTCAACTGCCATATATTCGCCCGCGACGCTGGAAGTTTGTCCAAGCTGATTGGACACTTTTTTCGTCTCTAGCGACATTCGATGACCGTCGCTTTCCCAGCGTCGACGATGAGGTCACACATATTACCGACGTTATTCTTACAGCTGCGGAACGTTCAATACCACGCACCTCCGAATTGCCCAGGCGCCCCCCAGTTCCTTGGTGGAACGAGGCATGCCGTGACGCAGTACGTGAGCGGCGACGTGCTCTTCGCATTTTCCGTCACCATCCTACTTTGGCCAACTGTATCCGCTATAAGCAGCTCCGTGCGCGATGCCGTCGCGTCATCCGCGATAGCAAGAAGGCAAGCTGGAAATTCTTTATTAGCTCATTTAACACCTTCACTCCCTCCTCGGAAGTTTGGAGTCGGCTTAGACGGTTCTCAGGCGCGCCTAGTTTCTCCCCGGTCTCTGGGCTCACTGTCGCGCATGATACATTAGTGGACCCCGTCGCAGTTTCTAACTCATTGGGTCAGCACTTTGCTGAGATTTCGAGCTCTTCAAATTACCCGCCAGCGTTTCTCCCGAAGAAACGTGCAGCGGAAGTGCGACATCTTGCTTTCTCCTCTCAAAATCACGAAAGCTACAATACTGTTTTCTCCATGCGGGAACTCCAACATGCCCTCTCTTCTTCTCGCTCCTCCGCCCCAGGACCGGATGGTATCCATGTCCAAATGTTGCTGCATTTATCATTTTGGAGCGTATGGTGAATTACCGTTTAGCTTGGTGGCTGGAATCCCGGAGTCTTTTAACACCAGCCCAATGCGGATTCCGAAAGCATCGTTCTGCAGTTGACCATCTTGTTGCTCTCTCCACTTATATCATGAACAATTTTCTCCGGAAACGCCAAACGGTAGCAATATTTTTTGATCTGGAGAGAGCATACGATACGTGTTGGAGGACAGGCATCCTCCGCACACTGTTCTCTTGGGGCTTTCGAGGGCGGCTGCCCCTTTTTCTTCGCGAATTTATGGCAGAGCGCACATTTAGGGTCCCCTCAGAGGACTCAGCATCTATTTGCTGGGTACGGGCTTGGCGAACCCGGGGTCCCCGAGCTGTGGACTGGTGTGCGCCGCCAGTCCTCTGACACCGTAAGCGCTGGGCATGCTTCAGCGACCACCGTGTGGCGCAACGGTGGAACGTTGTGTGTCGCAGGGACCGGAGATCTTGGCTTGATTGCCTGGATCGCGAGGATGGTGCATACCTCTATAAAAAACCCTTCAATCTTAAGGTGTGCTGCGCGCCGATAAGATGCATGGCTGTTGAGGTGGAACAGTCGCTAGCGGGCGACCTCTGAGGAACCTGCCGCACCTCAGTTGTATAAGGCTTACCCAGGCATGCGGGGCTCTGTCTGGGCTGACGTTTCGTTCCCTAGCTGCTCGTGGGACGCACATGGCAACCACGTATTTTCCTTCACCAACTTCGCAATCAGTCAAGCGCATGAGGGAGGCTAGTCCTCCAGATATGCAGATGGAAAAGAGTAACAGGGCTCTTGGAGTCGTTAATGACAATGTTTTCATCGTGATTAAGAGGAAGGAGGGCTCATTTGACAAAGTGTCTCCTTTCTACATACATAAAGGTTTAGAAGGACTCGCAGGTACACTGAAATCTATCAAACGCCTGAGGAATGGTACCCTGTTAGTTGAGACTACTAGTGCAAAGCAAGTGGAGCTGCTTCGAAAGTCAACCAAGTTAGGCGAGTATGATATTACTGTCGAGTTGCACAATTCCCTCAACTCCAGAAAGGCGTTGTCACCTGCCGTGATTTAATGGATATCGATGTCGACGAGCTGAAGCACGAATGGGCAACACAGGGGATTGTAGACGTGGAACAAAGGACGCGTAGGAATAATGGAGTTCTTGAGAAATCTGCCACCTTCATTGTGACTTTCAATTCGCCTGTCTTACCTGAACACGTTCTGGCTGGTTTCCTCCGACTTAGGGTTCGGCCTTATATACCTAACCCTATGCGCTGTTTCAAATGTCAGCGATTTGGCCATACGACGATGAGTTGTGGGGGTGAACCGACCTGCGGTATATGTGGCAAGGCAGCCCATGAAGCTGGGACCAACTGCACATCTCCAGCGCTGTGTATCAACTGCTCTGGGAGCCATCCCGTCTGGAGCAGAGACTGCCCCGTCTTTGCGGAAGAACGCAAAATTCAGGAGATCAAGGTGACAAAGAGGCTACCTTATGTGGAAGCCAAAAAAGAGTATCGGGCTACAAAACCCCCTGTCTTTGCCACATCCTATGCCTCCTTGGTGCAGAACCGTGCGTCGAAAGTGGACGCTTCGACGCAGACCATGTCCAGCGTCGCAGTATCTTCCACCAATACCTGTACCTGCGTTTGTACCTGCCAGAGCACTCCCACTAACGATATAGCTATTCAGGCTGCTCCACCTGCACCAACTGCTATTTCTGAGACAACTCCAGTGAAGCCTTCGAAGGCCCTCCAGAAACAGAGTGCCTCTCCACTTCCCCCATCCCCGACTTCCACAAAGAAAACGGGACCAGGGAAAGGGGCACGGCGTTTGACGTCAAACCTGCCGCAGGCGCCATCGGATGTCGTCATGGCATCCCTGACTGATGAGGAGGAAATCGTCATGGATTTTGATACCTCTTCCCCAGAACCTGGCAGCCCCTCTGCTGCCACTCGCTCTACAAGTGCCTCACCAGCGCGGCGCAAAGACATGGGGAAATCTAAACCGAAACGCTGATATGGCTCCCATACTTCAGTGGAATCTGAATGGAGTCAGACCTCGCTTTGCAGAATTGCGGCTGTTAGTACAGGAAAACCCCTTTTGCGTCTCTTTGCAAGAGACACATTTTAAAGAGACTGACACGCCTGTACTTACAGAATATCACATGTACAGGAAAGACGACCTGACTGGTAATAGGGCTCAGGGTGGGGTGGCCGTGTTCATTAAGGACACGTTCCACTCCTCACCTGTGACCTTAACCACAACGCTACAAGCGGTTGCAGCTCGGATCCTGGCCCAGGTTGATGTCACAGTGTGCTCCCTGTATCTACCACCTGCTGAGCACATTGACAGTGAAGCCCTCGCACGGCTCATTGCTCAGCTACCCCGACCCTTTCTCATTTTAGGAGACTTTAATGCTCATCATGCATTATGGGGTTCCAACAAAACCTGCCCCAGAGGCCAGATGATTGAGCAGTTGCTCAGGACTTCCGACGTCATACTGCTGAACACAGGCCACGCATTTTAGCACCGCTTCAGGTTCGTCTTCTGCCATAGACCTCTCTATTTGTTCGCCTGTGCTTGCGGACATTGTTCAGTGGGTCGTAGACGACGACCTTCATGGCAGCGACCATTTTCCTATCTGGCTTCATCTGCCAGTTGAAATGGGTCGTGTCGCACAGCCGCCGAAATGGTTGTTCCGGAAAGGAAACTGGACGCTCTACCGGCAGTTGGCTGTTTTTGAACGGTGTGAAGGCATCCAGGATTGGGTAGATCACATTACGGCGGTGATGCACCATGCCGCTGATGTATCCATACCAAAGTCACAGGGAACACCTGTGAGGCAGCCTGTCCCTTGGTGGAATGACGACTGTCGTACCGCCATCAGAGATAGACGGGCGGCTTTGAGAAGATTCCGTCGGTGCCCCACTGCTGCGCATCTGACAACTTTCCGGATAGTACGGGCGCGGGCGAGACAAATCGTTAGGGAGAGTAAACGGAGGTCTTGGCGTGAGTTCCTGAACTCCATCAATAGGTCCACGTCTTCAAGCAAAGTATGGGAAGCCATTAGGAGGATCTCAAGGCGATACTCTCGACCGCCAATGGCAGCTATACGTGAGCGGGGGTGTCTCCTAACATCTCCGAGAGACATCGCCCGGGCGTTGGCAGAATCTTTCCAAACTATTACGGCCGATTCTAGCCAGGATCCGGAATTTCTGCGCTATCGGGGTACACAGGAGAGGGCTGGTTTTGATTTCCGTTCAAAGAACGCTGAGGAATACAACCAGCCTTTCTCTTTGTGGGAGTTGGACTCTGCTCTGTCCGTATCTCGGGATACCGCACCTGGTCCAGACCTGATATCGTATAGCATGCTGCAGCAGTTGGATCTGCGGTCGAAGGAAGTCCTCCTCCAACTTTTTAATGAAATTTGGAAGACAGGCGACTTTCCTAGTTCGTGGAAAGAATCGATTTTAATTCCCCTTTTAAAACCAGGGAAGGATCGGACCGAACCCAGTAGCTATCGTAGCATTAGTCTCACGAGCTGCGTAGGAAAGACATTTGAGCGTATGGTCAATCGGCGCCTGGTGTGGGTTCTCGAATCCAGATCCTTACTTACCCGCTGCCAGTGTGGGTTCAGGAGGTATCATTCCACCCTCGATAACCTGATCCTACTCGAAACAGCGATACAAGATGCTTTCCTACGTAAGAAACACCTTATCGGGGTTTTCTTCGACCTGGAGAAGGCGTACGATACTACCTGGAGGCATACCATTTTGCGGCAGCTTTATGAGTGGGGTTTCCGTGGGCGTTTACCCACACTCATCCGATCCTTTCTGTCGGACAGATATTTTCAGTATAGGGTTGGGAATGTCCTGTCTGACCGTTTTAAGCAGGAGAACGGTGTCCCTCAAGGAAGTGTCCTCAGTGTGACAGCTTTCGCAATTGCCATCAATAGTATTGCGTCCACAGTGCGACGGCCCGTGCAGTGCTCCTTGTTTGTGGACGATTTCTCCATTTTCTGTGCGTCTTCCTCCCTCACAGCTGCTACACGCCAATTACAGCTGACACTCGTGCGATTGGAGGAATGGTCTAAGACCACGGGCTTTAAATTCTCTTTGGAGAAGACCGTTTGTGTAGATTTTAACCGTTCCCATTCTCTTTTTAATCTCCCTGTTTTAAAACTAGGAGACACTGTTCTCCTCTTTATGGGAAAAGTGAAATATCTCGGGCTTATTTTTGATTAGAAGCTCACATGGTTGCCACACTTAAAGGATCTAAAGGTCCGCTGTTTCAAGGCTTTAAACGTCCTTAAATGCGTCAGTCATAGATCATGGGGCGCTGACAGGGCACGTCTTCTCCAACTTTATAAGGCCTTTGTGCGACCTCGACTGGAATACAGATGTCAAGCTTATGGCTCTGCCAGACCTTCCTACCTCAAAATGTTGGACGTGATTCACCATGAGGGTATTAGGCTTTCAACGGGGGCTTATCGCACGAGTCCGGTTGCTAGTCTGTGTGTCGAGGCGGGAGAGCCTCCGCTGTCCATTCGGTGTCTTCTCCTCGTGGTACGGCACGCGTACAGGGCCAAGTCCACTCCTCTTTCATTGGCGTCCAACACTTTTCCCCAGCCGGCACTGGAACGTCTCTTCCGCCACCGTCCGAAGGCAACAAAGCCGTTTGGCATCCGTGCGAAGGAGAGTCTCGAGTCAGTACACCTGGAGGGCATTAAGGTACTCCACCAGGGATGGAGTAGGGGATCTCCCTGGCGACTACAAAGGCCAAGATTACTTCTTGATCTGGCTGCTTACAGGAAGTATTGTACCCCGGACCACCTTTTTAAAATTAAACTTACTGAGATTTTAGAACGTCATTCCGATTTTATTACTGTTTACACGGATGGGTCTAAACAGGGGGATTTTATGGGCTGCTCTGCTGTGTTTCCCGATACTGTCCATCGGATAGGGCTCCCAGAGCAGTTCTCAGTTTATTATGCAGAACTGTTTGCCATTCTGCAAGCATTAGAGCATATGCGCCGACATCGTGGCACGAAATTCATCATCTGCTCCGGTTCCCAAAGTGCTCTACACGCTCTTGAACAGATGTACCCAGCAGATCGGATGGTGCAAGAGGTGCAGGACGCACTCCTGCTCTTGCAACAGCAGGGTAAGGATGTAATTTTCTGCTGGGTTCCAGGGCACATAGGGATTCCTGGAAATGAACTTGCAGATGCGGCTGCCAAGGAGGCTTGCTCCATCCCACCTCCTGCTCGCTGTTCCGTCCCCCTGCAGGCCATTACGTCTTTCGTGACTCGGAAGGTCATGCGTTGGTGGGAGGCTCAGTGGCTGGACGTGAGGGATAATAAGTTGCGAGCGGTGAAGGATTCTGTCCGACCGTGGCTCACCTCCTTCCGCCACCGACGCGCTGAGGAAGTAGCCCTTACACGGCTTCGAATAGGACATTGTCCTTTGACACATGGTTACGTCGTGAGGAGCCACCAACATGTCAGACATGTGGGACACAGCTGTCGATACGACATATTTTAACTGAGTGTGTTTTATATGCGGGTTTGAGGGAAGATTTCAGTTTCCCACCAGACCTACCCTCTCTTTTAACTAATAATGAGGCGAGTGTCGCTAGAGTTTTACGTTTTTGTGTGATGTCTGGCCTTCTTCCCAAAATATTGGGATTGAAGTCTTAATGTGCTTTCCAGTGGTTTGGTCACCCATTATTTGTAAGTGGTCACTCAGCCACCGTTAATTATTTTTCCCTGTTTGTACTGCTATTTTATTTTTAGTTTTATCTCCCTGTTTTGATGTGCTGTGTCCCATCTTGCAATTTGAACAATACCAATTCTCTCACAATTCGGCTCTGAATTGAACTTTTGGGAACGGGCGCTGATAACCTCGCTGTTGTGCGCCCTAAAACACTAATAATAATAATCATCATCATCATCGGCATACGTGGGGAGGTAGCAGCTCGGGCACCAGCAGTGCAATCCCTGTGTAGTCAGGGGGCTACCACCAAGAGGGTACATGACAACCCCACCACAACGGACTGGCTACCGTGCTGGATGTTGGGTGTCAAGTATCCATATGTGTCATGAGGGCGAAGATGGAAGTGCATAATGGCGGGTATGTATGCTACCTGGAACACACTGCAGCTGATGTGGCCGGAAGCTCGGTGTAAGGCCAACTCCATGACAATATCGGGTATGCCAGATCTTAGGGCAAGATGGATATAGAATGCACCACGTAAGGTGCCTTCCCCAAATGGTACGCACTAACGGAAAATCTTGAAAGTTAGTGGTCAAACCCCTTAGAGGACCATCACATTAAAAGCCGAAACAGTTGAGACTCCATTTAGTCGCCTCTTACTAGAGGCAGGAATACCGCAGGCCTATTCTAACCCCTGAACCCGCTGGGGGATCGGGCGAGAGTATGGAGGGACTCCTGGATAGCCATCACCAGACTAGAGCTAGGGAAACACTGGTCGATAGCTCGTAAACCACTCAGGGAGTCGCTCCAGATAACAAAGGACTCACCTGCTGCAGCCAGCCAGCAATGAATGTTGTTCATAGTGGTCCCCTAGAGTGAGAGCATAACCGACACGACCAGAAACCATCGAACCGTCAGTGTAAACAACGCCAGAGCCCTGATACGTGGCTAGGATGGAAAGAAAGCAGCAGCAGAAGGCCTCCGGAGGGACTGAGTCCTTCGGGCCCTGTGCCAATTTGAACCAACGGCAAGGGCGGGGCACACGCCACGGGTGTGTACGCATAGGGGCCCGGAAAGGAGGTGGAAGAGGGAAAATTCCAAGCCTGGAGAGAAGCTCTATGACGTGGACCACTCTCGTGCAACCCGAACGGGGCCAACATTCTGGGAGACGGACGACCAACTGAGGGAACAGGAGACCGTTATTAGGATGCCCTGGCAAGCTACAAACAAGCGTAGCATAAGCGGCCAGTAAACGTTGGCGCCATAACCGCATTGGAGGGACACCCGCCTCCACAAGTATGCTGTCCACAGGGCAGCATGTAAGGCGCCCTTGCCCAATTGGCTCACTCTTCGGAAAAATTTTGAATTATGAGGTGAAACTCTACAGGGGATCATCACAAAGGCGAAAACGTGTGAGACTCTTTAGTCGCCTCTTACGACAGGCAGGAATACCGCAGGCCTATTCTAACCTCCGGACCCGCAGGGGGCTTCTGCGAGTGTTGTCCCTTCTCCTACCAGAGATTGGCAACAATTTGTCACGTCCTGCGACGTTCAACTTCTTCAGCCGTGCCTGCTTCTTGATTCGCCATCTTCAATCACTTCAATCACTTCACGATGCGACGTACACTGTTCGGCAGTGCGGTCACCACGGGTTCTTATACGCAGCTGTGTCGTCCTCCTGTTGTCGACGCGATCGTCTGTGACTGTGCCATCACCATAATCAGAAGAGTAGTCCATCTCTCTGTCCATAGGCTGCTCCGCGACGAGGGTACTAATACTTCTCCCCTACCATGGGTCTGGTCGTCGTAGGTGTGCTGGCTAATGGTGGGGCGGCCGGTCAGCAAGGGCGCAGCCGGCGCATGTGCGCCGGTCGCGCGAGTGCTGAGTAGCACGTCCACCCTCTCTAACATCACTATCTGAAGTGTGGTAGCAAGCACACTTTTCCGCATCGTCTGAACTGCTGTAAGGGGGGTTGAGGCAATGTGATTTTTACCAGAGGGCATTTACTACCAATTCTGTGTAAGGTGGAAGGAACGTCAGGTTGAGGAATTTGTCTTCTTTATTTTGCGGTGTAGCTGTTCAAATGGAGTTGGACTTCTGTGGTTGGGCACTACCAGGTGCGTTATCTGTTAAGCAGTGCTACAGGTCGATGGTAGGTGTCTCGGACGTCAGACAGAACTCCTATGTTCCTGATTAATGTGTTTTCAGAGACCTCTGCTTTCTGATATAGTCTTCTAGCCTTCCGTTGGAATCTCCGAAGTACCTCAGGTTCTTGCAGGGCGGCTTGGACGTACTGTGATGGAAACTGCAGATGGACACATGCACAATTCGTCGTAAGGCTTTGTTTTCAAGCGCTTGTAGACGTCGAATATGTCTATTGGCACATTGCCCCAGGTGACGCAGGCATAGTCCATAATCGGCCAGAAAAATAGTCTACACTCCTGGAAATTGAAATAAGAACACCGTGAATTCATTGTCCCAGGAAGGGGAAACTTTATTGACACATTCCTGGGGTCAGATACATCACATGATCACACTGACAGAACCACAGGCACATAGACACAGGCAACAGAGCATGCACAATGTCGGCACTAGTACAGTGTATATCCACCTTTCGCAGCAATGCAGGCTGCTATTCTCCCATGGAGACGATCGTAGAGATGCTGGATGTAGTCCTGTGGAACGGCTTGCCATGCCATTTCCACCTGGCGCCTCAGTTGGACCAGCGTTCGTGCCGGACGTGCAGACCGCGTGAGACGACGCTTGATCCAGTCCCAAACATGCTCAATGGGGGACAGATCCGGAGATCTTGCTGGCCAGGGTAGTTGACTTACACCTTCTAGAGCACGTTGGGTGGCACGGGATACATGCGGACGTGCATTGTCCTGTTGGAACAGCATGTTCCCTTGCCGGTCTAGGAATGGTAGAACGATGGGTTCGATGACGGTTTGGATGTACCGTGCACTATTCAGTGTCCCCTCGACGATCACCAGTGGTGTACGGCCAGTGTAGGAGATCGCTCCCCACACCATGATGCCGGGTGTTGGCCCTGTGTGCCTCGGTCGTATGCAGTCCTGATTGTGGCGCTCACCTGCACGGCGCCAAACACGCATACGACCATCATTGGCACCAAGGCAGAAGCGACTCTCATCGCTGAAGACGACACGTCTCCATTCGTCCCTCCATTCACGCCTGTCGCGACACCACTGGAGGCGGGCTGCACGATGTTGGGGCGTGAGCGGAAGACGGCCTAACGGTGTGCGGGACCGTAGCCCAGCTTCATGGAGACGGTTGCGAATGGTCCTCGCCGATATCCCAGGAGCAACAGTGTCCCTAATTTGCTGGGAAGTGGCGGTGCGGTCCCCTACGGCACTGCGTAGGATCCTACGGTCTTGGCGTGCATCCGTGCGTCGCTGCGGTCCGGTCCCAGGTCGACGGGCACGTGCACCTTCCGCCGACCACTGGCGACAACATCGATGTACTGTGGAGACCTCACGCCCCACGTGTTGAGCAATTCGGCGGTACGTCCACCCGGCCTCCCGCAAGCCCACTATACGCCCTCGCTCAAAGTCCGTCAACTGCACATACGGTTCACGACCACGCTGTCGCGGCATGCTACCAGTGTTAAAGACTGCGATGGAGCTCCGTATGCCACGGCAAACTGGCTGACACTGACGGCGGCGGTGCACAAATGCTGCGCAGCTAGCGCCATTCGACGGCCAACACCGCGGTTCCTGGTGTGTCCGCTGTGCCGTGCGTGTGATCATTGCTTGTACAGCCCTCTTGCAGTGTCCGGAGCAAGTATGGTGGGTCTGACACACCGGTGTCAATGTGTTTTTTTTCCATTTCCAGGAGTGTATAAATGAGGAGGCCGTTGGCAACAGAATGAGGAGCCTTTGTTGAGCAGTGGGTAGAGTGCTTCCAGGCCATGATCCACTTTCCAGCGAGTGGCTGTGACATGCTGTTGCCAGATTAACTGACAATCCAACACTACTCCAAGATATGTCGCTGAAGGTAGCCACGCAATGTTCTCTCCAAATAATCGAAGTTTCAGCACTTGCGGCGGTCTTCTCTTTGTGAAAATGACAGCTTGACTTTTCTGAGCATTAAAGCGGATCCTCCACTTGTGGGACCAGTGTTCTAGGTCAGAGCAGGCATCCTGTAGCCAGCTGTGCATGACCTGGGGCCATCAGCTTCTTGGGTAGATCGGGGTGTCATCTGCATACATCGGTTTTTCCACTCTCGGGGGCGATGTGGGGACGTCCGATGTGAAGACAGTAGAGCAGGGCTTCACAACATACGTGCTCGCGGAGCAAGCTGTGAGCAGCAAGGCGCGAGCACGGAGCAGCGCGAGCACGCTACCCCCACTACCGGACCAGAGCGGAGAGTGGGGAAAGTCACGTGGGGCAAACAACAGCTGCCGCCAGTCAATGTAAATCCGCGGCCACCTGCAGGGATATCACTCACGAATTATTACTGTGACAAATGAAACAAATAAAGGAGAATGTACACGTACCACATAATTTTATTAGCTTAGTGTATGCCTCTACATTCGTATTAATTTGTGAACTGTTACACAATAAAAGGTGTCACTGAAATGTGGGATTCTCAGTTATCTTGTACTTTTTGTCCTTTGCAATTGCGTCTATGTTCGGAGTAATTGTTCCTGTGCATCGTAGGCGCAGCGTGCAGTTTAAATTTCGATCAGACAATGCGTTTCTCAGGCGCGTCTTGTTACATTTCATTGCAGAGAACAGTTACTCACAAACATACATGGAACCGAACATTGATATTATTGTAGCCGCCAGTTTGTGCAAATGAGGAAATCTATCCTGAGGGAAGTATCTGTAAAATTCCAAAATGTTTTTCTTGTTCTGAAATTTGTCTCTGTATTCTAAGTCACACTGCAGGTCAATAATTTCTAGTTGCAGCTCAGGACGAATCTCTTCAATATTCGCTGAATATGGAGAGGAGAACAGATCAGAATCACTGTCTAGTGCTGTCAGATCTTGAAAGCGTTGATCAAATTCTTCCTTAAGGGCAACTAAACTATGTAAATAACGTTCACAGTCTTTGTGAACATCTTGCATGGATAATAATTTAGGAAAATGAGCTAGATTTCCTGTTTCCAGCTGACTCACCCAAAGTGTCAATTTCATTTTAAAAGCTCGTACTCGATCTATGAAATGAGTAAATAGCAGGTCTTTACCTTGTAGTGAAATGTTCAAAGCATTCAGATGGCTAGTTAAATCTGCTAAGAACACGAGATCACATTTCCATGAAGGCTCTTTCAATTCAGGAACACACATGTTTATCTCATCTAATAGGCAAAAATTCGATTTAATAATTCGCCACGACTAAGCCAGCGGACCTCGCTGTAATAAGGCAGGCTACCATACTGGCTTTCTACATCCTCAAGAAAGCTTTTAAATTGTCTGTGTTGTAGCCCATGCTTCCTTATATAATTGGTTGTACGAACAACAACACTCATCACATTTTTTAGAGTGATACTCTTTGCACATAAGTTTTCCTGGTGGATCACACAGTGAACGCCCCTTATTTCATTCGGCACGGTCGGTTTTTGCATTTTCTCCTTCAACAGCGCAACGAAACCTAATTTTTTCCCTGTCATCGCTGGTGCACCGTCTGTAGACACTGAAACTAAAGAATTCCACGACAATCCTATATTTTCAACACTTTTTTCAACACTACTTAAAATATCACCTCCGGTTATAGTGTTCTTCATGGCTACTACATCGAGGAGCTCCTTCCTCACCTGAAGATCTCTATTAACACCTCTAATAAATATGGAAAGCTGCGCTGTTCCAGTGATATCAACACTTTCGTTCAGAGCTAGAGAATACGCCATAAAATCTTTATAGATATTTGCAAGCTGGCTCTGGACGTCGTCTGCCATGTCCTGTATGCAACGCATAATGGTCATGTCAGATAATGGCACAATCCGAAACTGTTCAACTTGAGATGGACACAAATGTTCCGCTGCAACTATCAAACATCTTTTATTAAATCGCCATCAGTGAAGGAGCGCAGGGATTTTGCTAAATACAAAGCAATTTTGTAGCTCACTCTGAGAGCTGCCTCAGTTGATTTTTCTTCGTCATCCAGATCTTCGGATAGCTTCCTTTTAAGTTTAATAACTTCCTGTGCACGATCTGGTCCATCACATTTTCCACTTCCGTAGTCTTTCGCGTGGTATGACATATAATGTCGCTGCAAATTAAATTTCCTAAAAGAATTCAGCGTTTTGTGACATACTAAACATTTTGCAACACCATCTTTTTCTGTAAACAGATACAATTCCTCCCAATGGGGGTTGAACTGCGAAAGCGTGGTTGGGGTTACACAACGGCGACTTGACATGATTCTTAACCAGTGAAGTGACTGTTAGAGCTGATTGTAATACTTTTAACGTTACACAGTCGGCGCGAATTCAATAGGCACGCTGCGGTCCTATTCATACGTGCTCGCGCATTTCCCCTCCTTCCCCTCCCTCCCTACTCCACGACCTTGCACCTGCTCGCGAGCACGTGCCTGAGCACACACGAGTACTCGCACTCAAAACCGGCCAGTTGTTAAGCGCCTACAGTAGAGTATCGCTCCAAGGACGGATCCCTGAGGTACACAAGAACTGATGGGCCGGATAGTCGAACAGGAGTCAGTAACACGAACAGCGAACGTTCTCCCTCAAAGATATGATGTCAGCAACTTGACCATGGCTCGGGGAAATCCGTGTTGCTTCATCTTCCACAGGAGCCCCCGATGCCGGACACTGTCAAATGCCTTGGAGATATCAAGGAATACTGCCCCGCAGAATTCCTTGTTATTGAAGGCAAGAGTGATTTCTTCTACCACTTGGATGACTTTTACTTCCGTGGAGTGATCACTCTGAATCCCCCTGCGGGTTCGGGGGTTAGAATAGGCCTGCGGTATTCCTGCCTGTCGTAAGAGGCGACTCAAAGGAGTCTCAAAAGTTTCGGCCTTATATGATGGTCCCCTCTCGGGTTTGACCTCCATCTTTCTAAATTATTCCGAAGAGCGAGCCAATTGGGGAAGGGCGCCTTACATGGTGCACTGTATCCGTCGTGCATTGAGACCTTTAGCTGGCTTTTTCGTCGTTGCAATAGTGTCCCGCCCGTTTTCCATCTCTTGGGCGAGGATACGTCCCTGGGTGTGATTACCACGCTGCACTCTGCAGTGCTGCTATTCACTGCGACGACGACCTTGGACAGTTTTGCACCTAAGATCCAGCACGGTAGCCAGTCCGTTGTGGTGGGGCCGCCATGTACCCTCTTGGTTGTAGCCCCCTGACAACACAGGGATCGCTCTACTGATGCCTGCGCCGTTACATCCCCACGTATGCCAAGGAGTAGATGCCCATCTCCTTGGGGCATCAGGACTCCCAGCAATGGCCGTCCTGCCAGGTGGCTATTGCTGCGGCTGGGTGGCGCCCATGGGGAGGGCCCTTGGTCGGAGTAGGTGGCATCAGGGTGGATGACACGCAATGAAGCGTGGCACATCTTCTCTTGCTGGTGGCCAGCCACCAGCGGTCTCTAAGCGTTCGAGGGCCCAATTTAAAGGTAATGTTTATGACCTGAAATCGTTCCCCTCCCTCGCCACACCATGGGAGGAACGAAAGGCATTGCATGAAAGTGAGACGTATTCGCCAGATATCTTGTCTGTACCAGAGCTGATGGGGAATCTTTTATATCCGTGAAGCCTCAGTTCTTTGTAGAGCATGTAGAGGACAAGTTAGGGGAGGTGGAGGGCTTGTCCAAGATGCGGTCCGGATCGGTGTTGATAAAAACGGCATCCTCCGCCCAGTCGCGGGCCTTGCTCGCTTTTACTAAGCTGGGGGATGTCTCCGTCACTATCACGCCCCATAAAAGTCAGAATATGGTCCAGGGCATTATCTTCCACAGGGATCTCCTTTTACAGTCCGATGACGAGCTGCGCGCCAACTTGGAACGCCGAGGTGTCCATTTCGTCCGGCGCGTCCACCGGGGTCCGAGGGATCGTCAAGTTGCCACTGGTGCCTTCATCTTGGCCTTCGAGGGTGACACGTTACCTGAGAAGGTCAAGGTGATGGTGTACCGTTGTGATGTCAAGCCATATATCCCTCCCCCGATGCGGTGCTTCAAGTGTTGGAAGTTCGACCACATGTCTTCACGCTGTGCTTCCGACCTCGTCTGTCGCGATTGCGGTCGACCATCCCATCCTGATAATCCCTGTGCCCCACCTCCGATCTGTGCCTACCCTCTCTTTTCACTAATAATGAGGCGAGTGTTGCTAGAGTTTTACGTTTTTGTGTGATATCTGGCCTTCTTCCCAAAATATTGGGATTGAAGTCTTAATGTGCTGTCCAGTGGTTTGGTCACCCATTATTTGTAAGTGGTCACTCAGCCACCGTTAATTATTTTTCCCTGTTTGTACTGCTATTTCATTTTTAGTTTTATCTCCCTGTTTTGATGTGCTGTGTCTCATCTTGCAATTTGAACAATACCAATTCTCTCACAATTCGGCTCTGAATTGAACTTTTTGGAACGGGCGCTGATAACCTCGCTGTTGTGCGCCCTAAAACGCTAATCATCATCATCATCATCATCATCCAATCTGTGTGAACTGTGGTGCGCACCATCCGCCTTGCTCGCCAGACTGTCCGATTCTGCAGAAGGAGCGGAAGATCATGGAAATCAAGACTCTCGACCGCCTGACGTACACTGAGGCGAAGCGGAAATACGATCGGCTTCATCCAGTGCGCATGACAGCTTCTTATGCCGCAACTGTCACTCCTGCTACAGTTCCATCCGTTCCAGTCAGCTCCCTTGCTGGTGGGGGGCACTAAACCTACTGTTGCTCCTGCTCCATCTACTTCAGGAGCAACACCCCCCCCAACCATCGGGGACATCAGTCCCCCCTTCCCAGCCGGAGAAGCGTAAGACTTCTTCGGCTACTCTCGTAAGGAAGGGGTCCCTTGGGGACCTCCATTCGCAAGTTCCGACCGGTTCCAAAGCCGACAGCCGCAAGTGGCTCAAACAACCGCCGGTCCCTGGTCGTCGGGACACACGGTCGTCGTCTGTCCCTGAGACTGACCCAGTGACGCCCTCCCAACCTGAACCACCAAAGGCACAGCGCGAGAAGCAGAAGACGAAGAAACTCCCCAAGGCTACCGACATTGCGGTGGCACCCATTCCACCGCTTCCTACAAGCTCTGCGTCTGAGGATGAGATGGAGATTCTGGCGTCCGCTGAGGACATGGATCTCGCCAGTCCCTCCGACGCAATGGCTGGCTGTTGTACAGGTGGTGACTCAGTAGCAGCAGGGGCCCTGGAGGCGTAATCTGCCTCCTCAGTCGCTTCACGCCTTTCCCATCCATGGCCAATACCATCCTCCAGTGGAACTGCAGCGGTTTCTTCCACCATCTAGCTGAGCTCCGCCAACTTATCAGCCTTCATCCTTTCGTTTGCATTGCTCTGCAGGAAACTTGGTTTCCAGCAATGCGAACCCCCGCCCTCCGTGGCTATCGGGGTTATTTTAAGAACCGGGCAGCTTATGAAAGGGTGTCTGGTGGTGTCTACATATATGTCCTTAACTCTCTTCACAGCGAGTTTGTACCTCTACAAACAGCTTTAGAGGCTGTCGCTGTTCGAGTGTGGACGCCACAGGCTGTTACCGTCTGCAGTATTTACCTTCCACCGGATGGTGCTGTCACGCAGCATGTCCTGGCTGCTCTGATAGCCCAACTGCCGCCACCTTTCTTGTTGCTGGGCGATTTCAATGCCCACAACCCTCTATGGGGTCGGACTGTCTCCGATGACCGCGGTCGTGCCGTGGAGCATTTGTTGGCTCAGCTCGACCTTAGCCTCCTGAACACCGGTGCTCCCACACATTTCAGTGTGGCCCATGGCTCGTTCTCGGCCATCAATCTCTCTCTTTGCAGCCCCGGCCTTGTCCCATCCCTCCACTGGAGAGTGCATCCTGACCTGTGTGGTAGTGACCATTTTCCCATCTATTTGTCACTGCCCCAGTGTCATTCTTCTGGGCGCCTGCCCCGCTGGGCTCTCCACAGGGCTGACTGGCCGGGTTTTACTTCCGCAGCAACCATTGAGTCTCCCCCACAGGGTGACATTGACGAGGTGGTCCGTGTCTTCACCACGTCAATCACTTCGGCGGCCGAGGCAGCCATCCCCCGCTCTTCTGGCCTCCCTCGGAGGAAGGCTGTACCCTGGTGGTCGCCGGAGATTGCTGAGGCTATTCGCGACCGTAGGGGTGCCTTCCAGCGTCATAGGCGGCACCCGTCTCCCGAGACCCTCATCGCCTTTAAGAGGCTCCGTGCCTTCGCCCGTCGTCTTATTACACGGCGTAAGCAGGAATGTTGGGAGCGGTATGTCTCATCCTTGGGCTCCCGTGTCTCCCCCTCGCTGGTGTGGTCCCGGATATGGCGGATTTACGGATACCAGACCCCTATGGGTGTCCCTGGGATCTCCTTGGAGGGCGCTGTCTGCACGGACGCTGCCGCCATTGCTGAACACGTTGCTGCGCACTTTGCTCAGAGCTCTGCGACTTCAACTTATCCCCCCGCCTTTCGCTCTCTCAAGGAGCGAGCTGAGCAGACGCCGTTATCGTTCCACACGCGTCGTTCTGAAAAATACAATGCTCCTTTCAGCGAGAGGGAATTATTCACTGCTCTCGCCGATTGCCCTGATACAGCACCAGGACCGGACTGCATCCACGCACAGATGCTGAAGCATCTCTCCCGGGACTGCCAGAGACACATCCTCACCATCTTTAACCGCATTTGGAGCGAGGGCGTGTTCCCGTAGCAATGGCGAGAGGGTCTTATTGTCCCCATCTTGAAGCCCGGTGCGGACCCACTGGCGGTGGACAGCTATCGTCCTATTACCCTCACCAACGTTTTGTGCAAATTGCTCGAACGTATGGTGGGGCGGCGTTTGTGTTGGATCCTTGAGTCGCGCGGTCTCCTCGCTCCATCCCAGGGTGGCTTCCGTCGGGGCCGGTCTGCAATGGACAATTTGGTGTGGCTGGAATCTGCTATCCGTACGGCCTTTGCCCGACATCAGCATCTCGTTGCTGTATTTTCTGATCTGCGGAAGGCGTATGACACCACATGGCGGCATCACATCCTTGCTACGTTGCATGAGTGGGGTCTTCGTGGTCATCTCCCGGCTTTTCTTCAAACCTTTTTATTGCGCCACTCTTTCCGGGTGCAAGTGGGTGCCGCCTCTAGTTCATCTTATATACAGGAAAATGGGGTCCCGCAGGGCTCGGTGTTGAGCGTCTCCTTATTTCTAGTGGCCATTAATGGTCTAGCTGCAGCAGTGGGGTCGTCGGTGTCTCCTTCTTTGTATGCCGACGACTTCCGCATCTCATTTGGCTCCATGACTACGGGAGTCGCCGAACGCAGGCTGCAAGTAGCCGTTCGCAAGGCGGCAGCATCATGGGCTCTGACTCATAGTTTTCAGTTCTCTGCAGCCAAGACTCGCGTTATGCACTTCTGCAGGCGTCGGACGGTCCACCCTCATCCTGAACTTTACCTTGACGGCCACCTGCTTGAAGTGGTGGACACTTGCCGCTTCTTAGGACTCGTGTTTGATGCCCGGCTCACATGGGTTCCTCATATTACTCAGCTGAAGCAAAAGTGCTGGTGGCACCTCAACGCCCTCCGCTGCCTCAGCCACACATCTTGGGGTGCGGATCGCTGCACGCTGTTGCGATTGTACAGAGCCCTTGTGCAATCTCGGCTTGATTATGGGAGCCTGGCCTATGGGTCTGCATCACCCTCAGTGTTGAAGTTGTTAGACCCCATCCACCACTGTGGGGTCCGGCTTGCAACTGGTGCTTTTCGTACCAGCCCCGTGGATAGTCTACTGGTGGAGGCCGGGGTTCCCCCCTTGCGGATTCGCCGCCATCGACTGCTCGCCGACTACGCTGTCCACGTTCATTGCTCGCCAGGCCATCCCAATCGTCGCCTGCTTTTCCCTGTCACGGTCCTCCATCTGCCCGAACGGCGACCTCGGTCTGGGCTTTCCATAGCTATCCGCGTCCAGTCCCTGCTGTCGGAACTGGGCTCATTCCCTCTTCTGCCTCCCTTCTGGGTCCGTGCACCTACGCCTCCCTGGTGTTTGCCCCAGCCGTCTGTCCGTCTGGACTTGGCACAGGGACCGAAGGACTCGGTTCCGCCTGTGGCCCTCCGTCGCCGTTTTCTTGCGCTCCTCGCCTCATTTCCGGGCTGTGAGCCTGTCTACACTGATGGTTCCCTGGTTGATGGTCGCACTGCCTACGCTTTTGCTCACGATGCCCATGTTGAACAGCGCTCCTTGCCGGCTGGCTGCAGTATTTTTACTGCAGAGCTGGTGGCCATATTGCGCGCTCTTGAGCATATGCGTTCCTGCTCAGGTACGTCCATCGTCATCTGTAGTGACTCCCTGAGCAGCCTCCAGGCCATCGACCGCTGCTATCCCTCTTCTCCCCTGGTGTACTCTATTCAGGAGTCTGTTTCCGCCATTACCCGCTCTGGTCGTTCGGTGGTCTTTATTTGGACGCCAGGTCACGTTGGCATCCCGGGGAACGAACGTGTAGACAGGCTGGCCAAAGGGGGCGATCGACGCCCCAGATTTGGAGATAGGCCTCACGGCTCGCGATCAGCAGCTGGTGTTGCGCCGTAAGGTGCTTGGGATGTGGACTGCTGAGTGGCGTGGCATGACATCCCCGAATAAATTGCGGGCTGTTAAGGAGACGACCGATGTGTGGCGCTCCTCCCTGCGGGCTTCTCGCAGGGACTCTGTTATCCTGTGTCGGCTCCGCGTCAGCCATACATACTTGATGCACGGCCATCTTTTGCGTCAGGATGATCCCCCCCCTGTGTCGGTGTGGGTCCCGGCTGACGGTCGCCCACATTTTATTGGAGTGTCCCCGACTGCGCACCCTACGGCAGTCTTTTAATCTCCCGGGCACTTTGCCTTTGATTTTATGTGACGATGCCTCCATGGCTGACAATGTTTTAAATTTTATCCGTGGTAGTCCTTTTTATGGTTCTATTTAGGGAGGTCCTGCACCTTTCCCATTCTGTGTCTTTTATCCTCGCGTGTCTCAATGTTTGTTGCTGTTTTGGTGTGTCGTCGAGTGGTTGACTCTTTCCCTTTTTTTTTGTTCTTGTGTTCAGTCGAACGGTCTCCGGCCATCTCATCTTCTTCTGTTCCTTTCTGTCTGGTGTTCCTCTGTACTCTTCTTGTCTGTAGTGTTTGTTGCTGCAATTGTGTTCTTTTAGCGACTGGGGGGCGTCTCCTCCCCCCTTAGGTTTTTACCTGCTTCGCCGATTTTCGGCTCGCCTGTTTTTTGGAATGGGGGACTGATGACCTTCGCTGTTTAGTCCCCCTCAAACATCCTAACAACCACCACCACCACTCCCATAGTGCTCAGAGCCATTTGAACCATTTTGCCGAGTCGTCATTGGTGGAGTGACTGACGGGGCTGGCGGCAGGGCAAGCCCCACCGCACAGCGGTCAGTCCCCTCCGGAGCGCTGCTAGCTGGGTCCGTACACATCGACATTCCGGTAGCAGAATGAGTAGCAAGAGCTACTTCCGCTTTGCTTCAGGCTGATCTGCGGCAGCTGGGTTGTGTAGGGTTTACTCAGGAGCATTTCCTACTTCTCTCTGGGGGATGGGGTTGTGTGTAACATCTTTATTTGCTTGTGTGTCTTGGGAGTGGGCGGGCACGAATTATCTACTGTCTTTGGTGCAGATTCCGTCTTATTTCGGATTATTTACATTACCGTTCCAGCAAAGCAACGGGTCACGCATAGCGTTCCCTTGGCTGATGCGGCGCTCCAAGGTTTCGTATCAGGGGATTGGCAGAAGTTCCTGTCCTGGTGTAGAATTTTCGTGCTATCTGTTGATGTCGTTGTGGCACTTCCAGTTCATCTGCGGCTTCATGGATGTACCGGTGCGGGAACTGCGGGGGCACGTGGATAACACGACGAAGTACCTTACTTTGTAGCGATTGAAGGCGCTGAAGATGTGTCTTTGCCCCATACCTCGCAGGCGTAGTCAAAAATGGGGCGGATGTACAATCTGAATATCAGTAGACCGTTTTCTATCGAGAGGTCCGAACCCTTGTTTATGAAGGGGTAAAGTGCCCAATTCTTTGAGACACTTCGGCGCGGATGTCGTCGACGTGGAGCTTCCATGTAAGCTGCTTGTCCATAGTCACTCCGAGGTATTTAACAGAGTCCTTCCACTGCAGTTCGGTTCCATAGAGCCGATGGTTCCGAAGATGTCGAAGCCGGCGAGGACCAGGGCGCCTCTTGGTGAAGATGATAGTTTGCGTTTTCTGCGGATTAAACCGGATACGCCACTTCGCCGCCCAGTCTTCTAAGGCATAGCAGGGACTCTGCGGGCGTGGGACACGTACTTCGAGCCATTTTTCCCTGGTGTAAAGCATTGTGTCATTAGCATAATGGCTTTTTCAACGCGTGGTGGTGAAGGGAGGTCCGAGGTGAAGACGGAGTAAAGGACCGGCCCAAGCACCCTGTAGAACTCCTGCACGGTTGGTTTGTTGGTTTGTGGGATTAAGGGGACCAGACTGCGACGGTCATCCGTCCCTTGATCCAAAAAAATTAAAACCACCCAAAGAGAATAAAAACGAACAACAGGAAAGACGTCAGACGACACAGGACAAAAAATACTCCGACAGAAATCAGACAAAACAAATTAAAATCACACAAAGTGTGACGGTGGTTGGCCGACCATAGAAACAAAAAAGGAAAAGCAAACCACCGGGAAACACATTAAAAACGCAGACTAAAATCGTAGGCCAAAGGCCAGAATCAACGCAAAAGGACATAACAAACACTCAGATGAGACGATAAAAACCCCCTGCCCGAATAAAACGTAAAACTAAGCCAGCCATAGAAGGGTCATCAGATAAAAGAGCAGGGAGCGTATCAGGCAGCGCAAAGGTCTGCCTGAGCACAGCTAAAAGCAGACACTCCAATAAAATGTGGACCACAGATAAAATGGAACCGCAGCGACACAGAGGTGGGTCCTCACAGCTCAATAAGAGGCCGTGCGTCAGCCGAGTGTGCCCAATGTGCAGTCGGCAGAGGACGACAGACTCCTTGCGAGAGACGCGCAAGGAGGAGTGCCACACAGTCGTTGTCTCCTTGACAGCACGAAGTTTGTTATGGGTGGCCAGACCGCGCCATTCAGCGTCCCAAAGTGAGGAAATGTGTCGGCGGTGGACTGCCCTCAAATCAGTCTCCGGGAGGCCAATGTCCAGAGATGGTGTACTGGTGGCCTCTTTCGCCAGGCTGTCAGCATCTTCATTTCCGGGTATCCCAACATGGCCCGGGGTCCAAACAAAGACCACAGAGCGGCCGCAACGCGCAAGAGTATGCAGGGACTCATGGATAGCCATCACCAGACGAGAACGAGGAAAACACTGGTCGAGAGCTCGTAAACCGCTCAGGGAATAGCTACAGATAACGAAGGACTCACCTGAGCAGGAGCGGATATACTCTAGGATACGAAAGATGGCGACCAGCTCATCATTGTAAACGCTGCAGCCAGCCAGCAATGAACATTGTTCGGAATGGTCCCCTAGAGTTAACGCATAACAGACACGACCAGCAACCATCGAGACGTCAGTGTACGCAATGCCAGAGCCCTGATACATTGCAAGGAGGGAAAGAAAGCGGCGGCGGTAGGCCTCCGGAGGGACTAAGTCCTTGGGGCCCTGTGCCAATTCCAGCTGAAGGCGAGGAGGAGGCACATACCATGGGGGAGTACGCAGAGATGCCCGGAAAGGAGGCGGAAGAGGTACAGCCCCAAGCCCGGAGAGAAGCTCTCTGACGCGGACCACGATCGTAGAACCTGACCGGGGCCGACGTTCTGGCAAATGGACGACCGATCGCGGGAACAGGAGACGACAGTTTGGATGCCCGGGCAAGCTAATAACATGGGCAGCATAAGCGGCCAATAAATTTTGGCGCCTGAACCGCAATGAAGGGACACCTGCCTCCACAAGTATGCTGTCCACAGGGCTGGTCCGGAAAGCACCAGTGGGAAGGCGTATGCCGCTGTGTAGGATTTGGTCCAGTAACCGCAGCGCAGATGGGGATGCTGAGCCATAAGCCAGGCTCCCATAATCCAGACGAGACTGGATTAACGCCTGGTGGAGCTGTAAAAGGGTAGATCGGTCGGCGCCCCAGCGGGTGTGGCTCAAGCATCTCAGAGCATTTAGATGCCGCCAACACGCCTGTTTAAGCTGCCGAATGTGAGGCAGCCAAGTCAGCCGGGCATCAAAAACTACACCCAAAAACCTGTGGGTCTCCACCACAGCAAGGAGTTCGTCGGCAAGATAAAGCCGCGGCTCAGGATGAACTGTTCGGCGCCGGCAGAAATGCGGGTCTTGCCAGCCGAAAACTGAAAACCATGCGCTACAACCCAAGACTGTGCCTTGCGGATAGCACCCTGTGGCTGACGTTCAACAGCTGCAATACCAGTAGAGCTGTAGTAAAGGCAGAAGTCGTCAGCATACAGGGAAGCGGAGACAGAATTTCCCACCACTGCAGCGAGCCCGTTCATTGCGATTAAAAACAGACAGACACTGAGGACAGATCCCTGTGGTACCCCGTTCTCCTGGACTCGGGAGGAACTATGAGAGGCCGCAACTTGCACGCGGAAGGTACGATACGACCGAAAATTTCGGATAAAGATCGGCAGAGGACCCCGAAGACCCCATCCATGAAGCGTATAAAGTATGTGATGAAGCCATGTCGTATCGTATGCCTTTCGCATGTCGAAAAAGACAGCGACCAGGTGCTGACGGCGGGCAAAGGCAGTACGGATGGCGGACTCCAGACTCACCAGATTTTCTGTGGCGGAGCGGCCTTTACGGAACCCACCCTGAGACGGAGCCAGAAGGCCCCGAGACTCCAGTACCCAATTCAAGCGCCGGCACAACAAGCGTTCCCCCCCTGCGGGTCCGGGGATTAGACTAGGCCCGAGGTATTCCTGCCTGTCGTAAGAGGCGACTAAAAGGAGTCCATCCCCCTCACGGGGGTAGTTAGCGCCTGCGTCCGGAGACGGACGGTTTCACGACCTATAATCGTGGTCTTTTTGGTTTTTCCTTCTCGTTTCTTCCTTCCTTTTGTTGGTTCCTTTCTTTGCTCTTCTCCACTTCACTGTCTTCCTTACTTTTTCCCTTGACTTCTCCTTGCCTTCTCATTGCCTTCTTCTCCTTGCCTTCTCATTGCCTTCTTCTCCTTGCCTTCTCCTTGCCTCCTTCTCCTTGCTTTCTCATTGCCTTCTTCTCCTTGCCTTCTCTGGTCTCCGCCTCGGCGTTTGAGACAGTCTGTCCTCTTTCTCCCTCTCTCTTCTTTTTCCTCTTCTTCCTTCCTCCCTGTGCGTGTCTGAAGGCCGACCCACGCGTTCGCACGCGTAGCCGGTGACGGGGTAACGCGTAAGTCCCCGCCCTGGGTAGACATGTAAGGCACGCGCGTACCCCCTGGTAAAGGCCAGGCCCGGGGAGGGGTGATTGCCTGAGCTGATACCTTCTGACCATGCCGATTGGTCCCTCCGTCTGTTTCTCGGGAGGTGTGACCTGAGGTGTAAACATTCACCTAAGGCGGGAGTGCCCTCTGAGAGGGTCCCCACAAGGAAGGAGCGCGCCATCGGAGACGCTGGCAATCATGGGGGATTCCTCCGCAATGGATTCTACTCCATCGCTTTCGACTTCGACCCACAAACGGAAACGTGACCAGCCAACAGTGACAAAAATACTACCGCCTGCCCCACAGTTCCTCGTAGTTTCTCGATCTGAGGACGGAAAGGATTTTTCCTCTGTCAACCCTTTCGTTATCCAGAAGGGCGTAGATGCCATAGCCGGATCTGTCAAATCTTGTACCAGGTTGCGTAACGGTACCTTATTACTAGAAACTGAGAGCGCCTTTCAGGCACAAAAACTGCTTCGGGCCACACTCCTGTACACATTCCCTGTCCGGGTGGAGGCTCACCGAACTTTGAATTCGTCTCGTGGTGTGGTCTACACTAGATCCCTCGACGGTTTGACTGACGAGGAGATTCAATCTTTCCTCGCTGAGCAGGGCGTGACGGCTGTCCATCGGGTCATGAAAAAGGTCAACAATGACCTTGTACCGACCCGGACACTTTTCTTAACCTTCGATAGTGTTAAGCTGCCATCGCGCATCAAGGCGGGCTACGAGGTTATTTCTGTTCGCCCCTATGTCCCGACACCTACGCGCTGCTACCAGTGTCAGCGTTTCAATCACACTCGACAGTCTTGTTCCAATGCGGCTAAATGTGTCACTTGTGGCAGGGATGCCCATGAGGGTGACTGTCCACCTCCGTCTCCTCGTTGTGTGAACTGTCAGGGTGACCATGCCGCATCCTCCCGCGACTGTCCTGTCTATAAGGAAGAACGCTGTATCCAGGAAATTCGAGTCAAAGAGAAAGTGTCCACCTCGGCTGCTCGCAAGCTATTGGCTAGTAGGAAGCCCACGCTGCTCCCAGCGGGGAAATACAGCACTGTCCTCGCCTCTCCTCGGACTACCCGGGAGGTAGCAACCCAGACATGCGATCTGACCTTCAGCACCACGGTCGTCCGTTCGGCCAGTGCTAAGATCGCGAGGTCGACGTCTCCTCTTCGTCCCATCACCCCACAGACACCAGCCCCTTCATCAGCTTCTGCTAAGACGAAGACCCAGAAGTCAGATGCACGGGCCTTCAAGAAGGAACCGTCCCGTGCAGACTTCCTACGTACCTCGACCTCCCAGCCTTCGTCCGGTACTTCCAACAAACGACCATCCAAGAAGGCTAATAGGAAGCACAGTTCTCCTTCTCCGCCACGGCGCATTTCTTCTCCTGCGCCACCCAGCGGTTGCCGCCCCAGGCCGTCATCCCTTTCGCCTGGCCGCACCACTGGTAGCCGAACATCTGGCCGTTCACCGGCGGAGGAAGCTCCCCCTCCCGGCCATCTTCCCAAGATGGCCGATGAACCTATAGAACCAATGGACGATGACTGTCCGCCTACTGATAGCGGCGGCAGTGCTCGCTCGAAGCCAGGCCCTCAGCGGCCTTCGAGGTGACCCCTTCTCTCATCTTCCTTTTCTTCCGATGGCACTTATTAACTGGAATATTCGCAGCGTTCGCTCCAACCGAGAGGACTTGAAGTTGCTGCTCCGCTCGCATCGTCCGCTCGTCGTAGCCCTCCAGGAAACGAAGCTACGCCCATGCGATCAAATTGCCTTGGCACACTACACCTCTGTGCGTTTTGACCTACCCCCTGTGGTAGGTATCCCAGCTCATGGAGGGGTTATGTTGCTGGTCCGGGATGATATTTACTACGATCCCATCACGTTGCACACCGGCCTGCAGGCAGTTGCCATCCGCATTACTCTCCCCACTTTTACGTTTTCCTTTTGTACCGTTTACGCTCCATCGTCATCTGCCGTTACCAGGGCAGACATGACGCAACTTGTTGCTCAGCTACCTGCACCATTTTTGTTAACTGGAGACTTCAATGCCCACCATCCTCTTTGGGGCTCTCCAGCATCCTGCCCGAGGGGCTCCTTGTTAGCAGACCTTTTCAACCAGCTCAATCTTGTCTGCCTCAATACTGGCGCCCCTACTTTTCTTTCGGACACATCTCATACCTATTCCCATTTAGACCTCTCTATATGTACTCCCCAACTTGCACGCTGGTTTGAGTGGTATGCCCTTGCTGATACGTATTCGAGCGACCACTTCCCGTGTATTATCCATCTCCTGCAGCATACTCCCTCTCCGTGCTCCTCTCGTTGGACCATCTCCAAGGCAGACTGGGGGCTCTTCTCTTCCAGGGCGACCTTTCAGGATCAAACCTTCACAAGCTGCGATCGTCAGGTCGCACACCTCACGGAAGTCATTCTCGCTGCTGCTGAATATTCCATCCCTCACCCTACCTCTTCTCCACGTCGCGTACCGGTCCCCTGGTGGACCGCAGCATGTAGGGACGCTATACGTGCTCGTCGACGTGCTTTACGCACCTTTCAACGCCACCCTACAGTGGCGAATTGTATTAATTATAAACGATTACGTGCTCAGTGTCGTCGTATTATTAAAGAAAGCAAGAAAGCCAGCTGGGCTGCTTTCACCAGCACCTTCAACAGTTCTACTCCTTCTTCTGTTGTCTGGGGTAGCCTGCGCCGGCTATCTGGCACTAAGGTCCACTCCCCAATTTCTGGCTTGAAGGTCGCGAATGAAGTCCTTGTGGCCCCTGAGGCTGTCTCCAATGCCTTCGGCCGCTTTTTCGCCGAGGTTTCGAGCTCCGCTCATTACCACCCTGCCTTCCTCCCCCGCAAACAGGCCGAGGAGGCTAGGCCACGTGACTTCCGCTCCTCGAATTGTGAAAGTTATAATGCCCCATTCACCATGCGGGAACTCGAAACCGCACTTGGCCGATCACGGTCCTCCGCTCCAGGGCCTGATTCTATTCATATTCAGATGCTGAAGAACCTTTCTCCTGCGGGTAAAGGTTTTCTTCTTCGTACATACAATCGCATCTGGATTGAGGGACATGTTCCCGCATGCTGGCGCGAGTCTATTGTTGTCCCGATTCCTAAGCCGGGGAAGGACAAGCACTTGCCTTCCAGTTATCGACCTATCTCGCTTACCAGCTGTGTCTGTAAAGTGATGGAGCGAATGGTTAACTCTCGATTGGTTTGGCTGCTCGAGTCTCGACGCCTACTTACCAATGTACAATGTGGATTTCGAAGGCGCCGCTCTGCTGTCGACCATCTGGTTACCTTGTCGACCTTCATCATGAATAACTTCTTGCGGAAGCGCCCGACCGCGGCTGTGTTCTTTGATTTGGAGAAGGCTTACGACACCTGTTGGAGGGCGGGCATTCTCCGCACCATGCATACGTGGGGCTTTCGCGGTCGCCTCCCTCTTTTTATTCGTTCCTTTTTAATGGATCGACAGTTTCGGGTACGTGTGGGTTCTGTCCTGTCCGACACCTTTCGCCAGGAGAATGGGGTGCCACAGGGCTCAGTTTTGAGCGTCGCTCTCTTCGCCATCGCGATCAATCCAATAATGGATTGCCTCCCAGCTGATGTATCAGGCTCCCTTTTCGTGGACGATTTTACCATCTATTGCAGCGCGCAGTGTCCACGTGTCTTGGAGCGCTGTCTTCAGCGTTCTCTTGACCGTCTTTACACCTGGAGTGTCGCCAATGGCTTCCGTTTTTCTGCCGAGAAGACGGTCTGTATTAACTTCTGGCGCTACAAAGAGTTTCTCCCACCGTCCTTACGACTCGGTCCCGTTGCTCTCCCACTCGTGGAGACAATCAAATTTTTAGGCCTTACCTTTGACAGGAAACTTAGCTGGTCTCCACATGTGTCATATTTGGCCGCCCGTTGTACCCGTTCTTTAAATGTCCTCCGTGTTCTCAGTGGTATGTCGTGGGGAGCGGATCGAACCGTCCTACTTCGTCTATATCGGTCGATCGTCCGCTCCAAGCTGGATTATGGGAGCTTCGTATACTCCTCTGCACGGCCATCCATCTTACGCCGCCTCAACTCCATACAACATCGGGGTTTACGACTTGCGATCGGAGCATTTTATACCAGTCCCGTAGAGAGTCTTCATGCTGACGCTGGCGAATTGCCACTCACCTACCGGCGCGATATACTGCTTTGTCGGTATGCCTGTCGGCTACTGTCAATGCCCGACCATCCTTCTTATCGTTCCTTTTTTGACGACTCTCTTGACCTTCAATACGGGTTGTATGTCTCTGCCTTGCTACCCCCTGGAGTTCGCTTTCGTCGCCTCCTTCAACACCTTCATTTTTCACTCCCTGCAACCTTTCGAGTGGGCGAGAGCCGCACGCCTCCTTGGCTCCAGGCTCAGGTCCGCGTTCACCTCGCCCTCAGCTCGCTCCCAAAAGAGGTCACCCCCGGTTCGGTCTACCACTCCCGTTTTTTGGAACTTCGTTCGAAGTTCAACAACATGACTTTCATTTATACAGATGGCTCTAAGACCAATGACGGGGTCGGGTGTTCCTTTATTGTCGGGGCACAAAGTTTCCAATACCGGCTCCATGGCCATTGTTCGGTCTTCACAGCTGAGCTCTTTGCCCTCTACCAGGCTGTTCTGTACATCTGCCGCCACCGACATTCTGCTTATGTCATCTGCTCAGATTCCCTGAGCGCCATCCAGAGCCTCAGTGATCCGTACCCGGTTCACCCTTTCGTACACCGGATCCAACGCTCTCTTCAGCAGCTGGTGGACGTCGGTACGCCGGTTAGCTTTATGTGGGTTCCTGGCCATGTCGGTATCCCTGGGAACGAAGCTGCAGATGCCGCGGCCAAGGCTGCGGTCCTCCAGCCTCGGACAGCTTCTTGTTGTGTCCCTTCGTCCGATTTTAGCAGGGTCATTTGTCGGCGCGTTGTGTCGCTGTGGCATGCCGATTGGGCTGCACTTACCGACAACAAGCTTCGGGCCTTAAAACCTCTTCCCGTGGCTTGGACGTCCTCCTCACGCCCTTCTCGGCGGGAGGAGGTCGTTTTAGCAAGGTTAAGAATTGGACACTGCCGGTTCAGCCATCGCCATCTGCTGACGGCTGCGCCGGCGCCGTTCTGCCCATGTGGGCACTTGCTGACAGTTCGTCACATTTTAATGTCCTGTCCCAATCTTAAAACACTGCGCCTCGATCTTAACCTGCCTACTACTTTAGATGCCATTTTAGCGGATGACCCACGAGCAGCTGCTCGTGTTCTTTGTTTTATCAATTTGACAAACCTCGCTAAGGACGTTTGATGTTTTTTAATCCTATGCCTGTCAGTCTGTCTTTTATTGTGTTTTCCCTTTTAGTTGTTGTTGTCAACTTGTGCCTCGCGGTGCATTCTTAGAGTAGTCAGGGCGCTAATGACCATTGAAGTTGTGCGCCCGAAAACCACAAAAAAAAAAAAAAAAAAAAAAAAAAAACAACAAGCGTTCGAGAAGCTTGCAAAGAACGTTGGTGAGGCTAATGGGGCGGTAGCTGTCCATTTCCAAAGGGCTCTTGCCCGGTTTCAAAACGGGGATGACAATGCTCTCCCGCCACTGCGACGGAAACTCACCCTCGACCCAGAGACGGTTGTACAGGTCGAGGAGGCGTCGCTTGCAGTCCACTGAAAGGTGTTTCAGCATCTGACAGTGGATGCTATCTGGCCCGGGAGCGGTATCAGGGTAAGCAGCAAGGGCACTGTAAAATTCCCACTCACTGAATGGAGCATTGTAGGATTCAAAATGGTGGGTACGAAAAGAAAGGCTCCGACGTTCCATCCGCTCTTTAATGGAGCGGAAGGCCTGGGGGTAATTCGCAGAAGCGGAACTCGGAGCAAAATGCTCTGCTAAGTGGTTTGCAATGACGTCGGTGTCAGTACAAACTGGTCCATTCAGTGAGAGCGCAGGGACGCTGACAGGTGTCAGATGGCCGTAGACGCGTCGAATCTTAGCCCAGACCTGCGATGGTGTGACATGGAGGCCAATGGTGGACACATACCGCTCCCAGCACTCCTGCTTGCTTTGGCGGATAAGGCGGCGGGCCCGCGCACGCAGCCATTTGAAGGTGATCAGGTGTTCAATGCAGGGATGTCGCTTGTGACGCTGTAGCGCCCGCCGGCGATCTGTAATCGCTGCAGCGATCTCAGGCGACCACCAAGGCACAGTCCGCCGCCGAGGGGACCCAGAGGAGCGATAAATGGCAGATTCGGCGGCAGTAACGATGCCGGTGGTGACCGATTGAACCACCGCATCAATGTCATCACTAGAGAGAGGCTCAATAGCGGCAGTTGAGGAGAACAAGTCCCAGTCAGCCTTATGCATAGCCCACCTGCAACGGCGCAGAGAAGACTGACGCTGTGGCAGTGACAGAAAGATCGGAAAGTGGTCACTACCACACAGGTCGTCATGCACTCTCCATTGGACAGACGGTAAGAGGCTAGGGCTGCAGATCGAAAGGTCGATGGTGGAGTACGTGCCATGCGCCACGCTAAAGTGTGTGGAGGAACCATCATTTAAAAGCGAAAGATCGAGCTGTGCTAATAAATGCTCAATGCTGGCGCCTCGACCTGTGGCCACTGACCTACCCCACAGAGGGTTATGGGCGTTGAAGTCGCCCAGTAACAATAAAGGTGGCGGCAATTGGTCTATCAGTGCAGCCAGGACATGCTGCGCGACGGCACCATCCGGTGGAAGGTAAAGACTGCAGACGGTAACAGCCTGTGGCGTCCACACCCGTACAGCGACAGCCTCTAAAGTTGTTTGTAGAGGTACAAATTCGCTGTGAAGAGAGTTAAGGACATATATGCAGACGCCACCAGACACCCTTTCATAAGCTGCCCAGTTCTTATAATAACCCCGATAGCCATGTAGGGCGGGGGTTCGCATTGCTGGAAACCAAGTTTCCTGAAGAGCAATGCAGAAGAAAGGGTGAAGGCTGATAAGTTGGCGGAGCTCAGCTAGATGGTGGAAGAAACTGCTGCAGTTCCACTGGAGGATGGTATTGTCCATGTCTGGGAGAGGCGTGACGGGACTTAGAAGGCCGATTACGCCGCTGGGTCACCTGCTGCCTCCAATTGAGCACCGATGCTAGCGCTATCCATGGTGTCTGAGGGACCGGCGAGATCGAGGTCCTCAGCGGACGCCAGAATCTCCACCTCGTACTCAGATGCAGAGCTGGAAGGTTGCGGTGCGGTGGCTGCCACCGCGAGTTCCTTGGGTTTAGAGCTCTTCTTCTGGGATTTCTCACGCTGCTCTTTGGGTTTAATTGGATGGGAGGGCTTCACCGATTCAGTCTCCGGGACTGAGGAGACCTGCGGATTGTGGGCACTTACGCAACTGTCGGTCGTCACCCTTCCCGCTGGTGGAAACCGGCTTCTCACGCTCGCAAGGGGTCCCTTGGGTCCCTCCCTGACCAGAAGATGGTGGACACTTCTCCGGCTTAGAAGCGGGCACGGACGTCCCCGTTGGGTGGGATGGTGTTGCTCCTGAGGTAGGTGGTGCAGTAGCAACCCAGTGCGTAGAGCCCCCCACTGGCAAGGGGGCAGGAGGAGTTGTACTACTCGTCGATCCGCCCGGAAGTCGAGAAACTGATGGGGCTAGCACAGGTGTTGTAGCAGCAGTGTAGGAAGATGTCATTCTCACTGGATGTAATCGGTCGTATTTCCTTTTGGCCTCAGTATAGGTCAGTCGGTCCAGGGTCTTATATTCGATGATTTTGCGCTCTTTCTGGAAGATTCTGCAATCTGGCGAGCAAGGTGAATGTTGCTCCCCGCAGTTGACACAGATGGGAGGCGGGGCACATGGAGTATCGGAATGAGATGGCCATCCGCAATCTCGACATGTGAGGCTGGAAGTGCAGCGGGAAGACATATGGCCGAACTTCCAGCACTTGAAGCACCGCATTGGGGGAGGGATATAGGGCTTGACGTCACATCGGTAGACCATCACCTTGACCTTTTCCGGTAACGTATCACCCTCAAAGGCCAAGATGAAGGGACCGGTAGCAATCTGATTTTCCTTCGGACCCCGATGAACGCGCCGGACGAAATGTACACCTCGGCGCTCTAAGTTGGCGCGCAGCTCGTCATCAGACTGCAAAAGTAGGTCCTTATGGTAAATAGCTCCCTGGACCATATTTAAACTCTTATGGGGTGTGATCGTAACAGCAACATCCCCCAACTTGTCACAAGCAAGTAACCGTCGTGACTGGGCAGAGGATGCCGTTTGTATCAGGACCGATCCAGAGCGCATTTTGGACAAGCCCTCCGCCTCCCCAAACTTGTCCTCTAAATGCTCGACGAAGAACTGAGGCTTTGTGGAAAGAAAAGACTCCCCATCAGCTCTCGTGCAAACTAAGAATCGGGGCGAATAACTGCTACTGCCATCCTGAGATTTACGTTCCTCCCACGGTGTGGCCAGGGAGGGGAACATTTTCGGATCGTACTTCTGAGCGTTAAATTGAGCACTCGAACGCTTAGAGATGGGAATCTATTCCTTGGCATACGTGGGGAGTTAACGGCGCAGGCATCAGTAGAGCGATCCATTTGTTGTCAGGGGGCTACAACCAACAGGGTACATGGCGGCCCCACCACAACGGACTGGCTACCGTGCTGGATGTTAGGTAACATGTGTTCCATGGTCGCCGTCAGTGCAGAAAGAGGCACTGCACAGTGCAAGGTGTAATCAGCACGAAGGAACGTAGTCATGCCCAAGAGATGGAGAGCGGGCTGGACTGCAATTCAACGGCGAATAAGCTGGCGAAAGGTCTGATCCCAAGATGCACACAATGCACCAAGTAAGGCGCCCTTCCCCAATCGGCTCGCTCTTCGGAAAATTTTGAGAGATGGAGGTCAAACCCAACAGGGAACCATCACATAACGCCGAAACGTGTGAGACTCCTTGTAGTCGCCTCATACGACAGGCAGGAATACCGCGGGCCTATTCTAACCCCCGAATCCGCAGGGGGTAACTCCTGCACGGATAGGTCGTGCCGTGGAAAGCGCATCACCGACTCTGGCTGCGAAGTGCGTTGTCTGAGGTAGGCAGCAACGAGTTTGACGTATGGCCTGGAGATTCCTAATGCGTGGATCTTCCAAACGAGGCCCTGGTGCCACACGCTATCAAATGTCTTTGTCATGTCCAGAAGAACAGCACCACAGATCTCTCCGTTGTTGAAGGCCGTTGTGATGTATTCTGTCGCCCAAAGAATTTGCTGTGTTGTGGAGTGTCCTGACCAGAAGCCAAATTGCTCCGGAGGCAGGATTCGGCAGTGGTCCAGGATAGTGTGGAGCCGCTTCAGCAGGAGCCTTTCAAAGAGTTTGCTTAGGTGTGACAGCAAGCTGATTGGTCCGTAGCTGATGGGCAGTTGCCTGTTATTCCCAGGTTTCGAGACAGCCACCACGATTGAGTGCTTCCATGCCTCTGGGTACGTTGCCGTGGTAAAAATCCAATTGAAGATAGCCGCCAATCGTACTATGGCGGTCCACGGGAGTTGCCGTAACGTCCTTCCCGTGATGCCATCACAGCCGTGTGCTTTGTTGGTGTGCAATGCCCGGATGCCGTCTTCAACTTCAGCAGGTGTTACGGGAGGGATGTGGTCGTCATCTGCCCCATCTTCTTCGCGGAGGACGTCTGCAACTTCGATTTCTGCAACCCGCTGGGGGTCTACTCCGTCATCCAGTGGTCGGAAATTTGCTTCAAAAACGTCCGCCAGCATGTTTGCTTTATCTTCCGATCTATATGCTGTGCGGTTGTCCATCGTCAAAGGTGGGATCCGGCTCCTTCTGTTGGTAAAGAACCTGATCGAGTTGAAGGTCATAGGGTAGGGCGTAAATGATCGGAGCTTCGCAGCCCACTGTTGATTGCGATGTTCGATAATGGCCGCCCTTATGTCTCTCCGTAGTTGATTGATGCGCCGTTTAAGTTCTGTAGAACGCGTGAGACGCCACTCACGACAAAGTCTATTTCTGGTTCTTATGGAGTCCAAGATGTTCTGAGGCAGGCCCAGTGTTGGGAGATGAGGTGGCTTTGGAGGTGGTATGGTCAGGTTCAGTGTGTCTGTGATGGATGTGGTTAGCTGTTCGACAGAGGCCTCGTTGATTTCGGCATTGTGGTGTATGACGTCGATGGAGAAGGCGACACAGTCACGAAATCGATCCCAGTTGGTGAGCTTCAGGTTGAGGCGTCCTGTAGAGAGTTCCGGAGCAAACTGTAGCTGGAATAAGACCGGCAAGTGGTTGGAATTCATCCCGTGTATCACTTCCGCCGTCATGTATTGTGGAATGCCCTTTGTAATTGCCACATCTATTATGTCCGGTGTGCCATTAGACGGGTAGCAAGTCGGCTCTTCGGGGCCACAGACGTGTTCCTGAGCTGCTTCTATGGCCTGCAGGAGAAGGCGCCCGCTCATGTGCCTATTCAGCTAGTTCCATGCAGCGTGCTTGTTGTTCAGGTCACTTGCTATAAGGAACTTTCCTGGAATCCTTAACAGTGTTCTGGCGTCTTCAAGGTCGAGTAGGCGATGGGGGCTGTGGTATATCGCAACGAACGTCACTGAGCCAGTCCTGGTTTCCACGACGATTGCCGTTGCTTCTATGGTCCTCGTGGTGGGCACCTGCACTTTATAATGTCGGATGGAGCGACGTATATATATTGCAGTGCCACCCCCGTGAGTAAGTCTGTCTGTGCGGTAGCAACAGTAGTTGGCTATGTTGCTTCTGATCCCCGGCTTTATGAATGTCTCGCTTACGAGACAGACGTCGATATAATGATCGATAAGAAATTGCTGGAGTTCGGCGACATCATGAGTAAGGTTGTCGGCATTGTACTCGAGGATGCGAAGGTCTTCCAGATGAAGGTCTCTAGGCATGATGGACGGTGGCTTCTCAGATTGCCTGGATGGCTCTGCTAATCGACCTGTCAACAGTGGCGACGATGGTAGCTGGAAGTTGGGCAAACGTCCTGGTGACCTCTGCCACTGACGACGCGATTGTCGTCAATAACGTAATTAAGTCCTCCAGTCTGCGAAGGTTGTGGTGCTGGAGGAGTCGACTGGCTTGAGGGTGGCGGTGCTGCTGGTCTGGGTGGGGCAGTCGACGTGGTCGAAGGCGGCTACGTCTGCTGCATGGCTTCTGTAGCAGTTTGTCGTGAGCGAAGTCGAGCGGCTCTCCTCTCTATCAGCGTGGGCCACGCCTGTAGGCTTCGGCGGAGCAGGGGAAAGGCCTCGCTGGCGTCGTCTCTCTTCTTTGTGCCGGGCACAGGAGCGGAAGTTAGCAGGATGGCTACCACTGCAGAAGCCACATGCGGCGGGTTGGTCGCGGCCCCTTGTGCTCTGTCGGCTGTCGTGGTTCCCGCCGCACTTGACGCATAGCCAAGGCATGGTGCAGAGGTGGGCAACGTTGCGGAAGTCCTGGCACCGGAAAAACCGAACCGGCCCCCTCGACTTCCGAAGCTTCTCAACTTTAATGTCCAAATCGTACAATCTGGTCAGCTCAAATATTTTCCTGTGAGCCGGCGTGTCGGGGAGTATGACGACTCTGTGGCCCGTCTTCTCATTAGTGCCCGGCATGCGGTGGTGGTCGACTACCGATGCTGCAAACCCGGCGTCTTCGAGGGCGAGTTTCAATTCTTCATTTGGCAGCCACGGCGGGATGCGTCGGATTAGCGTCTTCAAGGTCGGAGGTCGTACAGTTTGAAACCTGTACATCGGGACGCCCCTCCTCCCGAGCTCGTCGTGAACATTCACGTAGTCGTCAGTCGAGTTGAGATGCAATTTCAGTGTGTCGTCGTTTCCAGCTTGGCGCACGGTAAACGGCTGCGTACACGTTGCATGCAGCCAATTTCGGAAGTGAGTGTAAGATTCCTTATACGTCAGTACTATCGGTGGGATTCGTCGAGTCGTAGCTGGCGGTGGTGCACGGCCTCCTTCATTCTGGACCGGCGATGGTGGTGCGCCGTCCTGTTGCTGCTGTGGTGCGTTAACAGCACGCTGTTTCGCGTCCCTCTGTTGCTCTTAGAGTGAACGGCCAGCTGCTTCTAGTGACGCCCCCTCCCCCTGCAGGGACTGGTAGCCGTTGCTCACGTCCAGTTCTCTCGCGACAACTGTAAGGTTTTCCGCGCGGGCCTGCTTTTTCGGCGGTGGCTGCTCGAATCCCTCTTCTGTTGCGTCGCGGCGCGATGCGTGACGTATAGAAGATCTGTCTCGTCTGCTTCGTCGGTACAGCGCGCACTGTCTCCTGTCTTCTCGGTCGTCCTCCGCAGTGGCGGCGCTCGAGTCCGAAGTGTAGTCCATATCGGTGTCCAGGATCGGCTCCGCGGTCGAGGTACTATTTCTTCCCTGTTCCGCGGGTTGGTTCGTCGTAGTTGCGCCGGCTGATGGCGGGGCGACCGGCAGGGCAGGCCCTTGGTGTAGCAAGAGCTCCAGTCCACTAACTTCATCAAGTGGGAGAAATGTAGCCTTTACCCGAAGGCATTTACTACACCATCTGAGGGTAGGAAAAGGTAAACGGCAGGATTTTCTTTGTCATCTAAGGATGTGGGGTTTGGAATGGACTATCTGGGGAAACTGAAGGTTCGGAATGTTGCAACCGCCGTCGTTATCGATGGAGCAGCGCAACGGGCCTCTGATAGAGGTCACGGTCATCCATAGGCGCCCCAAAGGTCCTGATAACAGTATTATCAGAAGCAGCAGCTTTGTCATACATCTTGCGGGCGATGGCCTGAAAGTGGGCGAGTACTTCCTGTTATTGGGCAGCTTCGTGGAGATATCGCACCGGGAACTGCGGATGGACGTGGAAAATCCTGCGAAAAGCCTTATTATACTGCGCTTGCAGGCGATGGAGGTGTCGGTGCGCCGCATTTCCCCAAGCAGCACAGGCATAGTCCATAACAGGACGTACAAACATCCCATTATTGACAGAGAGCGCCGAGTGCTCGTTTAGCAGGGGATAAAGCGCCCCCAGCCGCTGCTCAACCTTCCGGCAAACCTCTAGCACCTGCTGCTGCCAGATGAGTTGGCGATCCATGACAACCCCGAGATAAGTGGCTGTCGGCGTCCAGGGGATGACCTCGCCGAATAACCGTAGTTGCTGATCGTGTGGCGCGGTCCTCTTGCGCGCGAAGACCACGGCGTGGCTCTTCTGAGCGTTGAACCGTACACGCCAGAGAGTCGCCCATGCTTCGAGGGCGGCGCACGCATCCTGGAGACGGCGATACAAGGCCTGGGGCCACCGGCTGCGGGTGAAGATCGCCGTATCATCGGCGTATATCGCGCGCTCCACCCGGGGAGAGGTAGGAAGATTCGCCGTATAGAAAGAGTACAGGGTCGGACCGAGGACCGAGCCCTGCGGGACGCCGGCGGCAATAGGTCGGAGCGTCGAAGTCGTGTCATCAGTGCGGACCACAAAGGTGCGCCCCCGCAGATAGCTAGCCATCAGGCGCATGAGGGACCGCGGAAATTCATGCATATGTAGCTTCCACAGCAGCCCGGAATGCCATACGCTGTCGAAAGCCTTGGTGACATCAAGGAAAATGGCGCCACTATACTCCTGATTGTTGAAGGCCGTGGTAATCGCTTCAACAACGCGGACGAGCTGCTTCGTAGAGGAGTGGTCACCCCAGAATCCAAACTGCTCCGGAGGCAACAGGCGACGACGGTCCATAATGATATTCAGCCGGTGAAGGAGGAGCCGCTCGAAAATCTTGCTCAGCTGCGAAAGCCAGCTGATGGACCGATAGTTGTTGAGATTCTTCCTGCCCTTACTTGGCTTGGGTATGGCGACGACAACAGCGTGCTTCCAGGCAGTCGGATAGGTGAGTCACCAGAATGGCAGTGAAGAGGCGGGCCAGATATGCATAAGTTGCAGGAGGCAGTTCCTTGAGCGCCTTCCCAGGGACGTCGTCGGCACCAGGAGCCTTGTTAGCGTCCATCGCCCGGATGCAGGAGGTCACCTCATCGGTGGTGAAGACCGGAAGATGATCGTCGTCATGGCGGTCGTCAGACAGGTAAGCCTCGAGGCCACAGTCCACATCACGAACGAACTGGGCGTCCACAGGGTCTTCGAGAGGGACGAAGTTCGCCTGGAAGACATCAGCCTTATCCGCAGGTGTATAGGCGACACCAGTCGGCTAGTCCAGAGGGGGCAGAGCGTGCTTCCGCTTGGTAAAGAAGCGCAGCGCGTCCCACGCGGTGGCATCCGGAGTAAACGACGCTAGCTTCTGAGTCCACTGCTCGTTCGTGTGAGCGCTGATGGCGCCCTTAATGTCACGGCGGAGGAGATTGACGCGCCGCTTCAGGAGGGGGTCGCGAGTAATGCGCCATTCCTTGCTGAGACGATTCCTCACACGGATAAGATCCAAGATGTCTGTGGTGTCACAGCCAGACACCACAGTTGCTAGGTGGTAGCTTTAAATCGGCCGCGGTCCATTAGTACATGTCGGACCCGCGTGTCGCCACTGTCAGTTATCGCAGACCGAGCGCCACCACACGGCAGGTCTAGAGAGACGTACTAGCACTCGCCCCAGTTGTACGGACGACTTAGCTAGCGATGCACACTGACGAAGCCTCGCTCATTTGCAGAGCAGATAGTTAGAATAGCCTTCAGCTAAGTCCATGGCTACGACCTAGCAAGGCGCCATTAGTCTTACATTGCATGAATCTACAGAGTCTCACTTGTATCGTGAAGAGTGATGTACAACAATGATGGATTAAAGTTAAGTATTCCAGAAGCTACATACTTTTCTTTATAGCATTCATTACGTATCCTGTTTCAGACCTCACGCCCATCTGCGTGAGCTTAGCGCGTGCCTTTCGGCTACTTCAGAGTGGCGTGGCTGTCTTGTTACGCCACAACAATGTCTGCCGGGAGTCCCGGGCGCCGGGGAAGCGTGCCCCAGGACGGCGGTGTGGATTGCAGCAGCGCTGAGTGGACGGCATCGGCGAAGGCAGTGACGTCAGCATCGACGTCGTGGATGTCGGCGTCAAGACGGGGCCGCAGACGGGCGAGGACATCCGCACGGTAGGCAGTCCAATATGTGTGCCGAAGATTAAGGCGAGGCGAGGTGACGGCGGGATCAACAGCAAGATTGAAGAGTACTGGCAGATGGTTGGAGTTCAACTCATGAACGACGTCAGCCGTCATGAATTGATGCAAGCATTTGGTAATGGCGAAGTTAAGGACATCCGGCGTGCCCCGGGGCGGGTAGCAGTTAGGTTCTTCAGGGCCGCAAGTGTAAGCACCAACCATGTCGATGACTTGATGAAACTGGCGGCCGCTGTGGGTGGTGTGCAGGGAATTCCATGCCGCATGTTTGGCGTTAAAGTCGCCAGCCAAAAAGAGCTTCCCCGGGAAATGTAGCAGTGCATAGGCGTCGTCGAAGTCCAGCAGGTATCGAGGAGGACGGTAGATGGAGACGAAGGTGACCACCCCCGTTGAGGTCACCACGGCCACAGCTGTCGCCTCCATCTGTCGTAACGGTGGTGTAGGTACGACATAGTTGCGGATGGTCCGCTTGATGTAGATCGCGGTGCCGCCTCCGCAGGTGGGTCGGTCATTGCGATAGCACTTGTAGTTGGAGATGTTGGCCTGTAGACCTGCCTTCAGGTGTGTCTCCGTCACGAGAAAGATGTCGACGTTGAGAGCTTCAAGGAAGTGCTTAACTTCCAGGAGATCGCGGAAAAGTCCATCGGCATTGTATGTTGAAATACGGAGTGCCTCGAAGCATCGCACCCTATCCATGATGATGGGGAGCGTCACTGGTGCTGTGAAGAACGCTTCTGATCAACGATTCCACGGTGGCAGCATGAGTAGCGGGCAGCGTCTGGATGGCTCGGCTCATTTCGGTGACCGCCGTCGTCATGGTTTGGAGTAAGGCGAAAAAGTCGTGGGAGTCGACACTCAGCTGCTGGCCGTCCTGCGGAGTGTGGTCGCACGGCCATCTTTTGCGTCAGGAGGATCCCCCCCTGTGTCGGTGTGGGTCCCGGCTGACGATGCCTCCATGGCTGACAATGTTTAACATTTTATCCGTGGTAGTCCTTTTTATGGTTACATTTAGGGGGGGTCCTGCACCTTTCCGTTTCTGTGTCTTTTGTCCTCGTGTCTCTCATATTTGGTTGCAGCTTTTAGTGTGTCGTCGGATGGTTGACTTTCCCCCCCCCTTTTTTTTTTTTTGTTCTCGTGGTCAGTCAACCGGTTTCCGGCCGTCTTCTTTTCTTCTGTTTCTTTCTGTCTGGTGTTTGTCTGTACTCTTCTTGTCTTTAGTGTTCGCTGCTGCATTTGTGTTCTTTTAGTGCCTGGGGGGGAGTCTCCTTCCCCTTGGGGTTTTACCTGCTTCGTGACTCTGTCTCGCCGTCTGCATTTTGCTATGAGTTCCGCTTCTGCGAATTACCCCCTGGCCTTCCGCTCCATTAAAGAGCGGATGGAACGTCGGAGCCTTTCGTTTCGCACCCACAATCCAGAATCTTACAATGTTCCATTTAGTGAGTGGGAATATCGCAGTGCTCTAGCCGCTTGCCCTGATACCGCTCCTGGGGCAGATGGCATCCACTGTCAGCTGCTGAAACACCTTTCAGTGGACTGCCAGCGACGGCTCCTCGACATTTACAACCGCATTTGGGTCGAGGGTGAGTTTCCGTCGCAATGGCGGGAAGGTATTGTTATCCCCATTCTCAAACCTGGGAAGAACCTTTTGTAGGTGGACAGCTACCGTCCCATTAGCCTCACCAACGTTCTTTGCAAGTTGCTTGAACGGATGGTGAGCCGGCGTTTGAACTGGGTACTGGAGTCATAGGGCCTTCTGACTTCATCTCAGGGTGGGTTCTGTAAAGGCCGTTCCGCCGGCGACAATCTGGTGAGCCTGGAGTCGGCCATCCGCACTGCCCGCCGTCAGCACCTGGTCGCTGTCTTTTTCGAAATGCGGAACGCGTACGATACGACATGGCGCCATCACATCCTTTCTACGCCTCATGGACGGGGTCTTGGGGGCCCTCTGCCGATCTTTATCCGCAATTTTCTGTCGTATCCTACCTTACGCGTGCAAGTCGCGGCCTCCCATAGTTCCTCCAGAGTCCAGGAGAACGGTGTGCCACAGGGTTCTGTTTTAAGTGTCTGCCTGCTTTTAATAGCAATTAAAGGGCTCGCTGCGGCCGTGGGAAATTCTGTCTCCGCTTCCCTGTATGCTGACGACTTCTGCCTATATTACAGCTCTACTGGCATTGCAGCTGCTGAACGTCAGCTACAGGGCGCTATCCGCAAGGCGCAGTCTTGGGCTGTAGCGCATGGCTTTCAGTTTTCGGCTGCCAAGACCCGCGTTATGCATTTCTTCCGGCGCCGAACAGTCCATCCTGAGACGCAGCTTTATCTTGTCGACGAACACCTTGCTGTGGTGGAGACCCACAGGTTTTTGGGGGTAGTTTTTGATGCCCGGTTGACTTGGCTCCCTCTTTTCCGGCAGCTTAAACAGACCTGTTGGCGGCATCTAAACGCTCTGAGATGCTTGAGCCACACCAGCTGGGACGCCGACCGATCTACCCCTGTTACGGCTCTACCAGGCGTTAATCCAGTCCCGTATGGATTATGGGAGCCTGGCTTATGGCTCAGCATCCCCATCTGCGTCGCAGGTGCTGGACCCAATACTACACAGCGGAATACGACTGGTCAATGGTTCCTTTCGGACCAGCCCTGTGGGCAGCGTACTTTTGGAGGCTGGTGTCCCTCCATTGCGATTGAGGCGCTATCATTTACTGGCCGCTTATGCTGCCCATGTTTTTAGCTTGCCCGGGCATCCAAATTATCGTGTCCTGTTCCTGCGGTCAGTCGTTCATCTGCGAGAACGTCGGCCCCCGTCGGTTGTCCGATCGCCGTACGCGTCAAAGAGCTTCTCTCTGGGCTTGGTTTTTTCCCCGTTCCACCTCCTTTCCGGGCACCTCTGCATACACCCCCGAGGTGTGTGCCTCGCCCTTGCATTCGGCTCGAATTGGCATGGGGCCCGAAGGACTCAGTCCCTCCGGAGGCCTTCCGACGCCGCTTTTATTCCATCCTCGCCACGTATCAGGGCTCTGGCGTTGTTTACACTGACGGCTCGATGGTTGCTGGTCGTGTCGGCTATGCTCTGACTCTAGGGGACCACTATGAACAACATTCATTGCCAGCTGGCTGCAGCGTTTTTACTGCTGAGCTGGTCGCCATGTTTCGTGCCCTAAAGTATATCCACTCCTGCTCAGGTGAGTCCTTCGACATCTGTAGCGATTTCCTGAGCGGTTTACGAGCTCTCGACCAGTGTTTCCCTCTTTCTCGTCTGGTGATGGCTATCCATGAGTCCCTGCATACTCTTGCCCGTTGCGGCTGTTCTGTGGTCTTTGTGTGGAACCCCGGTCATGTCGGTATCCCGGGCAATGAGAGTGTTGACCGCCTGGCCACCAGTGAACCCATCCTGGACAATGGCCTCCCGGAGACTGATTTGCAGGCAGTCTTACACCTCGAAGTTCTCTCGCTTTGGGACACTGAATGGCGCAATCTGCCCACGCCAAACAAACTCCGTTCTTTCAAGGCGACGACGCGTGTGTGGCAGTCATCCATGCGAGCCACTCGCAGAGATTCAGTTGTTCTTTGTCGGCTCCGCATTGGCCACACCCGACTGACACACAGTTTTTTATTGCGTCGTGAGAACCCGCCACTCTGTCGCTGCGGGGCGGTTTTGACGGTGGTGCACATTTTATTAACTTGTCTGCTTTTAGCAGTGCTCATCCCCCTGCGGGTTCGGGGGTTAGAATAGGCCCGCGGTATTCCTGCCTGTCGTAAGAGGCGACTAAAAGGAGTCTCACTTGTTTCGGCATTATGTGATGGTCCCCTCTCGGGTTTGACCTCCATCTTTCCAAATTATTCCGAAGAGCGATCCAATTGGGGAAGGGCGCCTTACATGGTGCACTGTATCTGTCGTGCATTGAGACCTTTAGCCGGCTTTTTCGTCGTTGCAATCGTGTCCCGCTCGTTTTCCATCTCTTGGGTGAGGATACGTGCCTGGGTGCGATTCCCACGCTGCACTATGCAGTGTTTCTTTCCACTGTGACGACAACGTTGGACAGTTTTGCACCTAAGATCCAGCACGGTAGCCAGTCCGTTGTGGTGGGGCCGCCATGTACCCTCTTGGTTGTAGCCCCCTGACAACACAGGGATCGCTCTACTGATGCCTGCGCCGTTAACTCCCCATGTATGCCAAGGAGTAGATGCCCATCTCCTTGGGGCATCAGGACTCCCGGCAATGGCCGTCCTGCCAGGTGGCTATTGCTGCGGCTGGGTGGCGCCCGTGGGGAGGGCCCTTGGTCGGAGTAGGTGGCATCAGGGCGGATGACCCGCAATGAAGCGTGGTACATCATCTCTCGCTGGTGGGCCTCAACCAGCAGTCTCTAAGCGATCGAGGTCTAACCTCCCTAGCTACTCCATGGGAGGAACGTCTTGCTAAGGAAGGCAGTGGAGAATATTCACCCCGGTACCTCGTGTGTACGCGGGTTGACGGAGAATCGTTTGTCAACCAAGCCCCAGTTTTTTGTGGAGCATTTAGAGGACAAGTTCGGGGAGGTGGAGGGCTTGTCCAAAATGCGCTCTGGGTCAGTTCTCATCAAAACAGCATCCTCTGCCCAGTCACGGAGGTTGCTCACTTGTGACAAGTTGGGTGATGTTTCAGTCACCATCACTCCCCATAAAAGTTGAAGCATGGTCCAGGGGATTATATTCCACAGGGATCTTCTTCTGCAGTCCGACGAACTACGCGCCAACCTAGAACGACGAGGTGTTCACTTCGTCCGGCGCGTCCATCGGAGTCCGAGGGATAATCAGGTAGCCACCGGTGCCTTCATCTTGGCCTTTGAGGGTGATGTCTTACCCGGAAAGTTTAAGGTGATGGTTTACCGTTGTGATGTGAAGCCGTATATCCCTCCTCCGATGCGGTGTTTTAAATGCTGGAAATTCGGGCACATGTCATCTCGCTGTACTTCCAGCATCACGTGTCGGGATTGTGGACGTCCTTCGTATCCTGATACTCCATGTGCCCCGACTCCTATCTGTGTTAACTGCGGAGAACACCATTCCCCGCGCTCGCCGGACTGTAGGATGTTCCAGAAAGAACGGAAGATAATGGAATATAAAACCCTGGACCGCCTGACGTACTCCGAGGCTAGGCGGAAATATGAGAGGCTCCATCCTGTGCCAATGACGTCAACGTACGGCGCTGCTGCTACGACGGTTCTTCCATCTTCTGTGTCGTCCCATACGGTTGGTTCTATGATTGGTCGGCATCCGAAACCCCCCTTGCTTGTGGGGGGCACTTCACACCCTGTTGCTCCTGCTCCATCTTCTCCAGGAGCAACACCCTCCCAACCATCGGGGACAACAGCTCCCCCTTCGCAGCCGGAGAAGTGTAAGACTTCTTCGGCTACTCTCGCCAGGAAGGGATCCCTTGGGGACCTCCCTTCGCAAGTTCCGACCAGTGGACAAGCGGACGCCCGCAAGTGGTTGAAACAACCGTCAGTCCCTGGTCGTCGGGCCTCGCGGTCGTCGTCTGTCCCTGAGACTGACCCAGTGAAGCTCCCCCTGCGGGTTCGGGGGTTAGAATAGGCCCGCGGTATTCCTGCCTGTCGTACGAGGCGACTAAAGGGAGTCTCAAGTGTTTCGGCCTTATGTGATGGTCCCCTCTCGGGTCTGACCTCCGTCTTTCTAAATTATTCCGAAGAGCGAGCCAATTGGGGAAGGGCGCCTTACATGGTGCACTGTATCCGTCGTGCGTTTAGACCTTTAGCCGGCTTTTTCGTCGTTGCACTGGTGTCCCGCTCGTTTTCCATCTCTTGGGCGAGGACAAGTCCCTGGGTGCGATTCCCACGCTGCAATCTGCAGTGTTTCTTTTAACTGCGACGACGACCTTGGACAGTTTTGCACCTAAGATCCAGCACGGTAGCCAGCCCGTTGTGGTGGGGCCGCCATGTACCCTCTTGGTTGTAGCCCCCTGACAACACAGGGATCGCTCTACTGATGCCTGCGCATTTAACTCCCCACGTATGCCAAGGAGTAGATGCCCATCTCCCTGGGGCATCGGGACTCCCGGCAATGGCCATCCTGCCAGGTGGCTATTGCTGTGGCTGGGTGGCGCCCGTGGGGAGGGCCCTTGGTCGGAGTAGGTGGCATCAGGGCAGATGACCCGCAATGAAGCGTGGTACATCATCTCTCGCTGGCGGCCAGCCGTCAGCAGTCTCTAAGCGTTCGAGGGCTCATTTTAAGGGTAATGTTTATGACCCCAAATCGTTCCCCTCCCTCGCCACACCATGGGAGGAACGAAAGGCATTAGATGCAAGTGAGCAGTATTCGCCCAGGTATCTTGTGTGTACTAGAGCTGATGGTGACTCGTTTCTATCCGTGAAGCCTCAGTTCTTTGTCGAGCATTTCGAGGACAGGTTTGGGGAGGTGGAGGGCTTGTCCAAGATGCGGTCCGGATCGGTGTTGATAAAAACGGCGTCCTCCGCCCAGTCGCCGGCCCTGCTCGCTTGTAATAAGCTGGGGGATGTCTCCCTAACTATCACGCCCCATAAAAGTCTGAATATGGTCCAGGGCATAATCTTCCACAGGGATCTCCTTTTACAGTCCGATGACGAGATGCGCGCCAACTTGGAGTGCCGAGGTGTCCATTTCGTCCGGCGCGTCCACCGGGGTCCGAGGGATCGTCAAATTGCCACCGGTGCCTTCATCTTGGCTTTCGAGGGTGACACGTTACCTGAGAAGGTCAAGGTGATGGTATACCGTTGTGATGTCAAGCCGTATATCCCTCCCCCAATGCGGTGCTTCAAGTGCTGGAAGTTCGGCCACATGTCTTCACGCTGTGCTTCCGACCTTGTCTATCGCGATTGCGGTCGACCATCCCATCCTGATCATCCCTGTGCCCCGCCTCCAATCTGTGTGAACTGTGGTGCGCACCATCCGCCTTGCTCGCCAGACTGTCCGATTCTGCAGAAGGAGCGGAAGATCATGGAAATCAAGACTCTCGACCGCCTGACGTACACTGAGGCGAAGTGGAATTTGATCGGCTTCATCCAGTGCGCATGACAGCTTCTTATGCCGCAACTGTCACTCCTTCTAAAATTCCATCCGCTCCAGTCAGCTCTGAGTCGAAGTCCCACACCTGCCCCCTTGATGGTGGGGGGCACTAAACTTCCTGTTGCTCCTGCTGCATCTACTTCAGGGGCAACACACCCCCAACCATCGGGGACATCAGTCCCCCCTTCCCAGCCGGAGAAGCGTAGGACTTCTTCGGCTACTCTCGTAAGGAAGGGGTCCCTTTGGGACCTCCCTTCGCAAGTTCCGACCGGTTCCAAAGCCGACAGCCGCAAGTGGCTCAAACAACCGCCGGTCCCTGGTCGTCGGGACACACGGTCGTCGTCTGTCCCTGAGACTGACCCAGTGACGCCCTCCCAGCCTAAACCACCAAAGGCACAGCGCGAGAAGCAGAAGAAGCAGAAACTCCCCAAGGCTACCGACATTGCGGTGGCACCCATTCCACCGCTTCCTACAAGCTCTGCATCTGAGGACGAGGTGGAGATTCTGGCGTCCGCTGAGGACCTCGATCTCGGCTGTCCCTCAGACGCCATGAATAGCACTAGCGCGGGTGCTCAATCGGAGGCAGCAGGTGACCTGGCGGCGTAATTTGCCTTCCCAGTCCCGTCACGCCTTTCCCAGCCATGGACATCATCATCCTCCAGTGGAACTGCAGCGGTTTCTTCCACCATCTAGCTGAGCTCCGCCAACTTATCAGCCTTCACCATTTCCTCTGTATTGCTCTCCAGGAAACTTGGATTCCAGCAATGCGAACCCCCGCCCTCCGTGGCTATCGGGGTTATTATAAGAACCGAGCAGCTTATGAAAGGGTGTCTGGTGGCGTCTGTATATATGTCCTTCACACTCTGCACAGCGAGTCTGTCCCTCTCCAGACGCCTTCAGAGGCTGTCGCTGTACGCGTGTGGACGCCACAGGCTGTTACCGTCTGCAGTCCTTATATTCCACCGGATGGTGATGTCTCGCAGCATGTCCTGGCTGCACTGGTCGCCCAATTGCCGCCACCTTTCTTGCTCTTGGGCGACTTCAACGCCCATAACCCTCTGTGGGGTGGGTCAGTGGCAACAGGTCGAGGCGCCATCATTGAGCATCTATTGTCTCAGCTCGATCTCTCGCTGTTAAATGATGGTGCCTTCACACACTTCAGTGTGGCGCATGGCACCTACTCCGCCATTGACCTTTCCATCTGTAGCCATAGCATCTTAACGTCTGTCCAATGGAGTGTGCATGACGACCTGTGTGGTAGTAACCACTTTCCGATCTTTCTGTCACTACCACGGCGCCACTCTTCTGGGCGCCCTAGCAGATGGGCTATGAATAAGGCTGACTCGGACTTGTTCCCCTCCAGTGCCGCTTTTGAGCCTCTCTCTACTGATGACATTGATGTGGTGGTTCAATCGGTCACCACCGGCATCGTTACTGCCGCCGAATCAGTCATTCCCCGTTCCTCTGGGTCCCCTCGGCGGCGGACTGTGCCTTGGTGGTCGCCTGAGATCGCTGAAGCGATTAAAGATCGCCGGCGGGCGCTCCAGCGTCACAAGCGACATCCCTCCATCGACCACCTTATCGCCTTCAAACGGCTGCGTGCGCGGGCCAGCCTCCTTATCCGCCAAGGCAAGAAGGAGTGCTGGGAGCGGTATGTATCCACCATTGGCCTCCATGTCACTCCATCGCAGGTCTGGGCCAAGATTCGACGCGTCTACGGCTATCGGACCCCTGCCAGCGTCCCTGCGCTCTCACTGAATGGAGCAGTTTGTACTGACTCCGACGTCATTGCAAATCGCTTAGCAGAGCATTTTGCTATGAGTTCCGCTTCTGCGAATTACCCCCAGGCCTTCCGCTCCATTAAAGAGCGGATGGAACGTCGGAGCCTTTCGTTTCGCACCAACCACCTAGAATCTTACAATGCTCCATTTAGTGAGTGGGAATTTCGCAGTGCCCTCGCTGCTTGCCCTGATACCGCTCCTGGGCCAGATGGCATCCACTGTCAGATGCTGAAACACCTTTCAGTGGACTGCCAGCGGCGCCTCCTCGATCTTTACAACCGTCTTTGGGTCGAGGGGGAGTTTCCGTCGCAATGGCGGGAAGGCATTGTCATCCCCGTTTTGAAACCTGGAAAGAACCCTCTGGAGGTGGACAGCTACCGCCCCATTAGCCTCACCAACGTTCTTTGCAAGTTGCTTGAACGGATGGTGAGCCGGCGCTTGAATTGGGTACTGGAGTCTCGGGGCCTTTTGGCTCCGTCTCAGGGTGGGTTCCGTAAAGGCCGCTCCGCCACCGACAATCTGGTGAGCCTGGAGTCGGCCATCCGTACTGCCTTTGCCCGCCGTCAGCACCTGGTCGCTGTCTTTTTCGACATGCGAAAGGCGTACGATACGACATGGCGTCATCACATCCTTTCTACGCTTCATGGATGGGGTCTTCGGGGTCCTCTGCCGATTTTTATCCGCAATTTTCTGTCGTATCGTACCTTCCGCGTGCAAGTCGCGGCCTCGTATAGTTCCCCCCTTGTCCAGGAGAACGGTGTGCCACAGGGTTCTGTTTTAAGCGTCTGCCTGTTTTTAATAGCCATTAACGGGCTCGCTGCGGCCGTGGGAAATTCTGTCTCCGCTTCCCTGTATGCTGACGACTTTCTCCTAACGGCGAACGTCTTTCAGTGGTGGAATCACACAGGTTTTTGGGGGTAGTTTTTGATGCCTCATATCCGGCAGCTGAAATAGGCGTGTTAGCGTCATCTCAATGCTCTGCGATGTTTGAGCCACACCCGCTGGGGCGCCGACCGATCTACCCTGTTCCGGCTCTACCAGGCGTTAATCCAGTCCCGTCTGGATTATGGGAGCCTGGCTTATGGCTCAGCTTCCCCATCTGCTTTGCGGGTGCTGGGCCCAATCCTCCATAGCGGGATACGCCTTGCCACTGGTGCTTTCCGCACCATCCCTGTGAACAGCATACTAGTGGAGGCAGGTGTCCCTCCACTGTGGAAGAGAGACGCCAACAATTACTGGCTGCTTATGCGGCCTACGTTTTTAGCTTGCCCGGGCATCCAAATTACCATGTCCTGTTCCCACAGTCAGTCGTCCATCTGCCGGACCGTCGGCCCCGATCGGGTTGTCCGATCGCCGTACGTGTCAAGGAGCTTCTCTCCGGGCTTGGGTTTTTCCCTGTTCCACCTCCTTTCCGGGCACCTCTGCGTACACCCCCATGGTGTGTTCCTCGCCCTCGGCTTCGGTTCGACTTGGCACACGGCTCGAAGGACTCAGTCCCTCCTGAGGCCTTCCGCCGCCGCTTTTATTCCATCCTGGCCACGTATCAGGGCTCTGGCATTGTTTACACCGACGGTTCTATGGTTGCTGGTTGTGTCTGGTATGCGCTAACTCTAGGGGACCGCCACATTTTACTTGAGTGTCCTTTATTCTCTGACCAGAGGGCGGTGGTTTCCTTGCCACCGGATTTGCCCTCTATTTTGCAAGACGACGCAACGACTGTGGTTAAGGTCTTACGGTTTTGTGTCCTGTCCAATTTGTTGCCTCGGATTTTAGGGAGAGGATTTTAATGTGCTGCTGGGTGATTGGCTCACCCAGGCTTTAGTTCTTCTCCTCTTGTTTTGACTCTGTATGTGAGGATTTGGAACTGTGTCAGGTCTGTGTCTTTTAGCCGTTCTCCTTGTTCGCTGTCCGTCTTCGTCCCTTCACTGCATGTGTTCCTGTTTCTAAGCGTTTGGGCGCTGATGACCACGCTGTTTAGCGCCCGAAAACCTCAAACACACACACACACACACACACTCTAGGGGACCATTCCGAACAATGTTCCTTGCCGGATGGCTGCAGCGTTTACACTGCTGAGCTGGTCGCCATCTTTCGTACCCTAGAGTATATCCGCTCCTGCTCAGGTGAGTCCTTCGTTATCTGTAGCGATTCCCTGAGCGGTTTACGAGCTCTCGACCAGTGTTTTCCTCGTTCTCGTCTGGTGATGGCTATCCATGAGTCCCTGCATGCTCTTGCGCGTTGCGGCCGCTCTGTGGTCTTCGTGTGGACCCCAGGCCATGTTGGGATACCTGGCACTGAGAATGTTGACCGCCTGGCGAAAGGGGCCACTAGTAAATTGTCTCTGGGCATTGGCCTCCCAGAGACTGATTTGCGGGCAGTCTTACGCCGTGAAGTTCTTTCGGTTTGGGACGCTGAATGGCGCAATAAGCCCACGCCCAACAAACTCCGTCCAATCAAGGTGACGACGACTGCGTGGCGGTCGTCCTTGCGGGTCTCCCGCAAGGAGTCTGTTGTCCTCTGCCGGCTGCGCATTGGGCACACTCGGCTTACGCACGGCCACTTATTGCGCCGTGAGGACGCGCCTCTATGTCGCTGCGGCTCCGTTTTATCAGTGGTTCATATTTTATTGGAGTGTCCGTTTTTAGCTGCGCTCCGGCAGTCGTTCGCACTGCCTGACTTGCTCCCTGCCCTTTTAACAGATGACTCTGTTATGGCTGACTTAGTTTTACGTGTTATTCGGACAGGGGCTTTTTATTCTTTAATCTGAGTGTTTCTATTTTATCTTACTGTTTTGTGTTGATTCTGGCTTTTGGCCTCCGGTTTTAAACTGATTTTTTAATGTGTTTCAAGTGGTTGGCTTTTCCTTTTTTTTGTTCCTATGGTCGGCCAACCACCGTCACACTCTGTGTGATTTTAGTTCGTTTTGTCTGGTCTTTATCTACGTGTCTCTTGCTCTGTGTCGTCTGTGCTGTATTCTGTTCATCGTTTTTATTCTTTGTGGGTGTTTTTTTAGGATTTGGAAAAAGGGACCGATGACCGTAGCAGTCTGGTCCCTTTAATCCCCCAAACCAACCAACCAAGTCTCCAAGGGACCCCTTCCTGGCGAGAGGAGCCGAAGAAACCTTACGCTTCTCTGGCTGGTAAGTGGGAACTGATGTCACCGATGGTTGTGGGGGTGTTGCTCCTGAAGTAGAAGGAGCAGGAGCAACAGGGAGTGAAGTGCCCCTCACCATCAAGGGGGCAGGTGGAATTTGACAGATCATAAAGCCAACCGCACGTGATGCCAAGGGAGATGATGGAACCATTGTTGCAGCAGCGGTGTAGGTTGACGTCATTGGCACAGGATGCAGCCTCTCATATTTCTGCTTAGCCTCAGTGTAGGTCAGGCGGTCCAGGGTCTTATATTCCATTATCTTCCGTTATTTCTGGAATATCCTACATCCTGGCGAGAAGGGGAAATGATTTTCTCCGCAGTTAATACAGATGGGATGCGGGGCACATGTATTGGGATGCGAAGGACGTCCAAATCTCGACATGTGATGCTGGAAGTACATCGGGATGACATATGCCCAAACTTCCAGCATTTAAAACACTGCATGGGAGGAGGGATATATGGATTTACATCACCTTGACCTTTTCGGGACTTCTTCTTTAGTCCGACGATGAACTACGCACCAACCTAGAACGGCGAGGTGTTCACTTCGTCCGGCGCGTCCATCGGGGTCCGAGGGATAATCAGGTAGCCACCGGTGCCTTCATCTTGGCCTTTGAGGGTGATGTCTTACCCGAAAAGGTTAAGGTGAAAGTTCACCATTGTGATGTGAAGCCATATATCCATCTCCCATTGCGGTGTTTTAAATGCTGGAAGTTCGGGCACATGTCATCCCGCTGTACTTCCGGCATCACGTGTCGAGATTGTGGACATCCCCCAATACTCTATGTACCCCGGCTCCTATCTGTGTTAACTACGGAGAACACCAATCCCCTTGTTCGGCGGACTGCCGGGTCTTCCAGAAAGAGCGGAAGATGATGGAATATAAGATCCAGGACAGCCTGACCTACACTGAGGCTAAACAGGAGTATGAGAGGCTCCATCCTGTGCCAATGACATCGACCTAAACCGCTGCGGAAACAGTGGTTCTCCCATCATCACATACGGTTGGCTCTAAGATCAGTCAGCATCCCGTGCCAGTGCCAACAAGTTATGCCACTGCTACAATACCGGTACGATCCACTTCCGTGTCGTTACTTACAGTTGCCTCTCAGCTATGTCAGACTTCACCGGCCCCCTTGATTGTGGGGGGGGGGGACTTCCCTCCCTGTCGCTCCTGCTCCATTTACTTCAGGAGCAACCCCCCCGCCACCCCACACACACACATCGGGGACGCCAGGCTTCTCACGCTCGGAAAGGATCCCTTGGGTCACACCCTTCCCAGGTTCCTACCAGGGGCACAGCAGACACCCACCAGTGGCTGAAGAAGCCACAGGTCGCTGGTCGTCGAGCTTAGCGCTCATCGTCGGTTCCAGAGACTGACTCCAATAAGCCCTCCTAGCAACGGCAACCAAGGGAACAGTGAGAGAAAGCGACATTGAAGACCCGTAAGACCAAGGCACCTGCGGTGGAACCGCTACCTACATGCTCTGCGTCTGAGGACTAGGTGGAGATTCTGGCGTCCGCTGATTATCTCGTTCTCTCCAGTCCCTCAGACACCATGGATAGCACTAGCACAGGAGCTCAATCGGAGGCAGCAGGTGACCCAGCGGCGTAATTTTGCCTCCCCAGTCCCTTCACGCCTTTCTCAGCCATGGACAATATCATCCTCCAGTGGAACTGCAGCGGTTTCTTCCACCATCTAGCTGAGCTCCGACAACTTCTCAGCCTTCACCCTTTCCTCTGTATTGCTCTACATGAAAATTGGTTTCCGGCAACGCGAACACCCGCCCTCCGTGGCTATCGGGGTCATTATAGGAGCCGGGCCGCTAATGAAAAGGTATCTGGTGGCGTCTGCATCAATGTTCTTCACTCCCTTCACAGCGAATCTTTCCGTCTGCAAACACATTTAGCGGTTATTGCTGTTCGGGTGTGGACGCCACAGGCTGTTACCAACAGCAGTCTTTATCTTCCACCGGATGGTGATGTCCTGCAGCATGTCCTGGCTGCGCTGATAGAGCAACTGCCGCCGCCTTTCCTGTTATTGGGCGACTTCAATGCCGATAAGCCCCTGTGGGGTGGGTCAGTGGCAACAGGTCTAGGCGCCACCGTTGAGAATGTATTGACACAGCTAAACCTTTCGATTTTAAATGCTGGTGCCTTCACACATTTCAGTGTGGCACTCTGCACGTACTCCGCCATCGACCTTTCGTTCTGCAGCCCTAGCAATTTGCCCCCAGGGGCTCAGCATTAATTTGCTGGGTAAGGGGCATGGCGACCCCGGGTTCCTGAGCTGGGGACTGGTCAGCGCCGCCAGTCTCCTGTCACCGTAACCCCCGGACATGCTTCAGCGACCACCGTATGGCGCGGCGGTGGACTGTTGTGTGCTGCAGGGAATGGTAATCTTGGCTTGACCGCCTGGATTGCGAGGAAGGCCAACCTCTATAAAAACCCCTCAATCTTCCGGTGTGCTCCGCGCCTATGAGATGCATGGCTGTTGAGGTGGAACAGTCGCAAGTGGGCAACCTCTGGGGCACCTGCCACACCCCAGTTGTATAAGGGTTACTCAGGCACGCGGGGCTCTGTCTGAGCGGACCTTTAGTTCCCTAGCTGCTCGTGGGACCACAATGGACCATTCGACCTCTACATTTCCCCCTACCAGTGGCTTGGGTGGGCCACTGGTAGGAAAACACATCCCATCGAAGAAGCGACTTCGTGCTGCGAGTCCTCCAGCGCCTAGTGTTGGTCGAGATTTATCAGACTATCGTAACAGAGCACATGCTGATAATCAGAATGTGTTTTTGATTATTAAACGGAAGGAGGGTAGCTTTGGGAGGGTTTCTCCCTTTTACATCCACAAGGGTCTTGAGGGAATTGCAGGAACACTTAAATCTGTGAAGCGACTGTGCAATGGGACTCTGTTAGTTGAGACATCTAGTTCCCGTCAGGTCACTTCTCTTCGGAAAGCAACCTGTCTCGGTGAGTACGCTATCGAGACCGAGCTCCACTCCACTCTGAACTACAGTAAGGGTGTTGTGACACGTAGGGACTTGGTGGATATCCCCACAGACGAGTTAAAATCTGAATGGGCTGATGAAGGTATTGTTGACGTGCAGCATATTATGAAACGAGTCGATGGGAACCTAGTCAAATCCGACTCGTTTATTCTCATGTTCAGTTTCCCACGACTCCCAGAGCATGTTAAAGCGGGGTTCTTACGTTTGCCAGTAAGGCCATATTTCCCCAACCCAGTGCGCTGTTTTAAATGTCAGCGCTTTGGGCATACTACGTTGGGGTGCACTGGGATAGCCACTTGTGGTAAATGTGGTCAGCCAGCCCATGAAGGAGCCGATTATTCATCGCCTGTGAAGTGCGTGAATTGCTCTGGGAGTCACCCTGTCTGGAGCCGGGACTGCCCCATCTATCTCGACGAACGGAAGATCCAGGATATCAAAACATCTAAGCGCATCCCCTATGGTGAGGCCGGGAAGCTCTTTAAGGCCATGCAACCTCCTGTGTTTACGACATCTTTCGTTTCCGCTCTGAAAAAACCGGTACAGTTGGCCACTGTTGCTATGCAAACGGAGGTTGCTAGTGTTAGCACTAATACCTGCGTTTTCCAGTGCACTTGTGCTGCTGCGGTTGTTTTGAAACCTGCGGCTCTCCCCGCAACGTCGGACAAGGCCGTGGTTGCTGACATTGGGGTACTTGCTGCCTCTTCCCATATGGCGCCTTCTGCCCAGGCAGGTACAGCTCCACCTGCTGCCAAGGCTCTGCCTTCTAAGCCCCCCAAGACAAAGACACCGAAGGTGAAGGTTTTGCCACCTGAGGAGACTGGTCAGGGTCGGTCCGATGACGAGGCCATCGTACTGTCTGACATCTCCCGTGGGTCGTCATCGGAGCTGATGGACATTGACGTCGACCGGGGGCGATCTTCTCGCCCCAGAAATAAATCTCCGGCCAGTACGGGCTCTCCTCCAAAACACAGAGGCAGGGTGAAAGTTCAGCCACCCTGATCACTGGCTCCCATATTACAGTGGAACCTGAATGGGTTCAGGACGCATGTGGCCGAATTACAACTCCTTGTACGAGATTGCCCTTTGTGCTTATGTCTCCAAGAGACACATTTTCGGGCCACTGATGCTCCTTCTTTACGGGGCTATACCGTATATTGGAAAGATGATCTGACGGGGTAAAGGGCAAAGGGTGGTGTTGCGGTTTTTGTCCGTGACATGCACCCCTCATCTGAGCTCCCTCTCGATACAGACTTGCAAGCAGTTGCAGTTGACCTTCTTGTGGGTCGGAGGCTCACAGTCTGTTCCGTTTACTTACCACCTCAGGATGCGATAGACTCTGAGGCTCTCACAGACCTTATTAGCCAACTCCCCCGCCCATTTCTCCTTCTGGGGGACTTCAATGTTCATAATGTCTTATGGGTCTCTATGACTACTTGCCCCTGGGGTCGCGTTCTGGAAAGCCCCATGGCGTCCGAAGAACTGTTCATCCTCAATTCTGGTGCTCCCTCATTTCTGTACTGCTTCTGGGTCGTCATCAGCTATTGACCTTTCCTTTTGCTCTCCAGCACTCGTGGATTTTGCTCTGTGGGAGGTTGCTGCAGACCTCCATTCTAGTGACCACTTCCCCCTTTGGATTCGCATCCTGGCTGAGGCTATGGCATTACCAGTGCCGGCCCGGTGGCACCTCTGCAGAGCTGACTGGACACTTTTCAGCCAACTGGCTGTTTTGGAACACCGTGCCAGCGTCCACGAATGGGTAGACCATGTTACAGCCGTGATCTCCCATGCTGCTGAATTGTCAATCCCACGGTTATCCGGTCATCCCAAGAGGCGTCCTGTCCCTTATTGGACCACTGAGTGCCGCTCAGCCATCCGAGCCCGCCGTGCAGCTCTGCGCTGCTTCAAGTGCCGTCCCTCAGCTGACAATCTTGCGACCTTTCGGGTGGCAAGGGCCAAAGCGCGGCGAGTGATTAATGAGAGCAAACGACGGTCATGGCAATCGTTCCTGAACTCCATCTCCCGTTCCACTAATTCCACCAAAGTATGGGAAGCCATCAGGAGGATTTCCGGGAAACTCGGCCAGCTCCCTGTCACGGCATTGCTGCATCAGGGAAGTCTCCTCACGGCGCCGAGAGACATTGCCCAGACACTGGCCATGCATTTTGCGGAATCTACCGCCACTGTTAACTGTGATCCAGATTTCTGCCGCTACCGCACTGCGATCGAGAGGGGTCACTTGGACTTCCGGTCTCCAAATTCTGAACCCTACAACTGCCCCTTCACAATGTGGGAACTGGATTCGGCGCTGTCTGTGGCTCATGATACTGCGCCAGGTGATGATCGAATCCGGTACAGCATGCTGCAGCACTTGTTACTGCCTTCCAAGGAAGTTCTCCTGAATTTTTTAATATGATATGGTTATCTGGCACGTACCCTGACTCGTGGAGGGATGCGATTTTGATCGCCCTCCTCAAACCGGGGAAGGACCGAGCGCGTCCCAGTAGTTACCGAAGTATTGCTTTGACGAGCTGTGTCGGGAAGACGTTAGAACGCATGGTCAACCGTCGCCTGGTTTGGCTGTTAGAAACCAGGCAGCTCCGTAGCCCCTCGCAGTATGGCTTTCGGAGATGTCGTTCAATTATAGACAACTTGACCCTGCTTGAGGCGGCCATCCAGCAGGCCTTCCTACGTAACCAGCATTGTCTCGGCATCTTCTTTGACATTCATAAGGCGTATGACACTACTTGGCGCCGCCATATCCTCAATCAACTCCATGAGTGGGGTTTTCGTGGCCGTCTCCCCATCTTCATTCGGTCCTTTCTTTCCCTCCGCCTCTTTCGATATAGGGTTGGTAATGTGCTATCTGATTTGTATGTGCAGGAGAATGGTGTTCTTCAGGGAAGCGTTTTAAGTGTCACCCTCTTTGCCGTCGCCATTAACAGTATCACGTCCACTGTCTGGAGTCCTACACAATGCTCCTTGTTTGTGGACGATTTTGCTGTTTTCTGTTCTTCCTCCAGTCTTGTCACTGCTAGTCGGCAGTTGCAGCTTACGATATAGCGATTAGAGGCATGGACTGCGAAGACGGGTTTTACCTTTTCTGCAGACAAATGTGTGTGTGTTCATTTTAATCGTTCTCGACGTCTTTTTACCTCCCGTGAATTGCGTCCGAAGGACACCATTCTTCCTTTTAGCGACACTGTGCGGTTCCTGGGCCTCACTTTTGATTCCAAGTTGTCGTGGTTGCCTCACCTCAAGGTGCGGGTCCTGAAGGCGCTGAATATTTTGAAGTGTCTGAGCCATCGTTCATGGGGAGCAGATCGGGCGCGTCTGCTGCAGTTTTATAGGGCTTTCGTCCGATCGCGTCTTGACGTTGGTTGCACCGTGTATGGGTCCGCACGGCCTTCGTATCTGAAGATCCTTGACGCAGTACACCATGAGGGTATCAGGCTGGCCACTGGTGCCTTCCGTACCAGTGCCATCCCCAGCCTGTGTGCTGAGGCAGGGGAACCGCCGCTCGCCATCCGGCGGAAACTCCTCATGGTGCGACGGGTGTGTCAATTCCTTGCCTGTCCTACCTCCCCTGCGTACCCTATCGTTGCCTGACCGCCTATGGAACGCCTCTTTTCCAGTCGTCCCAGGGCAATGAGACCATTTGGGATTCGTGCCAAGCATTTGCTTGAGTCCCTTGGTGTCGAGCGTGTGGCCCCCCAACGACAAGGTTTTACTCGCCTGCCTCCCTGGTTGCTCCAGAGGCCCAGCGTCCTTTTAGACTTGTCGGAGTACCGGAGGGGCTGCACTCCTGCGTTTGTTTTTACCTCCTTATTTTATGATATTTTAAACCAGCATCCCGACCATGTACCAGTATTTACGGATGGCTCTAAACAGGGGGACTGTGTTGGTTGTCCTGTTGTTTTCCCTGATCGAGTCGTCAAGTTACGGCTTCCTGCGGTGTTTACCATCTTTCACGCCGAATTGTTTGCGATCTTGCGGGCATTGGAGCAGATGAGATGTGTTCCCAGTCTTAAGTTCCTCATCTGTTCTGACTCCCTGAGTGCCCTTCAGACCATGCAACACTTGTACCCAGCGGATACGGTCGTCCAGAACATGCATGATGCCCTACTCCACCTGCAACGGCAGGGGAAGGAGGTTTCCTTCTTCTGGGTGCCGGGGCACGTGGGTATTAGGGGAAACGAACTGGCGGATGTGGCTGCCAAAGATGCGTGTTCCCTCCCTCACGTTGTTGCATGTGCCGTCCTACCAGTCCTGCAGGCGGGATGAGGTTCTCCTCACTCGCCTCCGCATCGGGCACAGTCCCTTAACGCATGGTTTTTTACTCCGGCGGGAGGACCCCCCAATCTGCAGTGCTTGTAGCGTCCAGATTAGTGTCCGCCACATTTTACTTGACTGTCTTTTATTCTTTGACCAGAGGGCGGTGGTTTCTTTGCCACCGGATTTGCCCTCTATTTTACAAGATGACGCAACGACTGTAGTTAAGGTCTTACGGTTTTATGTCCTGTCCAATTTGTTGCCTCGGATTGTAGGGAGAGGGTTTTAATGTGCTGCTGGGTGACTGGCTCACCCAGGTTTTAGGTAAGAGGTCAGCCAGTCACGGTTAGCTCCTTGTTTCCCTTCGGTTTCTGTTCTCTTTTCCTTGTTTTCCTTCATTTTTAGTGTGTTCTTTCTCCTCTTGTTTTGCCTCTGTATGTGAGGCTTTGAAACTGCGTCAGGTCTGTGTCTTTTAGCCGTTCTCCTTGTTCCCTGTCCGTCTTAGTCCCTTCACTGCATGTGTTCCTGTTTTTATGCGTTTGGGCGTTGATGACCCCGCTGTTTAGCGCCCGTAAACCTCAAACACACACACACACACACACACACACACACACACACACACACACACACACCTAGCCATTTACCTTCTGTCCAATGGAGTGTACATGACGACCTGTGTGGTAGTGACCACTTTCCGTTCTTTCTGTCACTTCCACAGCGTCACTCTTCTGGGCGCCCTAGCAGATGGGTTATGAATAAGGCTGACTGGGATTTGTTTCCTCCACTGCCGCTATTGACCCTGTTTCTCATGAAGCTATTGATACGGTGGTTCACTCAGTCACCAGCAACATCGTTTCTGCCGCAGAATCTGCCATTCCCCGTTCTTCTGTGTCCCCTCGGCGGAGGGCTGTGCCTTGGTGGTCGCCTGAGATCGCTGAAGCGATTAAAGATCGCTGGCTGCCGTCACAAGCGACGTTCGACCAGTGTTTTCCTCGTTCTCGTCTGGTGATGGCTATCCACGAGTCCCTGTCTACTCTTGCCCGTTGCGGCCGCTCTGTGGTCTTCGTGTGGACCCCCGGTCACGTCGGTATCCCGGGCAATGAGAATGTTGACCGCCTGGCCAAACAGGCCACCACTGAACCTACCCTGGACATTGGCCTCCCGAAGACTGATTTGCGGGCAGTCTTCCGCCGCGAAGTTCTCTCGCTTTGGGACACTGAATGGCGCAATCTGCCCACGCCAAACAAACTCCGTTCTCTCAAGGCGACGACGACTGTGTGGCGGTCGTCCTTGCGGGTCTCCCGCAAGGAGTCTGTTGTCCTCTGCCGGCTGCGCATTGGGCACACGTGGCTGACGCACGGCCACTTATTGCTCCGTGAGGACGCACCTCTCTGTCGCTGCGGCTCCGTTTTATCTGTGGTCCATATTTTATTGGAGTGTCCGCTTTTAGCTGTGCTCAGGCAGTCGTTCGCACTGCCTGACACGCTCCCTGCCCTTTTATCTGATGACTCTGTTATGGCTGACTTAGTTTTACGTTTTATTCGGGCAGGGGGTTTTTATTCTTTAATCTGAGTGTTTCTATTTTATCTTATTGTTTTGTGTTGATTCTGGCCTTTGGCCTCCGATTTTAAACTGATTTTTTAATGTGTTTCAAGTGGTTGACTTTTCCTTTTTTATTTCTATGGTCGGCCAACCACCGTCACACTCTGTGTGGTTTTAGTTCGTTTTGTCTTGTCTTTGTCTGAGTTTCTCTTGTTCTGTTTCGTCTGTGTTCTATTCTGTTCCTCGTTTTTATTCTCTGTGGGTGTTCTTTGTCTTTGGAAAAAGGGACCGATGACCGTAGCAGTCTGGTCCCTTTGATCCCCCAAACCAACCAACCAACCGGGCATCCTAACTATCGTCTCCTGTTCCCGCGATCGGTCGTCCGTCTGCCAGAACGTCGGCCCCGCTCTGGTTGTACAATAGCGGTCCGCGTCAAAGAGCTTCTCTCTGGGCTTCAGGTTTTCACTATTCCACCTCCTTTCCGGGCTACTTTGCATACACCCCCATGGTGTGTTCGTCGCCCTTGCCTTCGGCTCGGCTTGGCACAGGGCTCGAAGGACTCGGTCCCTCCAGAGGCCTTCCGCCGCCGCTTTCATTCCATCCTGGTCACGTATCAGGGCTCTGGCATTGTTTACACCGACGGTTCGATGGTTGCTGGTCGTGTCGGGTATGCGCTAACTCTAGGGGACCATTCCGAAAAACGTTCCTTGCCGGATGGCTGCAGCGTCTACACTGCTGAGCTGGTCGCCATCTTTCGTGCCCTAGAGTATATCCGCTCCTGCTCAGGTGAGTCCTTCGTTATCTGTAGCGATTCCCTGAGCGGTTTACGAGCTCTCGACCAATGTTTTCCACGTTCTCGTCTGGTGATGGCTATCCATGAGTCCCTGCATACTCTTGCGCGTTGCGGCCGCTCTGTGGTCTTCGTGTGGACCCCCGGTCACGTCGGTATCCCGGGCAATGAAAATGTTGACCGCCTGGCCAAACAGGCCACCACTGAACCTACCCTGGACATTGGCCTCCCGAAGACTGATTTGCGGGCAGTCTTCCGCCGCGAAGTTCTCTCGCTTTGGGACACTGAATGGCGCAATCTGCCCACGCCAAACAAACTCCGTTCTCTCAAGGCGACGACGCGTGTGTGGCAGTCATCCATGCGAGCCACTCGCAGAGATTCAGTTGTTCTTTGTCGGCTCCGCATTGGCCACACCCGACTGTCTCACAGTTATTTATTGCGTCGTGAGGACCCGCCTCTCTGTCGCTGTGGGGCGGTTTTGACGGTGGTGCACATTTTATTAAGTTGTCCGCTTTTAACTGTGCTCAGGCAGACATTTGCGCTGCCTGATACGCTCCCTGCCCTTTTACTAGATGACTCCGCCATGGTGGACTTAGTTTTGCGTTTTATTCGGGCAGGGGGTTTGTACAGTTTCATCTGAGTGTTTGTTTTTTTGTGTTGATTCTGGCTTTTAGCCTCTGATTTCAAACTGAGTTTTTTAATGTGTTCTTGGTGGTTGGCTTTTCCTCTTTTTTCTCTATGGTCGGCCAACCACCGTCACACTTTGTGTGTTTTACTTTGTTTTGTCTGCTCTCTGTCGGAGTCTTTCTCGTCCTGTGTCGTCTGACGTCTTTCCTGCTGTTCGTTTTTTTTTTCTGCTCTTTGGGCGGTTTTAATTTTTTGAAAAAAGGGACCGATGACCATTGCAGTCTGGTCCCTTTAATCCCACAAACCAACCAACCTCCATTTTTCCAAATTCCACAGAAGTACGAGCCTTTTGAGGAAGGACACCTTACGTGGTGCACCATCAGTCCTCTGTGCCCTAAGGCCTTGGCACTCTTGATCGTCTTGGCGTCGTCACTGCACCCTCCATCCGTCATTTTGTGCATACCCACCTGATGGATTGTGTACGTAACGCCCTTAGTGCGTCACCATCTGCACCCACGATCACTATGGACTACCAATGGCACCCAAAATCCAGCACGGTAGCCAACCCGTTGTGGTGGGGTCGTCATGTTCCCTCTTGGTTGTAGCCCCCTGACAACACAGGGATCGCTCTACTGATGCCTGCGCCGTTAACTCCCCACGTATGCCAAGGAGTAGATGCCCATCTCCTTGGGGCATCAGGACTCCCGGCAATGGCCGTCCTGCCAGGTGGCTATTGCTGCGGCTGGGTGGCGCCCGTGGGGAGGGCCCTTGGTCGGAGTAGGTGGCATCAGGGCGGATGACCCGCAATGAAGCGTGGTACATCGTCTCTCGCTGGCGGCCAGCCGTCAGCAGTCTCTAAGCGTTCGAGGGCTCATTTTAAGGGTAATGTTTATGACCCCAAATCGTTCCCATCCCTGGCCACACCATGGGAGGAACGAAAGGCGTTGAATGAAAGTAAAACGTATTCGCCCAGATATCTTGTCTGTACCAGAGCTGATGGGGAATCTTTTATATCCGTGAAGCCTCAGTTCTTTGTTGAGCATTTAGAGGACAAGTTTGGGGAGGTGGAGGGCTTGTCAAAGATGCGGTCCGGATCGGTGTTGATAAAAACGGCATCCTCCGCCCAGTCGCGGGCCTTGCTCGCTTGTACTAAGCTGGGGGATGTCTCCGTCACTATCACCCCCATAAAAGCTTAAATATGGTTCAGGGAATTATTTTTCACCGCGATCTCCTTTTACAGTCCGATGACGAGCTGCGCGCCAACTTAGAGCGACGAGGTGTACATTTCGTCCGGCGCGTTCATCGGGGTCCGAGGGACAGTCAGGTTGCTACCGGTGCCTTCATCTTGGCCTTTGAGGGTGATACGTTACCGGAAAAGGTCAAGGTGATGGTCTACCGATGTGACGTCAATCCCTATATCCCTCCCCCGATGCGGTGCTTTAAGTGCTGGAAGTTCGGTCACATGTCCTCTCGCTGTACTTCTAGCCTCACATGTCGAGATTGTGGACGCCCATCTCATCCCGATACTCCATGTGCTCCGCCTCCCGTCTGTGTCAACTGTGGAGAGCCTCATTCCCCTTGCTCGCCGGACTGTAGTGTCTTACAGAAAGAACGCAAAATCATGGAATATAAGACCCTGGACCGACTGACTTACACTGAGGCCAAGCGGAAATTTGAACGGCTACATCCCGTGCGCATGATGTCATCTTATGCCTCCAGTGTCATTCCTGCTCCAGCTCCTTCAGCTGCAAGATATACAGTCAGCTCTCGGAACCAGAGGACCTCACCTGCCCCCTTGACAATGGGGGCCCCTTCTCTTGCTGTTGCTCCCACACCATCTACCTCGGGAGCAGCACCCACTAAACCATCGGGGACGCCAGTCCCCCCTTCTCAGCCGGAGAAGCGTAAGTCTTCTTCGGCTTCTCTCGCTCGGAAGGGATCCCTTGGGTCACTCCCTTCCCAGGTTCCTACCAGCGGCACAGCAGACACCAGCCAGTGGCTGAAGCAGCCACAGGTTGCTGGTCGACGGGCTTCGCGTTCCACTTCGGTCCCAGAGACTGACTCCAATAAGCCCTCTCACCAACGGCAACCAAAGGAACAGCGAGAGAAAACGACTCTGAAGACCCGTAAGTCCAAGACACCTGCGGTGGCACCTACTCCACCGCTACATAAAAGCTCTGCATCTGAGGATGAGGTGGAGGTCCTTGCGTCCGCTGAGGACCTCGATCTCGCCGATCCCTCAGACGCAATGGGTAGCACTTACACGGGTGCTCCATCGGATGTGGCAGGTGACCCAGCGGCGTAATCTGCCTTCCCAGTCCCGTCACGCCTTTCTCCGCAATGGCTACTACCATCCTCCAGTGGAACTGCAGCGGTTTCTTCCACCATCTCGCTGAGCTCCGCCAACTTATCAGCCTTCACCCTTTCTTCTGCATTGCTCTCCAGGAAACTTGGTTTCCTGCAATGCGAACCCCCGCCCTCCGTGGCTATCGGGGTTATTATAAGAACCGAGCAGCTTATGAAAGGGTGTCTGGTGGCGTCTGCATATATGTCCTTCACACTCTGCACAGCGAGTCTGTCCCTCTCCAGACGCCCTTAGAGGCTGTCGCTGTACGCGTGTGGACGCCACAGGCTGTTACCGTCTGCAGTCTTTACATTCCACCGGATGGTGATGTCTCGCAGCATGTCCTGGCTGCACTGGTCGCCCAATTGCCGCCACCTTTCTTGCTCTTGGGCGACTTCAACGCCCATAACCCTCTGTGGGGTGGGTCAGTGGCAACAGGTCGAGGCGCCATCGTTGAGGGTTTCTTGTCGCAGCTCGATCTCTCGCTGTTAAATGATGGTGCCTTCACACACTTCAGTGTGGCGCATGGCACCTACTCCGCCATTGACCTTTCAATCTGTAGCCATAGCCTCTTACCGTCTGTCCAATGGAGTGTGCATGACGACCTGTGTGGTAGTGACCACTTTCCGATCTTTTTGTCACTACCACAGCGCCACTCTTCTGGGCGCCCTAGCAGATGGGCTATGAATAAGGCTGACTGGGACTTGTTCTCCTCCACTGCCGCTTTTGAGCCTCTTTCTACTGATGACATTGATGCGGTGGTTCAATCGGTCACCACCGGCATCGTTACTGCCGCCGAATCGGCCATTCCCCGTTCCTGTGGGTCCCCTCGGCGGCGGACTGTGCCTTGGTGGTCGCCTGAGATCGCTGAAGCGATTAAAGATCGCCGGCGGGCGCTCCAGCGTCACAAGCGACATCCCTCCATCGACCACCTTATCGCCTTCAAACGGCTGCGTGCGCGGGCCCGCCTCCTTATCTGCCAAGGCAAGGAGGAGTGCTGGGAGCGGTATGTATCCACCATTGGCCTCCATGTCACTCCATCGCAGGTCTGGGCCAAGATTCGACGCGTCTACGGCCATCGGACCCCTGCCAGCGTCCCTGCGCTCTCACTGAATGGAGCAGTTTGTACTGACTTCGACGTCATTGCAAATCGCTTAGCAGAGCATTTTGCTATGAGTTCCGCCTCTGCGAATTACCCCCAGGCCTTCCGCTCCATTAAAGAGCGGATGGAACGTCGGAGCCTTTCGTTTCGCACCAACCACCTAGAATCTTACAATGCTCCATTTAGTGAGTGGGAATTTCGCAGTGCCCTAGCTGCTTGCCCTGATACCGCTCCTGGGCCAGATGGCATCCACTGTCAGATGCTGAAACACCTTTCAGTGAACTGCCAGCGGCGCCTTCTCGATCTTTACAACCGTCTTTGGGTCGAGAGGGAGTTTCCGTCGCAATGGCGGGAAGGCATTGTCATCCCCGTTTTGAAACCTGGAAAGAACCCTCTGGAGGTGGACAGCTACCGTCCCATTAGCCTCACCAACGTTCTTTGCAAGTTGCTTGAACGGATGGTGAGCCGGCGCTTGAATTGGGTACTGGAGTCTCGGGGCCTTCTGGCTCCGTCTCAGGGTGGATACCGTAAAGGCCGCTCCGCCACCGACAATCTGGTGAGCCTGGAGTCGGCCATCCGTACTGCCTTTGCCCGCCGTCAGCACCTGGTCGCTGTCTTTTTCGACATGCGGAAGGCGTACGATACGACATGGCGTCATCACATCCTTTCTACGCTTCATGGATGGGGTCTTCGTGGTACCCTGCCGATTTTTATCCGCAATTTTCTGTCGTGTCGTACCTTCCACGTGCAAGTCGCAGCCTCGTTTAGTTCCTCCCACGTCCAGGAGAACGGTGTGCCACAGGGTTCTGTTTTAAGTGTCTGTCTCTTTTTAATAGCCATTAACGGGCTTGCTGCGGCCGTGGGAACTTCTGTCTCCGCTTCCCTGTATGCTGACGACTTTTGCCTTTACTACAGCTCTACTGGCATTGCAGCTGTTGAACGTCAGCTATAGGGCGCTATCCGCAAGGCGCAGTCTTGGGCTGTAGCGCATGGGTTTCAGTTTTCGGCAGCCAAGACCCGCGTTATGCATTTCTGCCGGCGCCGAACAGTCCATCCTGAGCCGCGGCTTTATCTTGCCGACGAACTGCTTGCTGTGGTAGAGACCCACAGGTTTTTGGGGGTGGTTTTCGATGCCCGGTTGACTTGGCTGACTCATATCCGGCAGCTCAAACAGGCGTGTTGGCGGCATCTCAATGCTCTGCGATGTTTGAGCCACACCCGCTGGGGCGCCGACCGCTCTACCCTGTTACGGCTCTACCAGGCGTTAATCCAGTCCCGCCTGGATTATGGGAGCCTGGCTTATGGCTCAGCATCCCCATCTGCGTTACGGGTGCTGGACCCCATTCTCCACAGCGGGATACGCCTTGCCACTGGTGCTTTCCGCACCAGCCCTGTGGACAGCGTACTAGTGGAGGCAGGTGTACCTCCACTGCGGCTCCGACGCCAACGTTTGCTGGCCGCTTATGCTGCCCATGTTCTAAGCTCGCCCGGGCATCCTAACTATCGTCTCCTGTTCCCGCGATCGGTCGTCCGTCTGCCAGAACGTCGGCCCCGCTTTGGTTGTACAATAGCGGTCCGCGTCCAAGAGCTTCTCTCTTGGCTTCAGGTTTTCACTGTTCCACCTCCTTTCCGGGCTACTTTGCATACACCCCCATGGTGTGTTCGTCGCCCTTGCCTTCGGCTCGACTTGGCACAGTGCCCGAAGGACTCAGTCCCTCCAGAGGCCTTCCGCCGCCGCTTTCATTCCATCCTGGCCAGGTATCAGGGCTCTGGCATTGTTTACACTGACGGTTCGATGGTTGCTGGTCGTGTCGGGTATGCGCTCACTCTAGGGGACCATTCCGAACAACGTTCCTTGCCGGATGGCTGCAGCGTTTACACTGCTGAGCCCCCCAGGGGCTCAGCATTCATTTGCTGGGTACGGGCTTGGCGACCCCGGGGTTCCTGAGCTGGGGACTGGTAAGCGCCGCCGGTCCCCCGTCACCGTAAGCTCTGAGCATACTTCAGCGACCACCGTGTGGCGCGGCGGTGGAACGTTGTGTGTCTCAGGGAATGGGGATCTTGGCTTGACCGCCCGGATCGCGAGGACGGAATAAACCTCTCTAAAAAACCCCTCAATCTCAAGGTGTGCTGCGCGCCGATGAGATGCATGGCTGTTGAGGTGGAACAGTCGTTAGCGGGCAACCTCTGGGGAGCCTGCCGCACCTCAGTTGTATAAGGCTTACCTAGGCACGCGGGGCTCTGTCTAGGTGGACTCCTAGTTCCCTAGCTGCTCGTGGGACCGAGATGGAACCCTCGAAGTTTTCTTCTTCTCCTCCCAGCGGAAAGGGTGGGCCGCTGGTAGGTTCTAACACCCAATCTCACAAGAGGGCTCGTGTAGCCAGTCCTCCTGATTCAAGTCGTAGTAACAGAATGCATGCTGCTTCGCAGAATGTGTTTCTTATAATTAAAAGAAAAGATGGGAGTTTCGACAAAGTTTCGCCATTTTACATCCAGAAAGGCTTAGAAGGTATCGCTGGTACATTAAAATCTGTAAAGCGCTTGCGAAATGGCACCTTGTTGGTTGAAACATCTAGCTTCCAGCAAGTCCAGAATCTTCAGAAGGCGCAATTTCTTGGGGAGTTTGCGATTGAGACTGAATTTCACAACACCTTGAACTACAGCAAGGGTGTTGTGACTTGCAGAGATCTCGTTGATATTCCCCTAGACGAACTGAAGGCTGAATGGTCCCGGGAAGGAATTGTCGACGTGCAACACGTTATGAAACGGGTGGATGGTGCTCTCCTGCAATCTGACTCGTTCATCCTTACGTTTAACAGCACCAAATTGCCCGAGCATGTGAAGGCAGGTTTCCTACGTCTCAGTGTACGGCCTTATTACCCCAACCCCATGCGGTGTTTTAAATGCCAACGCTTTGGACACACTACTCTCAGCTGTAAAGGGGAAGCCACTTGCGGGAACTGTGGTAAAGCCGCCCATGAGGGCGTTGGTTGCTCCTCTCGTCCCAAGTGTGTCAACTGCTCTGGGGATCACCCTGTGTGGAGTAGGGAATGTAGAGTTTTCCTTGAAGAACGGAAGATCCAGGAACTTAAAACCACCAAACGCATCCCGTACGGTGAGGCAAAGAAAATTTACAAGTCCCTGCAGCCGCCCACGTTCGCTGCTTCCTTTTCTTCCGTTCTGAAACAGCCAGTCTTGAAAACTGATGCCGCTACACAAACGGAGGTTGCTACTGTCAGCACTAGCACCTGCGTTTGTCAATGTACGTGTGCTGCTGCTGTTCCTGTGAAGCCTGCTGCTCCTCCCCGGCCTTCTGACCAGGCCGTGGTAGCTTACGTCATGGAACTTCCTGCCCCTTCGCAAGTCCAGTCTTGTGCAATGCCCAGCACTGCTACACCCCCTACTGCTTCTGAGGTTTTGGCTCCACTGCCACCTCAGGCCAGAAAATCGAAGCCCAAACCAAAGGTGAAGACTCGACCGCTAAAGGAGACTGAAGTTCTACAGTCTGCTGATGTTGATGTCATTCTCTCTGACGTCTCTCTCGACTCCTCTTCAGAGGCGATGGAGGTTGATGTCAGACTGGGGCAATCATCTCGCCCCAAAACTGAGCCTCCACCTGTTGTGGGCTCTCCTCCCAGACAGAAAGTGAGACTGAAAGTCCTCCCACCCTGATCGATGGCTCCCATTATACAGTGGAACATGAATGGATTCCGGGCACATGTGGAGGAACTGCACCTCCTAGCACGGCAACGCCCCCTGTGCTTGTGTTTACAGGAAACACATCTAAAACCGTCTGATGCTCCTGTACTCAGGGGCTATACGTTGTATCGCAAAGATGACCTGACTGGAGACAGAGCCAAAGGCGGAGTCGCCGTGTTTGTCAATAATGACCATCACTCCTCTGCTCTCCCCCTGGAAACTGACCTGCAAGCAGTTGCAGTTGAAATTCATTCCCGTCGACGGCTTACTGTTTGCTCCCTTTATTTACCCCCTCTGGATACAATGACCTTAGCCGCTCTCACCGATCTTATCGACCAACTCCCCCGCCCCTTTCTCCTCCTGGGAGACTTCAATGCCCATCATGTGCTGTGGGGCTCCACTTCTCTTTGCACTCGAGGTCGAATTTTGGAGAGCCTCCTAACATCTCAAGTGTTGTGCATCCTCAACACAGGTACTCCAACTCATTTCTCTGCCGCTACTGGGTCCTTCTCAGCCATTGACCTATCTTTCTGCTCTCCCTCCCTCACCGACTCTGTTCACTGGGAGGTCATTGACGACCTGCATTTCAGCAATCACTTCCCCATCCGCATTCACCTTCTGGATGGTGTGTTGCTGGAACAGAAACCGCCAACGTGGATGATTGGCAGGGCTAACTGGCCTCTGTTCACTCGATTGGCTGTCTTTGAACGCCACAACAGCGTACAGGAATGGGTGGATCACATCACACTTGTGATCCATCATGCTGCTGACCTGTCCATACCACAGTCTTGTGGCCCTCCTAAGCGGCGCATTGTGCCTTGGTGGACGGATGAGTGCCGTTCAGCCATCCGGGACAGGCGTGCGGCTCTTCGCCGATTTAAATGCCGCCCAACAGCAGTCAATCTTACCGCCTTTCGCATCGCGAGAGCCAGGGCACGCCGTGTCATTAAAGAGAGCAAGAAAAGGTCATGGCAGGAGTTCCTGGACTCCATCAACCGTTCCACTTGTTCCACAAAAGTATGGGAAGCCATCCGGAGGATTTCCGGTAAACGCAGCCGTCTACCAATAGCTGCAGTCCTGAACCAGGGATGCCTCCAAACAACACCCAGAGCCATTGCTCAGACGCTGGCAGAGCATTTTGCACAAAGTACTGCCACTGCCACCCAGGATCCAGCATTTCGTCGCTACCGTGCGACTGTCGAACGAGCGAAGTTGGACTTTCGGTCGAACAGTTCTGAGGCCTACAACTCCCCTTTCTCCATGTGGGAACTTGAATCGGCACTTACTGCGACTTCTGACACTGCACCAGGTTACGACCGCATCCGGTACTCCATGCTTCGCCATCTGCCGGCGGCGTCAAAGGAAATCCTCCTCGACTGTTTTAATCTCATATGGCAGACAGGAGTGCTCCCCACCTCGTGGAGGGAGGCAATCCTCATCCCTCTCCTCAAACCAGGAAAGGAGCGCACATGTCCCAGTAGTTATCGTAGTATCGCCTTGACAAGCTGTGTCGGAAAGACCCTGGAACGGATGGTTAACCGTCGTCTGGTCTGGCTGCTAGAGACCAGGCAGCTCCTTAGCCCCTTTCAGTGTGGATTCCGCAAATTTCGGTCCACAGTCGACAACCTGACCCTCCTCGAGGCGGCTATTCAGCAGGCTTTCCTCCGTCGGCATCACTGTATCGGTATCTTCTTTGATATCAGTAAGGCCTATGATACTACTTGGAGACACTGTATTCTTGCACAACTGCATCAATGGGGCTTTCGTGGCCGCCTCCCCATTTTCATTCGGTCTTTCCTGTCTCAGCGGTTTTTTCGGACCCGCGTTGGTAACACGCTGTCTGATCGCTTTGAGCAAGAGAACGGTGTCCCCCAGGGCAGTGTTTTAAGCGTTACCCTCTTTGCCATAGCCATCAACAGTATAACGTCTACAGTGAGGAGTCCAGTACAGTGCTCCTTGTTTGTGGACGACTTTGCTGTTTTCTGTTCCTCCTCTAGTGTTGCATCCGCGAGCCGTCAATTGCAACTAACAGTGCGGCGGTTAGAGGAGTGGGCTGCAAAGACGGGTTTTAGGTTTTCTGCCGATAAGTGTGTTTGTGTTCATTTTAATCGTTCTCGACGTCTTTTTACGTTGCCTGCCTTGCGTATGGGGGATACTGTCCTACATTTTGGAGACACAGTGCCGTTTCTGGGCCTAATTTTTGACTCCAAGTTGTCATGGTTGCCACACCTACGCGACTTGAAAGCCAGAACGCTGAAGGCACTGAACATCCTCAAGTGCCTCAGGCACAGGTCTTGGGGAGCGGACCGGGCGCGTCTCCTTCAGTTTTATCGGGCTTTTGTGCGCTCACGGCTGGACTATGGGTGCACAGTATATGGGTCAGCCAGGCCGTCTTATTTGCGGATCCTTGACGCTGTTCACCATGCTGGGATTCGACTGGCCACGGGTGCTTATCGGACCAGTCCCGTACCCAGCCTCTGTGCTGAGGCTGGTGAACCGCCACTTACCATCCGGCGGCAACTCCTGCTGGTACGCCAAGCTTGTAAGTTTCTTGCAGCTCCCAGCTCGCCTTCTCACCGTCTTGTTGCCCATCCACCTCTGGACCGCCTTTTTTCCCGCCGTCCCCGGGCTACGTTGCCGTTTGGGATACGAGTGCAACGTGTGCTTGAGTCCCTCGGTGTGGAGTCTGTACAACCCCAAATCCTGGGTTTTAACCGCCTGCCACCCTGGTTACTGCAGAGGCCACGTGTGATTTTCGATTTATTGCAGTACAAGAGAGATTGCACTCCTGCCACCGTTTTTAATGCAGCATTTTCTGCTCTTTTATCTGAGCACCACGACTATGTAGCTGTTTTTACGGATGGGTCGAAACAAGGGGATTCCGTTGGTTGCTCAGTTGTTTTTCCGGATCGTGTCCTCAAGGTCCGACTGCCTCAGACTTTTACTGTCTTTGATGCAGAATTGTCTGCGATCTTGCGGGCGCTGGAGCGGATGAGACGTTCTTCCTCTCCTAAATTTCTTGTCTGTTCCGATTCACTCAGTGCCCTTCAATCATTGCACCATTTGTATCCGGCAGATAAAGTAGTCCAGACCATCCAGGATGCCCTCCTCCGACTACAGCGACTGGGGAAGGTTGTAGCTTTCTGCTGGGTTCCGGGGCATGTCGGCATTGCTGGGAATGAAAAGGCAGATCTCGCAGCCAAGGAGGCGTGTCTTGATCCACACGTAACTCAGTGTGCTATCCCCTTGCACGCACTCACCTCGCTGTTGAGCTCCCGAGTCATGTGTCGGTGGGAGGATGAGTGGCTGGAAGTGACTGACAATAAGCTCCGTCTAGTCAAGCCCACAACGCGTGTGTGGTGTACTTCCTTTCAGCCCCATCGACGGGACGAGGTTCTACTCACTCGGCTTCGGATAGGCCACAGCCCTATGACGCATGGCTTCCTGCTCCGGCGAGAAGACCCTCCATTGTGTGGTGCTTGCGGCGTCCAGGTCACTGTGCGCCACGTTTTACTGGATTGCGTTTTATTTTCTGACCAGCGGGCCGCGGCTGACTTGCCAGCGGACCTGCCAACTCTTTTAGGCAACACTCGGACGAATGTGGTTAAAGTTTTACAGTTCTGTGCCATGTCAAATGTTTTTACAAAGATTTTAGGGAGAGGATTTTAATTTGCTCACTGTGTGACAAGCTCGCCCATATTTTATGTAAGTGGCCAGCCAGTGACAATTTCCTGTGTCATTCTTGTTGCTATGTTTTCCCTTTCCTTAGGTTTTACATTCTTATGTAGTATTTTCCCTCTTTTTCTGCTTTCTTTGAGTGTGTTTTTTCAGTTTTCTTAGGTCTCTCCACATTCGTTCCTTTTCATGTGTGTCAGGGCGCTGATGACCTCGATGTTGAGCGCCCATAAACCCCAACACACACACACACACACACACACACACACACACACACACACACACACACACACACAGCTGAGCTGGTCGCCATCTTTCGTGCCCTAGAGTATATCCGCTCCTGCTCAGGTGAGTCCTTCGTTATCTGTAGCGATTCCCTGAGCGGTTTACGAGCTCTCGACCAGTGTTTCCCTCGTTCTCGTCTGGTGATGGCTATCCAAGAGTCCCTGCATACTCTTGCGCGTTGCGGCCGCTCTGTGGTCTTCGTGTGGACCCCCGGTCACGTCGGTATCCCGGGCAATGAGAATGTTGACCGCCTGGCCAAACAGGCCACCACTGAACCCACCCTGGACATTGGCCTCCCGGAGACTGATTTGCGGGCAGTCTTCCGCTGCGAAGTTCTCTCGCTTTGGGACACTGAATGGCGCAATCTGCCCACGCCAACCAAACTCCGTTCTCTCAAGGCGACGACGCGTGTGTGGCAGTCATCCATGCGAGGACCCGCCTCTCTGTCGCTGTGGGGCGGTTTTGACGGTGGTGCACATTTTATTAACTTGTCCGCTTTTAACTGTGGCCGGCCGCGGTGGTCTCGCGGTTCTAGGCTCGCAGTCCGGAACCGTGCGACTGCTACGGTCGCAGGTTCGAATCCTGCCTCGGGCATGGATGTGTGTGATGTCCTTAGGTTAGTTAGGTTTAAGTAGTTCTAAGTTCTAGGGGACTAATGACCACAGCAGTTGAGTCCCATAGTTCTCAGAACCATATATATTTTTTTTAACTGTGCTCAGGCAGAAATTTGCGCTGCCTGATACGCTCCCTGCCCTTTTATCTGATGACCCTGATATGGCTGCCTTAGTTTTACGTTTTATTAGGGCAGGGGGTTTTTATTCTGCAATCTGAGTGTTTCTGTTTTATTTTATTATTTTGTGTTGATTCTGGCCTTTGGCCTACGGTTTTAAACTAAGTTTTTAATGTGTTTTCGGTGGTTGGCTTTTCCTTTTTCTTGTTCCTATGGTCGGCCAACCACCGTCACACTCCGTGTGATTTTATTTCGTTTTGTCTGGTCCTTGTCTGTTTCTTTTGTTCTGTGTCGTCTGTCTCCTATTCTGTTGAACATTTTTTATTCTCTGTGGGTATTTTTAGTATTTTGGAAAAAGGGACCGATGACCTCTGCAGTTTGGTCCCTTTAATCCTTAAACCAACCAACCAACACAAACACAATTAAAAGATACAGCTCAAAAGAGTGTGATATAATAAATTTAAATGGACATATAAAAGCCGCTTGCGTGAATGAAACTTAAAACCCGATCTGCCATAGAGACATTGTCTCCTAAAAGAGATGATAAATCACCCTGGAGATCAAAAGCTCGCCTGAGAGCGGTTAAAAGAGGACATTCCAACAACATATGGGCCACTGTCACGGTTTCACCACAGCGACAATGAGGGGGGTCCTCTCGACGCAACAGATGACCATGCGTCAGCCAAGAGTGACCAATGCGGAGCCTACAGAGAATAACAGAATCTCTGGGAAAGGCCCGCATGGAGGAACCCCACACAGTCGTGGTCTCCTTTACTTGCCACTGCTTGTTGGGTACAGACAGAGTGCGCCATTCGTCTGCCCACATCCCAAAGACCCGACAGCGCAACACCGATCGGAGATCAGTTGCTGGGAGGCCGATCTCCAACGTCAGTTTTCGGGTAGCATCCTTGGCTAACTTGTCGGCGAGTTCCTTTCCCGCTATCCCAACGTGTCCCAGGGTCCATATGAACACCACTGAACGTCCACGCTGTTCAAGAGCATGAACGGATTCCTGGATGGCACCAACAATGGGATGGCGTCTGTAGCACTGGTGAAGAGCCTGCAGACTACTGAGCGAGTCACTGCAAATGACGAAGGACTCTCCAGTGCTGGTACGAATACGCTCAAGGGCACGAAAAATGGCTGTCAGTTCTGCGGTGTAAGCACTGCAGCCTTCTGGCAAGGAGCGCTGGTCGACATAGTCCGCATGAGCATAAGTATACCCCACACGGCCATCAACCATCGAGCCATTGATATACACTCCTGGAAATGGAAATAAGAACACCGTGAATTCATTGTCCCAGGAAGGGGAAACTTTATTGACACATTCCTGGGGTCAGATACATCACATGATCACACTGACAGAACCACAGGCACATAGACACAGGCAACAGAGCATGCACAATGTCGGCACTAGTACAGTGTATATCCACCTTTCGCAGCAATGCAGGCTGCTATTCTCCCATGGAGACGATCGTAGAGATGCTGGATGTAGTCCTGTGGAACGGCTTGCCATGCCATTTCCACCTGGCGCCTCAGTTGGACCAGCGTTCGTGCCGGACGTGCAGACCGCGTGAGACGACGCTTCATCCAGTCCCAAACATGCTCAATGGGGGACAGATCCGGAGATCTTGCTGGCCAGGGTAGTTGACTTACACCTTCTAGAGCACGTTGGGTGGCACGGTATACATGCGGACGTGCATTGTCCTGTTGGAACAGCAAGTTCCCTTGCCGGTCTAGGAATGGTAGAACGATGGGTTCGATGACGGTTTGGATGTACCGTGCACTATTCAGTGTCCCCTCGACGATCACCAGTGGTGTACGGCCAGTGTAGGAGATCGCTCCCCACACCATGATGCCGGGTGTTGGCCCTGTGTGCCTCGGTCGTATGCAGTCCTGATTGTGGCGCTCACCTGCACGGCGCCAAACACGCATACGACCATCATTGGCACCAAGGCAGAAGCGACTCTCATCGCTGAAGACGACACGTCTCCATTCGTCCCTCCATTCACGCCTGTCGCGACACCACTGGAGGCGGGCTGCACGATGTTGGGGCGTGAGCGGAAGACGGCCTAATGGTGTGCGGGACCGTAGCCCAGCTTCATGGAGACGGTTGCGAATGGTCCTCGCCGATACCCCAGGAGCAACAGTGTCCCTAATTTGCTGGGAAGTGGCGGTGCGGTCCCCTACGGCACTGCGTAGGATCCTACGGTCTTGGCGTGCATCCGTGCGTCGCTGCGGTCCGGTCCCAGGTCGACGGGCACGTGCACCTTCCGCCGACCACTGGCGACAACATCGATGTACTGTGGAGACCTCACGCCCCACGTGTTGAGCAATTCGGCGGTACGTCCACCCGGCCTCCCGCATGCCCACTATACGCCCTCACTCAAAGTCCGTCAACTGCACATACGGTTCACGTCCACGCTGTCGCGGCATGCTACCAGTGTTACAGACTGCGATGGAGCTCCGTATGCCACGGCAAACTGGCTGACACTGACGGCGGCGGTGCACAAATGCTGCGCAGCTAGCGCCATTCGACGGCCAACACCGCGGTTCCTGGTGTGTCCGCTGTGCCGTGCGTGTGATCATTGCTTGTACAGCCCTCTCGCAGTGTCCGGAGCAAGTATGGTGGGTCTGACACACCGGTGTCAATGTGTTCTTTTTTCCATTTCCAGGAGTGTAGATAACCTCCGAGTTATGGTATGCGCCTAGGAGAGCAAGGAATTGGCGGCGCAAGACTGCAGGAGGAACCGAATCTTTTGGCCATCAGGAAAGTTCCAGCCCAAGCTGCGGCTGACGAATACACCAAGGTGGTGTATGTGGGCAGACCTGGAAAGCCGATGGAAGAGGCAAACACTCGAGTTCACTAGTGAGTGACCAAACACGGATCCCAATTGTATGGCCTGATCGTGGCCGCCGGTGTGGGATATGGACTGCCGCATCAGCAAAAAGGAGACGGTAGTTAGGGTGACGGGGCGAACAACGGATGTGGGCAACATAGTTGGCTAACAGTTGGTGACGCCGAATGTGAAGTGGAGGAACCCCAGCCTCAGCTAGGAGGCTATTAACAGGGCTGGTGCGGAATGCTCCTGTCACCTGTCGAACCCCACAGTGGTGAGCGGGGTCCAGCAGTTGCAATGCTGAGGGCGACCCTGAGCCATACGCCACACTCCGATAATCCAGTCGGGACAGCGCAAGGGCTTTGTAGAGCTGCAGCAGCGTAGTACGATCTGCACCCCAAGTTGTGTTGCTGAGGCAGCGAAGGGCATTCAGATGCTGCCAGCACTGACGCTTGAGCTGACGAATATGTGGAAGCCAAGTAAGCCAGGCATCGAACAGCATTCCCAGAAAACGGTAAGTGCCAGCAACCCTGAGCATGGCATCCTGAAGATAGAGCTCAGGATGAGGATGGACAGTTCGACGACCAGAAGCTTATATCTCTCACTTGATCCTGCAACAGTTATTCTCCTGCTGCCCAGTATTTCCATTACTGGCTCTTTAATGGTGCCGCCAAACATTGTAGTGGCAAGTACTCCCCCCGTAAGTTGCCAGGTCATCTTCATGGTAATAACTACAAATGCAAGCTACTGAGGGCTCCGGTGAATGGCCATAAATGTGACCAGTCCTCTGGCTGTGTCAACTTGTATGGCAGTGACTTCAATAGTCCCAATGGCAGGCGGTTGAACTTCACCATGCTGGATGGAGGAGCGGATGAAGATCGCCATACCGCCTCCCTGTGTCGGCCTGTCGTTCCGGAAGCATCGGTAGTTGGCAATATTGGAGCGGATGCCTGGTTTAAGAAAGGTCTCATTGACCAGGCATATGTCCACATCGTGGTTGAACAAAAACTGCCAGAGCTCCTCAAGGTCGTAAGTGAGGTTAACTGCGTTGTACGCCACTATGTGTAGATCATCCAGGCGACGGCGTCTAGGCCTGATGGGCGACTGCGGTGATGTCAGTGTGAGCCCAGAGGCTGCGTGTGATTGTCGCCTCAACTGTGGCGGCGATGGTAGCAGGCAGGTTGACGATGGCGGTGGTCAACTCAGTCACCATCGTAGTCAGGTGTTGCATCAGCTGGAAGATGTCCTGGAGCCCAACTGAAGGCGCTGCTGTGGTCAGAAGAGAAGCTGGCTGGCGGCCCTGGTGTTGTGGAGGCGGTGGTACGCTCTGCACCTCTACAGCTGGGGTTGCCTGTGGGTGGGGGACGCCCTTCAGTGCATCTGCCACAGACACACCTGGCTAGATCCTCGCTGACCGGCGTTCCATTAGGGGGCCACGTACGCTTGTCGTTGGCCGGACGGGCGGGTAGTGGTTGACGCCTCTGGCGGGTATCGGCACGTCGGGAGGGCTGTACAGGCGGAAGACACTGTTGCCGACGGCTAGCCTCCTTGTGCTTAATGCAGGAGCGAAAATTGGCAGGATGGCTGCCTCCATACAGGTCACAGACAGGCAGCTCATCATTGCTCCTTGGACATAGGCGGCTGTCGTGGTCAGCACCACACTTGACTCACATAGGTGGCATAGTGCAGTGGCGAGCCATGTGGTTAAATCCTTGACACCGGAAGCATTGGACCAGGCCATGGGACTTCCGCAGAGTTTCCACCGTGATGGAGGGATCGTAAATTCCCGTGAGCTGGAAGATTTCCCAATGCCTAGGAGTATCCTGCGGGACGACTATGCGATGGCAAGTGAGCCTGTTTGTCCCAGGCATACGATGGTAGTCCACCACCGTCGCCACGATGCCGAGATCCTCCAGGTCTTCCTTCAGGTCGTCATGCGTTAAAGACGCCGGAACGTGCTTGAAGAGCGCCTTCAGGGTCGGTGGACGGACCGCCGGATATGTATACATTGGTATACCCTCCCGCCCAACCATATCCATAACTGCCACATAATGCTCGGCGCAGGAGAAGCTGAGTTTGAGGGTATCACCCCTGGTCTGTTTGGCAGTGAACGACTGCTTGCAATGTTCCTTTATTCATGTGTGCAGTTGATTGTAGGAATTTTTGACCTGCAATACAATGGGCGGCACGTTCTGCTGCAGTTGGGGCTGCTACAGTTGCTGCTGTGCTCCCTCCTCCTCCTGCTGCTGCTGCTGCTGCTGCTGCTGCTGTGGTTGAACGTCGTCCGCGCCGTCCTGGATGACGTCATATCGGTTGGACTTCGGCGCCGAGTCCGCGTCAGGCCGCTGCTGCCGCTGCTTTGAGATCTTCTTCTTTGGCAGCTTTCGAAATCCCTCATCCGCCTCGGTGGTGGCTTCGCCAGTCCGCTTTCGTTGATTCTGTTGGTGGCTGTCGTTATATTCGTCCGACGAGTCACGGGTACAATCCATAGCGATATTCAAAGTCCTTGCAAGGTTGTCAACAGGTCATTCCCGCGTTGTCTTTGCCTGGTCATCATAGGCAGGGGGCCGGATGAGGCCGCCGACGAAGTATTCTCCGCCGGACGGCGATCCGCCACACCCTCAGCCGAAGTAGCATCAGTAGACATCAGGAGCTCGCGCGCAACACGTCTGTTCCAGACGGAAGACTAACTCCGAATTAGGTAGGCGCGGCGCGGCGGCGCGCAGAGTGGCGGCCGCTCTCTCGGCCGTCCACGCCCGCCCGCGACCCTGGCTGGTCCTGGCGCGCTACGGCTATTCTCTGTGGCTGCGCTGCGCTCTGCTCTGCTTGCCATCCCGCTCCACTCTCGCTGTGTGTACGCGCGTCCCCCCTGCGGGTCTCTCCCTGCGGGTTCGGGGGTAAGAATATTCCCGCGGTATTCCTGCCTGTCGTAAGGGGCGACTAAAAGGAGTCTCAAACGTTTCGGCCTTATATGATGGTCCCCTGTCGGGTTTGACCTCCATACCTCAAAATTTTTCCGAAGAAAGAGCCTATTGGGGAAGGGCGCCTTACTTGGTGCATTGTGTCCATCTTGCGTTGAGAACTTTCACAATCTTATTCGTCGTTGCATTGCAGTCCTGCCCGCTCTCCATCGCTTGGGCATGGATAAGCTCCTGCGTGCACTTTCTGCCAAGCACTGTGCAGGGCCATTTTCTGCACTGATGGCGACCATGGACCACGTGTCACCTAACATCCAGCACAGTAGCCAGTCCGTTGTGGTGGGGCCGCCATGTACCCTCTTGGTTGTAGCCCCCTGACAACACAGGGATCGCTCTACTGATGCCTGCGCCGTTACCTCCCCACGTATGCCAAGGAGTAGATGCCCATCTCCCTGGGGCATCGGGACTCCCGGCAATGGCCATCCTGCCAGGTGGCTATTGCTGTGGCTGGGTGGCGCCCGTGGGGAGGGCCCTTGGTCGGAGTAGGTGGCATCAGGGCGGATGACACGCAATGAAGCGTGGTACATCATCTATCGCAGCTGGGCCTCCACCAGCAGTCTCTAAGCGATCGAGGTCTAACCTCAACGGAAAAAATTTGATCAGAGATCGTCTCCCTCCCTAGCTACTCCATGGGAGGAACGTCTTGCTAAAGAAGGCAGTGGAGAATATTCACCCCGGTACCTCGTGTGTACGCGTGTTGATGGAGATTCGTTCATGTCGACCAAGCCCCAGTTTTTTGTGGATCATTTAGAGGACAAGTTCGGGGAGGTGGAGGGCTTGTCCAAGATGCGCTCTGGTTCTGTGCTCATCAAAACGGCATCCTCTGCCCAGTCACGGAGGTTGCTCAATTGTGACAAGTTGGGGGATGTTTCAGTTAGCATCACGCCGCATAAGAGTCTCAACATGGTCCAGGGTATTATATTCCACAGGGATCTTCTTCTGCAGTCCGACGATGAACTACGCGCCAACCTAGAACGACGAGGTGTTCACTTCGTCCGGTGCGTTCATCGGGGTCCGAGGGATAATCAGGTAGCCACCGGTGCCTTCATCTTGGTCTTTGAGGGTGATGTCTTACCCGAAAAGTTTAAGGTGATGGTTTACCGTTGTGATGTGAAGCCGTATATCCCTCCTCCGATGCGGTGTTTTAAATGCTGGAAATTCGGTCACATGTCGTCTCGCTGTACTTCCAGCATCACGTGTCGGGATTGTGGACGTCCTTCGCATCCTGATACTCCATGTGCCCCGCCTCCTATCTGTGTTAACTGCGGAGAACACCATTCCCCCTGCTCGCCGGACTGTAGGATCTTCTAGAAAGAACGGAAGATAATGGAATATAAAACCCTGGACCGCCTGACGTACTCTGAGGCTAGGCGGAAATATGAGAGGCTCATTCCTGTGCCAATGACGTCAACGTACGCCGCTGCTACTACGACGGTTCTTCCATCTCCTGTGTCGTCCCATACGGTTGGTTCTATGATTGGTCAGCATCCACAAGCCCCCTTGCTTGTGGGGGGCACTTCACACCCTGTTGCTCCTGCTCCATCTTCTCCAGGCGCAACACCCTCCCAACCATCGGGGACATCAGCTCTCCCTTCCCAGCCAGAGAAGCGTAAGACTTCTTCGGCTACCGCCAGTCCCTGGTCGTTGGGCCTCGCGGTCGTCGTCTGTCCCTGAGACTGACCCAGTGAAGCCCATGAAGCCTGAACCGCCGAAGGCACAGCGTGACAAGCAGAAAAAGAAGAAAGTCCCCAAGACCAACGATATTGCGGTGGCACCCATCCCACCGCTTCCTACAAGCTCTGCCTCTGAGGACGAGGTGGAGATTCTGGCGTCCGCTGAGGACCTCGCTCTTGCCGGTCCCTCGGACGCAATGGATGGCATTTGCACGGGTGCTCCATCGGAGGCAGCAGGTGACCCAGCGGCGTAATCTGCCTTCCCAGTCCCGTCACGCCTTTCCCAGCCATGGACAACACGATCCTCCAGTGGAACTGCAGCGGTTTCTTCCACCATCTAGCTGAGCTCCGCCAACTTATCAGCCTTCACCCTTTCTTCTGCATTGCTCTTCAGGAAACTTGGTTTCCAGCAATGCGAACCCCCGCCCTCCTTTCGTTTCGCACCAACCACCCAGAATCTTACAATGCTCCATTTCGTGAGTGGGAATTTCGCAGTGCCCTAGCTGCTTGCCCTGATACCGCTACTGGGCCAGATGGCATCCACTGTCAGATGCTGAAACACCTTTCAGTGAACTGCCAGCGGCGCCTTCTCGATCTTTACAACCGTCTTTGGGTCGAGAGGGAGTTTCCGTCGCAATGGCGGGAAGGCATTGTCATCCCCGTTTTGAAACCTGGAAAGAACCCTCTGGAGGTGGACAGCTACCGTCCCATTAGCCTCACCAACGTTCTTTGCAAGCTTCTCGAACGGATGGTGAGCCGGCGCTTGAATTGGGTACTGGAGTCTCGGGGCCTTCTGGCTCCGTCTCAGGGTGGATTCCGTAAAGGCCGCTCCGCCACCGACAATCTGGTGAGCCGGCCATCCGTACTGCCTTTGCCCGCCGTCAGCACCTGGTCGCTGTCTTTTTCGACATGCGGAAGGCGTACGATACGACATGGCTTCATCACATCCTTTCTACGCTTCATGGATGGGGACTTCGGGGTCCTCTGCCGATTTTTATCCGCAATTCTCTGTCGTGTCGTACCTTCCGCGTGCAAGTCGCGGCCTCATATAGTTCCTCCCACGTCCAGGAGAACGGTGTGCCACAGGGTTCTGTTTTAAGTGTGTGTCTGTTTTTAATAGCCATTAACGGGCTTGCTGCAGCCGTGGGAACTTCTGTCTCCGCTTCCCTGTATGCTGACGACTTTTGCCTTTACTACAGCTCTACTGGCATTGCAGCTGTTGAACGTCAGCTACAGGGCGCTATCCGTAAGGCGCAGTCTTGGGCTGTAGCGTATGGGTTTCAGTTTTCGGCAGCCAAGACCCGCGTAATGCATTTCTGCCGGCGCCGAACAGTCCATCCTGAGCCGCGGCTTTATCTTGCCGACGAACTGCTTGCTGTGGTGGAGACCCACAGGTTTTTTCGGGGTGGTTTTCGATGCCCGGTTGACTTGGCTGCCTCATATCCGGCAGCTCAAACGGGCGTGTTGGCGGCATCTCAATGCTCTGCGATGTTTGAGCCACACCCGCTGGGGCGCCGACCGCTCTACCCTGTTACGGCTCTACCAGGCGTTAATCCAGTCCCGTCTGGATTATGGGAGCCTGGCTTATGGCTCAGCATCCCCATCTGCGTTACGGGTGCTGGACCCCATTCTCCACAGCGGGATACGCCTTGCCACTGGTGCTTTCCGCACCAGCCCTGTGGACAGCGTACTAGTGGAGGCAGGTGTACCTCCACTGCGGTTCCGACGCCAACGTTTGCTGGCCGCTTATGCTGCCCATGTTCTCAGCTCGCCCGGGCATCCTAACTATCGTCTCCTGTTCCCGCGATCTGTCGTCCGTCTGCCAGAACGTCGGCCCCGCTGTGGTTGTACAATAGCGGTCCGCGTCAAAGAGCTTCTCTCTGGGCTTCAGGTTTTCACTGTTCCACCTCCTTTCCGGGCTACTTTGCATACACCCCCATGGTGTGTTCGTCGCCCTTGCCTTCGGCTCGACTTGGCACAGTGCCCGAAGGACTCAGTCCCTCCAGAGGCCTTCCGCCGCCGCTTTTATTCCATCCTGGCCACGTATCAGGGCTCTGGCATTGTTTACACCGACGGCTCGATGGTTGCTGGTCGAGTCTGTTATGCGCTCACTCTAGGGGACCATTCCGAACAACGTTCCTTGCCGGCTGGCTGCAGCGTTTACACTGCGGAGCTGGTCGCCATCTTTCGAGCCCTAGAGTATATCCGCTCCTGCTCAGGTGAGTCCTTCGTTATCTGTAGCGATTCCCTGAGCAGTTTACGGGCTCTCGACCAGTGTTTTCCTCGTTCTCGTCTGGTGATGGCTATCCATGAGTCCCTGCATACTCTTGCGCGTTGCGGCCGCTCTGCGGTCTTCGTGTGGACCCCAGGCCATGTTGGGATGTTGGGATCCCCGGCAACGAGAATGTTGACCGGCTGGCGAAAGAGGCGACCATCTCTGGACGTTGGCCTCCCAGAGACAGATTTGCGAGCATTCCTACGCCGCAAAATTCTGGACCTTTGGGACACTGAATGGCGCGCCCTGCCTTCACGCAACAAACTTCGGGCCGTCAAGGGGGCTACCGGTGTGTGGCGCTCCTCCTTACGGGTGTCTCGCAAGGAGTCTGCCCAATGCGCAGCCGGCAGAGGACAACACACTCGGCTGACACACGGCCACTTATTGCGCCGTGAGGACCCGCCTCTGTGTCGCTGCGGCTCCGTTTTATCTGTGGTGCACATTTTATTGGGGTGTCCGCTTTTAGCTGTGCTCAGGCAGACGTTCGCACTGCCTGACACGCTCCCTGCCCTTTTACTAGATGACTCTGCCATGGTGGACTTAGTTTTGCGTTTTATTCGGGCAGGGGGTTTTTATAGTTTAATCTGAGTGTTTGGTTTTTTTTAGCGTTGATTCTGGCTTCTAGCCTCTGATTTTAAACTGTGTTTTTAATGTGTTCTTGGTGGTTGGCTTTTCCTCTTGTTTTTCTCTATGGTCGGCCAACCACCGTCACACTCTGTGTGTTTTACTTTGTTTTGTCTGATCTATGTCGGAGTCTTTCTCGTCCTGTGTCGTCTGACGTCTTTCCTGCTGTTCGTTTTTTATTCTCTTTGGGCGGTTTTAATTTTTTTGAATAAAGGGACCGATGACCATCGCAGTCTGGTCCCTTTAAATCCCACAAACCAACCAACCAACCCGTCTGGATTACGGGTGGCTGGCATATGGCTCAGCATCCCCGTCTGCGTTGCAGGTGCTGGACCCAATTCTCCACAGCGGGATACGCCTTGCCACTGGTACTTTCCGCACCAGCCCTGTGGACAGCGTCCTAGTGGAGGCAGGTGTCCCTCCACTGCGCTTCCGACGCCAACAATTACTGGCTGCTTATGCTGCCCATGTTTTTAGCTTGCCCGGGCATCCAAATTACCGTGTGCTGTTCCCACAGTCGGTCGTCCATCTGCCAGAGTGTCGGCCCCGGTCGGGTTGTCCGATCGCCGTGCGCGTTAAGGAGCTTCTCTCCCGGCTTGGATTTTTCCCTGTTCCACCTCCTTTCCGGGCCACTTTGCGTACACCCCCATGGTGTGTTCCTCGCCCTTACCTTGGGCTCGACTTGGCACAGGGCCCGAAGGACTCAGTCCCTCCAGAGGCCTTCCGCCGCCGCTTTTCTTCCATCCTGGCCACGTATCAGGGCTCTGGAATTGTTTACACCGACGGTTCGATGGTTGCTGGTCGTGTCGGTTATGCGCTCACTTTAGGGGACCAGTCCGAACAACGTTCCTTGGCGGCTGGCTGCAGCGTTTACACTGCTGAGCTGGTCGCCATCTTTCGAGCACTAGAGTATATCCGCTCCTGCTCAGGTGAGTCCTTTATCTGTAGCGACTGCCTGAGCAATTTACGAGGTCTCGACCAGTGTTTCCCTCGTTCCCGTCTAGTGATGGCTATCCAGGAGTCGCTGTCTACTCTTGACCGTTGCGGCCGCTCTGTGGTCTTTGTTTGGACCCCAGGCCATGTTGGGATCCCCGGGAATGAGAATGTTGACCGTCTGGCAAAGACGCCACGAGTACATCATCTCTTGATGTTGGCCTCCCGGAGACTGATTTGCGGGCAGTCTTCCGCCGCAAAATTTTGGCGCTATGGGCCGATGAATGGCGCGAACTGACGACGCGCAATAAACTCCGTGCTGTCAAGGAGACGACGGCTGTGTGGCGGTCATCCCTGCGAGCCACTCGCAGGGACTCAGTAGTTCTTTGCCGGCTCCGCATTGGCCACTCCCGGCTGACACAGTTATTTACTGCGCCGGGAGGACCGTCCTCTATGTCGCTGTGGGGCGGCTTTGACGGTGGCCCACATTTTGATGGCCTGCCCCCTTTAGGCTGTGGTCAGGCAGACATTTAGGCTGCCTGATACGCTCCCTGCCCTTTATCAGTGGTTCATATTTTATTGGAGTGTCCGCTTTTAGCTGCGCTCAGGCAATCGTTCGCACTGCCTGACTCGCTCCCTGCCCTTTTAACAGACGACTCCGCAATGGCTGACTTAGTTTTACGTTTTATTCGGGCAGGGGGTTTTTATTCTTTAATCTGAGTGTTTCTGTTTTATCTTATTGTCTTGTGTTGATTCTGGCCCTTGGCCTCCGGTTTTAAACTGATTTTTTAATGTGTTTCAAGTGGTTGGCTTTTCCTTTTTTATTTCTCTGGTCGGCCAATCACAGTCACACTCTGTGTGGTTTTAGTTCGTTTTGTCTGGACTTTGTCTCAGTTTCTCTTGTTCTGTGTCGTCTGTGCTCTATTCTGTTACTCGTTTTTTATTCTGTGTGGGTGTTTTTAGTACTTGGACAAAGGGACCGATGACCATAGCAGTCTGGTCCCTTTAATCCCCCACACCAACCAACCAACCAACCAACCAAGCCACCAGTAAACCATCTCTGGACATTGGCCTCCCGGAGACTGATTTGCGAGCACTCGTAGAACTTTGGGACACTGAATGGCGCGCCCTGCCTTCACGAAACAAACTATGGGCCATCAAGGAGGCTACCGGTGTGTGGAACTCCTCCTTGCGGGTCTCTCGCATTGGGCACACATAGATGACGCACGGCCACCTATTGCCCCCCCCCCCCCCTGCGGGTTCGGGGGGTTAGAATAGGCCTGCGGTATTCCTGCCTGTCGTAAGAGGCGACTACCAGGAGTCTCAACTGTTTCGGCCTTATGTGCAGGTCCCCTCTCGGGTTTGACCTCCATCTTTCTAAATTATTCCGAAGAGCGAGCCAATTGGGGAAGGGCACCTTACATGGTGCACTGTATCCGTCGTGCAATTAGACCTTTAGCCGGCTTTCTCGTCGTTGCAATGGTGTCCCACTCGTTTTCGATCTCTTGGGCGATTACCACGCTGCACTCTGCAGTGTTTCTTTTAACTGCGACGACGACCTTGGACAGTTTTGCACCTAAGATCCAGCACGGTAGCCAGCCCGTTGTGGTGGGACCGCCATGTACCCTCTTGGTTGTAGCCCCCTGACAACACAGGGATCGCTCTACTGATGCCTGCGCCGTTAACTCCCCACGTATGCCAAGGAGTAGATGATGCTCATCTCCTTGGGGCATCAGGACTCCCGGCAATGGCCGTCCTGCCAGGTGGCTATTGCTGCGGCTGGGTGGTGCCCGTGGGGAGGGCCCTTGGTCGGAGTAGGTGGCATCAGGGCGGATGACCCGCAATGAAGCGTGGTACATCATCTCTCGCTGGCGGCCAGCCCCCAGCAGTCTCTAAGTGTTCTCGGGCTCAATTTAATGCTCAGAAGTACGACCCAAAAACGTTCCCCTCCCTGGCCACGCCGTGGGAAGAGCGTAAGTCTCAGGCTGGAGGTAACAGTTAATCGCCCCGATTCTTAGTTTGCACGAGAGCTGATGGGGAGTCTTTTCTCTCCACAAAGCCTCAGTTCTTCGTCGAGCATTTAGAGGACAAGTTTGGGGAGGTGGAGGGCTTGTCTAAAATGCGCTCTGGGTCAGTACTGATACAAACGGCATCCTCCGCCCAGTCACGCAGGTTACTTGCTTGTGACAAGTTGGGGAATGTTAACGTTACTATTACACCACATAAGAGTTTGAATATGGTCCAGGGTGTTATTTTCCATAGGGACCTCCTTTTGCAGTCTGATGACGAGCTGCGCGCCAACTTAGAACGTAGAGGTGTTCATTTCGTCCGACGCTTTCATTGGGGTCCAAGGGACAATCAGGTTGCTACCGGTGCCTTCATCTTGGCCTTCGAGGGTGATACGTTACCGGAAAAGGTCAAGGTGATGGTCTACCGATGTGACGTCAAGCCCTATATCCCTCCCCCGATGCGGTGCTTCAAGTGCTGGAAGCCCCCAGGGGCTCAGCATTCATTTGCTGGGTACGGGCTTGGCGACCCCGGGGTTCCTGAGCTGGGGACTGGTAAGTGCCGCCAGTCCCCTGTCACCGTAACCTCTGGGCATACTTCAACGACCACCGTGCGGCGCGGCAGTGGAACGTTGTGTGTCTCAAGGAATGGGGATCTTGGCTTGACCGCCTGGATCGCGAGGATGGAATAAACCTCTATAAAAAAACCCTCAATCTCAAGGTGTGCTGCGCGCCGATGAGATGCATGGCTGTTGAGGTGGAACAGTCGATAGCGGGCAACCTCTGGGGAACCTGCCGCACCTCAGTTGTATAAGGCTTACCTAGGCACGCGGGGCTCTGTCTAGGTGGACTTCTAGTTCCCTAGCTGCTCGTGGGACCGAGATGGATCCTTCGAAATCCTCTTTTCTTCCTCCCAGCGGAAAGGGTGGGCCGCTGGAAGGTTCTAACACCCAGTCTATTAAGAGGGCCCGTGCAGTCAGTCCCCCTGACTCCGGCGCTTCTTTGAAAAGTCCAGTCTTAGGTAACAGAATGCATTCTGGTAATCCGAATGTGTTTCTCATTGTGACACGGAAGGAGGGTAGTTTCGAGAAGGTTTCGCCCTTCTACACTCCTGGAAATTGAAATAAGAACACCGTGAATTCATTGTCCCAGGAAGGGGAAACTTTATTGACACATTCCTGGGGTCAGATACATCACATGATCACACTGACAGAACCACAGGCACATAGACACAGGCAACAGAGCATGCACAATGTCGGCACTAGTACAGTGTATATCCACCTTTCGCAGCAATGCAGGCTGCTATTCTCCCATGGAGACGATCGTAGAGATGCTGGATGTAGTCCTGTGGAACGGCTTGCCATGCCATTTCCACCTGGCGCCTCAGTTGGACCAGCGTTCGTGCTGGACGTGCAGACCGCGTGAGACGACGCTTCATCCATTCCCAAACATGCTCAATGGGGGACAGATCCGGAGATCTTGCTGGCCAGGGTAGTTGACTTACACCTTCTAGAGCACGTTGGGTGGCATGGGATACATGCGGACGTGCATTGTCCTGTTGGAACAGCAAGTTCCCTTGCCGGTCTAGGAATGGTAGAACGATGGGTTCGATGACGGTTTGGATGTACCGTGCACTATTCAGTGTCCCCTCGACGATCACCAGTGGTGTACGGCCAGTGTAGGAGATCGCTCCCCACACCATGATGCCGGGTGTTGGCCCTGTGTGCCTCGGTCGTATGCAGTCCTGATTGTGGCGCTCACCTGCACGGCGCCAAACACGCATACGACCATCATTGGCACCAAGGCAGAAGCGACTCTCATCGCTGAAGACGACACGTCTCCATTCGTCCCTCCATTCACGCCTGTCGCGACACCACTGGAGGCGGGCTGCACGATGTTGGGGCGTGAGCGGAAGACGGCCTAATGGTGTGCGGGACCGTAGCCCAGCTTCATGGAGACGGTTGCGAATGGTCCTCGCCGATACCCCAGGAGCAACAGTGTCCCTAATTTGCTGGGAAGTGGCGGTGCGGTCCCCTACGGCACTGCGTAGGATCCTACGGTCTTGGCGTGCATCCGTGCGTCGCTGCGGTCCGGTCCCAGGTCGACGGGCACGTGCACCTTCCGCCGACCACTGGCGACAACATCGATGTACTGTGGAGACCTCACGCCCCACGTGTTGAGCAATTCGGCGGTACGTCCACCCGGCCTCCCGCATGCCCACTATACGCCCTCACTCAAAGTCCGTCAACTGCACATACGGTTCACGTCCACGCTGTCGCGGCATGCTACCAGTGTTACAGACTGCGATGGAGCTCCGTATGCCACGGCAAACTGGCTGACACTGACGGCGGCGGTGCACAAATGCTGCGCAGCTAGCGCCATTCGACGGCCAACACCGCGGTTCCTGGTGTGTCCGCTGTGCCGTGCGTGTGATCATTGCTTGTACAGCCCTCTCGCAGTGTCCGGAGCAAGTATGGTGGGTCTGACACACCGGTGTCAATGTGTTCTTTTTTCCATTTCCAGGAGTGTATATTCAAAAGGGATTGGAGGGAATCTGTGGCTCCTTAAAATCGGTGAAGCGCTTACGTAATGGGACCTTGTTAGTGGAAACTTCCACTTCCCAGCAAGCGACTAAACTTCAGTCTGCTAAATGCCTTGGAGAGTATGCCATAGACACTGAACTGCACAGCAGCATGAACTACAGCAAAGATGTTGTGACGTGCCGGGATCTAGTTGACATTCCCAAGGAAGATCTGCAACGTGAGTGGGCTCCGGAAGGTATCGTTGATGTTCAACACATCATGAAGAGGGTTGATGGCACTCTTGTCAAATCCGACTCCTTTATTCTGACGTTCAGTAGCACAAAACTTCCTGAACATGTTAAAGCTGGCTTCCTTCGCCTTAGTGTGAGGCCTTATTTCCCGGCCACAATGCGCTGTTTCAAAACCAGCGTTTTGGGCATACCACCTTAGGCTGTAAAGGCGAAGCGACCTGTGGAAACTGTGGTCAGGCTGCTCATGAAGGAGTTTGTTGCTCGTCTCCGGCTATATGTATTAATTGCTCTGGGAACCACCCTGTTTGGAGTAGGGACTGCCGCATATTTTTAGAGGAACGCAAGGTCCAGGAAATAAAAACAACCAAGCGCATCCCCTATGGTGAGGCCAAGAAGATCTATAAGTCAATGCAACCTCCCACATTTGCTACATCTTTTGCATCCCTGGTACAGAAGCCTACTCCAAAAGTTGATGCCTCGATGCAGACCGAGGTGGTGAGTGTTGGCACTAACACCTGCAGCTGTCAGTGCACTTGCGACGCAGCCAGTGTTCCAGAGCCAGTAGCCCCTCCTCGCACGGCAGACAAAGGTACAGTGGCGGACTTGGTCCAGCCCCTCGCGCCTCCAACAGCTGAGGTTGTCCCCAAACCCAGTGCGCCAATTACCACTCCCACATCCGCTCCCCCAAAGTCCACCAAGCCACAGAAAGCTACTGTGCAGCAGCAACAGCGGGTCAAATCCCGTGGTAAACCATCTGACCATGCGGATGTTGTCTTACGCGAGGCTTCATCTGACTCTTCCCCAGAGTTGATGGAGTACGATGTATGTGTGGGGCAATCATCTCGTCCCACGCCTGCCCCTCCACCTGCTGCGGTCTCCCCACCCCGTCGGAGAGACAGGATGAAGGTGCTACCCCCAACATAGATGGCTCCCATACTCCAGTGGAACTTGCAAGGGTTCAGGACGCATGTGGAGGAACTTCGTCTACTTTCTCCAGGTAGACCACTGTGTCTCTGTCTCCAGGAGACGTATTTCCATCCATCATACTCCCCTGAGATACGAGGCTATACACTCCATAAAAATGACGACCTGAGTGGAGAGAGAGCTAGAGGAGGCGTAGGTATTTTCGTCAGGACGGACTACCATTCCTCGCCTCTCTCACTTACGACGACTCTACAGGCCGTCGCTGTGTCCGTGCACTTGCGTCATCCATTGACTGTATGCTCACTTTACTTGCCCCCACATGATGCTCTTGATGAAGCGGCCCTCACCGACCTTCTTACACAGCTCCCCCAGCCATTCATTATTTGTGGTGATTTTAATGCCCACAATGTGCATTGGGGCTCTGCAATTACCTGCCCCAGGGGTAGAGCAATTGAGAGGCTTCTCCTGTCATCTTGTGCCTACTTGCTCAATGGAGGACAGAGTACTCATTTCTGCATGGCGACTGGGTCGTTCTCTGCCATAGATCTCTAGTTTTGCTCTCCAGCTCTTGCCGCTAGTGCTCACTGGGAAGTGGTCGCTGACTTGCACGGCAGTGATCATTTCCCAATCTGGATTCACCTGCCAGATGGCGTGGGCCCCGAAAGGAGACCACCACGATGGGTGCTCAGTGGAGCTGACTGGACACTTTACAGCCAGTTGGCCCAATTCGAACACTGTGCGAATGTTGAGGTGTGGGTGGATCATATTACCAAAACGGTCCACCACGCCGCTGCAGCATCCATTCCACAGTCCACAGGCCACCGGAAAAGGCCACCTGTGCCTTGGTGGAGTGACGAATGCCGCTCTGCAATCAGGACCAGGCGTGCGGCCCTGCGGCGGTTCAAGTGTCGGCCGACTGCTGAGAATCTTGCAGCCTTTCGGGTGGCGAGGGCGAGATGTCGCCGCATTATTCGTGAGAGCAAGAAGAGGTCGTGGCAAAAGTTCCTGAACACCATTAATCGTTCCACCAAAAGTTCCATTGTGTGGGAGACCATTAGGAGACTTTCTGGCAGAGGAGGGAGGTGCCCCATAGCTGCTGTAATGAATAACGGCACTCTCCACACAGATCCGCGAGGCATTGCCCAGACCCCCCCTGCGGGTTCGGGGGTTAGAATAGGCCCGCGGTATTCCTGCCTGTCGTAAGAGGCGACTAAAAGGAGTCTCAAATGTTTCGGCCTTATGTGATGGTCCCCTCTCGGGTTTGACCTCCATCTTTCTAAATTATTCCGAAGAGCGAGCCAATTGGGGAAGGGCGCCTTACATGGTGCACTGTATCCGTCGTGCAATTAGACCTTTAGCAGGCTTTCTCGTCGTTGCAATGGTGTCCCGCTCGTTTTCGATCTCTTGGGCGATTACCACGCTGCACTCTGCAGTGTTTCTTTTATCTGCGACGACGACCTTTGTCAGTTTTGCACCTAAGATCCAGCACGGTATCCAGTCCGTTGTGGTGGGGCCGCCATGTACCCTCTTGGTTGTAGCCCCCTGACAACACAGGGATCGCTTTACTGATGCCTGCGCCGTTAACTCCCCACGTATGCCAAGGAGTAGATGCCCATCTCCTTGGGGCATCAGGACTCCCGGCAATGGCCGTCCTGCCAGGTGGCTATTGCTGCGGCTGGGTGGTGCCCGTGGGGAGGGCCCTTGGTCGGAGTAGGTGGCATCAGGGCGGATGACCCGCAATGAAGCGTGGTACATCATCTCTCGCTGGCGGCCAGCCGTCAGCAGTCTCTAAGCGTTCGAGGGCTCATTTTAAGGGTAATGTTTATGACCCCAAATCGTTCCCATCCCTGGCCACACCATGGGAGGAACGAAAGGCGTTGAATGAAAGTGAAACGTATTCGCCCAGATATCTTGTCTGTACCAGAGCTGATGGGGAATCTTTTATATCCGTGAAGCCTCAGTTCTTTGTTGAGCATTTAGAGGACAAGTTTGGGGAGGTGGAGGGCTTGTCAAAGATGCGGTCCGGATCGGTGTTGATAAAAACGGCATCCTCCGCCCAGTCGCGGGCCTTGCTCGCTTGTACTAAGCTGGGGGATGTCTCCGTCACTATCACCCCCCATAAAAGCTTAAATATGGTTCAGGGAATTATTTTTCACCGCGATCTCCTTTTACAGTCCGATGACGAGCTGCGCGCCAACTTAGAGCGACGAGGTGTACATTTCGTCCGGCGCGTTCATCGGGGTCCGAGGGACAATCAGGTTGCTACTGGTGCCTTCATCTTGGCCTTTGAGGGTGATACGTTACCGGAAAAGGTCAAGGTGATGGTCTACCGATGTGACGTCAATCCCTATATCCCTCCCCCGATGCGGTGCTTTAAGTGCTGGAAGTTCGGTCACATGTCCTCTCGCTGTACTTCTAGCCTCACATGTCGAGATTGTGGACGCCCATCTCATCCCGATACTCCATGTGCTCCACTTCCCGTCTGTGTCAACTGTGGAGAGCCTCATTCCCCTTGCTCGCCGGACTGTAGTGTCTTACAGAAAGAACGCAAAATCATGGAATATAAGACCCTGGACCGACTGACTTACACTGAGGCCAAGCGGAAATTTGAACGGCTACATCCCGTGCGCATGATGTCATCTTATGCCTCCAGTGTCACTCCTGCTCCAGCTCCTTCAGCTGCAAGATATACAGTCAGCTCTCGGAACCAGAGGACCTCACCTGCCCCCTTGACAATGGGGGCCCCTTCTCTTGCTGTTGCTCCCACACCATCTACCTCTGGAGCAGCACCCACTAAACCATCGGGGACGCCAGTCCCCCTTTCTCAGCCGGAGAAGCGTAAGTCTTCTTCGGCTTCTCTCGCTCGGAAGGGATCCCTTGGGTCACTCCCTTCCCAGGTTCCTACCAGCGGCACAGCAGACACCAGCCAGTGGCTGAGGCAGCCACAGGTTGCTGGTCGACGGGCTTCACGTTCCACTTCGGTCACCTGCGGTGGCACCTACTCCACCGCTACATAAAAGCTCTGCATCTGAGGATGAGGTGGAGATCCTTGCGTCTGCTGAGGACCTCGATCTCGCCGATCCCTCAGACGCAATGGGTAGCACTTGCATGGGTGCTTCATCGGATGTGTCAGGTGACCCAGCGGCGTAATCTGCCTTCCTAGTCCCGTCACGCCTTTCTCCGCAATGGCTACTACCATCCTCCAGTGGAACTGCAGCGGTTTCTTCCACCATCTCGCTGAGCTCCGCCAACTTATCAGCCTTCACCCTTTCTTCTGCATTGCTCTCCAGGAAACTTGGTTTCCTGCAATGCGAACCCCCGCCCTCCGTGGCTATCGGGGTTATTATAAGAACCGAGCAGCTTATGAAAGGGTGTCTGGTGGCGTCTGCATATATGTCCTTCACACTCTGCACAGCGAGTCTGTCCCTCTCCAGACGCCCTTAGAGGCTGTCGCTGTACGCGTGTGGACGCCACAGGCTGTTACCGTCTGCAGTCTTTACATTCCACCGGATGGTGATGTCTCGCAGCATGTCCTGGCTGCACTGGTCGCCCAATTGCCGCCACCTTTCTTGCTCTTGGGCGACTTCAACGCCCATAACCCTCTGTGGGGTGGGTCAGTGGCAACAGGTCGAGGCGCCATCGTTGAGGGTTTCTTGTCGCAGCTCGATCTCTCGCTGTTAAATGATGGTGCCTTCACACACTTCAGTGTGGCGCATGGCACCTACTCCGCCATTGACCTTTCAATCTGTAGCCATAGCCTCTTACCGTCTGTCCAATGGAGTGTGCATGACGACCTGTGTGGTAGTGACCACTTTCCGATCTTTTTGTCACTACCACAGCGCCACTCTTCTGGGCGCCCTAGCAGATGGGCTATGAATAAGGCTGACTGGGACTTGTTCTCCTCCACTGCCGCTTTTGAGCCTCTCTCTACTGATGACATTGATGCGGTGGTTCAATCGGTCACCACCGGCATCGTTACTGCCGCCGAATCTAACATTCCCCGTTCTTCTGGGTCCCCTCGGCGGAAGGCTGTGCCTTGGTGGTCGCCTGAGATCGCTGAAGCGATTAAAGATCGCCGGCGGGAGCTCCAGCGTCACAAGCGACATCCCTCCATCGACCACCTTATCGCCTTCAAACGGCTGCGTGCGCGGGCCCGCCTCCTTATCCGTCAAGGCAAGGAGGAGTGCTGGGAGCGGTATGTATCCACCATTGGCCTCCATGTCACTCCATCGCAGGTCTGGGCCAAGATTCGACGCGTCTACGGCCATCGGACCCCTGCCAGCGTCCCTGCGCTCTCACTGAATGGAGCAGTTTGTACTGACTCCGACGTCATTGCAAATCGCTTAGCAGAGCATTTTGCTATGAGTTCCGCCTCTGCGAATTACCCCCAGGCCTTCCGCTCCATTAAAGAGCGGATGGAACGTCGGAGCCTTTCGTTTCGCACCAACCACCTAGAATCTTACAATGCTCCATTTAGTGAGTGGGAATTTCGCAGTGCCCTAGCTGCTTGCCCTGATACCGCTCCTGGGCCAGATGGCATCAACTGTCAGATGCTGAAACACCTTTCAGTGGACTGCCAGCGGCGCCTTCTCGATCTTTACAACCGTCTTTGGGTCGAGGGGGAGTTTCCGTCGCAATGGCGGGAAGGCGTTGTCATCCCCGTTTTGAAACCTGGAAAGAACCCTCTGGAGGTGGACAGCTACCGTCCCATTAGCCTCACCAACGTTTTGTGCAAATTGCTCGAACGTATGGTGGGGCGGCGTTTGTGTTGGGTCCTTGAATCGCGCGGTCTCCTCGCTCCATCCCAGGGTGGCTTCCGTCGGGGCCGGTCTGCAGCGGACAATTTGGTGCGGCTGGAATCTGCTATCCGTACAGCCTTTGCCCGACGTCAGCATCTCGTTGCCGTATTCTTCGATCTGCGGAAGGCGTATGACACCACATGGAGGCATCACATCCTTGCTACGTTGCATGAGTGGGGTCTTCGTGGTCGACTCCCAGCTTTTCTTCAGACCTTTCTATTGCACCGCTCTTTCCGGGTACAAGTCGGTGCCGCCTCTAGTTCATCCTATACACAGGAGAATGGGGTCCCGCAGGGCTCGGTGTTGAGCGTCTCGTTATTTCTAGTGGCCATTAATGGTCTGGCTGCAGCCGTGGGGTCGTCGGTGTCTCCTTCTTTGTATGCCGACGACTTCTGCATCTCATTTAGCTCCACGACTACGGGGGTCGCCGAACGCAGGCTGCAAGTAGCCGTACGCAAGGCAGAATCGTGGGCTCTGACTCACGGTTTTCAGTTCTCTGCAGCCAAGACTCGAGTTATGCACTTCTGCAGGCGTCGGACGGTCCACCCTCATCCTGAACTTTACCTTGACGGCCACCTGCTTGAAGTGGTGGACACTTGCCGCTTCTTAGGACTCGTGTTTGATGCCCGGCTCACATGGGTTCCTCATATTACTCAGCTGAAGCAAAAGTGCTGGCGGCATCTCAACGCCCTCCGCTGCCTTAGCCACACATCTTGGGGTGCGGATCGCTGCACGCTGTTGCGACTGTACAAAGCCCTTGTGCAGTCCAGGCTTGATTATGGGAGCCTGGCCTATGGGTCTGCATCACCCTCAGTGTTGAAGTTGTTAGACCGCATACATCACTGTGGGGTTCGGCTTGCAACTGGCGCATTTCGTACGAGCCCCGTGGATAGTCTACTGGTGGAGGCCGGGGTTCCCCCGCTGCGGATTCGCCGCCATCGACTGCTCGCCGACTATGCTGTCCACGTTCATTGCTCGCCGGGCCATCCCCATCGTCGCCTGCTTTTCCCTGTCTCGGTCCTCCACCTGCCCGAACGGCGACCTCGGTCTGGGCTTTCCATAGCTGTCCGTGTCCAGTCCCTGCTGTCCGAACTGGGATCATTCCCTCTTCTGCCTCCCTTCCGGGTCCGTGCACCTACGCCTCCCTGGTGCTTGTCCCGTCCGTCCGTCCGTCTGGACTTGGCACAGGGACCCAAGGACTCGGTTCCGCCTGTGGCCCTCCGTCGCCGTTTTCTTGCGCTCCTCGCCTCATTTTCGGACTGTGAGCCTGTCTACACCGATGGTTCCCTGGTTGATGGTCGCACTGCCTACGCTTTTGCTCATGCTGCCCACGTTGAACAGCGCTCCTTGCCGGCTGGCTGCAGTATTTTTACTGCAGAGCTGGTGGCCATATTGCGCGCTCTTGAGCATATGCGTTCCTGCTCAGGTACGTCCATTGTCATCTGCAGTGACTCCCTGAGCAGCCTCCAGGCCATCGACCGCTGCTATCCCTCATGTCCTCTGGTGTCCTCTATTCGGGAGTCTGTTTCCACCATTACCCGCTCTGGACGTTCGGTGGTCTTTGTTTGGACGCCGGGTCACGTTGGCATCCCAGGGAACGAACGTGTCGACAAGTTGGCCAAAGGGGCGATCGACGCCCCAGTTTTGGAGATCGGCCTTACGGCTCGCGACCAGCAGCTGGTGTTGCGCCGTAAGGTGCTTGGGATGTGGGCTGCTGAGTGGCGTGGCATGACAGCCCCGAATAAACTGCGGGCTGTCAAGGAGACGACCGATGTGTGGCGTTCCTCCCTGCGGGCTTCTCGCAGGGACTCGGTGGTCCTGTGTCGGCTGCGCATCGGCCATACATACCTGACGCACGGCCATCTGTTGCGTCAGGAGGATCCCCCTCTGTGTCGGTGTGGGTCCCGGCTGACGGTCGGCCACATTTTGCTGGAGTGTCCTCGACTGCGCACACTCCGGCAATCTTTCAATCTCCCGGGCACTTTGGCTTTGGTTTTATCTGACGATGCCTCCATGGCTGACAATGTTTTACATTTTATCCGTGGTAGTCCTTTTTATGGTTCGATTTAGGAAGGTCCTGCACCTTCCCATTCTGTGTCTTTTGTCCTCGCGTCTCTTTACATTTGTTGCTGTTTTGGTGTATAGTCTGCTGGTTGACTCTTTCCCTTTTTTTTGTCTCGCGGTCAGTCAACCAGTTTCCAGCCATCTTCTTTTCTTCTGTATGTTAGTGTCTGGTGTTTGTCTGTCCTCTTCTTGTCTGTAGTGTTCATTGTTGCATTTGTGTTCTTGTAGTGCCTGGAGGGAGTCTCCTTCCCTCTAGGGTTTTACCTGCTTCGTGACCCTGTCTCGCCTGTTTTTGGAATGGGGGACTGATGACCTTAGCTGTTTAGTCCCCCTTAAACATCCCAACAACCAACCAACCAATCTGCCAGAACGTCGGCCCCGGTCTGGTTGTACAATAGCGGTCCGCGTCAAAGAGCTTCTCTCTGGGCTTCGGGTTTTCACTGTTCCACCTCCTTTCCGGGCTCCTTTGCATACACCCCCATGGTGTGTTCGTCGCCCTTGCCTTCGGCTCGACTTGGCACAGTGACCGAAGGACTCAGTCCCTCCAGAGGCCTTCCGCCGCCGCTTTTTTTCCATCCTGGCCACGTATCAGGGCTCTGGAATTGTTTACACCGACGGTTCGATGGTTGCTGGTCGTGTCGGGTATGCGCTCACTCTAGGGGACCATTCCGAACAACGTTACCCCCAGGGGCTCAGCATTCAATTGCTGAGTACGGGCTTGGCGACCCCGGGGTCCTGAGCTGGGGACTGGTCAGCGCCGCCGGTCTCCTGTCACCGTAACCCCCGGACATGCTTCAGCGACCACCGTATGGCGCGGCGGTGGAATGTTGTGTGCTGCGGGGAATGGTAATCTTGGCTTGACCGCCTGGATTGCGAGGAAGGACAACCTCTATAAAAACCCCTCAATCTTCCGGTGTGCTCCGCGCCTATGAGATGCATGGCTGTTGGGGTGGAACAGTCGCAAGCGGGCAACCTCTGGGGCACCTGCCGCACCCCAGTTGTATAAGGCTTACTCAGGCACGCGGGGCTCTGTCTGAGCGGACCTTTAGTTCCCTAGCTGCTCGTGGGACCACAATGGACCCTTCGACCTCTACGTTTCCCCCTACCGGTGGATTGGGTGGGCCACTGGTAGGAAAACACACCCAATCGAAAAAGCGACTTCGTGCTGGGAGTCCTCCAGCGCCTGGTGTTACTAGAGATTTATCAGACTGTCGTAACAGAGCACATGCTGATATCCAGAATGTGTTTTTGATTGTCAAACGGAAGGAAGGTAGCTTTGAGAGAGTTTCACCCTTTTACATCCACAAGGGTCTTGAGGGAATTGCAGGAGCACTGAAATCTGTGAAGCGTCTGCGCAATGGGACTCTGTTAGTTGAAACTTCTAGTTCCCGTCAAGTCACTTCTCTTAGGAAAGCAACCTGTCTCGGAGAGTACGCTATCGAGACCGAGCTCCACTCCGCTTTGAACTATAGTAAGGGTGTTGTGACATGTAGGGACTTGGTGGATATCCCCAAGGACGAGTTGAAATCTGAGTGGGCTGATGAAGGTATTGTCGATGTGCAGCATATTATGAAACGAGTCGATGGTGACCTAGTCAAATCCGACTCGTTTATTCTCACGTTCAATTGCCCGAGACTCCCGGAGCATGTTAAAGCGGGTTTCTTACGTTTGCCAGTACGGCCATATTTCCCCAACCCAATGCGCTGTTTTAAATGTCAGCGCTTTGGGCATACTACGTTGGGGTGCAATGGGATAGCCACTTGTGGTAAATGTGGTCAGCCTGCCCATGAAGGAGCCGATTGTTCATCGCCTGTGAAGTGCGTGAATTGCTCTGGGAGTCACCCTGTCTGGAGCCGGGTCTGCCCCATCTACCTCGACAAACGTAAGATCCAGGAGATCAAAACATCTAAGCGCATCCCCTATGGTGAGGCCAAGAAGCTCTTTAACCCCTTACCGCATAATGTGCCAGATATGGCACATACCACTTTTCTCTTTGTCACTCTCATATCTGAGAATATATTTCCAAACTGCATGTTGGGACAGATATGGCACACAGTCAAGAGCAGCTGTGCAAGTAGTGTATGCCATCTGTTGGGAGAGTAAGGTATTACGTGTTATGAATCTTTGCTTTGTGTTGCTAGCTGTTTACATCCAAGTTTGGTCACACAAACAGTTGCAATCAGGTACAGTAAACGATTGATTTCAGTGTTTATATTATTTGCCGAGGAATAAGGACATCTGTGGACAGTTATAAAGAGGTAAGTTTATATATTTGTTCATTAGAATACATATAATACTGAAAAATAGGTCTGTGACGGATATGGCACAACATGCAGTCCGGGCCAATCGAGTAGGTGGTTGCATTTTACCTAAGGAGGCAGCAATGAAGATGAATGGTCGAGGCAGCATGGAGGAAAAGATAGCAACAGTAGACGGTGTGCAACTGTCAGTAGTCTCCTGGTTTGATAATAAGTAGTCAACACTTTGTCAACTTACGTTGGATGCAGACCAGAAGGCGAGATCAAGAGGCTTTTCAGGGAGGAAAAAGAATATAAAATGGTACCTTGTCCACACTCTGTGATGATCTACAATGACTACATGGGGGGGGGGGGAGTGTCGATCTATTAGATTCTATGCTAGGATATTATAGAATTCAAATCAGATCAAAGAAATGGTACTTGAAGATATTCTTTCATCTAGTTGACTTGGCATGTGTGAACAGCTGGCTGTTATGGAGAAGAAGAAATACGGACTACATGCCCCTTGTTGATTTCAAGGTCGCAGTTGCAGAGGCCCTCGGTAAAATTGGGAAATCCTTATCCAAGAAACGTGGTAGGCCAAGCAATGAAATACAAAAACAGCTTGACTGCAAGAAGAAGAGAGGCCCTACAGCAGATCTTCCACAGCGTCAGGTGCGACTGGATGGGATATATCACATGCCTATCTGGCTGGAAAACCGTGGTCGTTGCAAGTATCCAGAATGCAAGGGAAAATCCTATATAGCGTGTATGAAGTGCAGTACAACATTGTGCTTGAATAAGGAGAGAAATTGCTTCATCAAGTTTCATAATGAATAGAGAAAAATGGAAACAGAATGTGTGTTATTTTCTCAAAATGTGTGTATTGTAATGAATAGAAAGTGTAATTGTTTTACATAAATACAGTTCTGCTAGTTCATGTACGTATCTTACTGTGTATTTTCCACATTGTGCATCATCAATCCCAAAACTGGCATCACATGGTATTAGTCGTTACTGCATGCTGTCCCATATATGGCACAAACCCTTAATTCTAAAATAACCGCCCCGACATAAGATTTAGAATTTTTTAAGCATTTTTTATGAAATCAGAATATCTAACATAACATGTAACATTTTTTTCAGAAAAATAAAAAAAATCATGCAGTAAGGGGTTAAGGCCATGCAACCTCCTGTGTTTACGACATCTTTCGCTTCCGCTCTGAAAAAACCGGTACAAATGGCCACTGTTGCTACGCAAACGGAGGTTGCTAGTGTTAGCACTAATACCTGCGTTTGCCAGTGCACTTGTGCTGCTGCGGTTGTTTTGCAACCTGCGGCTCTCCCCGCAACGTCGGACAAGGCTGTGGTTGCTGACATCGGGGTACTTCCTGCCTCTTCCCATATGGCGCCTTCTGCCAAGGCGGGTACAGCTCCACCTGCTGCCAAGGCTCTGCCTTCTCAGCCCCCCAAGACAAAGACGCCGAAGGTGACGGTTTTGCCACCTGCGGAGACTGGTCGGGGTCGGTCCGATGACGAGGCCATCGTACTGTCTGACATCTCCCGTGGGTCGTCATCGGAGCTGATGGACATTGATGTCGACCGGGGGCGATCTTCTCGCCCCAGGAATAAATCTCCGGCCAGTACGGGCTCTCCTCCAAAACACAGAGGCAGGGTGAAAGTTCAACCACCCTGATCACTGGCTCCCATATTACAGTGGAACCTGAATGGGTTCAGGACGCATGTGGCCGAATTACAACTCCTTGTACGAGAGTGCCCTTTGTGCTTATGTCTCCAAGAGACACATTTTCGGGCCACTGATGCTCCTTTTTTACGGGGCTATACCGTATATCGGAAAGATGATCTGACGGGGGGAAAGGGCGAAAGGTGGTGTTGCGGTTTTTGTCCGTGACATGCACCCCTCATCTGAGCTCCCTCTCGTTACAGACTTGCAAGCAGTTGCTGTTGACCTTCTTGTGGGTCGGAGGCTCACAGTCTGTTCCCTTTATTTACCACCTCAGGTTGCGATAGACTCTGAGGCTCTCACAGACCTTATTAGCCAACTCCCCCGCCCATTTCTTCTTCTGGGGGACTTCAATGCTCATAATGTCTTATGGGGCTCTTCGACTACTTGCCCCAGGGGTCGCCTTCTGGAAAACCTCATGATGTCTGAAGAACTGTGCCTCCTGAACTCTGGTGCTCCCACTCATTTCTGTACTGCTTCTGGGTCGTCATCAGCTATTGACCTTTCCTTTTGCTCTCCAGCACTCGCCGATTCTGCTCTGTGGGAGGTTGCTGCAGACCTCCATTCTAGTGACCACTTCCCCCTTTGGATTCGCCTCCTGGATGAGGCTGTGGTCTTACCAGTGCCGCCCAGGTGGCACCTCTGCAGAGCTGACTGGACACTTTTCAGCCAACTGGCTGTTTTGGAACACCGTGCCAGCGTCCACGAATGGGTAGACCATGTTACAGCCGTGATCTCCCATGCTGCTGAATTATCAATCCCACGGTCATCCGGTCATCCCAAGAGGCGTCCTGTCCCTTGGTGGACCACTGAGTGCCGCTCAGCTATCCGAGCCCGCCGTGCAGCTTTGCGCCGCTTCAAGTGCCGTCCCTCCGCTGACAATCTTGCGGCCTTTCGGGTGGCAAGGGCCAAGGCGCGGCGAGTGATTAAAGAGAGCAAACGACGGTCATGGCAATCGTTCCTGAACTCCATCTCCCGCTCCACTAGTTCTACAAAAGTATGGGAAGCCATCAGGAGGCTTTCCGGGAAACGCAGCCAACTACCTGTCACGGCATTGCTGCATCAGGGAAGTCTTCTCACGGCGCCGAGAGACATTGCCCAGACACTGGCCATGCATTTTTCGGCATCTACCGCCACTATTCACTGTGATCCAGATTTCTGCCGCTACCGCACTGCCATCGAGAGGGCTCACTTGGACTTCCGGTCTCCAAATTCTGAGCCTTACAACTGCCCCTTCACAATGTGGGAACTGGATTCGGCGCTGTCTGAGGCTCATGATACTGTGCCTGGCCATGATCAAATCCGGTACAGCATGCTGCAGCACTTGTTACTGCCTTCCAACGAAGTTCTCCTGAATTTTTTTAATATGATTTGGTTATCTGGCACGTACCCTGACTCGTGGAGAGAGGCGATTTTGATCCCCCTCCTCAAACCGGGGAAGGACCGAACGAATCCCAGTAGTTATCGGAGTATTGCTTTGACGAGCTGTGTCGGGAAGACGTTGGAACGCATGGTAAACCGTCGCCTGGTTTGGCTGCTCGAGACCAGGCAGCTCCTTAGCCCCTCTCAGTGTGGCTTTCGGAGATGTCGTTCCACTATCGACAACTTGACCCTGCTTGAGGCGGCCATCCAGCAGGCCTTCCTGCGTAACCAGCATTGTCTAGGTGTCTTCTTTGACATTCATAAGGCGTATGACACTACTTGGCGCCGCCATATCCTTAATCAACTCCATGAGTGGGGCTTTCGTGGCCGTCTCCCCATCTTCATTCGGTCCTTTCTTTCCCACCGCCTCTTTCGATATAGGGTTGGTGACGTGCTATCTGCTTTGTATGTGCAGGAGAATGGTGTTCCTCAGGGAAGCGTTTTAAGTGTCACCCTCTTTGCCGTCGCCATTAACAGTATCACGTCCACTGTCCGGAGTCCTGCCCAATGCTCGTTGTTTGTGGACGATTTTGCTGTTTTCTGTTCTTCCTCCAGTCTTGTCACTGCTAGTCGACAGTTGCAGCTTACGATACAGCGATTAGAGGCATGGACTGCGAAGACGGGTTTTACCTTTTCTGCAGACAAATGTGTGTGTGTTCATTTTAATCGTTCTCGACGTCTTTTTACCTCCCCTGAATTGCGTCTTAGGGACACCATTCTTCCTTTTAACGACACTGTGCGGTTCCTGGGCCTCACTTTTGATTCCAAGTTGTCGTGGTTGCCTCACCTTAAAGACCTCAAGGTGCGGGCCCTGAAGGCACTGAATATTTTGAAGTGCCTGAGCCATCGGTCCTGGGGAGCAGACCGGGCGCGTCTGCTGCAGTTTTATAGGGCTTTCGTCCGATCGCGTCTTGACTATGGTTGAACCGTGTATGGGTCCGCAAGGCCTTCGTATCTGAAGATCCTTGACGCCGTACACCATGAGGGTATCAGGCTGGCCACTGGTGCCTTCCGTACCAGTCCCATCCCCAGCCTGTGTGCTGAGGCAGGGGAACCGCCGCTCGCCGTTCATAGGAAACTCCTCATGGTGCGACGGGTGTGTCACTTCCTTGCCTGTCCTAACTCCCCTGCGTACCCTACCGTTGCCCGCCCGCCTTTGGAACGTCTCTTTTCCTGTCGTCCCAGGGCAACGAGACCATTTGGGATTCGTGCCAAGCTTTTGCTTGAGTCCCTTGGTGTGGAGCGTGTGGCCCCCCAACGACAGGGTTTTACTCGCCTGCCTCCCTGGTTGCTCCAGAGGCCCAGCGTCCTTTTAGACTTGTCGGACTACCGGAGGAGCTGCACTCCTGCGTTTGTTTTTACCTCCTTATTTTATGATATTTTAAACCAGCATCCCGACCATGTGCCAGTATTTACGGATGGCTCTAAACAGGGGGACTCTGTTGGTTGTGCTGTTGTTTTCCCTGATCGAGTCGTCAAGTTACGGCTTCCTGCGGCGTTTACCATTTTTGATGCCGAATTGTTTGCGATCTTGCGGGCATTGGAGCAGATGAGATGTGTCCCTAGTCGTAAGTTCCTCATCTGTTCTGACTCCCTGAGTGCCCTTCAGACCATGCAACACTTGTACCCAGCGGATACGGTCGTCCAGAACATGCATGATGCCCTACTCCACCTGCAACGGCAGGGGAAGGAGGTTTCCTTCTTCTGGGTGCCGGGGCACGTGGGTATTAGGGGAAACGAACTGGCGGATGTGGCTGCCAAAGATGCGTGTTCCCTCCCTCACGTTGTTGAATGTGCCGTCCCCCTACATGCTGTTACCTCCCTCCTGCGTTTTCGCGTTACGCGTCAGTGGGAAGAGGAGTGGCTGGCAGTCGGTGAAAATAAGCTGCGTCTGGTCAAGGCCACCACGCGGCCATGGCGTACGTCCTACCAGTCACGCAGGCGGGATGAGGTTCTCCTCACTCGCCTCCGCATCGGGCACAGTCCCTTCACCCATGGTTTTTTACTTCGGCGGGAGGATCCCCCCCTCTGCACTGCTTGTGGCGTCCAGATTACTGTCCGCCACATTTTACTTGACTGTCTTTTATTCTCTGACCAGAGGGCGGTGGTTTCTTTGCCACCGGATTTGCCCTCTATTTTGAAAGACGACGCAACGTCTGTGGTTAAGGTTTTACGGTTTTGTGTCCTGTCCAATTTGTTGCCTCGGATTTTAGGGAGAGGGTTTTAATGTGCTGCTGGATGACTGGCTCACCCAGATTTTAGGTAAGAGGTCCGCCAGTCACGAATACCTCCTTGTTTCCCTTCGGTTTCTGTCCTCCCTTCCTTGTGTTTCCTTTCCTTTTTTAGTGCACTCCTTCTCCTCTTGTTTTGCCTCTATATGTGAAGATTTGGAACTGCGTCAGGTCTGTGTCTTTTCGCTGTTCCCCTTGTTCGTTGTTCGTCTTCGTCCCTTCCCTGCATGTGTTCCTGTTTTTATGCGTTTGGGCGCTGATGACCCCGCTGTTTAGCGCCCGTAAACCACACACACACACACGAACAACGTTCCTTGCCGGATGGCTGCAGCGTTTACACTGCTGAGCTGGTCGCCATCTTTCGTGCCCTAGAGTATATCCGCTCCTGCTCAGGTGAGTACTTCGTTGTCTGTAGCGATTCCTGAGCGGTTTACGAGCTCTCGACCAGTGTTTTCCTCGTTCTCGTCTGGTGATGGCTATCCACGAGTCCCTGCATACTCTTGCGCGTTGCGGCCGCTCTGTGGTCTTTGTATGGACCCCCGGTCATGTCGGTATCCCGGGCAATGAACATGCTGACCGCCTGGCGAAGGAGGCCACGGGACAACCGTCTCTGGATGTTGGCCTCCCAGAGACTGATTTGCGGGCAGTCCTCTGCCGAAAAGTTTTTGCGATTTGGGACGCAGAATGGCACGATCGGATCACGCAGAATAAACTCCGTGCCATTAATGAGACGACGACTGTGTGGCGGTCATCCATGCGAGCCAACCGCAGGGACTCAGTCGTCCTTTGTCGGCTCCGCATTGGCCACTCCCGGCTGACACACAGTTATTTACTGCGACGGGAGGACCCACCTCTATGTCGCTGCGGCTCCATTTTGACGGCGGTCCACATCTTATTGGACTGTCCACTTTTAGCTGTGCTCAGGCGGTCGTTCGCACTGCCTGACACGCTCCCTGCCCTTTTAACAGATGACTCGGCTATGGCTGACTTAGTTTTACGTTTTATTCCGGCAGGGGGCTTTTATCATTTAATCTGAGGGTTTCTGTTTTATGTTATTGTTTTGTTGATTCTGGCCTTTGGCCTATGCTTTTAAACTGGTTTTTTAACGTGTTTCTAAGTGGTTGGCTTTTCCTTTTTTTATTTCTCTGGTCAGCCAACCACCGTCACACTCTGTGTGGTTTTAGTTCGTTTTGTCTTGTCTTTCTCAGTTTCTGTTGTTCTGTATCGTCTGTGTTCTATTCTGTTCCTCGTTTTTATTCTCTGTGGGTGTTCTTTGTATTTGGAAAAAGGGACCGATGACCGTAGCAGTCTGGTCCCTTTGCTCCCCCAAACCAACCAACCAACCAACCAACTTCCCCCTCTGTTGCTCCATCTACTCCAGGAGCAACACCACCCCAACCATCGGGGACATTCGTCCCCCTTCCCAGCCGGAGAAGCGTGGGGCTTCTTCGGCTCCTCTCGCCCGGAAGGGGTCCCTTGGGGCCCTCCCTTCCCAGGCTTCGCCCAGTGTCAAAGCAGAAACCCGCAAAGGTTTGAAACAACAACCGGTCGCTGGTCATAGGGCTTCACGGTCGTCGTCCGTCAATGAGACTGACCCAGTGGGGCCCTCTCAGCCAGACCCTCCAAAGGCACAGCGTGCGAAGCAGTTGAAGAAAAAGGCTCCCAAGCATCCTGACATTGCGGTGGCACCTGTCCCACCGCCAGCTTCAAGCTCTGCCTCTGAAGACGAGGTGGAGATTCTGGCGTCCGCTGAGGACCTCGCTCTTGCCGGTCCCTCGGACGCAATGGATGGCATTTGCACGGGTGCTCCATCGGAGGCAGCAGGTGACCCAGCGGCGTAATCTGCCTTCCCAGTCCCGTCACGCCTTTCCCAGCCATGGACAACACCATCCTCCAGTGGAACTGCAGCGGTTTCTTCCACCATCTCGCTGAGCTCCGACAACTTATCAGCCTTCACCCTTTCTTCTGCATTGCTCTCCAGGAAACTTGGTTTCCAGCAATGCGAACCCCCGCCCTCCGTGGCTATCGGGGTTATTATAAGAACCGACCAGCTTATGAAAGGGTGTCTGGTGGCGTCTGCATATATGTCCTTCACACTCTGCACAGCGAGTCTGTCCCTCTCCAGACGCCTTTAGAGGCTGTCGCTGTACGGGTGTGGACGCCACAGGCTGTTACCGTCTGCAGTCTTTACATTCCACCGGATGGTGATGTCTCGCAGCATGTCCTGGCTGCACTGGTCGCCAAATTGCCGCCACATTTCTTGCTATTGGGCGACTTCAACGCCCATAACCCTCTGTGGGGTGGGTCAGTGGCAACAGGTCGAGGCGCCATCGTTTAGCGTTTATTGTCGCAGCTCGATCTCTCGCTGTTAAATGATGGTGCCTTCACACACTTCAGTGTGGCGCATGGCACCTACTCCGCCATTGACCTTTCACTCTGTAGCCATAGCCTCTTACCGTCTGTCCAATGGAGTGTGCATGACGACCTGTGTGGTAGTGACCACTTTCCGATCTTTTTGTCACTACCACAGCGCCACTCTTCTGGGCGCCCTAGCAGATGGGCTATGAATAAGGCTGACTGGGACTTGTTCTCCTCCACTGCCGCTTTTGAGCCTCTCTCTACTGATGACATTGATGCGGTGGTTCAATCGGTCACCACCGGCATCGTTACTGCCGCCGAATCTGCCATTCCCCGTTCTTCTGGGTCCCCTCGGCGGAAGGCTGTGCCTTGGTGGTCGCCTGAGATCGCTGAAGCGGTTAAAGATCGCCGGCGGGCGCTCCAGCGTCACAAGCGACATCCCTCCATCGACCACCTTATCGCCTTCAAACGGCTGCGTGCGCGGGCCCGCCTCCTTATCCGCCAAGGCAAGAAGGAGTGCTGGGAGCGGTATGTGTCCTCCATTGGCCTCCATGTCACTCCATCGCAGGTCTGGGCCAAGATTCGACGCGTCTACAGGTATCGGCCACCTGTCAGCGTCCCTGCGCTCTCACTGAATGGGGCAGTTTGTACTGACTCCGACGTCATTGCAAATCGCCTAGCAGAGCATTTTGCTATGAGTTCCGCTTCTGCGAATTACCCCCAGGCCTTCCGCTCCATTAAAGAGCGGCTGGAACGTCGGAGCCTTTCGTTTCGCACCAACCACCTAGAATCTTACAATGCTCCATTTAGTGAGTGGGAATTTCGCAGTGCCCTAGCTGCTTGCCCTGATACCGCTCCTGGGCCAGATGGCATCCACTGTCAGATGCTGAAACACCTTTCAGTGGACTGCCAGCGGCGCCTTCTCGATCTTTACAACCGTCTTTGGGTCGAGGGGGAGTTTCCGTCGCAATGGCGGGAAGGCATTGTCATCCCCGTTTTGAAACCTGGAAAGAACCCTCTGGAGGTGGACAGCTACCGTCCCATTAGCCTCACCAACGTTCTTTGCAAGTTGCTTGAACGGATGGTGAGCCGGCGCTTGAATTGGGTACTGGAGTCTCGGGGCCTTCTGGCCCCGTCGCAGGGTGGGTTCCGTGAAGGCCGCTCCGCCACCGACAATCTGGTGAGCCTGGAGTCGGCCATCCGTACTGCCTTTGCCAGCCGTCAGCACCTGGTCGCTGTCTTTTTCGACATGCGGAAGGCGTACGATACGACATGGCGTCATCACATCCTTTCTACGCTTCATGGATGGGGTCTTCGGGGTCCTCTGCCGATTTTTATCCGCAATTTTCTGTCGTGTCGTACCTTCCGCGTGCAAGTCGCGGCCTCGTATAGTTCCTCCCACGTCCAGGAGAACGGTGTGCCACAGGGTTCTGTTTTAAGTGTCTGTCTGTTTTTAATAGCCATTAACGGGCTTGCTGCGGCCGTGGGAAATTCTGTCTCCGCTTCCCTGTATGCTGACGACTTTTGCATTTACTACAGCTCTACTGGCATTGCAGCTGTTGAACGTCAGCTACAGGGCGCTATCCGTAAGGCGCAGTCTTGGGCTGTAGCGCATGGGTTTCAGTTTTCGGCAGCCAAGACCCGCGTTATGCATTTCTGCCGGCGCCGGACAGTCCATCCTGAGCCGCAGCTTTATCTTGCCGACGAACTCCTTGCAGTGGTTGAGACCCACAGGTTTTTGGGGGTCGTTTTTGATGCTCGGTTGACTTGGCTGCCTCATATTCGGCAGCTCAAACAGGCGTGTTGGCGGCATCTCAATGCACTGCGATGTTTGAGCCACACCCGCTGGGGCGCCGACCGCTCTACCCAGTTACGGCTCTACCAGGCGTTAATCCAGTCCCGCCTGGATTATGGGTGCCTGGCTTATGGCTCAGCATCCCCGTCTGCGTTGCGGGTGCTGGACCCAATTCTCCACAGCGGGATACGCCTTGCCACTGGTGCTTTCCGCACCAGCCCTGTGGACAGCGTCCTAGTGGAGGCAGGTGTCCCTCCACTGCGCTTCCGACGCCAACAATTACTGGCTGCTTATGCTGCCCATGTTTTTAGCTTGCCCGGGCATCCAAATTACCGTGTGCTGTTCCCACAGTCGGTCGTCCATCTGCCAGAGCGTCGGCCCCGGTCGGGTTGTCCGATAGCCGTACGCGTTAAGGAGCTTCTCTCCGGGCTTGGATTTTTCCCTGTTCCACCTCCTTTCCGGGCCACTTCGCGTACACCCCCATGGTGTTGTCCTCGCCCTTGCCTTCGGCTCGACTTGGCACAGGGCTCGAAGGACTCGGTCCCTCCAGAGGCCTTCCGCCGCCGCTTTTCTTCCATCCTGGCCACGTATGAGGGCTCTGGAATTGTTTACACCGACGGTTCGATGGTTGCTGGTCGTGTCGGGTATGCGCTAACTCTAGGGGACCATTCCGAACAACGTTCCTTGCCGGATGGCTGCAGCGTTTACACTGCTGAGCTGGTCGCCATCTTTCGTGCCCTAGAGTATATCCGCTCCTGCTCAGGTGAGTCCTTCGTTATCTGTAGCGATTCCCTGAGCAGTTTACGAGCTCTCGACCAGTGTTTTCCTCGTTCCCGTCTGGTGGTGGCTATCCAGGAGTCCCTGTCTACTCTTGCCCGTTGCGGCCGCTCTGTGGTCTTTGTTTGGACCCCAGGCCATATTGGGATCCCTGGCAATGAGAATGTTGACCGTCTGGCGAAAGAGGCCACAAATACATCATCTCTTGATGTTGGCCTCCCAGAGACTGATTTGCGGGCAGTCTTCCGCCGCAAAATTTTGGCGCTATGGGCCGATGAATGGCGCGACCTGACGACGCGCAACAAACTTCGGGCCATCGAAGGGGCTACCGGTGTGTGGCGCTCCTCCTTGCGGGTCTCTCGCAAGGAGTCTGTTGTCCTCCGCCGGCTGCGCATTGGGCACACGTGGCTGACGCACGGCCACTTATTGCGCCGTGAGGACGCACCTCTCTGTCGCAGCGGCTCCGTTTTATCTGTGGTCCATATTTTATTGGAGTGTCCGCTTTTAGCTGTGCTCAGGCAGTCGTTCGCACTGCCTGCCCCCCTGCGGGTTCGGGGGTTAGAATAGGCCCGCGGTATTCCTGCCTGTCGTAAGAGGCGACTAAAAGGAGTCTCACATGTTTCGGCCTTACGTGATGGTCCCCTCTCGGGTTTGACCTCCATATTTCTAAATTATTCCGAAGAGCGAGCCAATTGGGGAAGGGCGCCTTACATGGTGCACTGTATCCGTCGTGCAATTAGACCTTTAGCCGGATTTCTCGTCGTTGCAATGATGTCCCGCTCGTTTTCGATCTCTTGGGCGATTACCACACTGCACTCTGCAGTGTTTCTTTTAACCGCGACGACGACGTTGGACATTTTGCACCTAAGATCCAGCACGGTAGCCAGTCCGTTGTGGTGGGGCCGCCATGTACCCTCTTGGTTGTAGCCCCCTGACAACATAGGGATCGCTCTACTGATGCCTGCGCCGTTAACTCCCCACGTATGCCAAGGAGTAGATGCCCATCTCCCTGGGGCATCGGGACTCCCGGCAATGGCCATCCTGCCAGGTGGCTATTGCTGCGGCTGGGTGGCGCCCGTGGGGAGGGCCCTTGGTCGGAGTAGGTGGCATCAGGGTGGATGACCCGCAATGAAGCGTGGTACATCATCTCTCGCTGGTGGGCCTCCACCAGCAGTCTCTAAGCGATCGAGGTCTAACCTCAACGGCAGGAAATACGAACCGCGATCATTTCCCTCCCTGGCCACTCCATGGGAGGAACGTATGGCAAAAGAAGTCGGTGGAGAATATTCACCCCGGTTCCTTGTGTGCACGCGAGTCGATGGAGAATCGTTTATGTCAACTAAGCCCCAGTTTTTTGTGGAGCATTTAGAGGACAAGTTCGGGGAGGTGGAGGGCTTGTCAAAGATGCGCTCTGGTTCTGTGCTCATCAAAACGGCATCCTCTGCCCAGTCACGGAGGTTGCTCAATTGTGACAAGTTGGGGGATGTTTCAGTTAGCATCACGCCGCATAAGAGTCTCAACATGGTCCAGGGTATTATATTCCACAGGGATCTTCTTCTGCAGTCCGACGATGAATTACGCGCCAACCTCGAACGACGAGGTGTTCACTTCGTCCGGCGCGTCCATCGGGGTCCGAGGGATAATCAGGTAGCCACCGGTGCCTTCATCTTGGCCTTCGAAGGTGATGTATTACCCGAAAAGGTCAAGGTGATGGTTTACCGTTGTGATGTGAAGCCATATATCCCTCCTCCGATGCGGTGTTTTAAATGCTGGAAGTTCGGGCACATGTCCTCTCGTTGTACTTCCAGCCTCATGTGTCGGGATTGTGGACGTCCTTCGCATCCCGATACTCCATGTGCCCCGCCTCCTGTCTGTGTTAACTGCGGAGAACACCATTCCCCCTGCTCGCCGGACTGTAGGATATTGCAGAAAGAAAGAAAGATAATGGAATATAAGACCCTGGACCGGCTGACCTACCCCGAGGCTAGACGGAAATATGAGAGGCTCCATCCTGTGGCAATGACGTCAACCTACGCCGCTGCTGCAACGACGGTTCTGCCATCATCACGAATCGGCTCTAAGATCGGTCAGCATCCACCAGCCCCCTTGCTCGTTGGGGGCACTTCACACCCTGTTGCTCCTGCTCCATCCTCTCCAGGAGCAACAACCTCCCAACCATCGGGGACATCAGTCCCCCCTTCCCAGCCGGAGAAGCGTAAGACTTCTTCGGCTACTCTCGTACGGAAGGGGTCCCTTGGGGACCTCCCTTCACAAGTTCCGACCAGCGGGACAGCAGACACCGGCAAGTGGCTCAAACAACCACCAGCCCCTGGTCGTAGGGCCTCCCGGTCGTCCTCTGTCCCTGAGACTGACCCTGTGAAGCCCTCTAAGCCCTCCAAGCCTGAACCACCGAAGGCACAACGGGCGAAACAGAAACAGAACCAGAAGAAAGTACCCAAGAATACCAACATTGCGGTGGCACCTGTCCCACCGCTTACTACAAGCTCCGCCTCGGAGGACGAGGTGGAGATTCTGGCGTCCGCTGAGGACCTCGATCTCGGCGGTCCCTCAGACGCCATGACTAACACTAGCGCGGGTGCTCAATCGGAGGCAGCAGGTGACCCGTCGGCGTAATCTGCCTTCCCAGTCCCGTCACGCCTTTCCCAGCCATGGACACCACCATCCTCCAGTGGAACTGCAGCGGTTTCTTCCACCATCTAGCTGAGCTCCGCCAACTTATCAGCCTTCACCCTTTCCTCTGTATTGCTCTCCAGGAAACTTGGTTTCCAGCACTGCGAACCCCCGCCCTCCGTGGCTATCGGGGTTATTTTAAGAACCGGGCAGCTTATGAAAGGGTGTCTGGTGGCGTCTGCATATATGTCCTTAACTCTCTACACAGCGAGTTTGTACCTCTACAAACAGCTTTAGAGGCTGTCGCTGTTCGGGTGTGGACGCCACAGGCTATTACCGTCTGCAGTATTTACCTACCACCGGATGGTGCTGTCGCACAGCATGTCCTGGCTGCTCTGATAGCACAACTGCCGCCACCCTTCTTGTTGCTGGGCGATTTCAATGCCCACAACCCTCTATGGGGTGGGACTGTCTCCGATGACCGCGGTCGTGCCGTGGAGCATTTGTTGGCTCAGCTCGACCTTAGCCTCCTGAACACCGGTGCTCCCACACATTTCAGTGTGGCTCATGGCTCGTTCTCGGCCATCGATCTCTCTCTTTGCAGCCCCGGCCTTGTCCCATCTCTCCACTGGAGAGTGCATCCTGACCTGTGTGGTAGTGACCATTTTCCCATCTATTTGTCACTGCCCCAGTGTCATTCATCTGGGCGCCTGCCCCGCTGGGCTCTCCACAGGGCTGACTGGCTGAGTTTCACTTCCGCGGCAACCGTTGAGTCTCCCCCGCAGGGTGACATTGACGATGTGGTCCGTGACTTAACCACGTCCATCATTTCGGCGGCCGAGGCTGCCATCCCCCGCTCTTCTGGACTCCCTCGGAGGAAGGCTGTACCCTGGTGGTCGCCGGAGATTGCTGAAGCTATTCGCGACCGTCGGCGGGCCCTCCAGCGTCATCGGCGGCACCCGTCTCTCGAGAACCTCATCGCCTTTAAGAGGCTCCGTGCCTTCGCCCGTCGTCTTATTACACAGCGTAAGCAGGAGTGCTGGGAGCGGTATGTTTCATCCTTGGGCTCTCGTGTCTCCCCCTCGCTCGTGTGGTCCCGGATACGGCGGATTTATGGACACCAGACCCCTCTGGGTGTCGCTGGGATCTCCTTGGACGGCGCTGTCTGCACGGACGCTGCCGCCATTGCTGAACAGCTTGCTGCGCACTTCGCTCAGAGCTCTGCGACTGCAACTTATCCCCCCGCCTTTCGCTCTTTCAAGGAGCGTGCCGAGAGGACGCCGTTATCATTCCGCACGCGTCGTTCTGAAACATACAATGCTCCCTTCAGCGAGAGGGAATTCCTCGTTGCCCTCGCCGATTGCCCTGATACAGCACCAGGACCGGACTGCATCCACGCGCAGATGCTGAAGCATCTCTCCAGGGACTGCCAGAGACACATTCTCGCGGTATTTAACCGCATTTGGAGCGAAGGCGTGTTCCCGTCGCAATGGCGAGAGGGTCTTATTGTCCCCATCTTGAAGCCCGGTGCGGACCCACTGGCGGTGGACAGCTATCGTCCCATTACCCTCACCAACGTTTTGTGCAAATTGCTCGAACGTATGGTGGGGCGGCGTTTGTGTTGGGTCCTTGAGTCACGCGGTCTTCTCGCTCCATCCCAGGGTGGCTTCCGTCGGGGCCGGTCTGCAGCGGACAATTTGGTGGGGCTGGAATCTGCAATCCGTACGGCCTTTGCCCGACGTCAGCATCTCGTTGCTGTATTTTTCGATCTGCGGAAGGCGTATGACACCACATGGAGGCATCATATCCTTGCTACGTTGCATGAGTGGGGTCTTCGTGGTCGGCTCCCGGCTTTTCTTCAAACCTTTCTATTGCACCGCTCTTTCCGGGTGCAAGTTGGTGCCGCCTCTAGTTCATCTTATACGCAGGAAAATGGGGTCCCGCAGGGCTCGGTGTTGAGCGTGTCCTTATTTCTAGTGGCAATTAATGGTCTGGCTGCAGCCGTGGGGTCGTCGGTGTCTCCTTCTTTGTATGCCGACGACTTCTGCATCTCATTTAGCTCCACGACTACGGGAGTCGCCGAACGCAGGCTGCAGGTAGCCGTTCGGAAGGCAGCATCATGGTCTCTGACTCACGGTTTTCAGTTCTCTGCAGCCAAGACTCGAGTTATGCACTTCTGCAGGCGTCGGACGGTCCACCCTCATCCTGAACTTGACCTCGACGGCCACCTGCTTGAAGTGGTGGACACTTGCCGCTTCTTGGGACTCGTGTTTGATGCCCGGCTCACTTGGGTTCCTCACATTACTCAGCTGAAGCAAAAATGCTGGCGGCACCTCAACGCCCTCCGCTGCCTTAGCCACACGTCTTGGGGTGCAGATCGCTGCACGCTGCTGCGATTGTACAGAGCCCTTGTGCAATCTCGGCTTGATTATGGGAGCCTGGCCTATGGGTCTGCATCACCCTCAGTGTTGAAGTTGTTAGACCCCATCCACCACTGTGGGGTCCGGCTTGCAACTGGTGCTTTTCGTACCAGCCCCGTGGATAGTCTACTGGTGGAGGCCGGGGTTCCCCCCTTGCGGATTCGCCGCCATCGACTGCTCGCCGACTACGCTGTCCACGTTCATTGCTCGCCAGGCCATCCCAATCGTCGCCTGCTTTTCCCTGTCACGGTCCTCCATCTTCCCGAACGGCGACCTCGGTCTGGGCTTTCCGTAGCTGTCCGTGTCCAGTCCCTGCTGTCCGAACTGGGATCATTCCCTCTTCTGCCTCCCTTCCGGGTTCGAGCACCTACGCCTCCCTGATGCTTGTCCCGTCCGTCTGTCCGTCTGGACTTGGCACAGGGACCCAAGGACTCGGTTCCGCCTGTGGCCCTCCGTCGCCGTTTTCTTGCGCTCCTCGCCTCCTTTTCGGACTGTGAGCCTGTCTACACCGATGGTTCCCTGGTTGATGGTCGCACTGCCTACGCTTTTTCTCACGCGGCCCATGTTGAACAGCGCTCCTTGCCGGCTGGCTGCAGTATTTTTACTGCAGAGCTGGTGGCCATATTGCGCGCTCTTGAGCATATGCGTTCCTGCTCAGGTACGTCCATTGTCATCTGCAGTGACTCCCTGAGCAGCCTCCAGGCCATCGACCGCTGCTATCCCTCATGTCCTCTGGTGTCCTCTATTCGGGAGTCTGTTTCCACCATTACCCGCTTTGGACGTTCGGTGGTCTTTGTTTGGACGCCGGGTCACGTTGGTATCCCAGCGAACGAACGTGTCGACAGGTTGGCCAAAGGGGCGATCGACGCCCCAGTTTTGGAGATCGGCCTTACGGCTCGCGACCAGCAGCTGGTGTTGCGCCGTAAGGTGCTTGGGATGTGGGCTGCTGAGTGGCGTGGCATGACAGCCCCGAATAAACTGCGGGCTGTCAAGGAGACGACCGATGTGTGGCGTTCCTCCCTGCGGGCTTCTCGCAGGGACTCGGTGGTCCTGTGTCGGCTGCGCATCGGCCATACATACCTGACGCACGGCCATCTGTTGCGTCGGGAGGAACCCCCTCTGTGTCGGTGTGGGTCCCGGCTGACGGTCGGCCACATTTTGCTGGAGTGTCCTCGACTGCGCACACTCCGGCAATCTTTTAATCTCCCGGGCACTTTGGCTTTGGTTTTATCTGACGATGCCTCCATGGCTGACAATGTTTTACATTTTATCCGTGGTAGTCCTTTTTATGGTTCGATTTAGGGAGGTCCTGCACCTTCCCATTCTGTGTCTTTTGTCCTCGCGTCTCTTTACATTTGTTGCTGTTTTGGTGTATAGTCTGCTGGTTGACTCTTTCCCTGTTTTTTGTCTCGCGGTCAGTCAACCAGTTTCCAGCCATCTTCTTTTCTTCTGTTTGTTAGTGTCTGGTGTTTGTCTGTCCTCTTCTTGTCTGTAGTGTTCTAGGCTGACGGCCCCCTGCGGGTTCGGGGGTTAGAATAGGCCCGCGGTATTCCTGACTGTCGTAAGAGGCGACTAAAAGGAGTCTCAACTGTTTCGGCCATATGTGATGGTCCCCTCTCGGGTTTGACCTCCATCTTTCTAAATTATTCCGAAGAGCGAGCCAATAGGGGAAGGGCGCCTTACATGGTGCACTGTATCCGTCGTGCAATTAGACCTTTAGCCGGCTTTCTCGTCGTTGCAATGGTGTCCCGCTCGTTTTCGATCTCTTGGGCGATTACCACGCTGCACTCTGCAGTGTTTCTTTTATCTGCGACGACGACCTTGGTCAGTTTTGCACCTAAGATCCAGCACGGTAGCCAGTCCGTTGTGGTGGGGCCGCCATGTACCCTCTTGGTTGTAGCCCCCTGACAACACAGGGATCGCTCTACTGATGCCTGCGCCGTTAACTCCCCACGTATGCCAAGGAGTAGATGCCCATCTCCTTGGGGCATCGGGACTCCCGGCAATGGCCATCCTGCCAGGTGGCCTTTGCTGTGGCTGGGTGGCGCCCGTGGGGAGGGCCCTTGGTCGGAGTAGGTGGCATCAGGGTGGATGACACGCAATGAAGCGTGGCACTTCTTCTCTTGCTGGTGGCCAGCCACCAGCAGTCTCTAAGCGATCGAGGTCTAACCTCAACGGGAAGAAATTTGATCAGAGATCGTTTCCCTCCCTAGCTACTCCATGGGAGGAACGTCTTGCTAAAGAAGGCAGTGGAGAATATTCCCCCCGATACCTCGTGTGTACGCGGGTTGATGGCGAGTCGTTTATGTCTACCAAGCCCCAGTTTTTTGTGGAGCATTTAGAGGACAAGTTCGGGGAGGTGGAGGGCTTGTCCAAAATGCGCTCTGGGTCGGTTCTCATCAAAACAGCATCCTCTGCCCAGTCACGGAGGTTGCTCACTTGTGACAAGTTGGGTGATGTTTCCGTCACCATCACTCCCCATAAAAGTTTAAACATGGTCCAGGGTATTATATTCCACAGGGATCTACTTCTGCAGTCCGACGATGAACTACGCGCCAACCTAGAACGACGAGGTGTTCACTTCGTCCGGCGCGTCCATCGGGGTCCGAGGGATAATCAGGTAGCCACCGGTGCCTTCATCTTGGCCTTCGAGGGTGATGTATTACCCGAAAAGGTTAAGGTGATGGTTTACCGTTGTGATGTGAAGCCGTATATCCCTCCTCCGATGCGGTGTTTTAAATGCTGGAAGTTCGGGCACATGTCATCTCGGTGTACTTCCAGCATCACGTGTCGGGATTGTGGACGTCCTTCGCATCCTGATACTCCATGTGCCCCGCCTCCTATCTGTGTTAACTGCGGAGAACACCATTCCCCCTGCTCGCCGGACTGTAGGATCTTCCAGAAAGAACGGAAGATAATGGAATATAAAACACTGGACCGCCTGACGTACTCGGAGGCTCGGCGGAAGTATGAGAGACTCCATCCTGTGCCAATGACGTCAACATACGCCGCTGCTGCTACGACGGTTCTTCCATCTCCTGTGTCGTCCCATACGGTTGGTTCTGTGATTGGTCAGCATCCAAAACCCCCCTTGCTTGTGGGGGGCACTTCACACCCTGTTGCTCCTGCTCCATCTTCTCCAGGAGCAACACCCTCAAAACCATCGGGGACATCAGCTCCCCCTTCCCAGCCGGAGAAGCGTAAGTCTTCTTCGGCTACTCTCGCCAGGAAGGGATCCCTTGGGGACCTCCCTTCGCACGTCCCGACCAGTGGAAAAGCGGACGCCCGCAAGGGCTTGAAACAACCGCCAGTCCCTGGTCGTCGGGCCTCGCGGTCGTCGTCTGTCCCTGAGACTGACCCAGTGAAGCCCATGAAGCCTGAACCACCGAAGGCACAGCGCGACAAGCTGAAAAAGAAGACAGTCCCCAAGACCAACGATGTTGCGGTGGCACCCATCCCACCGCTTCCTACAAGCTCTGCCTCTGAAGACGAGGTGGAGATTCTGGCATCCGCTGAGGACCTCGCTCTTGCCGGTCCCTCGGACGCAATGGATGCCATTTGCACGGGTGCTCCATCGGAGGCAGCAGGTGACCCAGCGGCGTAATCTGCCTTCCCCGTCCCATCACGCCTTTCCCAGCCATGGACAACACCATCCTCCAGTGGAACTGCAGCGGTTTCTTCCACCATCTCGCTGAGCTCCGCCAACTTATCAGCCTTCACCCTTTCTTCTGCATTGCTCTCCAGGAAACTTGGTTTCCTGCAATGCGAACCCCCGCCCTCCGTGGCTATCGGGGTTATTATAAGAACCGAGCAGCTTATGAAAGGGTGTCTGGTGGCGTCTGCATATATGTCCTTCACACTCTGCACAGCGAGTCTGTCCCTCTCCAGACGCCCTTAGAGGCTGTCGCTGTACGCGTGTGGACGCCACAGGCTGTTACCGTCTGCAGTGTTTACATTCCACCGGATGGTGATGTCTCGCAGCATGTCCTGGCTGCACTGGTCGCCCAATTGCCGCCACCTTTCTTGCTCTTGGGCGACTTCAACGCCCATAACCCTCTGTGGGGTGGGTCAGTGGCAACAGGTCGAGGCGCCATCGTTGAGGGTTTCTTGTCGCAACTCGATCTCCCGCTGTTAAATGATGGTGCCTTCACACACTTCAGTGTGGCGCATGGCACCTACTCCGCCATTGACCTTTCAATCTGTAGCCATAGCCTCTTACCGTTTGGCTGCTCGAGTCTCGGGGTCTTCTGGCTCCATGCCAGAGCGGCTTCCGTCAGGGCCGTTCTGCCGCCGATACTTTGGTCTTTCTTGAGTCTGCAATCCGCACTGCTTTTTCCAGGCGCCAACACCTCGTCTCCGTCTTTTTCGATCTCTCCCGAGCATATGACACGACGTGGCGGCACCATATTCTCGCCACATTGCACGGGTGGGGTCTCCGGGGCTCTCTCCCCATTTTTATTCAGAATTTTTTATCTGTTCGGACATTCCGCGTTTTAATTGGCACATCCCATAGTTCGCTTCATATCCAGGAGAACGGGGTTCCACAGGGCTCTGTATTGAGCGTGCCCCTTTTCCTTGTGGCCATTAATGGCCTTGCAGCAGCAGTAGGGTCGTCTGTCTCACCCACGTTATATGCTGACGATTTCTGCATCTTTTTCAGCTCCTCCACCATTGGTGTTGCAGAACGTCGGTTGCAGGGAGCCATACGTAAGGCGCAGGCGTGGGCCCTAGCCCATGGGTTTCAGTTTTCCCCTGCGAAGACTTGTGTTATGCACTTTTGTCGGCGTCGAACTGTCCATCCCCACCCTGAGCTCTATCTTCAGGATGCCATGCTCAGGGTTGTTGACACTTACCGTTTTCTGGGATTGCTGTTCGATGCCCGGCTTACTTGGCTTCCACATATTCGTCAGCTCAAGCGTCAGTGCTGGCAGCATCTGAATGCCCTCCGCTGCCTCAGCAACACCACTTGGGGTGCAGATCGTAACACGCTGCTGCAGCTCTACAAAGCCCTTGTGCTGTCCCGGCTTGATTATGGGAGTGTGGCGTATGGCTCAGCGTCGTCCTCAGCGTTGCAACTGCTGGACCCCATTCACCACTGTGGGGTTCGACAGGCGACAGGGGCATTCCGCACCAGTCCTGTCAAAAGCCTACTTGCTGAGGCTGGGGTTCCTCCGCTCCACATTCGACGTCTACAACTCTTAGCCAACTATGCTGCCCACGTCCGTTGTTCTCCCCGTCACCCTAACTACCGTCTCCTTTTCGCCGATGCGGCAGTCCATATTCCACGCCGGCGGCCGCGATCAGGCCACGCAATTGGGATCCGTGTTCGGTCACTCCTTAGTGAACTCGAGTCTTTGCCTCTTCCATCTGCTTTTCAGGTCCACCCACATACACCACCTTGGTGTCTTCGTCGGCCGCAGCTTCGGCTGGAACTTTCCCGATGGCCAAAAGATTCAGTTCCTCCTGCAGTCTTGCGCCGCCAATTCCTTGCTCTCCTTGGCGCATTCCATGACTCGGAGGTTCTCTATACCGATGGCTCGATGGTTGATGGCCGTGTGGGGGTACGCTTATGCTCATGCGGACTATGTAGACCAGCGCTCCTTGCCGGAAGGCTGCAGTGTTTACACCTCAGAGCTAACAGCCATTTTTCGTGCCCTTGAGCATATTCGTACCAGCACTGGCGAGTCTTTTGTCATTTGCAGTGACTCACTCAGTAGTCTCCAGGCTCTTGACCAGTGCTACCCACGCCATCCCATTGTTGTTGCCATCCAGGAGTCCGTTCATGGTCTTGAACAGCGTGGACGTTCAGTGGTGTTCATATGGACCCCGGGACACGTTGGGATAGCGGGAAACGAACACGCCGACAAGTTAGCTAAAGAAGCCACCCGCAAACTGCCGTTGGAGATCGGCCTCCCGGCAACTGATCTCCGCTCGGTGTTATGCCGTCGGGTCCTTGGGATGTGGGCAGACGAATGGCGCACTCTGTCTGCCCCCAACAAGTTGCGGCAGGTCAAGGAGACAACGACTGTGTGGGGTTCCTCAATGCGGGCCTCTCGCAGGGATTCTGTTGTTCTGTGTAGGCTCCGCATTGGCCACTCTTGGCTGACGCATGGTCATCTGCTGCGTCGAGAGGACCCCCCTCATTGTCGCTGTGGTGCAAATATGACGGTGGCCCACATATTGTTGGACTGTCCTCTTTTAACCGCCATCAGGCGATCTTTTAACCTCCTGGGTGATTTAACATCTCTTTTGGGTGATGATGTCTCTATGGCAGATCGTGTTTTAAGTTTTATTCGAGCAAGTGGCTTTTATAGGTCCCTCTAATTTTATTGCGTCACCCTCTTGTGTACTGTATCTTTTACTTCGTTTTGTGTTTTAATTTGACTCCACCCTAATCTTTTAGGCTGGTGGTTTTAACGTGTTGCAGAGTGGCTGGCTCATCGTATTATTTTCGTGATCAGCCAGCCACAGTCCTCTGCTGTGCAGTTTTAATTCCTTCTGCCTTTCTTCTCTATGTTGTTTTTGTTGCTGTGCTCCGTTTTCCATGGTTCTTTATTATTGACCTTGGGGATTTTCTTCCCCTGGGATTTTTATCTTCTGCTTCGAATGCTTATGGATGGTTTCCCTGTGCTCTGTGTGTTTGTGAAACAAGGGACCGATGACCTTTGTAGTTTGGTCCCTTTAATCCTCAAACCAACCAACCAACCTCTTACCGTCTGTCCAATGGAGTGTGCATGACGACCTGTGTGGTAGTGACCACTTTCCGATCTTTTTGTCACTACCACAGCGCCACTCTTCTGGGCGCCCTAGCAGATGGGCTATGAATAAGGCTGACTGGGACTTGTTCTCCTCCACTGCCGCTTTTGAGCCTCTCTCTACTGATGACATTGATGCGGTGGTTCAATCGGTCACCACCGGCATCGTTACTGCCGCCGAATCAGCCATTCCCCGTTCCTGTGGGTCCCCTCGGCGGCGGACTGTGCCTTGGTGGTCGCCTGAGATCGCTGAAGCGATTAAAGATCGCCGGCGGGCGCTCCAGCGTCACAAGCGACATCCCTCCATCGACCACCTTATCGCCTTCAAACGGCTGCGTGCGCGGGCCCGCCTCCTTATCCGCCAAGGCAAGACGGAGTGCTGGGAGCGGTATGTATCCACCATTGGCCTCCATGTCACTCCATCGCAGGTCTGGGCCAAGATTCGACGCGTCTACGGCCATCGGACCCCTGCCAGCGTCCCTGCGCTCTCACTGAATGGAGCAGTTTGTACTGACTCCGACGTCATTGCAAATCGCTTAGCAGAGCATTTTGCTATGAGTTCCGCCTCTGCGAATTACCCCCAGGCCTTCCGCTCCATTAAAGAGCGGATGGAACGTCGGAGTCTTTCGTTTCGCACCAACCACCTAGAATCTTACAATGCTCCATTTAGTGCGTGGGAATTTCGCAGTGCCCTAGCTGCTTGCCCTGATACCGCTCCTGGGCCAGATGGCATCCACTGTCAGATGCTGAAACACCTTTCAGTGGACTGCCAGCGGCGCCTTCTCGATCTTTACAACCGTCTTTGGGTCGAGGGGGAGTTTCCGTCGCAATGGCGGGAAGGCGTTGTCATCCCCGTTTTGAAACCTGGACAGAACCCCCTGGAGGTGGACAGCTACCGTCCCATTAGCCTCACCAACGTTCTTTGCAAGTTGCTTGAACGGATGGTGAGCCGGCGCTTGAATTGGGTACTGGAGTCTCGGGGCCTTCTTGCTCCGTCTCAGGGTGGGTTCCGTAAAGGCCGCTCCGCCACCGACAATCTGGTGAGCCTGGAGTCGGCCATCCGTACCGCCTTTGCCCGCCGTCAGCACCTGGTCGCTGTCTTTTTCGACATGCGGAAGGCGTACGATACGACGTGGCGGCATCACATCCTTTCTCCGCTTCATGGATGGGGTCTTCGGGGTCCTCTGCCGCTTTTTATCCGCAATTTTCTGTCGTGTCGTACCTTCCGCGTGCAAGTCGCGGCCTCGTATAGTTCCTCCCACGTCCAGGAGAACGGTGTGCCACAGGGTTCTGTTTTAAGTGTCTGTCTGTTTTTAATAGCCATTAACGGGCTTGCTGCGGCCGTGGGAAATTCTGTCTCCGCTTCCCTGTATGCTGACGACTTCTGCCTTTATTACAGCTCTACTGGCATTGCAGCGGTTGAACGTCAGCTACAGGGCGCTATCCGCAAGGCGCAGTCTTGGGCTGTAGCGCATGGGTTTCAGTTTTCGGCAGCCAAGACCCGCGTTATGCATTTCTGCCGGCGCCGAACAGTCCATCCTGAGCCGCAGCTTTATCTTGCCGACGAACTGCTTGCTGTGGTGGAGACCCACAGGTTTTTGGGGGTGGTTTTCGATGCCCGGTTGACTTGGCTGCCTCATATCCGGCAGCTCAAACAGGCATGTTGGCGGCATCTCAATGCTCTGCGATGTTTGAGCCACACCCGCTGGGGCGCCGACCGCTCTACCCTGTTACGGCTCTACCAGGCGCTCATCCAGTCCCGCCTGGATTATGGGAGCCTGGCTTATGGCTCCGCATCCCCATCTGCGTTACGGGTGTTGGACCCAATTCTACACAGCGGGATACGCCTTGCCACTGGTGCTTTCCGCACCAGCCCTGTGGACAGCGTACTAGTGGAGGCAGGTGTACCTCCACTGCGGTTCCGACGCCAACGTTTGCTGGCCGCTTATACTGCCCATGTTGTCAGCTCGCCCGGGCATCCTAACTATCGTCTCCTGTTCCCGCGATCGGTCGTCCATCTGCCAGAGCGGCGGCCCCGGTCGGGTTGTCCGATCGCCGTACGCGTTAAGGAGCTTCTCTCCGGGCTTGGATTTCTTCCTGTTCCACCTCCTTTCCGGGCCACTTTGCGTACACCCCCATGGTGTTGTCCTCGCCCTTGCCTTCGGCTCGACTTGGCACAGGGCTCGAAGGACTCGGTCCCTCCAGAGGCCTTCCGCCGCCGCTTTTCTTCCCTCCTGGCCACGTATGAGGGCTCTGGAATTGTTTACACCGACGGTTCGATGGTTGCTGGTCGTGTCGGGTATGCGCTAACTCTAGGGGACCATTCCGAACAACGTTCATTGCCGGATGGCTGCAGCGTTTACACTGCTGAGCTGGTCGCCATCTTACGTGCCCTAGAGTATATCCGCTCCTGCTCAGGTGAGTCCTTCGTTATCTGTAGCGATTCCCTGAGCAGTTTACGAGCTCTCGACCAGTGTTTTCCTCGTTCCCGTCTGGTGGTGGCTATCCATGAGTCCCTGCATACTCTTGCGCGTTGCGGCCGCTCCGCGGTCTTCGTGTGGACCCCAGGCCATGTTGGGATCCCCGGCAACGAAAATGTTGACCGGCTGGCGAAAGACGCGATTAGTGCACCATCTCTGGACGTCGGCCTCCCGGAGACAGATTTGCGATCGTTCATACGCCGCAAAATTCTAAACCTTTGGGACACTGAATGGCGCACCCTGCCCATGCCCAACAAACTTCGGGCCATCAAGGGGGCTACCGGTGTGTGGCGCTCCTCCTTGCGGGTCTCTCGCAAGGAGTCTGTTGTCCTCTGCCGGCTGCGCATTGGGCACACGTGGCTGACGCACGGACACTTATTGAGACGAGAGGACCCACCTTTATGTCGCTGCGGCTCCATTTTGACGGCGGTCCACATTTTATTGGACTGTCCACTTTTAGCTGTGCTCAGGCAGTCGTTCGCACTGCCTGACACGCTCCCTGCCCTTTTAACAGATGACTCGGCTATGGCTGACTTAGTTTTAAGTTTTATTCGGGCAGGGGGCTTTTATCATTTAATCTGAGTGTGTCTATTTTCTGTTATTGTTTTGTGTTGATTCTGGCCTTTGGCCTATGCTTTTAAACTGATTTTTTAACGTGTTTCTAAGTGGTTGGCTTTTCCTTTTTTTTATTTCTATGGTCGGCCAACCACCGTCACACTCTGTGGTTTTAGTTCGTTTTGTCTTGTCTTTGTCTCAGTTTCTCTTGTTTTGTATCGTCTGTGTTCTATTCTGTTCCTCGTTTTTATTCTCTGTGGGTGTTCTTTGTCTTTGGAAAAAGGGACCGATGACCGTAGCAGTCTGGTCCCTTTGATCCCCCAAACCAACCAACCTAGGCTGACGCACGGCTACTTGTTGCGCCGTGAAGACCCACCTCTGTGCCGCTGCGGCTCCGTTTTCTCTGTGGTGCACATTTTATTGCAGTGTCCGCTTTTAGATGTGCTCAGGCAGACGTTCGCACTGCCTGACACGCTCCCTGCCCTTTTACTAGATGACTCTGCCATGGTGGACTTAGTTTTGCGTTTTATTCGGGCAGGGGGTTTTTATAGTTTAATCTGAGTGTTTGTTTTTTAGCGTTGATTCTGGCTTTTAGCCTCTGATTTTAAACTGAGTTTTTAATGTGTTCTTGGTGGTTGGCTTCTCCTCTTTTTTTTTTTTCTCTATGGTCGGCCAACCACCGTCACACTCTGTGTGTTTTACTTTGTTTTGTCTGGTCTCTGTCGGCGTCTTTTTCGTCCTGTGTCGTCTGACGTCTTTCCTGCTGTTTGTTTTTTTATTCTCTTTGGGCGGTTTTAATTTTTTTTGGAAAAAGGGACCGATGACCGTCGCAGTCTGGTCCCTTTAATCCCACAAACCAACCAACCAACCAATCTGTAGTGTTCGTTGTTGCATTTGTGTTCTTGTAGTGCCTGGGGGAGTCTCCTTCCCTCTAGGGTTTTACCTGCTTCGTGACCCTGTCTCGCCTGTTTTTGGAATGGGGGACTGATGACCTTAGCTGTTTAGTCCCCCTTAAACATCCCAACAACCAACCAACCAACCAACCAGCACTGCCTGACACGCTCCCTGCCCTTTTATCTGATGACTCTGTTATGGCTGGCTTAGTTTTACGTTTTATTCGGGCAGGGGGTTTTTATCATTTAATCTAAGTTTTTCTGTTTTATCTTGTTGTTTTGTGTTGATTCTGGCCTTTGGCCTCCGGTTTTAAACTGATTTTTTAAATGTGTTTTAAGTGGTTGGCTTTTCCTTTTTTATTTCTGTGGTCGGCCAACCACCGTCACTCTCTGTGTGATTTTAGTTTGTTTTGTCTGGTCTTTGTCTCAGTTTCTCTTGTTCTGTGTTGTCTTTGCTCTATTCTGTTCCTCGTTTTTATTCTCTGTGGGTGTTCTTTGTCTTTGGAAAAAGGGACCGATGATCGTAGCAGTCTGGTCCCTTTGATCCCCCCAAACCAACCAACCAACCACCTATTGCGACGTGAGAACCCACCTTTATGTCGATGCGGCTCCGTTTTGACGGTGGTCCACATTTTATTGGACTGTCCACTTTTAGCTGTGCTGAGGCAGACGTTCGCACTGCCTGACACGCTCCCTGCCCTTTTAACATATGAGTCTGCCCTGGTGGACTTAATTTTGCGTTTTATTCGTGCATGGGGTTTTTATCATTTAATCTGAGAGTTTGTTATGTCCTTTTTATTGTGATTCTGGCTTTGGCCTAAGATTTTAGACTGAATTTTTAATGTGTTCTCGGTGGTTGGCCTTTCCTTTTTTTTCTCTGTGGTCGGCCAACCAACGTCACACTCTGTGTGATTTTAATTAGTTTTGTCTGCTCTTTATCTCAGGTTCTCTTGGCCTGTGTCGTCTGTCATCTTTTCCTTTTTTCGTTTTTACTCTGTGTTGGTGTTTTCATGTCTTGGATCAAGGGACCGATGACCGTAGCAGTCCCTCTCCTCAAACCAGGAAAGGACCGCACATGTCCCAGTAGTTATCGTAGTATCGCCTTGACAAGCTGTGTCGGAAAGACCCTGGAACGGATGGTTAACCGTCGTCTGGTCTGGCTGCTAGAGGCCAGGCAGCTCCTTAGCCGCTTTCAGTGTGGATTCCGAAAATTTCGGTCCACAGTCGACAACCTGACACTCCTCGAGGCGGCTATTCAGCAGGCTTTCCTCCGTCAGCATCACTGTATCGGTATCTTCTTTGATATCAGTAAGGCATATGATACTGCTTGGAGACACTGTATTCTTGCACAACTGCATCAATGGGGCTTTCGTGGCCGCCTCCCCATTTTCATTCGGTCTTTCCTGTCTCAGCGGTTTTTTCGGACCCGCGTTGGTAACACGCTGTCTGATCGCTTTGAGCAAGAGAACGGTGTCCCCCAGGGCAGTGTTTTAAGCGTTACCCTCTTTGCCATAGCCATCAACAGTATAACGTCTACAGTGAGGAGTCCAGTACAGTGCTCCTTGTTTGTGGACGACTTTGCTGTTTTCTGTTCCTCCTCCAGTGTTGCAACCGTGAGCCGTCAGTTGCAGCTAACAGTGCGGCGGTTAGAGGAGTGGGCTGCAAAGACAGGTTTTCGGTTTTCTGCCGATAAGTGTGTTGGTGTTCATTTTAATCGTTCTCGTCGTCTTTTTACTTTGCCTGCCTTGCATTTGGGGGATGCTGTCCTACATTTTAGAGACGCAGTGCGGTTTCTGGGCCTAATTTTTGACTCCAGGTTGTCATGGCTGCCACACCTACGTGACTTGAAAGCCAGATCCCTGAAGGCACTGAACATCCTCAAGTGCCACAGGTCTTGGGGAGCGGACAGGGCGCGTCTCCTTCAGTTTTATCGGGCTTTTGTGCGTTCACGGCTGGACTATGGGTGCACAGTATATGGGTCAGCGAGGCAGTCTTATTTGCGGATCCTTGACGCTGTCCACCATGCTGGGATTCGACTGGCCACGGGTGCTTATCGGACCAGTCCCATACCCAGTCTCTGTGCTGAGGCTGGCGAGCCGCCACTTACCATCCGGCGGCAGCTCCTTCTGGTGCGCCAGGCTTGTAAGTTTCTTGCGGTTCCCAGCTCACCTGCTCACCGCCTTGTTGCCCATCCACCTCTGGACCGCCTTTTTTCCCACCGTCCCCGGGCTACGTTGCCATTTGGGATCCGTGTGCAACGTGTTCTAGAGTCGCTCGGTGTGGAGTCTGTACAACCCCAAATCCAGGGTTTTAACCGCCTGCCACCCTGGTTACTGAAGAGGCCCAGAGTGATTTTAGATTTATTGCAGTACAAGAGAGGTTGCACTCCTGCCATCGTTTTTCATGCAGCATTTTCTGCTGTTTTATCTGAGCACCACGACTATGTAGCGGTTTTTACGGATGGGTCGAAACAAGGGGATTCCGTTGGTTGCTCAGTTGTTTTTCCGGATCGTGTCCTTAAGGTCCGACTGCCTCAGACTTTTACGGTCTTTGATGCAGAATTGTCTGCGATCTTGCGGGCGCTGGAGCAGATGAGACGTTCTTCCTCTCCTAAATTTCTTGTCTGTTCCGATTCCCTCAGTGCCCTTCAATCATTGCACCATTTGTATCCGGCAGATAAAGTAGTCCAAACCATCCAGGATGCCCTCCTCCGACTACAGCGACTGGGGAAGGTTGTAGCTTTCTGCTGGGTTCCGGGGCATGTTGGCATTGCTGGGAATGAAAGGGCAGATCTCGCAGCCAAGGAGGCGTGTCTTGATCCACACGTATCACAGTGTGCTATCCCCGTGCACGCACTCACCTCGCTGTTGAGCTCCCGAGTCATGTGTCGGTGGGAGGACGAGTGGCTGGAAGTGACTGACAATAAGCTCCGTCTAGTCAAGCCCACAACGCGTGTGTGGTGTACTTCCTTTCAGCCCCATCGACTCCCCCTGCGGGTTCGGGGGTTAGAATAGGCCCGCGGCATTCCTGCCTGTCGTAAGAGGCGACTAAAAGGAGTCTCACATGTTTCGGCCTTATGTGATGGTCCCCTCTCGGGTTTGACCTCCATCTTTCTAAATTATTCCGAAGAGCGAGCCAATTGGGGAAGGGCGCCTTACATGGTGCACTGTATCCGTCGTGCAATTAGACCTTTAGCCGGCTTTCTCGTCGTTGCAATGATGTCCCGCTCGTTTTCGATCTCTTGGGCGATTACCACGCTGCACTCTGCAGTGTTTCTTTTACCTGCGACGACGACCTTGGTCAGTTTTGCACCTAAGATCCAGCACGGTAGCCAGTCCGTTGTGGTGGGGCCGCCATGTACCCTCTTGGTTGTAGCCCCCTGACAACACAGGGATCGCTCTACTGATGCCTGCGCCGTTAACTCCCCACGTATGCCAAGGAGTAGATGCCCGTCTCCTTGGGGCATCGGGACTCCCGGCAATGGCCATCCTGCCAGGTGGCTATTGCTGCGGCTGGGTGGTGCCCGTGGGGAGGGCCCTTGGTCGGAGTAGGTGGCATCAGGGCGGATGACCCGCAATGAAGCGTGGTACATCATCTCTCGCTGGCGGCCAGCCCCCAGCAGTCTCTAAGTGTTCTCGGGCTCAATTTAATGCTCAGAAGTACGACCCAAAAACGTTCCCCTCCCTGGCCACGCCGTGGGAAGAGCGTAAGTCTCAGGATGGCAGTAGCAAATATTCGCCCCGATTCTTAGTTTGTACGAGAGCTGATGGGGAGTCTTTTCTCTCCACAAAGCCTCAGTTCTTCGTCGAGCATTTAGAGGACAAGTTTGGGGAGGTGGAGGGTGTGTCAAAAATGCGCTCTGGATCGGTCCTGATACAAACGGCATCCTCTGCCCAGTCCCGGCGGTTACTTGCTTGTGACAAGTTGGGGGATGTTGCTGTTACGATCACACCGCATAAGAGTTTAAATATGGTCCAGGGTGTTATTTTCCATAGGGACCTCCTTTTGCAGTCTGATGACGAGCTGCGCGCCAACCTCGAACGACGAGGTGTTCATTTCGTCCGGCGCGTTCATCGGGGTCCGAGGGACAATCAGGTTGCTACCGGTGCCTTCATCTTGGCCTTCGAGGGTGATACGTTACCGGAAAAGGTCAAGGTGATGGTCTACCGATGTGACGTCAAGCCCTATATCCCTCCCCCGATGCGGTGCTTCAAGTGCTGGAAGTTCGGCCATATGTCTTCCCGCTGCACTTCCAGCCTCACATGTCGAGATTGCGGACGCCCATCTCATCCCGATACTCCATGTGCCCCGCCTCCTATCTGTGTTAACTGCGGCGAACACCATTCCCCCTGCTCGCCGGACTGCCGGATCTTCCAGAAGGAAAGGAAGATAATGGAATATAAGACCCTGGACCGCCTGACCTACACCGAGGCCCGGCGGAAGTTTGAAAGGCTACATCCTGTGCCCATGCCGTCCACCTATGCTGCTGCTGCAACACCTGTTCGAACTTCTTCAGTGTCGTCCCCAACAGTTCGAACTCAGCTCTGTCAGCCATCACCGGCCCCCTCGGTTGTGGTGGGCACTTCACTCCCTGTTGCTCCTGCTCCATCTACTTCAGGAGCAACACCACCCCAACCACCGGGGACATCTGTTCCCCCTTCACAGCCGGAGAAGCGTGGGCCTTCTTCGGCTCCTCTCGCCCGGAAGGGGTCCCTTGGGGCCCTCCCATCCCAGGCTTTGCCCAGTGCCAAAGCGGACACTCGCCAGTCTGCCAAAAAACCACCGGTCGCTGGTCGTAGGGCGTCGCGGTCGTCTTCAGTCCCTGAGACTGACCCAGTGACGCCCTCCCAGCCAGAACCACCAAAGGCACAGCGAGCAAAGCAGTCAAAGAAAAAGGCTCCCAAGAATCTTGGAATTGCGGTGGCACCTGTCCCACCGCAACCTTCTCCCTCTGCGTCCGAAGATGAGGTGGAGATTCTGGCGTCCGCTGAGGACCTCGATCTCGGCGGTCCCTCAGACGCCATGACTGGCACTAGCGCGGGTGCTCAGTCGGCGGCAGCAGGTGATCCGGCGGCGTAATCTGCCTTCCCAGTCCCGTCACGCCTTTCCCAGCCATGGCCAACACCATCCTCCAGTGGAACTGCAGCGGTTTCTTCCACCATCTAGCTGAGCTCCGCCAACTTATCAGCCTTCACCCTTTCTTCTGCATTGCTCTCCAGGAAACTTGGTTTCCAGCAATGCGAACCCCCGCCCTCCGTGGCTATCGGGGTTATTATAAGAACCGAGCAGCTTATGAAAGGGTGTCTGGTGGCGTCTGCATATATGTCCTTCACACTCTGCACAGCGAGTCTGTCCCTCTCCAGACGCCTTTAGAGGCTGTCGCTGTACGCGTGTGGACGCCACAGGCTGTTACCATCTGCAGTCTTTACATTCCACCGGATGGTGATGTCTCGCAGCATGTCCTGGCTGCACTGGTCGCCCAATTGCCGCCACCTTTCTTGCTATTGGGCGACTTCAACGCCCATAACCCTCTGTGGGGTGGGTCAGTGGCAACAGGTCGCGGCGCCATCATTGAGCATTTATTGTCGCAGCTCGATCTCTCGCTGTTAAATGATGGTGCCTTCACACACTTCAGTGTGGCGCATGGCACCTACTCCGCCATTGACCTTTCAATCTGTAGCCCTGGCCTCTTACCTTCTGTACAATGTAGTGTGCATGATGACCTGTGTGGTAGTGACCAATTTCCGATCTTTCTGTCACTACCACAGCGTCACTCTTCTGGGCGCCCTAGCAGATGGGCTATGAATAAGGCTGACTGGGACTTCTTCTCCTCCACTGCCGCTTTTGTGCCTCTCTCTACTGATGACATTGATGCGGTGGTTCAATCGGTCACCACCGGCATCGTTACTGCCGCCGAATCGGCCATTCCCCGTTCCTCTGGGTCCCCTCGGCGGCGGACTGTGCCTTGGTGGTCGCCTGAGATCGCTGAAGCGATTAAAGATCGCCGGCGGGCGCTCCAGCGTCACAAGCGACATCCCTCCATCGACCACCTTATAGCCTTCAAACGGCTGCGTGCGCGGGCCCGCCTCCTTATCCGCCAAGGCAAGAAGGAGTGCTGGGAGCGGTATGTATCCACCATTGGCCTCCATGTCACTCCATCGCAGGTCTGGGCCAAGATTCGACGCGTCTACGGCCATCGGACCCCTGCCAGCGTCCCTGCGCTCTCACTGAATGGAGCGGTTTGTACTGACTCCGACGTCATTGCAAATCGCCTAGCAGAGCATTTTGCTATGAGTTCCGCTTCTGCGAATTACCCCCAGGCCTTCCGCTCCATTAAAGAGCGGATGGAACGTCGGAGCCTTTCGTTTCGCACCAACCACCTAGAATCTTACAATGCTCCATTTAGTGAGTGGGAATTTCGCAGTGCCCTCGCTGCTTGCCCTGATACCGCTCCTGGGCCAGATGGCATCCACTGTCAGATGCTGAAACACCTTTCCGTGGACTGCCAGCGGCGCCTTCTCGAACTTTACAACCGTCTTTGGGTCGAGGGGGAGTTTCCGTCGCAATGGCGGGAAGGCAATGTCATCCCCGTTTTGAAACCTGGAAAGAACCCTCTGGAGGTGGACAGCTACCGTCCCATTAGCCTCACCAACGTTCTTTGCAAGTTGCTTGAACGGATGGTGAGCCGGCGCTTGAATTGGGTACTGGAGTCTCGGGGCCTTCTGGCCCTGTCTCAGGGTGGGTTCCGTCAAGGCCGCTCCGCCACCGACAATCTGGTGAGCCTGGAGTCGGCCATCCGTACTGCCTTTGCCCGCCGTCAGCACCTGGTCGCTGTCTTTTTCGACATGCGGAAGGCGTACGATACGACATGGCGTCATCACATCCTTTCTACGCTTCATGGATGGGGTCTTCGGGGTCCTCTGCCGATTTTTATCCGCAATTTTCTGTCGTGTCGTACCTTCCGCGTGCAAGTCGCGGCCTCATATAGTTCCTCCCACGTCCAGGAGAACGGTGTGCCACAGGGTTCTGTTTTAAGTGTCTGTCTGTTTTTAATAGCCATTAACGGGCTTGCTGCGGCCGTGGGAAATTCTGTCTCCGCTTCCCTGTATGCTGACGACTTTTGCCTTTACTACAGCTCTACAGGCATTGCAGCTGTTGAACGTCAGCTACAGGGCGCTATCCGTAAGGCGCAGTCTTGGGCTGTAGCGCATGGGTTTCAGTTTTCGGCAGCCAAGACCTGCGTTATGCATTTCTGCCGGCGCCGGACAGTCCATCCTGAGCCGCAGCTTTATCTTGCCGACGAACTCCTTGCAGTGGTTGAGACCCACAGGTTTTTGGGGGTCGTTTTTGATGCTCGGTTGACTTGGCTGCCTCATATTCGGCAGCTCAAACAGGCGTGTTGGCGGCATCTCAATGCACTGCGATGTTTGAGCCACACCCGCTGGGGCGCCGACCGCTCTACCCTGTTACGGCTCTACCAGGCGTTAATCCAGTCCCGCCTGGATTATGGGTGCCTGGCTTACGGCTCAGCATCCCCGTCTGCGTTGCGGATGCTGGACCCAATTCTCCACAGCGGGATACGCCTTGCCACTGGTGCTTTCCGCACCAGCCCTGTGGACAGCGTACTAGTGGAGGCAGGTGTACCTCCACTGCGGTTCCGACGCCAACGTTTGCTGGCCGCTTATGCTGCCCATGTTCTAAGCTCGCCCGGGCATCCTAACTATCGTCTCCTGTTCCCACGATCGGTCGTCCATCTGCCAGTACGTCGGCCCCGCTCTGGTTGTACAATAGCGGTCCGCGTCAAAGAGCTTCTCTCTGGGCTTCAGGTTTTCACTGTTCACCTCCTTTCCGGGCTACTTTGCGTACACCCCCATGGTGTGTTCCTCGCCCTTGCCTTCGGCTCGACTTGGCACAGGGCTCGAAGGACTCGGTCCCTCCAGAGGCCTTCCGCCGCCGCTTTTATTCAATCCTGGCCACGTATCAGGGCTCTGGCATTGTTTACACCGACGGTTCGATGATTGCTGGTCGTGTTGGGTATGCGCTCACTCTAGGGGACCATTCCGAACAACGTTCCTTGCCGGATGGCTGCAGCGTTTACACTGCTGAGCTGGTCGCCATCTTTCGTGCCCTAGAGTATATCCGCTCCTGCTCAGGTGAGTCCTTCGTTCTCTGTAGCGATTCCCTGAGCAGTTTCCGAGCACTCGACCAGTGTTTTCCTCGTTCCCGTCTGGTGATGGCTATCCATGAGTCCTCCCCCTGCGGGTTCGGGGGTAAGAATAGGCCCGCGGTATTCCTGCCTGTCGTAAGAGGCGACTAAAAGGAGTCTCAAACATTTCGGCTTTAATGTGATGGTCCCCTCTTGGGTTTGACCGCTATTTTTCCAAATTTCCGTTGTTAGTGCGTGCCATTTGGGGAAGGACACCTTACGTGGTGTTTTTCTATTGGTCCATCATGCTCCACCATCTTGCATGTTACCTCTTGTCGTGTGGCGGGATTTACGCCCAACGTCTCCTGGGTTGCCTCCTTCTCGCCTTGTGCACAATACCATTCTTAGCACCCACGACACCTGTGGACCCTTTCAACACCTAAAATCCAGCACGGTAGCCAGTCCGTTGTGGTGGGGTCGTCATGTACCCTCTTGGTGGTAGCCCCCTGACCACGCAGGGATCGCACTACAGATGCCAGAGCTGTTTCCTCCCCATGCATGCCAAGGAGTATGTGCCCATCTTGTCTGGGGCACGGGGACTCCGGGCAACGGGATATCGGCCAGGTACCCGTTGCTTTGGCTGGGTGGCGCCCTTGGGGAGAGCCCTCGTTCGGAGTAGGTGGCATCTGGGCGGATGTGGCGCAATGAAGCGCAATAAATCCCACCAAGCTGGTGGTCGCACGGCCACCAGCGTCTCTAAGCGAGGTAGAGTCGACTTCGATGCTGCGCAATATGACCCTCAGACGTTCCCCTCGTTGGCTGCGCCATGGGAGGGACGCCGATCTAGTGCCAAGCGGGAGCCTTACGTACCGCAATACCTTGTCTGTAGCAGGACTGATGGTGACTCCTTTCTTCCGACGAAGCCTATGTTTTTTGTGGAACACCTGGAGGATAAGTTTGGGGAAGTGGCGGGGTTGTCAAAAATGAGGAATGGGTCCATCCTCCTCAAGACGTCCTCCCCAGCCCAGTCACGAGCGTTGCTCTTGTGTGATAAGCTGGGTGACGTCCCTGTTACCGTCACTCCCCACAGTAGCTTAAATATGGTCCAGGGGATTATTTACCATCGTGACCTCTTGTTGCAATCCGATGACGAGCTGAGAGCCGACTTGGAACGACGTGGCGTGCATTTTGTCCGTCGTGTACATAGAGGACCCAAGACAAACAGGGTGGCCACCGGTGCCTTTATCTTGGCCTTCGAGGGTGATGTCTTGCCCGAGAAGGTCAAGGTAATGGTTTACCGTTGCGACGTCAAGCCCTACGTCCCTCCCCCGATGCGGTGCTTCCAGTGCTGGAAGTTTGGGCATATGTCCTCCCGTTGCCCATCCAGCGCTACATGTCGAGATTGCGGACGCCCCTCTCATCCGGATTCTCCATGTGCGCCTCCGCCTGTATGTGTCAACTGTGGGGAGCACCACTCTCCATGCTCGCCGGATTGCCCCGTTCTTCATAAGGAGCGGAAGATAATGGAATTTAAGACCCTGGACCGGCTTACTTATCGAGAGGCTAAACAGAAATACGAAAGGTTGTATCCTGCTTCCATTCGAACATCTTATGCTGCAGCCACGTTATCGTCGCCCACGCGAGCGACGGTTGTCGCCTCATCTGTGCCGCCTTCAGTGGGCCCTCGGGGCCGTGCCTCTCTGTCTGCCCCCCTCGTGTCTGGGGGCAAGCCTTCCTCTGTTGCCCCCTTAGCAGTTGGGGGCAAACCCTCATCTGTCGCTCCCACCACGCTTACTTCGGGAGTGACATCTGCTCCACAACCGGGGAGCTCGATGCCCCCCCCTCCTTCTCCGCCGGCGTTGCCTCTGCCGATTCCTCTCTCGCGGAAGGGGTCCCTCGGGGCTCTCCCTTCCTCCGTTTCTTCTCATACCCAGCCAGATGTCAGCCAGTGGCTGAAGGTTCCGCCACCTGCTGGTCGTAGGGCTTCTGCGTCGTCGTCAGCCTCCGACGCTCCTTCAGAGAAGCTCTCCCAGCCCTCTCACCCTAAGGGCCGACGCGAGAAGAAGGAACGGAATGTGTCCAAGAAGAAGGACGTTCCGGCAGTTTCAGTACCGCCTGCTGTACATAGTCCTGGCTCCGGGGATGAGGTGGAGATCCTCGCCTCTGCCGCGGATCTCGCCCTCACGGAACCCTTGGGGGCCTTTCCTATGGACTCGGCTGACTCTCCTCCGGTGGCGGCAGATGGCTCTGAGGTGCCGTCTGCCTCTTAGTCGCATTCACGCCATCCCAGTCCCTTCCTGCTTCCATTCTCCAGTGGAACTGCGGCGGTTATTTCCGCCACCTGCCTGAGCTCCGGATGCTTCTGAGTGTTTCCCCTGTTCTCTGCATTGCTCTGCAGGAAACTTGGTTTCCTGCAATGCGGACCCCCGCCCTTCGCGGTTATCGGGGATACTATAAGAACCGTGCTGCCTGTCACCGAGCGTCAGGTGGGGTTTGCCTCTTTGTTCACAACTCTGTCTGTAGCTCGCCAGTACCCCTTCAGACGCCTTTAGAGGCAGTCGCTGCCAGGATTGAGCTCTCGCCGGCTATTACAGTTTGCTCTGTTTACATTCCTCCGGATGGGGAGCTCCCCCGCCATGTCTTGGCTGCTCTGCTGGCTCAACTCCCGCCACCTTTGCTGCTTCTGGGCGATTTTAATGCCCACAACCCTCTATGGGGTGGGACTGTCTCCGATGACCGCGGTCGGGCCGTGGAGCATGTGTTGGCTCAGCTCGACCTTAGCCTCTTGAACACCGGTGCTCCCACGCATTTTAGTGTGGCCCATGGCTCTTTCTCGGCCATCGATCTCTCGCTTTGCAGCCCCGGACTTGTCCCATCCCTCCACTGGAGAGTGCATCCTGACCTGTGTGGTAGTGACCATTTTCCCATCTATTTGTCACTGCCCCAGTGTCATTCTTCTGGGCGCCTGCCCCGCTGGGCTCTCCACAGGGCTGACTGGCCGGCTTTTACTTCTGCTGCAACCATTGAGTCTCCCCCACAGGGTGACATTGACGGGGTGGTCCGTGTCATAACCACATCCATCATTTCGGCGGCCGAGGCTGCCATCCCCCGCTCTTCTGGTCTCCCTCGGAGGAAGGCTGTACCCTGGTGGTCGCCGCAGATTGCTGAGGCTATTCGTGACCGTCGGCGGGCTCTCCAGCGTCATAGGCGGCACCCATCTCTGGAGACCCTCATCGCCTTCAAGAGGCTCCGTGCCTTTGCCCGTCGTCTTATTGCACAGCATAAACAGGAGTGCTGGGAGAGGTATGTTTCATCCTTGGGTTCCCGTGTCTCCCCCTCGCTCGTGTGGTCCCGGATCCGGCGGATTTATGGATACCAGACCCCTATAGGTGTACCTGGGCTCTCCTTGGACGGCGCTGTCTGCACGGACGCTGCCGCCATTGCTGAACACCTTGCCGCGCACTTTGCGAAGAGCTCTGCGACTGCCTCTTATCCCCCCGCCTTTCGCTCTCTCAAGGAGCAAGCCGAGCGGACGCAATTCTCATTTCACACGCGTCGTTCTGAACCATACAATGCTCCTTTCAGCGAGAGGGAATTCCTCGCTGCCCTCGCCGATTGCCCTGACACAGCACCAGGACCAGACTTCGTCCACGCGCAGATGCTGAAGCATCTCTCCAGGGACTGCCAGAGACACATTCTCGCGGTATTTAACCGCATTTGGAGCGAAGGCGTGTTCCCGTCGCAATGGCGAGAGGGTGTTATTGTCCCCATCTTGAAGCCCGGTGCGGACCCACTGGCGGTGGACAGCTATCGTCCCATTACCCTCACCAACGTTTTGTGCAAATTGCTCGAACGTATGGTGGGGCGGCGTTTGTGTTGGGTCCTTGAGTCGCGCGGTCTCCTCGCTCCATCCCAGGGTGGCTTCCGTCGGGGCCGGTCTGCAGCGGACAGTTTGGTGCGGCTGGAATCTGATATCCGTACGGCCTTTGCCCGACGTCAGCATCTCGTTGCTGTCTTTTTTGATCTGCGGAAGGCGTATGACACCACATGGAGGCATCACATCCTTGCTACGTTGCATGAGTGGGGTCTTCGTGGTCGGCTCCCATCTTTCCTTCAATCCTTTTTATTGCGCCGCTCTTTCCGGGTGCAAGTCGGTGCAGCCTCTAGTTCATCTTATACACAGGAGAATGGGGTCCCACAGGGCTCGGTGTTGAGCGTCTCCTTATTTCTGGTGGCCATTAATGGTCTGGCTGCAGCCGTGGGGTCGTCGGTGTCTCCTTCTTTGTATGCCGACGACTTCTGCATCTCCTTTCGCTCCACGACTACGGGAGTCGCCGCACGCAGGCTGCAAGTAGCCGTTCGCAAGGCGGTATCATGGGCTCTGACTCATGGTTTTCAGTTCTCTGCAGCCAAGACTCGCGTTATGCACTTCTGCAGGCGTCGGACGGTCCACCCTCATCCTGAACTTTACCTTGACGGCCACCTGCTTGAAGTGGTGGACACTTGCCGCTTCTTAGGACTCGTGTTTGATGCCCGGCTCACATGGGTTCCTCATGTTACTCAGCTGAAGCAAAAGTGCTGGCGGCACCTCAACGCCCTCCGCTGCCTCAGCCACACATCGTGGGGTGCGGATCGCTGCACGCTGTTGCAATTATATAGAGCCCTTGTGCAGTCCAGGCTTGATTAGGGGAGCCTGGCCTATGGGTCTGCATCACCCTCAGTGTTGAAGTTGTTAGACCCCATACATCACTGTGGGGTTCGGCTTGCAACTGGCGCATTTCGTACGAGCCCCGTGGATAGTCTACTGGTGGAGGCCGGGGTTCCCCCGCTGCGGATTCGCCGCCATCGCCTGCTCGCCGACTATGCTGTCCACGTTCATTGCTCGCCGGGCCATCCCAATCGTCGCCTGCTTTTCCCTGTCACGGTCCTCCAACTTCCCGAACGGCGACCTCGGTCTGGGCTTTCCGTCGCTGTCCGCGTTCAGTCCCTGCTGTCGGAATTGGGTTCATTCCCTCTTCCGCCTCCCTTCCGGGTCCGTGCACCTACGCCTCCCTGGTGTTTGTCCCGACCGTCCGTCCGTCTGGACTTGGCACAGGGACCCAAGGACTCGGTTCCGCCTGTGGCCCTCCGTCGCCGTTTTCTTGCGCTCCTCGCCTCATTTTCGGACTGTGAGCCTGTCTACACCGATGGTTCCCTGGTTGATGGTCGCACTGCCTACGCTTTTGCTCACGCTGACCATGTTGAACAGCGCTCCTTGCCAGCTGGCTGTAGTGTTTTTACTGCAGAGCTGGTAGCCATCTTGCGCGCTCTTGAGCATATGCGTTCCTGCTCAGGTATGTCCATCGTCATCTGCAGTGACTCCCTGAGCAGCCTCCAGGCCATCGACCGCTGCTATCCCTCTTCTCCTCTGGTGTCCTCTATTCGGGAGTCTGTTTCCACCATTGCCCGCTCTGGTCGTTCGGTGGTTTTTGTTTGGACGCCAGGTCATGTTGGCATCCCGGGGAACGAACGTGTAGACAGGCTGGCCAAAGGGGCGATAGATGCCCCAGCTTTGGAGATCGGCCTTACGGCTAGCGACCAGCTGCTGGTCTTGCGCCGTAAGGTGCTTGGGATGTGGGCTGCTGAGTGGCGCGGCATGACAGCCCCGAATAAACTGCGGGCTGTCAAGGAGACGACCGATGTGTGGCGTTCCTCCCTGCGGGTTTCTCGCAGGGACTCGGTAGTCCTGTGTCGGCTGCGCATCGGCCATACATACCTGACGCACGGCCATCTGTTGCGTCAGGAGGATCCCCCCTTGTGTCGGTGTGGCTCCCGGCTGACGGTCGGCCACATTTTGCTGGAGTGTCCTCGACTGCGCGCACTCCGGCAATCTTTTAATCTCCCGGGCACTTTGGCTTTGGTTTTATCCGACGATGCCTCCATGGCTGACAATGTTTTACATTTTATCCGTGGTAGTCCTTTTTATGGTTCGATTTAGGGAGGTCCTGCAGCTTTCCCTTTCTGTGTCTTTTGTCCTTGTGTCTCTCACTGTTTGTCGCTGTTTTGTTGTGTCATCAGATGGTTGACTCTTTCCCTTTTTTGTTCTCATGGTCAGTCAACCAGTCTCCGGTAATCTTCTTTCATCTGTTTCTTTCTGTCTGGTGTTCCTCTGTCCTCTTCTAGTCTGTAGTGTTTGTTGCTGCATTTGTGTTGTTTTAGCGCCTGGGGGGCGTCTCCTCCCCCCTTTGGTTTTTACCTGCTTCGCCGATTTTCGGCACGCCTGATTTTGGAATGGGGGACTGATGACCTTAGCTGTTTAGTCCCCCTTAAACATTCCAACAACCACCACCACTATCCATGAGTCCCTGCATACTCTTGCGCGTTGCGGCCGCTCTGTGGTCTTTGTATGGACCCCCGGTCATGTCGGTATCCCGGGCAATGAACATGCTGACCGCCTGGCGAAGGAGGCCACGAGACAACCGTCTCTGGATGTTGGCGTCCCAGAGACAGATTTGCGGGCAGTCCTCTGCCGAAAAGTTTTTGCGATTTGGGACGCTGAATGGCGCGATCGGATCATGCACAATAAACTCCGTGCCATTAAGGAGACGACGACTGTGTGGCGGTCATCCATGCGAGCCAACCGCAGGGACTCAGTCGTCCTTTGCCGGCTCCGCATTGGCCACTCCCGGCTGACACACAGCTATTTACTGCGACGGGAGGACCCACCTTTATGTCGCTGCGGCTCCATTTTGACGGCGGTCCACATTTTATTGGACTGTCCACTTTTAGCTGTGCTCAGGCAGTCGTTCGCACTGCCTGACACGCTCCCTGCCCTTTTAACAGATGACTCGGCTATGGCTGACTTAGTTTTACGTTTTATTCGGGCAGGGGGCTTTTATCATTTAATCTGAGTGTTTGTTTTATGTTATTGTTTTGTTGATTCTGGCCTTTGGCCTATGCTTTTCAACTGGTTTTTTAACGTGTTTCTAAGTGGTTGGCTTTTCCTTTTTTTATTTCTATGGTCGGCCAACCACCGTCACACTCTGTGTGGTTTTAGTTCGTTTTGTCTTGTCTTTGAGTTTCTCTTGTTCTGTTTCGTCTGTGTTCTATACTGTTCCTCGTTTTTATTCTCTGTGGGTGTTCTTTGTCTTTGGAAAAAGGGACCGATGACCGTAGCAGTCTGGTCCCTTTGATCCCCCCAAACCAACCAACCAACCAACCTCACTCGGCTTCGAATAGGCCACAGCCCTATGACGCATGGCTTCCTGCTCCGGCGAGAAGACCCTCCATTGTGTGGTGCTTGCGGCGTCCAGGTCACTGTGCGCCACGTTTTACTGGATTGCGTTTTATTTTCTGACCAGCGGGCCGCGGCTGACTTGCCAGCGGACCTGCCAACTCTTTTAGGCAACACTCGGACGAATGTGGATAAAGTTTTAAAGTTCTGTGCCATGTCAACTGTTTTTACAAAGATTTGAGGGAGAGGATTTTAATTTGCTCACTGTGTGACAAGCTCGCCCATATTTTATGTAAGTGGCCAGCCAATGACAATTTCCTGTGTCATTCTTGTTGCTATATTTTCCCTTTCCTTAGGTTTTACATTCTTCTGTAGTATTTTCCCTCTTTTTCTGCTTTCTTTGAGTGTGTTTTTTCAGTTTTATTAGGTCTCTCCACATTCGTTCCTTTTCATGTGTGTCAGGGCGCTGATGACCTCGATGTTGAGCGCCCATAAACCCCAACACACACACACACACACCGTAGCAGTCTGCTCCCTTTAATCCCCCAAACAAAGCAACCAACCAACCAACCAACCTTCAATCTATAAAATCTATTATCTTTATGATCATAATGTTATTGCAGAAAGGTCCTTTAATTGGTTTAAATGATTTTAATTTTATCCTCCATTTGTGTAAATAATATCTACAATATTTGTAACAAGATTATTATATATAAATTTTCTGTAAATCGCCATAAGCCAAATCTTTTGTTTGTTGGTTTTACTTTATTCCCAAAAGGTTCTAGTATAGAATATTTGTTTTTATTTGTTTTTATTAGTTTTTATTAGTAATAGCTATTTTATTTTCAATTTCCATTTATATAGATTAATTACAATTAAAGATACAGCATTATTATTAAACATATAATTTAATTGTTATCTCAAAAAGTACTTGAAACCATGTAGTTGAAAGGACAGAGCTGTGCTGATATTACCTACATGAAAGTAAAGTGAAGTGACTTTTGTTCCTATTTGATGTTAGTGTGAATCCATTCAATTTTATTGAAAATTACCATATTTTTGTTATCAATATGACACGAAGAATGAATGTTTTAACTACACGAAAAACAATAATGAAATTTTGCGCCACTTGTAATGAAAAAATTCTGAAAGATAATTTTTAACGTCTCTTTGCTGGTAAATTTCATTATTTCTTATTTATTTACACCTTTTTGTATTTTTAAATAACTATTTATATCAAATTTAGAAGTTTGATGGAAATGACTGTTCCGGTCCATGATCGCAAGCAGCTGCTACTTACCAAACCGCAATCTTCCTGGACGATATTTATCAGTTCAGTTTGTTATAGCTATGTTTAAGTGTTCAAGAAATTTGCCTTCTTTTGTTATGCGCACGCAGTTCATAAACATGTAGTTGCTGATAATGAAATATGACGATATTTTTAACCCCGGCGATTTACTGGGGTTAAGAGGTAATGAGAAATCAACATTATTTATTTTCATCATGGAATACCTCGAACAATGATCGAAAATTTGAAATATTTGCCATACAATGAGGCTGTTTTTTATTTTATTTATTTTTTATTTATTTCACTATGGATTAAATTTATATATGGTTTGTGAGCTGTTCCAGAAACTCCATTAATGAAATACTTAGGTACTGCATTCCATCCATACAAGTATCCTACATTCCACATTCACTGATGTGACTGGAAGTGTAGTGAAGAAAACTTCTTATTGTTCAGTAGATGTGCGACGTCTTTCTGCAAAAAGTCTGGCCTACTGCTGTTTACTAGCCATTTTTAGTTCTTAAAACAAAGCAACATTCTTCGTTTGATGTCTGTAAGTGACATGAGACTCGAAAATAAAGTCCTCTGTGACATATCTTTCATACTTCGCTGAGTTTTTAGAAACTAATGAAAGACAAATGTTGCGGAATGTTCTAATTACATCCGAATTTAATGACGCTAACCCATACCTGATTGTCAAGACATTTAAAGTGTCAATCTCTATTCGATTACGCAATTTGGTTTTCACTCCTTTCGTTCCACTGAACACCCTTTCCACTTCATCGTTACTATGAGGTAAAGATAACACTGCCACAGCCAGATTTCACAAGTCCTTAAATGGATTTGCATCTGCTGCATCCTGGAACTATAATACTTCAGCCCAAAGTGCCACTGTATCTCCTTCGTTGTGCCAGGTTTGGTGAGAGATATTTCTCCACTCGTCACTGATTTTGTCAGTTTCATCTGGTTGAAAACCAAATACTTCTGCCAGTTCTGTAATTTTCATGCTTTTGTTTACTTTCATTGTTTCTTAGACACTCTGTTGAGACATTATCTCCATTGTTTTCACATTGTCAGGAAGACGCTGCTATAACCGTTTGACAAGTTTAACAGTAAAATTTGTACACCTTTTCATAAGTTGTTGGTTTTCTTCTGTGTTGAGTTTCGTTTTTTTGTTTCCTTTCCAAAGTTATATCCAAGATGTGGTGAAGGATGGAGGTGTCCTTCAATATTACGGTTAGTAATGTCTGTTCTTAACTCAGGCATCATTACTTTGTAGCTTTGGGCGCTGATGACCCCGCTGTTTAGCGCCCGTAAACCTCAAACACACACACACACACACACACACACACACACACACACACACACACACACTCTTTGTAGCATGTAGACATCACAAGGTTTAGCAGAGTTTCAAATAGACTCTGTTTTCCTCATCAGCACATGAATGTAGAAGATCAGCAGTATAGCAGTTGTGTTTTGATTTGGAGAGCGAGAAATGCAGCTTAAGTTCTACCCATTTTTGTAATATCCTAGTACAGCAAGCACGATTCAAAACCATCTTTGTTGATGGTTGTAGAACTTTTAAAGGAGCCTCTCCAAAATTGTTTCGTAGATTATGTGGAGCTCCTCTTGTGTGTTGGTGGATTGGCAGAACCAGTTACAAGTATCTCTTGCCAGGAATTCAGTATGTCGCGAATAAGTTTCCTGAGATGCATATGATGCACTTAACACTTAATTCGCTGTGTATGTCATTTCCTCCCGTTAAGTTTGGTAGACCATACTCATCTTTTAGCATTTTAAAGAGCATTATTGATATCACACATCGTTGATCCATTACCTGTATCAAACCAGTAATACTAGCTAACTTAAGCTTTTTCTTCTCAACTAGCGCAACTAACGCATTAGCAGTGCCCCTTGCATTTGCGTTTTCCAAACTAATTAATCCAAGAAATGTGATTCTTGAGTTTCTCCCGGCGTATTTGATAATCAAAATGTATGATCGCCGAAATATTGTGCCCGTTGGACACTGTAGACCGGCAGTACACCCGTGGATATTTTGATAATCCAAGAAATGTTTATAAAATGTCATTTTGTTTGTCGCTGAAATAGCGCACTACAACCTAAAACATTTATGGACAGTGATATTTGTAGATTCACAAACTTTTTGCTCCAATATCTTTATGCAGTTCATCTGTAAAGTGTGGTGCCAATACAGTCTTTATTATCTCTGTGCACCTTGTACGATGCAACTTCAAACGGACAGCAGGTTTGGAATTACACAATTTCTCTTTCACATTTCACCAATGGAACAATGTTCTACAATAGTGTTCCTTCCACGTTGTGTGCAGCTACTAACTTTGCATCATCACTACACAGCTTAAAAATCTAATAGCTTTTGCGACTTACAAATAACTGAGGCCTGAACGTTCTGACTATGATTTTTAATAGCACTATACCTTTTATCACTTCATTTGACGTAATGTTCAGCTTTTGTCACGGTAGCAATACTTTACTTTGTTAGAAAGAAAGCAAACACTGTTATCATACCCTACAAGCCGACTGAAAGACACCAGAAACTCACGGCCAGGGTATTCCCAGTCTTCGGCGTAGAATCAATACAGAGCATGGCCGCCTAATACAGGTGGTTGTGCACAGAGTCATTACACACTCAGAGTCCTCGCCCTAACAACGAAATACAGAGTGTACATAAAGTCTGGGAACACTTTCAGTTATTTATTGGATAAGAACTAAACATTGTCCATATTGCATTTTGAAGAGAAAGTCTGAAGTAATTTTTTTTTTACAAACATTCGATATGCGAACCATGAGTGATCCGGCAGACATCAATACGGTAATGGAATTCTTGCCATACCCATCCCAGCATGGCATCATCGACTGTGGCAATCACTTCCCGTATTCTCTCCTGGAGCTCGGCTACATCACATGGTAGAGGCGGTACATACACCACATCTTTAATGTGTTCCCACAGAAAAAAGTCACACGGAGTGAGATATGGTGATCAGGGAGGCCATTCCATGAAACAACTGTCCCCTTCTGTAGCATGGCAGCTCCATGTTCATGTGCCCACGAACTTCACGATGAAAATAGTGTGTAGCCCCATCCTGCTGAAAGATGAACGGAGAGTCCAATTTCATTTCAGGCATCAGCCATTGCTGCTACATGTTTAAGTAGGAATATCCAGCGACAGTGATCTCGGTGAAGAATAATGGCCCGTACAGTTTTCGACGTGACAAGGCACAAAATAACATTTACCTTTGAGGAATCCAATTCAGTGCTTTCATGCCTGTTCACTTTCCAATTAATGAGAAAAGTGGCTTCGTCACTAAAAATTAAGCGATCAACAATGTCATCCCTATCCCTATCCTGATTCAATTATTGCAACTACGAACAAAACTCATAACACTTGTCTTAGCTTATGTCGCAAGACTTTCCAAACTGTCATTGGAGCCATTTCGAGTTCACGGGATGCACGACGCACCGATTTCTTTGGACTCCTCATGAATGGCTCTCGTATGAGCTCCACATTCACTTCACTCACACTGAGACGTCCGCTTCTCTTTGCTGGGCACAACCAACACGTCGTAACGAATTTGTTATGCCAGTGGTAAATGGCCTTCCTTGTTGGTGGCTTCTTACCGTACTTGGTTCTAAACATTCGTTGAACAGCTGTAGCACACTTGTTTTTGTTGAACTACAACGCACAGAAAGCTCGCTCCTCAACTGAAATCGCAAAAGAAAATAGTGAAAGCACTCACTATCGGCAAATTACCGAACTACGCTGTGGTGGTAAACGTGAAAAAAAGAAAAAAAAAACTCTCAGGGTTTCTCTTCAAAATGACATAAGTATTATATCTGTACAATGTTTGGTTCTTGTGCAATAAATAATTGAAAGTGTTCCCGGACTTTATGTGCACCCTGTATATTTAACTGCATAAAGATGTGGAAAATATCTGAAATTTAAAAAAGTATAACAAATTTTCATTTGGCACCAGATTTAGCGTTAGGTGGAGCCAAAGCTTAAAAGTAGCTAGAACTATTGTGAAAAGCACTAAGTTGGCATTACTACTCACCCGATGTTATAGTGAGAAGTGTTGCTTACTGTTCACCTGGAGCACTGCTGTCGCAATGTACAGGGTGTCGCATATGGAACTGGTACGCCTCACGCTCGAGATTCAAGTAACAATGAAATAACTAAAAAAGAACAGATAATAGTAACGTTACAAACATGTAGTTACCTGTTTAAAAAGTGTGCAGGAAGTGTGGCCATGGTCATCCAGGCCACTTCATAAGCAATTCGAGAGAGATGATTAACTATTACGAGAGGCGTACCGTATTTATGTGGGACGTTGTGACTGATTAGACTGCGCCAGGGACTTTCAAAAATACCCCCCATTTCGCTGCAGAGTGAACGTTTCTTTCTGGAACATTATTAAATGTGCACTTATTAATAACTGAACACGGCAATCGTTAACGGCATTTCTTGTAAAACAACGGCTTGTGGTTAATTGAGCAGGGAAAAGTGTATAGTACACTGAACTGAAATACTACAAATGATGGAATGTATAACACTGGCTTTTCTTTGTGAGCATCAGGCATGGAGATCTTTATTATGTTTCGAACAAATTTAATTGAATTTTTCTACTAACTTCAAATTAGGTTTTGGTAAAGCGGCCCACTTCGTTAATGTTATTGCTCAGTATTTCCGAATGTGTATTAATACTGGACGTTTGTGGATTAGTTTGAGAGGTAGTGCAGTATTATTGAGCATCAAAACTTCTTGAAATACCTGAGAAATATTTTGCTTTTCGCTGGGCAGTATCAACCAAGTATCCACAATATCACGTGCTTCGTTGAAGTACAATCTCTGGGCTTCTTCCTGTTCGCTATTGTGAATAAGCACCAAAATGAGTTCAAAACAAACAGAAAGGACACCCATATTAGGGAGTAACGAAACGTACTAATCATTAAGACAGATGGATGCAAAAATCTGAAAATTAAGAATGATTGTTATAAATTGTTGCTCATAGAGAGCGGTAGCTTATAGGTACGAGGGTAGATCTTTAAAGAAGTATTTTCTTAACAATAAACACAGATGCAACCCTTTCCTGTAAACTATCAAAATAATGTTGCACGATCAACAAGTAAAAAGATATGATACTCATTTATCTCGTTCAGACTCAGCTCTCGATACAATTTTTTGAGTGAATTTCTGGCGAGCAGCGTCTTGATCACCCAACATCTCAATAAAAACGTTCAGTAATTAATCTGGTTCGAGCAGTCTACGAAGAACTTGAGTAATATTGCACCTTATTATTGTACAGCAATATCGACCGTCTACCAGCAACTTTGTTAGACAATGTGCTGTTGAGCTATTACTGTAGGATGTGTTACTTTAATATGGAGAAATCTCTATAATTCGATGTGTAGTACGGTCTCTGTAACCATGCATGCAATCTGTGGACAACAAAAAACTAATGAAAGTCAGTTCATTTAAGTTTTGAAATAAGTTTTACGAGGACACGCTGGTTAAACCGTAGACGACTTTTTGAAGTGTTTACGTAGACCAACAATCCCACGGCGTCGGGAAGAAGCAACTGCCGAATTTCTTGGAAAAAAAAGTAAGAAACCAGGCATGCAGTAACTTCTCTTGAGTCTGCCTTTTCCATCTGTTCTGCTATGTTTACTAGTACTTTAGAGTAATTCTAGATGGGTAAATGTAGTTTTGTATTCGTAGCTGGTGACAAAAACTGTCGAAGTAACCTTGCAGCGAAATGGTTAAAGCGTGTTAACTATAGCTACGTTTAAATGATTATTTATCATTTTTTCCAATATTTTATGAACCAATTCACCGACTCACTAAAAAAATGTTTTGCTTCTATTGTTCATAACTCATGTTGCTGAGTATCGGAACCAAAACAACACCAACAAGACCATCACAGCTCAATTGCAAATGACGTTATACTAAAATAAATAAGTTATTTATATTGAGAGGTACTTACATTCACATAATGTATTAACGCTGCCGTCTCAAAACCTTATACGGCCTTAGATTTCCGTATGTGTTTTACGACATGCAAATATCCTTATATCGCAATGGTTCACATTTAGCAGTTTGCGTCACGAACTACGGTACTTGGAAGAGGAATAATTGACTTAAGGCAGTAGTCACTTTCATTGTTGAATGGATTTTAAAACAATTTAGCTAGTGGCTGCACAATGCTTGATGCAGTGCATTGGTTGGTTTATATTTTAGTGTTTACTAGACTCTGCATTGGTACTCCGCAAAAGCATGACTTCAGTTACAATTTTAGATAATATCTACAAATTCTGCAACAATTTTAGATAATATCTACAAATTCTGCACGTAAGAAACTGGCGTTCCTTTCCGGCTCATCCATAACGCAGTTACGTCTGTAGACTGAATTAATTTCGCAGTGACATATATTTCTAACAGTTATGTTTCCTGACTCGCTGGGTCAACAGGAATCTGCTGTATACTTTGAACAGTGACATAGTGATAAGGGCGTGGATTGTTTTGTATTCTCCAATTGTAGACAATTTTTTACGAGAAATATATTTTTCTTCCTTTAGCTCGTACTGTGTATCGTCGGCAAACTCAACCCGCAGAACAACTTTTTTTTTTAAGATTCTCGATTCATCATCTCAATGGTCAGTAATTCTTTCATATCTGTGTCACAATATTTCTTTTGAAGTAAATAAATCTATAAATATTCGGCGACAGCTTGCAAGGGAACGATCGACTTCTCAAAGTCTGTTTTCATTTTTCTTCGCTGTTACTGAACGTTAAGAAACTACCGTATGTAATATTTCAGCCGCTTATACGAAGTGGAAGTTACTCAAAAACAATTATAAGACATGACAACTTTCTAATGGTTCCCGCACTTAAAAGAGCCGGATGTACGACATAAAGAGCCCCATGCACAAGCGACGGATCTCATGTCTCCCTCGCATGAGCGACCGATCGATTCGTAGATTGCATGCGTGTGTGTGTGTGTGTGTGTGTGTGTGTGTGTGTGTGTGGGGGGGGGGGGGGGGGAATCGCAGCGATAGGACACTGGTCGCATGGAAATCTCAGGGAATCTGACGGATCGCTTGCGGATTCGTGCACGCAATATGGCTGCCTTACTGGTTAGCAGCGGCGTATGGTAATATGACTGCGACTTGTTTCTCTGTTTATTAAGCATTGTTGTGCGGTTTCGTTTCGTTTTGCTTTGCCCACGTTGAGTAAGAAATCGCAGCGATAGGACACTGGTCGCATGGAAATCTCAGGGAATCTGACGGATCGCTTGCGGATTCGTGCACGCAATATGGCTGCCTGACTGGTTAGCAGCGGCGTATGGTAATATGACTGCGACTTGTTTATTTATTTATTAAGCATTGTTGTGCCGTTTCGTTTCGTTTTGCTTAGCCCACGTTGAGTAAGAAATCGCAGCGATAGGACACTGGTCGCATGGAAATCTCAGGGAATCTGACGGATCGCTTGCGGATTCGTGCACGCAATATGGCTGCCTTACTGGTTAGCAGCGGCGTATGGTAATATGACTGCGACTTGTTTCTCTATTTATTAAGCATTGTTGTGCCGTTTCGTTTCGTTTTGCTTAGCCCACGTTGAGTAAGAAATTTACGTTAATATTTGTAGTTATCCAGAGCCTACGAACTTCTCTGATAAATGAAGAGGAAGCTGGAGTTTCCCTTTATATCAAGAAGTAATACAAAAATTAATATGTTCATTTTGTAGTGCAAAACATTCTGAAGAGTTTGCTATATAAAACATATATATATTAGAGGAAATGTGTCTTAAGTCTGCCAAAGTGCAATGTCACGCATTTTCACACAAACGTGTGTATTTTGTAATGGAATTCGTGAAACCTATAATCAGGACACTGGAAATTAAGCTGCCCTGTGGTGCCTCTCCTGTTCCCAGCCAATGAGTTTGACATCCTACCCTCTTTAAAAAAAAAAAAAAATAAAATAAAATAAAATAAAATAAAACTCACAATTAATACTGGGCAGGATTATTTGTAACTGGGAGAATAAGAACTATTCAGAAAATTTACATTCTTTGTTGCCTATCAGCTAATATATTTCTCTTTTGTGTGACATAAAATTAAATACAGGAAACATAAAATCAGTAAAGATAAGAGATAAGCAAGACAATACACATTTCTTCAATCCTTAGGTCACCCCCTGCGGGTTCGGGGGTAAGAATAAGCCCGCGGTATTCCTGCCTGTCGTAAGAGGCGACTAAAAGGAGTCTCAACTGTTTCGGCCTTATGTGATGGTCCCCTCTCGGGTTTGACCTCCATCTTTCTAAATTATTCCGAAGAGCGAGCCAATTGGGGAAGGGCGCCTTACATGGTGCACTGTATCCGTCGTGCAATTAGACCTTTAGCCGGCTTTCTCGTCGTTGCAATGGTGTCCCGCTCGTTTTCGATCTCTTGGGCGATTACCACGCTGCACTCTGCAGTGTTTCTTTTAACCGCGACGACGACCCTGGCATTTTTGCACCTAAGATCCAGCACGGTAGCCAGTCCGTTGTGGTGGGGCTGCCATGTACCCTCTTGGTTGTAGCCCCCTAACAACACAGGGATCGCTCTACTGATGCCTGCGCCGTTACCTCCCCACGTATGCCAAGGAGTAGATGCCCATCTCCCTGGGGCATCGGGACTCCCGGCAATGGCCATCCTGCCAGGTGGCTATTGCTGTGGCTGGGTGGCGCCCGTGGGGAGGGCCCTTGGTCGGAGTAGGTGGCATCAGGGCGGATGACACGCAATGAAGCGTGGTACATCATCTATCGCAGCTGGGCCTCCACCAGCAGTCTCTAAGCGATCGAGGTCTAACCTCAACGGAAAAAATTTGATCAGAGATCGTTTCCCTCCCTAGCTACTCCATGGGAGGAACGTCTTGCTAAAGAAGGCAGTGGAGAATATTCACCCCGGTACCTCGTGTGTACGCGGGTTGATGGAGATTCGTTCATGTCGACCAAGCCCCAGTTTTTTGTGGAGCATTTAGAGGACAAGTTCGGGGAGGTGGAGGGCTTGTCCAAGATGCGCTCTGGTTCTGTGCTCATCAAAACGGCATCCTCTGCCCAGTCACGGAGGTTGCTCAATTGTGACAAGTTGGGGGATGTTTCAGTTAGCATCACGCCGCATAAGAGTCTCAACATGGTCCAGGGTATTATATTCCACAGGGATCTTCTTCTGCAGTCCGACGATGAATTACGCGCCAACCTCGAACGACGAGGTGTTCACTTTGTCCGGCGCGTCCATCGGGGTCCGAGGGATAATCAGGTAGCCACCGGTGCCTTCATCTTGGCCTTCGAAGGTGATGTATTACCTGAAAAGGTCAAGGTGATGGTTTACCGTTGTGATGTGAAGCCATATATCCCTCCTCCGATGCGGTGTTTTAAATGCTGGAAGTTCGGGCACATGTCCTCTCGTTGTACTTCCAGCCTCATGTGTCGGGATTGTGGACGTCCTTCGCATCCCGATACTCCATGTGCCCCGCCTCCTATCTGTGTTAACTGCGGAGAACACCATTCCCCCTGCTCGCCGGACTGTAGGATATTGCAGAAAGAAAGAAAGATAATGGAATATAAGACCCTGGACCGGCTGACCTACCCCGAGGCTAGGCGGAAATATGAGAGGCTCCATCCTGTGGCAATGACGTCAACCTACGCCGCTGCTGCAACGACGGTTCTGCCATCATCACGAATCGGCTCTAAGATCGGTCAGCATCCACCAGCCCCCGTGCTCGTGGGGGGCACTTCACACCCTGTTGCTCCTGCTCCATCCTCTCCAGGAGCAACAACCTCCCAACCATCGGGGACATCAGTCCCCCCTTCCCAGCCGGAGAAGCGTAAGACTTCTTCGGCTACTCTCGTACGGAAGGGGTCCCTTGGGGACCTCCCTTCACAAGTTCCGACCAGCGGGACAGCAGACACCGGCAAGTGGCTCAAACAACCACCAGCCCCTGGTCGTAGGGCCTCCCGGTCGTCCTCTGTCCCTGAGACTGACCCTGTGAAGCCCTCTAAGCCCTCCAAGCCTGAACCACCGAAGGCACAACGGGCGAAACAGAAACAGAACCAGAAGAAAGTCCCCAAGAATACCAACATTGCGGTGGCACCTGTCCCACCGCTTACTACAAGCTCCGCCTCGGAGGACGAGGTGGAGATTCTGGCGTCCGCTGAGGACCTCGAGCTCGGCGGTCCCTCAGACGCCATGAATAACACTAGCGCGGGTGCTCAATCGGAGACAGCAGGTGACCCGTCGGCGTAATCTGCCTTCCCAGTCCCGTCACGCCTTTCCCAGCCATGGACACCACCATCCTCCAGTGGAACTGCAGCGGTTTCTTCCACCATCTAGCTGAGCTCCGCCAACTTATCAGCCTTCACCCTTTCCTCTGTATTGCTCTCCAGGAAACTTGGTTTCCCGCACTGCGAACCCCCGCCCTCCGTGGCTATCGGGGTTATTTTAAGAACCGGGCAGCTTATGAAAGGGTGTCTGGTGGCGTCTGCATATATGTCCTTAACTCTCTACACAGCGAGTTTGTACCTCTACAAACAGCTTTAGAGGCTGTCGCTGTTCGGGTGTGGACGCCACAGGCTGTTACCGTCTGCAGTATTTACCTACCACCGGATGGTGCTGTCGCACAGCATGTCCTGGCTGCTCTGATAGCACAACTGCCGCCACCTTTCTTGTTGCTGGGCGATTTCAATGCCCACAACCCTCTATGGGGTGGGACTGTCTCCGATGACCGCGGTCGTGCCGTGGAGCATTTGTTGGCTCAGCTCGACCTTAGCCTCCTGAACACCGGTGCTCCCACACATTTCAGTGTGGCCCACGGCTCGTTCTCGGCCATCGATCTCTCTCTTTGCAGCCCCGGCCTTGTCCCATCTCTCCACTGGAGAGTGCATCCTGACCTGTGTGGTAGTGACCATTTTCCCATCTATTTGTCACTGCCCCAGTGTCATTCTTCTGGGCGCCTGCCCCGCTGGGCTCTCCACAGGGCTGACTGGCCGAGTTTCACTTCCGCGGCAACCGTTGAGTCTCCCCCGCAGGGTGACATTGACGATGTGGTCTGTGACTTAACCACGTCCATCATTTCGGCGGCCGAGGCTGCCATCCCCCGCTCTTCTGGACTCCCTCGGAGGAAGGCTGTACCCTGGTGGTCGCCGGAGATTGCTGAAGCTATTCGCGACCGTCGGCGGGCCCTCCAGCGTCATCGGCGGCACCCGTCTCTCGAGACCCTCATCGCCTTTAAGAGGCTCCGTGCCTTCGCCCGTCGTCTTATTGCACGGCGTAAGCAGGAGTGCTGGGAGCGGTATGTTTCATCCTTGGGCTCTCGTGTCTCCCCCTCGCTCGTGTGGTCCCGGATACGGCGGATTTATGGACACCAGACCCCTATGGGTGTCGCTGGGATCTCCTTGGACGGCGCTGTCTGCACGGACGCTGCCGCCATTGCTGAACACCTTGCTGCGCACTTTGCTCAGAGCTCTGCGACTGCAACTTATCCCCCCGCCTTTCGCTCTCTAAAGGAGCGAGCCGAGCGGACGCCGTTATCGTTCCACACGCGTCGTTCTGAGAAATACAATGCTCCCTTCAGCGAGCGGGAATTCCTTGCTGCCCTCGCCGACTGCCCTGATACGGCACCAGGACCAGACGGTATACACGCGCAGATGCTGAAGCATCTTTCCAGGGACTGCCAGCGACACGTCCTCACCATCTTTAACCGCATTTGGAGCGAGGGCGTGTTCCCGTCGCAATGGCGTGAGGGTCTTATTGTCCCCATCTTGAAGCCCGGTGCGGACCCACTGGCGGTGGACAGCTATCGTCCCATTACCCTCACCAACGTTTTGTGCAAATTGCTCGAACGTATGGTGGGGCGGCGTTTGTGTTGGGTCCTTGAATCGCGCGGTCTCCTCGCTCCATCCCAGGGTGGCTTCCGTCGGGGCCGGTCTGCAGCGGACAATTTGGTGCGGCTGGAATCTGCTATCCGTACGGCCTTTGCCCGACGTCAGCATCTCGTTGCCGTATTCTTCGATCTGCGGAAGGCGTATGACACCACATGGAGGCATCACATCCTTGCTACGTTGCATGAGTGGGGTCTTCGTGGTCGACTCCCGGCTTTTCTTCAGACCTTTCTATTGCACCGCTCTTTCCGGGTACAAGTCGGTGCCGCCTCTAGTTCATCCTATACACAGGAGAATGGGGTCCCGCAGGGCTCGGTGTTGAGCGTCTCGTTATTTCTAGTGGCCATTAATGGTCTGGCTGCAGCCGTGGGGTCGTCGGTGTCTCCTTCTTTGTATGCCGACGACTTCTGCATCTCATTTAGCTCCACGACTACGGGGGTCGCCGAACGCAGGCTGCAAGTAGCCGTACGCAAGGCAGAAACGTGGGCTCTGACTCACGGTTTTCGGTTCTCTGCAGCCAAGACTCGAGTTATGCACTTCTGCAGGCGTCGGACGGTCCACCCTCATCCTGAACTTTACCTTGACGGCCACCTGCTTGAAGTGGTGGACACTTGCCGCTTCTTAGGCCTCGTGTTTGATGCCCGGCTCACATGGGTTCCTCATATTACTCAGCTGAAGCAAAAGTGCTGGCGGCATCTCAACGCCCTCCGCTGCCTCAGCCACACATCTTGGGGTGCGGATCGCTGCACGCTGTTGCGACTGTACAAAGCCCTTGTGCAGTCCAGGCTTGATTATGGGAGCCTGGCCTATGGGTCTGCATCCCCCTCAGTGTTGAAGTTGTTAGACCCCATACATCACTGTGGGGTTCGGCTTGCAACTGGCGCATTTCGTACGAGCCCCGTGGATAGTCTACTGGTGGAGGCCGGGGTTCGCCCGCTGCGGATTCGCCGCCATCGACTGCTCGCCGACTATGCTGTCCACGTTCATTGCTCGCCGGGCCATCCCCATCGTCGCCTGCTTTTCCCTGTCTCGGTCCTCCACCTGCCCGAACGGCGACCTCGGTCTGGGCTTTCCATAGCTGTCCGTGTCCAGTCCCTGCTGTCCGAACTGGGATCATTCCCTCTTCTGCCTCCCTTCCGGGTCCGTGCACCTACGCCTCCCTGGTGCTTGTCCCGTCCGTCCGTCTGCCTGGACTTGGCACAGGGACCCAAGGACTCGGTTCCGCCTGTGGCCCTCCGTCGCCGTTTTCTTGCGCTCCTCGCCTCATTTTCGGACTGTGAGCCTGTCTACACCGATGGTTCCCTGGTTGATGGTCGCACTGCCTACGCTTTTGCTCATGCCGCCCACGTTGAACAGCGCTCCTTGCCGGCTGGCTGCAGTATTTTTACTGCAGAGCTGGTGGCCATATTGCGCGCTCTTGAGCATATGCGTTCCTGCTCAGGTACGTCCCTTGTCATCTGCAGTGACTCCCTGAGCAGCCTCCAGGCCATCGACCGCTGCTATCCCTCATGTCCTCTGGTGTCCTCTATTCGGGAGTCTGTTTCCACCATTACCCGCTCTGGCCGTTCGGTGGTCTTTGTTTGGACGCCGGGTCACGTTGGCATCCCAGGGAACGAACGTGTCGACAGGTTGGCCAAAGGGGCGATCGACGCCCCAGTTTTGGAGATCGGCCTTACGGCTCGCGACCAGCAGCTGGTGTTGCGCCGTAAGGTGCTGGGGATGTGGGCTGCTGAGTGGCGTGACATGACAGCCCCGAATAAACTGCGGGCTGTCAAGGAGACGATCGATGTGTGGCGTTCCTCCCTGCGGGCTTCTCGCAGGGACTCGGTGGTCCTGTGTCGGCTGCGCATCGGCCATACATACCTGACGCACGGCCATCTGTTGCGTCAGGAGGATCCCCCTCTGTGTCGGTGTGGGTCCCGGCTGACGGTCGGCCACATTTTGCTGGAGTGTCCTCGACTGCGCACACTCCGGCAATCTTTTAATCTCCCGGGCACTTTGGCTTTGGTTTTATCTGACGATGCCTCCATGGCTGACAATGTTTTACATTTTATCCGTGGTAGTCCTTTTTATGGTTCGATTTAGGGAGGTCCTGCACCTTCCCATTCTGTGTCTTTTGTCCTCGCGTCTCTTTACATTTGTTGCTGTTTTGGTGTATAGTCTGCTGGTTGACTCTTTCCCTTTTTTTTGTCTCGCGGTCAGTCAACCAGTTTCCAGCCATCTTCTTTTCTTCTGTATGTTAGTGTCTGGTATTTGTCTGTCCTCTTCTTGTCTGTAGTGTTCGTTGTTGCATTTGTGTTCTTGTAGTGCCTGGGGGGAGTCTCCTTCCCTCTAGGGTTTTACCTGCTTCGTGACCCTGTCTCGCCTGTTTTTGGAATGGGGGACTGATGACCTTAGCTGTTTAGTCCCCCTTAAACATCCCAACAACCAACCAACCATCCACCCGGAGCCGCAGCTTTCTCTTATCGGCGAACTTCTTTCGGTGGTGAAATCACACAGGTTTTTGGGGGTGGTTATCGATGCCCGGTTGACTTGGCTGCCTCATATCCGGCAGCTCAATCAGGCGTGTTGGCGGCATCTCAATGCACTGCGATGTTTGAGCCACACCCGCTGGGGCGCCGACCGCTCTACCCTGTTACATCTCTACCAGGCGTTAATCCAGTCCCGTCTGGATTATGGGTGCCTGGCATATGGCTCAGCATCCCCGTCTGCGTTGCGGGTGCTGGACCCAGTTCTCCACAGCGGGATACGCCTTGCCACTGGTGCTTTCCGCACCAGCCCTGTGGACAGCTTACTAGTGGAGGCAGGTGTCCCTCCACTGCGGTTCCGACGCCAACAATTACTGGCTGCTTATGCTGCCCATGTTTTTAGCTTGCCCGGGCATCCAAATTACCGTGTGCTGTTCCCACAGTCGGTCGTCCATCTGCCAGAGCGTCGGCTCCGGTTGGGTTGTCCGATCGCCGTACGCGTCAAGGAGCTTCTCTCCGGGCTTGGGCTTGTCCCTGTTCCACCACCTTTCCGGGCACCTCTGCGTACACCCCCGTGGTGCGTTCCTCGCCCTTGCCTTCGGCTAGACTTGGCACAGGGCTCGAAGGACTCAGTCCCTCCAGAGGCCTTCCGCCGCCGCTTTTCTTTCATCCTGGCCACGTATGAGGGCTCTGGAATTGTTTACACCGACGGCTCGATGGTTGCTGGTCGAGTCGGTTACGCGCTCACTCTAGGGGACATTTCCGAACAACGTTCCTTGGCGGCTGGCTGCAGCGTTTACACTTCTGAGCTGGTCGCCATCTTTCGAGCCCTAGAGTATATACGCTACTGCTCAGGTGAGTCCTTCGTTATCTGTAGCGATTCCCTGAGCAGTTTACGAGCTCTCGACCAGTTTTTTTCCTCGTTCCCGTCTGGTGGTGGCTATCCAGGAGTCCCTGTCTACTCTTGACCGTTGCGGCCGCTCTGTGGTCTTTTTTTGGACCCCAGGCCACGTTGGGATCCCCGGGAATGAGAATGTTGACCGTCTGGCGAAAGAGGCCACGAGTACATCATCTCTTGATGTTGGCCTCCCAGAGACTGATTTGCGGGCAGTCTTCCGCCGCAAAATTTTGGCGCTATGGGCCGATGAATGGCGCGACCTGACGACGCGCAACAAACTTCGGGCCATCAAAGGGGCTACCGGTGTGTGGCGCTCCTCCTTGCGGGTCTCTCGCAAGGAGTCTGTTGTCCTCTGCCGGCTGCGCATTGGGCACACGTGGCTGACGCACGGCCACTTATTGCGCCGTGAGAACGCACCTCTCTGTCGCTGCGGCTCCGTTTTATCTGTGGTCCATATTTTATTGGAGTGTCCGCTTTTAGCTGTGCTCAGGCAGTCGTTCGCACTGCCTGACACGCTCCCTGCCCTTTTATCTGATGACTCTATTATGGCTGGCTTAGTTTTACGTTTTATTCGGGCAGGGGGTTTTTATCATTTAATCTAAGTGTTTCTGTTTTATCTTGTTGTTTTGTGTTGATTCTGGCCTTTGGCCTCCGGTTTTAAACTGATTTTTTTAATGTGTTTTAAGTGGTTGGCTTTTCCTTTTTATTTCTATGGTCGGCCAACCACCGTCACACTCTGTGTGATTTTAATTTGTTTTGTCTGGTCTTTGTCTCAGTTTCTCTTGTTCTGTGTTGTCTTTGCTCTATTCTGTTTCTCGTTTTTATTCTCTGTGTGTGTTTTTAGTACTTGGAAAAAGGGACCGATGACCGTAGCAGTCTGGTCCCTTTAATCCCACAAACCAACCAACCAACCTTTCTAATATTGCAGCAATTGTAACACACGCCAAATAAGAGAGACTGTTTTGGCATAAATGATCATTTTTATCTCCCTCATTTACATAAACAACACGACAAATTATAATTCACAAAGTACCAAAATCAAAAGCCTATAGACCTTCTACAAGCAAAAAGTTTTATGTTAGGAAATAGTTTCACATTGCATTCATACATTCCAATTTATCAGGCATTAGATCGAGAAGTAGTAGTAGTAGTAGTAGTAGTAGTAGTAGTAGTACGAAATTTTTGTATAAATTTGGAATCGTTATATTCTTCCATATAATTTTGTGTTATCCCTGTTTCTTCTCCTTCTAGCAAACAATTTTGTCATCAGTATCTCTCTCTCTAACTATTCCTGCCATTGCCAAACTAACTCTGCCAGAATCACCAGTTTAGTTATCTTGCATTTATTCTCCGCTTAGGCGTCATTACGTGTTCGTCAAGGCGTTTTCCACGCTATTCCGAGAATAGAACATAAACGGTTGCTAACCGGGGACTGTAAAACTGGCCCTTAGTAGTGCAGCGATTTGGCAAAAATTTTCTGTCAGAATTTCATTTTCTTGGAAATACCGAGAAGATTAACATGTAATCTTTATTATCCGTTATTCCTGTTAGCCGTTTATTTCCATTCTGATTGTCTGAATCTGTGGATTTCGTCAAGAATTATAACAACGCTGGTCATTCGCACACCCACTCAACCACATAAACAAACAGCGATTGCCAGTCACACGTTCGCGTTCATTCAGCTCGAATCTTAAAACCCTATCCCCTTTCGTGTGCGGGAAAATTCTTTATTTCTAGATATGACGGGGATTCCCCTGGCAGAGACATCACGTACACTATGCACGCATTCAAAAATCAACTTATGATTCGTTCAGAAATCAACTTAGAACGTGTTCAAAAATATTCAAAACCCAACAGAGACGCGTTTCACAATCATATGAATAATCGACAGACCAACGAACGCTGGATGGTAAACGCTTTGTGAAACAACGTTTTTTACTTCAAGAATATGAATTTAGCGCCTCCTGAAATTGCCGCCATCTGTGGCAGATAGCCCGGTTTGTGCCCCTACCCCGCCACCCATCCACCCTCCCTTGATCCGGGCCTGTGTGCTGTAGAACTAGAGTTGACGGCAAGTTCACAGTAACAGACGTAATACGATGGGCTTCCTCCTATGCTTTTGAGTTATTTATGAAATAATTACACGTATTATTAAAGTTTGTGGAAATAAAAGTATTGAACACAATGATATACGAACTTACTGTAATGTTAAGAGGACATTTAATTGAAATGTTAAGGCAAATCCTTTACGCATTTATTCTCAAGTCCCTTTTCATTTCATATAATCTAACTTCCCTTCATGCAATTAATAACAAGAGCTACAGTAATCAGTAGTGCTGCTGTACTGACAACATCTCCATAGACAAATCGAGTAAATTATTTAAATACTTGCAGGTAAATTTCAAAACTAGTGAAAAGGAACAGAGTACTAATAAACTTAAACGGATTTTAACGGCACAGTGGAGAAACGTACACAACACATATGGCGTCAGTGAAAAATGAAATGTCCTCTGTAAAGTAACCTACAGTTCCCCAGAAAAGTGCTTCAAAACAAGTTTAATAAATCATAATTCTCGTTTATTTTAAATTTATCTTTTGCAAGTGTTCATGGGCATACGGAAGTCAGCTGTAACTGCCGCTTAACATAGCAGTTCATTTTCGCCCCCAGGGGCTCAGCATTCATTTGCTGGGTACGGGCTTGGCGACCCCGGGGTTCCTGAGCTGGGGACTGGTAAGCGCCGCCAGTCCCCTGTCACCGTAACCTCTGGGCATACTTCAACGACCACCGTGCGGCGCGGCGGTGGAACGTTGTGGGTCTCAGGGAATGGGGATCTTGGCTTGACCGCCCAGATCGCGAGGATGGAATAAACCTCTATAAAAAACCCCTCAATCTCAAGGTGTGCTGCGCGCCGATGAGATGCATGGCTGTTGAGGTGGAACAGTCGATAGCGGGCAACCTCTGGGGAACCTGCCGCATCTCAGTTGTATAAGGCTTACCTAGGCACGCGGGGCTCTGTCTAGGTGGACTTCTAGTTCCCTAGCTGCTCGTGGGACCGAGATGGATCCTTCGAAATCCTCTTTTCTTCCTCCCAGCGGAAAGGGTGGGCCGCTGGAAGGTTCTAACACCCAGTCTCTTAAGAGGGCCCGTGCAGTCAGTCCCCCTGACTCCGGCACTTCTTTGAAAAGTCCAGTCTTAGGTAACAGAATGCATTCTGGTAATCCGAATGTGTTTCTCATTGTGAAACGGAAGGAGGGTAGTTTCGAGAAGGTTTCGCCCTTCTATATTCAAAAGGGATTGGAGGGAATCTGTGGCTCCTTAAAATCGGTGAAGCGCTTACGTAATGGGACCTTGCTAGTGGAAACTTCCACTTCTCAGCAAGCAACTAACCTCCAATCTGCTAAATGCCTTGGAGAGTATGCCATAGACACTGAACTGCACAGCACCTTGAACTATAGCAAAGGTGTTGTGACGTGCCGGGATCTAGTTGACATTTCCAAGGAAGAACTGCAACGTGAGTGGGCTCCGGAAGGTATCGTTGATGTTCAACACATCATGAAGAGGGTTGATGGCACTCTTGTCAAATCCGACTCCTTTATTCTGACGTTCAGTAGCACAAAACTTCCTGAACATGTTAAAGCTGGCTTCCTTCGCCTTAGTGTGAGGCCTTATTTCCCGGCCCCAATGCGCTGTTTCAAATGCCAGCGTTTTGGGCATACCACCTTAGGCTGTAAAGGCGAAGCGACTTGTGGAAACTGTGGTCAGGCTGCTCATGAAGGAGTTGGTTGCTCGTCTCCGGCTAAATGTATTAATTGCTCTGGGAACCACCCTGTTTGGAGTAGGGACTGCCGCATATTTTTAGAGGAACGCAAGGTCCAGGAAATACACTCCTGGAAATGGAAAAAAGAACACATTGACACCGGTGTGTCAGACCCACCATACTTGCTCCGGACACTGCGAGAGGGCTGTACAAGCAATGATCACACGCACGGCACAGCGGACACACCAGGAACCGCGGTGTTGGCCGTCGAATGGCGCTAGCTACGCAGCATTTGTGCACCGCCGCCGTCAGTGTCAGCCAGTTTGCCGTGGCATACGGAGCTCCATCGCAGTCTTTAACACTGGTAGCATGCCGCGACAGCGTGGACGTGAACCGTATGTGCAGTTGACGGACTTTGAGCGAGGGCATATAGTGGGCATGCGGGAGGCCGGGTGGACGTACCGCCGAATTGCTCAACACATGGGGCGTGAGGTCTCCACAGTACATCGATGTTGTCGCCAGTGGTCAGCGGAAGGTGCACGTGCCCGTCGACCTGGGACCGGACCGCACCGACGCACGGATGCACGCCAAGACCGTAGGATCCTACGCAGTGCCGTAGGGGACCGCACCGCCACTTCCCAGCAAATTAGGGACACTGTTACTCCTGGGGTATCGGCGAGGACCATTCGCAACCGTCTCCATGAAGCTGGGCTACGGTCCCGCACACTGTTAGGCCGTCTTCCGCTCACGCCCCAACATCGTGCAGCCCGCCTCCAGTGGTGTCGCGACAGGCGTGAATGGAGGGACGAATGGAGACGTGTCGTCTTCAGCGATGAGAGTCGCTTCTGCCTTGGTGCCAATGATGGTCGTATGCATGTTTGGCGCCGTGGAGGTGAGCGCCACAATCAGGACTGCATACGACCGAGGCACACAGGGCCAACACCCGGCATCATGGTTTGGGGAGTGATCTCCTACACTGGCCGTACACCACTGGTGATCGTCGAGGGGACACTGAATAGTGCACGGTACATCCAAACCGTCATCGAACCCATCGTTCTACCATTCCTAGACCGGCAAGGGAACTTGCTGTTCCAACAGGACAATGCACGTCCGCATGTATCCCGTGCCACCCAACGTGCTCTAGAAGGTGTAAGTCAACTACCCTGGCCAGCAAGATCTCCGGATCTGTCCCCCATTGAGCATGTTTGGGACTGGATGAAGCGTCGTCTCACGCGGTCTGCACGTCCAGCACGAACGCTGGTCCAACTGAGGCGCCAGGTGGAAATGGCATGGCAAGCCGTTCCACAGGACTACATCCAGCATCTCTACGATCGTCTCCATGGGAGAATAGCAGCCTGCATTGCTGCGAAAGGTGGATATACACTGTACTAGTGCCGACATTGTGCATGCTCTGTTGCCTGTGTCTATGTGCCTGTGGTTCTGTCAGTGTGATCATGTGATGTATCTGACCCCAGGAATGTCAATAAAGTTTCCCCTTCCTGGGACAATTAATTCACGGTGTTCTTATTTCAATTTCCAGGAGTGTAAAAACAACCAAGCGTATCCCCTATGGTGAGGCCAAGAAGATTTATAAGTCGATGCAACCTCCCACATTTGCTACATCTTTTGCATCCCTGGTACAGAAGCCTACTCCAAAAGTCGATGCCTCAACGCAGACTGAGGTGGTGAGTGTTGGCACTAACACCTGTAGCTGTCAGTGCACTTGCAACGCAGCCAGTGTTCCAGAGCCAGTAGCCCCTCCTCGCACGGCAGACAAAGGTACAGTGGCGGACTTGGTCCAGCCCCTCGCGCCTCCAACAGCTGAGGTTGTCCCCAAGCCCAGTGCGCCAATTACCACTCCCACATCCGCTCCCCCAAAGTCCACCAAGCCACAGAAAGCTACTGTGCAGCAGCAACAGCGGGTCAAATCCCGTGGTAAACCATCTGACCATGCGGATGTTGTTTTACGCGAGGCTTCATCTGACTCTTCCCCAGAGTTGATGGAGTACGATGTATGTGTGGGGCAATCATCTCGTCCCACGCCTGCCCCTCCACCTGCTGCGGTCTCCCCACCCCGTCGGAGAGACAGGATGAAGGTGCTACCCCCAAGATAGATGGCTCCCATACTCCAGTGGAACTTGCAAGGGTTCAGGACGCATGTGGAGGAACTTCGTCTACTTTCTCAGGGTAGACCACTGTGTCTCTGTCTCCAGGAGACGTATTTCCATCCATCATACTCCCCTGAGATACGAGGCTATACACTCCATAAAAAGGACGACCTGAGTGGAGAGAGAGCTAGAGGAGGCGTAGGTATTTTCGTCAGGACGGACTACCATTCCTCGCCTCTCTCACTTACGACGACTCTACAGGCCGTCGCTGTGTCCGTGCACGTGCATCATCCATTGACTGTATGCTCACTTTACTTGCCCCCACATGATGCTCTTGATGAAGCGGCCCTCACCGACCTTCTTACACAGCTCCCCCAGCCCTTCATTATTTGTGGTGATTTTAATGCCCACAATGTGCTTTGGGGCTCTGCAATTACCTGCCCCAGGGGTATAGCAATTGAGAGGCTTCTCCTGTCATCCTGTGCCTACTTGCTCAATGGAGGACAGACTACTCATTTCTGCACGGCGACTGACTCGTTCTCTGCCATAGATCTCTCGTTTTGCTCTCCAGCTCTTGCCGCTAGTGCTCACTGGGAAGTGGTCGCTGACTTGCACGGCAGTGATCATTTCCCAATCTGGATTCACCTGCCAGATGGCGTGGGCCCCGAAAGGAGACCACCACGATGGGTGCTCAGTGGAGCTGACTGGACACTTTACAGCCAGTTGGCCCAATTCGAACACTGTGCGAATGTTGAGGTGTGGGTGGATCATATTACCAAAACAGTCCACCACGCCGCTGCAGCATCCATTCCACAGTCCACAGTCCACAGGCCACCGGAAAAGGCCACCTGTGCCTTGGTGGAGTGACGAATGCCGCTCTGCAATCAGGACCAGGCGTGCGGCCCTGCGGCGGTTCAAGTGTCGGCCGACTGCTGAGAATCTTGCAGCCTTTCGGGTGGCGAGGGCGAGATGTCGCCGCATTATTCGTGAGAGCAAGAAGAGGTCGTGGCAAAAGTTCCTGAACACCATTACTCGTTCCACCAAAAGTTCCATTGTGTGGGAGACCATTAGGAGAATTTCTGGCAGAGGAGGGAGGTGCCCCATAGCTGCTGTAATGAATAACGGCACTCTCCACACCGATCCGCGAGACATTGCCCAGACTATGGCAGCATATTTTGCGACAGTTACTGCCACAACCAGTCAGGATCCAGGTTTCCAGCGCCATAGAGCGGTTGCTGAGAGGTGTAGTCTGAACTTCCAGCCCACCTCTCATGAAGTTTACAACTGCCCTTTTTCTATGTGGGAACTGGATTCTGCATTGTCTGGAGCTCGTGACACTTCCCCTGGTCACGACAGGATCCATTACAGTATGCTATGGCACCTCACAATGCGCAACAAAGAAATCCTCCTCGCACTTTTTAATGCCATTTGGGAGTCGGGTCACTTTCCTGACGCGTGGCGTGAGGCAGTTTTAATCCCTTTTTTAAAACCTGGGAAAGACCGCACGAGCGCAAGTAGCTACCGTAGTATTGCCCTCACTAGTTGCATAGGGAAGACCTTGGAGCGGATGGTCAACCGCCGCCTTGTCTGGATGTTAGAATCCCGGCAACTCCTTAGTCGCTTTCAGTGTGGGTTCAGGAGGTTTCGTTCCACCTTCGATAACGTTGCCCTCTTGGAGGCGGCTATACAACAAGCTTTCCTACGCCGTCATCACCTTATAGGTGTATTTTTCGACATCGAGAAGGCCTACGATACCACTTGGAGGCGTCTCATCCTGGAGCAGCTTCACGAATGGGGTTTTCGTGGTTGTCTTCCTCTTTTTATTCAGTCTTTCCTCTCGCCACGATATTTTAGATACCGAATTGGTGACGTCCTGTCTGATCGATTTGAGCAGGAGAATGGTGTCCCTCAGGGTAGCGTTTTAAGTGTGACTCTCTTTGCCATCGCTATTAATAGCATTACGTCCATAGTGAAAAGTCCTGTCCAGTGTTCTTTGTTTGTGGATGATTTCTCTTTGTTCTGCTCTTCTTCAAGCCTTGCAACGACAACTCGTCAGTTGCAACTTACGATTAGGCGTTTGGATGACTGGGCGCTGAAGAGTGGATTTCAGTTTTCCACCGAGAAGTCTGTATGTGTTCTTTTTAACCGTTCTCGTTCGATTTTCACCTTTCCTGAGTTGCGCTTGAGGGACACTATTCTGTCTTTTAAAGACACGGTGAGATTTCTGGGGCTCATTTTTGACTCGAGGCTCACGTGGTTACCTCATCTTAAAGACCTGAAACGGCGGTCGCTTCAGGCTTTAAGTATTTTAAAATGTCTTAGCCACAGTACATGGGGAGCTGACAGGACTTGTCTGCTCCAGTTTTACAGGGCGTTTGTGCGATCTCGGCTCGATTATGGGTGCACGGTGTATGGGTCTGCGAGGCCTTCTTACTTAAAGATTTTGGACGTTGTCCACCATGAAGGGCTTCGGTTGGCCACTGGGGCATTCCAAACTAGCCCCATACCAAGCCTCTGTGCAGAGGCTGGTGAACCGCCACTTCATATGCGGCGACAGCTACTTACGGTCCGCCAGGCGTATAAAACTTTGTCCACACCATACACCCCTGCATACCATACCGTTGCTCAGCCTCCTCTGGCACGGTTATTTCATAACCGGCAACGTGCGACGCAGCCCTATGGGATTCGCGCACAGGATTGCCTCGCTGCAATGTCTATGGCTGGTCTTCGTGTTTTACGTCGCGGTTGGAGCAGATCTCCACCTTGGCTCCTCCGAAGACCCAAACTTATTTTAGATTTGACTCGTTTTAAGAAGGATGGCACGCCAGATTTTACATTCCAGTCACTGTTTTTTAACATTTTAGATGTGCATCACGGTTTCACTGTCGTTTATACTGATGGCTCCAAACAGGAGACTTCCCTTGGCTGTTCTGTGGTGTTCCCTGATCATGTTACCCGGATTCGCCTCCCTGCTGAATATACCGTTTTCGCAGCGGAGCTCCACGCGATCCTGACGGCACTGGAGCAGATGAATCGTGTTCGGGGCGATCGATTTCTTCTCTGCTCAGATTCTCTTAGTGCCTTACAATCGCTGCAGAACCTATACCCGACTGAGGAGATGGTCCAGTTGATACATGACCAACTGTACTTGCTCCAACGGCGGGGTAAAGAGGTATCCTTCTGCTGGGTGCCTGGTCATGTCGGCATTTGGGGCAATGAACAGGCTGATCGGGCTGCCAAGGAGGCCTGCAGAGAGCAGGATGTGGTCCAGTGTCCTATCCCCTTGCAGTCAGTCATCGCTGCACTCCACAGGAAGTGCATGGAGTTGTGGGAGGACGAATGGCTGGCGGTGACGGCCAATAAACTGCGGTCGGTAAAGTCAACCACTCGGCCGTGGCGTTCCTCCTGCCGGTTGCTCAGGCGGGAAGAGGTGGCCCTCACACGTCTTCGGATCGGGCACTGTCCTCTGACGCATAGCTATTTATTACGGCGGGAGGCTCCTCAGTTTTGTGCTGCCTGTGGTGTGCACATCTCTGTCCGGCACATTTTAACGGACTGCATTTTATATCGTGATGCAAGGGCAGAAGCACAAGTTGATGGGGATCTGCCTTGTGTTTTAGCTAACGATGAGACGTGTGTGTCTAGGGTTTTTAAGTTTTGTGATGTGTCTGGACTCTGGCCTAAACTTTTAGGCTGGCGGTTTTAGTGTATTGCAGAGTGGCTGACTCCTCCCTTTTTTTTCCTTGCGGTCAGCCAGCCACTTCCATCTGCTACATTGTTTTAGCTCCCTCTCTCAAATTCTTCCTGTGTTGTCCATGTTTTACTGCTGACGCCCTGCTTCATCCCACGCTTCGGTGTGGGTGAGCACATATTTTCCAATTATTATTCCCCGTGTTTTATGTTCCGTTTCATGTAAATGTTCTAAACTTTTTTTCTTGACACGCGTCTCACTAGGATACTGAACGGGTGCTGAAGACCTTGCTGTCGTGCGCCCACAAAACCCCTCTACTACTACTACTACTACTACTAGTTCATTTTCCACATCCGAACTTTGAGAGAGTGACCTTCATAATACTGATAGAATTTGTTTGACACATCACTCATGTGTGGGATGTTGAGACGAGCGATCGAGCCCCCTGCGGGTTCGGGGGTTAGAATAGGCCCGCGGTATTCCTGCCTGTCGTAAGAGGCGACTAAAAGGAGTCTCACATGTTTCGGCCTTATGTGATGGTCCCCTCATGGGTTTGCCCTCCACCTTTCTAAATTATTCCGAAGAGCGAGCCAATTGGGGAAGGGCGCCTTACATGGTGCACTGTATCCGTCGTGCAATTCGACCTTTAGCCGGCTTTCTCGTCGTTGCAATGGTGTCCCGCTCGTTTTCGATCTCTTGAGCGATTACCACGCTGCACTCTGCAGTGTTTCTTTTAACTGCGACGACGACCTTGGACAGTTTTGCACCTAAGATCCAGCACGGTAGCCAGTCCGTTGTGGTGGGGCCGCCATGTACCCTCTTGGTTGTAGCCCCCTGACAACACAGGGATCGCTCTACTGATGCCTGCGCCGTTAACTCCCCACGTATGCCAAGGAGTAGATGCCCATCTCCTTGGGGCATCAGGACTCCCGGCAATGGCCGTCCTGCCAGGTGGCTATTGCTGCGGCTGGGTGGCGCCCGTGGGGAGGGCCCTTGGTCGGAGTAGGTGGCATCAGGGCGGATGACCCGCAATGAAGCGTGGTACATCGTCTCTCGCTGGTGGGCCTCCACCAGCAGTCTCTAAGCGATCGAGGTCTAACCTCAACGGGAAGAAATTTGATCCGAGATCGTTTCCCTCCCTAGCTACTCCATGGGAGGAACGTCTTGCTACAACAGGCAGTGGAGAATATTCACCCCGATACCTCGTGTGTACGCGGGTTGATGGAGAATCTTTTATGTCAACCAAGCCCCAGTTTTTTGTGGAGCATTTAGAGGACAAGTTCGGGGAGGTGGAGGGCTTGTCAAAGATGCGCTCTGGTTCTGTGCTCATCACAACGGCATCCTCTGCCCAGTCACGGAGGTTGCTAAATTGTGACAAGTTGGGGGATCTTTCCGTTAGCATCACGCCGCATAAGAGTCTCAACATGGTCCAGGGTATTATATTCCACAGGGATCTTCTTCTGCAGTCCGACGATGAATTACGCGCCAACCTCGAACGACGAGGTGTTCACTTCGTCCGGCGCGTCCATCGGGGTCCGAGGGATAATCAGGTAGCCACCGGTGCCTTCATCTTGGCCTTTGAGGGTGATGTATTACCCGAAAAGGTTAAGGTGATGGTTTACCGTTGTGATGTGAAGCCATATATCCCTCCTCCGATGCGGTGTTTTAAATGCTGGAAGTTCGGGCACATGTCATCTCGCTGTACTTCCAGCATCACGTGTCGGGATTGTGGACGTCCTTCGCATCCTGATACTCCATGTGCCCCGCCTCCTATCTGTGTTAACTGCGGAGAACACCATTCCCCCTGCTCGCCGGACTGTCGGATCTTCCAGAAGGAAAGGAAGATAATGGAATATAAGACCCTGGACCGCCTGACCTACACCGAGGCAAGGCGGAAATATGAGCGGCTACATCCTGTACCCATGACGACTACCTATGCCGCTGCTGCGACACCAGTTCGATCTCAGCTCTGCCAGAATTCACCGGCCCCCTTGGTTGTGGGGGGCACTTCACTCCCTGTTGCTCCTGCTCCATCTACTTCAGGAGCAACACCTCCCCAACCACCGGGGACATCTGTTCCCCGTTCACAGCCGGAGAAGCGTGGGCCTTCTTCGGCTCCTCTCGCCCGGAAGGGGTCCCTTGGGGCCCTCCCATCCCAGGCTTTGCCCAGTGCCAAAGCGGACACCCGCAAGTTTGCCAAACAACCACCGGTCGCTGGTCGTAGGGCGTCGCGGTCGTCTTCAGTCCCTGAGACTGACCCAGTGGCGCCCTCCCAGCCAGAACCACCAAAGGCACAGCGAGCAAAGCAGTCGAAGAAAAAGGCTCCCAAGAATCCTGAAATTGCCGTGGCACCTGTCCCACCGCAACCTTCTCCCTCTGCGTCCGAAGATGAGGTGGAGATTCTGGCATCCGCTGAGGACCTGGCTCTTGCCAGTCCCTCGAATGCAATGGATGGCCGTAGTGCAGGTGGTGATTCAGTAGCAGCAGGGGCCCCGGAGGCGTAATCTGCCTCCCCAGTCCCTTCACGCCTTTCCCATCCATGGCCAATACCATCCTCCAGTGGAACTGCAGCGGTTTCTTCCACCATCTAGCTGAGCTCCGCCAGCTTATCAGCCTTCATCCTTTCCTTTGCATTGCTCTGCAGGAAACTTGGTTTCCAGCAATGCGAACCCCCGCCCTCCGTGGCTATCGGGGTTATTTTAAGAACCGGGCAACTTATGAAAGGGTGTCTGGTGGCGTCTGCATATATGTCCTTCACACTCTGCACAGCGAGTCTGTCCCTCTCCAGACGCCTTTAGAGGCTGTCGCTGTACGCGTGTGGACGCCACAGGCTATTACCGTCTGCAGTATCTACCTTCCACCGGATGGTGCTGTCTCGCAGCATGTCCTGGCTGCTCTGATAACCCAACTGCCGCCACCTTTCATGTTGTTGGGCGATTTCAATGCCCACAACCCTCTATGGGGTGGGACTGTCTCCGATGGCCGCGGTCGTGCCGTGGAGCATTTATTGGCTCAGCTCGACCTTAGCCTCTTGAACACCGGTGCTCCCACACATTTCAGTGTGGCCCATGGCTCGTTCTCCGCCATCGATCTCTCTCTTTGCACCCCCGGACTTGTCCCATCCCTCCACTGGAGGGTGCATCCTGACCTGTGTGGCAGTGACCATTTTCCCATCTATTTGTCACTGCCCCAGTGTCATTCTTCTGGGCGTCTGCCACGCTGGGCCCTCCACAGAGCTGACTGGCCGCGTTTTACTTCCGCGGCAACCGTTGAGTGTCCCCCGCAGGGTGACATTGACGAGGTGGTCCGTGTCTTCACCACGTCCATCATTTCGGCAGCCGAGGCTGCCATCCCCCGCTCTTCTGGGCTCCCTCGGAGGAAGGCTGTACCCTGGTGGTCGCCGGAGATTGCTGAGGCTATTCGCGACCGTAGGCGGGCCCTCCAGCGTCATAGGCGGCACCCGTCTCTCGAGACCCTCATCGCCTTTAAGAGGCTACGTGCCTTCGCCCGACGTCTGATTACACGGCGTAAGCAAGAGTGCTGGGAGCAGTATGTCTCATCGTTGGGCTCCCGTGTCTCCCCCTCGCTGGTGTGGTCCCGGATACGGCGGATTTATGGACACCAGACCACTTTCGGTGTCCCTGGGATCTCCTTGGACGGCGCTGTATGCACGGACGCTGCCGCCATTGCTGAACGGCTTGCCGCGCACTTTGCTCAGAGCTCTGCGACTGCATCTTATCCCCCCGCCTTTCGCTCTCTAAAGGAGCGAGCCGAGCGGACGCCGCTCTCATTTCACACGCGTCGTTCTGAAACATACAATGCCCCTTTCAGCGAGAGGGAATTCCTCGCTGCTCTCGCCGATTGCCCTGATACAGCACCAGGCCCAGACTGCATCCACGCGCAGATGCTGAAGCATCTCTCCAGGGACTCCCAGAGACACATTCTCGCGATATTTAATCGCATTTGGAGCGAAGGTGTGTTCCCGTCGCAGTGGCGAGAGGGTGTTATTGTCCCCATCTTGAAGCCCGGTGCGGACCCACTGGCGGTGGACAGCTATCGTCCCATTACCCTCACCAACGTTTTGTGCAAATTGCTCGAACGTATGGTGGGGCGGCGTTTGTGTTGGGTCCTTGAGTCGCGCGGTCTCCTCACTCCATCCCAGGGTGGCTTCCGTCGGGGCCGGTCTGCAGTGGACAATTTGGTGCGGCTGGAATCAGCTGTCCGTACGGCCTTTGCCCGACGTCAGCATCTCGTTGCTGTATTTTTCGATCTGCGGAAAGCGTATGACACCACATGGAGGCATCACATCCTCGCCACGTTGCATGAGTGGGGTCTTCGTGGTCAGCTCCCGGCTTTTCTTCAAAGCTTTTTATTGCGCCGCTCTTTCCGGGTGCAAGTCGGTGCCACCTCTAGTTCCTCTTATATACAGGAAAATGGGGTCCCGCAGGGCTCAGTGTTGAGCGTCTCCTTATTTCTGGTGGCTATTAATGGTCTGGCTGCAGCAGTGGGGTCGTCGGTGTCTCCTTCTTTGTATGCCGACGACTTCTGCATCTCATTTAGCTCCACGACTACGGGAGTCGCCGAGCGCCAGCTGCAAGTCGCCATTCGCAAGGCAGCATCGTGGGCTCTGACTCACGGTTTCCAGTTCTCTGCAGCCAAGACTCGAGTTATGCACTTCTGCAGGCGTCGGACGGTCCACCCTCATCCTGACCTTTACCTCGACGGCCACCTGCTCGAGGTGGTGGACACTTGCCGCTTCTTGGGACTCGTGTTTGATGCCCGGCTCACATGGGTTCCTCATATTACTCAGCTGAAGCAAAAATGCTGGCGGCACCTCAACGCCCTCCGCTGCCTTAGCCACACGTCTTGGGGTGCAGATCGCTGCACGCTGCTGCGGTTGTACAGAGCCCTTGTGCAGTCCCGGCTTGATTATGGGAGCCTGGCCTATGGGTCTGCGTCCCCCTCAGTGTTGAAGTTGTTAGACCCCGTACACCACTGTGGGGTTAGGCTTGCCACTGGCGCTTTTCGCACCAGCCCCGTGGATAGTCTACTGGTGGAGGCCGGGGTTCCCCCGCTGCGGATTCGCCGCCATCGTCTGCTCGTCGACTATGCTGTCCACGTTCATTGCTCGCCAGATCATCCCAATCGTCGCCTGCTTTTCCCTGCTATGGTCCTCCATCTGCCCGAACGGCGACCTAGGTCTGGGCTTTCCATAGCTGTCCGTGTCCAGTCCCTGCTGTCAGACCTGGGGTCATTCCCTCTTCTGCCTCCCTTCCGGGTCTGTACACCTACGCCTCCCTGGTGTTTGTCCCGGCCGTCCGTCCGTCTGGATTTGGCACAGGGACCTAAGGACTCGGTTCCGCCTGTGGTCCTCCGTCGCCGTTTTCTTGCGCTCCTCGAATCATTTCCGGGCTGTGAGCCTGTCTACACGGATGGTTCCCTGGTTGATGGTCGCACTGCCTACGCTTTTGCTCACGCTGCCCATGTTGAGCAACGCTCCTTGCCGGCTGGCTGCAGTATTTTTACTGCAGAGCTGGTGGCAATCATGCGCGCTCTTGAGCATCTGCGTTTCTGCTCAGGTGGGTCCATCGTCATCTGCAGTGACTCCCTGAGCAGCCTTCAGGCCATCGACCGCTGCTATCCCTCCTCTCCTCTGGTGTCCTCCATACAGGAGTCTGTTTCCGCCATTGCCCGTTCTGGTCGTTCGGTGGTCTTGGTTTGGACGCCCGGTCATGTTGGCATCCCAGGGAACGAACGTGTCGACAGGCTGGCTAAAGGGGCGATCGACGCCCCGGCTTTGGAGGTCGGCCTTACGGCTCGCGACCAGCAGATGGTGTTGCGCCGTAAGCTGATTGGGATGTGGGCTGCTGAGTGGCGTGGCATGACAGCCCCGAATAAACTGCGGGCTGTCAAGGAGACGACCGCCGTGTGGCGTTCCTCCCTGCGGGCTTCTCGCAGGGACTCGGTGGTCCTGTGTCGGCTGCGCATCGGCCATACGTACCTGACGCACGGCCATCTCTTGCGTCAGGAGGATCCCCCCCTGTGTCAGTGTGGGTCCCGGCTGACGGTCGGCCACATTTTGCTGGAGTGTCCTCGACTGCGCACACTCCGGCAATCTTTTAATCTCCCGGGCACTTTGGCTTTGGTTTTATCTGACGATGCCTCCATGGCTGATAACGTTTTAAATTTTATCCGTGGTAGTCCGTTTTATGGTTCGATTTAGGGAGGTCCTGCACCTTCCCATTCTGTGTCTTTTGTCCTCGCGTCTCTTTACATTTGTTACTGTTTTGGTGTATAGTCTGCTGGTTGACTCTTTCCCTTTTTTTTGTGTCGCGGTCAGTCAACCAGTTTCCAGACATCTTCTTTTCTTCTGTTTGTTAGTGTCTGGTGTTTGTCTGTCCTCTTCTTGTCTGTTGTGTTCTTGTAGTGCCTGGGGGGAGTCTCCTTCCCTCTCGGGTTTTACCTGCTTCGTGACCCTGTCTTGCCTGTTTTTTGGAATGGGGGACTGATGACCTTAGCTGTTTAGTCCCCCTTAAACATCCCAACAACCAACCAACCAACCAACCCTGTCCTTCGTGGATACAGGGGTTATTACTGCAACCGTAGCACCTACAATTGTGTGTCAGGTGGTGCCCGCGTGTATGTCCTTACCTCTGTATATAGTGCTCCTGTGCCCCTTCAAACATCATTGGAAGCTGTGGCTGTACGTGTAAGGACTACCCTGGACATAACCGTCTGCAGTGTCTATCTCCCTCCAGGTGGTACAGTCTCCCTGACCGACTTGGCTGCACTTGTCGCCCAACTCCCCACGCCTTTTCTTCTCCTGGGGGATTTTAACGCCCACAATCCCCTGTGGGGTGGAACGAAGGTTACTGGCCGAGGCAGAGAGGTCGAGAATCTCATCTCCCAACTCGACCTCTGCCTCTTAAACACTGGCGCTGCCACACATTTCAGTGTGGCGCATGGCACGTTCTCGGCCATCGATCTGTCGTTGTGCAGCCCAGGGCTTGTACCATCGGTCCACTGGAGAGTCCATGACGACTTGTGTGGTAGTGACCATTTTCCGATCTTCCTTTCACTACCACAGTGTCGCTCCCTTGCACGCTCGCCTAGATGGGCATTTAGCAAGGCAAACTGGGACACGTTCTCCTCTGCTGCCACTGTTGAATCTCTCCCCCATGGTACCATCGATGTGGCGGTTGAGACACTGACTGCAGCGATTGTTTCCGCTGCGGAACGTACCATTCCTCGTTCGTTAGGGTGCCCCCGGCGAAAGACAGTGCCTTGGTGGTCTCCAGAGGTCGCTGACGCCATTAAAGAACGTCGACGGGCTCTTCAGCGACATAAGCGGCACCCGTCTTTGGAGAACCTCATTGTCTTCAAACGTCTCCGTGCACTGGCACGGCGGCTCATCAAGAGGCGGAAACAGGAGTGCTGGGAGAGGTACGTTTCCACCATTGGTTCCCGTACTTCACCCTCCCAGGTGTGGATGAAGATTCGGCGCCTCTTTGGATTGCAGCACTCTACAGGTGTCGCAGGGCTTATCATCAACGGGGCGGTATCCACCGATGCCGATGCAATCGCCGAGCATTTCGCTCAGCACTATGTTCGGGCCTCTGCGTCGGGGAATTACCCGCCCGCGTTTCGCGCGCTCAAACGCCGAGAGGAAGGCAAACGGCTTTCCTTTGCTTCTCGCCACCCTGAGGCGTATAACGCCCCATTTAGTTTGTGGGAACTCCAGAGCGCCCTGGCACAGTGCCCTGCTACAGCCTCTGGGCCGGATGGCATCCACAATCAGATGCTCAAACACCTTTCCCCGGACTGTCAGCAGTGTGTTCTTGCCCTCTTCAACCGCATGTGGGGCGATGGTGTCTTTCCGTCGCAGTGGCGGGAGAGTACCGTCATTCCGGTGCTGAAGCCTGGTAAGGACCCGCTTCATGTAGATAGCTATCGGCCCATCAGCTTGACAAATACTCTGTGCAAGCTATTGGAACGTATGGTGAGTCGTCGGCTGTGTTGGCTGCTCGAGTCTCGGGGTCTTCTGGCTCCATGCCAGAGCGGCTTCCGTCAGGGCCGTTCTGCCGCCGATACTTTGGTCTTTCTTGAGTCTGCAATCCGCACTGCTTTTTCCAGGCGCCAACACCTCGTCTCCGTCTTTTTCGATCTCTCCCGAGCATATGACACGACGTGGCGGCACCATATTCTCGCCACATTGCACGGGTGGGGTCTCCGGGGCTCTCTCCCCATTTTTATTCAGAATTTTTTATCTGTTCGGACATTCCGCGTTTTAATTGGCACATCCCATAGTTCGCTTCATATCCAGGAGAACGGAGTTCCACAGGGCTCTGTATTGAGCGTGCCCCTTTTCCTTGTGGCCATTAATGGCCTTGCAGCAGCAGTAGGGTCGTCTGTCTCACCCACGTTATATGCTGACGATTTCTGCATCTTTTTCAGCTCCTCCACCATTGGTGTTGCAGAACGTCGGTTGCAGGGAGCCATACGCAAGGCGCAGGCGTGGGCCCTAGCCCATGGGTTTCAGTTTTCCCCTGCGAAGACTTGTGTTATGCACTTTTGTCGGCGTCGAACTGTCCATCCCCACCCTGAGCTCTATCTTCAGGATGCCATGCTCAGGGTTGTTGACACTTACCGTTTTCTGGGATTGCTGTTCGATGCCCGGCTTACTTGGCTTCCACATATTCGTCAGCTCAAGCGTCAGTGCTGGCAGCATCTGAATGCCCTCCGCTGCCTCAGCAACACCACTTGGGGTGCAGATCGTAACACGCTGCTGCAGCTCTACAAAGCCCTTGTGCTGTCCCGGCTTGATTATGGGAGTGTGGCGTATGGCTCAGCGTCGCCCTCCGCGTTGCAACTGCTGGACCCCATTCACCACTGTGGGGTTCGACAGGCGACAGGGGCATTCCGCACCAGTCCTGTCAATAGCCTACTTGCTGAGGCTGGGGTTCCTCCGCTCCACATTCGACGTCTACAACTCTTAGCCAACTATGCTGCCCACGTCCGTTGTTCTCCCCGTCACCCTAACTACCGTCTCCTTTTCGCCGATGCGGCAGTCCATATTCCACGCCGGCGGCCGCGATCAGGCCACGCAATTGGGATCCGTGTTCGGTCACTCCTTAGTGAACTCGAGTCTTTGCCTCTTCCATCTGCTTTTCAGGTCCGCCCACATACACCACCTTGGTGTCTTCGTCGGCCGCAGCTTCGGCTGGAACTTTCCCGATGGCCAAAAGATTCAGTTCCTCCTGCAGTCTTGCGCCGCCAATTCTTTGCTCTCCTTGGCGCATTCCATGACTCGGAGGTTCTCTATACCGATGGCTCGATGGTTGATGGCCGTGTGGGGGTACGCTTATGCTCATGCGGACTATGTAGACCAGCGCTCCTTGCCGGAAGGCTGCAGTGTTTACACCTCAGAGCTAACAGCCATTTTTCGTGCCCTTGAGCATATTCGTACCAGCACTGGCGAGTCTTTTGTCATTTGCAGTGACTCACTCAGTAGTCTCCAGGCTCTTGACCAGTGCTACCCACGCCATCCCATTGTTGTTGCCATCCAGGAGTCCGTTCATGGTCTTGAACAGCGTGGACGTTCAGTGGTGTTCATATGGACCCCGGGACACGTTGGGATAGCGGGAAACGAACACGCCGACAAGTTAGCTAAAGAAGCCACCCGCAAACTGCCGTTGGAGATCGGCCTCCCGGCAACTGATCTCCGCTCGGTGTTATGCCGTCGGGTCCTTGGGATGTGGGCAGACGAATGGCGCACTCTGTCTGCCCCCAACAAGTTGCGGCAGGTCAAGGAGACAACGACTGTGTGGGGTTCCTCAATGCGGGCCTCTCGCAGGGATTCTGTTGTTCTGTGTAGGCTCCGCATTGGCCACTCTTGGCTGACGCATGGTCATCTGCTGCGTCGAGAGGACCCCCCTCATTGTCGCTGTGGTGCAAATATGACGGTGGCCCACATATTGTTGGACTGTCCTCTTTTAACCGCCATCAGGCGATCTTTTAACCTCCTGGGTGATTTAACATCTCTTTTGGGTGATGATGTCTCTATGGCAGATCGTGTTTTCAGTTTTATTCGAGCAAGTGGCTTTTATAGGTCCCTCTAATTTTATTGCGTCACCCTCTTGTGTACTGTATCTTTTACTTCGTTTTGTGTTTTAATTTGACTCCACCCTAATCTTTTAGGCTGGTGGTTTTAACGTGTTGCAGAGTGGCTGGCTCATCCTATTATTTTCGTGATCAGCCAGCCACAGTCCTCTGCTGTGCAGTTTTAATTCCTTCTGCCTTTCTTCTCTATGTTGTTTTTGTTGCTGTGCTCCGTTTTCCATGGTTCTTTATTATTGACCTTGGGGATTTTCTTCCCCTGGGATTTTTATCTTCTGCTTCGAATGCTTATGGATGGTTTCCCTGTGCTCTGTGTGTTTGTGAAACAAGGGACCGATGACCTTTGTAGTTTGGTCCCTTTCATCCTCAAACCCACCAACCAACCAACCATATGTAATCCGACATATATGTATTTGCTTCGGATACGCGATTTCGAAAGGCGACTGATAAGGATTTACAATGCTTATGTCCTTAGCAACACTCTAGAATTACCCCCTCCCCCCCCTGCGGGTTCGGGGGTAAGAATAGGCCCGCGGTATTCCTGCCTGTCGTAAGAGGCGACTAAAAGGAGTCTCAAACGTTTTGGCCTTAAAGTGATGGTCCCCCAAGGGGTTTGACCACTACGTTCCAAAATTTTCTGTTAGTGCGTACCATTTGGGGAAGGACGCCTTACGTGATGTATTATATATCCATCTTGCCCTAACATCAGGCACCTTCGTTATTGTCATGGAGTTGGACTTCCACCGAGCTTCCGGCCACATCAGCTGCAGTGTGTTCCGAGTAGCATACATTCCCTCCATTGTCCCCCCAGGGGCTCAGCATTCATTTGCTGGGTACGGGCTTGGCGACCCCGGGGTTCCTGAGCTGGGGACTGGTAAGCGCCGCCAGTCCCCTGTCACCGTAAGCTCTGAGCATACTTCAGCGACCACCGTGTGGCGCGGCGGTGGAACGTTGTGTGTCTCAGGGAATGGGGATCTTGGCTTGACCGCCCGGATCGCGAGGACGGAATAAACCTCTCTAAAAAACCCCTCAATCTCAAGGTGTGCTGCGCGCCGATGAGATGCATGGCTGTTGAGGTGGAACAGTCGTTAGCGGGCAACCTCTGGGGAGCCTGCCGCACCTCAGTTGTATAAGGCTTACCTAGGCACGCGGGGCTCTGTCTAGGTGGACTCCTAGTTCCCTAGCTGCTCGTGGGACCGAGATGGAACCCTCGAAGTTTTCTTCTTCTCCTCCCAGCGGAAAGGGTGGGCCGCTGGTAGGTTCTAACACCCAATCTCACAAGAGGGCTCGTGTAGCCAGTCCTCCTGATTCAGGTAGTAACAGAATGCATGCTGCTTCGCAGAATGTGTTTCTTATAATTAAAAGAAAAGATGGGAGTTTCGAAAAAGTTTCGCCATTTTACATCCAGAAAGGCTTAGAAGGTATTGCTGGTACATTAAAATCTGTAAAGCGCTTGCGAAATGGCACCTTGTTGGTTGAAACATCTAGCTTCCAGCAAGTCCAGAACCTTCAGAAGGCACAATTTCTTGGGGAGTTTGCGATTGAGACTGAATTTCACAACACCTTGAACTACAGCAAGGGTGTTGTGACTTGCAGAGATCTCGTTGATATTCCCCTAGACGAACTGAAGGCTGAATGGTCCCGGGAAGGAATTGTCGACGTGCAACACGTTATGAAACGGGTGGATGGTGCTCTCCTGCAATCTGACTCGTTCATCCTTACGTTTAACAGCACCAAATTGCCCGAGCATGTGAAGGCAGGTTTCCTGCGTCTCAGTGTACGGCCTTATTACCCCAACCCCATGCGGTGTTTTAAATGCCAACGCTTTGGACACACTACTCTCGGCTGTAAAGGGGAAGCCACTTGTGGGAACTGTGGTAAAGCTGCCCATGAGGGAGTTGGTTGCTCCTCTCCTCCCAAGTGTGTCAACTGCTCTGGGGATCACCCTGTGTGGAGTAGGGAATGTAGAGTTTTCCTTGAGGAACGGAAGATCCAGGAACTTAAAACCACCAAACGCATCCCGTACGGTGAGGCAAAGAAAATTTACAAGTCCCTGCAGCCGCCCACGTTCGCTGCTTCCTTTTCTTCCGTTCTGAAACAGCCAGTCTTGAAAACTGATGCCGCTACACAAACGGAGGTTGCTACTGTCAGCACTAGCACCTGCGTTTGTCAATGTACGTGTGCTGCTGCTGTTCCTGTGACGCCTGCTGCTCCTCCCCGGCCTTCTGACCAGGCCGTGGTAGGTGACGTCCTGGAACTTCCTGCCCCTTCCCAGGTCCAATCTTGTGCAATGCCCAGCGCTGCTACACCCCCTACTGCTTCTGAGGTTTTGGCTCCACTGCCACCTCAGGCCCGAAAATCGAAGCCCAAACCAAAGGTGAAGACTCGACCGCTAAAGGAGACTGAAGTTCTACAGTCTGCTGATGTTGACGTCATTCTTTCTGACGTCTCTCTCGACTCCTCTTCAGAGGCGATGGAGGTTGATGTCAGACTGGGGCAATCATCTCGCCCCAAACCTGAGCCTCCACCTGTTGTGGGCTCTCCTCCCCGACAGAAAGTGAGAATGAAGGTACTCCCACCCTGATCAATGGCTCCCATTATACAGTGGAACATGAATGGATTCCGGGCACATGTGGAGGAACTGCACCTCCTAGCACGGCAACGCCCCCTGTGCTTGTGTTTACAGGAAACACATCTAAAACAATCTGATGCTCCTGTACTCAGGGGCTATACGTTGTATCGTAAAGATGACCTGACTGGAGACAGAGCCAAAGGCGGAGTCGCCGTGTTTGTCAATAATGACCACCACTCCTCTGCTCTCCCCCTGGATACTGACCTGCAAGCAGTTGCAGTTGAAATTCATTCCCGTCGAAGGCTTACTGTTTGCTCCCTTTATTTACCCCCTCTGGATGCAATGACCTTAGACGCTCTCACCGGTCTTATCGACCAACTCCCCCGCCCCTTTCTCCTCCTGGGAGACTTCAATGCCCATCATGTGCTGTGGGGCTCCACTTCTCTTTGCACTCGAGGTCGAATTTTGGAGAGCCTCCTAACATCTCAAGTGTTGTGCATCCTCAACACAGGTACTCCAACTCATTTCTCTGCTGCTACTGGGTCATTCTCAGCCATTGACCTATCTTTCTGCTCTCCCGCCCTCACCGACTCTGTTCACTGGGAGGTCATTGACGACCTTCATTCCAGCGATCACTTCCCCATCCGCCTTCATCTCCTGGATGGTGTATTGCTGGAGCAGAGGCCGCCATCGTGGATGATTGGCAGGGCTCACTGGCCTCTGTTCACTCGATTGGCTGTCTTTGAACGCCACAACAGCGTACAGGAATGGGTGGATCACATCACACTTGTGATCCATCATGCTGCTGACCTGTCCATACCACAGTCTTCTGGCCCTCCTAAGCGGCGCCTTGTGCCTTGGTGGACGGAAGAGTGCCGTTCAGCCATCCGGGACAGGCGTGCGGCTCTTCGCCGATTTAAATGCCGCCCAACAGCAGTCAATCTTACCGCCTTTCGCATCGCGAGAGCCAGGGCACGCCGTGTCATTAAAGAGAGCAAGAAAAGGTCATGGCAGGAGTTCCTGGACTCCATAAACCGTTCCACTTGTTCCACAAAAGTATGGGAAGCCATCCGGAGGATTTCCGGTAAACGCAGCCGTCTACCAATAGCTGCAGTCCTGAACCAGGGATGCCTCCAAACGACACCCAGCGCCATTGCTCAGACGCTGGCAGAGCATTTTGCACAAAGTACTGCCACTGCAACCCAGGATCCAGCATTTCGTCGCTACCGTGCGACTGTCGAACGAGCGAAGTTGGACTTTCGGTCGAACAGTTCTGAGGCCTACAACTCCCCTTTCTCCATGTGGGAACTTGAATCGGCACTTACTGCGACTTCTGACACTGCCCCAGGTTACGACCGCATCCGGTACTCCATGCTTCGCCATCTGCCAGCGGTGTCGAAGGAAATCCTCCTCGAATGTTTTAATCTCATATGGCAGACAGGAGTGTTCCCCACCTCGTGGAGGGAGGCAATCCTCATCCCTCTCCTCAAACCAGGAAAGGACCGCACATGTCCCAGTAGTTATCGTAGTATCGCCTTGACAAGCTGTGTCGGAAAGACCCTGGAACGGATGGTTAACCGTCGTCTGGTCTGGCTGCTAGAGACCAGGCAGCTCCTTAGCCGCTTTCAGTGTGGATTCCGAAAATTTCGGTCCACAGTCGACAACCTGACACTCCTCGAGGCGGCTATTCAGCAGGCTTTCCTCCGTCAGCATCACTGTATCGGTATCTTCTTTGATATCAGTAAGGCATATGATACTGCTTGGAGACACTGTATTCTTGCACAACTGCATCAATGGGGCTTTCGTGGCCGCCTCCCCATTTTCATTCGGTCTTTCCTGTCTCAGCGGTTTTTTCGGACCCGCGTTGGTAACACGCTGTCTGATCGCTTTGAGCAAGAGAACGGTGTCCCCCAGGGCAGTGTTTTAAGCGTTACCCTCTTTGTCATAGCCATCAACAGTATAACGTCTACAGTGAGGAGTCCAGTACAGTGCTCCTTGTTTGTGGACGACTTTGCTGTTTTCTGTTCCTCCTCTAGTGTTGCATCCGCGAGCCGTCAATTGCAACTAACAGTGCGGCGGTTAGAGGAGTGGGCTGCAAAGACGGGTTTTAGGTTTTCTGCCGATAAGTGTGTTTGTGTTCATTTTAATCGTTCTCGACGTCTTTTTACGTTGCCTGCCTTGCGTATGGGGGATACTGTCCTACATTTTGGAGACACAGTGCCGTTTCTGGGCCTAATTTTTGACTCCAAGTTGTCATGGTTGCCACACCTACGCGACTTGAAAGCCAGAACGCTGAAGGCACTGAACATCCTCAAGTGCCTCAGGCACAGGTCTTGGGGAGCGGACCGGGCGCGTCTCCTTCAGTTTTATCGGGCTTTTGTGCGCTCACGGCTGGACTATGGGTGCACAGTATATGGGTCAGCCAGGCCGTCTTATTTGCGGATCCTTGACGCTGTTCACCATGCTGGGATTCGACTGGCCACGGGTGCTTATCGGACCAGTCCCGTACCCAGCCTCTGTGCTGAGGCTGGTGAACCGCCACTTACCATCCGGCGGCAACTCCTGCTGGTACGCCAAGCTTGTAAGTTTCTTGCAGCTCCCAGCTCGCCTTCTCACCGTCTTGTTGCCCATCCACCTCTGGACCGCCTTTTTTCCCGCCGTCCCCGGGCTACGTTGCCGTTTGGGATACGAGTGCAACGTGTGCTTGAGTCCCTCGGTGTGGAGTCTGTACAACCCCAAATCCTGGGTTTTAACCGCCTGCCACCCTGGTTACTGCAGAGGCCACGTGTGATTTTCGATTTATTGCAGTACAAGAGAGATTGCACTCCTGCCACCGTTTTTAATGCAGCATTTTCTGCTCTTTTATCTGAGCACCACGACTATGTAGCTGTTTTTACGGATGGGTCGAAACAAGGGGATTCCGTTGGTTGCTCAGTTGTTTTTCCGGATCGTGTCCTCAAGGTCCGACTGCCTCAGACTTTTACTGTCTTTGATGCAGAATTGTCTGCGATCTTGCGGGCGCTGGAGCGGATGAGACGTTCTTCCTCTCCTAAATTTCTTGTCTGTTCCGATTCACTCAGTGCCCTTCAATCATTGCACCATTTGTATCCGGCAGATAAAGTAGTCCAGACCATCCAGGATGCCCTCCTCCGACTACAGCGACTGGGGAAGGTTGTAGCTTTCTGCTGGGTTCCGGGGCATGTCGGCATTGCTGGGAATGAAAAGGCAGATCTCGCAGCCAAGGAGGCGTGTCTTGATCCACACGTAACTCAGTGTGCTATCCCCTTGCACGCACTCACCTCGCTGTTGAGCTCCCGAGTCATGTGTCGGTGGGAGGATGAGTGGCTGGAAGTGACTGACAATAAGCTCCGTCTAGTCAAGCCCACAACGCGTGTGTGGTGTACTTCCTTTCAGCCCCATCGACGGGACGAGGTTCTACTCACTCGGCTTCGGATAGGCCACAGCCCTATGACGCATGGCTTCCTGCTCCGGCGAGAAGACCCTCCATTGTGTGGTGCTTGCGGCGTCCAGGTCACTGTGCGCCACGTTTTACTGGATTGCGTTTTATTTTCTGACCAGCGGGCCGCGGCTGACTTGCCAGCGGACCTGCCAACTCTTTTAGGCAACACTCGGACGAATGTGGTTAAAGTTTTACAGTTCTGTGCCATGTCAAATGTTTTTACAAAGATTTTAGGGAGAGGATTTTAATTTGCTCACTGTGTGACAAGCTCGCCCATATTTTATGTAAGTGGCCAGCCAGTGACAATTTCCTGTGTCATTCTTGTTGCTATGTTTTCCCTTTCCTTAGGTTTTACATTCTTATGTAGTATTTTCCCTCTTTTTCTGCTTTCTTTGAGTGTGTTTTTTCAGTTTTCTTAGGTCTCTCCACATTCGTTCCTTTTCATGTGTGTCAGGGCGCTGATGACCTCGATGTTGAGCGCCCATAAACCCCAACACACACACACACACACACCCAATCGTCGCCTGCTTTTCCCTGCTATGGTCCTCCATCTGCCCGAACGGCGACCTAGGTCTGGGCTTTCCATAGCTGTCCGTGTCCAGTCCCTGCTGTCAGACCTGGGGTCATTCCCTCTTCTGCCTCCCTTCCGGGTCCGTACACCTACGCCTCCCTGGTGTTTGTCCCGTCCGTCCGTCCGTCTGGATTTGGCACAGGGACCTAAGGACTCGGTTCCGCCTGTGGTCCTCCGTCGCCGTTTTCTTGCGCTCCTCGAATCATTTCCGGGCTGTGAGCCTGTCTACACGGATGGTTCCCTGGTTGATGGTCGCACTGCCTACGCTTTTGCTCACGCTGCCCATGTTGAGCAACGCTCCTTGCCGGCTGGCTGCAGTATTTTTACTGCAGAGCTGGTGGCGATCATGCGCGCTCTTGAGCATCTGCGTTTCTGCTCAGGTGGGTCCATCGTCATCTGCAGTGACTCCCTGAGCAGCCTTCAGGCCATCGACCGCTGCTATCCCTCCTCTCCTCTGGTGTCCTCCATACAGGAGTCTGTTTCCGCCATTGCCCGTTCTGGTCGTTCGGTGGTCTTGGTTTGGACGCCCGGTCATGTTGGCATCCCAGGGAACGAACGTGTCGACAGGCTGGCTAAAGGGGCGATCGACGCCCCGGCTTTGGAGGTCGGCCTTACGGCTCGCGACCAGCAGATGGTGTTGCGCCGTAAGCTGATTGGGATGTGGGCTGCTGAGTGGCGTGGCATGACAGCCCCGAATAAACTGCGGGCTGTCAAGGAGACGACCGCCGTGTGGCGTTCCTCCCTGCGGGCTTCTCGCAGGGACTCGGTGGTACTGTGTCGGCTGCGCATCGGCCATACGTACCTGACGCACGGCCATCTCTTGCGTCAGGAGGATCCCCCCCTGTGTCAGTGTGGGTCCCGGCTGACGGTCGGCCACATTTTGCTGGAGTGTCCTCGACTGCGCACACTCCGGCAATCTTTTAATCTCCCGGGCACTTTGGCTTTGGTTTTATCTGACGATGCCTCCATGGCTGATAACGTTTTAAATTTTATCCGTGGTAGTCCGTTTTATGGTTCGATTTAGGGAGGTCCTGCACCTTTCCCATTTCTGTGTCTTTTGTCCTTGTGCCTGTTGCTGTTCTGGTGTGCCGTGAGATGGTTGACTCTTTCCCTTTTTTGTTGTCGTGGTCAGTCAACCAGTCTCCGGCCATCTTCTTCTCTTCTATTTCTTTCTGTCTGGTGTTCGTCCGTACTCTTCTTTTCTGTAGTGTTCGTTGCCTAATTTGTGTTCTTTAGCACCTGGGGGGGGGGGGCAGTCTCCTTCCCCCTTGGGGTTTTATCTGCTCTGCGACTTTGTCTCGCTTGTTTTGGAATGGGGGACTGATGACCTTCGCTGTTTAGTCCCCCTTACACATCCCAAAAACCACCACCACCTCTCGCCACGATATTTTAGATACCGAATTGGTGACGTCCTGTCTGATCGATTTGAGCAGGAGAATGGTGTCCCTCAGGGTAGCGTTTTAAGTGTGACTCTCTTTGCCATCGCTATTAATAGCATTACGTCCATAGTGAAAAGTCCTGTCCAGTGTTCTTTGTTTGTGGATGATTTCTCTTTGTTCTGCTCTTCTTCAAGCCTTGCAACGACAACTCGTCAGTTGCAACTTACGATTAGGCGTTTGGATGACTGGGCGCTGACGAGTGGCTTTAAGTTTTCCACCGAGAAGTCTGTATGTGTTCTTTTTAACCGTTCTCGTTCGATTTTCACCTTTCCTGAGTTGCGCTTGAGGGACACTATTCTGTCTTTTAAAGACACGGTGAGATTTCTGGGGCTCATTTTTGACTCGAGGCTCACGTGGTTACCTCATCTTAAAGACCTGAAACGGCGGTCGCTTCAGGCTTTAAGTATTTTAAAATGTCTTAGCCACAGTACATGGGGAGCTGACAGGACTTGTCTGCTCCAGTTTTACAGGGCGTTTGTGCGATCTCGGCTCGATTATGGGTGCACGGTGTATGGGTCTGCGAGGCCTTCTTACTTAAAGATTTTGGACGTTGTCCACCATGAAGGGCTTCGGTTGGCCACTGGGGCATTCCGAACTAGCTCCATACCAAGCCTCTGTGCAGAGGCTGGTGAACCGCCACTTCATATGCGGCGACGGCTACTTACGGTCCGCCAGGCGTATAAAACTTTGTCCACACCATACACCCCTGCATACCATACCGTTGCTCAGCCTCCTCTGGCACGGTTATTTCATAACCGGCAACGTGCGACGCAGCCCTATGGGATTCGCGCACAGGATTGCCTCGCTGCAATGTCTATGGCTGGTCTTCGTGTTTTACGTCGAGGTTGGAGCAGATCTCCACCTTGGCTCCTCCGAAGACCCAAACTTATTTTAGATTTGACTCGTTTTAAGAAGGATGGCACGCCAGATTTTACATTCCAGTCACTGTTTTTTAACATTTTAGATGTGCATCACGGTTTCACTGTCGTTTACACTGATGGCTCCAAACAGGAGACTTCCCTTGGCTGTTCTGTGGTGTTCCCTGATCGTGTTACCCAGATTCGCCTCCCTGCTGAATACGAGGTGTGGCTAGAAAAAAACCGGACTAGTGCTGGCGAAACAATAAAACGAATGCAAAAAGGCTGAAAGTCGCGTGGCCTGTCACGTGGCTCTCACTCCGCCTACTGCTCGAGTTTCATCTGCCTCCTGCACTCAGTCTGCCCGTGGCGTCTGTTTTAAGTAGTTGACGTTTTGTCTGTGCGTCGGAAAATGTTGAGTGTACAGAAAGAACAGCGTGTTAACATCAAATTTTGTTTCAAACTAGGAAAATCTGCAAGTGAAACGTTTGTAATGTTTCAACAAGTGTACGGCGATGATTGTTTAACGCGAACACAAGTGTTTGAGTGGTTTAAACGATTTAAAGATGGCCGCGAAGACACCAGTGATGACACTCGCACTGGCAGACCATTGTCAGCAAAAACTGATGCAAACATTAAAAAAATCGGTAAACTTGTTCGACACTTTCCTTGTCAACTCCTGTTAACTCAGACACTGCTCTGATTGTTAAACGGCGATCTTGTCAAACAAGTTTACCGATTTTTTCAATGTTTGCATCAGTTTTTGCGGACAATGGTCTGCCAGTGCGAGTGTCATCACTGGTGTCTTCGCGGCCATCTTTAAATCGTTTAAACCACTCAAACACTTGTGTTCGCGATAAACAATCATCGCCGTACACTTGTTGTAACATTACAAACGTTTCACTTGCAGATTTTCCTAGTTTGAAACAAAATTTGATGTTAACACGCTGTTCTTTCTGTACACTCAACATTTTCCGACGCGCAGACAAAACGTCAACTACTTAAAACAGACGCCACGGGTAGACTGAGTGCAGGAGGCAGATGAAACTCGAGCAGTAGGCGGAGCGAGAGTCACGTGACAGGCCCCGCGACTTTCAGCCTTATTGCATTCGTTTTATTGTTTCACCAGTACTAGTCCGGTTTTTTTCTAGCCACACCTCGTATACCGTTTTCGCAGCGGAGCTCCACGCGATCCTGAAGGCACTGGAGCAGATGAATCGTTTTTGGGGCGATCGATTTCTTCTCAGCTCCGATTCAATTAGTGCCTTAAAATCGCTGCAGAACCTATACCCGACTGAGGAGATGGTCCAGTTGATACATGACCAACTGTACTTGCTCCAACGGCGGGGTAAAGAGGTATCCTTCTGCTGGGTGCCTGGTCATGTCGGCATATGGGGCAATGAACAGGCTGATCGGGCTGCCAAGGAGGCCTGCAGAGAGCAGGATGTGGTCCAGTGTCCTATCCCCTTGCAGTCAGTCATCGCTGCACTCCACAGGAAGTGCATGGAGCTGTGGGAGGACGAATGGCTGGCGGTGACGGCCAATAAACTGCGGTCGGTAAAGTCAACCACTCGGCCGTGGCGTTCCTCCTGCCGGTTGCTCAGGCGGGAAGAGGTGGCCCTCACACGTCTTCGGATCGGGCACTGTCCTCTGACGCATAGCTATTTATTACGGCGGGAGGATCCTCCGTTTTGTGATGCCTGTGGTGTGCACATCTCTGTCCGGCACATTTTAACAGACTGCATTTTATACCGTGATGCAAGGGCAGAAGCACAAGTTGATGGGGATCTGCCTTGTGTTTTAGCTAACGATGAGACATGTGTGTCTAGGGTTTTTAAGTTTTGTGATGTGTCTGGACTCTGGCCTAAACTTTTAGGCTGGAGGTTTTAGTGTATCGCAGAGTGGCTGACTCCTCCCTTTTTTTTCCTTGCGGTCAGTCAGCCACTTCCATCTGCTACATTGTTTTAGCTCCCTCTACCTTTTTCTTCCTGTGTGCTCCATGTTTTACTGCTGACGCCCTGCTTCATCCCACGCTTCGGTGTGGATGAGCACATATTTTCCAATGATTGTTCCCCGTGTTTTATGTTCCGTTTTATGTCAATGTTCAGAGTTTTTTTTTCTTGACACCCGTCTCACTGATACTGAACGGGCGCTGAAGACCTTGCTGTCGTGCGCCCATCAAACACTTCTATTACTACTACTACATTGTGGTGGGCTCGTTATGTACCCTATTGGTGGTAGCCCCCTGACTACACAGGGATCACCCCCTGCGGGTTCGGGGGTTAGAATAGGCCCGCGGTATTCCTGCCTGTCGTAAGAGGCGACTAAAAGGAGTCTCAAATGTTACGGCCTTATGTGATGGTTCTCTCTCGGGTTTGACCTCCATATTTCTAAATTATTCCGAAGAGCGAGCCAATTGGGGAAGGGCGCCTTACATGGTGCACTGTATTCGTCGTGCGTTGAGACCTTTAGCCGGATTTTTCGTCGTTGCAATGGTGTCCCGCTCGTTTTCCATCTCTTGAGCGATTACCACCCAGCAATCTGCGGTGTTGTTTTTTACCTGCGGCGACGACCCTGGACATTTTGCACCTAAGATCCAGCACGGTAGCCAGCCCGTTGTGGTGGGGCCGCCATGTACCCACTTGGTTGTAGCCTCCTGACAACACAGGGATCGCTCTACTGATGCCTGCGTCGTTAACTCCCCACGTATGCCAAGGGGTAGATGCCCATCTCTCTGCGGCATCAGGACTCCCGGCAATGGCCATCCTGCCAGGTGGCTATTGCTGCGGCTGGGTGGCGCCCGTGGGGAGGGCCCTTGGTCGGAGTAGGTGGCATCAGGGCGGATGACCCGCAATGAAGCGTGGTACATCATCTCTCGCTGGCGGCCAGCTGTCAGCAGTCTCTAAGCGTTCGAGGGCTCATTTTAAGGGTAATGTTTATGACCCCAAATCGTTCCCATCCCTGGCCACACCATAGGAGGAACGAAAGGCGTTGCATGCAAGTGAAACGTATTCGCCCAGATATCTTGTCTGTACCAGAGCTGATGGGGAATCTTTTATGTCCGTGAAACCTCAGTTCTTTGTAGAGCATTTAGAGGACAAGTTTGGGGAGGTGGAGGGCTTGTCCAAGATGCGATCCGGATCGGTGTTGATAAAAACGGCATCCTCCGCCCAGTCGCGGGCCTTGCTCGCTTGTACTAAGCTGGGGGATGTCTCCGTCACTATCACGCCCCATAAAAGTCTGAACATGATCCAAATTATCTTCCACAGGGATCTCCTTTTACAGTCCGATGACGAGCTGCGCGCCAACTTGGAGCGCCGAGGTGTCCATTTCGTCCGGCGCGTCCACCGGGGTCCGAGGGATCGTCAAGTTGCCACCGGTGCCTTCATCTTGGCCTTCGAGGGTGACACGTTACCTGAGAAGGTCAAGGTGATGGTGTACCGTTGTGATGTCAAGCCGTATATCCCTCCCCCGATGCGGTGCTTCAAGTGTTGGAAGTTTGGCCACATGTCTTCACGCTGGCTTCCGACCTCGTCTGTCGCGATTGCGGTCGACCATCCCATCCGCCTCCAATCTGTGTGAACTGTGGTGCGCACCATCCGCCTTGCTCGCCAGACTGTCCGATTCTGCAGAAGGATCGGAAGATCATGGAAATAAAGACTCTCGACCGCCTGACGTACACTGAGGCGAAGCGGAAATATGATCGACTTCACCCAGTGCGCATGACGGCTCCTTATGCCGCAACTGTCACTCCTACAATTCCATCTGCTCCAGTCAGCTCTCAGAGTCGAAGTCCCACACCTGCCCCCTTGATGGTGGGGGGCACTCAACCTCCTGTTGCTCCTGCTCCATCTACTTCAGGAGCAACATCCCCCCAACCATCGGGGACATCAGTCCCCCCTTCCCAGCCGGAGAAGCGTAAGACTTCTTCGGCTACTCTCGTACGGAAGGGGTCCCTTGGGGACCTCCCTTCACAAGTTCCGACCAGCGGGACAGCAGACACCGGCAAGTGGCTCAAACAACCACCAGCCCCTGGTCGTAGGGCCTCCCGGTCGTCCTCTGTCCCTGAGACTGACCCTGTGAAGCCCTCTAAGCCCTCCAAGCCTGAACCACCGAAGGCACAACGGGCGAAACAGAAACAGAACCAGAAGAAAGTCCCCAAGAATACCAACATTGCGGTGGCACCTGTCCCACCGCTTACTACAAGCTCCGCCTCGGAGGACGAGGTGGAGATTCTGGCGTCCGCTGAGGACCTCGATCTCGGCGGTCCCTCAGACGCCATGACTAACACTAGCGCGGGTGCTCAATCGGAGGCAGCAGGTGACCCGTCGGCGTAATCTGCCTTCCCAGTCCCGTCACGCCTTTCCCAGCCATGGACACCACCATCCTCCAGTGGAACTGCAGCGGTTTCTTCCACCATCTAGCTGAGCTCCGCCAACTTATCAGCCTTCACCCTTTCCTCTGTATTGCTCTCCAGGAAACTTGGTTTCCAGCACTGCGAACCCCCGCCCTCCGTGGCTATCGGGGTTATTTTAAGAACCGGGCAGCTTATGAAAGGGTGTCTGGTGGCGTCTGCATATATGTCCTTAACTCTCTACACAGCGAGTTTGTACCTCTACAAACAGCTTTAGAGGCTGTCGCTGTTCGGGTGTGGACGCCACAGGCTATTACCGTCTGCAGTATTTACCTACCACCGGATGGTGCTGTCGCACAGCATGTCCTGGCTGCTCTGATAGCACAACTGCCGCCACCCTTCTTGTTGCTGGGCGATTTCAATGCCCACAACCCTCTATGGGGTGGGACTGTCTCCGATGACCGCGGTCGTGCCGTGGAGCATTTGTTGGCTCAGCTCGACCTTAGCCTCCTGAACACCGGTGCTCCCACACATTTCAGTGTGGCTCATGGCTCGTTCTCGGCCATCGATCTCTCTCTTTGCAGCCCCGGCCTTGTCCCATCTCTCCACTGGAGAGTGCATCCTGACCTGTGTGGTAGTGACCATTTTCCCATCTATTTGTCACTGCCCCAGTGTCATTCTTCTGGGCGCCTGCCCCGCTGGGCTCTCCACAGGGCTGACTGGCCGAGTTTCACTTCCGCGGCCACCGTTGAGTCTCCCCCGCAGGGTGACATTGACGATGTGGTCCGTGACTTAACCACGTCCATCATTTCGGCGGCCGAGGCTGCCATCCCCCGCTCTTCTGGACTCCCTCGGAGGAAGGCTGTACCCTGGTGGTCGCCGGAGATTGCTGAAGCTATTCGCGACCGTCGGCGGGCCCTCCAGCGTCATCGGCGGCACCCGTCTCTCGAGACCCTCATCGCCTTTAAGAGGCTCCGTGCCTTCGCCCGTCGTCTTATTACCCAGCGTAAGCAGGAGTGCTGGGAGCGGTATGTTTCATCCTTGGGCTCTCGTGTCTCCCCCTCGCTCGTGTGGTCCCGGATACGGCGGATTTATGGACACCAGACCCCTCTGGGTGTCGCTGGGATCTCCTTGGACGGCGTTGTCTGCACGGACGCTGCCGCCATTGCTGAACACCTTGCTGCGCACTTTGCTCAGAGCTCTGCGACTGCAACTTATCCCCCCGCCTTTCGCTCTCTAAAGGAGCGAGCCGAGCGGACGCCGCTATCGTTCCACACGCGTCGTTCTGAGAAATATAATGCTCCTTTCAGCGAGCGGGAATTCCTTGCTGCCCTCGCCGACTGCCCAGATACAGCACCAGGACCAGACGGTATACACGTGCAGATGCTGAAGCATCTTTCCAGGGACTGCCAGCGACACGTCCTCACCATCTTTAACCGCATTTGGGGCGAGGGCGTGTTCCCGTCGCAATGGCGAGATGGTCTTATTGTCCCCATCTTGAAGCCCGATGCGGACCCACTGGCGGTGGACAGCTATCGTCCCATTACCCTCACCAACGTTTTGTGCAAATTGCTCGAACGTATGGTGGGGCGGCGTTTGTGTTGGGTCCTTGAATCGCGCGGTCTCCTCGCTCAATCCCAGGGTGGCTTCCGTCGGGGCCGGTCTGCACCGGACAGTTTGGTGCGGCTGGAATCTGCTATCCGTACGGCCTTTGCCCGACGTCAGCATCTCGTTGCTGTATTTTTTGATCTGCGGAAGGCGTATGACACCACATGGAGGCATCACATTCTTGCCACGCTGCATGCGTGGGGTCTTCGTGGCCGGCTCCCGGCTTTTCTTCAAACCTTTCTATTGCACCGCTCTTTCCGGGTGCAAGTCGGTGCCGCCTCTAGTTCTTCTTATACACAGGAAAATGGGGTCCCGCAGGGCTCGGTGTTGAGCGTGTCCTTATTTCTAGTGGCCATTAATGGTCTGGCTGCAGCCGTGGGGTCGTCGGTGTCTCCTTCTTTGTATGCCGACGACTTCTGCATCTCCTTTAGCTCCACGACTACGGGAGTCGCCGAACGCAGGCTGCAGGTAGCCGTTCGGAAGGCAGCGTCATGGGCTCTGACTCACGGTTTTCAGTTCTCTGCAGCCAAGACTCGAGTTATGCACTTCTGCAGGCGTCGGACGGTCCACCCTCATCCTGAACTTTACCTCGACGGCCACCTGCTTGAAGTGGTGGACACTTGCCGCTTCTTGGGGCTCGTGTTTGATGCCCGGCTCACATGGGTTCCTCATCTTACTCAGCTGAAGCAAAAATGCTGGCGGCACCTCAACGCCCTCCGCTGCCTCAGCCACACATCTTGGGGTGCGGATCGCTGCACGCTGTTGCGGCTGTACAGAGCCCTTGTGCAGTCCAGGCTTGATTATGGGAGCCTGGCCTATGGGTCTGCATCACCCTCCGTGTTGAAGTTGTTAGACCCCATACATCACTGTGGGGTTCGGCTTGCAACTGGCGCATTTCGTACGAGCCCTGTGGATAGTCTACTGGTGGAGGCCGGGGTTCCCCCGCTGCGGATTCGCCGCCATCGACTGCTCGCCGACTATGCTGTCCACGTTCATTGCTCGCCGGGCCATCCCAATCGTCGCCTGCTTTTCCCTGCCATGGTCCTCCATCTGCCCGAACGGCGACCTCGGTCTGGGCTTTCCATAGCTGTCCGTGTCCAGTCCCTGCTGTCCGAACTGGGTTCATTCCCTCTTCCGCCTCCCTTCCGGGTCCGTGCACCTACGCCTCCCTGGTGTTTGTCCCGGCCATCCGTCCGTCTGGACTTGGCACAGGGACCCAAGGACTCTGTTCCGCCTGTGGCCCTCCGTCGCCGTTTTCTTGCGTTCCTCGCCTCATTTCCGGGCTGTGAGCCTGTCTACACCGATGGTTCCCTGGTTGATGGTCGCACTGCCTACGCTTTTGCTCACGCTGCCCATGTTGAACAGCGCTCCTTGCCAGCTGGCTGTAGTGTTTTTACTGCAGAGCTGGTGGCCATCTTGCGCGCTCTTGAGCATATGCGTTCCTGCTCAGGTACGTCCATCGTCATCTGCAGTGACTCCCTGAGCAGCCTCCAGGCCATCGACCGCTGCTATCCCTGTTCTCCTCTGGTGTCCTCTATTCGGGAGTCTGTTTCCACCATTACCCGTTCTGGTCGTTCGGTGGTTTTTGTTTGGACGCCAGGTCACGTTGGCATCCCGGGGAACGAACGTGTTGACAGGCTGGCCAAAGGGGCGATAGACGCCCCAGCTTTGGAGATCGGCCTTACGGCTCGCGACCAGCAGCTGGTGTTGCGCCGTAAGGTGCTTGGGATGTGGGCTGCTGAGTGGCGTGGCATGACAGCCCCGAATAAACTGCGGGCTGTCAAGGAGACGACCGATGTGTGGCGTTCCTCCCTGCGGGCTTCTCGCAGGGACTCGGTGGTCCTGTGTCGGCTGCGCATCGGCCATACATACCTGACGCACGGCCATCTGTTGCGTCAGGAGGATCCCCCTCTGTGTCGGTGTGGGTCCCGGCTGACGGTCGGCCACATTTTGCTGGAGTGTCCTCGACTGCGCACACTCCGGCAATCTTTTAATCTCCCAGGCACTTTGGCTTTGGTTTTATCTGACGATGCCTCCATGGCTGACAATGTTTTACATTTTATCCGTGGTAGTCCTTTTTATGGTTCGATTTAAGGAGGTCCTGCACCTTCCCATTCTGTGTCTTTTGTCCTCGCGTCTCTTTACATTTGTTGCTGTTTTGATGTATAGTCTGCTGGTTGACTCTTTCCCTTTTTTTTGTCTCGCGGTCAGTCAACCAGTTTCCAGCCATCTTCTTTTCTTCTGTTTGTTAGTGTCTGGTGTTTGTCTGTCCTCTTCTTGTCTGTAGTGTTCGTTGTTGCATTTGTGTTCTTGTAGTGCCTGTGGGGAGTCTCCTTCCCTCTAGGGTTTTACCTGCTTCGTGACCCTGTCTCGCCTGTTTTTGGAATGGGGGACTGATGACCTTAGCTGTTTAGTCCCCCTTAAACATCCCAACAACCAACCAACCAACCAACCTACCGACATTGCGGTGGCACCCATTCCACCGCTTCCTACAAGCTCTGCATCTGAGGATGAGGTGGAGATTCTGGCGTCCGCTGAGGACATGGATCTCGCCAGTCCCTCCGACGCACAGGCTGGCTGTTCTCCAGGTGGTAACTCAGTAGCAGCAGGGGCCTCGGAGGCGTAATCTGCCCCCCCCCCCAGTCCCTTCACGCCTTTCCCATCCATGGCTAATACCATCCTCCAGTGGAACTGCAGCGGATTCTTCCACCATCTAGCTGAGCTCCGCCAACTTATCAGCCTTCACCCTTTCATCTGCATTGCTCTCCAGGAAACTTGGTTTCCAGCAATGTGAACCCCCGCCCTCCATGGTTATCGGGGTTATTATAAGAACCGAGCAGCTTATGAAAGGGTGTCTGGTGGCGTCTGCATCTATGTCCTTCACACTCTGCACAGCGAGTCTGTCCCTCTCCAAACACCTTTAGAGGCAGTCGCTGTTCGGGTGTGGACGCCGCAGGCTGTTACCATCTGCAGTCTTTACCTTCCACCGGATGGTGATGTCTCGCAGCATGTCCTGGCTGCACTGGTCGCCCAATTGCCGCCACCTTTCTTGCTATTGGGCGACTTCAACGCCCATAACCCTCTGTGGGGTGGGTCAGTGGCAACAGGTCGAGGCGCCATCGTTGAGCATTTATTGTCGCAGCTTGATCTCTCGCTGATAAATGATGGTGCCTTCACACACTTCAGTGTGGCGCATGGCACCTACTCCGCCATTGACCTTTCCATCTGTAGCCATAGCCTCTTACCGTCTGTCCAATGGAGTGTGCATGACGACCTGTGTGGTAGTGACCACTTTCCGATCTTTTTGTCACTACCACAGCGTCACTCTTCTGGGCGCCCTAGCAGATGGGCTATGAATAAGGCTGACTGGGACTTGTTCTCCTCCACTGCCGCTTTTGAGCCTCTCTCTACTGATGACATTGATGCGGTGGTTCAATCGGTCACCACCGGCATCGTTACTGCCGCCGAATCTAACATTCCCCGTTCTTCTGGGTCCCCTCGGCGGAAGGCTGTGCCTTGGTGGTCGCCTGAGATCGCTGAAGCGATTAAAGATCGTCGGCGGGCGCTCCAGCGTCACAAGCGACATCCCTCCATAGACCACCTTATCGCCTTCAAACGGCTGCGTGCGCGGGCCCGCCTCCTTATCCGCCAAGGCAAGAAGGAGTGCTGGGAGCGGTATGTGTCCACCATTGGCCTCCATGTCACTCCATCGCAGGTCTGGGCCAAGATTCGACGCGTCTACGGCTATCGGACCCCTGCCAGCGTCCCTGCGCTCTCACTGAATGGAGCAGTTTGCACTGACTCCGACGTCATTGCAAATTGCTTAGCAGAGCATTTTGCTATGAGTTCCGCTTCTGCGAATTACCCCCAGGCCTTCCGCTCCATTAAAGAGCGGATGGAACGTCGGAGCCTTTCGTTTCGCACCAACCACCCAGAATCTTACAATGCTCCATTCAGTTAGTGGGAATTTCGCAGTGCCCTAGCTGCTTTCCCTGATACCGCTCCTGGGCCAGATGGCATCCACTGTCAGATGCTGAAACACCTTTCAGTGGACTACCAGCGGCGCCTCCTCGATCTTTACAACCGTCTTTGGGTCGAGGGGGAGTTTCCGTCGCAATGGCGGGAAGGCATTGTCATCCCCGTTTTGAAACCTGGAAAGAACCCTCTGGAGGTGGACAGCTACCGTCCCATTAGCCTCACCAACGTTCTTTGCAAGTTGCTTGAACGGATGGTGAGCCGGCGCTTGAATTGGGTACTGGAGTCTCGGGGCCTTCTGGCTCCGTCCCAGGGTGGGTTCCGTAAAGGCCGCTCCGCCACCGACAATCTGGTGAGCCTGGAGTCGGCCATCCGTACTGCCTTTGCCCGCCGTCAGCACCTGGTCGCTGTCTTTTTCGACATGCGGAAGGCGTACGATACGACATGGCGTCATCATATCCTTTCTACGCTTCATGGATGGGGTCTTCGGGGTCCTCTGCCGATTTTTATCCGCGATTTTCTGTCGTGTCGTACCTTCCGCGTGCAAGTCGCGGCCTCGTATAGTTCCTCCCACGTGCAGGAGAACGGTGTGCCACAGGGTTCTGTTTTAAGTGTCTGTCTGTTTTTAATAGCCATTAACGGGCTTGCTGCAGCTGTGGGAAATTCTGTCTCCGTTTCCCTGTATGCTGACGACTTCTGCCTTTACTACAGCTCTACTGGCATTGCAGCTGTTGAACGTCAGCTACAGGGCGCTATCCGTAAGGCGCAGTCTTGGGCTGTAGCGCATGGGTTTCAGTTTTCGGCAGCCAAGACCTGCGTTATGCATTTCTGCCGGCGACGTACTGTCCACCCGGAGCCTCAGCTTTCTCTTAACGACGAACTTCTTTCGGTGGTGGAATCACACAGGTTTTTGGGGGTGGTTTTCGATGCCCGGTTGACTTGGCTGCCTCATATCCGGCAGCTCAAACAGGCGTGTTGGCGGCATCTCAATGCTCTGCGATGTTTGAGCCACACCCGCTGGGGCGCCGACCGCTCTACCCTGTTACGGCTCTACCAGGCGTTAATCCAGTCCCGCCTGGATTATGGGAGCCTGGCTTATGGCTCAGCATCCCCATCTGCGTTACGGGTGCTGGACCCAATTCTCCACAGCGGGATACGCCTTGCCACTGGTGCTTTCCGCACCAGCCCTGTGGACAGCGTACTAGTGGAGGCAGGTGTACCTCCACTGCGGTTCCGACGCCAACGTTTGCTGGCCGCTTATACTGCCGATGTTCTAAGCTCGCCCGGGCATCCTAACTATCGCCTCCTGTTCCCCCGATCGGTCGTCCGTCTGCCGGAACGTCGGCCCTGCTCTGGTTGTACAATAGCGGTCCGCGTCAAAGAACTTCTCTGCGGGCTTGGGTTTTTCCCTGTTCCACCTCCTTTCCGAGCGCCACTGCGTACATCCCCGTGGTGTGTTCCTGGCCCTTGCCTTTGGCTCGACTTGGCACAGGGCTCGAAGGACTCGGTCCCTCCAGAGGCCTTCCGCCGCCGCTTTTATTCCATCCTGGCCACGTATCAGGGCTCTGGCATTGTTTACACCAACCGTTCGATGGTTGCTGGTCGTGTCGGGTATGCGCTAACTCTAGGGGACCATTCCGAACAACGTTCCTTGCCGGATGGCTGCAGCGTTTACACTGCTGAGCTAGTCGCCATCTTTCGCGGCCTAGAGTATATCCGCTCCTGCTCAGGTGAGTCCTTCGTTATCTGTAGCGATTCCCTGAGCGGTTTACGAGCTCTCGACCAGTGTTTTCCTCGTTCCCGTCTGGTGATGGCTATCCATGAGTCCCTGCATACTCTTGCGCGTTGCGGCCGCTCTGTGGTCTTTGTATGGACCCCCGGTCATGTCGGTATCCCGGGCAATGAACATGCTGACCGCCTGGCGAAGGAGGCCACGAGACAACCGTCTCTGGATGTTGGCGTCCCAGAGACAGATTTGCGGGCAGTCCTCTGCAGAAAAGTTTTTGCGATTTGGGACGCTGAATGGCGCGATCGGATCATGCACAATAAACTCCGTGCCATTAAGGAGACGACGACTGTGTGGCGGTCATCCATGCGAGCCAACCGCAGGGACTCAGTCGTCCTTTGTCGGCTCCGCATTGGCCACTCCCGGCTGACACACAGTTATTTACTGCGCCGGGAGGACCCTCCAGTATGTCGCTGCGGGGCGTCTTTGACAGTGTCCCACATTTTGTTGGCCTGCCCCCTTTTAGCTGTGGTCAGGCAGACATTTGCGCTGCCTGATACGCTCCCTGCCCTTTTATCCGATGACCCTGTTATGGCTGGCTTGGTTTTACGTTTTATTCGGGCAGGGGGTTTTTATAGTTTAATATGAGTGTTTTTTAGCGTTGATTCTGGCTTTTAGCCTCTGATTTTAATCTGAGTTTTTAATGTGTTCTTGGTGGTTGGCTTCTCCTCTTTTTTTTTCTCTATGGTCGGCCAACCACCGTCACACTCTGTGTGTTTTACTTTGTTTTGTCTGATCTCTGTCGGCGTCTTTTTTGTCCTGTGTCGTCTGACGTCTTTCCTGCTGTTTGTTTTTTTTTATTCTCTTTGGGCGGTTTTAATTTTTTTTGGAAAAAGGGACCGATGACCATCGCAGTCTGGTCCCTTTAATCCCACAAACCAACCAACCAACCGCGTCAAAGAACTTCTCTGCGGGCTTGGGTTTTTCCCTGTTCCACCTCCTTTCCGAGCGCCACTGCGTACATCCCCGTGGTGTGTTCCTGGCCCTTGCCTTCGGCTCGACTTGGCACAGGGCTCGAAGGACTCGGTCCCTCCAGAGGCCTTCCGCCGCCGCTTTTATTCCATCCTGGCCACGTATCAGGGCTCTGGCATTGTTTACACCAACCGTTCGATGGTTGCTGGTCGTGTCGGGTATGCGCTAACTCTAGGGGACCATTCCGAACAACGTTCCTTGCCGGATGGCTGCAGCGTTTACACTGCTGAGCTAGTCGCCATCTTTCGTGCCCTAGAGTATATCCGCTCCTGCTCAGGTGAGTCCTTCGTTATCTGTAGCGATTCCCTGAGCGGTTTACGAGCTCTCGACCAGTGTTTTCCTCGTTCTCGTCTGGTGATGGCTATCCATGAGTCCCTGCATACTCTTGCGCGTTGCGGCCGCTCTGTGGTCTTCGTGTGGACCCCCGGTCACGTCGGTATCCCGGGCAATGAGAATGTTGACCGCCTGGCCAAACAGGCCACCACTGAACCCACCCTGGACATTGGCCTCCCGGAGACTGATTTGCGGGCAGTCTTCCGCCGCGAAGTTCTCTCGCTTTGGGACACTGAATGGCGCAATCTGCCCACGCCAACCAAACTCCGTTCTCTCAAGGCGACGACGCATGTGTGGCAGTCATCCATGCGAGCCACTCGCAGAGATTCAGTTGTTCTTTGTCGGCTCCGCATTGGCCACACCCGACTGTCTCACAGTTATTTATTGCGTCGTGAGGACCCGCCTCTCTGTCGCTGTGGGGCGGTTTTGACGGTGGTGCACATTTTATTAACTTGTCCGCTTTTAACTGTGCTCAGGCAGACATTTGCGCTGCCTGATACGCTCCCTGCCCTTTTACTATATGACTCCGCCATGGTGGACTTAGTTTTGCGTTTTATTCGGGCAGGGGGTTTTTACAGTTTAATCTGAGTGTTTGTTTTTTGGTGTTGATTCTGGCTTTTAGCCTCTGATTTCAAACTGAGTTTTTTAATGTGTTCTTGGTGGTTGGCTTTTCCTCTTTTTTTCTCTATGGTCGGCCAACCACCGTCACACTTTGTGTGTTTTACTTTGTTTTGTCTGCTCTCTGTCGGAGTCTTTCTCGTCCTGTGTCGTCTGACGTCTTTCCTGCTGTTTGTTTTTTATTCCCTTTGGGCGGTTTTAATTTTTTTTGGAAAAAGGGACCGATGACCATCGCAGTCTGGTCCCTTTAATCTCGCAAACCAACCAACCAACCAATCTCTAAATCAGTACCAAGAAAACAGCCACCGCATGTAAGACCTTTGTGTCGTTTTTTGTTTACACACAGCCAATCTCGCGTTCTTGACAAATTTAAAACATTCTTAATTATTCTTTCGAAACTGACCATGAGTGGGAAATGTGGGAGCTGTTATAGGGTAGTGAGTAGAGGGATTTGTTGCCAATCTTGTAGGAAATATTTTCACTGGGGGGGGGGGATGCAGTGGGGAGAATGTTGGGAGAACAGAAGAGGCTCTCTCCTCGAACTGCACAGTATGTAGTAGGAACATCTTGATTGGGGAACAGGAAAGGAAAATGTGTGCCCTTCAGGCACAGTTGGAGGAAGAAAGGAAGAAACTCATAAGGATCAAGGGAGATAGGGGGGAGGAGGGTGGTTGGGAACTGCCAGCTGGTAGGAGGATAGGAAGAAAGTTTTATCATCAACACCAAAAACAGGTATCTACCACTGCCAGAGTTAAGTGGAGAAGAGCCTCAGATAGAACGAGGAGCAGGAAATGTGTAGCACACTTCAACTGAGGCCAAGAACCCTAGGAATGTACAAAGTGTTAGGAAGAAGAATGTGCTGCTGCTAGGTAGCTTCAAGCCAAATGCAGGGCTAAGTCGTGTGATAGAGGACCTAGGATCTTTATGTAAGGACTTAATGAGGACCATGTAGTGATGGTGGGTGGGGTGGGAAACAGTTTGGACAGGGACGGTGCATATGACATAAGTGGTGACCTGGACAAGATAGCTCCCTGACTCATGGCACCTATGTACACTTTGTTGAGATGTTCCAGAATCATGATGGACTACATCTTGATGGAGCTGTGATGCGAATCATTGTGGGGTTAGGGATGGCTCTGAGGACAGCCAACTTTGCTCATGTTTCTCTGGTGCCTGTTGGGACTATCAACAGATGGGGTTTTACTAGGCATAGCCTACACCTGAACAGGACGGGGTAGGGAAGATTGGTACAGGTTATTCATGAAAGTGTAGGGGGTGAATCTTGGGTCACACATGGTCAAATACCTGTTGTCATAGGTAGGAAAAGTAAGTGTTTTTTTTAGGATAAATCCACACAACTGGTTTCCCTGCATAAAGAGTATCTCTAGCACTTTAAAAAATACTGAAACAATCACTCACAGGACAGATTTTAACACCTCAAATATCACATATACCAGATGTCACAAAGACAAACAAACCATTTGAAAGAGTAACATGGGGCATTTCACAGACTTAACAATCCTCCATCAAAACATGCAATCAAAAAAAAATAAAATACAACTATTAGAAGTTGAGCTCCAATCTTTGAACTGCATACATGCAGTAGTATTATCATTATATGAAAAGGCAAACTCTTACTGTAGAACTACTTCAAGAGGTGGAGGATCATGCATTTATATCAGAAAAGGAACACAGTTCAAATCCAGACATGACCTCAGTACTGTAAGTGAAGACAAACACTTTGGATTATCAGCTGTTGAATTAACAGCTGGATTATCAGCTGTTGAATCAACAGGGCTTGACATCACCAAGAAATTAATCATTTGGTATGTGTATAGATCTCCCAATGGTACTGTGGACACTTTTTTAATAAGTTAACAGAAGTTCTAGATGAAGTCTCTAAGTACAAAGGTCAATATGATTCTGTGTGGTGACATTAACATCAACACTAACATCATAAATGAATCCAGCAGCACCTTCATAAACATCCTTCCAAGTTTTGGCATGTCCCTATTGGTCAATAGTGTTACAAAGGTTACCACAACGACTTCACCAGTAATTGACGATGTGACCACAAATATGGACAGGGAAAAATACGATGTAGCTGTAAAAAAATCTCAGACTATCAAACCATCTCTGTCAAAAGCAACAATCAAGTCAGGCATCGAATCATTCCCTAAACTACAAGCCTACAAACGACATGTATGAGAAATCAAAATAAAAGATTTTTGAAAAGAACTGGAAAAATAAAGGTGGGATAAAGTGTATAAGGAAACCAATGTGCATATGAAATTCTCTAAATTCTCCACATTGTTTAAATTGAACTTTGAAAAGGCATTTCCAAAAGTATGCATGTCTGTATCAACATCTCACAAAAACATATGGAATACAGCAGGTATTAAGAAGTCCTCTCAAACACTTAAACACCTCAGTTCCATGTAAAAGATTCACAATGATCCAGAATTCTTAAATTTCTATCGTAGATACAAAAAGATCTATAGGAAGTTGCTGACTGCTGCAACAAAAGTCATTTAATAACAAATTAGTATATAATACAGAGAATAAAAGCAAAGCAGTCTGGGATGTTATAGAAAATGAAATGGGGAGAGGCACACAAATACAGAATAAAATACTGCTAAGGGAGGGGGATAAAGTAATAAATGATCCATAGCACTTAGCAAACTATGTAAACGAGCACTTTTCAAGTACTGCAGAGAAGCTACAGCAAAAATTCCTCCAAAGAAATATAACACCTGTAAATAATGTTGCACTAAATACAATGATGTTACTTCTAACCACAGAGGATGAAGTCAGTAAAACAATTAAAAAATTAAAAAATAAAAAGTCAGTAGGCTTAGATGAAGTACCAATGTGTGAACCGAAACAATACATAGGGATTATAGAAGGACCCTTAACAAATATAATAAATGAATCCTTCACACCAGGGACATTTCCTTAGCAGTTAAAACAGGCAAGAGTTGTACCTTTGCTTAAGAAAGGTAATGCAGAGGACATAGAAAATTACTGGCTCATTTCCATGCTGTCAGCATTCTCAAAAATAATAGAAGCAATTATGAAAGACAGATTAATGAATTGATTGAATATATACAATCTGTTAAGCAAATCACAATTTGGTTTCCGAAGTGGCAAAAATACGGAGTCAGCCATAGTAGAATTCACAAAAGTTGTACTTAATGCTCTTGATAAAGATGAGTGTGTCACAGTCATATTTGTGGATCTTTCTAAGGCATTTGATACAGTCGGCTACAAGATTCTATTAAATAAATTAGAAGCATTAGGAATAAGAGGGGTGGCTAATGACTGTTTCACTTCGATTTCTGTTCTCTTTTCCTTGTGTTTCCTTTCCTTTTTTTAGTGCGTTTCTTCTCCTCTTGTTTTGCCTCTGTATGCGAGGATTTGTAACTGCGTCAGGTCTGTGTCTTTTAGCCGTTCTCCTTGTTCGCTGTCCGTCTTCGTCCCTTCACTGCATGTGTTCCTGTTTCTATGCGTTTGGGCGCTGATGACCACGCTGTTTAGCGCCCGAAAACCTCAAACACACACAAACACACACACGATCATACCTAACAGATAGGGTACAAAGAGTAGAGATAACACATACTTCAAATAGGTCTAAACATTTATCAGAACCAAAATACATTAATATAGGGGTTCCGCAAGGTAGCATATTAGGACCAATACTGTTCCTGATACACGCCTTGCATGGATCTTCACGGAGATAACTTGTCCTCCAATGTGTGATGGAGTTCGCAGCAGTTATTGCTTTGCCTCCCATGCATGCTGATGTAATGCATCCTCACGTTTTGATTGTCTTCAGAGGTGTTTCCTCAGCACAGTTCTGCAGGCTAGGCAGCTAGCAGATGATATACGCCAATGACTTTCCCAGTAGTGTTACTCATGATGAAAAAAATCCTCTTCGCTGATGACAGCAATATCATAGTCACTGAGAAAACAAGACAACTCCTTTCTGAGATAGCAAATGAAACTCTCAAGGAAGTTTATGATTGGTCAATCAGTAATTAAGTTACACTGAACATAAAGAAAACTAATTCTGTGAATTTCAGTTTGAAGAGGAAAATTGACAATGTTAAATTAAATGTAGATGGCACCTCAATAGACTGTGTAACAAATGCAAAATTTCTAGGAATGAATGAATATTGATTCTCAGTTGAAGTGGTGTGAACACACAAAGGTACTTCCAAACAGAATGTCATCAGCATGTTATGCCCTTAGAATCCTATCATCAGTGTGTAACAGGCAGTGTCTTTTAGTTACATATTATTCATATGTACACTCAGTTCTTAGCTGTGGCATTCTTTTTTGGGGAACAAATGCACAAAATATGAACACAATTTTCAAACTCCAGAACAGAGCCATAATAATAATAGCCAAAAATACTAGCTGAGCTCATTGTAAAGATCTGTTCAGAACCCTGGGGAGTTTAGCTGCTCCCTGCGAATACATTTACCATTCAGTTGTTCACATCTAAAATAACATTGGTAATTACTCCACAAACAGCTCTGCCCATGACCATGCAACGAGAGATAGACTCAACTTTCATTTACCCAAAAAAAAACAAAAAAAAAAAAACGTAAAACTCAAAACACGTTGAAGAATTACTTAGCTAAAACAGAGTAGAGGTTTGGTAAAAAATGTTATACAAATAAATAATAATGATAATGACTATAAAATATCCAACATTCCACGTAACACCTTCACTTTGTTTTTTTCCTTCTTTTTTATTCTTTCTAGAAATACTTACCCCCAAGCTATGCTTTACCCATTTCTACGTTACCTTCATGCATCAATAATATTCTATCTAGGGGCTAGTCAATTTAATAATCTCAACATCTCACTCATTATGGAGGGATGCTGATTCAGTTTTTCAGGATAGCAAATGGGAGGTTGCGGTACACAAAATGGCCCAGAGATCACCAGTGTGTGTGTATGTGTGTAGTGAGTGAAGTGTTATGAAACAATGTGTGTATAGTGTGTGCAGTGACTGATAGTGCGATATGAGTAAACAATGGCATTACATTATTTAATAAGTTATTTGTAAAAAAAGTATTATATACCAGGAGTAAATCTAATGATTGTCTCTAGCTAGACGTCTCTAACTATATGTGTATACGAATTAGCTTATTTTAAATTGATCTAAATTTGTAAATACTTTGACATGTCCTATATCCTTGCAAAAAGAGACCTGTGGATGAATAAAGCTACTACTACTACTACTACTACTACTACTACTACTACAACAACAAAATATACAGGGTGATAGTGACCAGGCCAAATATCTCACGAAATAAGAATCAGACGAAAAAACTACAAAGAACGAAACTCGTCTAGCTTGAAGGGGGAAACCAGATGGCGCTATGGTTGGCCCGCCAGATGGCGCTGCCATAGGTCAAACGGATATCAACTGCGTTTTTTTAAATAGGAACCCGCATTTTAATTACATATTCGTATAGTACGTAAAGAAATATGAATGTTTTAGTTGGAACACTTTTTTCCCTTTGTGATAGATGGTAGCTGTAATAGTCACAGACGTATAAGTACGTGGTATCACGTAACATTCCGCCAGTGCGGACGGTATTTGCTTCGTGATACATTACCCGTGTTAAAATGGACCATTTACCAATTGCGGAAAAGGTCGATATCGTGTTGATGTATGGCTATTGTGATCGAAATGGCCAACGGGCGTGTGCTATGTATGCTGCTCGGTATCCTGGCCGACATCATCCAAGTGTCCGGACCGTTCGCCGGATAGTTACGTTATTTAAGGAAACAGGAAGTGTTCAGCCACATGTGAAACGTCAAACACGACCAGCAACAAATGATGATGCCCAAGTAGGTGTTTTAGCTGCTGTCGCGGCTAATCCGCACATCAGTAGCAGACACATTGCTCGAGAATCGGTAATCTCAAAAACGTCGGTGTTGAGAATGCTACATCAACATCGATTGCACCCGTACCATATTTCTATGCACCAGGAATTGCATGGCGACGCCACTGAACGTCGTGTACAGTTCTGCCACTGGGCATAAGAGAAATTACGGGACGATGACAGATTTTTTGCACGCGTTCTATTAATCGACGAAGCGTCATTCACCAACAGCGGTAACGTAAAACAGCATAATATGCACTATATCCACGATGGCTGCGACAAGAGGAACATCAGCGACCTAGGCGTGTTAATGTATGGTGCCCCCCCTGCGGGTTCGGGGGTTAGAATAGGCCCGCGGTATTCCTGCCTGTCGTAAGAGGCGACTAAAAGGAGTCTCATTTGTTTCGGCATTATGTGATGGTCCCCTCTCGGATTTGACCTCCATCTTTCTAAATTATTCCGAAGAGCGAGCCAATTGGGGAAGGGCGCCTTACATGGTGCACTGTATCCGTCGTGCAATTAGACCTTTAGCCGGCTTTCTTGTCGTTGCAATGGTGTCCCGCTCGTTTTCCATCTCTTGGGCGATTACCACGCTGCACTCTGCAGTGTTTCTTTTATCTGCGACGACGACCTTGGACAGTTTTGCACCTAAGATCCAGCACGGTAGCCAGTCCGTTGTGGTGGGGCCGCCATGTACCCTCTTGGTTGTAGCCCCCTGACAACACAGGGATCGCTCTACTGATGCCTGCGCCGTTACCTCCCCACGTATGCCAAGGAGTAGATGCCCATCTCCCTGGGCCATCGGGACTCCCGGCAATGGCCATCGTGCCAGGTGGCCTTTGCTGTGGCTGTGTGGCGCCCGTGGGGAGGGCCCTTGGTCGGAGTAGGTGGCATCAGGGCGGATGACCCGCAATGAAGCGTGGTACATCATCACTCGCTGGCGGCCAGCCGTCAGCAGTCTCTAAGCGTTCCAAAGCTCACTTTAAGGCTAATGTGTATGACCCCAAATCGTTCCCCTCCCTGGCCACCCCATGGGAGGAACGAAAGGCTATGAATGAGAGCGACAGGTATTCGCCCCGGTACCGAAGACCCAAACTTATTTTAGATTTGACTCGCTTTAAGAAGGATGGCACGCCAGATTTTACATTCCAGTCACTGTTTTTTAACATTTTAGATGTGCATCACGGTTTCACTGTCGTTTACACTGATGGCTCCAAACAGGAGAATTTCCTTGGCTGTTCTGTGGTGTTCCCTGATAATGTTACCCGGATTCGCCTCCCTGCTGAATATACCGTTTTCGCAGCGGAGCTCCACGCGATCCTGAAGGCACTGGAGCAGATGAATCGTGTTCGGGGCGATCGATTTTTTCTCTGCTCCGATTCTCTTAGTGCCTTACAATCACTGCAGAACCTATACCCGACTGAGGAGATGGTCCAGCTGATACATGGCCAACTGTACTTGCTCCAACAGCGGTCGGTAAAGTCAACCACTCGGCCGTGGCGTTCCTCCTGCCGGTTGCTCAGGCGGGAAGAGGTGGCCCTCACACGTCTTCGGGTCGGGCACTGTCCTCTGACGCATAGCTATTTATTACGGCGGGAGGATCCTCCGTTTTGTGATGCCTGTGGTGTGCACATCTCTGTCCGGCACATTTTAACGGACTGCATTTTATATCGTGATGCAAGGGCAGAAGCACAAGTTGATGGGGATCTGCCTTGTGTTTTAGCTAACGATGAGACGTGTGTGTCTAGGGTTTTTCCGTTTTGTGATGTGTCTGGACTCTGGCCTAAACTTTTAGGCTGGAGGTTTTAGTGTATTGCAGAGTGGCTGACTCCTCCCTTTTTTTCTTTGCGGTCAGCCAGCCACTTCCATCTGCTACATTGTTTTAGCTCCCTCTCTCATTTTCTTCCTGTGTTGTCCATGTATTACTGCTGACGCCCTGCTTCATCCCACGCTTCGGTGTGGGTGAGCACATATTTTCCAATGATTGTGCCCCGTGTTTTATGTTCCGTTTTATGTAAATATTCTGAGCCTTTTTTTTTTCTTGACACGCGTCTCACTAGGATACTGAACGGGCGCTGAAGACCTTGCTGTCGTGCGCCCACAAAACCCCTCTACTACTACTACTGTTCCACCTCCTTTCCGGGCACCTCTGCGTACACTCCCGTGGTGCGTTCCTCGCCCTTGCCTTTGGCTAGACTTGGCACAGGGCTCGAAGGACTCAGTCCCTCCAGAGGCCTTCCGCCGCCGCTTTTATTCCATCCTGGCCACGTATCAGGGCTCTGGCATTGTTTACACCGACGGCTCGATGGTTGCTGGTCGAGTCGGTTATGCGCTAACTCTAGGGGACCATTCCGAACAACGTTCCTTGCCGGATGGCTGCAGCGTTTACACTGCTGAGCTAGTCGCCATCTTTCGTGCCCTAGAGTATATCCGCTCCTGCTCAGGTGAGTCCTTCGTTATCTGTAGCGATTCCCTGAGCGGTTTACGAGCTCTCGACCAGTGTTTTCCTCGTTCTCGTCTGGTGATGGCTATCCATGAGTCCCTGCATACTCTTGCGCGTTGCGGCCGCTCTGTGGTCTTCGTGTGGACCCCAGGCCATGTTGGGATACCTGGCAATGAGAATGTTGACTGCCTGGTGAAAGAGGCCACTAGTAAATTGTCTCTGGGGATTGGCCTCCCAGAGACTGATTTGCGGGCAGTCTTACGCAGTGAAGTTCTTTCGGTTTGGGACGCTGAATGGCGCAATCTGCCCACGCCCAACAAACTCCGTCCAATCAAGGTGACGCCGACTGTGTGGCGGTCGTGCTTGCTGGTCTCCCGCAAGGAGTCTGTTGTCCTCTGCCGGCTGCGCATTGGGCACACTCGGCTTACGCACGGCCACTTATTGCGCTGTGAGGACGAGCCTCTCTGTCGCTGCGGCTCCGTTTTATCAGTGGTTCATATTTTATTGGAGTGTCCGCTTTTAGCTGCGCTCAGGCAATCGTTCGCACTGCCTGACTCGCTCTCTGCCCTTTTAACAGATGACTCGGCTATGGCTGACTTAGTTTTACGTTTTATTCGGGCAGGGGGTTTTTATTCTTTAATCTGAGTGTTTCTATTTTATCTTATTGTTTTGTGTTGATTCTGGCCTTTGGCCTCCGATTTTAAACTGATTTTTTAATGTGTTTCAAGTGGTTGGCTTTTCCTTTTTTATTTCTCTGGTCGGCCAACCACCGTCACACTGTGTGTGCTTTTAGTTCGTTTTGTCTGGTCTTTGTCTCAGTTTCTCTTGTTCTGTGTCGTCTGTGCTCTATTCTGTTACACGTTTTTTATTCTCTGTGGGTGTTTTTTAGTACTTGGACTAAGGGACCGATGACCGTAGCAGTCTGGTCCCTTTAATCCCCCAAACCAACCAAGCAATCAGGTGAGTCCTTTGTTATCTGTAGCGACTCCCTGAGCAGTTTACGAGCTCTCGACCAGTGTTTCCCTCGTTCCCGTCTAGTGATGACTAACCAGGAGTCCCTGTCTACTCTTGACCGTTGCGGCCGCTCTGTGGTCTTTGTTTGGACCCCAGGCCATGTTGGGAGCCCCGGGAATGAGAATGTTGACCGTCTGGCGAAAGAGGCCACCAGTCAACCACCTCTGGAGATTGGCCTCCCGGCGACTGATTTGCGGGCACTATTACGCCGCAAAATTTTCGCTTTATGGGACGCTGAATGGCGCAACCTGCCCGTACCGAACAAACACCGTTTTATCAAGGTGTCGACGACTGTGTGGCGGTCGTCCATTCGGGTCTCCCGCCAGGAGTCTGTTGCCCTCTGCCGGCTGCGCATTGGGCACACTCGGCTGACACACGGCCACTTAAGGCGCCGTGAGGACCCACCTCTGTGTCGCTGCGGCTCCGTTTTATCTGTGGTGCACATTTTATTGGAGTGTCCGCTTTTAGCTGTGCTCAGGCAGACGTTCGCACTGCCTGACACGCTCCCTGCCCTTTTACCAGATGACTCTGCCATGGTGGACTTAGTTTTGCGTTTTATTCGGGCAGGGGGTTTTTATAGTTTAATCTGAGTGTTTGTTTTTTAACGTTGATTCTGGCTTTTAGCCTCTGATTTTAAACTGAGTTTTTAATGTGTTCTTGGTGGTTGGCTTTTCCTCTTTCTTTCTCTATGGTCGGCCAACCACTGTCACACTCTGTGTGTTTTCCTTTGTTTTGTCTGATCTCTGTCGGAGTCTTTTTCGTCCTGTGTCGTCTGACGTCTTTCCTGCTGTTTGTTTTTTCTTCTCTTTGGGCGGTTTTAATTTTTTTTGGAAAAAGGGACCGATGACCATCGCAGTCTGGTCCCTTTAATCCCACAAACCAACCAACCAACCATACATACCAACCATCTGTTGCGTCAGGAGGATCCCCCCCTGTGTCGGTGTGGGTCCCGGCTGACGGTCGGCCACATTTTGCTGGAGTGTCCTCGACTGCACACACTCCGGCAATCTTTTAATCTCCCGGGCACTTTGGCTTTGGTTTTATCCGATGATGCCTCCATGGCTGACAATGTTTTACATTTTATCCGTGGTAGTCCTTTTTATGGTTCGATTTAGGGAGGTCCTGCACCTTTCCCTTTCTGTGTCTTTTGTCCTCGTGTCTCTCAATATTTGTTGCTGTTTTGTTGTGTCGTCGGATGGTTGACTCTTTCCCTTTTTTTTGTTCTTGTGGTCAGTCAACCAGTCTCCGGCCATTTTCTTTTCTTCTGTTTCTTTCTGTTTGGTGTTCGTCTGTACTCTTCTTTTCTGTAGTGTTCATTGGCTAATTTGTGTTCTTTAGTGCCTGGCGGGGGGAGTCTCCTTCCCCTTGGGGTTTTATCTGCTCCGCGCCTTTGTCTCGCCTGTTTTTGGAATGGGGGACTGATGACCTTAGCTGTTTAGTCCCCCTTAAACATCCCAACAACCACCACCACCATCCTGTGTTGGCTCCGCATAGGCCATACCTACCTGACGCACGGCCATCTTTTGCGTCAGGAGGTCCCCCCCCCCCCCCCCTGTGTTGGTGTGTGTCCCGGCTGACAGTCGCCCACATTTTGTTGGAGTGTCCCCGACTGCACACCCTCCGGCAGTCTTTTAATCTCCCGGGCACTTTGCCTTTGGTTTTATGCGGCGATGCCTCCATGGCTGATGACGTTTTAAATTTTATCCGTGGTAGTCCTTTTTATCGTTCCATTTAGTGAGGTCCTGCACCTTTCCCTTTCTGTGTCTCTTGTCCTCGGTTCTCTCATATTTGGTTGCAGATTTTAGTGTGTAGTCGAATGGTTGACTCTTTCCCTTTTTTTTGTTCTCGTGGTCAGTCAACCAGTCTCCGGCCGTCTTCTTTTCTTCTGTTTCTTTCTGTCTGGTGTCCGTCTGTACTCTTTTTGTCTGTAGTGTTCGTTGCTGCTTTTGTGTTCTTTTAGTGTCTGGGGGGGAGTCTCCTCCCCCCTTTGGCTTTTACCTGCTCCGCAACCTTTTCGGCTCGCCTGTTTTTGGAATGGGGGACTGATGACCTTCGCTTTTTTGTCCCCCTTAAACATCCCATTAACCAACCAACCAACCACCATACCATGGCCCCCCCACGTTCACCGGATCTGACGTCTCCGGATTTCTTTCTGTGGGGAATGTTGAAGGGTATTTGCTATCGTGATCCACCGACAATGCCTGACAACATGCGTCAGCGCATTGTCAATGCATTTGCGAACATTATGGAAGACAAACTACTCGCTGTTGAGAGGAATGTCGTTACACGTATTGCCAAATGCATTGATGTTGACGGACATCACTTTGAGCATTTATTGCATTAATGTGGTATTTACAGATAATCACCCTGTAACAGCATGCGTTCTCAGAAATGATAAGTTCACAAAGGTACATGTATCACATTAGAACTGTAGTGGACTGTTAAGGCAGCCAGTCCACAGTGAAGTAGCCGAAAGGGCACGTGTCAACTCACGCCGTCTGGCGTTAAGTCTGGAACAGGAGTCGTAATGAATGTGATAAAGAAAAGAACGTAGCTACTAGAACACTTAACTTTTATATTGTCCTTTGGTATATAGCATTCTGGATGATACAAGTGAGACTCTATCTGGAGGTACATGCAACGTTACAAATGGTTAATGGCGCCTTGCTAGGTCGTAGCCATTAACTTAGCTGAAGGCTATTCTAACTGTCTCTCGGCAAATGAGAGAAAGCCTTCGTCAGTGTAGTCGCTAGCAAAGTCGTCGTACAACTGGGGCGAGTGCTAGTACGTCTCTCGAGACCTGCCTTGTGGTGGCGCTCGGTCTGCGATCCTGACAGTGGCGACACGCGGGTCCGACATGTACTAATGGACCGCGGCCGATTTAAGCTACCACCTAGCAAGTGTGGTGTCTGGCGGTGACACCACATTTCTCCCCCGCAAATCGGCGAACGGTCGTGTGATAAGGCTTCCGCCCGCCGTGGGGAGGACCCCATGTTGACGTATGCGATGAGGTGGGGAGCCTAACAACAGGCGAGGCTGTGCCACCCACTTCCCGCCATTCGGTCCGTGGGGAGCTAGGAAACGCCTGAAAACCTAGTCCAGGGTGCACGTCAACATGCGGTGTATGCGCCCGTAATGAGACAGGAGGGGCCGAAGGGTCGACCTCCATTGCGTCGGGGGATCCGACGCGCGATGACGACATCTGGTCCGGAGCGGGCAAGAGTTCCATGGCGGAGGACAGCTGGTCACGGGAAGCGATCGGCGGCGCGTGACCCAGGGAGGCGCGTGGCGGTTGCAGCGAAGCGTCCACTGCGGGCGGCGCCGGCGGCGGCTGCGGCTGCGGCGCGACGCCATGGGGCAAAATGGAAGGCATCGTCGGTAACACCTGGGGATGAGGCGAGCCAGTAGATGGGTCCCCAGGGCGCTGACCGGACGGCACCGTCGCTGAAAGCAGACGGGGAGCGGCAGAACCCAGGCGACGACAGAGGCGCAGCTGATTGAGATGCCGACGCACCTCACCAGAGGCCCTCAAAACCAAATACATCGCGCGGCCGAGGCAGCCAAGAATGCGCCCTGCGAGCCAACGCCGTGAACCGCGATAGTTGCGATAGAAGACAATGTCGCCAGGAGCAAAAGCAGGAGTCTGCCGCTGCACAGGAATCTGATGCGGCGGATGCAGCGAAGACATCAAGGTTCGATGAGGACGACCATGGAGCAACTCAGCCGGCGAGCGACCATCGCGGGGCTGAGAGCGAGACGAGGACAAAAAGAGCAACAAAGCGTCCTCCCGAGAATGCGACTCTTTCAACTTCAACATCTGTGACTTGAAAGTCCGGACCAATCGTTCAGCAGCACCGTTCGACTGAGGCTAAAACGGCGCGGATGTCAGATGTTGAATACCATTGGCCATGCAGAATGACTGAAATTCTGCGGACATGAATTGTGGGCCATTGTCGGAAACAATAGTCTGCGGAAGACCTTCAATGCAAAAAATAGCAGATAACGCTTGTATGGTGGCAGATGACGTCGTGGAAGACATCCGGACAACAAAAGGAAAATTACTGAAAGAATCGACCACAACCAACCATCGAGCATTCCAGAATGGACCGGCAAAATCTATGTGCAAGCGTTGCCAAGGGGAAGTGGCTTTCGGCCAGGCAAAGAATTTCCGCGGCGGTGCGGATTGTTGTTCGGCACACGCCATGCAAGAAGAGCACATATTCGTAATCGCAGCATCGATTCGGAACCAAGTACAGTGCTGACGAGCAAGTTGTTTCGTACGCACTATACCCCAATGTCCTTGGTGGAGAAACTTTAAGACAGAGGACTGTAACGAACGTGGGACCACGACCCTAGACTGATCATTATCAGAACGCAATAACAAAACACCACGTCGTACAAAAAGTCTCTCCTTGTGAGCAAAAAATCGGCGAACCAACGGATCCTCGATCCGTGACTTCGACAAGGGCCATTGCGTAGCAACAAAACGCAAAACAGTAGCAAGGACAGGGTCAGCAGCTGTGGCTGTAGCTACATGACGAAAATCAATCGGAAACGATTCGACCACGTCATCGGTTTCCGAATCAATGAACATGCAAGCAAGTTCGGAAGAATCGAATGCTTTATCCTCAGCAACAGGCAAACGGGACAACGCAGCAGCGTTTCCGCGCTTAGCAGTGGACCGATACAAGATATCGTAGCGGTTGGCGACCTCATAACGCAATGCGTGGGGAACATTGCGCGCTCGGAAAAAGTTCGGTTGCGCGTTTACCTTCAGTGCCAAAGGTGCTTCATAGTTCTTAGCGCAACCAAGGCCCGGTGCAAAAATGTCTGAACATTCCTCACATAGACGAGAAACACTGGCGGAAGGCACAGTCTGATTCACTGATAGGACCTGATTGACTATAGACAAGTTAAACAATTGAAATAAATCTAAACCAAACAAGTTCACTGCAGTAGAAGAATGAAGGACGTAAAACGACACAAGTTTTGTTTGTCCCTTGTATGTGGCAAGAAGAGTGCACTGTCCTAACACAGGGAGAGCTAGTCCCGAATAACTCGTGAGCTGAACATTTGCGGCACGCAACGGAGGTGCGCCCAGTTGTTTGTACGTGGCGAGATTGAGCAATGAAACTGCAGCTCCAGCATCGAGCTGGAACGGTATCACTTGTCCGGCAAAGTCCAAATCTACAAAAAGTTTATTGTCCTGCTGACGACAAGAGCGACTGTTTTGTGCAACTTGAACAGACACTGGAACAGAATCACGCGCGACGTGACGGGACTTCCGTCGACGTCGACGCACACTTTTTGTGGGACGAACACAGTCACTGTTAGCGAGAGGAACACTGGGCGGAGTGGCAGTAACTACATGAATGTCCATGGGCAAAGGTTCACGAGCCCGATTGTCCTTGGTTCGATTCCGGCGCGAAGCAAAGGGCCTGGAATGGTTGTGAGTGTCTGATCTGAGCTTGTTCTGGCAAACACTTTGAACATGTCCTTTCTTATGACAGTAAAAGCAAATAGCTTGGCGTGATGGGCAATTGTCACGCGAATGTCTAGTTGCACATCGCGGGCATGATTTCACTGCATTTGCTTGCCTGCGCGGGACACGTGGCTGCGTGGACGTGCGCGAGGGCAGGTTAGCGTTCCGTGCAGCGGGCCCGGCGGGCCGGTGAATGTGACACACGGCTGGCGAAATTGCAAATGATTCCTGAGCAAAGTCAAGTGTGTCTTGCCTATCTAATATGTCTATCACTTGCTGAAGGGAGTGATTAACTAGTTTCAAAATCTGTTCCCGTATGCGAACATCAGAAACGTTCTGTGCTATTGCATCACGCACCATAGTATCTGAATAAGGGAGTCCACAGTCACATTCAAATGCACACTCCCTAGTAAGTCCTTGCAATGTTGCAACCCACTCCCTATTAGTCTGACCGGCCATACGTTTTGTACGAAAGAACGTATACCTTTTTGCAACAACATTGACTGTTTCCTTTAAATAGGCATCTAAAGCAGACAAAATTTCTTCGTATGACAGAGTTGCTACGTCGCGTCGGGGAAACAATTTCACTATCACACAGTAGGTGGACACACCTACACACGAAAGCAAAAATGGCTGCCGCTCATTACCTTGAATTCTGTAGGCGGCGAGATGAAATCCAAATTGTCGGGATCATTCTGTCCAAGATTCGTTGGCTGCATCAAAACTACGGAAGGACGGTGCAACGGCGTGTTGTGGCTGCGGTAGCGATGAAGCGGCGGCGGCTGCATCGTTTTGCAGCGCACGTTGACCCTGGACGAGCTGTCCCAGGGCATCCAATAACGCCTGCGTCTGCTGATTCTGCAAGCGATAAAATTCGGACAGTACATCTGGAGAATGTGGCGAAGCCATGACACAAGCAAATTAGTGCAATACGAACGCTAAAGTCCCTTTTTAGACTCGTCGCCAATGTAGTGGACTGTTAAGGCAGCCAGTCCACAGTGAAGTAGCCGAAAGGGCACGCGTCAACTCACGCCGTCTGGCGTTAAGTCTGGAACAGGAGTCGTAATGAATGTGATAAAGAAAAGAACGTAGCTACTAGAACACTTAACTTTTATATTGTCCTTTGGTATACAGCATTCTGGATGATACAAGTGAGACTCTATCTGGAGGTACATGCAACGTTACAAATGGTTAATGGCACCTTGCTAGCTCGTAGCCATTAACTTAGCTGAAGGCTATTCTAACTGTCTCTCGGCAAATGAGAGAAAGCCTTCGTCAGTGTAGTCGCTAGCAAAGTCGTCGTACAACTGGGGCGAGTGCTAGTACGTCTCTCGAGACCTGCCTTGTGGTGGCGCTCGGTCTGCGATCCTGACAGTGGCGACACGCGGGTCCGACATGTACTAATGGACCGCGGCCGATTTAAGCTACCACCTAGCAAGTGTGGTGTCTGGCGGTGACACCACAAGAACAACCGAAATAAAATGTTCAAACATACCTACATTCTGTATTTTAATTTAAAAAACATACCTGCTACCAACTGTTCGTCTAAAATTTGAGCCATATGTTTGTGACTATTACAGCGCCATCTATCACTAAGCGAAAAAAGTGGTCCAACTAAAACATTGCTATTTCTTTGCGTACTACACGAATACGTAATAAAAATGGGGGTTCCTATTTAGAAAAACGCAGTTGATATCCGTTTGACCTACGGCAGCCCTATCTAGCAGGCCAACCATAGCGCCATCTGGTCTCCCCTTCAAGCTAGACAAATGGTCGTGGATTTAAATCCAATTCCATACACCTATGTAAGTCACAGCTACACCTTTACCCATTTCTACGTTACCTTCATGCATCAATAATATTCTATCTAGGGGCTAGTCAACTTAATAATCTCTCCAGTAATTACTGTTCCTTTACCGCTTAAAATATGGCCTTATGTCCCCATACATATCTCTATATTCGTCAGAACAAAGTATCTATAAACTTAAACGATTAATCTCATCTTCGTCATAGAACCAATTCTTGAAGACTGCTAGGAACTCATCAGTCTTCTGGAAAATATCTTGATACATTAAATCCCGTGGGCAGGGTGCCTTCTCAGATATCCTTCCCACGAAACTGTTCGTATGCCCTCTGTTTGGTAACCTTATCTAAAGAAGTTAAATCAGACCCAACTACCTTTACTCTCTCCTTAACGCCGAACTGAGACTCGACAACCTTATCAGAATAATTAATGAACATAGACTTCAAATTGTTGATCATTGCGACACAAGAGATGTCTACTTCCTCAATTGTTTTGTCCGCTTTCGTAGACAGCTTTTGTGGCATATCAGATTTGGACTTAACATAGGTTCTTTAAATCAACAAATTAATCCTTAACGGTAGTAATAATCTAATTTAATTACTTCTGTAAATGACTAAAACGGCGCAATTCTTTTTGGATTCGTCTAGTATTCTGAGGGCACTGAATTAGAAACCTCCTGTCACCCAGTCGACAACCCCTTTATAATCCTTACTTATCGAGTCTCCTTACTTTTTTAATTTCGCCCTTAGCTCCTTGTAATTAGCATTTGACATATTCTATAACTTGCCAAAATCAATAGTCTTCACTTCTTCATACTCAGCGTTTAACTGATTCTCTAACTTAACAAATTCAATTCTTACTTAATTAAGATTGCCACACATTTCAAATCTGATCTCTCCGTTTCCTCAAGCATGATGGAGGGAGCTACTGGGTATAGCAGCTGGACTGATTGGTAATTGCTGGAGGAAGGCTGACTACTTCCCATTATAAGATGAGAATGGTAAACCTGTCGTCATACCCTTCATAAACAAGGTACCAAATACCATATTTAAGGAGGGTAATGCAACCCCCACACTGTAGGTCACACCACAAGCGCCTCGAGGAATGTACAGGTTTCTGATTGGCTTATTCTGTCCCATAATTTATTATACATAGAGATGAAAAGACATCGACTTCCATTACAGCCTTTTGCTAGAAATCGTAATGAACTGATACATAGTGTGTTTCACGCAGAGATTCCTCAAGATGACATGCGTAGACTGTTTTCTTCCATGCCACAACTAATACAAGAGTGCCAATGGAGGTCACACTTCATGCTGATGTTGATAATGGACATCTGTTTCCAACGGAATGAAAAATGGTTCAAATGGCTCTGAGCACTATGGGACTCGACTGCTGCGGTCATTAGTCCCCTAGAACTTAGAACTAGTTAAACCTAACTAACCTAAGGACATCACAAACATCCATGCCCGAGGCAGGATTCGAACCTGCGACCGTAGCGGTCTTGCGGTTCCAGACTGCAGCGCCTTTAACCGCACGGCCACTTCGGCCGGCCAACGGAATGAAAGCTTAATTGTTTAATATTCATTATGTGATAAACATCTGCACAGAGTTTGATAAATATCGCACTGGCGCGCCATAGTGGAATTGTTACACCACCGTTTTTTCCAAACAGTCCCATAACTTACGTAAATCTATACGAGAGAGTAAAATTAAAATCTAATAAATTAATGTCCACCAGATAACGAACTGTAGATTAGTATTAGTGATTGCAGCCGGCCGAAGTGGCCGTGCGGTTAAAGGCGCTACAGTCTGGAACCGCAAGACCGCTACGGTCGCAGGTTCGAATCCTGCCTCGGGCATGGATGTTTGTGATGTCCTTAGGTTAGTTAGGTTTAACTAGTTCTAAGTTCTAGGGGACTAATGACCTCAGCAGTTGAGTCCCATAGTGCTCAGAGCCATTTGAACCATTAGTGATTGCCAACACATAACTACTTTGACTTTGAGTTCCCATGTTAAACGGCATGCATAGCTAAATCCGACGCCGCTGTGAAACCAGGTTGGACTCCATTGAGGACGAGGGGCGCTCTGTAGGAGCATAAAACCGCAGAGAGGCAATCCCCAGCCCTATTCACAGAATCGCCACTCGTTCCGCGTGTGACGGGAAATGCAAGGCAGTGCCGTGCCGAGCTTTGTTTTGTGAAACAAGAGTAAGAAAGAAAGCCACCTTGTCGGCGAGCGTCCGAAATCAGACAGTGCAGATTACATTCTGAAAATGTATTGAACATCAGAGTCTGTTTTTCTCGATATGTGTGCCCATGGAATGCGTGCCACTTAGTGATGAGAGGTCTAGAAGAACTGCTATTGTAGCGGGAAACAGCGGACAGTCAGATTTTGCCGAAAAGCACAGACTGTTAAAAAAAACACCTTCGAAATAAAATGATCGTATGGCATTATTGGCCGGGACCCCCCATCCGGGGAAATTCGGCCGCTGGGTTGCAAGTCTTATTTCAGCTGACGCCACATTGGGCGGCATGCTTATCGGTGATGATGAGGACAACACAACATCCAGTCCACGAGCGGAGAAAGTCTCCAACCCGGCCGGGATTCGAACCCGGGACCGTGTAGTAGGCAAACGCGTTATCACTCAGCTAAGCAGGCGGAGACGTCTTCGAAAGTGGAACGTGAAAAGGACGTTTAGCACTTATTGGAAGAGCATGAGATGCCGAAATCCGTCCAGGTGCCACTAAACTAAGCGTTTAAAGAAACATATTGATTCATTTTAGTAATTGAGAAGGGGAAGTAGGGAGTGCCACTGTACTTCCAGAGGTCCAGGGAGGGGGGGCATAAGTTGGACACATTTTGGAGCGCCAACGCTAACAAGTTTTTAAGTCATTAACCTCCTGTCTTGTAAGACAAGATTTTACTGGACGGTACTTCTAAGAATTAGTATTCTACCAATTAAAATTAATTGACGCGAAAGAAACACAAAACTCAGTTTTTCCTTGACGGAAACGGTCAGCAGATAGTTGTTACTTGTGGGGCAGGCCTCTTCACTTCTAGGAATCACTCTTAGACGACTTCTCGAGCACATCTTCACCAAATCCAGCCGCCGTAGGACCGCGATGCTCTCACCCGGCTGAGCTGAACTAGGAGTTGTTGGTACAGAACCAATGACTGTTCTTGTAGCACTTCAGCCGCCTCTTGCTGCTCATGAGTATGGCGATATCCAGTCGCAACAGCAAAGCGAAATGTAGCAAAATAGTTTCGTACTGATGTTCAATAATTTCATTCTTCATTCGAAACATTTCTTTGCAGTTAGAAGTTCAACATTCTCTGAACTCCGACAGTAGATACACGTGCATATATCATCATGTAGTATTTTCTATCTCTCAATACTAATTTACGGCATCATAGTACGTCCTTCGCGAATGTACCCTTTATCAAAATACGCATTCAGTTGAATCACATTCCAGATCCCTTGTCCAAGTTTGCCAAGGCATTAGTTTATTGATCGCAGTCGTTGTTCGATATGTTGATATAAATTTGATTTCTTGCATGGAAAAATCTAAGTTTACTGAAGTCTTTGTTTAATTTCGTAATCAGATGAATTCCCTTATCATTGATTCAATAGGTAAAATTTACTTGTGTCAGACATTAAAGTGCCAAATTAATGCATTTAATTAAAGATTCAAATGAAATAATTCCACCCACACGATACGCAAGAGCTGCCAAAACGCGTAAACTTACATAAGACGTTTCATCAGTGTAGTTTTAGACCGGCAGATGCGGGGTACAAACTGGATGTATTTTCCAAGGCCACAAATGTCGCTCGCTGAATTGAGGACGTAGGCATTATTTCCTTGTAATTTCTATTCTTTGTTTTCTCGATCTCTCTTTCAGTTTAAGTATTTTTATTAAAACGAGAGACTTCATTAGTGTCTATAATAAAGAGAAACACGTAATGTTGAGATCACTGTCATTAATTGTATTGTACCAACGTAATTCATTTGCATCAATTCCTGCGAGAGAATTCCAAGCCCTTCTGGCCATGTGACCAACTGAGACAATTGTCCAGTCCGCCAAGGACAATGTCCTTCGCCTACCTCTAGCGAAGGAGTTGATATTCTGCTCCATAACAGCTTGTGTCGGAATTCTGGGCAATAAACTGGTAGACTCAACAGTCGAGCCGAAGACTGGCACTACGTCCACTGTAGTTATGTCGTCGCAGCAGCTTGTATGCACGTCAGTTGGCGCTGACACTACGTACCACACTAAATAGTGAGGGGGCTCATGTTTGCCGTGTCGCGCATACACATAGGGCACTTTTCACTTACCGTGTCCGTCGGTCCTCTTGCAGTGACTACGGTATAGGACACTCTCCCCTGATGCGTGGATAGCAGTCTGGTCCCTTTAATCCCACAAACCAACCAACCTGATGCGTGGACTGTCTCTACGGCGATAGCACACGCTCGTGGAAATTCCAAGAAGGCAGTAGTCATAGTATGGGATGTTTGAGAGCACACTTGTATTTTAAAGGAAGGCGCTGTGTGACATAAACATGTCCCCTATCCTTGTGCAAATGAGGTAGCTTTCTATACCTGGTAACCTATACGTATATAAGTCTTTAAATTGTGACGATTGTTTCTTTACATTTACAGGACTGCGTCATGAAGAATGCAGTAGCAGCAGCAGTGCGTCTCTGTTTGATGGTGACAGCGTTGGCGGCAGAGCCGGACAAGGAAGATGATGACGGAGGTCAGTAGGGTGTCGCTCTGAACCACACGTTAATATTTAATTATTTCACTGTAACCGTAATGTTTCATACACTATAACTGTGGCTGCCTACTTTTCCTGAGTCGTGTTACTAGTTTAGTCAGTTGCAATGTATGACAAAAATATTGCTTTCATACTGGTCTTTCACGTGTCTGGTTGTCAAAGGAAAACTGGGCCCCAAGTAGTCTTGCAAGCCCCTTTCACATATACTGCCTTTATTTCCACGCATGGACGTTAATCTTAATTTAAGACATTAATGTAAATGAAGGAAGTATGGGGTGCTGCGTAGTAATTTTTTGTCACTAGAAATCAAGCAAAGGAATAAACAGAGAAGTAAATAGCCCAGAATACTTTCGATAAACTGAGCGCAATCATCAAAACGAATATTCCAATATGCAGAGAGTTGATGCAGAGATTTTACAATCAATGTGTATTATTAGTTCTGACATATATTAGACAAATATACAATTTTAATGACAAAATTATTCAAAAATTGGAGACTAACTAGCGACCATTTTAACAAGAGGCATGTTAGGACTTTCTGGGGTGGCAAGAAAAGAAACAAGCGAATCAGGCGACAGACTGGAATGGAAGACGTAATTCTGATTTCAAAGAAAAGGAGTTGAAAATTGGAGGGAAATGCAACAAGGCTAATGGATGGTAAATACACCAAGGATGTTGTGTGCTGGATTTGAAGTCATAAGATCGAGACGACGGCGTATAGGATAGTGGGTAAATGACATTAGAACACATTTAGGAGCAGCATGTATGGGCATAGCCGAAACCCCTAATGTATGGGAAAGTCAAGAGGAGGTCCTTATCCTACAGTGGTTGTCAAAAGTGTAATGATAATAACGAAGATCCATAGTAAAAAGCTTTAAATTGTTTTGCAGGGAATTTCTGAATTTCGTTCTCAATTCTGACATCTTTTAAATTTTGAGAAATATTTTTCAATGTGATATTTTCCACATGTCCGTTCGAAGCGTTCTTTCTCGTGAAACGCTTTAATATTATAGCCTAGCTTTTTCATATCATTAAATAATTTCTTTTCAAGAACGTATAAATAAAATGGAATTGTGCATTGGGAATAAACCGACCGAGGTTGAACTGTTTTCAACAGCCTGGTCTTGTATTTGGGAGGATGGAAGCACGAATCTGCAACTAACCATCCATGGGCATCGGGATTGAAGTTGCACATAATGCAGCTTATTGCGCACAGTTTGAGTCATAGCACAACGCCCTGTGCCTGCATGAAAAAAGCATTATTCAACATGGTGGCGTTGCTGTCAGGGTTCCTCCGAGCCAAAATCGGTAGTCAGCGGTCATCCACTGCAGTAGTAGCCCTTGGGCGGTCTGAGCATGTCATCGACGGTTCCTATCTCTCTGTATCTCCTCCCTGTCCGAACAACATCGCTGTGTTTCACTCCGAGACGCCTGGATACTTCCCTTCTTCGGTGCCCTTCCTGGCACAAAGTATCAGTGCGGACCGCGGTATTGACCATCCAGGCATGATTGAACTACAGGCAACACGAACCGTTAACCTCCTTCCAAGTGGAATGACTGAAACTGATCGGCTGTCGGACACCCTCCGTCTAATAGGCGCTGCTCATGCATGGTTGCTTACATCTTTGGGCGGCATTAGTGACATCTCTGAACATTCTCGAAGACTGTGTCTGTAATGCAGTATCCACGTCTACCTTCAGGAGTTCTCGGAACCATTTTGATGCAAACATTTTGTTGTTGTGTGTATATGGAACTGTAACAAGCTATTCCATAGACAAGCTTCTGAAGGAGTGATCCATCATGGCGTATAAAATAATCATCCTTATAAAATCAAACAACTGAAAATGTAGGATGGAATGTAACAATATTATGAGGAGGAAAGTTGCTACTCACCATATAGCGGGGATGCTGAGTAGCAACTGTTCTTCTCATAATACCGTTACATTTCATTCTTATAAAATGTACACGAGTTGAAGATTCAGAATGAAGAACCAAAAGACCAACCATGCCGGCAAGACAAGTTTGTTTTGACGTGTGTTGCCAGATTGGTTGGGCTTTTGGCATTTCACTTTTAATCTTTAATTTGTACACGTTCTATAAGGATGACAATTTTATATGCCGTTATGGGTAATCCATAATGGCGTATAAAATTGTCGTCCTAATGAAACGCTTTTGTAAGCCAGGCTATGGAACAGTAACAGTTCTTGTCTGGAGAGAAAGGGACCAAACTACAGGGGCATGAGTCCATTTTTCCGCACTCAAACAGCTCGCAGAGTAAAGCCATTCCCCAAAAGAGTCTGGGAAGTAAAAAAGGCGGAAAACTAACGGCTACCCACACTGAAAGACAAAACTAAAGAGGCAAGACAAAGGGGGGAACGTGCACTAAAAGAAAAAAAGGGGTAGAAGGTATTTAAAAAATAAAGTAGATGGCCTGGGTTGGCTGATTGCTAGAAGAAAAAAGGATGCCACTCTGCAATACACTAAAATCTCCAGCGTAAAAGACAAGGCTAGAGGAAAACAGATAGGCAAAAGACGAAATAGCAAATAGAGAGTGAGGGAGGGAGGGCGGAGGCCTGGGAGAGAGAGCCAGACGCTCACCCTTAGATTGTGCGATGAAAACGAATAAAACGTAAAACTATTTCAGTTGATTCATTGTCTCCCAACATCCCAGACAGTGTGGTGACAAGGTTGAAATGGGCCACAGAGTGGCTAAAATTGGGCAGTCAGACAAGATGGAGACGTCAGTCAACTGGGAAGTACAATGGCACTGAGGTAGGTTTCTCCAATGGGGGAGGTAACCATAAGTCAGCCATGTATGGGCGCTGTGGGGCTGGCAAGGACAATAGAGTCACTGTGAGTGGCATGCAGGACTGCCACACATTCATTGTCTGCTTCACAATACGGAATTTATTTGGTGTACTGAGGATGCACCATTCAGCATCCCGGATCCCAAAAACTTTACAGTGTAAGAGCAATTGTAGATCAATTTCCAGTTGACTGATCTCCAGAGTTTTACTGGTAGCCTGTCAGCAAGTTCATTGCCCAGGATCCTGACATGTCCTGGCGTCAAAATGATGGACACTGAACGTCCACTGTTTCTGAGGGCATAAAGAGACTGCTGGAGAGTTATTAGCAAAGGCTGGCAAGGGAAGCACTGGTCGAGAGCTTGTAGGCTGCTTAAGGAGTCTCTACAGGTGATGAAGGACTCACCTGCACAGGAGTGGATATGCTTAAAAGCTACCAACTCTGCAGTAACAACACTGCAGCCATCCAACTAGGAGCATAGTTGAGTATGTCCAACGTGAGCGTAAGCGAAGCCAACGTGACCATTGATCATTGAAACATTGGTGTGGATTATTTCTGAGTGCTGGAATGCTGAGAATAGAGAAGAATTGCTGGCGGAGGGTCTCAGGTGGAACTGAGCTTTTTGGATCTTGCGATAGGTTCAGACTAAGCTGGCGCCGAGGCATGGACCATGGAGGTGTATATGAGTGGACCTGTAGGCAAGGTGGTAGAAGGAAAGTGTCGAGTTCAGTAAGAAGCGACTGGGCAGAGACTGCAATTGGAATCCCAGATCTGGACTGCCATTGCAGAGGATTGGTCGCCTTGTTAGGGAAAGGGCACAGTAATTTGGATGGTGAGGCGAACTATGAATGTGGGCAGTTTAATTCGAAAGCAGCTTTTGTCACCTGATCCGCAATGTAGCACCCCAGCTTCCAAGATCAGGCGGTCTTTGGGCTCATCGGAAAGCTGCCATCGCAAGTCGAATTCCACAGAGTTGGATGGCGATGCTGAACCATACACCAGCCTCCCATAGTTAAGACAGGAGTGTGCAAGGACTTTGTGTAGCTGCAGCAGTGTATGGCGATCAGCACCCCAGTCAGTGTGGCTCAGGCATTGAATAATATTAAGATGCTGCCAGCACTTGTCCTTCAGCTGACGGAGATGGGGAAGCAAAGTAAAGTGGGCATCGAAGACCAGTTCCAAAAAGCGGTAAGTCAGTAGTTGGTCATTGATGTAAAGTTCTGGATGGGGGTGGACAGTACAACGATGACAGGAGTGCATGATACAAGTCTTGGTGGCCGAAAACTTAAAGCCATGAGCTAGGACCCACAACTGTGCCTTCCCTATGGCTCCCTGCAGCTGGCGTTCAACCGCACCAGTAAAAGAGGATCAGAAGGAAATACAAAAATCGTCAGCATATAGGAAAGGGGGGCGGGGTACTGAGGACTCCACTGCTGCTGCGAGACCATTAATGGCAATTAAGAAGCATGGGATGCTCGGTATCGAGTCCTGCGGGATCCCTTTCTCTATGATGTGTAGCGAACTGTGTGAAGCACTGACTCGAACACGAAGTGACAAAAAGTTCCATATAAAAATCTAGAGGGGCTGTGGTGACCCCACTCTTGCAGAGTAGCGAGAATGTGGTGGCACCAAGTGGTATTGTAGGTTTTCGTCAGGTCAAAAAAACGGCAATGAGGTGTTGACGCCGGGAAAAGGTCGTTCATATGGAAGACCCCAGGCAGACCAAGTTGTCAGCAGTGGAACGAGCTTGGCGAAAACCGCCCAAGGACAGACTCAGAAGGCCCTGAGACTCAAGGACCCAACACAACCGCCAGCTCACCGTATGTTCAAGTAGCTTGCACAGAACATTGGTCAGGCTGATAGGACGATAGCCATCCACTTCTAGCTAGTTTTTACTAGGCGTCAGCACTGGAATGGTCATACTTTCCCGCCATTGCGACGGGAATTCGCCATCGCTCCAGATGCGATTGAAGGCAGCAAGGAGGTGGCGCTGGTAAACCGCTGCCAGATGTTAAATCATTTGGGAATAGATATGGTCTGGTCCGGGATATGTGTGACGACAAATTGCAAAGGCACAGGGTCATGGTGGCGTGGACCAAAAGGTAGATGTTGTCGTTACACCTGCTATTTTAGGAGATGCATGGCGAGGCAGTAGTTCCCAGATGAAGAGGTGTGAACATAATGTTTGGCAATGCGCTAAACGATTACATCTGGATCAGCAGTACAACTCCATGTGAGGAAATTCCAGATATACATGCAGGAGTCTGGTATCCCTGAAGGTATCAGAGCCTGACCAAAACCTGCAAAGGAGAGGTTTGTGTTCTAATGGTGGAGACATATCATTCCCAGCACTCCTACTTCCTCGTTTGATGAGCTGATGGACATGAGCATGCAGCCGTTTGAAGGGAAGGAGGTACTCCAGGGATGGGTAGCGTTTATGACATTGAGGGCCTGCCTACGGTCTCTAATGGCTGCAGTTATTTCTGGCGACCACCAAGGCAATGTCTTCCACCTGGGCAACCTGAGGAACAACATATTACCGATTTAGTTGCGGCAACAACTATAGGAGTGATGGTCTGGATCACCTCATCAATGTTCCCATCCATCGGTGATTCAGCGGTGGTAGTGTAGGTGAAAGCGCCCCAGTCAGCGTCAGTAAGAGCCCATCTAGGTAAGCGTCCAGGTGAGTGACGTTGGGATAGGAACAGGAAGAGCAAAAAGTTGTCACTACCACACAAATCGTTGTCAGCTCTCGCGTGGATAGAAGGGAGAAGGCCACGACTGCAAACTGAGAGATCAGTAGCTGAGTATGTGTTATGTGCCACACTGAAATGGGTGGGGGCACTGGCATTTAGGAGGCAAAGGTAGAGTTGAGTTTGTAAATCCTCGACATCTTTATCATAGCTAGAAATCTTGGTTCCACTCCACAAAGGGTTAAGGTTCAATGGCTCTGAGCACTATGGGACTTAACATCTGTGGTCATCAGTCCCCTAGAACTAATTAAACCTAACTAACCTAAGGACATCACATACATCCATGCCCGAGGCAGGATTCGAACCTGCGACCGTAGCAGTCGCGCAGTTCCGGACTGAGCTCCTAGAAAGGGTTAAGGCATTAAAATCATTTAGAAGTAGAAAATGTGGGGGGAGTAGGAAAATTAGTGTAGCCAATACATGGTAGGCACTTCACCATCTGGAGGAAGGTAGATCTTATAGATGGTAATTTACTATGTTGTCCTCTCCCTGACAGACACGGCTTCTAAAGGTGTTTGATGGTGCACAAATTCGCTACATAGACATACATACAAACTCCATCTGACATTCTGCTACAGTCAGAATGGTTTTTGTAGTACTCCCAATAGCCACAATGGGTGAGGGTCGGCATTATGCGAAACCAGGTTTCCTGAAGGGCAATGCAAAAAGCAGGTGGAACACCTGAAAGGTCATAACTCAGCCAGGTGAGAGAAAAAACTGGCGCAGTTCCAGTGGAGGATGACGCTGTCAGTCGTATGGGAAGTCATGAAGGGGCCAAGGAGGCAGTTAACACCTCTGGGTCACCTGCTGCCACCGGTTGAGTACTGGTATCCAGGACCTTTACATCTGGAGTCTCGGCAAGATCTAGGTCCTTTGGATATGCTAGAATCTCTACCTCATCCTCTGACATGGAACTGTTAGGGAGTGGTGGTGTTGGTGCCACAGGAGTGTCCTGTTTCTTAGTAGACTTCATCTTCATCAGCTTGCTCTCTCGCTTCTCTTTAGGGGCTTGCTGGGAGGACTTCTCCAAAGTAGCTTCTGGCATAGTGGAAGACTGTGAAGCCCTTTGTCCAGCAGCTTGTGGATCCTTCCGTCACTGCTGAGTGTCCACCCTGGGATTGCTGGAGAGTTCCAGAGGTCCCCCTTTCATGTGAGAGGAGTTGGAGGAGGCTGTTGCTTCTTTAGCTACGGTGTGGGAACCAAGGTCCCCATCATTTAGAGAGGTGTCACCCTCAAAGTTTTGGGAGCAACAAATGGAGAAGTGCCCTCAACCACCAAAGGGACAGGATGTAATAGGGTTGCCCTGAGGGCCCACTGTACCGAGGTAGAGGCGAGGAGGCTACTGTCGCCAGTGAGGGTGATGTCGACATAGCTGCAGCATAAGTAGATGTCAAGAGAATGGGGTGCAACCATTCATCTTTCTGTTTAGCCTCTTGGTAAGTCAGCCAGTGCAGGGTCTTGTACTCCATAATTTTCTCCTGCTTTTGGAGTACTGTGCAGTCTGGCGAGCAGGGGGAGTGGTGCTTTCCAAGTTGATACCAGTGGGAGGAGGTGCGCATGGAGAATTGGGATGCAGTGGATTTCTGTAGTCTTGACAGGTGGTGCTGGAATTGCAGTGGGGAGACGTGCCCAAATTTCCAGCATAGGGCGAGTGATGTATGGTTTTACGTCATATGAGTATACCATCACCTTGACCTATTCAGACAATGAATCACCCTGAAAGGCCTATTGTCTTTTGTTCCCTTATAGATACGCCGAATCAAGTGAACACGCTGCTGCTCTATATTGGAGCGGAGTCACACTGCAAGAGAAGATCATGATTTAAAATAATCCCCTGGACCATGTTGAGGCTTTTATGAGGGGTGACGGGAATGGGAATATCACCCATCTGGTCACAGGCGTGTAATGCCTGGGAGTGGACTGGGGAAGCTTTCTGAATGAGGACTGCCTCATTTCTCATTTTCGACAATGCAGACACTTTCCCAAACATGTCTTCCAGGTTTTCGACAAGAAATAGAAGCTTTGTAGCCAGAAAGGAGTCCCCATCTGTTCTGCTACAGACTAAATACCTTGGCGAATAAGGCTCTCTCTTTTTCTTTAGTCCTACAAGCCTCCCATTGGGTAGCTAGGGAGGGGAACGATTTAGGGTCATTTCTGTCAGCATTGTACTCTACTTTGCCTTTCTTAGAGACTGCTGGCGCCATTCAGCCACCAGTAAGAGATGATCTGGTCCGTTTCATTGCAGGTCATCCACCCTCATGCCAACCATTCTGATCAGGGACTCTCACACAGGTGCCACCAAGCCACAACAAAAGCCATCTGGCGCGATGGCCATTGCCAGGAGTCCTGATGGCCGAAGATGATGAGCATCTACTCCTTGGCATACATGGGGAGTTTTCAGCGCAGGTATCAGCAATGCTGATCCCTGTGTTGTCATGAGGCTACAACCAAGAGGGTACATGATGGCCCCACCACGACTGACTGGCTGGTGTGCTGAATATTGGATGCAGAGAAATCCAGTTTTGTCATGGAGGCAAAAGAGGACAGCGGAGAACAGAAGAAGATGACATACCCCAGAAGGTGTCCTCACACAAACAGCTGAACTGTGGGTGGAGTCGCAGAGCCATGACAATAAATAGCGCAGAATATCTAACCACCCTATGGATAGCAAGTGCATCACGTAATGCATCCTTCCCAAATGGCCCGCGTTCCTGTAGAATTTTGGAAGTGTGAGGTCAAATCCTGAAAGGGAACCAGAACTAATTAGGTCGAAAAGTGGGAGACTCCTTTTAGTCGCTTCTCATGACAGGCAGGAATACCTTGGGCCTATTCCAATCCCTGAACCCGCAGGAGAAGCTTTAACTGTACAACGAAAATTGCAGTATAAGTATTAAAAAGTTTTTATATTAAAAATTATTTATCACAAGTTTTACATTAAAAAATTTATTTAATAATCTGCTAGACTGATTGAAGGAAAGTGCCACCATTTATCGAGTTAGAGAAATGCAGACTGTCGCACAGATATGTGTAGTGCAATTGCGTCTGGAGGAAAGCAGAGGCGACGGAACGTGTAGAATATTGACATCACAGCCTCAATTTGAAAAGCTAGGATCACATTGGATCTACTCAGTTTTTCACCGGAAACTGTATTCGTGGACTGCAATAAGACTGGAAAATTTCAGGGCATTGGAAAATTTCGAGTTACATAATACTGTTGTTTTGGTGAACTGCACAACTTATGAGATAGCTGGGACGAGGTTCTGGCTCCCAGTTACATGAGCTGGGACGAGGTTCTGGCTCCCAGTTACATGCGCAGGTACGACTGTAAATACCATGAGTCCTGATCTCATAGACTCTTTAGATACACTAATAGCATCTCAGCAAGCAAAATTTCCTTGGAGCAGATGTTGCAACGTATTCAGCGATATCAAGATAACAGACGCCGAAATGTGGTAACCATAAGCATTACGACCCCTAGTCTTTCCGTGTTAGCAATTTTTGTAGTTTATTTTTGTCTCAAACGTAGATGTATCCATTCTCAGGGCCTACCGACACATCAGATGCCTGTCGAATTTTTAATTAACGTAATTCGAGAAACGTAGACTAATAAAAACTCTAAAAGTACTGCAACTTGGAAAACGAAATTAAGGTCATGTAGGATATCTCTAAAATGGGTTCAGAAAATCAAAAGTTAAGGTTAATGGTATAGAATTAGGAAACAAAGAGAAAATACATCAGAGTCAGCTCTCACAAGCAAACGAGTTGATGACATAGCACAGTGTACAGTTTTGTATATAAATCTATGAGATGATTGCAGAGGATAATGAAAGGTAAAATTTTTTTGGAAACGGGGAAGGAATGTTACGCATCAGAATATTTTACTGTACGTTGAATTTACTTTACGTTGAATTTATTGAAAAGTTCTGCCAGGCAAGTTCAGAACAGAGTAGGCCAGCACTGGGCCGGTGTCCTACTGTGAATGTTAACAGGAGGTGTTGCCAATGTGACCCACGTCTCAGCACGAAGCGAACATTGCCACACAAACTTCGAGTGGGGGAAGGCAGAAATGTAACCGTCGCAGTGCTACGCAACACAGTAATGTGTAGTAACACTTCGTAATTTTAGCGGCAGACCGCCACTCTCAAGCCAAATGTAGGCAGAAAACCCAAGTTCGGCGACGTAGAATAATTATGGAATTGCCACAGAAAGGTAAGGAGGGATGACAGGACCGACAAACGAGGGCAAATGTGTCGATACACCTAGAGCCACCGCGTCATAGGCGCATCCTCGGTACACATTCCGTTGTGCTGCCATTCTGTCCAAGTCGCTAGAGCCAGAGAGAATGGCGGTCTACTGAGTTTCAGTGAAACTATGACAAACTGATCGATGATGATTCGCCTACTACTTGCTTGCTGATTCGCACACCGAGACGCAGCCAACCTGATACTTACTACAGACTTCGCCTGCCCTTGATGCCTACTGGAATATCGCAGATAAAAACATGGGTTTGCGTCCAGCCACCTTCACTACAGGGTATCATGGCTTGCAAGCTGTCATCTTCACCCCGACCAGGTGTCGCCCGTTTGTACAGCCCTCTGGTCAACTTTTGAACATTTGCTGCACTTGGTCGCTCCATGGGGGATGGCCAGGGCCTAGTCTTCACGGTAATCGACGTCCTGGACTACATTCGGATTTCCTCACCTGAGCAAGTGGTGGGCTTTTTATGAGAGCACTGTAGTGGGAGCTGCAGCGTATCGCACCACGTCTGCACAGGAGATATCTTCTCGCCCCTCTGCTGCCGCCAGCACAGCACGCAGCCGTGGCTCACTGCCCTGCGGGGTGGCGTCGCAAGCCGCTAAAGAGGCAACAGCACTTCTTTATGGCACATTCTTATGCCCGGCCGCCGACTGTCGCCTTGAAGGTAACTCTGTAAACTCAAGAGAAGGAACAAATCTTATTACAAATACCAATGTGTGATTGACGCCTCCGAGCGTAAACTGGATCACTAATCCTCACTCTGTGCCAGGCCTCCTGCTTAAAGTGCAGCCCCAATTCCTTGGTTCGCAACAGATCTATGATCACTTGTTAAGTGCATCTCTTCTACTGAACAAGTACTCATAGCTCTTAAATTACGTATTTTAGAGCCCATGTTTATTAGACAATTTTTCCTGTTTTGGTCAATACTACCACCACTGAAAGTACACTTTATGATCAAAGGTACTTGGACACCCCCAAAATGATAAGTTTTTCATGTTAGGTGCATTGTGTTGTCACCTACTTCCAGGAACTCCATATCAGCGACCTCAGTAGTCATTAGACATCGTGAGAGAGCAGAATGGGGCGCTCTCCAGAACTCATGGACTTCGAACATAGTCAGGTGATTGGGTGTCACTTGTGTCATATGTCAGTAGTAACTTGATATCTTGAGCACACTCGCAGATAATTTAGCAACATTTTTATATTTTAAAGGAATCACTTGAGTGATCAAACCGAATGTACCGAAAAAATATGAAAATGGAAATTCAAGAAAAGAGTCTTGAGGAGCCCGCAAAAGAAACCCTGAAAAGCTACTTCAAAATCACACATTGAGCTCTAGATCATGAAATTCATTATCATTATTTTAGCTCTTTTCATTCCTTTATATCTCAGCTTAATATTGGCTTCTTCAAAACACTTAAAATCCCAACTACTAAGAATTTTATAATATCTGTCTGGTAAAACAGCTTTACATTTTTCTCCATATCTAGTTTTTAAATATTAACAACCTATAATGTAATATAATTCATTTACTTCTAGCTCACTAATCATTTTAAACAAATTAGAATTGCTTGCAGTGTTTAGCTTCTTCAGTAGAGCCTCCATTTATATACAATAAAAAATTTAATAAGATTATAAATTTTATTATTATAAATATGACTAATGTGTGGGAAATATTTCAATTTGACATTACTGATCAAAAACAACTTCAGTGTAATGTTTGAAATGAATATTTTAAACCATCTTTAATTATAGAACATTTGAGAAGTCGGAAACATGATGTATTAAAGAACATAGAAGAATATGATGAAACTGATATAGAAATATGGGAGGAAATAGAAAACTCAGGTTCTTTCTTTTCTATGATTGTAAAACAAATAGCTATTTATAATTTACCTAAAAATACTTTACCAATAAAATTACATTAAAGTCTATTCATTATTTTTATCAAAGCCTATTCATTAGTTTTAAAAGTTTCTCATTCTATAACCAAAAAATTAGATATCAATGAATACAACGGAATTCAACTAACTAATTTATTCTGTTTGTATAAGAAATGTGGTATGAATTTTTTTACATTAGAAGAGATTCAAAATCCATAAAACAGTGTATCAAAATTTTCTAGAACAATTCTCTTATCATACTGAAATGAGAATCCTTTCTTAACTTGTCTGTTAACTAGATTTATAGTAACAACATCTCTAGTTACCTGATGTATAACTGTATCTGTATCTTTTCTTTCAATTCACTCTCTATTAGTCATATCACAGAACCACCATTCAGCTTTTGAAGATTCATGTAATTTAAAGTGAAAACCTTTACCTTCATCTCTCCCCCCTGCGGGTTCGGGGGTTAGAATAGGCCCGCGGTATTCCTGCCTGTCGTAAGAGGCGACTAAAAGGAGTCTCACATGTTTCGGCCTTATGTGATGGTCCCCTCTCGGGTTTGACCTCCATATTTCTAAATTATTCCGAAGAGCGAGCCAATTGGGGAAGGGCGCCTTACATGGTGCACTGTATCCGTCGTGCAATTAGACCTTTAGCCGGCTTTCTCGTCGTTGCAATGGTGTCCCGCTCGTTTTCGATCTCTTGGGCGATTACCACGCTGCACTCTGCAGTGTTTCTTTTATCTGCGACGACGACCTTGGTCAGTTTTGCACCTAAGATCCAGCACGGTAGCCAGTCCGTTGTGGTGGGGCCGCCATGTACCCTCTTGGTTGTAGCCCCCTGACAACACAGGGATCGCTCTACTGATGCCTGCGCCGTTAACTCCCCACGTATGCCAAGGAGTAGATGCCCATCTCCTTGGGGCATCAGGACTCCCGGCAATGGCCATCCTGCCAGGTGGCCTTTGCTGTGGCTGGGTGGCGCCCGTGGGGAGGGCCCTTGGTCGGAGTAGGTGGCATCAGGGTGGATGACACGCAATGAAGCGTGGCACTTCTTCTCTTGCTGGTGGCCAGCCACCAGCAGTCTCTAAGCGTTCGAGGGCCCATTTCAAAGGTAACGTTTATGACCCCAAATCGTTCCCCTCCCTCGCCACACCATGGGAGGAACGAAAGGCATTACATGCAAGTGAGCAGTATTCGCCCAGATATCTTGTCTGTACCAGAGCTGATGGGGAATCTTTTATGTCCGTGAAGCCTCAGTTCTTTGTCGAGCATTTAGAGGACAAGTTTGGGGAGGTGGAGGGCTTGTCAAAGATGCGGTCCGGATCGGTGTTGATAAAAACGGCGTCCTCCGCCCAGTCGCGGGCCTTGCTCGCTTGTCCTAAGCTGGGGGATGTCTCCGTCACTATCACGCCCCATAAAAGTCTGAACATGGTCCAGGGCATTATCTTCCACAGGGATCTCCTTTTACAGTCCGATGACGAGCTGCGCGCCAACTTGGAGCGCCGAGGTGTCCATTTCGTCCGGCGCGTCCACCGGGGTCCGAGGGATCGTCAAGTTGCCACCGGTGCCTTCATCTTGGCCTTCGAGGGTGACACGTTACCTGAGAAGGTCAAGGTGATGGTGTACCGTTGTGATGTCAGGCCTTATATCCCTCCCCCGATGCGGTGCTTCAAGTGTTGGAAGTTCGGCCACATGTCTTCACGCTGTGCTTCCGACCTCGTCTGTCGCGATTGCGGTCGACCATCCCATCCTGATCATCCCTGTGCCCCACCTCCAATCTGTGTGAACTGTGGTGCGCACCATCCGCCTTGCTCGCCAGACTGTCCGATTCTGCAGAAGGAGCGGAAGATCATGGAGATAAAGACTCTCGACCGCCTGACGTACACTGAGGCGAAGCGGAAATATGACCGGCTTCACCCAGTGCGCATGACGGCTTCTTATGCCGCAACTGTCTCTCCTGCTACGGTTCAATCCTCTCCAGCCAGCTCGCAGAGTCGCAGTCCCGCACCTGCCCCCTTGATGGTGGGGGGCACTAAACCCACTGTTGCTCCTGCTCCATCTACTTCAGGAGCAACACCCCCCCAACCATCGGGGACATCAGTTCCCCCTTCCCAGCCGGAGAAGCGTAAGACTTCTTCGGCTACTCTCGTACGGAAGGGGTCCCTTGGGGACCTCCCCTCGCAAGTTCCGACCGGTACCAAAGCCGACAGCCGCAAGTGGCTTAAACAACCGCTGGTCCCTGGTCGTCGGGACACTCGGTCGTCGTCTGTCCCTGAGACTGACCCAGTGACGCCCTCCCAGCCTGAACCACCAAAGGCGCAGCGCGAAAAGCAGAAGAAGAAGAAACTCCCCAAGGCTACCGATATTGCGGTGGCACCCATTCCACCGCTTCCTACAAGCTCTGCGTCTGAGGATGAGGTGGAGATTCTGGCGTCCGCTGAGGACATGGATCTCGCCAGTCCCTCGGACGCACTGGCTGGCTGTTCTCCAGGTGGTGACTCAGTAGCAGCAGGGGCCTCGGAGGCGTAATCTGCCTCCCCAGTCCCTCACGCCTTTCCCATCCATGGCTAATACCATCCTCCAGTGGAACTGCAGCGGTTTCTTCCACCATCTAGCTGAGCTCCGCCAGCTTATCAGCCTTCATCCTTTCCTTTGCATTGCTCTGCAGGAAACTTGGTTTCCAGCAATGCGAACCCCCGCCCTCCGTGGCTATCGGGGTTATTTTAAGAACCGGGCAACTTATGAAAGGGTGTCTGGTGGCGTCTGCATATATGTCGCTCACACTCTGCACAGCGAGTCTGTCCCTCTCCAAACACCTTTAGAGGCTGTCGCTGTACGGGTGTGGACGCCACAGGCTATTACCGTCTGCAGTATCTACCTTCCACCGGATGGTGCTGTCTCGCAGCATGTCCTGGCTGCTCTGATAACCCAACTGCCGCCACCTTTCATGTTGTTGGGCGATTTCAATGCCCACAACCCTCTATGGGGTGGGACTGTCTCCGATGGCCGCGGTCGTGCCGTGGAGCATTTATTGGCTCAGCTCGACCTTAGCCTCTTGAACACCGGTGCTCCCACACATTTCAGTGTGGCCCATGGCTCGTTCTCCGCCATCGATCTCTCTCTTTGCACCCCCGGACTTGTCCCATCCCTCCACTGGAGGGTGCATCCTGACCTGTGTGGCAGTGACCATTTTCCCATCTATTTGTCACTGCCCCAGTGTCATTCTTCTGGGCGTCTGCCACGCTGGGCCCTCCACAGAGCTGACTGGCCGCGTTTTACTTCCGCGGCAACCGTTGAGTGTCCCCCGCAGGGTGACATTGACGAGGTGGTCCGTGTCTTCACCACGTCCATCATTTCGGCAGCCGAGGCTGCCATCCCCCGCTCTTCTGGACTCCCTCGGAGGAAGGCTGTACCCTGGTGGTCGCCGGAGATTGCTGAGGCTATTCGCGACCGTAGGCGGGCCCTCCAGCGTCATAGGCGGCACCCGTCTCTCGAGACCCTCATCGCCTTTAAGAGGCTACGTGCCTTCGCCCGACGTCTGATTACACGGCGTAAGCAAGAGTGCTGGGAGCAGTATGTCTCATCGTTGGGCTCCCGTGTCTCCCCCTCGCTGGTGTGGTCCCGGATACGGCGGATTTATGGACACCAGACCACTTTCGGTGTCCCTGGGATCTCCTTGGACGGCGCTGTATGCACGGACGCTGCCGCCATTGCTGAACGGCTTGCCGCGCACTTTGCTCAGAGCTCTGCGACTGCATCTTATCCCCCCGCCTTTCGCTCTCTAAAGGAGCGAGCCGAGCGGACGCCGCTCTCATTTCACACGCGTCGTTCTGAAACATACAATGCCCCTTTCAGCGAGAGGGAATTCCTCGCTGCTCTCGCCGATTGCCCTGATACAACACCAGGCCCAGACTGCATCCACGCGCAGATGCTGAAGCATCTCTCCAGGGACTGCCAGAGACACATTCTCGCGATATTTAATCGCATTTGGAGTGAAGGTGTGTTCCCGTCGCAATGGCGAGAGGGTGTTATTGTCCCCATCTTGAAGCCCGGTGCGGACCCACTGGCGGTGGACAGCTATCGTCCCATTACCCTCACCAACGTTTTGTGCAAATTGCTCGAACGTATGGTGGGGCGGCGTTTGTGTTGGGTCCTTGAGTCGCGCGGTCTCCTCACTCCATCCCAGGGTGGCTTCCGTCGGGGCCGGTCTGCAGTGGACAATTTGGTGCGGCTGGAATCAGCTGTCCGTACGGCCTTTGCCCGACGTCAGCATCTCGTTGCTGTATTTTTCGATCTGCGGAAAGCGTATGACACCACATGGAGGCATCACATCCTCGCCACGTTGCATGAGTGGGGTCTTCGTGGTCAGCTCCCGGCTTTTCTTCAAAGCTTTTTATTGCGCCGCTCTTTCCGGGTGCAAGTCGGTGCCACCTCTAGTTCCTCTTATATACAGGAAAATGGGGTCCCGCAGGGCTCAGTGTTGAGCGTCTCCTTATTTCTGGTGGCTATTAATGGTCTGGCTGCAGCAGTGGGGTCGTCGGTGTCTCCTTCTTTGTATGCCGACGACTTCTGCATCTCATTTAGCTCCACGACTACGGGAGTCGCCGAACGCCGGCTGCAAGTCGCCATTCGCAAGGCAGCCTCGTGGGCTCTGACTCACGGTTTTCAGTTCTCTGCAGCCAAGACTCGAGTTATGCACTTCTGCAGGCGTCGGACGGTCCACCCTCATCCTGAACTTTACCTCGACGGCCACCTGCTTGAGGTGGTGGACACTTGCCGCTTCTTGGGACTCGTGTTTGATGCCCGGCTCACATGGGTTCCTCATATTACTCAGCTGAAGCAAAAATGCTGGCGGCACCTCAACGCCCTCCGCTGCCTTAGCCACACGTCTTGGGGTGCAGATCGCTGCACGCTGCTGCGGTTGTACAGAGCCCTTGTGCAGTCCCGGCTTGATTATGGGAGCCTGGCCTATGGGTCTGCGTCCCCCTCAGTGTTGAAGTTGTTAGACCCCGTACACCACTGTGGGGTTAGGCTTGCCACTGGCGCTTTTCGCACCAGCCCCGTGGATAGTCTACTGGTGGAGGCCGGGGTTCCCCCGCTGCGGATTCGCCGCCATCGTCTGCTCGTCGACTATGCTGTCCACGTTCATTGCTCGCCAGGTCATCCCAATCGTCGCCTGCTTTTCCCTGCTATGGTCCTCCATCTGCCCGAACGGCGACCTAGGTCTGGGCTTTCCATAGCTGTCCGTGTCCAGTCCCTGCTGTCAGACCTGGGGTCATTCCCTCTTCTGCCTCCCTTCCGGGTCCGTACACCTACGCCTCCCTGGTGTTTGTCCCGGCCGTCCGTCCGTCTGGATTTGGCACAGGGACCTAAGGACTCGGTTCCGCCTGTGGTCCTCCGTCGCCGTTTTCTTGCACTCCTCGACTCATTTCCGGGCTGTGAGCCTGTCTACACGGATGGTTCCCTGGTTGATGGTCGCGCTGCCTACGCTTTTGCTCACGCTGCCCATGTTGAGCAACGCTCCTTGCCGGCTGGCTGCAGTATTTTTACTGCAGAGCTGGTGGCAATCATGCGCGCTCTTGAGCATCTGCGTTCCTGCTCAGGTGGGTCCATCGTCATCTGCAGTGACTCCCTGAGCAGCCTTCAGGCCATCGACCGCTGCTATCCCTCCTCTCCTCTGGTGTCCTCCATACAGGAGTCTGTTTCCGCCATTGCCCGTTCTGGTCGTTCGGTGGTCTTGGTTTGGACGCCCGGTCATGTTGGCATCCCAGGGAACGAACGTGTCGACAGGCTGGCTAAAGGGGCGATCGACGCCCCGGCTTTGGAGGTCGGCCTTACGGCTCGCGACCAGCAGATGGTGTTGCGCCGTAAGTTGATTGGGATGTGGGCTGCTGAGTGGCGTGGCATGACAGCCCCGAATAAACTGCGGGCTGTCAAGGAGACGACCGCCGTGTGGCGTTCCTCCCTGCGGGCTTCTCGCAGGGACTCGGTGGTCCTGTGTCGGCTGCGCATCGGCCATACGTACCTGACGCACGGCCATCTCTTGCGTCAGGAGGATCCCCCCCTGTGTCAGTGTGGGTCCCGGCTGACGGTCGGCCACATTTTGCTGGAGTGTCCTCGACTGCGCACACTCCGGCAATCTTTTAATCTCCCGGGCACTTTGGCTTTGGTTTTATCTGACGATGCCTCCATGGCTGATAACGTTTTAAATTTTATCCGTGGTAGTCCGTTTTATGGTTCGATTTAGGGAGGTCCTGCACCTTTCCCTTTCTGTGTCTTTTGTCCTTGTGCCTGTTGCTGTTCTGGTGTGCCGTGAGATGGTTGACTCTTTCCCTTTTTTGTTGTCGTGGTCAGTCAACCAGTCTCCGGCCATCTTCTTCTCTTCTATTTCTTTCTGTCTGGTGTTCGTCCGTACTCTTCTTTTCTGTAGTGTTCGTTGCCTAATTTGTGTTCTTTAGCACCCGGGGGGGGGGGGCAGTCTCCTTCCCCCTTGGGGTTTTATCTGCTCTGCGACTTTGTCTCGCTTGTTTTTGGAATGGGGGACTGATGACCTTCGCTGTTTAGTCCCCCTTACACATCCCAACAACCACCACCACCTTTACCTTCATCTCTTTTTTTTATCATTTTTCTCATAATAATAACTTTTGGGGCCTTTTGAAGCCCAGTCTGTAATCCAGTTATTTCCCGATTCATCAGTTCATTCGCCTAACATACAAACTGTTTCCACAGTATTTTTACCAATATCAACATATACTACAGAATCGGTGTCAAAATACATAAAGTTTATTCCTAGTTCGTCTAACATATCATGCAATTTAAGCCTTGCATTTGTTCTATTGAATGCAGCTATGAAAATATATGTAGCTGTATTATTTTCTACACAATAATCCTTGAAATTGTACCTCATCTGTACCATACGCTCATTAATAAAATTTATATCTAAAGTATCTATTCAGTCATCCAAAAGTATCTCATAAAAATGTAAATCTATCACATAATGAGTTTTATTCATATTTTGCCTTTGTCCAAATTTCCTCCATAATAAATTCAGACATATCTTGGCAACTGCTTGTTTTTCCGGGTTTTCATTTATTCTATCAGGATCTAAGTCAATATCCATTTTCTCTTTATCTATTTTCATATACTCTTCATCACTTTCAAAATTATGTTGACTGGTTTCTAATTTTATTTACGCAAAATTTTTAAACAATTTGTTGCTTTCATCTTTAAAATCCCATACCTCATCTGTACCATATATTCATTAATAAAATTTATATGTAAAGTATCTAATCGATCATCCAATAGTATCTCATAAAAATTTTATAAATCTGTCACATAATCAGTTTTATTTATATTTTTCCTTTGTCCAAATTTCCCACATAATGAATTAAGACATATCTTAGAAACTGCTTGTTTTCCTGGATTTTCATTTATTCTATCAGGGTCTAACTCAATATCCATTTTCTCTGTAACTGTGTTGATATACTGTTCCTCATTTTCAGAAGTATGTTGATTGTATTTTAATTTTATTTTTAAAAAGTCTTTCACATAATTTTCAAACACTGTTGCTTTTATGTTTAAAATCCCATACTTCATAGACATCTAAAATTTTATATCCTTTTTCCACAGCTTTCTTTACTTGTCCGTTACCCAAGTTCCAATCAAACTAATTTCTTCATCAATGTGATTAAATTATTTATTTGTTCTTCTGCGCATTGATAAAGGAAACAACAGTTTTTCATTTTTACCTATCTTTATTTTCAATGGTAAAACAGGGTGATACAATCGTCTGGGTGCCAATACTTAACATTTTATAAAGCTGTACCATTATTTAGTGTAATATCTTAGTTCGTATATTTTTGTTTCATGTCATCAGGATAGTAATCATAATATTGTACAGTTGGATAAAGACTACATGCAGCAATATATTTTATTTTTGTGCTAACACCATCTGATTTAGCTCTTAATTTTATTGCACTTATTCGGCCACCAAAAAAAGCATTTCTTGGATTCAACAGTTCGACAACTTTGGCTAACTGTTTTAGTTTCTTAAGCTTTTTATATTCTGGTGAGTTCAGCCAATCACATTTCCACATCTCTACCAAATTACATACAGCATTTCGATTTTTCTGTACTTCTTTCTAAAATTCTTTTGATAAAGGTCATCTATTGTTTTTTATTTTTCTTGTTAATCGTTTCACTTTTGAAACATATTTTACATCCATACCAGAAGTAACCATGATAATGATAAAGAGTATTAGTTTCTTTATCAAATCCATCTAGTTTTGCACCAACTATTCTTATTTCTCCCCCATTAAGAACATGTTGAAAGTTGCTATTATTTAAACTATTTAAACAAGCTATGGATTCTTTACTGTAATTTTATTTCTATTCTTTATCCAATACAACAGTCGTATTTCTAGCTAAATATTTGGATCTGTATATAGCCATGCAAACTCCACCAATTGTTAAGTAACAAAATGGATCAATATTAGCTATTTATAATAATTCTAAACAACCTCTTCTCAAATCACTACATCAGAATTAGAGTACTCATTAATTTCTTTCTTGAAATTGAACACATAATTTTCTTTAACTCTGTAACTATTCCATTTGAGAAATGCTTCTGTATTTCTCACTGTGAAAACAGTAATATTCAGAATAAGTAATTGGTCCAATTTAATTTTCATTTTCTGCTGTATTGAATAAATGTGGGAAGTAACCTTTCTTCAATTCTTTCTGTTGTGTCTAGCTCATTCAGCATAGACACAATGAGGTAGCTAGGTGCACGCTAAACTAACGCAGACGGGCTTGAAGTTCTGGAACATGAGACTTATTAATGAATAAGAAGAAAAGTACGTAGATGTTACTTAACTTTTATTCTCTTGTTGGAATACATCTCTTGAATAGTAGTAAGCTATAAGCACTGATACAAATGGCGCCTTGCTAGGTAGTAGCTATGGAATAAGCTGAAGGCTATTCTATCAGTCTCTCGGCAAATGAGAGGAAGACTTGGTAGGTCTGGTCGCAAGCTATGTCGTCCGTACAACTGGGGCGATGTCTAGTCCGTGTCTTGTGACCTGCCATGTGGTGGCGCTAGGTTTGCGATTACACAGTGGCGACACGCGGGTCCGACATGTACTACAGGACCGCGGCCGATTTAAGTTACCACCTAGCAAGTGTGGTGTCTGGCGGTGACACCACACTTTCAAATCAAAAGTTTTTGGAAAAATACTAAGAGGACTTTGTACAGAAGTACTGCTGTCTATAATTTTTGTACCTAACTGTTTGATCTCCAATAACATCAATTTAGTTCCTGTGTAGATGTTATTTTATGATATTTTCAACACAGTATTTCAAAATAAATTGTGAATTGTAAGCATTTGCATAATGAGCTATGAATGTGTAATAGCTGCTTTTTTTCCAGATATCATCCATCTACAGAATTCATAATTTGTCTTAAATTTATAAAGAGTGTCACCTTTAAAATTGTGAAAAGTTATGAAATTTTCAGTGTGTGTTCCAGTTTCTTGAGTTGCTTCATAATCAAACCACATATACCTCTCTGCATAAGTACAATTCACTCTCTTAGGGATTCCATCTTTACAACATTTAAACACCTGCAAATATTTTATTGCACTCCAAGCATTCCTAAACATAAAAATCTTTAAATTCTCCATTAATATAACAACCATCTTTATTACAATTTGGACAACCTTGGACTATAAAATGCTCACCAAATTTTCTTTCATAGATGCCACCTTTTTGCAATTTGTATTGCATATAACATTTGTGATTTTTAATTTTTACTACTTGATTACAGTTTCTACAAAGTTCAAAGCGACATGTATTTACTTTCGATCTCACACAAATCTTGTTACATCCTTTACATTTATAAGCTGTAACACAAACTTCTTGGTGATTGTTTAAGCATTCTTCATTCATTGCATTTCTCACAGTAAATCTTATTTTCTTCATTTTCATGTTCTGGACTTTTCCATAATATGCACAATTTTTTCTTTATTTTGCATCTCTGTTCATTCTTCTTGTTGTATGATTTCTTACACTTATTGCAGAAATATACTAAATGCCAGGAAAGCTGTCATATTGTTAATTACATCGAAATGGTTGCGATCTTTATGTAGATACATCTTCATTTCTTTTTCAGGACCACTATAGGTAACTGAATTGATATTTTCAGCACATACAACGTTTTTTGGATATCTAGTAGTTGCTCTACGTTTTTGATGTCACCTACAGTAAATCCTTCTTCTTTGGATTCACCCAACTGTTTACATAATATGTCAGTTAACTCTTTCATTAATTTGTATTTATCTCCTACTCTGATCTTCTTAATCTCACCTGTAGTTAGTTCTATTCCCAAAATATTATCTGTATGGTATGTTAATGTAACAATTACTGCTCTAGGAAAATACAAATTATCATTAATTTTATTTCTTGTCATACACCTTTTAGTCCTTTATCTTCAGCTATATGTAATATTTTTCTACCTTTACCACTTCTAGGATTGCTATCATCGGAATATTAATCGAGGTATCAGCTATATGAACAGTCTCAACAGATGTTAAGATATATCTCATTTTATTGCACAAAACTTCAACAGACTCTAGAGTATTATTCGATGCTCTATATCCTGTGGAAATTGGATAAAACATTTTTGGGTTGTTTATTGGTAAATTCAACTTATCACCTTTTCTAAAATTAGATGTCTTTTTAGCTGCTTTTAACATAGAATTGAATGCTTTCGTTATATAATCTGTTTTCTCACTAATGGTACTAAGTTTGGTAATGTTAGCATCGTTAAATACAATTTTGTAGTCAACGGACCATGCTTTCAATTTTTCATTAAATCTAGATCTAATTTCTTCAATCTCAAGTAAATACTTTCTGAGTGGTTTGGTCGCTTTTTCTTGTTCAAGACGTTTGGACAAAATGGATAAAGTTGATCTAGTCTCACTATCATTTCCTCTCTCAGTGGACGAGTTTTTTCAATAATGTCATCATAACATCTGCAGAAAAAATTTGTATTAGGTACATTTTGTGGTCTTGGTCTAGTCATTTGGAACAAATGTGGATGAAATTGAAACTCTTTTTACCCAATAGCATTAATTAACTCTGATTTCCTTAATGTACTGTGTCCTCTAAGGCCAGGATTTTTAGCTAGAGCTTTGAGTTCATGTACTCTCAAATAATCGAGATTTATTGTAGGAGGAGGCAAATTATTTGAAACGATTAAGTTAATTAAATCAGCTTTTCTAAACTCACAATAAACTCATAAATTATTCTTTGTGCAATAATCGTGAGGTTGAGCGACTGTAAACGCTTCCATTTACGTATAATAAAAACAACAATAGTTAAATTTTATCTTCAGTTAATTGTATATGTTTGGCTGACTGGAAATGTCTTTTGAGACCACTTGTAATTCAATCTTTTCCACATTTACACACCATTTTTCTTTTTCGCTTATCTTCTAATTGGAAAACATTGCACCTGCTTGACCACTTGTCCCTAGGTGAAGGATTTGTGTAAAAACAACTAAAATCTTTAATTTCTTGACAACCAATACATTTTTAACAATGTGCTTCACTCTGTTGATCTCTGTGTAACTCCTGTTGTTCATAATAATTCTTGCTAAAACAAAGAATAGCTTTCATGTCATTAAATTTTTCAATTGGATTCTTATGGTAAGATATAAATTGTTTAAAATGTTCTTTTTCATTATTATATATTTCTCATTTACGATTTTTTTCATATTCTATTCATACATTTGAATGTTTATCCTTTGTATATTTATGTTACTGAAAGTTATCAATTGACTTCTCCACTTGGCATTTCTTACTTTTTCAACACTTCCATTTATTGAGATAGTTTTTCATTAGAATACCTAAAATTATCCCTTAAGAAATGAATCCTCTTTCATCTTGTTGTACACTAGATAATTGCATAGATAAAATATTTACACTCTTAATTTTTTTACTCTCACTATGTATTTTTTATTGCATTTACGATTTTTAGTACAATATGCATTTCAAACCATGTGCTTTGCTGATTTGTTGATAAAATATATCAAATACTTGTATAACAGCTATAACTGACGATAGCAAAAGAGAGAAGTGTTTGTATCACGTCATGAACAAGGGAAGCACGACCGCAGCAGAAAAAAGACAAGCTGTGAATGCATAATATAGCATAATATACATAACATGTACATACATATACCCTTCTCTGTCGTCTGTGAGCGTTTGTAACTGTTGTGTCTAGACCATACAGCCCAGACACAATGCTGTAGCCGATAGGGCACGCAAGGCTAACGCAGACGGGCGTGAAGTCTGGAACATGAGACTTATAAATGCACTAAAGAAAAATACGTAGCTTTTTTAATACTTAACTTTATTCTCTTGTTGGAATACATCTCTCCTGCATACTCGTAAGCTATTGGCACTGATACAAATGGCGCCTTGCTAGGTGGTCGCCATTTAACTTAGCAGAGGGCTATTCTACTGTCTATCTCTCGGCAAATGAGAGCAAGGCTTAGCACGTCCAATCGCTAGCTATGTTGTCCGTACAACTGGGGGCGAGGTCTCCTCAGTCTCTCGAGACCTGCCTTGTGGTGGCGCTAGGTTTGCGATCCCACAGTGGCGACACGCGGGTCCGACATGTACTACAGGACCGCGGCCGATTTAAGTTACCACCTAGCAAGTGTGGTGTCTAGCGGTGACACCACAGTAACATCATCACGTAATCATTCTGTATCGAGAGAGGTGGCACAGTGAGTAGCACACTGGACTTGCGTTTGGGAGGACGGTCATCCTGATTTTGGTTTTCCGTGATTTCCCTAAATTGCTTCAGTCTAGTGCCGTGATGGTTCATTGGAGAGGGCGCGGTCTATTTCCTTTCCCCATCCTTCCCTAATCCGATGACACCGATGACCTTGCTGTTGGTTCGCTCCCCAAATCAACCATCCAATCAAATCATTCTGTATAATCCAGCAGCTAAAGAGAAAGCACGAATTGATGATTTCCTTTCAGGAGGCGTCGCCATGATAGCTTGATTCCGTGCCTGCGATACTAATGTGCACTATATAAGGAAATAAATTAAAACCCAGTGAAGCTAGCATATAAAATATCTAAACGCGTTTTGTAAAACAAAGCTGAACAAACCGTGTCTTGCATATAGCGAAGTTTCTCGGTAAGCACGGGAAATAAGAATACCTATAAGAAAAAATATTACGACGATTATATTATCAGTTTGTCTTGGTAATATATCCATATTGGCCTTACCTCTGTAATTTATTAGGTGTTTAATTCTAGTTAATTTTCTCCCTTGATACAAATTAATGCCCCTCCGTAGTTGGGATAGCTAATGACGCCTGGTGGCGCTCGAGTCGGTGGCAAGTCGGTTGGAATTCTGCTTGTGGATGAAACTTCCACTACCATTATTTGGCCGGAAAGGAGGGGAGAGGTGGTGGCACAAGGTTCGCGATCACCAGTCTCTGCGCCAGTATCCTTTATCAAATTCCAAACCTCTCTTCAGTGTCTCAAGACGTGAGGCCGTGTGTGTCCGTCAAATGGGGATGTGGAACTCTGCGACTCCCTTGATGCTGTTCGAGATCAGGACGCTGTGCGCTGGCACCGGCTTTTACCCTTCCCCTTCTCTCATCGTCATACAACATAATACAGCACACTATATATACACATCCACTTCAGTCACATACACTCTACGGATATACCTGCGACACAATTCCCGGATATCCGCAAGGAAAGGGGCCAACTCACACAGAGGAAGAGGATCCTTTCAGAGAGGTGGCTTAACTAACCCAGTGAGATATTCCATCCACAATGCCAAACGACATTTACATTTTCATTTCAAGATGATTAAAAGCTGGTAACTTTTCGAACGCTTTATAAAATGTTAAGAGGGAACGACGTCTCCATTTCCAAGCCATTTGGTAAATCATAGGCTCTAACAACAAAACAAAACATTGTAATAGACTATATTGCTGTGCATGTGTTATTCCAAATTATGATGGAATGTTCCTAGGCACAGCGACGACTACAGCCTTTTTGAAATACAATTCACAGTTGCGAATATGGACAACCGTAAGCTGTATAATAAATTGACGACAGTCAAACGGTGCCGACACAATAGCTCAGCGTGTTCGGTCAGAGGGTTAGCTCCCCTCTGTAACAATAATAAAAAATAAAAATAAAAAAAAGGCGACCGCTCACGATAAGTGTGAAGTCCGGGTTCGAGGCCCGGCACAGCACAAATTTTCACTGTCATTAATTCATTATACATGTGATGGTTGTCCACATTCGCAACTGCATATACATTTTTAGTAAATATTGTAATGGTCTGAGAGTCAAGTAACATCTTCTGAAAGACAACTTTCTCTCCTTTCACTTTTAGCTTTATTTAAAAATCGCTTAAATCCTTTCCTGTGCTAACCTCTTCATCTCAGAGTGGCACTTGCAACCTACGTCCTCAATTATTTGCTTGACGTATTCCAATCTCTGTCTTCCTCTACAATTTTTGCCCTCTATAGCTCCCTCTAGTACTATGGAAGTCATTTCCTCATGTCTTAGCAGATGTCCTATCATCCTGTCCCTTCTCCTTATCAGTGTTTTCCACATATGCCTTGTCTCTCCGATTCTGCGTAGAACCTCCTCATTCCTTACCTTATCAGTCCACCTAATTTTCAACATTCGTGTATAGCACCACATCTCAAATGCTTCGATTCTCTTCTGTTCCGGTTTTCCCACAGTCCATGTTTCACTACCATACAATGCTGTACTCCAGACGCACATCCTCAGAAATTTCTTCCTCGAATTAAGTCCGGTATTTGATATTAGTAGACTTCTCTTGGCCAGAAATGCCTTTTTTGCCATAGCGAGTCTGCTTTTGATGTCCTCCTTGCTCCGTCCGTCATTGGTTATTCTACTGCCTAGGTAGCAGAATTCCTTAACATCATTGACTTCGTGACCATCAATCCTGATGTTAAGTTTCTCGCTGTTCTCATTTCTACTACTTCTCATTACCTTCGTCTTTCTCCGATTTACTCTCAAACCATACTGTGTACTCATTAGACTGTTCATTCCGTTCAGCAGATCATTTGATTCTTCTTCACTTTCACTCAGGATAGCAATGTCATCAGTGAATCGTATCATTGATATTCTTTCACCTTGTATTTTAATTCCACTCCTGAACCTTTCTTTTGTTTCCATCATTGCTTCCTCGATGTACAGATTGAAGAGTAGGGGCGAAAGGCTACAGCCTTGTCTTACACCCTTCTTAATACGAGCACTTCGTTCTTGATCGTCCACTCTTATTATTCCCTCTTGGTTGTTGTACATATTGTATATGACCCGTCTCTCCCTATAGCTTACCCCTACTTTTTTCAGAATATCGAACAGCTTGCACCATTTTATATTGTCGAACGCTTTTTCCAGGTCGACAAATCCTATGAAAGTGTCTTGATTTTTCTTTAGCCTTGCTTCCATTATTAGCCGTAACGTCAGAATTGCCTCTCTCGTCCCTTTACTTTTCCTAAAGCCAAACTGATCGTCACCTAGCGCATTCTCAATTTTCTTTTCCATTCTTCTGTATATTATTTTTGTAAGCAGCTTCGCTGCATGAGCTGTTAAGCTGATTGTGCGATAATTCCCGCAATTGTCAGCTCTTGCCGTCTTCTGAATTGTGTGGATGATGCTCTTCCGAAAGTCAGATGGTATGTTGCCAGACTCATATATTCTACACACCAACGTGAATAGTCGTTTTGTTGCCACTTCCCCCAATGATTTTAGAAATTCTGATGGAATGTCATCTATCACTTCTGCCTTATTTGACCGTAAGTCCTCCAAAGCTCTTTTAAATTCCGATTCTAATTCTGGATCCCCTATCTCTTCCAAATAGACTCCTGTTTCTTCTTCTATCACATCAGACAATTCTTCACACTCATAGAGGCTTTCAATGTATTCTTTCCACCTATCTGCTCTCTCCTCTGCATTTAACAGTGGAATTCCCGTTGCACTCTTAATGTTACCACCATTGCTTTTAATGTCACCAAAGGTTGTTTTGACTTTCCTGTATGCTGATTCTGTCCTTCTGACAATCATATCTTTTTCGATGTCTTCACATTTTTCCTGCAGCCATTTCGTCTTAGCTTCCCTGCACTTCCTATTTATTTCATTCCTCAGCGACTTGTATTTCTGTATTCCTGATTTTCCCGGAACGTGTTTGTACTTCCTCCTTTCATCAATCAACTGAAGTATTTCTTCTGTTATCCATGGTTTCTTCGCAGCTACCTTCTTTGTACCTATGTTTTCCTTCCCAACTTCTGTGATGGCCCTTTTTAGAGATGTCTATTCCTCATCAACTGTACTGCCTACTACGCTATTCCTTATTGCTGTATCTATAGCGTTAGAGAACTTCAAACGTATCTCGTCATTCCTTAGTACTTCCGTATCCCACTTCTTTGCGTATTGATTCTTCCTGACTAATGTCTTGAACTTCAGCCTACTCTTCATCACTACTATATTGTGATCTGAGTCTATATCTGCTCCTGGGTACGCCTTACAATCCAGTATCTGATTTCGGAATCTCTGTCTGACCATGATGTAATCTAATAGAAATCTTCCCGTATCTCCCGGCCTTTTCCAAGTATACCTCCTCCTCTTGTGATTCTTGAACAGGGTATTCGCTATTACTAGCTGAAACTTGTTACAGAACTCAATTAGTCTTTCTCCTCTTTCATTCCTTGTCCCAAGCCCATATTCTCCTGTAACCTTTTCTTCTACTCCTTCCCCTACAACTGCATTCCAGTCGCCCATGACTATCAGATTTTCGTCCCCCTTTACATACTGCATTACCCTTTCAATATCCTCATACACTTTCTCTATCTGTTCATCTTCAGCTTGCGACGTCGGCATGTATACCTAAATTATTGTTGTCGGTGTTGGTCTGCTGTCGATTCTGATTAGAACAACCCGGTCACTGAACTGTCACAGTAACACACCCTGTGCCCTACCTTTCTATTCATAACGAATCCTACACCTGTTATGCGATTTTCTGCTGCTGTTGATATTACCCGATACTCATCTGACCAGAAATCCTTGTCTTCCTTCCACGCCCGCATCTCGTGGTCGTGCGGTAGCGTTCTCGCTTCCCACGCCCGGGTTCCCGGGTTCGATTCCCGGCGGGGTCAGGGATTTTCTCTGCCTCGTGATGGCTGGGTGTTGTGTGCTGTCCTTAGGTTAGTTAGGTTTAAGTAGTTCTAAGTTCTAGGGGACTTATGACCACAGCAGTTGAGTCCCATAGTGCTCAGAGCCATTTGAACCATTTTCTTCCTTCCACTTCACTTCACTGACCCCTACTATATCTAGATTGAGCCTTTGCATTTCCCTTTTCAGATTTTCTAGTTTCCCTGACACGTTCAAGCTTCTGACATTCCACGCCCCGACTCGTAGAACGTTATCCTTTCGTTGATTATTCAATCTTTTTCTCATGGTAACCTCCCCCTTGGCAGTCCCCTCCCGGAGATCCGAATGGGGGACTATTCCGGAATCTTTTGCCAATGGAGAGATCATCATGATACTTCTTCAATTACAGGCCACATGTCCTGTGGATACACGTTACGTGTCTTTAATGCAGTGGTTTCCATTGCCTTCTGCATCCTCATGTCGTTGATCATTGCTGATTCTTCCGCCTTTAGGGGCAATTTCCCACCCCTAGGACAAGAGAGTGCCCTGAACCTCTATCCGCTCCTACGCCCTCATTGAGAAGGCCGTTGGCAGAATGAGGCTGACTTCTTATGCCGGAAGTCTTCGGCCGCCAATGCTGATTATTTATCAAAATTTAGGCAGTGGCGGGGATCGAACCCGGGACCGAAGACGTTTTGATTATGAATCAACGATGCTACCCCTAGACCACGGGTAAAAGTTTTTATGTAGCATGATATTAATACCCTTAGCTGCTAAAGGGCGTTGATATACAGGGTGAGTCACCTAACATTACCGCTGGATATATTTCGTAAACCACATCAAATACTGACGAATCGATTCCACAGACCGAACGTGAGGAGAGGGGCTAGTGTAATTGGTTAATATAAACCATAAAAAATGCACGGAAGTATGTTTTTTAACTCAAACCTACGTTTTTTTAAATGGAACCCCGTTAGTTTTGTTAGCACATCTGAACATATAAACAAATATGTAATCAGTGCCGTTTGTTCCATTGTAAAATGTTAATTACATCCGGAGATATTGTAACCTAAAGTTGACGCTTGAGTACCACTCCTCCGCTGTTCGATCGTAGAGAGAGTAGAGTAGAGGGGTTTCGTGGGCGCACGACAGCAAGGTCTTCAGCGCCCGTTCAGTATCCTAGTGAGACGGGTGTCAAGAAAAAAAAAGGCTCAGAACATTTACATAAAACGGAACATAAAACAAGGGGAACAATCATTGGAAAATATGTGCTCACCCACACCGAAGCGTGGGATGAAGCAGGGCGTCAGCAGTAAAACATGGACAACACAGGAAGAAAATGAGAGAGGGAGCTAAAACAATGTAGGAGATGGAAGTGGCTGGCTGACCGCAAGGAAAAAAAGGGAGGAGTCAGCCACTCTGCAATACACTAAAACCTCCAGCCTAAAAGTTTAGGCCAGAGTCCAGACACATCACAAAACTTAAAAACCCTAGACACACACGTCTCATCGTTTGCTAAAACACAAGGCAGATCCCCATCAACTTGTGCTTCTGCCCTTGCATCACGGTATAAAATGCAGTCTGTTAAAATGTGCCGGACAGAGATGTGCACACCACAGGCATCACAAAACGGAGGATCCTCCCGCCGTAATAAATAGCTATGCGTCAGAGGACAGTGCCCGATCCGAAGACGTGTGAGGGCCACCTCCTCCCGCCTCAGCAACCGGCAGGAGGAACGCCACGGCCGAGTGGTTGACTTTACCGACCGCAGTTTATTGGCCGTCACCGCCAGCCATTCGTCCTCCCACAACTCCATGCACTTCCTGTGGAGTGCAGCGATGACTGACTGCAAGGGGATAGGACACTGGACCACATCCTGCTCTCTGCAGGCCTCCTTGGCAGCCCGATCAGCCTGTTCATTGCCCCATATTCCGACATGACCAGGCACCCAGCAGAAGGATACCTCTTTACCCCGCTGTTGGAGCAAGTACAGTTGGCCATGTATCAGCTGGACCATCTCCTCAGTCGGGTATAGGTTCTGCAGTGATTGTAAGGCACTAAGAGAATCGGAGCAGAGAAGAAATCGATCGCCCCGAACACGATTCATCTGCCCCAGTGCCTTCAGGATCGCGTGGAGCTCCGCTGCGAAAACGGTATATTCAGCAGGGAGGCGAATCCGGGTAACATTATCAGGGAACACCGCAGAACAGCCAAGGAAATTCTCCTGTTTGGAGCCATCAGTGTAAACGACAGTGAAACCGTGATGCACATCTAAAATGTGAAAAAACAGTGACTGGAATGTAAAATCTGGCGTGCCATCCTTCTTAAAACGAGTCAAATCTAAAATAAGTTTGGGTCTTCGGAGGAGCCAAGGTGGAGATCTGCTCTAACCTCGACGTAAAACACGAAGCCCAGCCATAGACATTGCAGCGAGGCAATCCTGTGCGCGAATCCCATAGGGCTGCGTCGCACGTTGCCGGTTATGAAATAACCGTGCCAGAGGAGGCTGAGCAACGGTATGGTATGCAGGGGTGTATGGTGTGGACAAAGTTTTATACGCCTGGCGGACCGTAAGTAGCCGTCGCCGCATATGGTGGACAACGTCCAAAATCTTTAAGTAAGAAGGCCTCGCGGACCCATACACCGTGCACCCATAATCGAGCCGAGATCGCACAAACGCCCTGTAAAACTGGAGCAGACAAGTCCTGTCAACTCCCCATGTACTGTGGCTAAGACATTTTAAAATACTTAAAGCCTGAAGCGACCGCCGTTTCAGGTCTTTAAGATGAGGTAACCACGTGAGCCTCGAGTCAAAAATGAGCCCCAGAAATCTCACCGTGTCTTTAAAAGACAGAATAGTGTCCCTCAAGCGCAACTCAGGAAAGGTGAAAATCGAACGAGAACGGTTAAAAAGAACACATACAGACTTCTCGGTGGAAAACTTAAATCCACTCTTCAGCGCCCAGTCATCCAAACGCCTAATCGTAAGTTGCAACTGACGAGTTGTCGTTGCAAGGCTTGAAGAAGAGCAGAACAAAGAGAAATCATCCACAAACAAAGAACACTGGACAGGACTTTTCACTATGGACGTAATGCTATTAATAGCGATGGCAAAGAGAGTCACACTTAAAACGCTACCCTGAGGGACACCATTCTCCTGCTCAAATCGATCAGACAGGACGTCACCAATTCGGTATCTAAAATATCGTGGCGAGAGGAAAGACTGAATAAAAAGAGGAAGACAACCACGAAAACCCCATTGGTGAAGCTGCTCCAGGATGAGACGCCTCCAAGTGGTATCGTAGGCCTTCTCGATGTCGAAAAAGACACCTATAAGGTGATGACGGCGTAGGAAAGCTTGTTGTATAGCCGCCTCCAGGAGGGCAAGGTCATCGAAGGTGGAACGAAACCTCCTGAACCCACACTGAAAGCGACTAAGGAGTTGCCGGGATTCTAACATCCAGACAAGGCGGCGGTTGACCATCCGCTCCAAGGTCTTCCCTATGCAACTAGTGAGGGCAATACTACTGTAGCTACTTGGGCTCGTGCGGTCTTTCCCAGGTTTTAAAAAAGGGATTAAAACTGCCTCACGCCACGCGTCAGGAAAGTGACCCGACGCCCAAATGTCATTAAAAAGTGCGAGGAGGAGTTCTCTGTTGCGCATTGTGAGGTGCCATAGCATACTGTAATGGATCCTGTCGTGACCAGGGGATGTGTCACGAGCTCCAGACAATGCAGAATCCAGCTCCCACATAGAAAAAGGGCAGTTGTAAACTTCATGAGAGGTGGACTGGAAGTTCAGTCTACACCTCTCAGCAACCGCTCTATGGCGCTGGAAACCTGGATCCTGACTGGTTGTGGCAGTAACTGTCGCAAAATATGCTGCCATAGTCTGGGCAATGTCTCGCGGATCTGTGTGGAGAGTGCCGTTATTCATTACAGCAGCTATGGGGCACCTCCCTCCTCTGCCAGAAATTCTCCTGATGGTCTCCCACACAATGGAACTTTTGGTGGAACGATTAATGGTGTTCAGGAACTGCTGCCACGACCTCTTCATGCTCTCACGAATAATGCGGCGACATCTTGCCCTCGCCACCCGAAAGGCTGCAAGATTCTCAGCAGTCGGCCGACACTTGAACCGCCGCAGAGCCGCACGCCTGGTCCTGATTGCAGAGCGGCATTCGTCACTCCACCAAGGCACAGGTGGCCTTTTCCGGTGGCCTGTGGACTGTGGAATGGATGCTGCAGCGGCGTGGTGGACCGTTTTGGTAATATGATCCACCCACACCTCAACATTCGCACAGTGTTCGAATTGGGCCAACTGGCTATAAAGTGTCCAGTCAGCTCCACTGAGCACCCATTGTGGTGGTCTCCTTTCGGGCCCCACGCCATCTGGCAGGTGAATCCAGATTGGGAAATGATCACTGCCGTGCAAGTCAGCAACCACTTCCCAGTGAGCACTGGCGGCAAGAGCTGTAGAGCAAAGCGCGAGATCAATGGCAGAGAACGACCCGGTCGCCGTGCAGAAATGAGTACTCTGTCCTCCATTGAGCAAGTAGGCACAGGAGGACAGGAGAAGCCTCTCAATCGCTCTACCCCTGGGGCAGGTAATTGCAGAGCTCCAAAGCACATTGTGGGCATTAAAATCACCACAAATAATGAATGGCTGGGGGAGCTGTGTAAGAAGGTCGGTGAGGGCCGCGTCATCAAGAGCATCATGTGGGGGCAAGTAAAGTGAACAGACAGTCAATGGATGACGCACGTGCACGGACACAGCGACGGCCTGTAAAGTCGTCGTAAGTGAGAGAGGCGAGGAGCGGTAGTCCGTCCTGACAAAAATACCTACGCCTCCTCTAGCTCTCTCTCCATGCAGGTCGTCCTTTTTGTGGAGTGTATAGCCTCGTATCTCAGGGGAGTATGATGGATGGAAATACGTCTCCTGGAGACAGAGACACAGTGGTCTACCTTGCGATAGTAGACGAAGTTCCTCCACATGCGTCCTGAACCCTTGCAAGTTCCACTGAAGTATGGGAGCCATCTATGATGGGGGTAGCACCTTCATCCTGTCTCTCCGACGGGGCGGGGAGACTGCAGCAGGTGGAGGGGCAGGCGTGGGGCGAGATGATTTCCCCACACATACATCGGATTCCATCAACTCTGGGGAAGAGTCAGAGGAAGCCTCACGGAAAACCACATCTGCATGGTCAGACGGTTTACTACGGGATTTGACCCGCTGTTGCTGCTGTATGGGAGCTTTCTGCGGTTTGGTGGGCTTTGGGGGAGCTGATGTGGGAGTGGTAATGGCTGTACTGGGCTTCAGAACATCCTCAGCTGTTGGAGGCGTCAGGGGCTGGCCCAAGTTCGCCACTGTACCTTTGTCTGCCATTCGAATAGGGGCTACTGGCTCTGAAACACTGGCTGCGTTGCAAGTGCACTGACAGCTGCATGTATTAGTGCCAACACTCACCACCTCTGCGTTCCTCTAAAAATATTCGGCAGTCCCTACTCCAAACAGGGTGGTTCCCAGAGCAATTGATACATTTGGCTGGAGAGGAGCAACCAACTCCGTCATGAGCAGCTTTACCACAGTTGCCACAAGTCGCGTCGCCTTTGCATCCTAAGGTGGTATGCCCAAAACGCTGGCATTTGAAACAGCGCATTGGGGTCGGGAAATAAGGCCTCACACTAAGGCGAAGAAAGCCAGCTTTCACATGTTCAGGAAGTTTCGTGCTACTGAAGGTTAGAATAAAGGAGTCGGATTTGACAAGATTGCCATCAACCCTCCTCATGATATGTTGAACATCAACGATACCTGCCGGAGCCCACTCACGTTGCAGTTCTTCCTTGGGAATGTCAACTAGATCCCGGCACGTCACAACACCTTTGCTGTAGTTCAAGGTGCCGTGCAGTTCAGTGTCTATGGCATACTCTCCAAGGCATTTAGCAGACTGAAGTTTAGTCGCTTTCTGGGAAGTGGAAGTTTCCACTAGCAAGGTCCCATTACGTAAGCGCTTCACCGATTTTAAGGAGCCACAGATTCCCTCCAACCCCTTTTGTATATAGAAGGGCGAAACCTTCTCGAAACTACCCTCCTTCCGTTTCACAATGAGAAACACATTCGGATCACAAGAATGCATTCTGTTACCTAAGACTGGACTTTGTAAAGAAGCGCCGGAGTCAGGGGGACTGACTGCACGGGCCCTCTTAAGAGACTGGGTGTTAGAACCTTCCAGCGGCCCACCCTTTCCGCTGGGAGGAAGAAAAGAAGATTTCGAAGGATCCATCTCGGTCCCACGAGCAGCTAGGGAACTACAAGTCCACCTAGACAGAGCCCCGCGTGCCTAGGTAAGCCTTATACAACTGAGGTGCGGCAGGTTCCCCAGAGGTTGCCCGCTATCGACTGTTCCACCTCAACAGCCATGCATCTCATCGGCGCGCAGCACACCTTGAGATTGAGGGTTTTTTTATAGAGGTTTATGCCATCCTCGCGATCCGGGCGGTCAAGCCAAGATCCCCATTCCCTGAGACACACAACGTTCCACCGCCGCGCCGCACGGTGGTCGCTGAAGTATGCTCAGAGGTTACGGTGACAGGGGACTGGCGGCGCTTACCAGTCCCCAGCTCAGGAACCCCGGGGTCGCCAAGCCCGTACCCAGCAAATGAGTGCTGAGCCCCTGGGGGCGCTGTTCGATCGTGTGCACCGGAGAGCAGCGAATTACGTAGGGATCCAAAGGGAACGGTGATGGACCTTAGGTACAGAAGTGACTGGAACAGCACATTACGTCCACATGCTAACACCTTTTTATTGGTCTTTTTCACTGACGCACATGTACATTACCATGAGGGGTGAGGTACACGTACACACGTGGTTTCCGTTTTCAATTACGGAGTGGAATAGAGTGTGTCCCGACATGTCAGTCCAATAGATGTTCAATGTGGTGGCCATCATTTGCTGCACACAATTGCAATCTCTGGCGTAATGAATGTCGTACACGCCGCAGTATATCTGGTGTAATGTCGCCACAGGCTGCCACAATACGTTGTTTCATATCCTCTGGGGTCGTAGGCACATCACGGTACACATTCTCCTTTAACGTACCCCACAGAAAGAAGTCCAGAGGTGTAAGATCAGGAGAACGGGCTGGCCAATTTATGCGTCCTCCACGTCCTATGAAACGCCCGTCGAACATCCTGTCAAGGGTCAGCCTAGTGTTAATTGCGGAATGTGCAGGTGCACCGTCATGCTGATACCACATACGTCGACGCGTTTCCAGTGGGACATTTTCGAGCAACGTTGGCAGATCTTTCTGTAGAAACGCGATGTATGTTGCAGCTGTTTGGTCCCCTGCAATGAAGTGAGGACCAATGAGGTGGTCGCCAATGATTCCACACCATACATTTACAGTCCACGGTCGCTGTCGCTCTACCTGTCTGAGCCAGCGAGGATTGTCCACGGACCAGTAATGCATGTTCCGTAGATTCACTGCCCCGTGGTTTGTGAAACCCGCTTCATCGGTAAACAGGTAGAACTGCAACGCATTCTCTGTTAATGCCCATTGACAGAATTGCACTCGATGATTAAAGTCATCACCATGTAATTGCTGATGTAGCGACACATGAAACGGGTGAAAGCGGTGACGATGCAGTATGCGCATGACACTACTTTGACTCAGTCCACCGGCTCTCGCAATGTCCCGTCTACTCATGTGTGGGTTCGTGGCAACAGTAGCTAACACACCAACTGCACCCGCTTCTCCTGTGACGGGCCTGTTACGGACCCGTTTGCGTGCTACGACCATACCTGTTGCATACAGTTGGCGGTAGATGTTTTGCAATGTGCGGCACGTTGGATGCTCTCTGTCCGGGTACCGTTCTGCATACAACCTGCAGGCTTCAGCTGCATTTCGTCGACACTCGCCATAGATGAGTATCATCTTCGCCTTTTCAGAGTTCGAATACACCATGGTCACAGTTCCTACACCACTACATTATCACAGACGTCTGGTAACACGGTGTACTACAGTTGGTCTGCGTGCGGAGACGAATGCAGAATAAAAATAGCAGCAAGCGCTACATGCGGACACTGCGACAGCTAGACCAAACCACAACAGCGCACTACAGCCACACTCGTAAACACGGTCGTCATCGTAAGCATGTCCCTGCAGATGCTGCTCGCCGACCGTGGCCCGTGTTTGTTACAACACGCAACTGAACGTCGGAGGTTTCAAGCGTCAACTTTAGGTTACAATATCTCCGGATGTAATTAACATTTTACAAATCAACAAACGGCACTGATTACGTATTTGTTTATATGTTCAGATGTGCTAACAAAACTAACGTGGTTCCATTTAAAAAAACGTAGGTTTGTGTTAAAAAACATACTTCCGTGCATTTTTGTATGGTTTGTATTAAACAATTACACTAGCCCCTCTCCTCACGTTCGGTCTGTGGAATCGGTTCGTCAGTCTTTGATGTGGTTTACGAAATATATCCAGCGGTAACGTTAGACGACTCACCCTGTATATAAACGGGGAGAGGTGTAAATGTGTGCCCCGACCCGGGATCTTACATGGCAGACGCTCTATACATCTGAGCAACCGAGGACACAGAGGATAGCTCGACTGCAGGGACTCTCTCTAGCACGCCTCCCGCGAGACCCACATTCTCACCTTGTATGTCCACACACTACACTCGTAGTGTCCCACCCCACCACACTCAGTACTCGTGGAAGACATTCTTACCAAGTCCCGTAGGAGTTCGGGGAATATGTGTGCATCCGCGCAGAAGACGGAGGTCATGGCCGGTGTTGCCAGAACTGTATATTTATATGGATATGGTGTCTGTTCTTTCGGACATGTCCGAAAGAACAGACACCATATCCATGCAAGTATGCTCTTTTTATTTGTTTTCTTCCTGTGTTGTCCATGTTTTACTGCTGACGCCCTGCTTCATCCCACGCTTCAGTGTGGGTGAGCACTATTTTCCAATGATTGTTCCTCGTGTTTTATGTTCCGTTTTATGTAAATGTTCTGAGCTTTTTGTTTTTTCTTGACACCCGTCACACTAGGATACTGAACGGGCGCTGAAGACCTTGCTGTCGTGCGCCCACAAAACCCCTCTACTACTACTACTATTCTTTTTATTTGGTGAACGGTTCAGCATAACGAAACGACGTTTTCAGAAAATTATGGTACATAATGTGGTGTCACCGCCAGACACCACACTTGCTAGGTAGTAGCCTTTAAATCGGCCGCGGTCCGTTAGTATACGTCGGACACGCGTGTCGCCACTATCAGTGATTGCAGACCGAGCGCCGCCACACGGCAGGTCTAGTCTAGAGAGACTCCCTAGAACTCGCCCCAGTTGTACAGCCGACTTTGCTAGCGATGGTTCACTGCCTACATACGCTCTCATATGCAGAGACGACAGTTTAGCACAGCCTTCGCCTACGTCATTTGCTACGACCTAGCAAGGCGCCATATTCAGTTACTATGTATGAGAATGTATTCTGAACAGATAATATTGTGAATCATGTACCGTCAAGAGCGTCGTTCATCATTAATGGATTAATGTTAAGTATCAAACTAATTACGTCCACTTTCGTAATTCTAACTCCTTGTCATGTTCCAGACCTCACGTCAGTATAGTTCTTCCCTCCTCACGCCAGGCTGCGTGAGCTAAAACGCGGTGCATTTCGGCCTCCACTAGTAACACGGTGTTGGCTCTTCTGCCAACACAACACATAAATGGGCACGTATTTTATTACATGTTTAAAGCCTTTAAGTTATGTATCAACCAAAATAATGAAGTAAGTTTAATTTTTTTAATTGAATAATGTGCTACTTCAACGGTATTTGAAAATGCGAAATGAGTGACAGTGATTGTAAACGTGTCCGTGCTGAAACTTTTCACAAAAGTGCATTTGAAATGTGCTATAATTTAAAGGCAAGACAGCTGGATGCGCCTGCTGTGGTGGAAACGGCACCAAGTGTGGATCTCATGTCAGGCTCCGCCGTTGTAACAAGCATTTCGGCCGTTTGCTTGTTTCCACTTAAACAGGTTTATGTACACATAAAACGCCTTCTGATATGCTAGAATTTAGTATACAGTTTAATTTATAAAATTTACCAATATCTATGTTGCATAACATTGAGCCAAGAAAAATACGTGTTATCTTAATACCGCAGGCTTACGATCTCGGTATACACAGGGTGTATCAAAAAGAATCATCCGATTTGGCACGTCTATATTTCTGAAAGTAATAAACAAATACAACGAATTATGTTTTCTGATGAACGGGAAACTCAAAAAGTTTTTTTTTTTAATGCCTTTTCATAGGTGTTCAGTATGCCCCCCTACAGATGCACGGCATACGTCAATGCGGTATTCGAATTGGTTCCACACTGCAGAGAGCATGTCTTGAGTTACGGCTTCCACAGCTGGTGTTATGCGATGTCTCATTTCATTTATTGTTGTTGGTAACGAAGGCGCATCAGCAGGGTCTTTTACAAACCCCCACAGGTAACATTCATATATAATCAGATCCTGTGACCTTGGAATCCAGTAATGTAAGGCTAAATCATTTGGTCCAGTACTATCGATCCATCCTTCAGTAATCATTTGTTTTATAAATTCCCGCACTTGCAAATGACAGTGCGGCGGCGCCTCATCCTGTTGACAAATGAAGGTGGGCTTACTGGTAGTTGGGAGCTCCAACGTCAGGTGCGTAATGGGGCCCCTTAGGGAAATGGCAGCAAGAGAGGGGAAGAAAACCAATGTGCACTCCGTGTGCATACCGGGGGGAGTCATTCCAGATGTGGAAAGGGTCCTTCCGGATGCCATGAAGGGTACAGGGTGCACCCATCTGCAGGTGGTCGCTCATGTCGGCACCAATGATGTGTGTCGCTATGGATCGGAGGAAATCCTGTCTGGCTTCCGGCGGCTATCTGATTTGGTGAAGACTGCCAGTCTCGCTAGCGGGATGAAAGCAGAGCTCACCATCTGCAGCATCGTCGATAGGACTGACTGCGGACCTTTGGTACAGAGCCGAGTGGAGGGTCTGAATCAGAGGCTGAGACGGTTCTGCGACCATGTGGGCTGCAGATTCCTCGACTTGCGCCATAGGGTGGTGGGGTTTCGGGTTCCGCTGGATAGGTCAGGAGTCCACTACACGCAGCAAGCGGCTACACGGGTAGCAGGGGTTGTGTGGCGTGGACTGGGCGGTTTTTTAGGTTAGATGGCCTCGGGCAAGTACAGAAAGGGCAACAGCCTCAAAGGGTGCGGAGCAAAGTCAGGACATGCGGGGACCAAGCAGCAATCGGTATTGTAATTGTAAACTGTCGAAGCTGCGTTGGTAAAGTACCGGAACTTCAATCGCTGATAGAAAGCACCGAAGCTGAAATCGTTATAGGTACAGAGAGCTGGCTTAAGCCAGAGATAAATTCTGCCGAAATTTTTACAAAGGTACAGACGGTGTTTAGGAAGGATAGATTGCATGCAACCGGTGGTGGAGTGTTCGTCGCTGTTAGTAGTAGTTTATCCTGTAGTGAAGTAGAAGTGGATAGTTCCTGTGAATTATTATGGGTGGAGGTTACACTCAACAACCGAGCTGGGTTAATAATTGGCTCCTTTTACCGACCTCCCGACTCAGCAGCGTTAGTGGCAGAACAACTGAGAGAAAATTTGGAATACATTTCACATAAATTTCCTCAGCATGTTATAGTCTTAGGTGGAGATTTCAATTTACCAGATATAGACTGGGACACTCAGATGTTTAGGACGGGTGGTAGGGACAGAGCATCGAGTGACATTATACTGAGTGCACTATCCGAAAATTACCTCGAGCAATTAAACAGAGAACCGACTCGTGGAGATAACATCTTGGACCTACTGATAACAAATAGACCCGAACTTTTCGACTCCGTAAGTGCAGAACAGGGAATCAGTGATCATAAGGCCGTTGTAGCATCCCTGAATATGAAAGTTAATAGGAATATAAAAAAAGGGAGGAAGGTTTATCTGTTTAGCAAGAATAATAGAAGGCAGATTTCGGACTACCTAACAGATCAAAACGAAAATTTCTGTTCCGACACTGACAATGTTGAGTGTTTATGGAAAAAGTTCAAGGCAATCGTAAAATGCGTTTTAGACAGGTACGTGCCGAGTAAAACTGTGAGGGACGGGAAAAACCCACCGTGGTACAACAACAAAGTTAGGAAACTACTGCGAAAGCAAAGAGAGCTTCACTCCAAGTTTAAACGCAGCCAAAACCTCTCAGACAAACAGAAGCTAAACGATGTCAAAGCAAGCGTGAGGAGTGCTATGCGTGAAGCGTTCAGTGAATTCGAAAGTAAAATTCTATGTACAGACTTGACAGAAAATCCTAGGAAGTTCTGGTCTTACGTTAAATCAGTAAGTGGCTCGAAACAGCATATCCAGATACTCCGGGATGATGATGGCATTGAAACAGAGGACGACACGCGTAAAGCTGAAATACTAAACACCTTTTTCCAAAGCTGTTTCACAGAGGAAGACCGCACTGCAGTTCCTTCTCTAAATCCTCGCACAAACGAAAAAATGGCTGACATCGAAATAAGTGTCCAAGGAATAGAAAAGCAACTGAAATCACTCAACAGAGGAAAGTCCACTGGACCTGACGGGATACCAATTCGATTCTACACAGAGTACGCGAAAGAACTTGCCCCCCTTCTAACAGCCGTGTACCGCAAGTCTCTAGAGGAACGGAGGGTTCCAAATGATTGGAAAAGAGCACAGGTAGTCCCAGTCTTCAAGAAGGGTCGTCGAGCAGATGCGCAAAACTATAGACCTATATCTCTGACGTCGATCTGTTGTAGAATTTTAGAACATGTTTTTTGCTCGAGTATCATGTCGTTTTTGGAAACCCAGAATCTACTATGTAGGAATCAACATGGATTCCGGAAACAGCGATCGTGTGAGACCCAACTCGCGTTATTTGTTCATGAGACCCAGAAAATATTAGATACAAGCTCCCAGGTAGATGCTATTTTTCTTGACTTCCGGAAGGCGTTCGATACAGTTCCGCACTGTCGCCTGATAAACAAAGTAAGAGCCTACGGAATATCAGACCAGCTGTTTGGCTGGATTGAAGAGTTTTTAGCAAACAGAACACAGCATGTTGTTATCAATGGAGAGACATCTACAGACGTTAAGGTAACCTCTGGCGTGCCACAGGGGAGTGTTATTGGACCATTGCTTTTCACAATATATATAAATGACCTAGTAGATAGTGTCGGAAGTTCCATGCGGCTTTTCGCGGATGATGCTGTAGTATACAGAGAAGTTGCAGCATTAGAAAATTGTAGCGACATGCAGGAAGATCTGCAGCGGATAGGCACTTGGTGCAGGGAGTGGCAACTGTCCCTTAACATAGACAAATGTAATATATTGCGAATACATAGAAAGAAGGATCCTTTATTGTATGATTATATGATAGCGGAACAAAAATTGGTAGCAGTTACTTCTGTAAAATATCTGGGAGTATGCGTGCGGAACGATTTGAAGTGGAATGATCATATAAAATTAATTGTTGGTAAGGCAGGTGCCAGGTTGAGATTCATTGGGAGAGTGCTTAGAAAATGTAGTCCATCAACAAAGGAGGTGGCTTACAAAACACTTGTTCGACCTATACTTGAGTATTGCTCATCAGTGTGGGATCCGTACCAGATCGGGTTGACGGAGGAGATAGAGAAGATCCAAAGAAGAGCGGCTCGTTTCGTCACAGGGTTATTTGGTAACCGTGATAGCGTTACGGAGATGTTTAGCAAACTCAAGTGGCAGACTCTGCAAGAGAGGCGCTCTGCATCGCGGTGTAGCTTGCTCGCCAGGTTTCGAGAGGGTGCGTTTCTGGATGAGGTATCGAGTATATTGCTTCCCCCTACTTATACCTCCCGAGGAGATCACGAATGTAAAATTAGAGAGATTAGAGCGCGCACGGAGGCTTTCAGACAGTCGTTCTTCCCGCGAACCATACGCGACTGGAACAGGAAAGGGAGGTAATGACAGTGGCACGTAAAGTGCCCTCCGCCACACACCGTTGGGTGGCTTGCGGAGTATGAATGTAGATGTAGATGTAGAAATCGTTCAAGTCAGTCTCCATCTGTGGGAAAAGAAAGTTCTCATGCATATCGAGATATGTGCTTTCTGTAACAGTGTTCTCGGCAAATAAAAATGGAGAGACCCTCTGTTGTTGTACAACTTCATGTGGTTATTTCGTACGCCATATCCTCACATTATGACGGTTCACCTTTCCATTTAAATGGAATGTTGCCTTGTCGCCAAACGCTAAGAGTGGAAGAAAACTTTCATCATCCACACGTTGATATTTGTCACCTCCACAAAGATCTTGCAGTAGCAGAACTTTGTATATTTTCGTGTGTAAAGGTCGACACAACACACGCCAGACGGACATCGGAGCCACGATGAGCTGTCGAGCTGCACGACGAACGGATTTCTGCGCACTCTCTGTGAAACCAAGGCAGATGTGAAATTTCCTGGCAGATTAAAACTCTGTGCCGGACCGAGACTCAACTCGGGACCTTTACCTTTCACGGGCAAGTGCTCTACCATCTGAGCTACCCAAGCATTACTTACACCCCGTCCTCACAGCTTTACTTCCGCCAGTACCTCTTCTCCTATTTTCCAAACTTCACAGAAGCTCTCCTGCGAACCATGCAGAACTAGCACTCCAGGAAGAAAAGATATTGCGGAGAGAAGCGCACACTTCGCTGCAGAGTGAAAATCTCATTATGGCAGATGTGTTCGAAGTCTGTGTCAGACACTCGACGACGGCAGGGCGATTTGCCTTTACACAAACCGTGTTTCTCCGAATTGTTCGCAGGTCGGTGTGGCCAATCGGTTCTCGGCGCATCAGCCTGGATCCGCGCGACCGCTACGGTCGCAGGTTGGATTCGTGCCTCAGGCATGGATCTGTGTGATGTCCTTAGGTTAGTTAGGTTTCAGTAGTTCTAAGTTCTAGGAGACTGATCTCAGATGTTTAGTGCTCAGAGCCATTTTTTCGGAGTTGTTCATGCCATAGTCTAATGCCCTGTGCTGTAGGAGGATCCACACCATACCTAGTACAAAAGTTACGCTGAACAGCTATTACTGATTCCCACCGCGCAAAAGATAGAACACAAAACGCTTTCTGTTATGCCGACACCATTTTTACTAGAACTGAAGTGGGTGCACACTCCCGCTACCTAGCGGGAACCGTGTAAATCTCGAGAGTTTGCTCTTTCCAACAGCACGTTGTTCACACACATATCTCAAACAACATAATAGTTATGATTTTTTCAAAAATAGGATAATTTTTTTGATACATCCTATATAATGATGGAAGTAGGCACGAGAACTGCCTTGCCTTTCAATTTTAATACGTCGCGGATACTACTGCGCAGTTTTTCTACATCGACACTTCTGTATCGCTGTTTCTATCTCTACAGGATCAGGAACTATGAATGCCGTTAAAAAAGTATACCGCTGCATTTTAAAAACGATACTAGCTTCCACGTCTTAGTTGATACAAAAGTTAAGAGTATTACCTCTGCAACAAAATTACGTTCTCCCCTACGTATTATCATTTACTGGAAACCTCGTTTTATACCTTGAACCATTCAGGAAATAAGAGGGATTTTATGTGTTAACGCAGCGCATACTGCATATCTAGACTTACTGTACGAGAACTTTTGTCTCAAATGTGTTCAGATGCAACAGTAGTTTGTATGGTAGTAGATTTAGTGGTGTTTCCTCCTGTGCTTTTCGGTCAAAATTCCAAGCAGACCTATAGCTCGTTCTTGAGGCTAGTTCGTAGGAAAGAGTCAAATATCACGTGACTGTTCTGGCAGCCGTGATACCGTATCGAGCTCTGCCGCGTATCTGTAAATCTCGAGTCCTGACGGTCGTAAGTATATTTCAACCAGATGTAGTAAACATGACGGTGCTGCGACTCTGGTTAGATCTTCACTTCACTTTGTCAGTTCATACCTTTGCAGCTGGTTGTCTTTCAAACTCTACGTACAGGAAACGTGTTCAAACGACAACTGGGAGTAGGCTGAGAAGGCCGGAGGACGAGTATTGGCACGCTGTGTTTTGTTGCAGGGACAGTGGCGGTGCCCAAGTGCCGGCGCGACAGCCCAGACCTGGACGAGTGCCTCCAGCGCGCCCTGCAGGCGTCTCTGCCGCTGCTGCTGCGAGGTGAGCCGCTCCTGCGTCAGCATGTCGTACCCTCCCTCGGAAAAGAATCACACGTTAAACCGCTAGCTGCGTCCCTTGTTGTTCAGGTTGTATGTTAATGACCTTCCAGACAATATTAATAGCAACGTCAAAGTTTCCCAGCTGATGCTGTTATCTGTGATAAAGTACTATCGAGAAATAGCTGCACAAGTATCCGATCAGATCTTGATAAGATTTAAAAGTGGTGCAAAGGTTGGGAGCTCGCTTAAAATGTTTAGAAATGTAAAATTATACACTCCGCTAAACAAAACAATATAGTAAGTATCCTACCACTACAATATGGATGAGTCACAGATGGAATCAGTCAACTCATATAAATACATGAGAGAAGCAGTTTGCAAGGTTCTGAAATGCCAACAACATAGGCTCGGTTATAGATAAAGCACGTAGCAAAATCCGTTCCTTGGTATGGTGCTAGGAAGATGCTTACAAACTACTTGCGCGGCCTGTACTAGTGTGCGACCCGAACCAAATGAGACTGATAGTGGATATTGAACGTATACAGGGAAGGGCGCACGAATGGTCACAAGTTTTTTGGGCTCACAGGAGATTGTGAATCAAATGCTGAAAAATTTGGATTGGGTATTGCTTGAAAATATATGGAAACTCTCCAGAAAAAGCTTAATTACAAAGTTTCAAGAACCAGTATTATGCGAATAACCTAGGATTATATTACAGCACCGTATGATATCACTGCTGTAGGCGTCGCGGAGAAAAGATTAGAGTAATCATTATTCCTGTGCTCCATATGAGAAAAGGACGGAAAGAAACTGTCATGCGAGGAAAAGACCCTTCGGCATGTATTTCACAACGGTTTGCAAAGTGTGTATGTAGACAGTTGCGTCCTCTCTCAATCTAATGTTACCTGCAGTCTCATTACAAATAAATCAGTTTTGTATTTTGTACCGTGTACGCTTAGTCTTCGGTTGGGCGACGCCCAGTTTTGTCGTACATCTACATCTTCATCTATATACTGAAAATATCTAATGTTCATCGATGCAACTACTCGCTGTATGCGGGTGGTATATGCCCAAACAAAAACTACTTATGTTTTGTGCGGTGCGCAATGTGAACAGCACAAGACATTTTGATTTTCATTGTAAATAAATAATTATTCAACTGACAATTTTACTTGTTCAGTCCATAGAACAATCTCACATTACTCTAGTGCAATATTTAGATAAAAGGCTTTTGTTGATAATGGTAGCGAAACAAGAACAATATCGGTGGTTTCAGCAAACAACGAATAGTATTTCTCTGCTATGCAGCGTTGTCCTTGGAGTCCTTGGATTGAATTCTGAAAAAGTCTATATCAACTGGATACTTACAATCGTAATAGGGAAAATATTTTACTTACAGTCAGAACTAAAGCGTTTTTCTTTCTATTCGTATTATACGAGGACTGTAGAAAAAATTCCGGAACTTTGTTCACAAAATTTTTTCCACGCTTACCTTTTACTTATTGTGCATGGTCTTCTTCGAAGTACTTACCTCCACAATTGATACACCACTCCCAACGCCGTTTCACTTCCGGAAGTAGTCTTGGTACGCCTCGTGCTGGATCGCGCGAAGCGCCGTCTGCGAATTTTCTTGTATCTCGGCTATCGTTGCAAATCTTCTTGCTTTCAACAGGGTATTCAACTTTGGAAATAAAAAAAATGGCAGCAGGAGCCATGTCTGCAGAGTACAGAGGATGAGGCAGCACAGTGATTTCGTTTTCTGTGCAATAGTCACGCACCAACAGGGATAAATGTGCGGATCGGTATCGCTATGCAAGAACCACGAATTTTCTCGCCACATCTCTGACCGTTTCCTTCTCACATTTACTCGAAGATGTCGCAACACATCCCGATAGTACCATCGATTAATAGTTTGTCCCTGTGGCACGAATTCATAATGAACTAATCCTTCAAAGTCAAAGCTTTGACATTTGACCTGACCTGATGAGCTTTTTTTGGTCTTGGAGAACATTTCCCGACCCACTGTGAACACTGAACTTTAGTCTCAACATCATAACCGTAGATCCACGTCTCATAAGGAACATCTAGTTCTCATTTGTGCGATCCAAAAGCTCTTCACAGATTGCGAAGCGAATGTCTTTCCGGTCGTGACTCATGAGCCGTAGGACGAGCTTGGCGGCAACACGATGTTGTGTCAGGATTTCATGACTTGATCCAACTGAAATGTTACATTCTTCTGAAATCTCTCGGATAGCTAGTCTTCGATGGGCACGCACAATTTCGTTGACGTTCCTGATATGGACGTCGTCGGTAGATGTCGAAGGGCGTCATGAACGAGTGTCATTTTTAACTTCCGTCCGGCCATTTTTAAACCGCGTGAACCATTCGTAAGACCGAGTACGGCTTAAGCACTCATCACTCTAGGCTTCCTGCGTCATTTGGTGTGTCTCTGTAAAGGTTTTTTTCAGTTTCGCGCAAAATTTAATGCAGTCGCGTTCTTCCTCTAACTCTGCCATATAAAAAATCGCAAACTGTGCGACACAACGTTCTACTCGATACAGCATTGAACAATAACTAACAGACATACAACATCGAAACTTCCGGAAGTTACACACTAAACACAGGCGTGTGCAGGGATACCAACCGCATTTCACTCCAACACACAATTGGCGCGAAATTACAAAAGTTCCGGGAGTTTTTGAACAGAGCACGTATATCTCGTGAAACGGTCTACAAGAAATTTTAGTGTGAACTGATTTCATCCAAAAGTCACAATAACAAGTTTAAAATAAGCTTTCGAAACAAAATACGAGAGGATGTCAAATGAAAACCGAATACCCGCCACAATGGGGCCATTCAGTGGTTCCATTCAAAAGTAATCACCGCTCGCACTATGACATTTTTCCCACTGTTTCATGTTTCGTGGAACGCGGTCGGCTGCTGACGGATCCAGAAACACACCGACTCTTGCACGTACTCGCCGGACTGAAACAGACGCCCACGCATATCTTTCTTCAGGTCGACAAAGATGTCAAAATCACACTGTGAAAGATGCGGGCTACACGGAGAATGTTGCAGTGTTTCCGAATCAAAGCGCTTAAGCATAGCCTTCATCTGGTTGACAGTGAGGGGGCAGGCGTTATCGTGCAACAGTGTGGTTCCGTGCAATAGCATTCCTGAGCGTTTTATCTTAATGATGCGTCGCAGATTTTAACAAGTGTCTTCATAGCGTTGCCCATTGATTGTGGTTCCACGCTCGACGACCTCGCCGAACAGAGGAACTATCCTGTTCCACGATAACGGCCTTTCCCACAATGACAATAGAGCGAAGGCTACACTTCGACGATGTGGTTGAGAAACACTGAAACTTCATCCGTACAGTCTGGGTGTTTCACCGTATGAGTTTCACATCTTTGGCGATCTGAAGAAATAAATGAAGGGACGTCGGTTTCATTCGGACGAGGACGTGCAAGAGTAGGTGTGGTGGTGGATTTGTCAGCGAACGACCGCGTTCTACGAAACAGGAACTGATCGTCTTGTCTCTCAGAGGGATCAATATCTTAAAGCAGGTTATGATTACTTTTGAACTGACCATTCCATGGTCCCTGTGAGTTAGGTTTTCATTTGACTACCCTTTATATAAGTCACCCCCTTAAAAGAGCACCCCGTTCGCTTTGTAACGCTAAAGGTGCTGTAGGTGTAGCACCAGATGGTCAAATGACTCTTCAACGCTGACGTACATCATGGCAGCGAAGTGGTGTGAATGTGCCAGTCGGCTGAATAGAATCGGCGTAGTAATTGACTCGGAGTGACATAGTGACAAAAAGCAGCTGTCGTATTTGGACGCGCCAACGATCACACCGTGATTGAAGTTGCCCAATTTGTTGGTGCACAACGTACATACAAGAAATGGGATTACCATGCAGAGCCATATAACACCGAATGAGAACAATAGTCGTGAAAAGATCCTACCTGGTAGGGGTCGAAGTCGAGTGTCACCCTCTGTCAATAACAGTTTGTTTCAAACACGACATATACTATGGCTGTCAGTGAACGCAGACCTATCTCAACCAACTTAACTTCTGTCAGGTCCGAAAGTGCTTATGATTGACAAGGATTGACCCTCATTTTCGGTCTCTGTGAGTTACGATCTTTGCGACCATTGTTTTTACACTGCGTTACATAACTGCAAATGGTGCATACACGATAGACAGACTTCTTAGATACATCAACAGATAGTGTAACTTGATTCGCGGTCTGGTCATGAGCACTTCCAAATAAGATAATTCTTTTCAGCCATTCTGTGACGTCTCCGCGTCGACCCATCTTAATTCGTTAATTCCGTACAAACAGCTTTCACTCACACACCACTTCACTCTACAGCGGTAAAAGCTTGCGTGACCTTCTGGTATCAGCTATACAGCTACCACTGTGCGCCTTTAAGGGAGTGACTGTATTTTGCCCAGTGAGCTTACATTCAGAAAACTGCAGGCAAAAGATAATAAAAAGGCAGTCCAATGACGACGTGAGGTCTGGTAGTGCGTTAGGCTCATTAAGACTAACTTATGCCCAAGAGCACATCACCCGGCCATAAACAGACTATGGCCTCCCCTAAACATTCTGAACGGCTTTGGGAATGAATTACGGTATGAATATAGACGTCACGCAACCACGATATATTTTAAATGAAGGTTCTCTCGAATACACAACAATCTACTGTATTAAAGTATGTTCCAGAATAAATCATCCAGTGCAGAGCTCGTCTAGAAATGGCTAGGTACGAAGGGTATTCATAAAATTTTAACTGTCACCTTAAAAAGTAATCTTAGGTAATCAGTTATTTTCACTTATCTGTCCGTTGTCCAGGTACACATAGAAATCTAGCGTCACATTACGTAGCACGCCGATTGAGGAGCCAATGGCACAGATCATTGACAAATGTGCAGTGCTGTGTGGTAATAGTTTTCCGCGTTTGACGAGAACAGCAGAGCAACAAATCCGTGTTGACTTGGTGCAAATGTAAGGCAACAATGCACCATCCTGTGCCACAGTAGCTAGATGGCGTAGAGGTTTCCAGAGTGATGAAACTAGTTTGAACGACGAACAATCATGTGGCAGACCATCTCTCTGCGAAGAACCAGGTACCACAGGAGAAGAAGAGACTCTGATGCTCCAAGCCAGCGTATCTCAATACAGGCGATTATGAAAAAATTGAAATTCAGTCATGGATCAGTTGTTGCATCCAGGAATTCATTTTGCACACAAGGAAGGTCGTCGCCCGGTGGGCTCACATCCAGTCTGAAAGTCCGCCCAGCCGAAGCAGCAGTGGAAGTGCTGCTGCTGTGTCAGGCCAATCCAGATCAATTCCTTAGCCGCCTATGTTGTTGTTGTTCTTGTTGTTGTGGTCTTCAGTCCTGAGACTGGTTTGATGCAGCTCTCCATGCTACTCTGTCCTGTGCAAGCTTCTTCATCTCCCAGTACCTACTACAACCTACATCCTTCTGAATCTGCTTAGTGTATTCATCTCTTGGTCTCCCTCTACGATTTTTACCCTCCGCGCTGCCCTCCAGTACTAAATTGGTGATCCCTTGATGCCTCAGAACATGTCCTACCAACCGATCCCTTCTTCTGGTCAAATTGTGCCACAACTTCTCTTCTCCCCAATCCTATTCAATACTTCTTCATTAGTTACGTGGTCTACCCATCTAATCTTCAGCATTCTTCTGTAGCACCACATTTCGAAAGCTTCTATTCTCTTCTTGTCCAAACTATTTAAAGTCCATGTTTCACTTCCATACATGGCTACACTCCATACAAATACTTTCAGAAATGACTTCCTGACACTTAAATCTATACTCGATGTTAACAAATTTCTCTTCTTCAGAAACGCTTTCCTTGCCATTGCCAGTCTACATTTTATACTTCGACCATCATCAGTTATTTTGCCCACTAAATAGCAATTCTCATTTACTACTTTAAGTGTCTCATTTCCTAATCTAATTCCCTCAGCATCACCCGATTTAATTCGCCTACATTCCATTACCTTCGTTTTGCTTTTGTTGATGTTCATCTTATATCCTCCTTTCAAGACACTGTCAATTCCTTTCAACTGCTCTTCCAAGTCCTTTGCTGTCTGTGAAAGAATTACAATGTCATCGGCGAACCTCAAAGTTTTTATTTCTTCTCCATGGATTTTAATACCTACTCCGAATTTTTATTTTGTTTCCTTTACTGCTTGCTCAATATACACATTGAATAGCATCGGGGAGAGGCTACAACCCTGTCTCACTCCCTTCCCAACCACTGCTTCCCTTTCATGCCCCTCAACTCTTATAACTGCCATCTGGTTTCTGTACAAATTGTAAATAGTCTTTCGCTCCCTGTATTTTATCCCTGCCTCCTTTAGAAATTGAAAGAGAGTATTCCAGTCAACATTGTCAAAAGCTTTCTCTAAGTCTAAAAATGCTAGAAACGTAGGTTTGCCTTTCCTTAATCTTTCTTCTAACAAGGGAACCTCCCCATCGCACCCCCCTCAGATTTAGTTATAAATTGACACAGTGGATAGGCCTTGAAAAACTGAACACAGATCAATCGAGAAAACAGGAAGAAGTTGTATGGAACTATGAAAAAAAACAAGCAAAATATACAAACTGAGTAGTCCGTGTCCAAGATAAGCCACATCAAGGTACGTGTATACTGATGAGCACCGTGGTCCCGTGGTTACCGCGAGCAGCTACGAAACGGAAGGTCCCTGGTTCAATCCTCCCTCGAGTGAAAAGTTTTAATTTTTTATTTTCAGACAATTATCAAAGTTCATGCACTCAGACATGATCAACATCGCTCTCCAAAATTCCAGGACATGTTCAGATTTGCTTGGACACATGCAGGATTTGACGGTCTACACACGCAAAAACTTGAAAACGTTAAAAACGTATGTTTTGACAGAGCACTGGGAAAACTGTGCGACTGTGAAACTTGCATTCATTTGTTGCCGTTTATGTGACAAACTCTTGTTTTCATCACTTTTTTGGGAGTGATTATCACATCCACAAGAAAACCTAAATCGGGCAAGGTAGAAGAATCTTTTTACCCATTCGCCAAGTGTGCAAGTTAGGTGGGTCGACAACATATTCCTGTAATGTGAAGCACATGCCGTCACCAGTGTCGTATAGAATATTTCAGACGTGTTTTCCTGTGGAGGAATCGGTTGACCTATGAATCTGCGATCAAATGTTTTCGGTTCCTATTGGAGAGGCACGTCCTTTCGTCTACTAATCGCACGGTTTTGCGGTGCGGTCGCAAAACACAGACACTAAACTTATTACAGTGAACAGAGACGTCAATGAATGAACGGTCAGATCGTAACTTTGCGAAAATAAAGTAAGTAAAATTTTTACTCGAGGGAGGACTCGAACCAAGGATCTCTCGTTCCGCAGTTACTCACTCTAACCACGGGACCACGGCGCTCCTCAGCTTACACAGTCCTTGATGTTGCATATCTTACACTTGGACTACTCAGTTTGTATAATTTGCTTATTTTTTCATAGTTCCACACAACTTCTTCCTGTTTTCTCGATTGATCTGTGTTCAGTTTTTCAAGGCCTATCCACTGTGTCAATTTGTAACTAAATCTGAGGGGGGTGCGATGGGGAGGTTCCCTTGTAAGATAAGTCGTAAGGTTAGTATTGCCTCACGTGTTCCATTTCTACGGAATCCAAACTGATCTTCCCCGAGGTCGGCCTCTACCAGTTTTTCCATTCGTCTGTAAAGAATTCGCGTTAGTATTTTGCAGCTGTGTCTTATTAAACTGATAGTTCCGTAAGTTTCACATCTGTCAACACCTGCTTTCTTTGGGATTGGAATTATTATATTCTTCTTGAAGTCTGAGGGTATTTCGCCTGTTTCATACATCTTGCTCACCAGATGGTAGAGTTTTGTCAGGACTGGCTCTCCCAAGGCCGTCAGTAGTTCCAATGGAATGTTGTCTATTCCTGGAGCCTTGTTTCGACTCAGGTATTTCAGTGCTCTGTCATACCCTTCACGCAGTATCGTATCTCCCATTTCATCTTCATCTACATCCTCTTCAATTTCCATAATATTGTCCTCCAGTACATCGGCCTTGTATAGACCCTCTATATACTCCTTCCACCTTTCTGCTTTCCCTTCTTTGCTAAGAACTAGGTTTCCATCTGAGCTCTTGATTTTCATACAAGTGGCTCTCTTTTCTCCAAAGGTCTCTTTAATTTTCCTGTAGGCAGTATCTATCTTACCCCTCGTGAGATAAGCCTCTACATCCTTACATTTGTCCTCTAGCCATCCCTGCTTAGCCATTTTGCACTTCCTGTCGATCTCATTTTTGAGACGTTTGTATTCCTTTTTGCCTGCTTCATTTACTGCATTTTTATATTTTCTCCTGTTATCAATTAAATTCAATATTTCTTCTGTTACCCAGGGATTTCTACTAGCCCTCGTCTTTTTACCTACTTGATCCTCTGCTGCCTTCACTACTTCATCCCTCAGAGCTACCCATTCTTCTTCTACTGTTTTTGTTTCCCCCATTCCTGTCAATTGTTCTCTTATGCTCTCGCTGAAACTCTGTACAACCTCTGGTTCTTTCAGTTTATCCAGGTCCCATGTCCTTAAATTCCCACCTTCTTGCAGTTTCTTCAGTTTTAATGTACAGTTCATAACCAATAGATTGTGGTCAGAGTCCACATCTGCCCCTGGAAATGTCTTACAGTTTAAATCCTGGTTTCTAAATCTCTGTCTTACTATTATATAATCTATCTGATACCTTTTAGTATCTCCAGGATTCTTCCGTGTATACAACCTTCTTTTATGATTCTTGAACCAAGTGTTAACTATGATTAAGTTGTGTTCTGAGCAAAATTCTACCAGACGGCTTCCTCTTTCATTTTGCACACAATCCATATTCACCTACTATGTTTCCTTCTCTCCCTTTTCCTACTCTCGGATTCCAGTCACCCATGACTATTAAATTTTCGTCTCCCTTCACTACCTGAATAATTTCTTTTATCTCATCATACATTTCATCAATTTCTTCATCATCTGCAGAGCTAGTTGGCATATAAACTTGTACTACTGTAGTAGGCGGGGGCTTTGTGCCTATCTTGGCCACAATAATGCGTTCACTATGCTGTTTGTAGTAACTTACCCACACTCCTATTTTTTTATTCATTATTAAACCTACTCCTGCATTACCCTTATTTGATTTTGTATTTATAACACTGTATTCACGTGATCAAAAGTCTTGTTCCTCTTGACACCGAACTTCACTAATTCCCACTATATCTACCTTTAACCTATCCATTTCCATTTTTAAATTTTCTAACCTACCTGCCCGATTAAGGGATCTGACATTCCACGCTCCGATCCGTAGAACGCCATTTTTCTTTCTCCTGATAACGACGTCCTCTTGAGTAGTCCCCGCCCGGAGATCCGAATGGGGGACTATTTTACCTCCGGAATATTTTACCCAAGAGGACGCCATCATCATTTAACCATACAGTAAAGCTGCATGCCCTCGGAAAAATTACGGCCGTAGTTTCCCCTTGCTTTCAGCCGTTCGCAGTACCAGCACAGCAAGGCCGTTTTGGTTAGTGTTACAGGTCCAGATCAGGCAATCATCCAGACTGTTGCCCCTACAACTACTGAAAAGGCTGCTGCCCCTCTTCAGGAACCACACGTTTGTCTGGCCTCTCAACAGATACCCCTCCGTTGTGGTTGCACCTAGTACGACCATCTGTATTGCTGAGGCACGCAAGCCTCCCCACCAACGGCAAGTGGTGTTCCTCCTGCCGGTCACCTAGGCGTGACGAAGTGACCCTTACACGTCTTCGCATAGGGCACTGTCCTCTTACGCATGCCTTCTTACTACGGCGCGAGGAACCCCCTCTGTGTGCTGCCTGTGGCGTGCGAATCACTGTACGCCACATTTTAGTTGAGTGTGCTTTATATCGTTTTGTCAGGGCGGAAGTTAATATTAGAGGGGATCTGCCCTCGATTTTAGCCGATGACGAGGCGAGTGTCAAGAAAGTTTTAAGGTACTGTGCTGTTTCTGGGTTTCAGCCAAAAATTTTAGGTTGGAATTACTAGTGTGTTGCCGAGTGGCTTACCACTCCTTTTTATTCTTGTCATAGGCCAGTTCCCAACATGTGCTGTGTGTTTCCTTTTAACCCCTTCCCCTCCGTTCTCTTGCAGTTCTCCTCATTATGTGCTGCTTTCCTTTTGCTACTGTTGAGGTGCAAACTGCCTCTGTAGACTTTCACCTATATTTTTAATCCTATTTCTGCACTTGCTGCATTTTAGTGACACTCGTCCGTTGTTGTCTCCGTTCGGGCGCTAAAGACTACACTGTTGAGCGCCCATAACACCATATCCATCCATCCACCAACGGCAAGGTCCACGGTTCATGGGGGGGGGGGGCGAGTGGGGGTGGAGGAGGAATGACCAGGGAATGCAGCGTCTATTATTATGAGGAGAATCGACAAAGGAAATAATTTTACTGAATGGTTGCGCGATCATTGTGAAAATTTTATAAGTAAAAACTTCTACATCGCTTATTTATTACGTCGTTTCGACTACTGCCAACATCGAACCAAAATTTACATAAGAAGACTTCTGTCTTTTGCAACTGACTTTTATTGTTGAGTACCATACATGTTTCGCTTATTCATGTTAGGCTTCTTTGGTACATTCATTTTTGTGACCTGTTCATGAAATCATTTGTTGTTCTATATCTGCTAAATGCACATTATATAGGTTTCTTCCAGTAAATACTTTTCTGCACATAACCTATACTGGTGAATACTCCACATGGTTGCACTGTTCTTGGTACATATATACCATCGCATGTGACCAAATGCAGTGCAACCATGTGGAGTTTCCTACAAAATAGGTTATGTGCGGAGAAGTACTTACTGCAAGAAACCTATGCCATGTGCATTTACCCGATGTACAACAGCAAATGGCTGTATGAACAGGTCACAAAAATAAATACTGCTGAAGATGCCTAACATCAACAGATGAAATATGTTTTGTACTCAAGAGTAAATTTCAGTTGCAAAATATGGAAGTTTTTTACCTTTATAATGAAGTACAACTGAAGTTATTATTTTCAAGTAAGGGAAATGGATGCAAATGTTAACAAAAATTAGAACTTGTAAAACAGCGTTCAATTTGCAGACATAAGTTCTGTTGAGTAGCCGAAAAGGCGTTATAAATAAAGACATGGATTAAGCGATCTAGACGGTTTTATTCACAAGCAAAGGACGAAGCAATCACTGCACACACGTGGAATCACCGCCGTCGGAATGCGAAGACCCAACCATCATCGGACAAGGGCAAGCTGAGTTATTGGACTGCCATGGTGTGATACGAACAGAATTTGCTCGTAAGGGGTAAACCCTCACGGGACCGTACTACAGTTTTGTTAGTGGACTTCGCGAAGCTGTCAAGACAAAGCGTTGCGGGAAACTGTCCGGCAACAACTCCCCACTTCGCTTTGCGTAGGACACAGTCACATATGCTGCTTGCTTGGGCTACCAAATTTTGCATGCCCCCTCCGTATTCTCCAGACATGGCGCTTGCCAACTTCTTTTCCTTTCGTCGGATGAAGAAGCCATTGCTTGGCCGACATTTTCAGAATGACGACCAGACGATTTTCGAAGTGGAACGTTTTCTTAACAGCCAAAATGCACATTTCTACGACCATAGTCCCTGTCACGTCACCTATCGTTGGAAACAAAGCTGCGCAGAGTGGCAGCGCATTTAGAGACGCCATGTCACTGATTACGCGACTCCTCCCGCCAAAGGTTCGAGTCCTTCCTCGGGCATGGGTGTGTGTGTGCCGTTCTTAGCATAAGTTAGTTTAAGTAGAGTGTAACTCTAGAGACCGATGACGTCAGCAGTTTGGTCCCTTAGTAATTCAAACACACATCATTTTTGAAACAATATGTCGCATTGGAGAGTAAATACACTACCGGCCATTAAAATTGCTACACCACGAAGATGACGTGCTACAGACGCGAAATTTAACCGACAGGAAGAAGATGCTGCAATATGCAAATGATTAGCTTTTCAGAGCATTCACACAATGTTGGCGCCGGTGGTGGCACCTACAACGTGCTGACATGAGGAAAGTTTCCAACCGATTTCTCATACACAAACAGCAGTTGACCGGCGTTGCCTGGTGAAACGTTGTCATGCGTCCAGTAAGGAGGAGAAATGCGTACCATCACGTTTCCGACTTTGATAAAGGTCGGATTGTAGCCTATCGCGATTCCGGTTTATCGTATCGCGACATTGCTGCTCGCGTTGGTCGAGATCCAATTACTTTTAGCAGAATATGAACTCAGTGGGTTCAGGAGGGTAATACGGAACGCCGTGCTGGATCCCAACTGCCTCGTATCTATAGCAGTCGACAAGCATCTTATCCGCATGGCTGTAACGGATTGTGCAGCCACGTCTCGATCCCTGAGTCAACAGATGGGAACGTTTGCAAGTCAACAACCATCTGCACGAACAGTTCGACGACGTTTGCAGCAGCATGGACTATCAGCTCGGAGACCGTGGCTGCTGTTACCCTTGACGCTGCATCACAGACAGGAGTGCCTGCGATGGTGTACTCAACGACGAACCTGGGTGCACGAAAGGCAAAACGTCATTTTTTCGGACGAATCCAGGTTCTGTTTACAGCATCATGCTGGTTGCATCCGTGTTTGGCGACATCGCGGTGAACGCACATTGGAAGCGTGTATTCGTCATCGCCATCCTGGCGTATCACCCGGCGTGATGGTATGGGATGCCATTCGTTACACGTCTCGGACATCTCTTGACCACATTGACGGCACTTTGAACAGTGGACGTTACATTTCAGTTGTGTTACGACCCGTGGCTCTACCCTTCATTCGATCCCTGCGAAACCCTACATTTCAGCAGGATAATGCACGACCGCATGTTGCAGGTCCTGTACGGGCCTTCCTGGATACAGTAAATATTCGACTGCTGCCCTGGTCAACACATTCTCCAGATCTCTCACCAATTGAAAACGTCTGGTCAGTGGTGGCCGAGCGACTGGCTCGTTACAATACGCCAGTCACTACTCTTGATGAACTGTGGTATCGTGTTGAAGCTGCATGGGAAGCTGTACGTGTACGCGCCATCCAAGCTCTGTTTGACTCTATGCCCAGGCGTATCAAGGCCGTTATTACGGGCAGAGGTGGTTGTTCTGCGTACTGATTTCTCAGGATCGATGCACCCAAATTGCGTGAAAATGTAATCACATTTCAGATCTAGTATAATATAATTGTCCAATGAATACCCGTTTATCATCTGCACTTCTTCTTGGTGTAGCAATTTTAATAGCCAGTAGTGTATGGTTCTGAGCACTATGGGACTTAACATTTATGGTCATCAGTCCCCTAGAACTTAGAACTACTTAAACCTAACTAACCTAAGGACATCACAAACATCCGTGCCCGAGGCAGGATTCGAACCTGCGACCGTAGCGGTCACGCAGTTCGAGACTGAAGCGCCTAGAAACGCACGGCCACATCGGCCGGCCGCCAGTAGTGTATATGGAGAAGGACCAGCACCGTGACATCGAGTTCCACAGCTACAGCTTGAATTTTTCGGCGGGATGGTTGAAGCTTTATGACTATTCATCGTAGAAGCATGCTTAAACCAGGGTCCTTGACCCTGGAGTTAATATATGGTGTAAGTCCTCTAGTTCTGTGAATTCTGTGCATGTTGCAGTCCCACTGTATCAGGGCTATCCTGATAAGTGGAGTGAGGATCAGTTTGTGTGTACACTTAATTCCCCAGTTTCTCGAGGAAACGGAATAGTTATTAGTTCTCCGCATCTGATGTTCATTACAGCAAGAATAGAGCACCACGTAGAACCAACTCGAAACCTACAGCGAAAAACCAAGGAGGAAAATTCTTGTTAACATGAGGAACAGAGCAAACGTTTGCCATAATTCATTTGTAGTGATCAACTGAGAAGGGGCTTCCTCTGAGAAGACCTCTCATTTCTATGTTTACAAGTGTCCTGGCATGGAAACAATGAGGCCTTGGTTGGTCGCTGAATGGAGTTGGCACCACATCTGTTCACACAAGAAGTATACTTCCTGTAAACTCCGGGGAGTAGGGCGATGAACTCTGACGCCACATCTCAGATGTGTTCGATTGGGTGCAGACATAGCGAATTAGGGGGCCAGTACATCACTTGGAACTCACCACTTAGTTTCTCAAACCACTCCATCGCCCTCTTGACCTTGTGAAACTGCGCATTACCTTGTGGGAAAATGCCTCTGCCGTCAGGAAATATGATTGTCATGAAGGAGTGCAGGTTATTTTCAACCAGCGTCCGATACTCCTTGGCCGTCATGGTGCCTTGCTCGAGCTCCAGTGGACCCATGGATACCCACGTGAATGTTCCCCAGAGCATAATGGAGCCGTCGTCAGCTTGTCTCCCTCCTACAGTACAGAAATGTCAAGGAGCTGTCCCGCAGGAAGACGACGGTTTCGTGTCTTCGCATCGGCATGATGAAGAAGGTATCGGGATTCATCAGATAATGCAACACTTGCCACTGCACCAACGGCTAGTACCGATGGTCAAATTCTTATTTCAGTCGTAGTTGCCAGTGCCGTGGTGTTAATGTTGTCACATAAATGGGTCGTCGGTTGTGGAGGGCCATCATTAGGAGTTCAGTGCTCCGTGTCTTCAGACACACATGTACTCTTCCCGGCATCAAAGTCTGATGTTAGCTCCACCACAGTTCGCCGCCTGTCTTGTTTTATCAGTCTGCCCAGCCTACGACGTCCGACATCTATAGTGCGGAGTGGCCACCCAACATCACGATGTCTGCACGTGGTTTCATCTTGTTTTCGCCACATATTGGAGACACTCGCCACAACACGCCTCGACCATCGACAATTCGTGCAGTTTCAGAAATGCTCGTACCGAGCTGCCGGGCTATCACAGTCTGCCCTCGGTCAAACTCAGCTAGATCGCGCGTCTTCCCCATTCTACACACTGACAGCACGCTGACTGATACTATACGCGCCGTGAGTGTGTCTGACTAGCAGTTATTCCTGGCCATGTGACGCTGCTGTCGTCTATCGCCTGTCGATAGTAGGCCAGTGGTAATAATGTCCTGGCTGATCAGCGTAATTGTTCAATGGTAGAAAGCGCAAGTCTTTTTCTGACTTTAAAATCCTCCTTAAAAATAAAGATTTATACTGAACAAAGTTATCTATCAAATTCTAGCAGGAGCCCTAAATGTCAGCAGTTTGGTCATAAGACTAATGGTAGTAGAGACCAATCTTTGTGTGGTAAATGTGGGTCAAAGCTGCACCAAGAGGAGAGAGCCTGTACATTTCCACCCAAAAGTGCCATCTGCCCGGTGATCATGCAGTGTGTCTATATTGGAGAGCGGAAACTGCAGAAGAAATGGGAAATCGTATTTCGTGAGGCGAAGAAAGCTTCCAAAGGAATGTAATCTCTAACATTTGTCGCCTCTTTTGCTGCAATTGTGAAACCATGTCAATAATAGTAATTCCTTAGCATAAATCTTCGAGTTGGATAGAAACACATATACTCGCAGCTTCAGTTACAATGGAAAAAGTAAGTAAATCAACAATTACAAACCAAAACACTCCCTCTCAAGATTCTAAGAAGTGAGCGTTATTGCAGTTACACCCACTCTTTCCTCTAGGTAAAAACAAATGTTAAGCTACGACTTGTCCAAAACCCATGCAGTCACAACACAGACACTAGAGAGCTGAATACTCTCACTGTCCCATACTGAATACAATTTTGTGGACATCGATGAATACTGATCTCCGTGAACTATTTTAAACATTACTAAGAATCGGCAGTGATCAACGTCATGAGAATGCAGAAGGCAATGGAAACAACCGCATTAAAGACGCAATGTGTATCCACAGGACATATGGCCTGTAACTGAAAAAGTATCATAATGATCTCACCATTGACAAAAGATTCTAGAATAATCCCCCATTCGGATCTCAGATCATGCGGGACTGCTAAGTTGGATTTTTTTTAGGAGGTGGAGCCCCTCCAAGCCCACACTGGCATGACGGCCAACACAAAAGGTCTACTGCGATCTCTGCATAAGGGCTAGCTTTCACTAAAGTGAGGTATCGCAGGATGTGGATACTGCGATGTTTGCGTACGTCTGGCTAAGGTTAACCACTAAAACGCGCTCATATGGAGATAGATCGGATCGAAAGTCGATCGAAGGGCAGCAGTTTGAAGGGCAGAGGAAAAAAACTGCCAAGGCAAGAGCCAAGGGAAAAAGCCTTTGCGATAGTTCGGTCGGGTAGTAAGAGCAGTAGCGGATGTCTTGTTGCCTGCGACAGGTCATGCAAGGGTAGGTTTTGTTAGTAGAGGGTGTCATGCATGTCGATACCTTTTGAGTCCGCAGCCCGTGGTCGTGCGGTAGCGTTCTCGCTTCCCTCGCCCGGGTTCCCGGGTTCGATTCCCGGCGGGGTCAGGGATTTTCTCTGCCTCGTGATGACTGGGTGTTGTGTGCTGTCCTTAGGTTAGTTAGGTTTAAGTAGTCCTAAGTTCTAGGGGACTGATGACCATAGATGTTAAGTCCCATTGTGCACAGAGCCATTTGATACCTTTGACGTTGTGCGATGCTGTTACTCGGCGGCTCCCGCTGGGTGCCGGTGTTGACCTCTCGATCAGCGTCAGCAATCTGCAACAGTTAGGTTCATCATCGTTTCGTGTCCGATAGGTCATATATCAGATGCACAGTGTAGGGTGATGTTGGCGATTTGTTTATGCTTCAGTGGACGAGCTCGTTTCCCTGCTGTAGCCTGTTGTTCGGCTTTATTAGCAGCTGGTATATCCAGTCAACGTTGCTGATACGCAGGGGCTTGCAGACGTTTGTCGCGCTATTGGTGTATGTTAGCTTGCCATTGGTGGTTATGCCCTAGCTAGTAGTGTCTAGCTAGGGCATAACCACCTATGGCAAGCTAACATGGTGGAGGTGACCATGACAAAAAATATTGAATAGCCAACGAAAGGATAACGCTCTACGAGTCGGGGCGTGGAATGTCAAAAGTTTGAACATGAGAGGGAAGCTAGAAAATCTGCACAGGGAAATAATAAGGCTACATATAGATATAGTGTCAGTGAAGTGAAATGGAAGTAAGACAGGGATTTCTGGTCAGACGAGTATAAGATAATATCTATAGCTGTAGAAAACTGTGCCACAGGAATAGGATTCTTTAAGAATAGGAAGGTAGGGCAGAGAGTGATTTACTGTAAACATTTCGGTGATAGGGTTGTTCTCATCAGAAACCAAAGCCGACAACGATACTTTAAGTATACATGCCGACGTCACAAGCCGAAGATGAAGAGATGGAGAAAGTTCATGAGGATACTGAACGAGTAATTCAGTACATGAAAGGAGATGAAATCTAATCGTCATGGGAGACTGAAATGCGGTTGTAGGGTAAGGAGTAGACAAAAGGGTTACTGGAGAATATGGGCTTGGTAGTAGAAACGAGAGAGGAGACACACTAATCGAGTTCTGCAATAAACATCGGTTAGTAATAGCAAGTACTCTGATCAAGCAGGAGGTATACTTGGAAACGGTCTGGAGATGCGAGAAGATTCCAATTAGATTACATCATACTCAGGCAGAGATTTCGAAATCAGATATTGGATTGTAAGGCGTACCCAGGAGCCGATATAGACTCAGATCACAATTTAGTAGTGATGAAGAGTATGCTGAAGTTTGCCAGCCCGGTTGCCCGTGCGGTCTAACGCACGGATTTCCGGGCGGGAGGGAGCGCCTGGGCGCCGGCACGAAACCGTCCGGCGGATTTGTGTCGAGGTCCGGTGAACTGGCCAGTCTGTGGGTGGTTTTTAGGCGGTTTTCCATCTGCCTCGGCGAATGCGGGCTGGTTCCCCTTATTCCGCCTCAGCTACACTATGTCGGCGATTGCTGCGCAAACAAGTTCTCCACGTACGCGTACACCACCATTACTCTACCACGCAAACATAGGGGTTACACTCGTCTGGTGTGAGACGTTCCCTGGGGGGGTCCACCGGCGGCCGAACCGCACAATAACCCTGGGTTCGGTGTGGGGCGGCGGAGTGGTGAAGCGGACTGAGGTGGTCGCCGTGGGGTTGTGGACCACTGCGGGCGCGGCGTGGAAGGAGCCTCTCCGTCGTTTCTAGGTCCCCGGTTAACATACAACACAATACAATACAATGCTGAAGTTTAAGACACTAGTCAAGAAGAATCATTGTGCAAAGAAGTGGAAGGACTAAGAAACGAAGAGATACATTTGAAGTTCTGTGAGTCTATAGACACTGCAATAATGAATAGCTCAGTTCAGTATAGTTGAAGAGGAACGGACATCTCTAAAGAAGGAGATCACAGAAGTTGGTAAGAAAACCGTTGGTACGAAAAAGACAACTGCGAAGAAACCATGGATAACAGATGAAATACTTCAGACGATCGATGAAAGAAAAAAGTACAAAAATGTTCAGGGAAATTTAGGAATACAAAAATACAAGTCACTTAGGAATTAAATAAATAGGAATTGCAGGGAAGCTACGGCAAAATGACTACATGAAGAATGTGAAGAAATCGAAAAAGAAATGATTAACGGAGGGACGGATTCAGCATATAGAAAAGTCAAAACAATTTTCGGTGAAATAAAAAGGGCGGTAACGTTAAGAGTTCAATGGGAATCCCACTGTTAAATGTAGCGGAGAGAGCAGGCAGGTTGAAAGAGTACATTGAAGGCCTCTACGATGGGGTGGACTTACAGGACGAAGAGATAGGAGAAGAAACAGAAGTCGACGGGGAAGAGATAGGGGACCCAGTATTAGAATCAGAATATAAAAGAGCTTTGGTAGACTTAAGATCAAATAATGGAGAAGGGGTGGATAACATTCCATCGTAATTCCTAAAATCATTGGGGGAAGTTACAACAGAACGACTATTCACGTTGGTGTGTAGAATGTATGAGATTAGCGATACACCATTAGACTTTCGGGGAATCATCATCCACAAAATTCCGAAGACAGAAAAAGCCGACAAGTTCGAGAATTATCGCACGATCAGTTTTGCTTTAGGAAAGGTAAAGGCACCAGAGAGGCGGATGTGACGTTGCGGTTGATAATGGGAGCAAGAATGAAGAAAAGTCAAGAAACGTTCGTAGGATCTGTCGACCTGAAAAAAGCGATCGGCAAGGTAAAGTAGAGTAAGATGTTTGAAATTCTGAGAAAAAATGTAGTAAGTTTTAGCGAAAGGCGGGTAATATGGAATATGTACAAGTGCCAAGAGGGAACAATAAGAGTGGAAGATCAAGAACGGAGTGCTCAGATTGAAAATTCAATCTATACATCGCAGAAGCAACGAGGAAACTGAAGACAGGCTCAAGAGTGGGATTAAAATTCAGGGGGAAAGGATGTCACTTCTGTCTCTCGGCTGGTCCCGGCGGAGGTTCGAGTCCTCCCTCGGGCATGGGTGTGTGTGTTTGTCCTTAGGATAATTTAGGTTAAGTAGTATGTAAGCTTAGGGGCTGATGACCTTAGCCGTTAAGTCCCATAAGATTTCACACACGTTTTTGAACTTCTGTGTCTAAGCTGGTCGTAGGTTGTGTTCCAAAAATGAACAACATAGAGACAGAAGTGATGACACTTTCTGCAGGACCCGACCATCGTTTTGCAGGACAATGCTCAAGAACGTACACTGCAAGCTGTTACTGATTTGTTTGACTGATGGAGCTGCCTAAGTGCTATACCACCTACTTCACTTCCTTGACTTAAGCCCTCGTAGTTTCAACTCGATTTCTAAACTGAAGGAAACACTTCACGGCATTCGCTTCTGAACTGCTACAAATTCGTCGGGAAATAGACCGCGCCGCTCGAACTGTCAACACAACTGGCACTGCTAAGAGTACCTTACGACTTCCACGTCGCTGGCAACGGGTTATACACAATGCTGGTGACTACTTTTAAGGGTAAAACTTTGAAACACGTATGTATTTTGTACGAGCTGTAAATAAATAGTTGACACTATTAAAGTTCCCACCCTCGTATGTGCCGGATCGGGCATCGAACCCGGATTTCCCGCTTTACGCGAGCGGTCACTATAACCGCCTTCCTTTTTTTGATCTCATTTTTTTTCTGTATTGTTCGTTGAATTTGTTCGAGGCAGACGTCCGACGACACCCGTTCAGGTTCTTCGTTGATCCGCTCACACAGTTTTTTTATTATAAATGCGAACACGCTGAGCTATCGTGCCAGCAACGGTTTTGACTATTCGATCGCGACTGACGGCCAAACCCAAACTTCCATGTGACGTCCATACCATTTAAATATGACGTTGTCCGTGTGTCATAACTGTTCACGTGCAGGGGAGACATTATCGTCGGTAAATACGAAATCGCAGTGGTTGTAATCTGAAGAAGTACGATGCTATGTTCCTTCGGACATGCATATATGTAAACACTCAACGCGTCATGGGATGAAATAAAAACTGACACAAATAATTGTTTTATTTGAACTTTTATTGTCCTAAACAGGTGCATTTCCTTACAACAGTCCAACACGGACTACATAAGATTATGGCTTTCCTCTTCCATTTACCTAGGTACTGTTCCAAAGCCTTTTTAAGAAGAGACGTCAAAATTACTGCTTTCCCTGCAGGTGGTGTTGGGTTTGATGGCGGAAGTATGGGAGGTGGGTTGATTTCAAAAGGAGAAATCGCTGTTTCTTGCCTTACATTAACTATAGTTAACAATGGCCCTACTGTGGCTTCTGAGGCCCTATCCGCATTTGCTGCTGATTGCAGAAGACGAAAATCCATAAATAATGAAACCAAGGGGGTCACAAGGATAGATCCCAAATTTTTCGAAACCATTTGCATCTGAGCAGTACGTCGAATCCATCAGTGGCCCAACGTCTTTGTCTCTCAAACATCGGACAGGTGGCATCTGGAATAAAATTCAGAACATAGCTCTGTATAAACTGACGATAAATTTCGGCCCCCCAGGGGCTCAGCATTCATTTGCTGAGTACGGGCTTGGCGACCCTGGGGTCTTGAGCTGGGGACTGGTCAGCGCCGCCAGTCTCCTGTCACCATAAACCCCAGACATGCTTCGGCGACCACCGCATGGCGCGGCGGTGGAATGTTGTGTGCTGCAGGGAATGGTAATCTTGGCTTGACCACCTGGATTGCGAGGAAGGTAAACCTCTATAAAAAACCCTCAATCTTACGGTGTGCTGCGCGCCTATAAGATGCATGGCTGTTGGGGTGGAACAGTCGCAAGTGGGCAACCTCTGGGGCACCTGCCGCACCCCAGTTGTATAAGGCTTACTCAGGCACGCGGGGCTCTGTCTGAGCGGACCTTTAGTTCCCTAGCTGCTCGTGGGACCACAATGGACCCTTCGGCCTCTACGTTTCCCCCTACCAGTGGATTGGGTGGGCCACTGGTAGGAAAACACACCCAATCGAAAAAGTGACTTCGTGCTGCGAGTCCTCCAGCGCCTGGTGTTACTAGAGATTTATCAGACTGTCGTAACAGAGCACATGCTGATAACCAGAATGTGTTTTTGATTGTCAAACGGAAGGAAGGTAGCTTTGAGAGGGTTTCTCCCTTTTACATCCACAAGGGTCTTGAGGGAATTGCAGGAACACTTAAATCTGTGAAGCGGCTGCGCAATGGGACTCTGTTAGCTGAAACTTCTAGTTCCCGTCAAGTCACTTCTCTTCGGAAAGCAACCTGTCTCGGAGAGTACGCTATCGAGACCGAGCTCCACTCCACTTTGAACTATAGTAAGGGTGTTGTGACATGTAGGGACTTGGTGGATATCCCCAAGGACGAGTTGAAATCTGAGTGGGCTGACGAAGATATTGTCGACGTGCAGCATATTATGAAACGAGTCGATGGGGACCTAGTCAAATCCGGCTCGTTTATTCTCACGTTCAATTGCCCGAGACTCGCAGAGCATGTTAAAGCGGGTTTCTTACGTTTGCCAGTACGGCCATATTTCCCCAACCCAATGCGCTGTTTTAAATGTCAGCGCTTTGGGCATACTACGTTGGGGTGCAATGGGATAGCCACTTGTGGTACATGTGGTCAGCCTGCCCATGAAGGAGCCGATTGTTCATCGCCTGTGAAGTGCGTGAATTGCTCTGGGAGTCACCCTGTCTGGAGCTGGGTCTGCCCCATCTATCTCGAGGAACGGAAGATACAGGAGATCAAAACATCTAAACGCATCCCCTATGGTGAGACCAAGAAGCTCTTTAAAGGCCATGCAGCCTCCTGTGTTTACATCTTTCGCTTCCGCTCTGCAGAAACCGGTACAGTTGGCCACTGTTGCTACACAAATGGATGATGCTAGTGTCAGCACTAATACCTGCGTTTGCCAGTGCACTTGTGCTGCTGCGGTTGTTTTGCAACCTGCAGCTGTCCCCACAACGTCGGACAAGGCCGTGGTTGCTGACATTGGGGTACTTCCTGCCCCTCCCCATATGGCACCTTCTGCCCAGGCGAGTAAAGCTCCAACTGTTGAAAAGGTTCTGCATTCTAAGCCCCCCAAGACGAAGACGCCGAAGGTGAAGGCTTTGCCACCTGAGGAGACTAGTCAGGGTCAGTCCAATGACGATGCCATCGTACTGTCTGACATCTCCCTTGGGTCGCCATCGGAGCTGATGGACATTGATGTCGACCGGGGGCGATATTCTCGCCCCAGGAATAAATCTCTGGCCAGTACGGGCTCTCCTCCAAAGCACAGAGGCAGGGTGAAAATTCAGCCACCCTGATCACTGGCTCCCATATTACAGTGGAACCTGAATGGGTTCAGGAAGCATGTGGCCGAATTACAGCTCCTTGTACGAGAGCGCCCCTTGTGCTTATGTCTCCAAGAGACACATTTCCGGGCCACTGATGCTCCTTCTTTACGGGGCTATACCGTGTATCGAAAAGATCTACATCTACATCTACATTCATACTCCGCAAGCCACCCAACGGTGTGTGGCGGAGGGCACTTTACGTGCCACTGTCATTACCTCCCTTTCCTGTTCCAGTCGCGTATGGTTCGCGGGAAGAACGACTGTCTGAAAGCCTCCGTGCGCGCTCTAATCTCTCTAATTTTACATTCGTGATCTCCTCGGGAGGTATAAGTAGGGGGAAGCAATATACTCGATACCTCATCCAGAAACGCACCCTCTCGAAACCTGGCGAGCAAGCTACACCGCGATGCAGAGCGCCTCTCTTGCAGAGTCTGCCACTTGAGTTTATTAAACATCTCCGTAACGCTATCACGGTTACCAAATAACCCTGTGACGAAACGCGCCGCTCTTCTTTGGATCTTCTCTATCTCCTCCGTCAACCCGATCTGGTACGGATCCCACACTGATGAGCAATACTCAAGTATAGGTCGAACGAGTGTTTTGTAAGCCACCTCCTTTGTTGCTGGACTACATTTTCTAAGCACTCTCCCAATGAATCTCAACCTGGTACCCGCCTTACCAACAATTAATTTTATATGATCATTCCACTTCAAATCGTTCCGCACGCATACTCCCAGATATTTTACAGAAGTAACTGCTACCAGTGTTTGTTCCGCTATCATATAATCATACAATAAAGGATCCTTCTTTCTATGTATTCGCAATACATTACATTTGTCTATGTTAAGGGACAGTTGCCACTCCCAACACCAAGTGCCTATCCGCTGCAGATCTTCCTGCATTTCGCTACAATTTTCTAATGCTGCAACTTCTCTGTATACTACAGCATCATCCGCGAAAAGCCGCATGGAACTTGTGACACTATCTACTAGGTCATTTATATATATTGTGAAAAGCAATGGTCCCATAACACTCCCCTGTGGCACGCCAGAGGTTACCTTAACGTCTGTAGACGTCTCTCCATTGATAACAACATGCTGTGTTCTGTTTGCTAAAAACTCTTCAATCCAGCCACACAGCTGGTCTGATATTCCGTAGGCTCTTACTTTGTTTATCAGGCGACAGTGCGGAACTGTATCGAACGCCTTCCGGAAGTCAAGAAAAATAGCATCTACCTGGGAGCCTGTATCTAATATTTTCTGGGTCTCATGAACAAATAACGCGAGTTGGGTCTCACACGATCGCTGTTTCCGGAATCCATGTTGATGATCTGATGGGGGAAAGGGCAAAGGGTGGTGTTGCGGTTTTTGTCCAGGACATGCACCACTCATCTGAGCTCCCTCTCGTTACGGACTTGCAAGCAGTTGCAGGGGCGGAGGCTCACAATCTGTTCCGTTTACTTACCGCCTCAGGACGCAATAGACTCTGAGGTTCTCACAGACCTTATTAGCCAACTCCCCCGCCCATTTCTCCTTCTGGGGGACTTCAATGCTCATAATGTCTTATGGGTCTCTACGACTACTTGCCCCAGGGGTCGCATTCTGGAAAGCCTCATGGCATCCGAAGAACTGTGCATCCTCAACTCTGGTGCTCCCACTCATTTCTGTACTGCTTCTGGGTCGTCGTCAGCTATTGACCTTTCCTTTCGCTCTCCAGCACTCACGGATTCTGCTCTGTGGGAGGTTGCCGCTGACCTCCATTCTAGTGACCACTTCCCCCTTTGGATTCGCCTCCTGGATGAGACTGTGGCCTTACCAGTGCCGCCCAGGTGGCACCTCTGCAGAGCTGTTTTGGAACACCGTGCCAGCGTCCACGAATGGGTCGACCCTGTTACAGCCGTGATCTCCCATGCTGCTGAATTGTCGATCCCACGGTCCTCAAGTCATCCCAAGAGGCGTCCTGTCCCTTGGTGGACCACTGAGTGCCGCTCAGCCATCCGAGCCCGCCGTGCAGCTCTGCGCCGCTTCAAATGCTGTCCCTCAGCTGACAATCTTGCGGCCTTTCGGATGGCAAGGGCCAAGGCGCGGCGAGTGATTAAAGAGAGCAAACGACGGTCGTGGCAATCGTTCCTGAACTCCATCTCCCGCTCCACTAGTTCTACGAAAGTATGGGAAGCCATCAGGAGGATTTCCGGGAAACGCAGCCAACTACCTATCAGGGATGTCTCCTCACGGCGCCGAGAGACATTGCCCAGACACTGGCCATGTATTTTGCCGAATCTACTGCCACTATTAACTGTGATCCAGATTTCTGCCGCTACCGCACTGCCATCGAGAGGGATCACTTGGACTTCCGGTCTCCAAGTTCTGAACCCTACAACTGCCCCTTCACAATGTGGGAACTGGATTCGGCGCTGTCTGTGGCTCATGATACTGCGCCAGGTGATGATCAAATCCTGTACAGCATGCTGCAGCACTTGTTGCTGCCATCCAAAGAAGTTCTCCTGAATTGTTTTAATATGATATGGTCATCCGGCACGTTACCTGACTCGTGGAGGGAGGCGATTTTGATTCCCCTGCTCAAACCTGGGAAGGATCGAATGCATACCAGTAGTTATCGGAGTATTGCTTTGACGAGCTGTGTCGGGAAGACGTTGGAACGCATGGCCAACCGTCGCCTGGTTTGGCTGCTTGAGACCAGGCAGCTCCTTAGCCACTCTCAGTGTGGCTTTCTGAGATGTCGTTCAACTATAGACAACTTGCCCCTGCTTGAGGCGGCCATCCAGCAGGCCTTCCTACGCAACCAGCATTGTCTAGGTGTATTCTTTGACATTAATATGGCGTATGACACTACTTGGCGCCGCCTTATCCTCAATCAACTCCATCAGTGGGGCTTTCGTGGCCATCTCCTCATCTTCATTCGGTTCTTTCTTTCCCGCCTCCTCTTTCGATATCGGGTTTGTAATGTGCTATCTGATTTGTACACGCAGGAGAATGGTGTTCCTCAGGGAAGCGTTTTAAGTGTCACCCTATTTGCCATCGCCATTAACAGTATCACGTCCACTATCCGGATTCCTGCCCAGTGCTCCTTGTTTGTGGACGATTTTGCTGTTTTCTGTTCTTCCTCCAGTCTTGTCACTGCTAGTCGGCAGCTGCAGCTTACGATAAAGCGATTAGAGGCATGGACTGCGAAGACGGGTTTTACCTTTTCTGCAGACAAATGTGTGTGTGTTCATTTTAATCGTTCTCGACGTGCTTTTACCTCCCATGAATTGCGTCTGAGGGACACCATTCTTCCTTTTAGAGACACTGTGAGGTTCCTGGGCCTCACTTTTGATTCCGAGTTGTCGTGGTTGCCGCACCTTAAAGACCTCAAGGTGCGGGCCCTGAAGGCACTGAATATTTTGAAGTGTCTGAGTCATCGGTCCTGGGGAGCAGATCGGGGGCGTCTGCTGCAGTTTTATAGGGCTTTCATCCGGTCGCGTCTTGACTATGGATGCACCGTGTATGGGTCAGCGAGGCCTTCGTATCTGAAGATTCTTGACGCAGTACACCATGAGGGTATCAGGCTGGCCACTGGTGCCTTCCGTACCAGTCCCATTCCCAGCCTGTGTGCTGAGGCAGGGGAACCGCCGCTCGCCATCCGGCGGAAACTCCTCATGGTGCGACGGGTGTGTCAATTCCTTGCCTGTCCTACCTCCCCTGCATACCCTACTGTTGCCCGACCGCCTATAGAACTTTTCCAGTCGTCCAAGGGCAACGAGATCATTTGGGATTCGTGCCAAGCATTTGCTTGAGTCCCTTGGTGTGGAGCGTGTGGCACCCCAACTCCAGGGTTTTACCCGCCTGCCTCCCTGGTTGCTCCAGAGGCCCAGCGTCCTTTTAGACTTGTCAGAGTACCGGAGGAGATGCACTCCTGCATTTGTTTTTACCTCCTTATTTTACGATATTTTAAACCAGCATGCCGACCATGTACCAGTATTTACGGATGGCTCTAAACAGGGGGACTTTGTTGGTTGTGCTGTTGTTTTCCCTGATCGAGTCGTCAAGTTACGGCTTCCTGCGGCGTTTACCATCTTTGATGCCGAGTTGTTTGCGATCTTTCGGGCATTGGAGCAGATGAGATGTGTTCCCAGTCTTAAGTTCCTCATCTGTTCTGACTCCCTGAGTGCCCTTCAGACCATGCAACACTTGTACCCGGTGGATACGGTCGTCCAGAACATCCATGATGCCCTATTCCACCTGCAACGGCAGGGGAAGGAGGTTTCCTTCTGCTGGGTGCCGGGGAACTTGGGTATTAGGGGAAACGAACTGGCGGATGTGGCTGCCAAAGATGCATGTTCCCTCCCTCACGTTGTTGAATGTGCCGTCCCTCTCCATGCTGTTACCTCCCTCCTGCGTTTTCGTGATATGCGTCAATTGGAAGAGGAGTGGCTGGCAGTCGGTGAAAATAAGCTGCGTCTGGTCAAGGCCACCACGCGGCCATGGCGTACGTCCTACCAGTCATGCAGGCGGGATGAGGTTCTCCTCACTCGCCTCCGCATCGGGCACAGTTCCGTAACGCACGGTTTGTTACTCTGGCGGGAGGACCCCCCTATCTGCAGTGCTTGTGGCGTCCAGATTACTGTCCGCCACATTTTACTTGACTGTCCTTTATTCTCTGACCAGAGGGCGGTGGTTTCCTTGCCACCGGATTTGCCCTCTATTTTGCAAGACGACGCAACGACTGTGGTTAAGGTCTTACGGTTTTGTGTCCTGTCCAATTTGTTGCCTCGGATTTTAGGGAGAGGATTTTAATGTGCTGCTGGGTGACTGGCTCACCCAGGCTTTAGGTAAGAGGTCCGCCAGTCACGATTACCTACTTGTTTCACTTCGATTTCTGTTCTCTTTTCCTTGTGTTTCTTTTCCTTTTTTAGTGCGTTTCTTCTCCTCTTGTTTTGCCTCTGTATGTGAGGATTTGTAACTGCGTCAGGTCCGTGTCTTTTAGCCGTTCTCCTTGTTCGCTGTCCGTCTTCGTCCCTTCACTGCATGTGTTCCTGTTTCTATGCGTTTGGGCGCTGATGACCACGCTGTTTAGCGCCCGAAAACCTCAAACCACACCCACCCACCCACACACACACACACACACACACACACACACACACACACACACACACACAAATTTCGGATACCCGACATAGTGCAACATATTGCTACCAACTATTAGGGACACTTGCTTCTACTTAGGCACTACCTAACCCTTAAGTGAACTGTGGACTACATGGTTTATCTGTTAGGTAACAAGTCTCATATGAAATGCTTTGAAAGTACGTCTTACCTGGCTTTATGATAGACTTCTAACTGAACTCTTCAGCAAATTTTTGTCCTGACCATAATGCATATACGTTCGAAGGAACAGGCTCTGCTGCGAAAGACATGAAATATATTCGCAGTTGCGAATATGAAGCACATCCAGCTAAATAATGAAATTATTGTTTGTTCTTTTACATATAAAATATCTTCCTGTATGAGGGTAACATAATGGGATGTACGAGTACTGGTATGATACATGGACAACGACATAGAAGTCAGGGGGTGGCCGTTAGTCGTGCTCGGATAGCTGAAGCGGTTAAGGCGACCGCTCGCGTAAAGCCGGAAAGCCGGGTTCCAGTCCCGGTCCAGCACAAATTTTCAGTGTCGTCATTCCATTATACAGCTAGAGAGGTGCTTCATATTCTCAGCTGTCAAAACATTTCATTTCTTTCATAGCCGCTGTAGTCGCCGTAGTCCCTGCTGCATGTCCTTGCAGGTGCGAAGGAACATTACATCGTACTTCACAACACAGGCATTGCAATATCGTATCGTCTCTTTAACACTGTTAGATACGGGTTCGGTTACCATAAGTTTTGTGCGCGGTGGTACCAAAGTGTCTCATCAATGTTCACAAGACTAAAAGAATAGATTCAGCCTCGACATTCCTTCGGTGCTACCATGAAGAGGAGGAGGAATTTCTGGATACAGTCATGACTGAGGGTGGGACATGGGTGTAGCACGTGAACTCTCAAGTTGAGGAACAGCCCAAACAGTGGACGGACACTCATTCTTCCAATAACCCTACAAAACTCAAGCAGACACCCTCAAACGGCTAAATATTTGTTACAGTTTTTTGATATCACAAAGCGGTTTTGACAACCGATTTCATGAGAGTAAAGAGAGAGAAGTCAGTGATATCACGTGTTTATTGTGACACTCTTATAAACCTACAAAAATCAATCCAAAGAAAACGGCGCAGGTTGAATACCGAAGGCATCATTCACACTCAAACAAGGAAAATCTCGGAATTTTTGGATGGGAGAGTTTTTACGCCCTTGGCAATAAGCTACTTTCATCTATTTTCGAAGATGAAGGCACAGCTAGGCATTCAACACATCACTACCGGTTAATAACTGGCTAAAGCAACGAGTGCCACTATTCTTTTACGAATGAATGAAGAAGCTGATGTCACAGTATGACAAATGTTTCAGTTTGGGTGGCAACTGTGTGGAGAAGTAGCGTCACCTCCTAAGTACAGACTGTATATAATTTTTTTTCCATTTTTCTTTCTTTGATATCCAGTGCGAGGTTAATTTGTCAATAGGCTTCGTATTTTATTGTAGGAAAAGACCACAGATCGAAATTTTCGTCGTGTCTTAGGTCCAGCCCCTCTTAACGAGGTGATTTGTGAAAGTTGGCTGAGCTGCACAATACGTTTTCAGGAAATCCTGACTTGGGGCTGCCTGCGCTACAGCCGCTGCTGGTGGACAAGCTGGACTTCGGCAACAAGGAGGCGGGGCTCAAGCTCAAACTGCGAGACGTCCGCGTCTCGGGGATCGCCAACAGCACCTTCCATGGAGTTCGGTGAGTGTACGTCTTGCGAGGAAAAGCCCTTTGTAGGAGCTGTGCGGCCACCCCTTTCCCACCCGCCTGTCGCCGTGACTGGTTGAAGGCGCGTCACGTGACGCTGCCGGCCATATTCTGCCTTCCTACTGCATCGTAGTAGAGGATGTGTGTCTTATTTTTGGACGTTTCCACAGTGATGTGGTGTTTAGAGTCACCTTTCGTGACACTAAGGCACGGAAATATTATAGGAGGAGCGAAGCAGTAAGAACAAGAACTACAAAATCATTTTAAGATTCGCTGACGAATAGGGAAAAGTGCCCGTATTTCGGGTTTTGCCTAATTCAGAGTAGCTGAATATCGTCCTTGCTTGGTGCTGCATTCTGTAGCTCCCTCCGGCAACCAGTAGCAAGGGTAATTTTGATATGCCTTTGAGAGTTTGATGCTCGTGCTGTTAACGTTTCTTTCTCCACAGCTATCTTTGCGCTGTGGTCAGGAAAAACATTTTCTAAACTTCAGTTGGAAATCTATCCTAGAGCCAGGGAAGATGTACTTTCAAAGCATTTCATATGAGACTTTTTATCTGTCTGATAAATCGTGTCACCCACAGTTCACTTAAGGGTTAGGTAGTGCCTAAATAGAAGCAAGTGTTCCTAATAGTGGGTAGTAATATGTTGCACTATTTCGGGTATCCGAAATTTGGCGTCAGTCTATACAAAACGATGTTCTTAATTTTATTCCAGATACCACCTGTCCGATGTTTGAGAGACAAAGACGTTGGGCCATTGATGGATTGGACATACTGGTGAGATGAGATGTAAATGGTTTAAAAAAATGTGGGATATGTCCGGGTAACCCCCTTGGTTTCTTCATCTATGAATTTTCCTCTTCAGCAATCAGCAGCAAATGCGGATGAGGCCTCAGAAGCCACAGTAGAGCCATTGTTGATTGCAATCAATGCAAGGCAAGAAACAGCGATTTCTGCTTTTGAAATCAACCCACCTCCCATACTTCCGCCATCAAACCCAATACCAAGTGCAGGAAAAGCAGTAGTATTGACGTTATCTCCTCTTAAAAAGGCTTTGGAGCAGTACCTAGATAAAGGGGGAAAAAAGCCATAATCTTATGTCGTCCATGTTGGACTATTGTAAGGAACTGCGACTGTTTACGGCAGTAAAATTTCAAATAAAACAATTATTTGTGTCAGTCACTCTTTATTTCACCCCACCACTCGTTTCGAGAGCTTACACACTCATCTTCGGGCGGACCAATGATATTATGTTACATTTTTGCTAGCTGGATGCAGCCAATTGTTCGTTTTGGTTTCATTTTGCTACAAAAACGTATAAGATGCACTTGTTAGCGTAATATGGCACTAAGATTATAAATTTAAAACGGTGATTGAATTATTTACAATATGTTCCTGTGCGCAGAACCCTGAAATTTGTCTTAAATATACATTTATAACTTAGTCTGTCTCACAGAACACGAACCAATAACATAAATCAAAGATTGTAACGACGTAAATATATAGAGCGTTGCCTCAGATATCATTTATTACTAACTTACATTGTGGACCTGATAGACATATAACAATCATAAAATTGTTTCATTCTGCAGAACAACTTGTTAAAGTATTATTATTGCAAACACTTGGCAATGCAAAGACAACAGAGAAGACATCACATTCAACAAAACCTACTCCATGAGTTTAATTTGATACATGTGACAGACCTTCAGTATCTGAGGCTACCAAAAGGAAGCTGTTCGTAAGAAAGAACAAGTAAGCCACGAAACGGCAGGCTCATGGTGAGAAAGACTCCATTTCAAGCCTTCATTAAAACATGAGTATGAAGAGAACAAGGAGCACATATGAGTATGCTGTGACCAATTGTGGCCACCTGACACGTCCGGTGGATACATGGATTAAGTTCATCGGTTGCTTTCGCTTGTGTTAGAGCTATGTGCAGGTGTCGACGGTGATACTTGTACAGCTTTTAAATGTGACTTCCGTATCAAAAAGCACAGGACTGAGCATTTTTCTTGTTATGACTGAAACTTCTGCAGAATAACAAAAAGTCATGCAGCACTCTTTACTTTTGAAACAAAAAATCAATACGAACAAAGGCTATGATACTAATCATTAAATTTTTGTATTTGTTTACTACCCATAACTAGGAAACCCGAAAACCTGAAATTAGGAAACATATTTCCTGAGGTAAGAATTACCTTTTTTAATTCTTTGATCTGGAATTACAGAATCAGAAAATATTCGGAACATTTTTGTAAGGGTAGTATTTCAGTATTCAGTAGTAGTAATGCGGCACATTTTCTTAATTTAAAGACTGCTAATTTACTGGCGATTTTAAATTTAAAAACGGCACCTAGTAATAGGGCAGTTTCCTCTTTATAAAAGCAACAAATAGCCTTTGTGTTTTAACCCGAATAAAGTCGAGATAATAATGTTAAGGTCACATTCTTGGGTCGTTGCTTTTTATTTGTTTGCAGTTGGTTGAAACGCGCCAAGTAAGTAACTTACAATTAATCGAAAAAATTGGTTTTTTCCTTTTCTTTTCCTTGTTAATGTTGAATTCTTGAAAGAAGCTGAATGCTTCCCCATTTGCTTACTTATGTTTAATAAATCATTACAGCAGACGGAGGAATAAAAGCAGATGAGAAAAGGTTAAACGGCATGCAAATGTAATCCTTTCAGTACAGTCGATTTTGTTTTGTTTTATTCTCCGTATTTTACAGCTGTTTCTACGCTGGACTAAGCAATTTCAGATGCAAATACTAGTAAAATGTGTGCGGCAAACCATGTTTGGTACATATTTTTGCAGAACGTTCACCACCTAAATGCAGTGACCTGTAAATGCGTGTGTGCACAGTTACCATTGTATGTCCACCGGGCTTTCTGTGGAGTACGATACAACAATAACAGGCAATTTATCAATAAGTGGCCACTGAAGCCTCAGTAATTTTGTACTACTACTCCGTGTGGAGGAGATGTAGGCCTAATGTTTGGTACAGGTACAGGTATACGTCGGCGATACCATCGTCGTGTGGAGCCATAGTGAGTAACAACTCGGTGACTTCTTAAGACCCCCGAGCAGTCTCCATGCCAATTTAATATTTACTATGGAGGCAGAAAACGAGCAACAACTATCCTTTCTAGGTGTGCTAGTTACGAGGAATGATGAGAAACCAGCACATAGCGTATATCGAAAGCCGACACACACGGGCCGATACCTTTACAAACTGTCAAGTCATTAACCACTCCACAATAAGGGAATGATTAGTACGTGCTTAACGCGCGCAAGATATGTGAGCTGCAGAATCTCGGACGCGCTATGAAACACCTGGAAAGCGTTCTGAAGGGCAGTAGGTACTCCACCAGCTGCATAACAAGATGCACGAAGTCTAATAACACCCTGCCATGTGAAACGTCAGAAAAGAAATGCCGGGTAAAGCCTTTCTGTCTTAATCCCCAGGCTGACGGACAGAATTGCCCTCATCTTGCACAAATTCGGCCTAAGGAGGTTTGCCGGCCGGTGTGGCCAAGAGGTTCTAGGCGCTTCAGTCCGGAACCGCGCTGCTGCTACGGTCGCAGGTTCGAATCCTGCCTTGGGCATGGATGTGTGTGATGTCCTTAGGTTAGTTAGGTTTAAGTAGTTCTAAGTTCTAGGGGACTGATGACCTCAGATGTGAAGTCCCATAGTGCTCAGAGCCATTTGAACCATTTTTTGAACCAAAGGAGGTTTTACAGATCATCTATGAAGATCAGAGGGTGTCTTGGATCAGCAAAGGACAAAAGGAACCCACTTGTAAAGTCGCCAGTACAACACATTTCCCGTGCATGTGGAAGAAAAGTCTATGTGGGACTGATAGTCTAGGATCACCGAACTTAAACGATACTGCAGGGTGGGTCAGGAGGAGAAATCGGCCGTGGTGGAGCACGCACTGTGTGATACGAAAATAAAATTCGCCTACACGGAATTTATTGCTTGAAGAAGAGCTATCGCGCTGTCTTGTTCGGGAAAGGCATTGAAATCCACAAACATGACAACAGTTTCAACAAGAAAGAGGGAAGTCTCAAGTTAAACTGATCTTGAATTTCCGTGCTGCAGCGAACGACCGTTGCAGCTAGAAGTGGGAGAACTACTGCGAAATTGACCAGTGAAAATCATCAGACGTTGGCGCGACTAGTACATATAATCTTCGGCGGTCTAGAATCCTTTTCACCGCTAGCAACAGAGTATGAAGTTTCGACTGTCAGCTACTCGTGTTGGCAAAACGTCAGAAAAATCGTCGAGCAAACGTCGGCCGAAGATCCCGAAATAGACGCCAACAGGCGGTATGTTTACAAAGATTTGAATCCCACAAATATGTGCGTTCTTACGACTAAATATCTATACAAAATAATTTTATATTATTTTGTGATCGGAGATTAAAAGTATAAGAATGTACAGGCCAAAAACCGTGCACGAGCGAATACTGACACGGATTACATGTTATATGAATAATAATAAAAAAAAAAACTGGCGAATGAGAAGAACAGTGAAAAGAGGGGAGAGGAGAGGGGAGAAAGGAGTCTGTGGAATAACAACAAGAGTATTACGTAATTACGAGAAAAATTTTAACTGGTTTAACTGCTGCTGCTACTTTAATAAGAATGAATAATGGAATGGAACTGCATTTGATAATTAGGGATTGTGTCATTGTGAGTGGTGTTCATTGATAGCCAGAATGTCAGTTGATGCCCGATTTCTGCCCATAGCTCCTGATGAAGAACATCACATCATAAGAACGATATCCATTCAGAGGATTTTGATGAAAGACAGAATTTTTCTTTTTTAAGTCTCTAACTCCTTTCACGTTGAGTCAGAGTAGTAGCTATAGCCTCATATTATTGACTTCCAAATAATTTGCCACAGACATTGCAGGAAATCCTATAGATTCCACACTGTTATAAAGGTGGAAGCTTGTCTTTACTCTTGAACAGAGTGTGAGCAACAATATTCCTAGTATAAAAATGTGGTGTACATTTCCTGGATTTTAATTTGCTGGACGTACTTGTAAAGTCATGCCTAGGTACATACAGCATGGGGATCTGTGTGTTGTCAGTGTGATTTAGTGACTGTTATCCTCTGGTACTCCTTTCTAATGAGTTTATTATCAATTGAGATAGGACTGTAGTCATTCCTGTATGCAATTTATTCTATTATTTTCAATTCGTTTTCAAACTCTGATTTGGTTTGTGATGTAGATAGCAGGCAGTGTACCATAGAGCGGAAGGTTGGATGTTTATATGTTATAGGATGCTGGGAATTGACAGGTATTACTAAGTCTCTAGAAGTTTGCCTGTTTGGTGGTACCTGTCCACAAGCACAGTACATCATAGACATACCTGGTCCAGCAGTGTATTTTAAAACTTGTGGGCTCTTGTCTAAAAAGGTTTGTACAGAATTATCCATAAACATTTCAGCTAATAGGCGGTTCAAAGACGACTGCATTGCTACTGACTGACTGTACAGTGTCTGTGGAAACTGAAATTAATTTTGCTTTAAGCGTGCCTCATTGCCAATCTTATATCCTCTGTATCTAATGGATTTGTTCTGATATTATGTAACAATTCTTTTAACATTTCCAAAGTCTCTCCAACTGTAATATTGAAAAACAAGCTGCTGATACCAATTGAGATTGGGTTAACATTAGATAGAATGGGTACATATTTCAGTGTTTTGACTTATGTCCGCGAATTAGGTATTCCCAATTTTTGTTTAAATTTAGCTTTTGTTTTATTTAGTGAATCTAACTCTGGATAATTTATGGCAAGCTAGTGAAATGAAGACACTACAGGTCTTAATGGAATACTTTCTTTGTGAAGCTTAGTTAACAACATACACTGGAGGTTATTAGATTCGTGTCTGTGAGGTATTTGAAGACATTAGTAAACAGGAATTGGAAGGTTGAATTTCTCACTACCGTAGCATATTTCACTGTGGGGTCGTTAGGCAACTAGCGTATTGACTTTCGTATGATGTTTGTTGTCAAGAATCAATCACAGCTCGAGAAGAACAGTTATATTTGTAGATGTGATAGTAGGAGGAGAAATGACTTAGAATATCCTTCAGTCAACCATAGTGTGGCACGGAAAGAAATGGCCGGCCGCTGGTGGCCGAGCGGTTCTGGCGCTACAGTCTGGAACCGCGCGACCGCTACGGTCGCAGGTTCGAATCCTGCCTCGGGCATGGATGTGTGTGTTGTCCTTAGGTTAGTTAGGTTTACGTAGTTCTAAGTTCTAGGGGACTTATGACCTCAGCAGTTGAGTCCTATAGTGCTCAGAGCCATTTGAACCATTTGAACGGAAAGAAATGAGGCTTTCAGCTGCAAAAATGTGTGACTACTTACACACTGTTATAAAGAATTTATTAGAAAATAAAATTAACTAGAAACGAAAACAAAAATCATATATATATATATATATATATATATATATATATATATATGTGTGTGTGTGTGTGTTTGTAGCTCCCCAGTGACATGGTCGTCACAGATGTTAATGCGTAACCATCTTTTTTCATTTTGCAGCGCCAAACTGGACGACTATACGGTCTTCGTGGGAGGCAAAAGTCCGCTAGTGACGATGACAGGAAGATACAAAATCAATTTCACATTCGAAGGAGAGAAAATTGAAGGCAAAGGGCGTTTTGAAATGAATCTGAGTGAGTACTAGAACTGCGTCTCTAATTCGTAAGATTTAAGCAGAATATAAGAGGAGGTTCTTGTTGGCAAAACCATTTAGATTCATTTCGCTTATAGTCTTTTACTAATAATGTAGTATTACACTTTTTAAAATCTAGTTGGCTTATATTTCTTTCCAATTGCGATGGTGCATCTTATTGGCTACAGATCGAAAAGTGTAGGGAGGAAACCTCAACTGCTCCAATGATTTTTTTCTATCACTACCTCTGGCAACAATCTTCCTACGTGACACGTACCAGGTTGCCCTGTGGTTTTTCTGAGTAGACGTGGATATGAAAATAATAATAATAATAATAATAATAATAATAATAATAAATCGATGCAATGTTTCATGTCATAGCATCCATCATACGACGATACATAGAATGTTGTATCGAAATGCCTATTACGTCGATTGCAACTGAATACGAATATGGTTTAGAAATGCATGGAAGTGAAACTGAAAAAAGATACTTTCACAAAGTCGAAAACCTTTTATTATAAATTACAAAGAAAGTTGTTATAAAAATACAGTTTTTAAAAAGTCCAGATATTTATTTACTGTGCTTTGCAAAAGCCCAGTCTTTTGCCCCTCAGGTGATTTCATTGTTCATCCAAAACTTTCGCCACCAGTGAAAATAATCTCTGAGATGCGAAGGATATGCCGACTGCTATACAATATTTTAACGCAGTATTATAAAATTTGGTAAATTCTATTTTATGATCTTTCCAAATTTCCAGTGGATTTCTGGTTGTTCTTCCTAACCTGATGATTAATTAAAAGATCATCAGAATTCCAATTCATGTGTAGTGATGTATGATGGTCACAGTCTCAAGCGACCAAGGGACCAGTGTACTATTTTAAGAGTATGACTAATATTTTGTCCAGTCACCCTATGTTTAAGCTCAAAATGTCCTCCTGCAACAAGTGATAGGAATAGCTTGTTTAATTGAGAGTGGTTTTACGATTTTGGATAATTACGAAATATTTCCATATTTTGTGAAATGTGTCTTTATGGTAGTTGTGATCGGTACACAAGCTCTACGTAAACCTGCGTTGTTTGTGTGAATATGGCAGACACCGGGACGGAATGGTGACCCAGTATCCGATAACTGCCAACAACTCAACTCAAAACCTGTAATTTGCTTTGTTTTTCTTCTCTCCTGTGACGAGCGATTATGGTGGTGACTATTAACACGGAACTATGTTGTCCTCTTGGTTTGGAGTGAGCCAACAGTTTTTACACCGTATCTCACGTAATACGTTCTTTTCAGCTTCTGCAGCCAAATAGTTCTCTCATATAATACAGACGCAGGACTCGATAGGACCTACAGCATGACCTGTAGATAACGACTATATAAATATAAGTGTTTTGAAACAGAAGTTATGAAAAGTATATATGAAGAGTCTCGTGTATTTATAGCAGGCAAAAATAATTAAAATTCAGAGACCATCAACCTAAGTTTAAGACGAGAGTGCATTTATCCCATGTGCGTTTTAGTATATACGTAGATGAATTCCTTTTATAATGGATAATTGAACTACCGTATTACTCTTTTAATATTAAAATCGAGACTACATTATGACGATGCTATTGCTAGATGACCAGGTAATTGTTGTGAAAAGTGAAAATAAACTGCAAACGGCAGAATATGAAGTACAAAAAATCTGTGTTATCTGATAACGAAACGGAAGTTAAGCAGTTTGATGGGGGAACAAAATTAGATCAAATATTATAATAAATGGGGAAATAGTAGGGCCAGTAAAAATTTTAAATCCTTAGGATGAAGTATATCACATGTTAGGCCAAATTAATTTTCTAGAGACGACAGAGAAATTTAACTTAAAGAGTGATACTATTAGACGAACATTTCAAAGGAAGCAAGGTAAGAGTCCTTATCTGTGTCGTCCCATACTGAAGCATTGAGCGTAGGGCAGCAAATGCAGGATTCATTACTGTACTATGCAAGGTCCTAGTCGAGATCGTTCGCAGTTGACAATTCATGACAGGTCACGGGAAGGCAAGTGTGTATCTGTCTCTTAGGGCGTGTGGATGGCTATAACGAGTGCTTTTCCAATATAGTGTACGGGTTTGCTTTGTTTTGGATGAAAGGAAGTGAGAGGGTGAAACCTACTACCAGCCCGTACCCTACTCCTCTCGACTAGCACTAAGGCGTCAGCTAAGCTTAAGGTCTCCATCCGAAGGAATGATCACCATCAACAGTGTCATATGCCCCCAATTCGTGTGACATCGCGGAGAAGCTTGGGATTCAAACCAGGAAGTCTGCGCAACGTCTGGTGATCAATAACTCTACGCCCCCTCCCTTTGCAGTAAGTGGAAATAGAAAGTAACCAATAGACATAGCGTATCCCGCGGTCTCCCATCCAAGTACTGATCACACCCGACATTCCTTAACTTCGATGCTCTGACGAGAACCGGTGTTTACAAAGAGGCAAGACCGTTGGCAAAGAAAGGGACATTTCTGAAAATTTATGAAACGCTAGTCACTTTCAGATTTAGTGTAGGAAGTGAAACTTGGAATCACTTAGAATCCAGATAGCGGAAATGAGATTACACAGACATGTAGAAGGATATGTACGAATAGGACTCGCGAATTGAGAGTTCCGCCAAGGTTTAACTACGTGTGTAGACAGTTCACGCATCCTGACAATCGAGAATATCGACGATATTTGACTGTATTCGATAGCGATACAGGCAAGACATACGTCTATCCGCTCTTGAGAAAAAGAATTCGTAACAGAACGACAGACACACAGTCGGGAGACAAATGAAAAAAAAGTCGTGTGATATAATTACAAATTTACAATTGTCAGATTTTTTTTCCTTTTTGCCTGTACTATGAAACCTTGCTTCTCGCCAAATATCATGACTGTACGTCAACGAGTAGTATCTTATACTTTTCTGTGAGTGACTTTGCGGAGGCAAAATATGTGGATTAAGTGTCCATATCTTTTGATGACGTTGACTTAGAAGATTAAATTTTTTACACCGCCAAGGAACATGGATCTTAATATGGGACGTAAATGTCAACTTGGTACGTCCACCCGTTCGTGACAACGCAATTTTTAATAGTCGCACAGACAAATAGACGGACAGATGGACAACAAAGTAATCTTATTAGGGTTCCGGTTTTCCGACTGAGATTCAGAACGCTAAAAATGGAACACAAAATAGGAAATAAAAGCGGCATTTTGATTTATACCTCTAAATGGCAAAACTAGAACAACCGGGAAGGAAGTGAAAGAACACATCCATTCGTTGTTGAGTGGCGGATCTCTAAAAATACTATACAAATAAAAACCAGCTGAACGCATAAACACACACTTTGTGATCTAAAGTATGCGGCACCTGGCTGAAAATGACTTACAAGTTCGTGGCGCCCTCCATCGGTAACTCTGGAATTCATATGGTGTTGGCCCACACTTAGCTTTGATGACAGCTTCCACTCTCGCAGGCATAAGTTCAGTCACGCGCTGGGGAATGGTAACCCATTCTTCACGGAGTGCTGCACTGAGGTGAGGTATCGACGTCGGTCGGTGAGGCCTGGCACGAAATCGGCCTTCCAAAACATCCCAAAGGTGTTCTATAGGATTTAGGTCAGGACTCTGTGCAGGGCAGGCCAGTCCACTACAGGGATGTTATTGTCGTGTACCCACTCCGTCATAGGCCGTGCGTTATGAACATCTGCTCGATCGTGTTGAAAGATGCAATCGCCATCCCCAAATTGCTCTTCAACAGTGGGAAACAAGAAGTGCTTAAAACATTACTGTAGCCCTGTGCTGTGATAGTTCCACGCAAAACAGCAAGGTGTGCAACTCCGCTCCATGATAGACACGACCACACCATAACACTACTGCCTCCGAATTTTACTGTTGGCGCTACACTACACACGCTGGCAGATGATGTTCACCGGGCATTCGTCATACCCACACCCTGCCATTGGATTGCCACATAGTGTACCGCGATTCGTCACTCCACAAAACGTTTTTCCATTGCTCAATCGCACAGTGTTTACACTCTTTACACCAAGCGAGGCGTCGTTTGGCATTTAGCGGCGTGATATGTGACTTATGAGCAGCCGATCGACCATGAAATCCAAGTTTTCTCATCTCCCGCCTAACTGTCATAGTACTTGCAGTGGATCCTGATGCAGTTTGGAATTCCTGTGTAATGGTCTGGATAGATGTCTGCCTATTACACATTACGACCCTCTTCAACTTTCGGCGGTCTCTGTCAGTCAATAGGCGAGGTCGGTCTCTACGGTTTTGTGCTGTAGGTATCCCTTCACTATCACTTGACTATCACATCAGAAACAGTGGACCTAGGGATGTTTAGGAGTGTGAAAAATCTTGCCTACAGACGTATGACAAAGTGATACCCAATCACCTGACCACGTTCGAAGTCCGTGAGTTCCGCGATGCGCCCCATTCTGCTCTCTCACGATGTCTAGTGCCTACTGAGGTCGCTGATATGGAGTACCTGCCAGTATGTGGCAGCACATTGCACCTAATATGAGCCGGCCGGGTTGGCCGAGCGGTTGTAGGCGCTTCAGTCTGGAACTGCGCGACCGCTACGGTCACAGGTTCGAATCCTGCCTCAGGCATGGATGTGTGTGATGTCCTTAGGTTAGTTACGGTTAAGTAGTTCTAAGTTCTAGGGGAGTGATGACCTCTGATGTTAAGTCCCATAGTGCTCAGAGCCATTTGAACCATTTGAACCTGATGTGAAAAACATATGTTTTTGGGGCTATCCTGATACTTTTGATCACATAGTGTAGGGGACCCCAAGTTATAATGTGTCCACGAGATGATACATCTTTCACGAAGACAAATACCATATGATATCTACGTGAGGGGATATTTCTAGACGGCCAGCACTGCTGAAAACACAGTGTGTATTTTACAATCTGACAAAATTTTCAGACAGCTTCCTGATTCCTGGAAGATAACAACAGAACTGCAATAGGCACCGGGTTAGGTGTTGCCGTGGTAATACGAGTACATTGCACTCGTTTTAAGAACACCTGTCCGTTTCATGTTTTCCATGGCTTCCTTATAAGAATGATGAGTGGTGTTTAACGCAACATCTACACGGATATCATCAAAGCCTTAGTGGCAGCTCACAGTGACGAGAGTGTGAAGCAGTATTAACATACACTCTGATCTCGATGATATGTGAAAAAATTGTTACCATACATCGTTAGTCTTATTTTTACACACCATACATTGAATCCTAAAGCCTGACTCAATAACTTATAAATTAGGGGTGTTATTATTACGTGTGACACTTAAATGTATAGGTTACATGAACGAGGGCGTGCTGAAAAGTAAGGCTTGCGAATTGTTTATGTAAAAAAATGGAAAACGAAATACAGACATAACAGCGGAATTATGATTAATATCTCTAGATAGAAAAAAAATAGAACACAGACGGATATGAAAGAGCTCATCAGTTCGATGGTTTTCAATAAAACAAACGTGAGTAACATTCAACGTAATTATTCTTCATATCTTCATATTCGCTGTCCACTGTCGCTAGAGGGTTCCAAACTGTAACATGTAACATGGCGGTGTGTAAGTAACTATGTCTACATCTACATCTACATCCATACTCCGCAAGCCACCTGACTGTGTCTGGCGGAGGGTACCCTGAATACCTCTATCGGTTCTCCCTTCTATTCCAGTCTCGTATTGTTCGTGGAAAGAAGGATTGTCGGTATGCTTCTATGTGGGCTCTAATCTCTCTGATTTTATCCTCATGGTCTCTTCGCGAGATATACGTAGGAGGGAGCAATATACTGCTGGACTCTTCGGTGAAGGTATGTTCTCGAAACTTTAACAAAAGCCCGTACCGAGCTACTGAGCGTCTCTCCTGCAGAGTCTTCCACTGGAGTTTATCTATCATCTCCGTAACGCTTTCGCGATTACTAAATGGTCCTGTAACGAAGCGCGCTGCTCTCCGTTGGATCTTCTCTATCTCTTATATCAACCCTATCTGGTACGGATCCCACACCGCTGAGCAGTATTCAAGCAGTGGGCGAACAAGCGTACTGTAACCTACTTGCTTTGTTTTCGGATTGCATTTCCTTAGGATTCTTCCAATGAATCTCATTCTGGCATCTGATTTACCGACGATCAACTTTATGTGATCATTCCATTTTAAATCACTCCTAATGCGTACTCCCAGATAATTTATGGAATTAACCGCTTCCAGTTGCTGACCTGCTATTTTGTAGCTAAATGATAAGGGATCTATCTTTCTATGTATTCGCAGCACATTACACTTGTCTACATTGAGATTCAGTTGCCATTCCCTGCACCATGCGTCAATTCGCTGCAGATCCTCCTGCATTTCAGTACAATTTTCCATTGTTACAAACTCTCGATACACCACAGCATCATCTGCAAAAAGCCTCAGTGCACTTCCGATGTCATCCACCAGGTCATTTATGTATATTGTGAACAGCAACGGTCCCATGACACTCCCCTGTGGCACACCTGAAATCACTCTTACTTCGGAAGACTTCTCTCCATTGAGAATGACATGCTGCGTTCTGTTATCTAGGAACTCCTCAATCCAATCACACAATTGGTCTGATAGTCGGTGCATGTCGGTGCAAGTCGGTGCATATGAAACAATGTGCTGTAAACGAGTTTCAGATTTTTAGTGTTCGTTCACACATGGCGCACCCTCTCCTCTCTTCTTCACCATGACGATGTCAGACCACACACGAGCGCTGCGACATCTGCAACAATCGGATGCCTTGCGTTCATTGTCGTCGTTCGTCCTCCATACAGTCCCGGCTTGGCCCCATCCGATATCTTTCTGTTTCCAAAACTTAAAGAACACACTAGAGGACTTCACATTGAAGTTATGAGGCGGTGCAAGCAGAGGTGATGCTGTTGTTCTGTCAACAAAGTCAAACATTCCACAGTGACAGTATCGACAAACAGGTCACCAGGGTGACTATGTTGAGAAATAAATATACAGACATGAAGAATAAAGATGCAGAATGTTAATCACGTTTGTTTTATTTAAAAAACGATGAGAGTTTTTACATAAAAAATTAAGAGGCATTAGTCCCCTTCCTGCGCCGGAAATCGCTGCAGCCGTTAGAGACCGTAGGTGGGCCCTCCAACGTCATAAGCGCCACCTGTCCCTGGAGAACCTTATTGCCTTCAAATAGCTCTGAGCACAGGTACGCCTCCTCATCATACGAACAAAGTAGGAGTGTTGGGGAAAGCTATGTCTCCACCTTTGGAAAACGAACTTCCCCCTCCCAGGTTTGGGCCAAGCTCTGCCGACTTTACAGCTATCATAACCTAGCAGGTGTACCTGGAATTTCCATAATTGGTGGTGTACTTGCCGATCCAGACATAATTGCAGAGCATCTTGCTGAGCATTATGCTTGCATCTCTGTATCGGAGAATTGCCACCCCACCTTTCGTCTCCTCAAACGGAGGATGGAGTGACAGCACCTCTCTTTTGCTCCACATCACCCTGAGCCTTAGAATGCTCCATTCAGTGAGTGGGAATTTCTCACTGCCCTTGCTGACTGTCCTGACACATCCCCTGGCCCAGATCGCATCCATTCGCAAATACTGAAACATCTGTCAGTGGATTCCCAACGCAGCCTTCTTGCTGTCTTCAACGGCATTGGAGCGATGACGAATTACCATCGCAGTGGTGGGAAAGTGTCATTCCAGTGCTAAATCCCGAGAAGAACCCATTAGATGTTGACAGCTATCGTCCCATCAACCCCACCAACGTTCTGTGCAAGCTGCTTGATGTATGGTGAGCCAGAGATTGTGTTAACTCCTTGAGTCTCGGGACCTTCTTGCTCCATCTCATGGCAATTTTCGCAAAGGACGCACCACGATCGACAACTTGATGCACCTCGAGTCTGAAATTCGATCAGCCTTTTCCCGGTGACAAAACCTATTGCCGTCTTTTTCGATCTCATGAAAGCCTACGATACCACTTGGTGACACCACATCCTCGCTAGTCTGCATGGGGGAGGGGTCTCTGGGGCCCACTCCTTAGTTTTATACAGATTTGTTTTGTCACACCACACTTTCAGAGTTCGCGTCGGTGCTTCCCATAGTGCACCCCATATACAAGAGAAAGGGGTCCCGCAGGGCTCTGTACTGGGTGTCCCACTCGTTTTAATTGCCCTCAATGGTGTTGCATTAGCAGTAGGATCGTCAATCTCTCCCTTCCTATACTCTGACGATTTTTGTATTTCGTTCTGCTCTTGTTCTACTGCTGTGGCTGAATGCCGGCTGCAGGGAGTTATATGGAATGCACAGTCGTGGGCCCTCACTCACGGATTTCAGTTTTTGGCCGCCAAAACATGCTTGATGCACTTCTGTCGTCGCCGTACCGTCCACCCCCATCCAGAATTTTATCTCGATGACCAACTACTTGCCGTAGTGGAGACTTACCGCTTTCTGGGACTGGTCTTCGACGCCCACTTAAGTTAGCTTCCCCATCTTCGTCAGCTTAAGAACAAGTGCTGGCGGCACCTTACTCTTAAGCCTGAGCCACACTGACTGAGGTGCTCATCACCATACGCTGCTGGAGCTGTACCAAGCCCTTGTACAGTCCCGTGTTGACTATGGGAGTGTGGTTTATGGTTCGGCGCGCCCTCAGCATTGCGTTTACTCGACCCAGTGCACCACTGTCGCGTTCGAATAGCGATGGGAGCTTCTAGGACGAGTCTGGTGACCAGCGTTCTGGTGGAGGGCGAAGTTCCTCCAGTGAACGTTAGGCGTGCACAACTCCTCACCAGTTGCGTTGCACACATTCGTATTCTCCTGCGCATCCGAGTTACCGTCTCGTTTTCCCAAACACTGCGGTTCATCTCAAACATCGGCGGCACAGGTCAGGGCTCTCAACTGCGGTTTGCGTCCGATCGCTTCTGTGTGAACGGGAGTCCTTCCCTTTACCACCTCTACTCGAGGTCCATTCACATACACCTCTATTGTGTAAACCTTGTCTGAAGCTTCGCTTGGGCCGGACGGTGTGGCCGAGCGGTTCTAGGCGCTTCAGTCTGGAACCGCGCGACCGCTACGGTTGCAAGTTAGAATCCTGCCTCGGGCATGGATGTGTGTGATGTCCTTAGGCTAGTTAGGTTTAAGTCTAGTGGACTGATGACCTGAGATGTTAAATCCCATAGTGCTCAGAGCCATTTGAACCATTTTTGAAGCTTCGCTTGGACCTTTCACATGGCCCTAAGGACTCAGTTACTCCCGCAGCTCTCTGCAGCCACTTCCTCTCGATTCTTGATGTGTTCCGGGGCTCTGAAGTGGATTACACCGATGGCTCGATGGCCGATGGTCACGTTGGCTTCCCCTAAGTTGACAGAGGGCATATTGAACAGCACTCTTTGCTAGATGGCTGCAATGTTTTCACTGCATTACTGGCGACCATATCTTATGCTCTTGAGCACATCCGCTCATGTCCAGGCGGGTCGTTTCTTTTGTGTTCTAACTCCTTGAGCAGCCTACAAGCTATCGACCAGTGCTGCCCCCGCCATCCTGTGGTAACGCCCATCCAGGAGTCCATCTATGCCTGGAACTGTCCAGTCGTTCTTTAGTGCTTGTATGGATCCCAGGTCACGTCGGAATCTCAGGAAATGAACTTGCTGACAAGCTGGCCAAACAGGCTACACGGAAACCGCTTCTGGAGATCTTCATGCCCGTTACTGGCCTGCGATCATTATTACGCCGCAAGGTTTTTCAGCTTTGGTAGATAGAATGGCATAATCTCACTACACACAATAAACTGTGGGTCATTAAGGAGACTTCAAATGTGTGGAAGTCCTCCATGTGGGCCTCTCGCAGGGACTCTTTCGTTCTCTGCCGGCTCCGCATTGGCCGTACATGGCTAACGCATAGATACCTTCTCCGTCGCGAGGACCCACCTCGGTGTGACTGGGTCTCACGTATGACTGTCGTCCACATCTTGCTGGACTGCCCATTTTTAGCCGCTCTGCGGCGGACTTTTAACCTTCCCAACACCCTAACTTCGGTGCTGGGCGACAATGCCTCAACAGCAGATTTCGTTTTACGTTTTAATCGTAAGGGGGATTTTTATCGTACCATCTATGGGTGGGCATTTAGCCTTCTCACCGAGGCCACCACCCTCCCTCCATTTTAACTCTGTCACCCTTTCTTTGCATTTACATGTCTTGGTGGTTGTCTTTTCCCTAGATGTGTTGATTTCGCCTTGTTTTTTTGTGGTGGACATTTTAATGTATTGCAGAGTGGCTGGCTCATCCAGTTTTATTCTTGTGATCAGCCAACCCAGACCATCTGCTCTATGGTTTTAATACCTTCTTCTACTTTTCCTCCTGGTGTATGTTTTCCCCGTTTTTGTTCGTTCCATTCGTTTTCTTATTAGATGTGATTCCCCATTCCTTTTCCCCCTTTTACTTTCTCAAACGTCCTTTGGGTGTTTTTGTACCTTGAGCCTTACTTGCATCAGGAAAAATCGACTAATGAAGTTATTCAAATGGCTCCGAGCACTATGAGACTTAACTTCTGAGGTCATCAGTTCTCTAGAACATAGAACTACTTAAACCTAACTAACCTAAGGACATCACACACATCCATGCCCGAGGCAGGATTCGAACCTGGGACCGCAGCGGCGACTGATGACCCTATAGTTTGGTCCCTTTACACCCCAAACGAACCGACCAATCATTATTATTTAAGGAAATTTTTTGTTGAAATACTTATGTTTCAATATCTTGTCGGGTAGCCATTCTATTATATCACTTCTTTAAAACGCTGCGGCATATTGCTAACAATATTTTTTAAATAGTCTGTACATAGACCGTCCCATTCGTCTTGTAGTCGATGTTTCAGAGTTTCTTTGGAACATATTTGTGCTTTTCTCATACGTCGCTGTAGTTCTCCCGACACATTTTCAATAGTATTGTCTGGTGGTGGAGGTAACTGTTATAAGACTTTCAGGCAGTTGTACGACAAATATTCTTGCACAATGTGAGCCTTATGTTTCGGGTCATTGTCCTGCTAAAATTCGAACGTGTTTGATATCCTCATTTTTTCAGCACTTCCGCGTAAATTATTTTTTAATATGGCAGGTGGACATATTTGTCCATGATACTGTCGATGACCACAAATTCGCCCTGTCGAAATATGGATATACAATCCCAGACAAGAACATTGTCACCTCTATGCTTTACAGGCGGCTTTAAATTTATGACATTTGATTCTTCATTCTTCTTCTGCCACACCATTCTTCGTTGATCCTACCCGAAAATATTAAATTAACTCTCCTGGATAAAAATGACTTGTTCCAAAATGTTGCATCTTAGTTATGCTAGGTATTATACTGTCTGGACACTCGACCACGGTTGTAAACAGTATATACAGGGTGTTTCAAAAATGACCGGTATATTTGAAACGGCAATAAAAACTAAACGAGCAGCGATAGAAATACACCGTTTGTTGCAATATGCTTGGGACAACAGTACATTTTCAGGCAGACAAACTTTCGAAATTACAGTAGTTACAATTTTCAACAACAGATGGCGCTGCGGTCTGGGAAACTCTATAGTACGATATTTTCCACATATCCACCATGCGTAGCAATAATATGGCGTAGTCTCTGAATGAAATTACCCGAAACCTTTGACAACGTGTCTGGCGGAATGGCTTCACATGCAGATGAGATGTACTGCTTCAGCTGTTCAATTGTTTCTGGATTCTGGCGGTACACCTGGTCTTTCAAGTGTCCCCACAGAAAGAAGTCACAGGGGTTCATGTCTGGCGAATAGGGAGGCCAATCCACGCCGCCTCCTGTATGTTTCGGATAGCCCAAAGCAATCACACGATCATCGAAATATTCATTCAGGAAATTAAAGACGTCGGCCGTGCGATGTGGCCGGACACCATCTTGCATAAACCACGAGGTGTTCGCAGTGTCGTCTAAGGCAGTTTGTACCGCCACAAATTCACGAAGAATGTCAAGATAGCGTGATGCAGTAATCGTTTCGGATCTGAAAAATGGGCCAATGATTCCTTTGGAAGAAATGGCGGCCCAGACCAGTACTTTTTGAGGATGCAGGGACGATGGGACTGCAACATGGGGCTTTTCGGTTCCCCATATGCGCCAGTTCTGTTTATTGACGAAGCCGTCCAGGTAAAAATAAGCTTCGTCAGTAAACCAAATGCTGCCCACATGCATATCGCCGTCATCAATCCTGTGCACTATATCGTTAGCGAATGTCTCTCGTGCAGCAATGGTAGCGGCGCTGAGGGGTTGCCGCGTTTGAATTTTGTATGGATAGAGGTGTAAACTCTGGCGCATGAGACGATACGTGGACGTTGGCGTCATTTGGACCGCAGCTGCAACACGGCGAACGGAAACTCGAGGCCGCTGTTGGATCACCTGCTGCACTAGCTGCGCGTTGCCCTCTGTGGTTGCCGTGCGCGGTCGCCCTACCTTTCCAGCACGTTCATCCGTCACGTTCCCAGTCCGTTGAAATTTTTCGAACAGATCCTTTATTGTATCGCTTTTCGGTCCTTTGGTTACATTAAACCTCCGTTGAAAACTTCGTCTTGTTGCAACAACACTGTGTTCTAGGCGGTGGAATTCCAACACCAGAAAAATCCTCTGTTCTAAGGAATAAACCATGTTGTCTACAGCACACTTGCACGTTGTGAACAGCGCACGCTTACAGCAGAAAGACGACGTACAGAATGGCGCACCCACAGACTGCGTTGTCTTCTATATCTTTCACATCACGTGCAGCGCCATCTGTTGTTGAAAATTGTAACTACTGTAATTTCGAAAGTTTGTCCGCCTGAAAATGTACTGTTGTCCCAAGCATATTGCAACAAACGGTGTATTTCTATCGCTGCTCGTTTAGTTTTTATTGCCGTTTCAAATATACCGGTCATTTTTGAAACACCCTGTAAATTGGCGTGAACGCCCGAAACAAGTGCTACACTGACAAATGTCTGAATATTGAGGTACGGTGAAAATCGAACTATTTTATTTGGATCTATTATTTAACAGTTGTTACAAGTTGTGTAAGAAAAGTCCATACTTTTATTTACCGGACATCTACCTGAACATAAAGCTGTTTTGTTAAAAATAAAGTTATGATGATGCTGCAAAGTGAAAATCTCATAGCGTCCGAATGTTAACGTTGCTCACTGTATCCTGTAAGTTTACGGCTGTAGCGTGTGATGTGTGCCCCGCAGCTGAGGTGGAGTCGAAGAACGTGCTGCACGGCGTGAAGAGCGTGAAGGAGGGCCGCCAGTACGTGGACGTGCACCTGGACGGCGACATCCTCAGCGTGGCCGGGCTCAGCGTGCGCTTCCACGGACTCTTCACCGGCGACAAGGACAAGGGTGAGCTGCTTACCTCCTGTTACTGTCGTCTTCTTGGAGAGGTCCTCCGTCTATGAATTGTGCTCAGTGACCTGTAATGCGTGTTTGATGTGTTTAAACAGGGTGAACCACCGCTGACACATTCGGACGCGACAGCGCAATCGCTTGCACACTTAACACTACACAAATATCTCTAACACAATTACACCCCCATTGATATTTTCGGTGGAAAAATCACATAGAAGAAAGGAATCTTTGGGAGCGCCATAAACACATGTATGAGAAGTATCTTCATTCAATACTGTGTTGCTGAGTTCGAGAGTTCGATACTGGGTCCCGATTTTTATTAATTTTTATTTTCTTATATTGATCTACGCAGTAATGCTGTAGAATACTCTAGTTCTTAAACGACACATATCCTTTAACTATAGAGTTTTTAACACTGATCATAACGATTATTGCTCAGACATATCAGAAGTATTCGTGAGGAGCATTAATCAGTTAAAATTAATTAGCAATAATATGGCTGAGATACCTATACACAATGTCGATGTGGAGATGTTAAGCAAACACATCACATTCAGTAAGAGCGGCCAGCTGACTGAAAGCTGAAAAACATAATTAATAGTTACATGAAGATGATAATAAAAATATACTCTAAAACAAAAAAAAGCGACTCACTACGAAATAATTAGCTGAATGGGATGTAAATAGATAGATGTGATGTACACATACAGACAAACAAAAGATTACAGTTTCAGAAAACCTGGATGATTTTTTCACGGGAAAGAGCTTCACAAATGGAGCAAGTCAATAGCACGTTGGTCTATGTCTGGCCCTTACGTAGTTATTTGGCTAGACATTGATTGATAGAATTGCTGGATGTTCTCCTCAAGGACATCGTGCCAAATACTGTCCGATTGGCGCAGTAGATCGTCAGTAACCCGTGCTTGTTGGAGGGTCCTGTCCAGAGCGCTCAGATCGTTCTCATCTGGGGGGGGGGGGGGAGATTCAGCGTCCCTGCCGGCCAAGATTGGGTTTGGCAAGCATGAAGACGAGCAGTGGACACTCTCGCCGTGTGCGGACAACGTTATCTTGTTGAAACATAAGCGCAGAATGACGTGCCATGAAGAGAAACAAAACGGGGAGTAGAATATCGTCGACGTACCGCTGTGCTTTTAAGGATGCCACGGATGACAACCAAAGGAGTCCTGCTGTGAAATGATATGACACCCCAGACCATCATCCTGGTAGTCGGGACGTACGGCGGTTGAAATTCAGGTTGGTATTCCACCATTGTTGCGCCTCCACGCACATTTTGCTGATTTTCAGGGCTCAGTTCGAAGCAAGAGTCATCACTGAGAACAATTCTACTCCAGTCAATGAGATTCCAGCCCGAATAACTGCGTGGATGGGGGCCACAAAGCGTTATTAACAATGCATTATTGACTTGCTCTATTTGTGAATCTCTTTCTCGCAAATAAATCATCGGATTTTGTGATACCAAAGTTTCGTGATTACCAGCGAAGGGGGCGCTATCCTTACTGAAAAAATGTAATGGACATAAAAGTTGGTACGAATCGATTTGAACTTGTGGTAAGCAGATAATGTGGAAACTGGGTGCGAACGTAGTTGAAAGGGTAGTGCGAAACAATACTGTTAGATGACGTAATTTCTGTGGTTTCAGGGAACTACCCAGGATAGAAGAAGCAGAGATAGGAAAGGGAGGTGTGGATTCGCCATTTTTTTTTTTTTTTTTTACTTTAGGGGGAGAGGTGTCGCTTAAGAAACGGGAAACAATGCTGAAAGCAGGGTGCAAAGAATGGAGGAACGCAGTTCGTGGAAGACTATAGAGTAAGCAGTTAAAAGTCAAATACATCATTAAAAGTGGAATACGACCGAGCTCTCGTTTCTGGGTGACTTTTGAATAATTGCACGTATTTTGTATAAGAGCTGCTATGATTGCTGCATAATGACTAATAACACAGGTATCATACCACGTAGTTTAGAAAAAAAAATCACCTAGATCCGAAAACGAATTCGAGTATTTTAACGTGAAACTCTGTCCAGTGCACTCACTGTACAGTATAGTGACGCAGCACTAAATGAAGATACTTGTCATACATTTCATTAAAGTCTTTCTTCTGCGTCTTACAGACATTTTTGTACTGTTAATATGCAAGGAATCGCGCTGCGGCGTCCCAGTGCGTGAATGTTGCTTCATCGTGTACAATAAATTTGTTAAATAATGTTTCCAGATGTAGTATAACAGATTTTTCATTATTCTCCCTTTGTTAGGTAAGAAATAACTTTTTAGAACATAGCTTTCGTAAGGTTAAATTACTGCTCGGCTCTGTTTAGGATTTCCTGAGATCTCACTATCTCATTACATAGCCCTGGAAGTTATCGTACCTCGCTGTCGTGCGTGCTGTAGGATGCTCGATTTTCGGCATCTGCGAGCACTATACGCGGGACAACGACGTACATTTGCAGGAGGACACATATAGGATAATGAGATCTCAAAATATATGAGTAGTAAGCTGAGTCAAACAGTAACTGAACCTGACGAAACTTTTGCTTGAAAACTTATTTCTCATCTAACAATAGGACAATAACGAAAAAACTTTAATGTGGTAACACATCTGGACATACTTAAGACATATTTAGTATATACTGTACGTACAACTGATACGTAATTCAGGCGACTGAAGATCTTTCGTAAATAATAAAAAATGGAAATGAGCGTTTTGTGTCATTGGCCGGGAGGCCCCTTGCGGGGCAGGTCCGGCCGCCTTGGTGCAGGTCTTATTACATTCGACGCCACATTGGGTGACCTGTGCGCCGGGTGGGGATGAAATGGGGATGAAGACAGCATAACACCCAGTCCCTGAGCGGAGAAAGTGCCCGATTCAGCCGGGAATCGAACCCGGGGCCGTAGGACGGCAATCCGTCACACTGACCACTCAGCTATCGGCGCGGACTCGTAAATAATAGAAAGCGAAACGGTGTGGCGTCCTGTTTACTTAAAATACAATAATAACAATAATATTACACTTATTCAATAACACTCTTTTCCGGACACACACACACGCACACACACACACACACACACACACACACACACACACACACACACACAAAGTAGTGCTGGGATGCATACTATTTTCTTCTCACATCGTAGTCTTGTGCCTCAGTGGCTCAGCTCCAACCTTGTCCTACAGATCCAAAACATTCTCTCGGAGTCTTAATGTAGGCATAAAACATAGATATTTCAGCAGAAATAACAGTATAGGAAATTCTAACAATCACTACAGTAAAGAGATGTAAAACGGTTGGTTACTTTCATTTTAATAAAAGTGGTTCTCCCACTCGCTCTCGTATACAATTACAATAATAGTTGCTAATCACTGCTAATATACAATGAAGGGCCAAAGAAACTGGTACACCTGCCTAATATTGTGTAGGACCCCCGCGAGGACGCAGAAGTGCCGCAACACGACGAGGCATGGACTCGAGTAATGTCCGAAGCAGTGCTGGAGGGAACTGACACCATGTATCATGCAGGACTGCCCCCAGGGGCTCAGCATTCATTTGCTGGGTACGGGCTTGGCGACCCCGGGGTTCCTGAGCTGGGGACTGGTAAGCGCCGCCAGTCCCCTGTCACCGTAACCTCTGAGCATACTTCAGCGACCACCGTGCGGCGCGGCGGTGGAACGTTGTGTGTCTCAGGGAATGGTGATCTTGGCTTGACCGCCCGGATCGCGAGGATGGAATAAACCTCTCTAAAAAACCCCTCAACCTCAAGGTGTGCTGCGCGCCGATGAGATGCATGGCTGTTGAGGTGGAACAGTCGATAGCGGGCAACCTCTGGGGAACCTGCCGCACCTCAGTTGTATAAGGCTTACCTAGGCACGCGGGGCTCTGTCTAGGTGGACTTGTAGTTCCCTAGCTGCTCGTGGGACCGCGATGGATCCTTCGAAATCTTCTTTTCTTCCTCCCAGCGGAAAGGGTGGGCCGCTGGAAGGTTCTAACACCCAGTCTCTTAAGAGGGCCCATGCAGTCAGTCCCCCTGACTCCGGCGCTTCTTTACAAAGTCCAGTCTTAGGTAACAGAATGCATTCTTGTGATCCGAATGTGTTTCTCATTGTGAAACGGAAGGAGGGTAGTTTCGAGAAGGTTTCGCCCTTCTATATACAAAAGGGATTGGAGGGAATCTGTGGCTCCTTAAAATCTGTGAAGCGCTTACGTAATGGGACCTTGCTAGTGGAAACTTCCACTTCCCAGCAAGCGACTAAACTTCAGTCTGCTAAATGCCTTGGAGAGTATGCCATAGACACTGAACTGCACAGCACCTTGAACTACAGCAAAGGTGTTGTGACGTGCCGGGATCTAGTTGACATTCCCAAGGAAGAACTGCAACGTGAGTGGGCTCCGGCAGGTATCGTTTGATGTTCAACATATCATGAGGAGGGTTGATGGCAATCTTGTCAAATCCGACTCCTTTATTCTAACCTTCAGTAGCACGAAACTTCCTGAACATGTGACAGCTGGCTTTCTTCGCCTTAGTGTGAGGCCTTATTTCCCGACCCCAATGCGCTGTTTCAAATGCCAGCGTTTTGGGCATACCACCTTAGGATGCAAAGGCGACGCGACTTGTGGCAACTGTGGTAAAGCTGCTCATGACGGAGTTGGTTGCTCCTCTCCAGCCAAATGTATCAATTCCTCTGGGAACCGCCCTGTTTGGAGTAGGGACTGCCGAATATTTTTAGAGGAACGCAAAGTCCAGGAAATTAAAACCACTAAGCGTATCCCCTATGGTGAGGCCAAGAAGATCTGTAAGTCGATGCAACCTCCCACATTTGCTACATCTTTTGCCTCCCTGGTTCAGAAGCCTACTCCAAAAGTCGATGCCTCCACGCAGACAGAGGTGGTGAGTGTTGGCACTAATACATGCAGCTGTCAGTGCACTTGCAACGCAGCCAGTGTTTAGGAGCCAGTAGCCCCTATTCGAATGGCAGACAAAGGTACAGTGGCGAACTTGGGCAAGCCCCTGACGCCTCCAACAGCTGAGGATGTTCCGAAGACCAGTACAGCCATTCCCCCTCCCACATCAGCTCCCCCAAAGCCCACCAAACCGCAGAAAGCTCCCATACAGCAGCAACAGCGGGTCAAATCCCGTAGTAAACCATCTGACCATGCAGATGTGGTTTTCCGTGAGGCTTCCTCTGACTCTTCCCCAGAGTTGATGGAATCCGATGTATGTGTGGGGAAATCATCTCGCCCCACGCCTGCCCCTCCACCTGCTGCAGTCTCCCCGCCCCGTCGGAGAGACAGGATGAAGGTGCTACCCCCATCATAGATGGCTCCCATACTTCAGTGGAACTTGCAAGGGTTCAGGATGCATGTGGAGGAACTTCGTCTACTATCGCAGGGTAGACCACTGTGTCTCTGTCTGCAGGAGACGTATTTCCATCCATCATACTCCCCTGAGATACGAGGCTATACACTCCACAAAAAGGACGACCTGCGTGGAGAGAGAGCTAGAGGAGGCGTCGGTATTTTCGTCAGGACGGACTACCACTCCTCGCCTCTCTCACTTACGACGACTCTACAGGCCGTCGCTGTGTCTGTGCACGTGCGTCATCCATTGACTGTCTGTTCACTTTACTTGCCCCCACATGATGCTCTTGATGACGCGGCCCTCACCGACCTTCTTACACAGCTCCCCCAGCCATTCATTATTTGTGGTGATTTTAATGCCCACAATGTGCTTTGGGGCTCTGCAATTACCTGCCCCAGGGGTAGAGCGATTGAGAGGCTTCTCCTGTCCTCCTGTGCCTACTTGCTCAATGGAGGACAGAGTACTCATTTCTGCACGGCGACCGGGTCGTTCTCTGCCATTGATCTCTCGCTTTGCTCTCCAGCTCTTGCCGCCAGTGCTCACTGGGAAATGGTTGCTGACTTGCACGGCGGTGATCATTTCCCAATCTGGATTCACCTGCCAGATGGCGTGGGGCCCGAAAGGAGACCACCACGATGGGTGCTCAGTGGAGCTGACTGGACACTTTATAGCCAGTTGGCCCAATTCGAACACTGTGCGAATGTTGAGGTGTGGGTGGATCATATTACCAAAACGGTCCACCACGCCGCTGCAGCATCCATTCCACAGTCCACAGGCCACCGGAAAAGGCCACCTGTGCCTTGGTGGAGTGACGAATGCCGCTCTGCAATCAGGACCAGGCGTGCGGCTCTGCGTCGGTTCAAGTGTCGGCCGACTGCTGAGAATCTTGCAGCCTTTCGGGTGGCGAGGGCAAGATGTCGCCGCATTATTCATGAGAGCAAGAAGAGGTCGTGGCAAAAGTTCCTGAACACCATTAATCGTTCCACCAAAAGTTCCATTGTGTGGGAGACCATCAGGAGAATTTCTGGCAGAGGAGGGAGGTGCCCCATAGCTGCTGTAATGAATAACGGCACTCTCCACACAGATCCGCGAGACATTGCCCAGACTATGGCAGCATATTTTGCGACAGTTACTGCCACCACCAGTCAGGATCCAGGTTTCCAGCGCCATAGAGCGGTTGCTGAGACGTGTAGTCTGAACTTCCAGTCCACCTCTCATGAAGTTTACAACTGCCCTTTTTCTATGTGGGAGCTAGATTCTGCATTGTCTGGAGCTCGTGACACATCCCCTGGTCACGACAGGATCCATTACAGTATGCTATGGCACCTCACAATGCGCAACAGAGAACTCCTCCTCGCACTTTTTAATGACATTTGGGCGTCGGGTCACTTTCCTGACGCGTGGCGTGAGGCAGTTTTAATCCCTTTTTTAAAACCTGGGAAAGATCGCACGAGCCCAAGTAGCTACCGTAGTATTGCCCTCACTAGTTGCATAGGGAAGACCTTGGAGCGGATGGTCAACCGCCGCCTTGTCTGGATGTTAGAATCCCGGCAACTCCTTAGTCGCTTTCAGTGTGGGTTCAGGAGGTTTCGTTCCACCTTCGATAACCTTGCCCTCCTGGAGGCGGCTATCCAACAAGCTTTCCTACGCCGTCATCACCTTCTAGGTGTATTTTTCGACATCGAGAAGGCCTACAATACCACTTGGCGGCGTCTCATCCTGGAGCAGCTTCACGAATGGGGTTTTCGTGGTTGTCTTCCTCTTTTTATTCAGTCTTTCCTCTCGCCACGATATTTTAGATACCGAATTGGTGACGTCCTGTCTGATCGCTTTGAGCAGGAGAATGGTGTCCCTCAGGGTAGCGTTTTAAGTGTGACTCTCTTTGCCATCGCTATTAATAGCATTACGTCCATAGTGAAAAGTCCTGTCCAGTGTTCTTTGTTTGTGGATGATTTCTCTTTGTTCTGCTCTTCTTCAAGCCTTGCAACGACAACTCGTCAGTTGCAACTTACGATTAGGCGTTTGGATGACTGGGCGCTGAAGAGTGGATTTAAGTTTTCCACCGAGAAGTCTGTATGTGTTCTTTTTAACCATTCTCGTTCGATTTTCACCTTTCCTGAGTTGCGCTTGAGGGACACTATTCTGTCTTTTAAAGACACGGTGAGATTTCTGGGGCTCATTTTTGACTCGAGGCTCACGTGGTTACCTCATCTTAAAGACCTGAAACGGCGGTCGCTTCAGGCTTTAAGTATTTTAAAATGTCTTAGCCACAGTACATGGGGAGCTGACAGGACTTGTCTGCTCCAGTTTTACAGGGCGTTTGTGCGATCTCGGCTCGATTATGGGTGCACGGTGTATGGGTCCGCGAGGCCTTCTTACTTAAAGATTTTGGACGTGGTGCACCATGAAGGGCTTCGGTTGGCCACTGGGGCATTCCGAACTAGCCCCATACCAAGCCTCTGTGCAGAGGCTGGTGAACCGCCACTTCATATGCGGCGACGGCTACTTACGGTCCGCCAGGCGTATAAAACTTTGTCCACACCATACACCCCTGCATACCATACCGTTGCTCAGCCTCCTCTGGCACGGTTATTTCATAACCGGCAACGTGCGACGCAGCCCTATGGGATTCGCGCACAGGATTGCCTCGCTGCAATGTCTATGGCTGGTCTTCGTGTTTTACGTCGCGGTTGGAGCAGATCTCCACCTTGGCTCCTCCGGAGACCCAAACTTATTTTAGATTTGACTCGTTTTAAGAAGGATGGCACGCCAGATTTTACATTCCAGTCACTGTTTTTTAACATTTTAGATGTGCATCACGGTTTCACTGTCGTTTACACTGATGGCTCCAAACAGGAGAATTTCCTTGGCTGTTCTGTGGTGTTCCCTGATAATGTTACCCGGATTCGCCTCCCTGCTGAATATACCGTTTTCGCAGCGGAGCTCCACGCGATCCTGAAGGCACTGGAGCAGATGAATCGTGTTCGGGGCGATCGATTTCTTCTCTGCTCCGATTCTCTTAGTGCCTTACAATCACTGCAGAACCTATACCCGACTGAGGAGATGGTCCAGCTGATACATGGCCAACTGTACTTGCTCCAACGGCGGGGTAAAGAGGTATCCTTCTGCTGGGTGCCTGGTCATGTCGGCATATGGGGCAATGAACAGGCTGATCGGGCTGCCAAGGAGGCCTCCAGAGAGCAGGATGTGGTCCAGTGTCCTATCCCCTTGCAGTCAGTCATCGCTGCACTCCACAGGAAGTGCATGGAGTTGTGGGAGGACGAATGGCTGGCGGTGACGGCCAATAAACTGCGGTCGGTAAAGTCAACCACTCGGCCGTGGCGTTCCTCCTGCCGGTTGCTCAGGCGGGAAGAGGTGGCCCTCACCCGTCTTCGGATCGGGCACTGTCCTCTGACGCATAGCTATTTATTACGGCGGGAGGATCCTCCGTTTTGTGATGCTTGTGGTGTGCACATCTCTGTCCGGCACATTTTAACAGACTGCATTTTATACCGTGATGCAAGGGCAGAAGCACAAGTTGATGGGGATCTGCCTTGTGTTTTAGCAAACGATGAGCCGTGTGTGTCTAGGGTTTTTAAGTTTTGTGATGTGTCTGGACTCTGGCCTAAACCTTTAGGCTGGAGGTTTTAGTGTATTGCAGAGTGGCTGACTCCTTCCTTTTTTTCCTTGCGGTCAGCCAGCCACTTCCATCTGCTACATTGTTTTAGCTCCCTCTCTCATTTTCTTCCTGTGTTGTCCATGTTTTACTGCTGACGCCCTGCTTCATCCCACGCTTCGGTGTGGGTGAGTACATATTTTCCGATGATTGTTCCCCGTGTTTTATGTTCCGTTTTATGTAAATGTTCTGAGCTTTTTTTTCTTGACACCCGTCTCACTATGACACTGCACGGGCGCTGAAGACCTTGCTGTCGTGCGCCCAAAAACCCCTCTACTACTACTACATGCAGGACTGTCCATAAATCCGTAAGAGTACGAGGGTACACGTTCATCCGCTCGATGCATGCAATTTGAAACCAGACTCGTCCGGCCAGTCAGCATGGTTCCAGTCTTCGACAGTCCGATGTCGGTGTTGACGGGTCCAGGCGAGGCGTAAAGCTTTGTGTCGTCTTGTCATCAAGAGTACACGAGTGGGCCTTCCGCTTCGAAAGCCCATATCGATTATGTTTCTTTGAATGCTTCGCGCCCTGGCTCTTGTTGATGGCCCAGCATTGAAATCTGGTGCAATTTGCGGAAGGGTTGCACTTCTGTCACGTTGAACGATTCGCTTCTGTCGTCGTTGGCCCCTTTTTCCGGCCGCAGTGATGTCGAAGATTTGATTTTTTACCGGATTCCTAATATTCACGGTACACTCGTGAAAGGTCGTACGGGAAAATCCCCTCATCGTTACCTCGGAGATGCTGTGTCCCAGCGCTGATGCGCCTACTATAACACCACTTTCCAACACACTTAAAGCTTGATAACCTGTAGTAACCGACCTAACAACTGCGCCGGACACTTGTTGTCTTATATAGGCGTTGCCGACCGCAACGCCGTATTCTGCCTGCTGTATGTGAATAGGCATCCGTATACCAGTTTCTTCGGCGCTTCAGTGTAGAAAAATAGCTATCAATATTAAACACTGAAGTTGCTCTAATTACGGTAGTAGGCACGTGTGATTACTTAAACAGCGAAAACAGGAGCAAGAGTGAACTCCGTGTATGGATTAATCACTGTCTCTGGCAGCTGTTATACGTAGAGTTCACTGACTGTGATGTTCAGAGTGGAATGGATGTTAGATTGTGTTACTTTTTTTTTTATTTTTCAGTGCAAACATCGAAAAATTTACTCAAATCAGCAGTTCACAGCAACTCCACTGTTGGTTAAAAAAATTAATTTTGCTCACTGACAGTTCCCGGTAGCACAAAAGCATTACTGAATGTGCTAAAAATGTTCTGTGAATGAGAAGTTTATAGTAAATTCCTCAAGGCACACAAAGTCAGCAATGAGTTGAATATATCTTGAAACTAATAGAGTTTCAAAATGTACAAATATGTGTGAATTCCGAAGGGGCCAAACTGCTGAGGTCAACGGTACCTAGTCTTACACACTACTTAAACTAACTTTGCTAAGAACAACACACACACACACACACACATACACACACGCTCGAGGGAGGACTCTAACCTCCGGCGAAGAGGCTTCGCAACACATTTAAATAATAATATTGTAGATAAAATAACATAAACGTAAAACAATATTTTAGGAAAGTTCCTACTTGCTATGGCAGCGGGTTAAACGTGTACAATGGAGATATTCTCTATAGAATATTTCAAGTTGCTTGGACATCTTTACAAAGATATCTTACTGCGTGAAATGCATCATATTTTCTGCAGTGGTTGGTGACAGTTTGTCCAGACGATAGGTACCCTAATTAGCTTTCTTTCGGCTTCTCCGTCTTGCAGCATATGCTTTCTAGACTGAGGTGCCATACGGGTCTGGTGTGCGTTACGCATATCTCGGCATTCGCCCGCTGTCTCGAACCCTCCAAGCCTTCGAGCGAGATGTCCTCCATTCTCGCATATTTGGTTATGTTCCGTAGCGGATGATATGTTAGAGTCACACAGGCAGAAGGCAAGTTCAAGATTTTAATTGTAAGGCGTTCCCTGCAATTAAGACGTAGCATTATTCAGTCTTTGCGACTATGAGCTAATAAGCATTTTAAATTCCTTCGCTGTATCTATGCGCAGCTCTTGGTGGCATGACGGTAGCACAGCTGACCTCTCATACCCAAGTGTTTACACCTAATTCACTTTCCAATATTGTAGCGTACTCACGATTCCTCAAAACATAGTTCTATACAATACAAAAACGAAGATAATATCTCAAGGACACTGTTTGCAAAGCTGCCCTAACGAACTAACAAAACAAACAAAAACTAACGTAATTGATATTTGAGCGTGATATACCTCATTCCAGCACATTCACACTTTCTCCAAATTCTACATGTCAAAATTCAAGTAATCACCTCACTTCAGAATCAGTTAGGCTCAGTATACCGTCCTCAATTCAATCACGTTGCGGAGCCTTACAATTCTACAGGAAGGAAGGAAGAAAATTCGCCCGAAAGGCACATCAAGACAGGGAGAGCCACGTTTAATTAAGGGCTTCATACAGGACTCAGGCTTGAATATCGTGAACTGAAAATGGCAAAATAAAAAATAAAAAAATCCAACAAACAAGTTGTGCTGATGAAACCAAAAATAGCACAGAAGGTGAAAATGATGTTACTTGTAATCATAATCGTCTAGAAAAGTATTCATCTTTTGGATCTGCAGTAGTCTTTTTTCGGTGTTTGGAGCTACATTATTGAATATAGATCCGCCTGTTACGTAAAAAACTGGTTTTACTTGTTACGCCGGCCGACGTAGCCGTGCGGTTAAAGGCGCTGCAGTCTGGATCCGCAAGACCGCTACGGTCGCAGGTTCGAATCCTGCCTCGGGCATGGATGTTTGTGATGTCCTTAGGTTAGTTAGGTTTAACTAGTTCTAAGTTCTAGGGGACTAATGACCTCAGCAGTTGAGTCCCATAGTGCTCAGAGCCATTTTTTTTACTTGTTACCTAAACATGTTTCAACACCTCTGTGCCATACTCACTGGATTTTGGTTATTGAAAACTGTAAAAAGTAGACATATTTCAGGTTGTAACTGATATAATGAAGTGAAGCATAAAGAAAGTTTTGATTTGTTTTTCTTCTTACTGAGTGTTTTTCTTTTCATTACTTCTTATTTTCCAAACGTCTGCAGTTCTTATTGCACCGATTATTTTTCTAATAATCCTTATTTCCAGTACCTCTAGTTTGTCCATCTTCGTTAGGCATTCTGATCCATATGAACTTTCTGGTCGTACTACGGTGGTATAGTGTTTTAGTTTTTTTTCAGCTGTACGTTTCTTGTAAATATTTTGGTCAAACTATATGCTCTTTCCATTTAGTTAATTCTTTACGCCTATTGCAGATTTTTCTAGTCCATTCTGGTGTATAGTTTCTCCAAGATATTTACATTTGTTTACTCGCTCTGTTTTACCTGTTTGTGTTTCTATGAATTTTGGCGCATTTTTTATTTTTGTCATGAATTATTTTTTTATTTTTTTAGCAGAACTTTCGAGACCAGTTTTGCTATTTTTTCCAGTAGGTTTATCTGAATAACTTCTTCTGTCAGGTTTTCTGAAAGTATTGCAAAATCATCCGCAAATGCCAAGCAGTTTACCTAAATTCCATTTGTTTTCCTTCCCAGAGTTATTGGTTAAATTTTGTGATTTTTTTAGTTCTGAATTCCAGATCCTTGCATTTTTTCTAGAACGCAATTAAACAGTAAAGGTGATAAACCATCACCTTGTCTAACACCAGTTTTTATTTCAAATGCTGAATACTTCTCCCATAAATTTGACCTTAGCTATTGTACCTGTTAGTGTTTCACGAATTATATTTGATAATTTTGATTTAACAAAAAATTCTCTAATGACCTTATCTGTTGTTACTTTGTCTACACAATCACTTGCTTTCTTGAAATCAATAAATGACACAGTTATTGGTTTTCTGGTTAACATTCTATGGGGAATTATTGACTTTAACTTAAAAATTTGTTCTGCACAGCATCTTCCCTTTCGAAAACCAACCTGATATTCTCCCATTTGTTTGTCTAAAGTATCTACCATTCTGTTCAGGAGAATGTTTGATAATACTTTGTATGCCTCTGGCAGTAGTAACACTCCTCTGTAATTATTGACATTTTGTAATCTTTTCAGTTTTTCAAATGTTTTCAAAAAGCAGCTGTAGGTCCTTTATGATTTTTGGTTCTCACCACTTCAGTAATTCTGCTGTAATGGAGTCTTCACCACTTGCTTTATTGTATTTGGAATGTTTTGATGGCTTCACGAATTTCTGACTCTATTGGTGGGAAATCTTCTAGATTTTGAGGTGTCACTGGTAATTCTAATTTATCTGTTGAAACTGGACAGTTTAACAGCTTTTCAAAACATTTTGCTAAAATTTCACAATTTTCTTTGTTATTTAACCCTATTTTGCTATTTTCATCTGTGAAACAAATACTTGGTGCCTGATATCCTTTAAGTATGTGTTTAATAGTTTGGTAAAAATTTCTACTATTATTTTTGGTGAAATTTTCTTCTATTTCAGTAAGCTGAGAATTTCAAAGTTTCTTTCGATTTTCCGGATTATTTTTGATGTTTCTTTTCCTTTGTTGTCTGAATTGTTCAAAGTCTTCCTCTTTTTTCGAACATCTCCATTTTCCCCATTTTTGAGCTCTTTGTACTAATGCTTCTACACACTCCTCATTCCACCATGTCTTCTTTTTATTCTTGGCCAATCCTAAAGTTTCCTCTGCTGCTTGAGTTATTTGCATCTGGAGTTCATGCCAATCACCTTCTTTAATTCTCACAATTTCTTCTCAAAATTTGTCTACATTTTCTTTTGTAAAATTAGCTGTGGTGGTGTTGTATCTGATCACTTTTTTGGTCACCTTTTTTTTTGTTTCAGATGGGAGAAATTTTATTTTAATCTTAGGGAGATAATGGTCTGAATAGATTTCCCCATTTCTGACTACTTCAACGTTCATAATTTCTGTGAGATACCTTTTAGAAATGGCTACATGATCCAGTTGAAATTATCCTAGGTTTGGATTTGGATGTCTCCAAGTTTTAGGGGCACAGCATTTGTTTGCTGAGTATGGGCTTGGTGACCCCGGGGTTCCTGAGCTGGGGACTGGTAAGCAGCGCCAGTCCCCTGTCACCGTAAGCTCTGAGCATACTTCAGCGACCACCGTGTGGCGCGGCGGTGGAACGTTGCGTGTCTCAGGGAATGGGGATCTTGACATAAAAAAAACCTCAATCTAGATGTGTGCTGCAGACTGATGAGATGCATGGCTGTTGAGGTGGAACAGTCGTTAGCAGGCAACCTCTTGGTAACCTGCTGCACCTCAGTTGTATATGGCTTACTCAGCCACATGGGGCTCCGTCTAAGTGGATCTTTATTTCCCCAGCTGTTCGTGGGGCCGAGATGGAACCCTCTAAATCTTTTTCTTCTCCTCCCAGCGGGAAGGGTGTACCACGTGGGAGTTCTCACACGCATTCATCCAAACGAATGAGGGAGGCTAGTCCTCCTGATAATCAAATTCTTGTCGGTAATGGGGTTCAAGGAGTCATGAATCACAATGTCTTTGTAATGCTCAAGAGGAAGGAATGGACATTTGAAAAAGTGTCCCCCTTCTATATCCATAAAGGCTTAGAAGGGCTAGCTGGTCCCCTAAAATCTGTTAAGTGGTTGAGAAATAGTTCCTTACTCGTTGAGACTAACTGGGCTAAGCAGGCGGAACTCTTTAAGAAATCACAGAAATTGGGTGAGTACAACATCATTGTTGAGTTGCATAACTCCCTTAACTCCAGCAAAGGTGTCGTAACCCGTCGGGATAGTATGGATATAGCCGTTGCTAAACTCAAACAAGAATGGGCACCACATGGACCATAGATGTGGAACAAAGGACTCGCAAGAACAGTGGAGAGATTGAGAAGACTGCCATTTTTATTGTGACCTACCTGAACACATCATGACAGGTTTCCTCTGACTTAGGGTGCGGCCCTATGTACCTAAACCTATGCAATGCTTGAAATGCCAGCGTTTTGGCCATACAACACTGAGTTGCAGAGGCGAAGTGACTTGTGGGAAGTGTGGAAAGACAGCCCATGAAGCTGGGTCTGACTGTCCATCTCCAGCAGTCTGCATTAACTGCTCTTGGAGCCACCCAGTCTGGAGCCGAGCCTGCCCTGTTTTTGCAGAGCAATGCAAAATTCAGGAAATCAAGGTGACCAAGTGGATCCCCTATGCAGAAGCCAAAAAGCACTATCAGTCGTAGAAACTCCCTATCTTTGCCACTTCTTATGCTTTGTTGGCGCAGAAACCTGTTACTAAGGTCGATGCTTCGACTCAGAAGACATCCAGCGTTCCCTTATCCACCTCTAGCACCTGTACGTGCCAAAGTAAAGTGAAAGACATAACGATCCAGACAGCTTCGACAGAAGAGACAAGTCATGCTTCCACAGTGCACAGCCCTAAGGCATCCCAAAAGCAGAGTGCCCCTCAATGCCAAGTTTCTTCAACGAAAAGTGGCTCTTATTGCCCCCTTTCCCCCTCATCCTTGCTGGAAAAGGAGCAGGGAAAGGATCCCAACTTTCAGGTCGAAAGTTGACCTGGGTGCCATCAGACATCATTCTGGCACATCTGACTGATGATGAGGATATCATGGATTTTGATGCCTCATCACCAGACCCAGTCAGTCCTAAAACCCCGCCTCATTCTAGAAGCACCTCACCACCCCAGCGCAAAGACAGGGGTAAATCAAGACATCATTGATGAAATGGCTCCCATACTCCAATGGAATGTCAATGGATACAGGACTCATCTGGAGTAACTGAATCTCCTCGTACAGGATAGATAATTTTGTCTCTTCCTTGAAGAGACTCACTTTAAAGAGACTGACACTCCTGTACTTGGAGGCTATCACCTTTATAGAAACGATGACGTTATTGGTAGAAGGGCAAAAAAAGGTGGGGTTGCAGTGTTCATAAGGTCACTTTTCACTCTTCACCTAGTCTCTTAACAATGACACTACAAGCGGATGCTGTTTGGATAGTGGCTCATGTTGACATCACAGTGTGCTCTGTGTACTTTCCACCCCAGAAGCCTCTTGACAGTGGGTTCCTCACTCATCTTCTTGATGAACTACCCTGACCCTTTCTCCTTTTGGGGGGCTTCAATGCACACAGTACACTATGGAGTTCTAGCACCACATGGCCCGAGGGTTGGGTACTTGAGGATATGTTACAAACAGCAGATCTTATACTGCTGAACATGAGTCAGTCCACACATCTTAGCACCACTACAGGTTCGTCTACAGCCATAGTCCTCTTCTTCTTGCCTGCTCTTGGGGACACTGCACAGAGGGCAATGGACGATGACATTCATGGTAGTGACCATTTCCGTATCTGGATCCATCTGCCTGATGGAGCAGATCCTGGAATAAATCCACTGAGATGGTTATTCAAGAAGGCTAACTGGATGCTTTACAGACAGCTGTTTTAGAGCAATGTGACGGCGTCCAGGACTGGGTGGATCACACTACAACTGTGATTTACCATGCTGTTGATCCACTAGTCAGTTGAAGTGCCTAGGAGGCGACCCATCCCTTGGTGGGCTGGTGAGTGTCGTTTTGCAATCAGGCACAGGAGGGCAGCTATGTGTAGATTCAATCAATGCCCTACAGATGCGAATCTTACAAATTTTCGAATGGCGCATGTAAAGGCGATGAGAACAGTTCGGGAGAGTAAGCAGAGGTCTTGGCAAGAGTACCTGAAGTGCATCAATACGTCCACATCCGCAAGTAAAGTATGGGTGGATCTCAAGGCACAACTCTCCACCACTAATAGCAGCTGTACAAATACAGGTGTCTCTTGAAACATCGATGAGGGACATAGCTCAGACAATGGCTGAATCATATAAATCCATTATTCTGATTCCAGCTAGGATCCCACCTTTCATCAATATTGGGAGGCCCAGGAGAAGATTGCTCTTTATTTTAGTTCAACCAACATGGAAGAACACAACAAGCCTTTCTCTCTGTGGAAGCTGGAGTATGCATTGTCAGTTGCTTGTGATACAACACCTGGGAACGACCTGATAACCTACAGCATGTTGCAACTGTTGGACCGACGGTCGAAGAATGTCCTCCTTCAGCTCTTCGATAACATTTGGATAACTGGCGACATTCCCAACTCGTGGAAAGAATCTATTTTAATTCCAATTTTAAAACCAATTAAGGATCGGATGGACCCTGGTAGTTATCGTAGTATTAGCCTGACAAGCTGCGTAGGAGAGACACTGAAGCGTATGGTCAGTCGGCGCCAAGTGTGGGTTCTTGATACCAGATCCCTACTCAATCGCTCCCAGTGTGGGTTCAGGAGGTATCACACCACTCTCGGTAACCTGACCCTGCTCGAAACTGCAATTCAACAAGCTTCCCTTCGCAAGTAATCGGTGTTTTCTTCTACTTTGGGCAATCCGTGGACATCTACTGACCTTCATATGGCCCTTTCTTTCGGACAGATATTTTAGATACAGGGTTACGAATGCCCTGTCTGTCCGTTTTAAGCAAGAGAATGGTGTCCCTCAAGGGAGTGTTTTAAGTGTCACGACGTTCGCCATTGCAATCAACAGTATTACATTCACATTGCGACGTACAGTACAATGTTCCTTGTTTTTGGACGACTTCTCCATCTTCTGTGCATCCTCCAGCATCGCCACGGCTACTTGGCAATTGCAGCTGACGATCACGCGGTTGGAGGAATGGTCTTACATCACAGGTTTTAAATTTTCATTAGTGAAAACAGTTTGTGTTGATTTTAATCGTTACCTTGTCTGTTTAATTTGCCCATTTCAAACCTGTGGCACACCATTCTCACTTTTAAGGAAAAGGTGAAGTATCTGGGTCTTATTTTTGATGAGAAGTTCACATGGTTGCCACACCTTAAAGAACTGAAACTCAGATGTCTCAAAACCTTAAAAATCCTGAAAAGTATCAGGCATAGGTCTTGGGGAGATGACAGGGTACGTTTGCTCCAACATTATAAGGCCTTTGTGCGACCTCGGCTTGAGTATGGATGCCAGTTTATGGGTCAGCAAGGCCTTCTTACCTTAAAATGCTGGATGCAGTTCACCACGAGGGTATTAGGCTGTCTACAGTGGCCTATCGCACAACTCCAGTTGTTAGTTTGTGTGCAGAGGCTGGTGAGCTTCCGCTGTGTATTCGACGTCTCCTTCTCGTGGTACGCCAAGCATGTAGGGCATTGTCCTTTCCTACATCGCCAGCATCCAATTACGTCGTTCAGCTGCCACTGGATCGGCTGTTCGATCATCGGCCACAAGCAACACGGCCATTCGGGATCCGTGCAAGGGAGAGCCATGAATTATTACAGGTTGGTGGCATTAAGGTCCAAAGCCGGGGTTGGAGTAGGCCCTCCCCAGATTGCTTTTAGAACTGACTGCTTGCAAGAAGCATTGTACCCAAGGTTATGTGTTTGAAGTTAAATTTAATGAAATTTTACGTAGCCACCCAGATTTTATTACCGTCTACACGGATGGTTCCGAACAGGGAGATGTTTTCGGATGTTCTGTCGTGTTCCCCGACATTGTCCTCAGGATAGGGTTCGCAGAGCAGTTTTCAGTTTATTACGCGGGACTGTTTTCTATCCTGAGGGCAATGGAGCAGATGAGAAGGCGTCGTGACGAAAAATTTCTCATCTGCTCTGATTCTCAAAGTGCCCTTCTCGCTGTTGGACAGACGTACCCAGCAGATCGCATGGCGCAACAGTCGCATGGTGCAACAGGTACTGGACGCTCTCCTTCTCTTGCACAGGCAAAACAAGGAAATCATTTTTTGCTGGGTTCCAGGACACATAGACATCCAGGGAAACGAACTCGCTGGTGCTGCTGCTAAGGAGGCTTGCTCCCTCCTCCTGCCCGCTGTTCTGTCCCTCTGCGGGCTGTCACTTCATTTGTGACTAGGAAGGCTATATGTTGGTGGGAGTCCTAGTGGCTGGAAGTGAGGAACAATAAACGACGTTCCATCAAGACTCGGCTTAGAGCGAGACATTGTCCATTGACACACGGCTTCCTTTTACGTCGGGAGGAGCCCCCAATATGTAAGAGATGCGGGACACAGCTGTCAGTACGACATCTTTTAAGTGAGTGTGTTTTATATGACGACCTTAGGGTTGAACTGGGTTTCCCACAGGATCTTCCTTCTATTTTAACTGATAATGAGGCGAGGTTTGTTCGTGTCTTAAAATTTTGGGTGGTGACCGGAATTCTTCCCAAAATACTTGGTGTGAGATCTTAATGTGCCACAGAGCGGCTGCGTCACGTATTATTTCTAAGTCGTCATCCAGCCACGGTTATTTGTCGCTTCTTTAACTGCATACTTACAGGTATTTTATCCATGATTTTATTTAGTTCTCACGCTGTGACTCGCTGTGGTTTTATTACGAGCTTTTATGAACTTCATCTTCTTGGGTTTGCTTTATGTTTCCTGTGGTGGGATCAAACGTAGTTTTTCGATTTATTGATCTTCTTCCATAGATTGTGAAAATCTTCTTCGGTGTAACATTAGCTGTTTAGCGCCCTCCACCATAAATCATCAGCGTCATCATCATGAGTTTTAACTGAAACATTTTATACATATTGATCAGTCTTACACCATTTCTGTTGTTCTTGAGTGTGCTGAGTATTCTCCTACAATATTCCTAAATTTATTTTCTCCCAGTTTGCGCATTGAATTCGCCAAGAGGTATTTTAACGTTCTTTTTAGGTATGATAGAAATTTTAGATTCTAAAAGATCCCAGAAAAGATTTACTTTCTCCAGATTTCTTCTGTTGTCAGCATTTACAGGTGCATGACATGTTATGAGGGTGTAACTTTTATTCTTGCACTTTATTTTTTACATGGATATTCTTTCTGAATTCCGTCTAAATTCTGTTACGCTGTCTACGATTTTTTTTTACATAAAATGCTGATCCAGACATCGGCATGTTTTGCATTATTCTCAGTGCTGGTTTCCCTTTATAAATTCTACAATGTTGTGTATCAAATACATTCTCATCTAAGAATCGTGTTTCCTGGACTGCTATAATTTTTATATCGTTCTTCTGCAGAAATAATTTTAATTGCTTTTGTTTCCCATTTTTCAGAAGAGAATTTACATTTAATGTCCCAAAGTCGTACTTCTTCTTGAACTGAAACTTGGAAGGGTTTTGAATATATTCCATCTCTTCTTCACCGCAAATGTTGGGACTCCCCAGAATCCTAGGTCCAATTGCATTACATGATGTTATGGTGGATTCCTTGTCCGATTTACCACTTGGGGTAGAGCATCCATTGTGCGAACTTTCCATTTTGCGACATGAAGCTGTAAATTGTAAAGAGCAGAGAATCGAAAGTCATCCCTGAATTCCCAAATTAAGACCACGTTGTTAGCCTGGAATATTACTTGCCGCCAATAACGCTGTCGGGGTGCCGCCACTAACATGTGGAACCGTCGCGCTCTCTGTCCATTTTGGCCTTGGACAAGAGGCTGCCTCTTCCGCCAGCTCCGCCGTACCGAAGTCCATCTTCTCCGCCTTTGCTGCCTTTAAGGTCTTCACCGTATCCCTGGCAAGGGTCCTTCACGAGGCACTATCACCCGAGCCAGGGGAACCTAGGTTTTTTAACGAGATGTTACTGCTTCCCCTCCTGCTTTCTCAACCGGGCTTGGGACCGGCTATGGCGGAGTTCTTACCGTGATTTTAGATTATATTGTTGTGCAGAACAATTTGTATGGTGTCCTGCACTGATAGCTTGTCATCTACAAACCAAACGATGTAAAAGTGAATTTCATCGGTGAGTTAACACATCGCTTGATTCTTAAAGAACGTGACACTGGTTTGGCAAAATGTTTTGTGAACTTATTTGTTATTAGTCATGTTTTGTTGTGACTGATGTTACTTCTTCAGCGTTCTGAGAGCACTGCAGACACATATTAATGTAATTTTTGTAATTTCATTCTTCCAAACGCCTATTCACTTTGTAAAACGCGCTATGTTGTGTTTCGTAAACACGTCGCCGTTCATTTGTTGCAGAGAGAATTTTGCGCCGAATTTGAATCCCGTTTACTTTTTCTCTCTCTTTGTGTGTGTGTGTGTGCGTGTGTGTGTGTGTGTGTGTGTGTGTGTGTAATCCCCATTAGCTGTTTGTGTTGCCTTTTCCCTAAAGTTCCTTTAATGTCTTAAGTAATGCGCCTTTACAGAGTGTAGTGTTTTCATTTAAAACTTGTGTGCCTTCTTTTTTGCTTTCTCTTCTATTGTCAGTTTGTGGTATAGGCTGTAGAATGTAGTTAGGGTGGTTACAGGCTGTTAGGTGGTCAGCAAATGTGCTTTGAGTGCTGTTATTTTTGGGCTACGAGGTGTTTTGAGTATCTTGTTTGAAAGTTCCTACATGTCTGTTCTATGTATACTGATTGGCACTGTTCATATATTCCTGATTCGTTGAATTTATCTGTGGGTTTCTCCTGTGTTCTGTGTTTTTTCTATATTGTGTTGTCTGTCCTGTACCCTGTTTGAAGTCCCTGTTTCTTCAGTATGCTGCCTATTCTGTGGACAGTTTTGTTATTGTAGGTGAGTGTGGGCCATTTTGTTTTGTTTGTGTTTTGTTGCATTGTTGTGACTTGCATGTGGTCATTGTTTGTATATTGTGTAGATCAGTTTTGTGTAAGGTTTTATGTCTGCGTTGTGTATTCGTACCTTTTCTGTTTACAAATTTGGTGGTTTAATTTCTATCACATGGGGCTTGTGACCATTTCCCGCTGCTCTCTATTTTATTGTGTTTAGCTCTAGAAAAGTCATGAAAATTTTCAGGCATATGTTCTGAGAAATGTGACCGCGAGAATTGGGCACGCACCCTGAGTTAGGTGTAGTTATGATATATACATGAATTAAAAAACGAAAATAACATGGATAACGTTTAAATTATCAACAGTTCATATTTTAAGGAGCACAGTTAATGAGATATTGGACTGAAGTATGATAGGTGCAATCTATACGCAAAGTAAATATCATACAAAAGGATGTAAAGATTCAAATACTTAGAGCCGAGGTAAATATTTACAGTCATAAACGTCTTGAAACTGTGGGGTGAACCATGCCCCAACATAAAGAAAATATATGCATAACGTTAAGTCTAACATAGATCTGCTTATTCACAGCCAGTTGCCTGACCAAGGAGATGCTGTAAGAAGTATGACAATAAGTCTTGTGAGGATACACTACCAGTTTTCACTATCATCCTTATATGACCCCAGGGCGTTCTTCAGATGGGTTCCAGAAAACTGAAAACCTATCTGTCAACTCCCTCCTTTGAGAGTCGATGAGAGAATCAGCTTAACTCTATCCACAATGGCTCGGCACCTGGTAAGTAACTCTGGTGTGTTTGGCTACCTCTTGTGGATGAGCTCACCAATTAGTGAATCTTTACTGGTTGGCAAAACCTCCCAGGGCACACTTCTTTGTGAATCAGATTGGGAATAATAGTGTCTCGATGTCGTCTCAAATGTAGGTGACCGGTGCAGAGGTCAATCCTGGCACCACTGCGTCCTAACAAGTCCATCCCTACCAAGCATTCGGTCGTCAAACCGTCAGTTACCAGGGACGAGTAACCGAACTTCGTTGCCTTCATTTCAGTCCGTAACAGGGCCCACAACTTTACTGGCTTGGATCCGAGGCTAACCACCCCTAAACTTTGCCTCCATTCACTCGTAGCGTTGGTATTTTAGTGTGCTCATTAATTCTCTTAAAGCAGTTAGTTGAGCGCCTATGTCCAGGATTACAATTACCGGTAATCCGACCGTAGCTGTGTGGATGGCAGACTGTACTTACAGTTCTGTGTTCATTGCACAATCATTATGCTTTATGCATAACGCGTTGTATATATACGAACCATTGTAATTAAGTTGACATATGTGTTAGTTATGCCCCCGTCGCCCTCCATTAACAGGCCGGTGGCGCAAGATCCAATCATAATTTTCCGATCGCGGTTTAGGCTCAGAGTGCAATTCGTTGCGGTTGGATCCATATTACTATCGTACGATCGTTGGTGTTTCCGATCCTTGTTGTGTTTCCGTTGATTTCGATAGATGGGCGGGTAGCGATCGTTCCATCTGTTTTGCTACTGACATTTTCGTGATCGATGCAGATGGTGTTCATCTCACCACTTGGCTGCAGTGTTGCTGCTGTTTGGCTCTTGGCATGGACTGCTCGATCGCGAACCACTGGGTGCATTTGATGTATACCACTCCCAGTGGCAGCAGCGGTTGTCAGACCTGCTATAGCAGTTCGAGTTCCTGTAACGCAATCCATTTCCATAAGTGAAATTACGGTTATTGTTGTTAGCATGTACGCTCGTTGAGTCACACGCATTCTCCGGCGTTAAGTCGGTGATATCTGTGATATGCAAAAACTATCTGTGACGTCATCTGGCATGTTGAGAAGATTTTTTTCAGATGTGCACGGAAAGTCTGGCCTTCAATGTGCGTGAGAAGTCTCTGCCAGAGATCGCCTCATCCCTTGCAGCTGGCTTTGTTTAAGTATTTCTCAAAATGTTTCCTGAGACCCCACGCTTTTCGCTATACGCCTCAGGATTGCAAACTTCTACGTGCAGCCATTGCTGGACATTTATTGACAGTGTTTTCTGAGAAAAGCGTTCTCAAATTCGTCGTATTTGCGGCAATGTTTCCTCGCCTCTGTGGCCCATGAAGTCGCGTCCCCTTGCGTGTGTCCACTGACAAAGCGGAGGAGATGTTTTTTCAATCCATAACGCTGGTGAAATGCGACAAAAGACCTTATAAATACAACGGGATAAGTTGTCTTGTCGGGTCGGACGACGTTAAGCTGCCTACTGTGAATGATATTTTCCTCTAGCAATGTATTTACTAGTACGGTCTGCGTACTGGTAGGTAAATCGCATTATTGGCGAGGGCAGGTATGGCTTGCCGTTGTCCTCTCAGTTCAGTAGATGATGTGTCCGATGCTTGCAGTTATTCATTAGATTTACTCATATTTTGTTTAAGCATGGTAACTTCTTTACCACCACCTCTTTCGAGTCTAACTAGTTGACTTCAGATACTTTTATGTTCTATGAGTAGAAATTGTTATCATATTCTTTCTTTGAAGCTTTTATCTTATTACACATGATCTCAGCAATATACCTATCAGTGTCTTCTTGGCAAAAGGTGATTTTCCCCTCTATAACATTATGATGGCTGATTCCATTTCGTGTGCAACGCATTGTACAATTTTTATATACACATTTTAAAAAAAAGCATCATCTCGGTTCCGAGAGTTCCGGAACCTGCACAGAAAATTGGAATAGAGATCAACATAAACATCATTTCTGCCCTTTTAATAACTGCTCACGAAAAGCAGACATTGCGTGTTGTACCACCATACAGCGAAACCTTCGGAGGTGGTGGTGGTCCAGATTGCTGTACACACCAGTACCTCTAATACCAAGTAGCACGTCCTCTTGCATTGATGCATGCCTGTATTCATCGTGGCATACTATCCACAAGTTCATCAAGGTACTGTAGGTCCAGATTGTCCCACTCCTAAACGGCGAATCGGCGTAGTGGTTGGTGGGTCACGACGTCCATAAACGGCCCTTTTCAATCTATCCCAGGCATGCTTGACAGGGTTCATGTCTGGAGAAGATGCTGGCCACTCTAGTATAGCAATGTCGTTAGCCTGAAGGAAGTCATTCACAATATATGCACGATTGTGGTGCGAATTGTCGTCCATGAAGACGAATGCCTCGCCAATATGCTGCCAATATAGTTGCACTATCGTTCGGAGGATGGAATTCACGTATCATACAGTCGTTACGGCGCCTTCCACGACCGCCAGCGCCGTACGTCGGCTCCACATAATGTCACGCCAAAACAGCCGGACCGGGTTGCCTCCAAACACGTCTCCGACGGTTGTCTGGTTGAAGGCATATGGGACACTCATCGGTGAAGATAACGTGATGCCGATCCTGAGCGGTCCATTCGGCATATTGTTGGGCCCATCTGTACCACACGGCATGGTGTCGCGGTTGCAAAGATGGACCTCGCCATGGACGTCGGGAGTGACGTTTCGCATCATGTAGCCTATACAGTTTGAGTCATAACACGACGTCCTGTGGCTGCACGAAAAGCATTATTCAACACGGTGGCGTTGCTGTCAGGGTTCCTCCGAGTCATAATCCGTAGGTAACGGTCATCCACTGCAGTAGTAGACTTAAGGTGGCCTGAGCGAGGCATGTAATCGACAGTTCCTGTCTCTCTATATCTCCTCCATGTCATAAAGACATCGCTTTGGTTTACTCAGAGACGCCTGGACACTTCCCTTGTTGAGAGCCCTTCCTGGGACAAAGTAACAATGCAGACGCTATCGAAGCACTGTATTGACCGTCTAGGCATGGTTGAAGTACAGACAACACGAGCCGTGTACCTCCTTTCGGATGGAATGACTGGAACTGATCGAATGTCTGACCCCCTCCGTCTAATAGGCGCTGCACATGCATGGTTGTTTACATCTTTGGGCGGGTTTAGTGACATCTGTGAACAGTCAAAGTGACTGTATCTGTGATACAATATCCACAGTCATCGTCTATCTTCAGGAGTTCTGGGAACAGGGATGATACAAAACTTTTTTTGATGTGAGTAGATTCTGTGTGCGCAGGGCTTGCTGAGTGATGAACTTGCTGTTTTTCTGCCAAGGCCTCAACCTCGTCAGATAGTTCCTTATGGGAATCTGTCTGTGCAGTTTGCAAAATAACTTCCTTATGCGTTAGAAGTTAGGCTTAACTGGTTCTTAAATATTACTATAACACTAGATACATGTTATCAAACAGATCATGAATAGTACTGTGTTGGTAGAAACTGTGATATCTGCAGGAGACGTCTAGATGAATGTAATACTATGTGTATTTTAATGAGTTATATGTAGACAATTTAGGTGATGAAGTATTTAATTAGCTTGCAAATCATGTAGAGCTTTTGGTGAGTTTTAGATATGATGTATTTTAAGCTGCATGGTAGTGCTCATATGTCACAAGCTGTTGCGTATTAAGATGAACTTAATGCGACTGAATTACTGTCATCCCCTAACAAGTGTGCTAATTAGTATAACAGTCAGTTTAGGTGCAGAAATATTTAGTCTAAAGATCCATTGTACTATTGAAGTGTGCGAAATTTTACGTATGGGGTCAAATTAGAACAGGTGATAGTGAGTCCACAATCTATTATACCGAGATAGGGAACCAACGGTCGGAAATTCGTATTTATTGTGTTGTGGATATACATAGCGTACACCACATAACAACAATTTAAGTCATAGTGATTGTTCAAAGCGATGACCGCAGCCTCAATGCATGTATTGCAACAGCACGTGCAATTCTGGTGCAGAGTGAGGACAATCCACACGTCACCCACACCTGTGGCCACCAGCAACGACGGATGAGCATTGTCCAAGAATACCTAATAGGACCTTACTTGCTGCCTCCCCATTTGACTGGTCCACGTTAGCTGGTGTTCCTGCGAGATGTGCTGCCACGATCTTTGGAGACTGAATCCGTTGTTGTCCGCGAAAAGATGTGTTTTCAACATGACAGTACAACAGCCCATATTGATGTTAATGTCCGCCAGCACCTGAACAACATGTATCCTCGTTGTTCCCATGGCTAGCGCGATCGCTTAATCTCACGTCTCTGGACTTTTTCCTCTGTCGTTATGTCAACACGTTGGTGTATGAAACATCCATAGAAGCATATGAAAGATCTCCTTTCTAGGGTCTAGGCTGCCTCTCTCCTGGTTCAATAGACACCAGCAATCTTTGAGAGAGCGCAGTAGAACTTTATGCGCCATTACAATGCATGTATTAAGATTGGCGCTCGTCACTGTGTTGTTGTTATGCAGTGTATGTCACACAACACAATAAGACAATAAATATGCACTTCCGACCATTAGTTTCCTATCTCAATAAAATCGGTTGTGGTCCCACTATAAGCTGTTTGAGACCCCCTGTATAATACAATTTTATTTTGCTCAAATTTGTGTACGTATCTTGGGTAGTAGGATATGCATGCAAGCTACGTGTACTTTAATGAGCTAGATACATACTTTATAAAGGATGTAAGGGTCTACAGGTTGAACGCAGCCGTACGGTACGTAACGCGCTCGCCAGCCAACCTGCTTGGTCAGTACACATGCGTCCGGCCGCATTACCACGCACGGAGTAAGCCACTGGCTGCCGTCTGCAGCGCACCTATTAACTAGCGTGGCCTTGGGCGCGAATATGTCTCTTTTCTTAGCTCACCATGGAGCCTTGGAATACGACCGTAATTAGGATGTCAGACACTGTGATGATGGGTGCGTGTTTTATAATCAGACTTTGTTAATAAAACTGTTTAAACTTACTTCTTGTGTTCATGTATTGCCGTACCTCAAGGACCCACCGCTTACAAATCCTGACAAATATCGTGACTAATTATCATCTGGGGCAACAACACAAACACCACCCCTATAGAAGTGGTGCCAGAAGTGGGATAATTATGGAAAATCTACAGTCCCGAAGAGGTGCAGCACAACGTGAACTTCGAGCAGCAGCAGAAGCATGAACATCTTCTGACTAAGTTGGCATCGAACTCTGGAATTCAGGTTGGTCTACTCCAGTTTGGCTAGAAAAGGCTGTGATGGATTTTTATTTTACATTCGATTGACTCATTGGCGTTAAATTAGACGAAATGTCGCAGTCCAGTCAGAGTAACGTTGTCGATCTACAAACTGTTATTAATGAACTACAAGAAGAGTTTCGGCAGTTAAAAGCAGAAAGAGGTGTGCGTAACATTCCGAAAGACTTGGCAAACGATAGTTCATGCAGTACAGGTACAACTTCAATAAAGAATTTTTCATTATTGCCATCAGTACCAGTGTTTAGCGGGAAACCCGAAGATTATGTGGAAATGTTTTTTGGTAAACTTGAAGGTGCCGCCCTGTCAGGATCCTGGACAGGCTGCGAATAAGCTAGTGGCTGCCAAATTAAGAATTCAGGGAGCAGCACAAGATTTCATTAGCGCGGAGCCTACTTGCGTGAAAACAGAAGATTACAATGAGTTTAGAACGATTGTTGTTCAGAGATTTAAATGTAAAAACGCGATCAGATTTTACAGAGAGCAGCTTTACAGTTTGCGAATGCGACGAGACGAATCTATCGAGCAGTTTGCCAACAGAATTCGAAACATCAACGATCAAACATACGAGTTAGTAGAACATGAAAATGAAAATCGCATTCAGTTGTTCGAAGCCGACCAGAGAGCCTTGCACACATTCATTCGTGGGTTGCATGGAGAGGAATTAAGCAAAGCTGTTCGATTGGCACGATGTAAAACGTTTCAGGAAGCAATATAATCAGCTGTTGGTTTCGTTGAAGCACTGAGACGACCGAATGAGATGCAGAAATAAGAACGCAGAGTTTTCAACACAACAGTACAATGGTACAGATGCAATAAGCAGGGCCACAAGCGTAAGGATTGTAAAGAGAATGGAATCTGCTATCACTGCCAGATGCAGGGTCGTGTTTCGAGAGATTGTCGCAAAAAGAAGAAAGGTAATGCGAACAACAGACAATCTGCCAGATCTTTAAACGAATACGGGGACGTATGGGCCACCACTTCGTCCGCCCCTTGCCAGAGGCAGAGATTCCTGTTAGTTCCAGTGAAAATCAGACCGAAAATGACTTCGTGATAGGTGCTGTATATCGTGGGAGAAACACCAAACTACTTACTGACACAGGAGCACAGACATCATTAATGTGGTGTGGCATAGATAAATGGGATAAATTGAAACCGCTGCTATTAAAAGTGCGACGGTTAAGCGGAGGAAAACTGTGGAGAAGTTGACGTAGAATTAATTCTTGGCCAAGGCGAAGATTAGAGTGAAAATAAAGATAACGATAAATACACAGCAAGGGTACAAGTAGTTTCAAATAACGGAACCCGTTACGACAGTGGGATTTGATTTCTTGTCCGCTAACGAGGCAGAGATATTTATCGCCGAAAGAAAGATCAGACTAGGCCGTAGCAACTACAACCTAGGAAATCGTTCTTCAGATCGAACTCAAAGGAGCAGCAATACTGACGTCGTGGGAATGGACCGCCCAAACGATGCATCAGTTCAAACCGTCCGAGTCGATGTTGAAATTGATCAGCTTCAACAAATTCCCAAGGGAGCAGGAAAGACAATCTACGTTGAAGTTAAGTTACCCCGATGCAAGGCAGGAACTTTGTTATTAATTGAGCGATCCGAGAAAAGTGAGTTACTGGGTACAATGCATTGTTATGTTGCTAAAAGCGCAGGTGTTGCTACAATGGTGAGACAGAATGTCGCAAAAGTCCCGGTTACAATAACGAATATGAGCAATGAGGATTTTGTTTTGCCACGAGGAACTAAAGTTACTGAAGTGTCGAACTTAAGTAAAAGAGACGTAATACAGATTCCAGATGAGGTAACAAATGCTGCAGTTATAAACACAGATTTTTGTAACAGTACCGCAAAACTGCAACGAGGAGATGAAGTTAATAATGAACTGAAGCGCAAGATTTGGAAGAAGATAGACCATTTGACAGCTGATGAACAGAAGATTTCAGCACCTATTTTGTTGGAGTATGCAGATTTATTCCAAGAACGTGCAAATTTACGTGTCACTCATTTAGTTCAGCATCGTATTCATACAGGGAAAGCAGCCCCAATCACACAGAAACCTTACCGAATATCATTCAGTCAAAGAGAGTTGCTAGAAGACATGGTTAAAGAACAATTAGAAGCCGTAATTATAAAACCAAATGATCCTTCACACTAACCGTGATGTTCGCCTGTTGTAATTGTAAAGAAGAAATTAGTTTCTGGAGAACAACAGTTCCGTTTTTGTGTTACAGATCGTTGAATGCTGTGACCACACCCGACATTTACCCCTTACCATATTTAGTGGAAACCTTGGATTACTTGGACAGATGTCGAATTTTTTCAGTATGTGATTTAACAAGTAGTTATCACCAGTTAACAGTGCCAGATGATCAAGCAAAAACTTCATTTGTAACAGCAACAGGAGTATACAAGTATCTTCGTATGCCGTTTGGACTTCGTAATGCTCCAGCTACATTTCAGCGCCCGATGGATTCAGTTTTACGAGGGCTCACCCCAACACAAGCACGTGTTTACCTTGATGATGTAATAAGTTTGGTGAAAACATGAAGCAGCATACTGAGAGACTACAAGCTGTTTTTGAGCGTATAACAAGCGCAAACCTGTTTTTATTAATAGATAATCATTTTGCACAAAGTAAAGTTACCTATCTTGGTCATGTTATAAACAGTGAAGGTGTTCGACCTGATCCAAAATTAATTGAAGATGCAAAGAGTTTTCCTGAACCACAGAATTTGAAAGAACTACGATCATTATTGGGATTTTCAAATTTCTACAGACGATTTATAGCCGGTTATACAAATACATCACGTCCAATGACACAGCTACTAAAGAATGGAGCCACATTTAATTGGTCAACAGAGTGCAAAAAGGCTATGGAAGAACTTAAAACTGCTCTAACCACAGCCCCAGTGTTAGCCTATCCGGATTTCAGTAAACCTTTTCTTCTTTCAACAGATGCATCCATATTTTGCCATAGGTGCAATCTTGTCTCGTGAAGTTTATGTTCATGAACATCCAATCTCATTTGCTTCCAGACAATTAAACAAAGCAGAACGTAATTTTACCACTACTGAGAAGGAGCTTTGTGCTTTGGTGTTTTTTAACAGGAAGGGAATTTACAGTTATTACAGGTCATGCCGCACTTCAATGGTTATTGATGTTAAAGGATCCAAGTTCCAGATTAACAAGATGAGCAAGATGAGTGAGTACCCATTCAAGATTATCCACCGACCTGGTGAACAACATGTGAATGTTGATGCAATGAGTCGAAAAGTCAATGTTTGTGTTACAATAAGTCGAGAAGAAGAATTAATGGCAGCTCAAGTAGAAGATCCACAGTGCAAATTATGGGAAAATGATCAACGTTATGTCGAAATAAATGGATTATTGTACTAAATCATTAGTAAAAGAAACCGTCTAGTTATTCCAGAAAGCATGAAAGAGCAAATGATGAGACAACAACACGATTCTTTATTATCAGGACATTGCGGTAAAAAAGCAACAAACGTTAAAATACCTGAAATGCTTTTGTGGCCGAGCTGCAAAGTTGACGTTTTCGATTTTGTTTCACAATGTGATTCCTGTAACAGACGGAATAATGTAGGAAAAAGTAGAGCACCACTGCAAGAACTGCCAGAGACAAGTGAACCATTTGAACGAGTAGGACCGTTGCCTAACACTAAAGATGGAATCAAATACGTATTGACTATGTTAGATCATGTCTCTAGATACCTTCTCATGATACTAAATACCTGATCAGAGCGTTGAGACTATAGCTAAAGTTTTTGTAAAAGGATGGATTCTTAAGTTTGGGTCACCATTAAGTATAATTAGTGATCAAGGAACGAATTTTATGAGTGTATTACTTAATCAGACTTGTAAGCTCATGCAAATAACTCAGTTAAGAACTACACTAGCAAACCTTAAGTAAATGGAAGAGTCGAGCGGGTCCATAGAACAATTATTAAAATGGTTAGCCATTATATGAACAGCAAACACGACAATTGGGATGTCTGTTTACCGTACTTGGTAAGTTGTTACAATGCCAAAATGCACAGCTCAACTGGCCTAAGTCCATATGAGAAGGTCTACGGAAGAAAAATGCATTCACCCTTGGACTTTGCACGATCGACTTCCGGAATCAGCAATGAACACGTAAGGGATCTAGCACGCAAGCTAAAGGAAGCATGGAGGGGAGTGAAACAGCGAAATCGCCAATCCTTTCTTCAGCAAGCAAGACAACACGACCGACAAGCAGCAGTGCCACAGTATCGAGTTGAAGATCTTGTGTATCTGAGCAACGTGGCGTTAAAGAAGAGTCAAGAAAAAAGTTTAAGAAGTTGTGGGAAGGACCATATTCAATCTTGGAGGTGTTGTCGCCACTCACTCTTAAGCTCCAACTGCGCTTTCGTTCGATTGTCGTTCATGTCAATCATGTAAAGTCATTTCTGGGAAGATTTCCTGTAGTATCGCAAGACGACTAGGACTGACCGAGAGGCACACATGCTGTTCTCAAACCCAGGAAGCGACAATCGCGAGATCGCAGTCCAGACTTCGAGGCCGAGGCATCGCCACGTTCCGAGCGATCCTGTTCCAGACACCCCTATGATCTGCGTAAACATGTGTAATCTGTGAGACTGCAATGCGTGTGTTTATGTCAGCCATGTCCTTATGTATATATGTTATGAAAATTTAGTGCTGAAGCTATTGCACGAGTGCACAAGTGAAACTAAACCTTTTATTCCACAGGTTGCTACAAGAAGCTCATTTATTTTATGTTCATTGTTAACTCTAGTATTTAGAACTAATGAACCATGTTGACTTTTATTCTAATGTTTGCCATGATAGCGTACTCTACTAAAGCTGTCGTAATAGTACCACAGAGTGCAGGTGATTTGTCTGAACCACGATCAAACATGGTAGTTTCAACAAGTAATGCAAAACTTATCCTCAAGTACAATTTGAGTGAAAGTCAGCAACAGTTCAGTTCTGTAAAGAAGCAAATTGTTCTAATTCGTTCTGGTAAGAGTAATGATACAATTTTGGAAATGGGTACATCTCGGTATAATAACTGGAACACAGCCAAAATGCAGGTAGAGTCTACATTACCAATTATGAACAAAACATTTACTGTTTTTTAAAGCTTTTGCCTCACAAAACTTTAATTAGGCGTAAACGTGCCTGGCTTGATTTTGGAGGGAGTATCGTTAGTACTGTATTTGGTACTTTAACTAGTCGAGATCTACTGGAATTCAAAGGCAAAATATTAGCTCTTGACCAACAGTCCAGTACAAATTTAAGTAACCTCTCTAATGAAATTATCATATTAAAGAATGTGCAAAGAACCATTACTAGCCACACAGTTTTCATTGAACAGATTGTGAAGCAATTTAGCTCACATTTCCATGTAATTCGTAATGAAGCGAACGCAGATATCCAAGAACTATTCCAAGGATTAAATGCTGTGAGTGCACACTTAGATTTAAACACTCTTTCGTTTAGGATTACTGGTGGTTTATAAATGCTAGGATTGATGCTCTTAACTTAAGAACGGCTTAGAAAGTAATTCAAATGATTGTTTGAGCAGTGTACTACTACATCCAGAACAATTTTTGCAGATCCTACTATCAGTTGAGCGAAAGCTAGATGCAACCTATACTCTGATTTACCCTGTTAACTCTTACAATTTATATGATTACTATAAGTTAACCGCCAAACACTCTTTGATGACTGAAGATGAATTACCTGTTATTGTTTCTATACCCATTGCTAGATCAAAGCATAATTTTGAAATGTATAAAATTTATACTTACCTCATGAAATGGAGACAGGCAGGTATCCATGTAAAGTATGTACTGAATGATTATCTACTGATCAGCAAGGATCGAAGATATTTTGTGTCCCTAAATGAAAATGATTTGCATCTGTGTAAATGTAGTCATAAGTTAATTTGCGCTGAATCAGCAGTATTCTTAGACAGTAGAGTGTACAGCTATGAGAAAGAATTGTTTATGAATCATCGCCCAAGCGATGATTGCCGTAGAATTTTAACGCATCTTTATCATCCATTTCTTAAACGATGTCCTGAAGGTATAATTTTCTCATTTAACTCCTCCCTTGATGTCACATTTACAGGTAAAAATTATGATACACCTGAGCTACCCTTTACACTCAAACTGAAAAATGGTGGATTAATCCTGAATGCCACACATTGTGATTTATCATGTGAACTATTTGATATATCTAGTGTATTGCTAACCACATTTCATGCAACGGGACATTTGCCATTAATGAGAATGTTATCTGTTCATTACAATGATTAATACATATTAACATATGGAAAGCATTCCTTATGAAGTTTTTCTGAAGACAATAGTTTAATTAAGGATAGCCATGAAAGTTTGATTTCTTCCAATAATGAGTTAAACTTCATTGAATCAGCAAATTGATTTAAGTCCTTCGATTCATCCAGTAATGTTAATGTATACTTGATTGTCAGTATTGTGTTTTTATTGCTTTTATTAATTTGTTTTTGGTCAACAGCATTTGTCATGTATGAAATTGTCATCCTGAAGGCACGCTTCTCTGTACCGAATATTATTGTGTCTGCAAATGAAATACATGTTGAGATGCCTTCTGATGCCACAAATGGCGAAATACATTCATAACGCCCAGGAGGTTGTTTTGAGCCACCTATGGTTGCTCTTTATCTCTGGGGAGAGTGACGTAAGGGTCTACGGGTTGCACGCAGCTTTACGGTACGTAACACGCGCTCGCGAGCCGACCTATCTGGAATGTTGATAATTTGCTTGGTGAGTACACATGCGTCTGGCCGCAGTGCGATGCAGGGAGTGAGCCACTGGCCGCCGTCCACAGCGCGCCGTATTAATTATCGTGGCCTCGGGCGCGAATACACTCCTGGAAATTGAAATAAGAACACCGTGAATTCATTGTCCCAGGAAGGGGAAACTTTATTGACACATTCCTGGGGTCAGATACATCACATGATCACACTGACAGAACCACAGGCACATAGACACAGGCAACAGAGCATGCACAATGTCGGCACTAGTACAGTGTATATCCACCTTTCGCAGCAATGCAGGCTGCTATTCTCCCATGGAGACGATCGTAGAGATGCTGGATGTAGTCCTGTGGAACGGCTTGCCATGCCATTTCCACCTGGCGCCTCAGTTGGACCAGCGTTCGTGCTAGACGTGCAGACCGCGTGAGACGACGCTTCATCCAGTCCCAAACATGCTCAATGGGGGACAGATCCGGAGATCTTGCTGGCCAGGGTAGTTGACTTACACCTTCTAGAGCACGTTGGGTGGCACGGGATACATGCGGACGTGCATTGTCCTGTTGGAACAGCAAGTTCCCTTGCCGGTCTAGGAATGGTAGAACGATGGGTTCGATGACGGTTTGGATGTACCGTGCACTATTCAGTGTCCCCTCGACGATCACCAGTGGTGTACGGCCAGTGTAGGAGATCGCTCCCCACACCATGATGCCGGGTGTTGGCCCTGTGTGCCTCGGTCGTATGCAGTCCTGATTGTGGCGCTCACCTGCACGGCGCCAAACACGCATACGACCATCATTGGCACCAAGGCAGAAGCGACTCTCATCGCTGAAGACGACACGTCTCCATTCGCCCCTCCATTCACGCCTGTCGCGACACCACTGGAGGCGGGCTGCACGATGTTGGGGCGTGAGCGGAAGACGGCCTAACGGTGTGCGGGACCGTAGCCCAGCTTCATGGAGACGGTTGCGAATGGTCCTCGCCGATACCCCAGGAGCAACAGTGTCCCTAATTTGCTGGGAAGTGGCGGTGCGGTCCCCTACGGCACTGCGTAGGATCCTACGGTCTTGGCGTGCATCCGTGCGTCGCCGCGGTCCGGTCCCAGGTCGACGGGCACGTGCACCTTCCGCCGACCACTGGCGACAACATCGATGTACTGTGGAGACCTCACGCCCCACGTGTTGAGCAATTCGGCGGTACGTCCATCCGGCCTCCCGCATGCCCACTATACGCCCTCGCTCAAAGTCCGTCAACTGCACATACGGTTCACGTCCACGCTGTCGCGGCATGCTACCAGTGTTAAAGATTGCGATGGAGCTCCGTATGCCACGGCAAACTGGCTGACACTGACGGCGGCGGTGCACAAATGCTGCGCAGCTAGCGCCATTCGACGGCCAACACCGCGGTTCCTGGTGTGTCCGCTGTGCCGTGCGTGTGATCATTGCTTGTACAGCCCTCTCGCAGTGTCCGGAGCAAGTATGGTGGGTCTGACACACCGGTGTCAATGTGTTCTTTTTTCCATTTCCAGGAGTGTATGTCTCTTTTGTTAGCTCACCATGGGGTATGTCAGACACAGTGATGATGGGTGGGCGTAGCGTGCGTGTTTTATAATCAGCCTTTGTTAATAAAACTGTTTAAACTTACTTCTCATGTTCGCGTGTTGCCATACCTTAAGGACCCACCGCTTACAAATCCTGACAAATATTTCGTCTAATTATCATGCAGGGCAACAACATGAACAACCACCTTATAAGGAAAATATTTAGTGTCACGGTCCACAGGGCTTGCAAACTGTGCAAAATCTTTCAATAAACGATAAATAATTTAATTTACTTCTGAGATATCGACTCCGACATTGTCTTTGGAGATAAACCATCTCTATATTACTGTCTCTGGTCGTCTCCTGAGTATGTATAAACAAAATAATCCCTGCAATTTATGTGATATTTCGCAATTAAACACCTTATTCCTTCATAAAATAGAAAACTTTCTTCATTTCTTCCTAGTACGATGTTTGTTTGTTTTTTGGCTGTGTTGCGGGTGTCACATATTTTTATTATGTGATGGTGTTATTTAAAAGTTAATTATAGGTAATACGGTCTACAAACCTGATGCCTCTGAACCACATTGCTGGTTGCAAATATCGCCAAAAGTTGTTGTTAGCAGGACTGAGTCATTTGTAATAAAAGCAGTCATTGTTTGTCAGTATCATCGACTATATTTTTCTAATGTATAACATGAAGCGTAATCTTTATTTCTTCTAAAATGGTGCTGGAGGACAATGCAGACGCGGAAGTATTTAATTTAATTTGAGGATGTATGGTGACTTCCATTATCCATAGACATAATCGCTTACATTCAGACTGTGTGCTTACTTGCTTATTGTATTATTTAGCTAATACGTGTTTTCACGCGTTTCCTGCGGTTATAAGCATGCTTAGGTTAGTTTAATGACGTCGGTTCCCCTTAGGCCTAACTTATGAACGGTCAGCTGTTATTTGTAACTATTTAGGCATGGAAATGCTTTAGAGCTGACAATGTTGATATTGGCACTAATTTGACAACTATGTGTGCATATGGAAATCAACTTTACAGTACATGTAAATATGCAATTTTTTGCGTCGCGCGCGTAGTTTTGCAGACATTCTAAGATATTGTGATATTCGGTTAACAGTTATTTGTAACAATTTAGATACGGGAATAGAATTGGGATACTTTGAGAGTTGACAATCATGTTTTGAGTTTCGATGCTTTCACATGTGTTAGAGTTACGTTCATGTTCGAATGGTACATTAGTAAGGTACTCTTCCTGTGGTCTTGCGACACCAGGTGTTTGAGCAATGGAGCCAATGACTGATCGCAGACTATATGTTTGTATGCAAGATGGCTCAACTCAGGTGAACAGATTACAGCTGTCTACAGGCAGAAGAACTCCCTTAATTTTGTTATTAAACTATAGAAGGCATGATCTTGAATACAGCTTTTTTATTTAGATGGATTTAACCGACTGCAACTTGAGAGCGACAAAACACTAGCTGCCGGCGTTTGTGAATCTCATATTCCCTCTGTCTTTTTTGTTCACTTCCTCCACCTTTGTCTCTCGCTCCAGCCTTTAGTTGGAAAAAACTGACAAAAATAGGAAGCTAATAATGAAATAACATGTTTTCTTCCCATCTTTGAGAGCCTATAATAATATAACGAAGTAGAACCGAGAACACCTTTGTCAAAATGGGGGAGGAGTGTACGTGGCAGATGTGACTACCTAATACTAGACATCTATTCCGTAGTAGCCATTTGATTATGATACTACTTGGAAGACTTGACACTGATGGAATGACTATGTGAGAACAGATCGTGTTTGCAGTTAGGAGACGGGGGAAAGGCTTCTTCTTGTAGGCGGAAAACAGGAACACGAGACACAGAATAACTCACATAGCTCTCTCAGTTAGTTCCTAAACCGTCTTCCTTCGCTTTTTTATGTCAGTTTTCGGCCCGTTTGCCTACAGGCCTTGGATGGGAACCTAATTAGCTAGTCCCCCGGTACGGCCCTGAAGGTGAATAGTTCACCATGGAGCTGACGAATGATACTATAAAATGTGGGACAGTCGATTTACGAGGGGCGTTCAACAAGTGATGCAGCACTTTTCTTTCAGAAAGCAGGTTGGCTTTATTCATGATTCAAACACATCGTATTATTTCTCTCTCTTCTGGGTACAAAATAATATTTTTCAACATAATCTCCGTTCAATTTGACACTCTTACGCCACCTTACTGGGAGGACCTGTATGCCAGCGCAATACCACGCTATTGGTCGACGTCTAAGCCAACGTCGTGCTGGATAACCTTCCAATCATCCACGTGCTTCTTCCTGCGAAGTGCATCCTTGATTGGACCAAATAGATGGAAATCGGAAGGTTCGAGGTCCAGGCTGTAGGGTGGATGAGGACGAATGGTCATAGGGCGTTTTGTGAGTTCCCCTTGGGTGTACAGACTTGTCAGATCTTGTGTTGGGATGGAGGAGAAGAAGTTCGTTCACACTTTTGTGGCAACGAAGAGGCCGAAGTGTCCACATGTTTAACACTGCAGGAGTCACAGCTGTGTGCAGCCGGCCGGCACGCGGGAGATGCCGTGTGGCTAGGGCCTCCCGTCGGGTAGACCGTTCGCCTGGTGCAAGTCTTGCGAGTTGACGTCACTTCGGTGACTTGCGCTTCGATGGGGATGAAATGATGATGAGGAGGAAATCTCAGACCCAGCCGGGAATCCAACCCGGGCCGTTAGGTATGACATTCCGTCGCGCTGACCACTCAGTTACCAGGGGCGGACATCGGGAGATCGGACCGCTGTCGTTGTAGGAAAGTTGCAGAAATGATTAGTGAATAATTTAACACATTAAAGAAAAGATTTACTTAACTTTTTCTCCAAGCATACGAAGATTCAATACAAATAATGCAGCAAGAATTAGAGTCCAGCTCATACAAAAGCGGCCGGCCGCTGTGGCCGAGTGGTTGTAGGCGCTTCAGTCCGCAACCGCGCTGCTGCTACGGTCGCAGGTTCGAATTCTGCCTCGGGAATGGATGTGTGTGATGTCCTTAGCTTAGTTAGCTTTAAGTAGTTCTAAGTTCTAGGGGACTGATGACCTCAGATGTGAAGTCCCATAGTGCTCAGATCTATTTGAACCATACAAAAACAACTAGTATGAGGCTCACTCTACAAAACACGAACGATGGTGTCAGGGCAATGAGGCTCCAAGTGCAAGTCGGTTGAATGGCTGCTGCCGGCCGTCCTATATTGCGGCGGCAGAGGACGCTCGTAGCACAGAGTCGCTGGAGTCGTGGATTAGCGCGGATGCACCACTGGGTCCGCCGATTCCGCGCGACTGCTATCGTCGTCTAACGGGAACTTGGAATTCCATTACTAACTGTGACGAGCTTGGGATGGCACTGATACGTGATACCACACTTTCTTCAAGCGCCTATGAATATCTGCGCTGTTCTCGTGTTCTTCCAAGAGAAATTCAGTGACAGCTCTCTGCTTGGAACGCGCCTCCGTTACAGGGACCATTTTGAAGGCTACGTATAGCGCCACCACCTACCCGAACTTCATGAAACTATAAGGGCTGAAGCGGGAATATTCTATGATGTCCACAGCAAATTCCGCGTATTTTCAGTCATAGTTGGAAAAAAGTGTTGCACTATTTATCGAATGCCTCTTGTACTTTACCGAACAGATTCTATAAAATCGTCTGAGGATTGAAGAGCAGCCTGCATGCTGGCGCTGTCCTTTCTGCAGTGAGCGAATCTGTCACATGCCGCGCCGAATCGGCTAGCCGGCAGGCGCCAGTACTCTGGTGACACCGGCTGCCACTGTGTGCTGCCCCACTGCCCACACGGGCCTCCACCGCGTGCTTAACCCGCTTCCGTTTTGTGGGCTGTTGCAGAGGAGCAGGCGAACCGGCTGCTGAACGAGCACTGGCAGCAGCTGTGGTCGGCGCTGGAGCCTGCGCTGGACGCCGCCTACAACAGGCTGCTCTCTGAGATCTCGGGGAAGGCACTCGCCCAGCTGCCGCTCGCCGCCATCCTAGACGACCCTTGAGGCGCCGCTGACTTTGCATCGCTACCAACTTTCTAGTTTCCTGATTAACGTTAAGATTTGTACATGTAAATCATTAGATTTTAATGTGTGTGGATAATAGCCTTGTTGGTGGATGAAGTAATAAAGTTTCACAACACACATTTTCTAACTCTTCCCTCCTTTACCAGAAAGGTAGGCTACCAGTATTCGAGGTTTCTCCAAAGCTTTATTGTTGGCACACTGTACAAAAATTAGTCATCCTCAGGGGACCGTAACACCATGTAAAACACCCTCTATTAGCGGCAACGGCCTCGATTCTGAGATGCAGGAAGTCCAAAAACTTCTTAAGGTATGCAATATCCAGCTGAAGCCATTCAGCGATTACATTCCACAGAGCAACCATGTTGAAGGTGTGTTGATTGCTATATTTCACCTGATCTTTCAAACTGCCCCAGACACTTTCTATTCCATTAAGGTCAGCACGTTTAGCGGGCTAGCCCACGTGCGATACGGTGCCTGAGTTTTCGTGTACCCAGGAAAGTAAGCGTGGAACACAGCTTTTGTCACGGTTACCAATGACGTTCAAATAAACATTCTGGGTCTTGTTCAAGGCAAGCTAAATGACTGGGCCTAAATGATGCTATGAAAAATACCCCCAAAACATCACAGAAACACCTCCAGGCTGAAGTAGACCTTCCACATACTGTGTCTTAACCGTACGATTGGGCTACTTGTGCACCTCGCATCGTTTAACTCGTCGGACTACATGGGATGCCTTCAGTCACATACTGTGCTGTTTCTTTGTTGTTTTGCCCTCTGAAGTCGTGCGGCTTAATGTCCCACTGTGAGCAACGGCCTTTGCGAGGGACCCGACTCCACACGTCTACTACTTGTAAAACTCGTTGATGTGGACCTGATTCACTAACAGCAAAAGTTCGTATCTGGTTTGAAACCAATTGCCATAGTCAGGGCGTGACAGTCTTCCTTAGTTCCTGCCGTTTATAACGTTTTACGACTACTGTTCCATGGGTGTGAGTGGCTCACAATTCCTTGTAGATACATTGGACCATTCGCATTGGTGCACCAACAAATCGCGAAACTTCATTCACGGTGTAGTCATAGGCACGTCCGAACACGAAATCTCCTTTCTGCCATTCTGCCACATCACCACGTCAATTCATCTTACAGCGCTAATTCAATGCAAACGAATGTCATACATATACCACTTCATTACTATGACTTAAACTGGCGGTACAGGATCACATGACCAATTGGTACCAGTTCTACACCACATGCAGCGATCCAGGCCGACCACTGTGCTCTTTTAAGGGGGCAGTTAGTATCTTGTCGTGCGAGTTTTTGTTGCTGAGTAAGAACTACTACACTCAACACGCGGCACTCGTACAAATTCATTACAAACTTTACATACAGAGCCTGGGGATCAAGTGATGTTGACCAGACTCCGTATCATCATGTCAATGGCGTTATTTCGATGTCGTATGAATGGACACGTGGTCGGAAATCCGCTTTCCCAGCCCTTGTCAGTTACCCGAACTTGACGTCTCTTACATCCCGGCGCAGGAACTCAGCTGTCGGGATCACAAGATTTTGTGTATCCTCTTCTGACACTCTCACCAAAGGAAAATAGCAGGCAATTAGATGCGCCGACCGCCAGCTGTGGAGGTCACGGAGAAGAGCTGATAATGAATACTGCTTTATTACTACCAGTTCCAGTCCTCAGATCGTCATCAGGTATCAACAACCACTTAAACCAGCTTTCATGTCCGTCTTATGATGCCTCACGACCTGAATACTGAAACTGGTTGTGATAAAGGAGTATTTACTGTAAGCTGGTGGCGATGAAGTGCCATTTTTTAAAATACTTACGAGATGTGATGTACCACCTTCACAAAATTCTTGATATTCTTCAAATTAGCAACATTCAAGGATCTCACGCCGAACATCAGCGAGTACTGACAAAATGACTCTGTGCTTTAACGGAAGACAAGAATCTAATTGAAGGGGTCTGTAAGAAAAATGCTAACCCAAGAGATCTTCACTTTGAATTTAACCAACATATAGTATACAATAACTCAAAGACAAGAACAGAGGTACAATGAGAGAAAACAATTTATGTAAGAAATAGTTCTCTCTGGCGGTATAAAGGGAACTATATCATCTGAACAAAATTATCCATGCACCCCGATGTAACGCGGAAATGACCACTAGATATTATGAATGGCGGGAACGTCATTATGAAGAGAGGATGGCGATTATTGTGTTGTCAGCAGAGAAGTAAGCAAATAGGTAGCCCTGGAGAGGTCAGTGACTTCTAACGTAGACTAGTCACGAGGTGTCACCTAAGTAACAAATCCGTAGTAGGAGCATTTGAACCCTTATAAAGCCGCCCAACTCGACTGTGTTATCATTGTGGAGTGGAAACGCGAAGGAACAACCGTAGCGAAATCAAGAGCAGCGGACTTCATATGCTGACGGATGGGGACCGTCGAGTATTACGGATGGTGGTTATAAAAAATCGCACAAAATCACTGGAAGAAATGATTCGTAAGTTCCAAATTATTAGCAGTGGCCCAGGCAGCACAATGAATATGAGTGGGGAGTTTAGTAGACTGGGTACAATGATCGAGCAGCTCCTCATAAGTCACACAATTCCGTATAGTGGTAAGCGCCGCTTGAGGTTGTGTAAAGAGCGACACCGCCAGAGAGTGGACTGGAAATGAGTGATGAATCCAGTGGAATGTTTCAGCAAGTAGTGTACTCGTTACCAGCATGTGGCGCGTTAGTAAACAAAAGATAATGTGGTCAGATTACTACTAGCGAATTTGAGTGTTAGCAGTATCTTCCACCGACACCTTCAAATGTGTGGCCTGCTGATAATAAAAATGTTACGATCGTTCTTAATGAGAGACTATAGAAGAGTTTACCGAACTTTTAACGTTCGCACAATTAAGGCTTTCACGATCGGATTGCGTAGTTGCTGGTGTCTTCTGGGTCGGAGGTCGTGGTCCAAAAAACTTTTCGGTTGCTGACGTTTCGTCCAGAGCTGCGTTGGATATCTGTGGATGTCCTCGTGGTACTACTGAGTCCTTCTGACTAGTTATCCTGTTGCAGCGTGGCATTTTGATTTGCCTGAAGGAGAACCAAAGCATACGTAGACACCGAAACGACATGTTCAGTAATGATTGTGTAATGATCGCGTAGCACGATTAAAGTGACGCCACCTCTCTGCGGTTGGCACCAAGGCTGTCAGTGATTTTCAGTCATGGCAGAGTGTATGCAGGGCATGAAAGCGGCAGACCAGTGACACAGTGACTCGACAAGCGGGCGACAGCGACAACAGTATGCAGTCTTGTATGAGGCAGCGCACCGGCCAGGAAAACACTGTTTGCGAGCGTAACATTTGTTCACCCAAGTCTTAACTTGAACTGATGCTGCCATGCCTCATCAGATGAATACGCCAAACATGAATACGTCAAAATTTTTTCAGCGTTAATGACGATAACATCCAGAAATCACTTTCATTTAGATTCAATTCACAGAATAAGTGCCTCAAGTAATTTTTAGTAAATATACAAAATTACTCTTTTTGATTGTAATGTGAAATTAGAAAGGTATGAAAATAGTATAGTCCAAGTGATATTACTTTGCAACATTTTGACTTGTAAAAAAAGAAACTTTCCACTGTCAGAGGACACTGGCTTAGAACGTCGTGCGAAAATCTGTGAGGTGATACTGGCACCAAAAAGTTAGAAAAGAGGTGCAAGGATGCAAACACGCACCAAACAAAACTCCCGCAATTGCATTAAAAACTATTTGTGATTGTATACGAGGGCAGTCATAAAATTTTCAGGTATTATCTCGAAATCATCAAGCTTCTATCACGAAACGTGGTGACGATGTTAGAGCTCCTCTACATTGTCGCCTTTGCAGTGGGGAACATTTTTCCCGGCGATAGCTGCCTTACCGGAGACGTTGGTTGTAGAAGTCTGCATTCTGACTGTTAAGGTAACTTTTCACCTTAAAAATCAAGTCGTCTTGGTGTTCGAAACACATCCCAGGCAATGATTTGTTCATGTGAGGAAATAACAACATAGTGGATGCGTATCAGGAGTGTACAGAGGTTGACGTAAAATTTGAAAGCACACTAAAGTAGCAATGTGGCTGTATCCTGTGCGGAATGAGCTGGGGCGTTCTCATGAAGCGAAAACTTACCCTTGCACAGCTTTCCTCGAATTTTCGCCTTGACAGCCTTCTGTTATCTAGCCAGGAGATTTCGTTGGTATGCCTCTGTGGACGGTTTTCCTGTTACCAGCACATCCATTGGCATCTGCAGGAATTTTTCCAAGAAGGAACAAATAGTTTTGATGTAGCTGATTCGGTGAGTTTTGAAACGTGATATGCCCCAAGAGCTACGTTTGACAAGTAGTACGCAGAACTCACTGTATATGAAAAGGTCGAGAGTTATCTACTTAGTGCTTTCAATGTAAATTATTTTGATATAGTAAGCCTGTTATAACAGTATACGTGACTAGAAGAAGGGATCGGTTGGTAGGACATGTTTTGAGGCATCAAGGGATCACAAATTTAGCATTGGAGGGCAGCGTGGAGGGTAAAAATCGTAGAGGGAGACCAAGAGATCAATACACTAAGCAGATTCAGAAGGATGTAGGCAGCAGTAGGTACTGGAAGATGAAAAAGCTTGCACAGGATAGAGTAGCATGGAGAGCTGCATCAAACCAGTCTCAGGACTGAAGACAACAACAACAACAAACGTGAGGTACAGCTTTTATGTTGTCGACTGAATGTGGATGCCACCTTTTCGATTCAATGATCAGAAATTACAGCCTTAAATCATTAAATACAGGGTATCCTACGACATATGGACTTAAGCTAGCAAACATTCATAAAAAAATTATTCCCATTCGTACAGTGTTAGGTTGAAATTCAAAAAACGTCAGCACGACTGAGAAAATCCCACATTCATTCTTTTCGATATGAAGAAGCGGGGAATAAACGTAGAAAAGATGTTATCTACAAAAGTTCTTTGCTTATAAAACTTCACATCTGATCACATTAGTGTGTTTATGGCGTTAATTTTATGCTTTCCAATTTTATTGTGAGAGACATAACTGAAGTTGTACAAAATGCATATTGTAAGCTACATTTACTTGTTGGTTAGATACAGTTAATATAGGACACGACAGTTAGTATACGACACGATTAACGTGAGGAACATCTCAAAATCAACCACAAATGGCCGGCAGAATCGACATCTGGCAGACTAGGACTGCACCAACGTAATACTTGTGCCTCCAGTTTGTCACATTATTGTTCATCATCCTAACTGGAACACAGAATTCATAGCTCTGTGACGGCATGTGATGCTACTTTGCTCACATAGAATTTGAGAAGATCCCAATCCTCGAGAGGACGCCATTTCAAATATTAAGATTTCACATTTTCCCCCTCTCTTCTAGGGCACAAAATGGTATTTTCTTTTTTAGACTGACGTATTTGGGATTAACTCTACTGGGACACCTCTGCGATATATAATGACAGATTAAGTCCATAGATACACTTTTGCAATACAGAATGACAGTGTCTTTCGAAGTGTTCTACGATAGCTCTGTAGTGTGAAAGAAGAATCAGGAACTCATCATCGATTTTTCTTGTCTACAGACAAATGGTAAGCTAGTGTTGAGACTCCCTTGTAGAACGTGGAGGGGGCATCCTGATGAGAATTTGGAAGTTATGTCTGGTGACGGAATCCGTGGAGATTGATTTTGGACCGGCCTTTCTCTGCAGCTCGGTAAGGGCTGAACGAGGAAGCGGCGGAAAAACGTTAACGACACACTTTCGGCATTTTTCTGTAGAGTTTCGCACCCTGATTGACTGCAGAACTGCGGCTAATTCACAGCCAGAATTGGCATAATTTCCCATCAACAGGCTGACATCTAAGAAAAGGCAAGATCTATAGGGAATGCTAAAAGCTGCAGTATTTTCTTTCGCGGTCAGCGATGTTATATCTGTAGTGAAGTTCCAGACAATTAATGAAGGTGAAAATTGGAGAGAATTCTAAAGAAGTCATCTACATTCTTCTGACACATCATCTGTAACATTTCCGCTGCTGCCTCGATTTGGACGGCTTTGGGCGAGAACAGTCGCGGAACCCACCGGGCTTGCATCCAGAGCTGTGAAGCTTCAGAAGCCGTCCTTCATTGAACTTCTATATCTTCTGTCAATGTAATACGTTACTCTGGAACTGCAGACAAGCAAGATAATCAGCGGGTCTATTGCACCTTCTAAGATTTCTTTCAACAAACCTTGTTTTTGAGTCGCCTTTCTTTTAAAATTTTCCATATTATTGTTCCAGTTTGAGTCGTTCATATCTGTAATGCCTAAATATTTAGTTGAATCGACAACCACTTAAATTGTGCCATTTACGAGGTTCCCTCTGTGAGTATTACCAGAAATTCAACGAAATTCTGGTAGGGAACCTCATGCTTTTTATAGCTCAGGGAAAAATTACCACTTTTTTCACCATTCACGTATCTTTTCTAAATCATTTTGTAATTAGTTTTGAACTTCTGTTAACGTCACTGCACAGTAAGCAATGGCGTCACATGCACACGATCTGAGAAGGCCGCTCAAATTGTTTCCTATTTATGTAGATCAAGAATAGCAAACTGCTTCTTTTCCTTAGGTACCGCCAGGTGAAACTTTGGTTTACCTAGATGAGTTCCCACCAATCTGTGCTCTGTACTCGCTGCATTCTTGTTTTGATGCGATCTCTTGCTACTAAGTGCACAAACCTGATCTCTTACTTAATTTTGCTACTAAGTGCACAAACCTGCTGTACTTAAGTTCGATTTTCATGTTGTCATGATTGACCAGCAAGCACATCATCACTGAGTATCAGAACCGGAAGTCTGGGCATCTTATTGTTTAGCGATCCATTTACCGATTTCGCGGAAGGCCAGTGGCGTCATTCAGTTGGGGACATGTCCTGTATTCACGGAACGACCTAACAGGGGGCTGTGTTTAGCTGCACGCCACGCGGGCCAGCATCCCTCCAGGCGACTTCGAGAACCGTGTCATCAGCAACAAGGCCGTTGTTGTGCGTTCGCGTGACTTGCATTGGCTTTCCCAATGCAAGTACAAGGAAAAAGAAAAAAAGAAAAGAAAAACAGGTAAACGCCACGTCTCTGAATACAGAAGTTGTGAAAGATGTTCTCCCAACTACTGGAATCATCTGGAAAGGTGATGTATGTGTTCTGTTCGAACCGAAACAGCGAGAAAGTGACTCGAGGCCAACACCTGCCTTTCGTTTGATATAATGTCACTACTCTGTATGAAGACGTGTGAAAGTTAGCGTGCAGGGCCAGTGGGAAGGATGGTCTCATTGGTGTGGTCTTCAGTCCGAAATGTGACGCAGCTCCCCACGCTATTCGATAGAAATCTCTTCATCTCTGCAAAAGTATTTCAAGCTAGATCCACTTGAAACAGTCGTGTGCGAAATGTAAAGACAACAGTAAGTTCCGCATGATGTGTCACTGCCGAGTAACGTAACTCGATGAAACGTGGACCATACGTAGAAAGAAACGCTACACTGAAGTACAGAAGGTAACAAAGAAATACGAAATGAAATGAACAGAGGTGACACTTTTATTGGAAGACAATAACTACACCGAATTCACCGCGTTTTATGATAGTTCCCTGAACGTTAAAAAAAACGGAACATAGTTCGTAATAAGGTGTCTGATCACGATAGACAGCTACACATACACTGTAATGAGTTCCTAAGCTGGCCACAAGGTTGGGAAGGAGTTCTTGTGGCAGGGCATTGCACACCCCCGCCAGCACAGTTGATAATTTCTGGATCATATGGACGTTCAGCAGTACGTCCCCCAAATCATCCTACAAGATCTCGATTGGGATTTATGTGGGGGGAACGGACAGTTCAGTCGATTCGCCGAATATCCTCTCGTTCCCAGAGCTCCTCCATCTGTGCTGTTCCAAGCGATCACGCATTGCTGTCCATAAAAACAAAACCAGGGCCAGTGCACCCCAGAAAAGACGCGCATGGTGATGGAGTACAGAGTCTGAAGTCATTACGTATTCCCACCCTCATTATATGGAGCACATCCAAGATCACTACTCAGACTAAATCTGCTCTCATTCGAGAGAAGCATGAGGCTCCACTACTCGTTGATCCAATCCCTATGCTGTTGGCACCATCACAAGCGATGCCGTCGATGCCGTCGATGCTCGGGTGTCAACGGGGAAAAAACGTACTGGTTGTCCAGCAAGGAGGCCATCTCCATGCAGTCGTTGTGCTTCTGTGGAGCGTGTGATTGTGTGCCTTGCAGTCCTGTTAAATGTGGTTGCAATAGCACATGCCCTTCCGTGTCTCACAGTGTAGTTGACCGTGGCCGACGATCTCCTGTCCTTCGGGCGGCAGTGCCTGCGATTTGGAACGTCCTCTCGCACGTGGAATAGATTTGTGAGCAACACCAAACTTTTAGGCTACACCCGTTGTAATCCGTCCAGTCTCCAGTGTGAAGTCATCCAGATGTTGTCTCTGGGCCATGTTGTAGTAAAGAACATCACCACAGTTCGTGGTAAGCCGGCCGGAGTGGCCGTGCGGTTCTGGGCGCTACAGTCTGGAACCGAGCGACCGCTACGGTCGCAGGTTCGAATCCTGCCTCGGGCGTGGATGTGTGTGATGTCCTTAGGTTAGTTAGGTTTAATTAGTTCTAAGTTCTAGGCGACTAATGACCTCAGAAGTTGAGTCGCATAGTGCTCAGAGCCATTTGAACCATTCTGAGTTCGTGGTAAATACTCGCTTATCGACACACACCGTCTTTTCCCGTTCTTTCAACTGCCTCATGTTGTGCGGCCAGCCACATTTGGCGCTATAGTCAAGCGGACGTCATGACATATAACGTCAGACTTTCTGTGACCTCTGGCAACTGTTTCTTTCACTTTAATTCATTTCCGCTGACTGATTAATACGTCATGTTTCTTTATCTATCTCGTCCTTATGTTTTGCAGAAAGGTGTACAAACTGTGATCAAGCTATGGTCACTTCTTACAGTTTTTACCCTCTGTTACCAAACTATCTGTTCCTTGATGCCTCAGAATGTGTTCTGTCAACGTATCCCTTTTATTCGTCCTAGTTGTACCTTAAGTTTCATTTCATCCTGCTACGATTACGTATCTCTACACTAGAAACGATATGAATTGAGACTGTTACTTAAAAATAATATTAGGAGGGCGAATGAAATACTTAGATTTACTGGAAGGTTTCTGGAAAAATGTGTTCTATCTATACGAGAAACTGGAGACAAGATATCTAGAGCACTCTTTCAGTGGCTGAAGCCCTTATCAAATAGGCAAGACAATTGGCGTTCTGTAATTTTAAAAATCGGTATAGCCCTTCCCAAAGTGTACCATAAATGCTCGGGTAACTTAAATGGGAATACCTGGATAAAGACGATTTCGTTCTCACGAAGTTCTGTGGGGTAAATTTAGTGACGCCGTCCTGGAACTTGACTGTGCGATCAGCATCCCGCCAGCAGCGTATTTATCCTATGGTATCGTGAGACAAGGGTACGAGAGATTTAGATGTAAATGCAGATACACTCATCTAATATTGAGACTTATCTTGTACTACGACGTTTCAAAATCTACTATTCGGTTTTGTCTGAACTGTTTATCGTCCACGTTTCATTTCGATACGAAACAGCACTTCGGACAAACACTTTTGCAAATACTTTGTAACAATTTAATTTATACTCCATGTTAACATTTTTTGTTTCACGAAAGCTTTTCTTGCTATCGCGATTCTGCATTTTATATTCTATGTGTTTGTGTCATTTATCTACCCAAACACCAGATTGCGTCTAATCCTTTAAGTGCCTCATTTTCTTAGCTAATTCTCTCAGCATCATCGTTTTTAATTCTATTGCCCTTCATCACCTTTTTTTTTTTTTTACTTTCCTTATGTACATCTTACAACCTCTTTTTCAGACTCCTTCCGTTGCTTTCAGCAGCTCTTCCACGTTCTTGGATATCTTAGATAGAATTAAAATGTCGTCGGCACACCGCAAAACTTTTATTTCGTTTCTCTGAACTTGAAATCCTGTTCGAAACTTCTCTTTGGTTTCATTTACTGCTTGCTCGATGTACAGGTTGAATAATATCGGGTATAGGTTACAATCGTGTCTCACTCCTTTTTCAACCACTGCTTCTTTCTCATGTATTTCCAGTCTCATAACTGCAGCCTGATATGTGTACAGGTTTGAGATAACCCTTCGCTCCCTGTATTTTAATCCTGCTACGTACAAAATTTCAAAGTTGTGTTCCAGTCAGCATTGTCGAGACCTTTCAACATTGTCAGAACCTTTCTCTGAGTCTACATGTCCTATAAACGTAGGTTTACCATTGTTTAACCTAAAGTAAGACGTAAAGCCAGTATTGCGTTTTCCTACAAGCGTCGAATAAAAGTCTTATATGCATGTGTTGTAGTTCGTACACTGTATCGCTAAAAGCCTTGTTGTAATTTTGATACCCTCCTTGTAGTAGTAAAGGTGATTGTCCTATTCTTTGAGATACGGGGAACACTAACGGCTCAACGATGTGTACAGTACACTACACGAAATTTGTCTCCCTGCAATGCGATTGCGTTCTCCAGCGAGGCGTGGGAGCCAATACCCGCATAGGCAACTTGCCATCGCCGCAGGTTTTATGGCCCGTTGCGCAGACGAGGTGGTAGCAGGCGTTTCGCTTTCATCGGGAGTAATAATAATAATAATAATAATAATAATGTTTTGAACGTGGCCGTGCTCAGCAACCGTAATTAATTAAAATGTTACAAACTTCCAGCCAACCGGTTGCAAAAAGAGTTTAAAATTCCTTAACTGGTTTTCAACGCCAACTAGGAGCGCCTTCTTCAGAAAGGAAGGTACATTAATAGAGGGTGGGAATAGAACAAATACTTAATTTTTACAAGTTAAATTGTATAAAAGTACTCAGATGTGTTTAAAAGGAAAATATGAGCGACATCGCTGTAGTCAAGACGTTAAACCACAACTAAAACATTTTCCACCTGGATTCATAACAGATACAGTCAAAATTTTAAAACAATGTGTAAACATGCCTCTAAGGGCACTACAGTGGTGTAGGCCACGAGTAAGTAACAACAACTGTGCGAGCAGTCCGTGCCAAATATCGACGTGAACATGATACAGATCGCGCCATCTGGTAGCAGAATTTATAAAAGCTTAAGAACATCTACTCGAAATTAATATAATAGTGATTAACAGATTAATAAGATGTGATTATACAACCAATAGAGAGAAAAACAGTATTTAAGGGCTTACAGGGAAACGGATAAGCAACTTTATTTGTCAAACATCTTTTAGTAGCGGCTTTAGGTCAATGAAAAAATTTATATTATGCGAGTGCAGTTGTTTATTTAATACGAGGCCATCCTTCAGAGAAAAATATTTGAAGATGTGTAACTCTTCCAAAATATTTAATCTAAAACCTTTTCTTTCGCAGTGCAAAATTCCGATGTCATGAATTTCCATTTGGCCTATGTAATTGGCTTTACATGTGTCACAACTGATTTTATAGATTTCTGAGCTTTGGAGGGGAGACCGTTCTGATTTTAAATTACATATAAGGGTGCAATGTAAGCTGTTGTTAGTAGAAAAGGCTATGTTGCAGTTATATTTGTTCCTGAGTAATTGCTGAATCCTGTAAGATACCAGTATACATAATGGAAAAATATTTTTTCTTTTCGTTAACTTCATTACTAAGAGAAGTTCTGAGAGTAGTAATTCTGGCTTTAGTCTTATTTCTGAAAATTTTATCTACTATAGTGTCCTTATATTCGTTATTAACTGCAATGGTTTTTAACTGATTTATCTCAGTTGCAAGATTTTCGGCGGGCAGTGGTGTGGAAACAGCTCTATGGACGGCTGAGTGAAAAAAGGATTTTTTTATGGGATTCAGGATGCGTTGAAGAGCCCGGTACAATCTGATCCGTGTATGTCTCTTTACGAAAAATGTTAAAGGCTATTCTATCGTCAGTTATCGTTAATGTTAAATCCAAGTAGTTTAACTGACGATGTTCACTTCTGCGCTCACATGTGAACGTAATTTTTTCGTGCAGTTCATTGAAGATTTTAAACAGATGGTCAACACCAGACGAAGAGCTTTTGTAAATAATCAAAATGTCATCAACGCATCGGAAATAAGATAAAATACCTAATGTTGGAGCCGAAAAATTTTTAAAGAAATTTTCTTCTAAGGAATTTGCGAAGATATCGGCTAAGACACTTGCTAATGGATTGCCCATCGCGAGTCCGTCATGTTGCTGGTATAACTGTCCATTAAATTCGAAATAATTATATTTCCACACGATATGTAGTAAATTCATGACATCGGTAATTTGCTCGCCAGTAATGTCTTTATTAAAAAATCGTAATTTTTTTCCACAGTACCTACGGTCGTGCGTACAGGTACATTCGTATATAAAGTCTTAATATCAAACGAAACGATCTTGATCTCTTGATCACATTATCAATTTTTGATTTTATGGATTGAGTTCTGGCTATTGGATACTGAATAATTATTTTGAAAAACAAAGGATTTTCTTAATTCATCATGAAGAAACTTTGCTAAGGTGTGGTAGGCAGTAGTCATGTTATTAGAAATGGGACGAACTGGATGACCAGTCTTATGTACCTTAAACTGAGAACGCAATGTTGGAGGCTGCGGGTTCATATTTATTAACTGTTTTTTCTGGAATAGTTTCAGTAAAAATTTTGCATCATTAGCAGCGGACCTAACTTCTTCTTGTAACGTTGAGGTGGGATCATCTTACAGCTCAGAAATACAGTTCTCCTCAAAGAACTGCAAAGTCTTACTCACATATTCATGCTTTCTAGTGATAACCATAGAACTTCCTTTATTTGACCTCATTACAAGAGCATAATTTTCTTTAAGCTTCTTATTAATAGCATTACAAATTTTAGTGTCACGGCTGATGGTATTCTCAGCGGTAGGCAAACTACGGCTGACGATATGACATACGTTATGGGCTGTTTTAGTTTGACAAGTGTTATATATTTTTAAGCAATCGAGGCCACTTTTAAGGTCTACTATCATATTTTCTACAACACTATGGTCAGATACATTAGGTGAGATGTTGTACTTAAGACCTTTTTCAGATAAATTCCGTATTTCTGGATTTCCGGAAGGCTTTTGACACTGTACCACACAAGCGGCTCGTAGTGAAATTGCGTGCTTATGAAATATCGTCTCAGTTATGTGACTGTATTTGTGATTTCCTGTCAGAGAGGTCACAGTTCGTAGTAACTGACGGAAAGTCATCAAATAAAACAGAAGTGATTTCTGTCGTTCCCCAAGGTAGTGTTATAAACGATTTGGGAGACAATTTGAGCAGCCGTCTTCGGTTGTTTGCAGATGACGCTGTCGTTTATCGACTACTAAAGTGATCAGAAGATCAAAACAAACTCCAAAACGATTTATAAAAAATATCTGAATGGTGCGAAAAGTGGCAGTTTAACCTGAATAACGAAAAGTGTGAGGTCATCCATATGAGTGCTAAAAGGAACTCGTTAAACTTCGGCTAGTCGATAAATCAGTCTAATCTAAAACCCGTAAATTCAACTAAGTACCTAGGTATTACAATTACGAACAACTTAAATTGTAGGGAACACATAGAAAATGTTGTTGGGAAGGCTGACCAAAGACTGCGTTTTATTGGCAGGACACTTAGAAAATGTAACAGACCTACTTAGGAAACTGCTTACACTACGCTTCTCCGTCCTCTTTTAGAATACCGCTGCGCGGTATGGGATCCTTACCAGATAGGGCTGACGGAGTACATCGAAAAAGTTCAAAGAAAGGCAGCACGTTTTGTATTATCGCGAAATATGGCAGAGAGTGTCACACACATCCATGCCCGAGGCAGGATTCGAACCTGCGACCGTAGCGGTCGCCCGGCTCCAGACTGTAGCGTCTAGAACCGCACGGCCACTACGGCCGGCAAGTACGATACAATGGACATGGACGACGACATATGGAAGTTTGGGTCTGGCCGTGATTCGTCCACAGTTAGCCGAAGTGTGGTTAAGGTGACCACTCGCGTAAAGTGGGAAATCGGGGCTCAAGTCACATTCCATCACGAATTCTCATTGTCGTCTCATTGTAAATAGTACGACTTGTTTCAAAATACTAGAAATGGATCCTTAATTGTGCAGTATTTGAAATAGGCTAACAGTTCTATGGGCAAATGCTGCTGACGCACCATCCTCAAGTGCTCTGGAGTGCAACAGCTGTCACGGACTTCTGTCGAAAGCTGCTCTTGACTGGTGTGTCCGAGTAACGGGCCGTGGTGCGAGCTTGTGTGTCTGCGCCACAACATCAACGACTTAACCAATGTGCTCCTTTCTGCACTAACAACTAAAGTATATTGTGCTCGAACAAACAAATTTTCCCCATAATCCCGTGACGGATCATTTAAACGTCCAATACTGCACCGGTGATATTCGTGTAACCGCAAATCTGTGGAGTCACTCGTTAGAGACGCCGAATTAGGTCTTTACCTGCCGCTATGGCAGCCAAGACCAGTAGAGTCGGTGCAGTGTGTGTGTGAGGTTGCATTATATGAAGTTATTTGTTTAGTAAAGCGTCAGATTGGTCGCCGATTGATAATAACCCTGATAGTGTATTTCGATTGGCTGAAATGGAGTTACGACGAATTCTTCTGCGTGAAGATGGCAGAGGTGTAGATGATGAATCATTCACATGTTTTCTGGTGTCTGTCACAGTGCAACAATATTACCACCAGTTATAGACGGATACTACTGATGATGACAAAGCCCGAGCGCGTCATTGCAAGCGGTAGTGATACGGAAGTTCGAGAAGAGGTGACTGAAGCAGTGAAAGTGATTTCCAACTTTCTCATGACAAGAATTTTAAGGTCGAAAGTGGTATCACAGTATCTGATGGCAACATATCAGAGGACATACAGATGATTAAAACAGAGAGAGAGAGTGAGAAAGAAATCGTACGCTGCAATTCAATCTCATCAAGCAGCGTGTATTGGCGATGTCTGACGAAGCGAGAGAAAGTGGCGATAAAAGCATGCTCGAGCATAAATGCAGTTGGTAGCCAACCCTGCAGGTTGTGCTGTTGTGTTTGACCACGAACGGCACCAGTGCAACGTCGTCGATCAGTTTCAAGTGTGAGTCGTCGTTAGAATAGTTTTCTGTGTAGCTACACTATGTGAACAACAGTATCCGGACACCCCCAAAAACATACGTTTTTCATATTAGGTGCATTGTGCTGCCACCTACTGCCAGGTACTCCATATCAACGACCTCAGTAGTCATTAGACATCGTGAGAGGGCAGAATGGGGCGCCCACGTAACTGGGTATCACTTGTGTCATACGTCTGTACGCGAGATTTCCACACTCCTTAACATCCGTAGGTCCACTGTTTCCGCTGTGATAGTGAAGTGGAAACGTGAAGCGACACGTACAGCACAAAAGCGTACAGGTCGACCTCGTCTGTTGACTAAGAGAGACCGCCGACAGTTGAAGAGGGTCGTAATGTGTTTTAGGCAGACATCTATCCAGACACAGGAATTCCAAACTGCATCACGGTAGACAGCAAGTACTATGACACTTAGGCGGGAGGTGGGAAAACTTGGATTTCATGGTCGAGCGGCTGCTCATAAGCCACACATCACGCCTCGCTTGGTGTAAGGAGCGTAAACATTGGACGATTGAACAGTGGAAAAACGTTGTGTGGAGTGACGAATCACGGTACACAATGTCGCGATCCGATGGCAGGGTGTTGGTATGACGAATGCCCGGCGAACGTCATCTGGCAGCGTGTGTAGTGCCAACAGTAAAATTCGGTGGTGGTGGTGTTATGGTGTGGTCGTGTCTTTTATGGAGGGGGCTTGGACTCCTTGTTGTTTTGCGTGGCACCATCACAGCATAGACCTACAATGATGTTTGATGTTTTAAGCCTCATTTTGCTTCCCACTGTTGAAGAGCAATTCGGGGATGGCGACTGCATCTTTCAACACGATCGAGCACCTGTTCATAATGCACGGCCTGTGGCGGATTGGATACACGACAATAACATCCCTGTAATGGATTGGCCTGCACAGAGTCCTGACCTGAATCATATAGAATACCTATGGGATGTTTTGGAACGCCGACTTCGTGCCAGCCTACACCGACCGACATCGATACCTCTCCTCAATGCGACACTCCGTGAAGAATGTGCTGCCATTCCCCAAGAAACCTTCGAGCACCTAATTGAACGTATGCCTGCAAGAGTGGAAACTGTCGTCGATGCTAAGGGTAGGCCAACACCGTATTGAATTCCGGCATTCCCAATGGAGGGCGCCACAGACTTTTAAGTCATTTTCAGCCAGCTGTACGGATACTTTTCATCACATAGTGTATGAGTTCATTAGGTCCTAGCAAAGTGAAGTCGAACGTGGACAAACTGGAGGTGCTGCTGTGGTGGGTGCTTCTGCAACCAGGACATCCAAAGTCTTTGCTGTGTCAAAAGGCACCATAAGGAGGATACGTACCGCAGACAGGAAAAGCGGAAAAAAATATAATCTGCCAAATCACACGCGGACGAAAGTCTGTACTGAATGATGGTCACCGACAGTCATTAAAGAGGATTGTGATGAAAACTAAGGGGACAACAGCTGCAAAAGTCGCTGCATGACTAAATGTCTCACTCGTGACCCCTGACAGCAGTAAAACAAAACGAAGGGAGCAGGGAATTGAAGAGCGCGCTGTAACTCCAAAACCATTCATCAGTGTTGCGAATGCCCGCAACAGGAAAACGTGGAGCCGAAGCTGTAAAACTTGCACGGTGGAGCAGTGGAAGAATGTCATTTGCTTGGGTTAGTCTTGTTTCACGCTATTTCCCAACTTCTGGGAGAGTTTGCGTCGCAAGAGTGAAAAATTACGGAGGTTCGGTGATGGCAGCCATATCACCGTATTTTATGGGCCCCTTGGTTACTCTGCGAAGTCATTTTACTGCCAGGGATTATGTGACCATTTTGGCTGATCAGGCCCAGCCCATGGTAGAATGTTTGTTTCCCGGTTGTGATGCTGTGTTCTAAAATGAAAGGGCCCCTGTTCACACAGCTCGCATCGTGCAGGACTGGTTTTCTTAGCACGAGGATGAACTGTCGCATCTCCACTGGCAAACATACTTATCGGATCTCAATATTATCGAGCTTTTGCAGAGAGGGGTGCGTAATCGCTGTCCGCCTCCGTCACCGTTACCGAAAATTTCCACCGTTTTTCAGGAAGAACGATTTAAGATTTCCTTGAAAACCACACAGTACCAGTTTTTATTCACTCGGAGACGCGTAGAAGCTGTTAAGAATACCAGCGGGTTTCCTACACCGTGTTAGGGATAGTAATCTCTTATGTTTTTGGTGTTTCCAAATTTCTGTCCGCTCCTTGTGTATAGAGCGAAATTATATTGTTCTTAATAAACAAAATTTTCGCAGCCTCTACGCAAAAACGTTTGATGCACATTTTTATAAATAGACAACAACGTACGTGAAGATAAATTCTAAATATTGAGACGAGAACTTTGTTTTCAATAAAACATTTCCAGGAAACGTGTTCAGGGTTCAAATCAAATGGCTCTGAGCACTATGGGACTTAATTTGTGAGGTAATCAGTTCCCTATAACTTAGAACTACTTAAACCTAACTAACCTAAGGACATCACACACATCCATGCCGAGGCAGGATTCGAATCTGCGACCGCAGCGGTCGCGCGGTTCCAGACTGTAGCGTCTAGAACCGCTCGGCCCGTGTTCAGCAAGATGGAGTCGTTACAAAAGTAACTCTACGAACTGCTAATGAACTCACCAAGCAAAGCAAGCCATTCACTGATAGTGCTAACATAAAGATGTTCATTTTAAGTACAGTTTAAGAACTATTACCTAACAAAACTGAAAAGCAAAAAGGAGCAATCAAGAAAAGGCATCTAAGTTAGCGTGGTAGTCAAAAGCCCCGGACAAATCAACAGACCTACAGGTATATGCCGGTCAGGTCGCATTGTTTTTTAGAAGTATTAACACTGACTTCGATGTTACTGAAGAATTAGGTGATCTGATTTCCTTCCATAGTATGATCTCTTTCAAGGGATACAGTCAACTTTATCTGAGGACAGAATCTGAAACATTTCGGAATGAGAAAAATAATACTTTGGAAGTCCTGTCGGACAAATTATGCCTATAGAAATTAACTTTCTTGGCTAATTTTACTGCCCATTTGATTGAATTCATTATAATACTTCAAGGGGAGGGCAATGTTATTTGTGAACTTTACACACACGTTAAAGCTTTCACAAAGAAACTGATACTTTTTGTGTTGTATCCTGCCTACTCTTCGAATAGGGGGTGCCTAGGAAACCTGCTTTCTCGGATCGCTAGACAACAATTCAAGCAAATCGTATTAATAAAATTTATTACAAAAGTAAATAATTACAATGCTTAACTTTGTGAAATACAGATGTACCGAAAGCAAATGGAGATAGACAATTAATTAAGAGGTCTCTTCATTATATACAGTTCGTAATACGAGAGAAATATACAGTTCCTATGTCGCTGCTGTAGAGCTCATAGAACGGCTATCCTTCAACTTATGTCCTCTTCGCTCAGAGGCCGCTGCCGCCTCGGTGTCGTCCTAGAGAGGGTTCGGTCAGCGTACTGTTGCCTGACGTCGTCTCACAGGCCTCTCTGCTCTACCGTTCCTTACCGTCGTGCCGGTGCTTGACGTTACGCCGAAACATTCTGAACACAACGGCAGACAGGCAATTTTCTCATACTTCGCCACCTGCCAGTCATTGTGGGCGGAACGTGGGTCATGTTTCCATCTCTTGTTTGCAATGATCTGAAAAAAAGGTCTCAGATTTAGATGCTCATTCCAAAGGGGTCCAAATTTCTCAGAACTCCTTTTTTGTGAAGTGGAAGATGTTCAGGCAGCACTGCAAAAGGAGAAGAGTTGATCTGCAAGCTGATACCACCATGAGACATAAGTTTAAAGAAAGGAGACCTGTTTAGTATTACAAGTTCCTTCCGGAAGGTAACTACGTGAAGATCGAGGGCTTTGCACGAGGTTTGTTAACTGTATAAACATTTTTGTTAACAAATATTTTCTTTGCTGAAATTTACATCTAAATACGGAAGCAGGGTGAGTTAAGAATATTATGAGGCACTTTACTCATGCAAGAATCTAAATTAGAGCCACGGCTTGAGAAAATTTTGGAATCAAAAGACAGATTTAATACATGACACTAGAGTACTAAAGGGTGTAAAGGGTACCTGAAGTTTCCACTAATATTCTGTGTGTTAAATAACAATATATTTCGTTATAATTTTCTTCTTTAATTTTTGAGACTATTTGTTATCCAATGCCCACTGAGATTCAAAATTTCACGTGTGGGCCTCATGGTATAAAAATTTAGAGAATCTTGATCAACGCTGTGAGAATAATTGACACTAATTTTATCTGGCAGGCCGCTAGAATTTGCGCGAACGACGATCTGATTGGCCAACTTCAAAGCTAATTAACTCAGAAACGGTACAAAATATCGAATTTCTTTCTTGACAGTTATTTCTCAGCGCATCCTACCCTGCAACACCCTTACAATCTTTTCAGATTGTTTCTGACCACCCTGCATTTACTTCCAAGAACAAAATGGAAGGTTTGGACCCCCTGTATAAAGGGAAATAGATAAATGGTGCCATCTAAATGTCTTCTTAGACGCAAGTGCGAGCGGGAAGATGACGAAAGACATCTGAAGACGTTTCTTGTGTCAATTTTGAATCTATACATTCTGACAAAGTGCTAGTACTTCGCGACACATGGCCTGGACATATGGGTAAACAAGTACTACTGGAAACTTCTGGAGGAAAAGATGTCGTTTTAAAAATCATTCCACCTAAAACCACAAAATATTCACAGCCTCTGGAAGTGTATTTCTACAGGCAATACAAAATATGCCAAGAGAATAACAACCGTCTTCCAACTACGCTCCTGGAACATGCACGAAAATTGCATGACAAATCCTTTGTGAAGAAAAAGCATTATGTCATTTGCAATTATATATTCAGGCTTCGTTAGGCATTGCAGACCGCTAGCTACAATATTTGTGAACTTCATGACAACTTCAAGAGTGTCAGTGATATGGCGTTCAGCATTGGCATTATAGAACGTGCAGTTATGACATTTGATCATCTTGATTTTCTTCACTCTGAATTTGTAGTCATTCGTATTGCTATGAGTATTTTATTGAAAGTCCTCACTTGCATTTAGGAGTAAGACATCGGCATTGCATTTGGCTTTTACATCTATAGTAGCATCTGGACCAAGTCTGCAGAGTCTTGCAGAAAAACGTGACTAACTAGCACATTGAGAGATGGGTAATGGTCCTGTAACCAATATTCTATACAAGTGTATTCGTTTGAACGCACTTAGTTTCTTTTCAAGAAATATTTCTCACCGCGTTGGCTTGCGGACACGATTGCTAGAACTGTTTGCGTACTTATGCTGAGTGTTACTCTATGGCGTTGTTTTCTAGGCATTGCAGCTAAGGTGAATAAAGTGTGTAACAAGAATGTTGCATAAAGCTGATAACCAACCTCCCTGCAGAAGCCCCTTCAGGAACCTAGGATTCCTACAATTACGTACCAGTACATACGTTCTCTAATATTGTTTGTGGTTAATAATGAGGGTCCGCCCATGAACCATGGACCTTGCCGTTGGTGGGGAGGCTTGCGTGCCTCAGCGATACAGATAGCCGTACCGTAGGTGCAACCACAACGGAGGGGTATCTGTTGAGAGGCCAGACAAACGTGTGGTTCCTGAAGAGGGGCAGCAGCCTTTTCAGTAGTTGCAGGGGCAACAGTCTGGATGATTGACTGATCTGACCTTGTAACATAAACAAAACAGCCTTGCTGTGCTGGTACTGCGAACGGCTGAAAGCAAGGGGAAACTACAGCCGTAATTTTTCCCGAGGGCATGCAGCTTTACTGTATGGTTAAATGATGATGGCGTCCTCTTGGGTAAAATATTCCGGAGGTAAAATAGTCCCCCATTCGGATCTCCGGGCGGGGACTACTCAGGAGGACGTCGTTATCAGGAGAAAGAAAACTGGCGTTCTACGGATCGGAGCGTGGAATGTCAGATCCCTTAATCGGGCAGGTAGATTAGAAAATTTAAACAGGGAAATGGATAGGTTAAAGTTATATATAGTGGGAATTAGTGAAGTTCGTTGGCAGGAGGAACAAGACTTTTGGTCAGGCGAATACAGGGTTATAAATACAAAACCAAATAGGGGTAATGCAGGAGTAGGTTTAATAATGAATAAAAAAATAGGAGTGCAGGTAAGCTACTACAAACAGCATAGTGAACGCATTATTGTGGCCAAGATAGACACGAAGCCCACGCCTACCACAGTAGTACAAGTTTATATGCCAACTAGCTCTGCAGATGACAAAGAAATTGAAGAAATGTGTGATGAAATAAAAGAAATTATCCAGGTAGTGAAGGGAGACGAAAATTTAATAGTCATGGGTGACTGGAATTCGTCAGTAGGAAAAGGGAGAGAAGGAAACATAGTAGATGAATATGGATTGGGGGGAACAAATGAAAGAGGAAGCCGCCTTGTAGAATTTTGCACAGAGCATAACTTAATCATAGCTAACACTTGGTTCAAGAATCATAAAAGAAGGTTGTATACATGGAATAAGCCTGGAGATACTGACAGGTTTCAGATAGATTATATAATGGTAAGACAGAGATTTAGGAACCAGGTTTTAAATTGTAAGACATTTCCAGGGGCAGATGTGGACGCTGACCACAATCTATTGGTTATGAACTGTAGATTAAAACTGAAGAAACTGCAAAAAGGTGGGAATTTAAGGAGATGGGACCTGGATAAACTGAAAGAACCAGAGGTTGTACAGAGTTTCAAGGAGAGCATAAGGGAACAATTGACAGGAATGGGGGAAAGAAATACAGTAGAAGAAGAATGGGTAGCTTACAGGGATGAAGTAGTGAAGGCAGCAGAGGATAAAGTACGTAAAAAGACGAGGGCTGCTAGAAATCCTTGGGTAACAGAAGAAATATTGAACTTAATTTATGAAAGGAGAAAATATAAAAATGCAGTAAATGAAGCAGGCAAAAAGGAATACAAACGTCTCAAAAATGAGATCGACAGGAAGTGCAAAATGGCTAAGCAGAGATGGCTAGAGGATAACTGTAAGGATGTAGCGGCTTGTCTCATCAGGGGTAAGATAGATACTGCCTACAGGAAAATTAAAGAGACCATTGGAGAAAAGAGAACCACTTGTATGAATATCAAGAGCTCAGATGGAAACCCAGTTCTAACCAAAGAAGGGAAGGCAGAAAGGTGGAAGGAGTATATAGAGGGTCTATATAAGGGCGATGTACTTGAGGACAATATTATGGAAATGGAGGAGGATGTAGATGAAGATGAAGATATGATACTGCGTGAAGTGTTTGACAGAGCACTGAAAGACCTGAGTCGAAACAAGGCCCCGGGAGCAGACAACATTCCATTGGAACTACTGACAGCCTTGGGACAGCCAGTCCTGACAAAACTCTACCATCTGGTGAGCAAGATGTATGAGACAGGCGAAATACCCTCAGACTTCAAGAAGAATATAGTAATTCCAGTCCCAAAGAAAGCAGGTGTTGACAGATGTGAAAATTACCGAACTATCAGTTTAATAAGTCACGGCTGCAAAATACTAACGCGAATTCTTTACAGACGAATGGAAAAACTAGTAGAAGCCGACCTTGGGGAAGATCAGTTTGGATTCCGTAGAAATATTGGAACACGTGAGGCAATACTGACACTACGACTTATCTTAGAAGCTAGATTAAGGAAAGGCAAACCTACGTTTCTAGCATTTGTAGACTTAGAGAAAGCTTTTGACAATGTTGACTGGAATACTCTCTTTCAAATTCTGAAGGTGGCAGGGGTAAAATACAGGGAGCGTATGGCTATTTACAATTTGTACAGAAACCAGATGGCAGTTATAAGAGTCGAGGGACACGAAAGGGAAGCAGTGGTTGGGAAGGGAGTGAGACAGGGTTGTAGCCTCTCCCCGATGTTATTCAATCTGTATATTGAGCAAGCAGTGAAGGAAACAAAGGAAAAATTAGGAGTAGGTATTAAAACCCATGGAGAAAAATAAAAACTTTGAGGTTTGCCGATGACATTGTAATTCTGTCAGAGACAGCAAAGGACTTGGAAGAGCAGTTGAACGGAATGGATAGTGTCTTGAAAGGAGGATATAAGATGAACATCAACAAAAGCAAAACGAGGATAATGGAATGTAGTCGAATTAAGTCGGGTGATGCTGAGGGAATTAGATTAGGAAATGAGACACTTAAAGTAGTAAAAGAGTTTTGCTATTTGGGGAGCAAAATAACTGATGATGATCGAAGTAGAGAGGATATAAAATGTAGACTGGCAATGGCAAGGAAATTTGTTAACATCAAGTATAGATTTAAGTGTCAGAAAGTCGTTTCTGAAAGTATTTGTATGGAGTGTAGCCATGTATGGAAGTGAAACATGGACGATAAATACACTCCTGGAAATGGAAAAAAGAACACATTGACACCGGTGTGTCAGACCCACCATACTTGTTCCGGACACTGCGAGAGGGCTGTACAAGCAATGATCACACGCACGGCACAGCGGACACACCAGGAACCGCGGTGTTGGCCGTCGAATGGCGCTAGCTGCGCAGCATTTGTGCACCGCCGCCGTCAGTGTCAGCCAGTTTGCCGTGGCATACGGAGCTCCATCGCAGTCTTTAACACTGGTAGCATGCCGCGACAGCGTGGACGTGAACCGTATGTGCAGTTGACGGACTTTGAGCGAGGGCGTATAGTGGGCATGCGGGAGGCCGGGTGGACGTACCGCCGAATTGCTCAACACGTGGGGCGTGAGGTCTCCACAGTACATCGATGTTGTCGCCAGTGGTCGGCGGAAGGTGCACGTGCCCGTCGACCTGGGACCGGACCGCAGCGACGCACGGATGCACGCCAAGACCGTAGGATCCTACGCAGTGCCGTAGGGGACCGCACCGCCACTTCCCAGCAAATTAGGGACACTGTTGCTCCTGGGGTATCGGCGAGGACCATTCGCAACCGTCTCGATGAAGCTGGGCTACGGTCCCGCACACCGGTAGGCCGTCTTCCGCTCACGCCCCAACATCGTGCAGCCCGCCTCCAGTGGTGTCGCGACAGGCGTGAATGGAGGGACGAATGGAGACGTGTCGTCTTCAGCGATGAGAGTCGCTTCTGCCTTGGTGCCAATGATGGTCGTATGCGTGTTTGGCGCCGTGCAGGTGAGCGCCACAATCAGGACTGCATACGACCGAGGCACACAGGGCCAACACCCGGCATCATGGTGTGGGGAGCGATTTCCTGCACTGGCTGTACACCACTGGTGATCGTCGAGGGGACACTGAATAGTGCACGGTACATCCAAACTGTCATCGAACCCATCGTTCTACCATTCCTAGACCAGCAAGGGAACTTGCTGTTCCAACAGGACAATGCACGTCCGCATGTATCCCGTGCCACCCAACGTGCTCTAGAAGGTGTAAGTCAACTACCCTGGCCAGCAAGATCTCCGGATCTGTCCCCCATTGAGCATGTTTGGGACTGGATGAAGCGTCGTCTCACGCGGTCTGCACGTCCAGCACGAACGCTGGTCCAACTGAGGCGCCAGGTAGAAATGGCATGGCAAGCCGTTCCACAGGACTACATCCAGCATCTCTACGATCGTCTCCGTGGGAGAATAGCAGCCTGCATTGCTGCGCAAGGTGGATATACACTGTACTAGTGCCGACATTGTGCATGTTCTGTTGCCTGTGTCTATGTGCCTGTGGTTCTGTCAGTGTGATCATGTGATGTATCTGACCCCAGGAATGTGTCAATAAAGTTTCCCCTTCCTGGGACAATGAATTCACGGTGTTCTTATTTCAATTTCCAGGAGTGTAGTTTGGACAAGAAGAGAATAGAAGCTTTTGAAACGTGGTGCTACAGAAGAATGCTGAAGTTTAGATGGGTAGATCACATAACTAATGAGGAGGTATTGAATAGGACTGGGGAGAAGAGAAAATTGTGGCAGAACTTGACTAGAAGAAGGGATCGGTTGGTAGGACATGTTCTGAGACATCAAGGGATCACCAATTTAGTATTGGAGGGCAGCGTGGAGGGTAAAAATCGTAGAGGGAGACCAAGAGATGAATACACTAAGCAGATTCAGAAGGATGTAGGTTGCAGTAGTTACTGGGAGATGAAGAAGCTTGCACAGGATAGAGTAGCATGGAGAGCTGCATCAAACCAGTCTCAGGACTGAAGACCACAACAACAACAACAACAATAATGAGGGTGAACCTGTATAGATAATATATTTGCTTCACAGGGATTCAGTTAAAAAAAGAAGAACGAGAGGCAGGCTCACACATTTTGATTTTTATTGATTTAGAAAAGGCATGTGACACCGTACCAATAAAGAATGTAGGTCGCTATCTTGACGAAATCACAGTAAATAAGTTTGCGAAGGATTAGAGGCATGGATTAAGATAGGAAAAGAACACTCCTGGGTAATACGACCAACCAAAGAACTTAGACAAGGGTGCTGTAAAGCACCTTCTCTGTTTAAATATTGTCTGAACAAAGTTCTCGAAGAACAGCTGAAACAAGTATGGAGGATTGGGCTTGGACACAGATGGATGCTACCTATCGAGTTTACTAGAAGAAGGGATCGGTTGTTAGGACATGTTCTGAGACATCAAGGTATCACCAATTTAGTATTGGAGGGCAGCGTGGAGGGTAAAAATCGGAGAGGGAGACCAAGAGATGAATACACTAAGCAGACTCAGAAGGATGTAGGTTGCAGTAGTTACTGGGAGATGAAGAAGCTTGCACAGGATAGAGTAGCATGGAGAGCTGCATCAAACCAGTCTCGGGACTGAAGACCACAACAACAACAACAACAATAATGAGGGTGATCCTGTATAGATAATATATTTGCTTCACAGGGATTCAGTTAAAAAAAGAAGAACGAGAGGCAGGCTCACACATTTTGATTTTCATTGATTTAGAAAAGGCATGTGACACCGTACCAATAAAGAATGTAGGTCGCTATCTTGACGAAATCACAGTAAATAAGTTTGCGAAGGATTAGAGGCATGGATTAAGATAGGAAAAGAACACTCCTGGGTAATACGACCAACCAAAGAACTTAGACAAGGGTGCTGCAACGCACCTTCTCTGTTTAAATATTGTCTGAACAAAGTTCTCGAAGAACAGCTGAAACAAGTATGGAGGATTCGGCTTGGACACAGATGGATGCTACCTATCGAGTTTACTATTCGCCGATAATCAAATAATATTGGTTGCAGATGACTATGATATAGAATACATGATGAAGGAAACCTTAGAATCATACGAAAAGACCTGAGTAACAATAAATTTTCCTAAAACAATAAATCTCTGTATAGGAAATTAACAACATGACATTATTATTGATGAAAAACTATTGACACATGTCAGAAGTATAAGTATCCTGGGGTTATAATCTCAGATTAAGATTACAGTAAACAGGAAATAAGACAGATGACAACACAAACTAACCAAGCAATCAGTAAGCTAATTTCCATCCTTTCCTCAAATAACATTAAGAGAAAGATGCAAAAGGTTGTATGAATCTATCACACAAAGCATTTATCTATCTGGACACCTGGAAAATGAGAAAATAATGTAAAAGAAACTTTCGAATTTTTAGAGGAAAAGTTGTAGAATTTCAAGGGAATCAGAAAGCAAACGAAAACTGCCACATACATCACCGAAAAGGGAGGCAACGGCTTTCAAAATAGCAGGGGCGTGTGATGAGATTAGGGGATGGGTGATAGTCGAGAAAATTACTTTGTCGGCAACCTCCGTGCAAGAGGGAAATAGGAAGACCGCGTGCAGAATGGAAAAATCAGATGGAGGAAGACACACAGCGCAGACATTTGAATGATATGAAGGGATGTGAACCACCGACATTGCACCGCACTACCTCGGACTCTCACCAGTTTGCGGAGAACTTCGCCCAGCAGCATCCGACTCACGTAATCACCGTGGCGGCTGGATGGCTAGGCCTTGTTGGCAAGCATCGTAGCCCGTAGAACAGGCGTTGCTAAACAGGATGGAGATTGCTTATTACCAGAGCATGCTCGTAAACATCGAAGGGCTTTGCTCGGGTAATCTCTCAGCAGCTGTGCAGGCTGCCGAGATGAACAACAACATAACCCTCCCACGAAAGAAGGCCGGAGATGTTGATGATTGCTTGCAGTTACCAGTCGAAGGCAATAGCACATAGCAGGCCTCCGGAATACTGTGACAGTTGCACAGGGCGCAACACACCACCAGATCGTCTCAGCAAGCTGGACGTACACTACTGGACATTAAAATTGCTACACCAAGAACAAATGCAGATGATAAACGGGTATTCATTGGACAAATATATTATACTAGAACTGACATGTTATTACATTTACATGCAATTTGGGTGCATAGATCCTGAGAGATCAGTACCCAGAACAACCACCTCTGGCCGTAGCCTAATAACGGCCTTGATACGCCTGGGAACTGAGTCAAACAGTCCTTGGATGGCGTGTACAGGTACAGCTGCCCATGCAGCTTCAACACGATACCACAGTTCAACAAGAGTAGTGACTCGCGTATTGTGACGAGCCAGTTGCTCGGCCACCATTGACCATACGTTTTCAATTGGTGAGAGATCTGGAGAATGTGCTGGCCAGGGCAGCAGTAGAACATTTTCTGTATCCAGAAAGGCCCGTACATACCTGCAACATGCGGTCGTGCATTATCCTGCTGAAATGTAGGGTTTCGCAGGGATCGAATGAAGGGTAGAGCCACGGGTCGTAACACATCTGAAATGTAACGTCCACTGTTCAAAGTGCCGTCAATAAGAACAAGAGGTGACCGAGACATGTAACCAATGGCACCCCATACCATCACGCCACATGATATGCCAGTATGGCGATGACGAATACACGCTTCCAACGTGCGTTCACCGCGATGTCGCCAAACACGGATGGACCATCATGATGTTGTAAACAGAACCTGGATTCATCCGAAAAAATGACGTTTTGCCATTCGTGCACCCAGGTTGGTCGTTGAGTATACCATCGCAGGCGCTCGTATCTGTGATGCAGCGTCAAGGGTAACCGCAGTCGTGGTCTCCGAGCTGATAGTCTATGCTGCTGCAAACGTCGTCGAACTGTTCGTGCAGATGGTTGCTATCTTGCAAACGAACCCATCTGTTGACTCAGGGATCGAGACGTGGCTGCACGATCCGTTACAGCCATGCGGATAAGATGCCTGTCATCTCGACTGCTAGTGATACGAGGTCGTTGGACTCCAGCACGGCGTTCCGTATTACCCTCCTGAACCCACCGATTCCATATTCTGCTAACAGTCATTGGATCTCGACCAACGCGAGCAGCAATGTCGCGATACGATAAACCGCAATCGCGATAGGCTACAATCCGACCTTTATCAAAGTCGGAAACGTGATGGAACGCATTTCTTCTCCTTACACGAGGCATCTCAACAACGTGTCACCAGGCAACGCCGGTCAACTGCTGTTTGCGTATGAGAAATCGGTTGGAAACTTCCCTCATGTGAGCACGTTGTAGGTGTCGCCACCGGCGCCCATCTTGTGTGAATGCTCTGAAAAGCTAATCAATGAATATCACAGCATCTTCTTCCTGTCGGTTAAGTTTCGCGTCTGTAGCACGTCATCTTCGTGGTGTAGCAATTTTAGTGGCCAGTAGTCGTTGCAAGGTCGGCAGCTTATAGCGACCGAGGACAGCGGGCCATAGAGTTAGCGGTCTAAAAAGTGAAGGTCATGTGGCGAGTGATAGCGGCGAATCACAGGCTCGGCCTCGTCGTTGGTGTACTGCAACATAAAGATGCCAAGATTCGGAAAACTGACTATTTTTTACAGCATATCTGAGGTAATGGCGATGTGTCTGCCTGGCAATGGCCGAATATGACCTACTTTTCCTGGCTAGTCAGTGGTCTTCGCACCCTTCTAATTCTCAAAAATGACTTTCAGAGCTTCAACTTGTTGCCGTTCTGCCATATACAGTACGCAGGCTGATGGGTGTTCTTGTGAAACTTTTACTCTCTCTTGCGAAATCAAACTGCCCTCTTAGAATGACGTGAGGTCTTCTCCTCGCTGAAGTCATGTTGCTGAGTTTACAATTCCGACCTTTCTCTCGCGCCAGGCGAGGCAATATCCTCCGGGTTTGTTCTGCTTTCCACAATGTCGGCTTTCCCCCTGTTTGTCGTTTTTGATTGCGACACGGATCGTTGGCGTGGCTTGCCTTTGCTTGTTGCTGGCTGGAGAAGACTTTGAGGAAATTTTTGCCCATAAATACGTTTCTGCTGTGTAACAGACGATTTACACAAACAAGGTTCGAGAGGCTCGAATACAGGGTTGAGAGGAACAGCCTAAAGAGCTGTAAACAACGCCTAAAAAAGTTAATGAACCCAGAAATTCCCAGTCACATACTAGAAGTACAAATAATTTCCATATAGACTTTGGATCCCTGTCTAGAGCCCAAAAACAGTTTTATATTTTGGTGCAAAAGCCTATATTATGTTGCCGATGGATATCAGACAAGAAATTGATAATCCTCAAATATTTAGAAAGAAAGTACAAGAATACCTTGTTAACCACTTCTATAATTTATCATAATACTTGGACTCAACAAATCAAATTCCGCATACCCCTAATCCTTCTATCAGAAATATCTTGACCTTGCCAGTGTATGGACGGGTGATGGTGGTTAATGTGAAGTTAGATAAATGCTTTGTTTGAGGTATTAGATGAAAACAGCGGCTGAGGAGGATATGAAGAGGAGAAGTGGCTTTTTTCAAAGTTGTTTTGTTTCTACTGTAACTATATGTTACGTTTTTGACAGTCAGCGCTGGAGACGAGCGATCTATCGAAATTTTTTAAATATATATTAAAGACTAAAAGTCTTTGTAGACAAGATCGAAAACAAATTTTGTTGCGATTACTAGTTTCAGCTACGCAAGAGCCGTCTTCAGATCATAGAAAACAGTCTTGATTAGTATAATTACAATGGCAACTTAATAGAGCGCCACCAAAATTTTGAGTGACTACATTCATACAGAATCTGTAGGTGGACTAATTTGACATATCGAGCGTATACAGTCAGTTGGAACGAAGGTTATAAAACTAAGACATTATATCATTAATGCTTAGCAACTGACACATTAATTATCATCTATCAGACAACACAAATACTAATTAAATGTGTCAGCTACTAAGTCTCAACAAATGTGTCAGTTACCAAGTCTTAACGATATAATGCCTGAGTTTTATAACCTTCGTTCCAGTTAATTGTATAAGAAAAATATGTCAAACTATTCCACCTGTTCGTCCTGTATGAATTCTCACTCAAAATTTTATAACGATGCATTAAGTCGTTATGACAGTTACACTAATCAAGGCCGTTTTTATATCCTGAAGATGCTCGTGTGTAGCTGAAACCAGTGATCACAAAAATTATAAAAAATTCTTAAGGATTATACACTACTGGCAATTAAAATTGCTACCCCACGAAGATGACATGCTGCAGACGCGAAATTTAACCGACAGAAAGAAGATGTGATATGCAAATGGTTAGCTTTTCAGAGCATTCACACAAGGTTGGCGCCGGTGGCGACACCTACCACGTGTTGACATGAGGAAAGTTTCCAACCGATTTCTCATACACAAACAGCAGTTAACCGGCGTTGCCTGGTGAAACGTTGTTGTGATGCCTCATGTAAGGAGGAGAAATACGTACCATCACGTTTCCGACTTTGATAAAGGTCGGATTGTAGACCATCGCGATTGCGGTTTATCGTGTCGCGGCACTGCTGCTCGCGTTGGTCGAGATCAAATGACTGTTAGCAGAATATGGAATCGATGGGTCCAGGAGGGTAATACGGAACGCAGTGCTGGATCCCAACGGCCTCGTATCACTAGCAGTCGAGATGACAGGCATCTTATCCGCATAGCTGTAACGGATCGTGCAGCCACGTTTCGATCCCTGAGTCAACAGAGGGGACGTTTGCAAGACAACAACCATCTGCACGAACAGTTCGACGACGTTTGCAGCAGCATAGACTATCAGTTCGGAGACCATGGCTGCGCTTACCCTTGACGCTGCATCACAGACACGAGCGCCTGCGATGGTGTACCCAACGACTAACCTGGGTGCACGAATGGCAAAACGTCATTTTTTCGGATGAATCCATGTTCTGTTTACAGCATCATGATGATCGCATCCGTGTTTGGCGACATCGCGGTGAACGCACATTGGAAGCGTGTATTCATCGCCATACTGGCGTATCACCCGGCTTGATGGTATGGGGTGTCATTGGTTACACGACTCGGTCACCTCTTGTTCGCACTGACGGCACTTTGAACAGTGGACGTTACATTTCAGATGTGTTACGACCCGTGGCTCTACCCTTCATTCGATCCCTGCGAAACCCTACATTTCAGCAGGATAATGCACGACCGCATGTTGCAGGTATGTACGGGCCTTTCTGGATACAGAAAATGTTCTACTGCTGCCCTGGCCAGCACATTCTCCAGATCTCTCACCAATTGAAAACGTATGGTCAATGGTGGCCGAGCAACTGGCTCGTCACATTACGCCAGTCACTACTCTTGATGAACTGTGGTATCGTGTTGAAGCTGCATTGGCGGCTGTACCTGTACACACCATCCAAGCACTGTTTGACGCAATGCCCACGCGTATCAAGGCCGTTATTACGGCCAGAGGTGGTTGTTCTGGGTACTGATTTCTCAGGATCTATGCACCCAAATTGCGTGTAAATGTAATCACATCTCAGTTCTAGTATAATATATTTGTCCAATGAATACCCGTTTATCATCTGCATTTCTTCTTGGTGTAGTAATTTTAATGGCCAGTAGTGGACATACATATAGTAGTCCATGAGAAATTTTTACAATTTCCAATTTGAGTAAATTAGCAATAGTCATAATCTGTTGTTGGCATACTCGTTCTTTGCAAAAGTATCCAACAGGGGCTACTCCTACCTGTTGTTTATTTTAGCTCCTTCCATGTCCCTGAAGCCTCTACGTCACTTTAGAAGTAACAGAACACGACATGTCAATGTGTTACTCTAGAGTCTAAACCGTGTCATCAGGTGACAGGTGCCTGGTATCTCAGGCAGAATATCTTGGCAACTTTCGATATGTAGCTTTGGCGCGTCGATTGCAACACCATCTCGATCGTCAGAACTTCGTTAGGACGCGTTCATGCTCTTCGTTCAGTTACCAGTCCGCAATACAGGGTACTCCATGGGTGTGGAACAACGCTTCTAAACAAAAACCGGTGTATAGACAAGAATTTAATGTGTTGGGAAAAAACTGTGAGTCTGTGATAACAATTTGGCGGCCATTTCGGAACCCGAAAACTGTATGTAGCTCATATATTTCAAATGGAAAGGGATCATTTGAAACTTGAAACAGAAAATTGCGCCAGAAAAACGGTGGGTCCTTTCGCTTTAGGATAGCTTTATTCGTTTTCGTCGCGTTTTGTACAGAACGACTCAAATGCTGGTGGTAACGTATAGAGACTACCGTATGTGCTCGATTTGTTGTCCAGAAATTTGTAAGGTTGCTGCTGTCTACTTCAGCTATCCCTAACGTACTTTAACCAGCACGTGTAGCGGAATGAGAGCACAATCATCGGCATCCGCTCCCTAAGGTGAGCAGAGTTTCCGATATGCATCACACACACACTATTCGCTTCACATGTCTCCAAAGGCAAAAACTAATGGAATTGACGGCATATGCTGGCCCTCCAATGGATCTCTATCTCCGGGATAACTGGATATCATGCGATTACAGGTGGATGGACGAGCACAGTTTGCTCCGAGGTGCGGGCAGTATTGCTGTTAGGACACTTAGTGAACGATCCCAACACTATTTGCGTCCAAGGTGACGTTTTCCAAATGACCGCCATGTTAGTAGAAGAGCCTTACCGCCTCCACACGTGTGGAGCACTGTATTTCCTCTGGCTCAGAAAACAGTCGGCAAGATTCTGCGTCAAGAGGAAACATGTATTTCGTGATGGCGGGAGCGTTTACTTACGGAGCCTTGAACCGGCCTTGAAGCGAAACCCTTCACGTAAGTTATAGCGTGCATAGAACCAATATTTGTTTTCGCAGTGTTAGAGTTTATACCCACAGGCGTTGGAAGGTTTTCTCCAGCCAAATAATACACCAGAGCTGTAGTTTTACACTCTGCAAGGACGGCACCTGTCACTTCCTGCTGACGTACATAGCCACAGCACAGTGTGGTGTCGCTGAGGTAAAAAGCGAAGCTCTGTGGAGGCGATTGCATAACATTCGGATGTAAAAATGTCTCGAATCTCCAGCTGGACATATTTCCTAGACAACATAACGGCAAAGAAAAGCGAAAAGAAAAGTTTTTACAGTCTTCCAAAGTAATCTATGACATTTTGAAAGACTGTCAAAACAGAGAACCCATTACACCAAATTTCAATGCAAATTTAACGCCTATTTTGAACAATTTTTAACAATATAAAACCGTCAGCCTGTACCCAACTCGTATACACACATTCATGGAACATGTTGGATCATACTGAAATATTGAGGTGCGCTCATCTTTCTTGTACAGCTAAGTGTGGCTAATTTGTATTTTCGCAGTGTGGGTGGATGCATGATTATGCTGCTTTTTGGGTTTCTGAAGAGGCTGAGGTTATGATTAACACATAAATAATTTTGACTGACGGCCCACAGAACGTTTCAAATATATTAACGTAGATAATAGATTACTCCTTAATACTAATACATAGGTAGTGCAACGTAGAAACATTGACATACTACATCTAACTGTAGTATACTAAACCAACGTAAACTAGAATGTTTGTAAACATCTTTTGAAATTACAAAATGTGCAGTTACTTAAAATTTAATACGAGAATACCCGTAAAGTATGTAGTATACATCTAGAAAGCAGGCTAACCATCCAAAAAGTCAAATAAATTAAAAAATTACTAAAGTAATGCCTACCCGCTAAGAAAGCTACATGCAAGTATGTGGTTGTAATGTAATATAACTCGTAATTTCGAGTTGCTTCGAGATTATACTGTTTTTACTAGCGCGGAATTCCTTGTTACAGTATCGAGTTGAACAGAAAATAAATATCTGATAACACTGTAGCCGGAACAGATGGCTAATTCACCAGCAGTTTTGCTAAATAAATTACAATTTGTTATTTTAGTCTTTCAGTATACACACGCAGATTAATATTTCTAATCATACTTTCCTAATCACTGAATATCCTTGCAGTCACACTGATTCATGCTGTCGCAACTCAACTACTCGTACGTGTGAATATTAGATTGTTAACACACATTCCGAGCTAGGCTACTTCCAAGAGCTGGGCATACTCTGTACTTCTCCACTCAAGAAATTTAAATAATAATTAAAAGAATGTAACAGCTATTTCACTGGTTACCTAATGAGAGTCTAAGTATTGAGATATGCTGATGTGTGAAACGGCGATACGTAACAACTTTGACATGGGTATTGTAACAAGGTTGCGCTGTGGAGTCTGAGAACGCAAATGGGAAGTTCAGCAAGAAATTTTAGAAGGGACTGTGGAGAAGGAGTAACTTCTCTGCCGAATAGAATCCTTCTAATACCAGATACCGGTCTTAAAATGAAGAAGGAATGTCTGAAAATGTACGTTTGAAGCACAGTATTGTACAGTATTGACTCATGGAGCGAGGAAAATCCGGAAAAAAGGGAATAAGCGTTTGAGATTTGGTGCTATAGAAGGATGTTAAAGACTAGCTAGGCTGATAAGGTCAGGAATGAGGAGGTTCTCTGTAGACTCAGCGAAGAAAATAACATGTGGAGATCATACCACGAAGAAAGAACAGGATTATAGGACATGTGTTAGGGCGTCAGAAAGTAACTTCCAGGGTACTAGGGGAACTATACGGGGTGAAAACTGTAGGGTAAGGCAGAGATTCAAATACATCCGACGAATAACTAAGGACTCAGGGTGCAAGTGTTGCTCTGACATGAAGAGGCTGACGCAAGCGCGGAATCCGTGGCCGGCCGCACCAAACCAGTCATAACACTAACGACTAAAAAAAAAAAAAATGTAATTGTGGCTCAGGAATGTAAACATCATTCATTTATCTTGCAGTGTTTTGACAGGAGTCACAAGAAATAAAAAATATTTCGTGTTTAGTGCTACATATCGGGTTATAAACATAAAACTGCTCCTCAGGTTTCTTTATTGGGATACGGGAATATCAAAAAGTGGAGAAATGTATATGGAGTTGTTCCTCCTAACTTACAGACGTAGCAGGAAAGGGCTGCAGGCCTTTTGTAAACAACCACAGCTTGTTGTAGCACTGTGGCCTAACAGTCGCGACACTTACTTCTGTGAAAGTTGTTGCCGTCTGACAGTGAAAGATGCAGTAGTGCTCCTGCCGATATGAAATCCATTCGTCACTTAACGTCTTATATGCCATGACTCACTGTTTGTTTTTAATTCATTCCCTACTGGATTTACGAAATAGTTATTACTGCATCCCAAGCGTTAAAAAGTGTTACGAGTAAATGACTTGAATAGTTACAAAATAACTGTAAACAGAGCCTAAATTCATGAATGAAATGACAAGCTAGAATGGAAAGTCTGGTAGAAACAGGCACCGTGGAAGATCAATTTTACCACGTTATTCGGTATACTCTGAACAAGCAGTAAAGCAAACGAAGGATAAATATGTGAAGGGAATTTAAAGTTCAGGTAGAAGAAATAAAAACTTTAAGGTTTCTCAAAGACGTTGTAGTAGCGGACCACAATATTATTGCATCTGAGAGTGAGGTCATTTCTGACGGCCTATCGTAGTTTTTATCGTGATATTTCACGAGGATACGCTGAATGACGTAATAGTATAGGTACGATTGTCCTGAAAACATTCACAGCGCGATGCGTTTTCCGCTGTATTCGCTTACTGTAACCTCAACGCATGTTTCCGATAACGGCTAAGGGACGCCAAGTGCAATAATATCTTGATCGAGTAATAAAGTGTATTCAAGATAGGGGTTAAGGTTTATACTAGTGAAAATACTACAAGGGTAACGGAGAGCAGCAGAGTTAAATCGTTGACGCCGAGGGGTTGAGATTAGGCAACAAGCATAGTAGTTGGGTTTTGCTATTTGGGCAGCAAAATATATGACGATGACAGAAGAAGAGTGGATAAAAACTGCAGTCTGAAATTAATAAGAAAAGCTTCCCTGAAAAATATACCTTAACATCGAATATAAAGTGAAACGTTAGACACAATTTTTTGAAAGTACTTGTCTGAGATGTAGCCTGGAAGTCAAAGATGAACACTTAACGGTACAGATTAGAAGTGCACAGAAGGAACTGGAATTCGGTGTTACAGGTGAACGCTAAAGACGAAATTGGTAGATCGTATAAACATAAAGAAGAAAAGATCTTTATGACACAACTAAAAGATGCAATAGGTGAATATACGTCCTGATGCATCAAGGTATAGTTAATTTGGTAGTTGAGGGAAATGGGAGTAGAAACTGCAGAGCCAAGTTGGAATTGTGTAAGCAGCTTCAAACGGATGTATCTTTGTAGGTTGTTACGCAGCGATGAAAAGGCGTGCGCATGACAGTTTAGCACTGACAGCTTTCGGACGGAAGACCACAGCACCAACAACAGCTATCAGAAGTAGATGAAATGATTTTCTGAGCTTTTCTAAGGCCCACTACGCAGAATACTGTAATATAACAGGTAAAATATTTGTTTGTTAGACATTTTTGTTACCATTTAACATTTTATCGACATGGCGGACCCTTTTTCAGCTGGCAGGACACCTCAGATGGCTATCGACGACGTTGAACGTCCGCCGAACGTTCACTGAAAGACGCTACACGTAAGTGGCCTAGCGAAAACATGTAACTAGGTGAGTGTGGCTCGGTGTGGCTCTGGAATTCCTCCTGTCCTCCACATCCCACCCAAAGGCCTGGTCAGTCTTCCGCCTGCTTGTACTGCACATTCAAACTCGGAGGTACGTAATTAGTAAAAAGGTTTGCGTCTTCACGTGGCGCTCCAACCCTCAAGTTCGCGCTTTCATTATGATTCGTAAGTGAAACGAAAAATAGCTAGTTGTGGTTTTCCGACATTTGCCTTATTATTGTAACAAATTAACGGTATTAAATGAAGACCTTTCATAATCGTCTCCGACTCTCCATTGAACCACCAACTAAGAAATCATAAGCCGTTGTTTTAAGCAATTTTAACGAACTGGAAGTCCCTGCAAAGGAAATAGCCCGGCCAACTGCTTACGTCACAGGACGACGTCAGACGAATACAATATTCGTAGTCGCCGCGCGGGGTGGCCGCGCGGTTTGAGGCGCCATGTCACGGACTGCGTGGCCCCTCCGGCCGTACGTTCGAGTCCTCCATCGGGCATGAGTGTGTGTGATGTTCTTAGCATAAGTTAGTTTAAGTAGTGTGTAAGTCTAGGGACCGATGACCTCAGCCGTTTGGTCCCTTACGAATTCACACATATTTGAACTTTTCTCTTTGTTTGCTCGTAGCCCACGTAAGTGGACTAGTAGAGCTATATATTGAAAATAAAACAGTTATTGTTGGAAAGTTAATTTTTATTTAAAAATAACGCGTTTCGCAGTAGTTAGGCATCATCAGAGCATGTAAAACTGTCGAGTTCACTGCGCCTGCTACCAAAGTTGTACATCAGCCACATACTCATAAAACTTTGTGGATGAAAATCCGGTCGTCAGAATAACTAACTGCTTTCAAGTTGTGCAGGTTCTTCTTGAGAATGACAAAGAGAGCATGCTGAATTTTTTGATGATATGCTAGAAATGATGGAAAATGATGCGTTGGCACCGCACTTTATTTTTAGTGGAGAAGCTACGTTTCACCTTAGTGAAAGAGTGAACGGACACAATGTCCGAATATGGAGTCTGCAAAATCACCGTACAACATGCACTATAAGATAGAGTCGGCGAAGCTAAACGTGTTCCGTACCTTATCATGAACAAAAGTTTGTGGACTGTTCGATTTTGGGGAAAGCACTGTAAGTGTAATAATGTAGCTGGACATCTTGGGACAACGGCTTTTACTTAACTTATCCAAGCTTCACAATACTCTATTTTCCAACAGTTGTGCGCCGTTGACACCATCATCTCAGGATTTTTAAATCGATTCCTTCCTCTGTGACAGACCGACCGTACGAGGAATCGAGGCCTGTCTCTACACTTGTGGCCACTGAGATTTCGTGGGGCTGTGTTAAGGAGGCTGCTTACGTGGCACCTTCCACCAAGAACTCCGACTGACTTGCGGAACCGCGTCACTGCTGCGGTGAATTCCGTTACACAGGACGTGCTTGAAGAGTTTGCCTAACGTTTAGATGTTTACCATGCAGCAAAGGAGTGACACTTCGAACATTTATCATGTGTGTTAAAATTTTTTTAAATCTTCTTCCTTTCAGTAGTACGTATACTGTTCATGTACAGTTTGTACTTCAGGAATACAGATCGATTAAATTGGGTCTAACTTTTTGAAAAACTCTGTATACTGCAGGCTGTTAAAATTACAACAACAGGAAGGATAGTAAATACAGAAAGTTCAGTTGTTGTGTGTTTATAGTAAAGTAGGATAAGTACATTATTAAATTTGTAGGTAATGTGGGGGAATACAGAGATATCAATTTAGTACGCAGTGCCGCCACCCTTGGGACCTGGGACCAGCAGCAGGTCTAAACCACTGCCAATCGAGCCTACATGAGCTTGGATCACAATGACGTCATGCCTCGCTGCTTCAGTTGTGGCCCGGAGTTCACCAACTTTAGTGGCTGCTGGGTGGTGGCATGACACTCTCTCAGAAACCCATGAAGAGGTGTTTTCAGTGGACGATGTCTGGAGTCGAATATCCTTTGTATGGAGAAGAGTCACTAAAGTGCAGACAACATCCGGCCTTGTTTAATATTGTTGAAAGCTAACGTTGCAGAGGCTTCGAAGGTAGGCCACAACCACTGGCCGTACCACGTCACAAATGTAATGCCTTCTGTTTTAATTAATGGATAAGCGAACCAGAGGTGGTCATGTGCTGCACCCAGTGGCACCCCATCTCTTCAAGCCAGCTGTTGGGCCCGTATGAATTTACGAGGTGCGACAATAAAGTAATGAGACTGATATGAAAAAAATGTTGCTTACCGTTTTAGTGAAGTTTAGTGTTGTCTGCTTCAGAGTAGTTCCCTTCTGATTGCACACACTTTTTCCAGCGCTTCTGCCATTGATGGTAACATTTCTGGAACTCATCTTCTGTAATATCCTCCAAGACCCTCGTCACAGCTTTTTGGACATCATGTGTTGTTTGAAAATGGTGTCCCTTGACCGCCGTTTCGACTCTTGGAAATAGAAAAATGTCGCACTGAGCGATATCTGGTGAATAAGGTGGCTGTGGTAGTACTAAAATTTGTTTTGAGGTTAAAAATTGCTGTACTGACATAGCAGTATGGGATGGCGCATTATCGTGATGCAGAATCCAATTATCAGCAATGATGGCATGGGCACAAAGAACTCTTTTACGAAGTCTTTCTAAAATTTCTTTGTAGTAATATTGATTAACTGTTTATGAACAATTCCCTTGGAATCTAAGAAGCATGCAAGCATGCATTTCACTTTTGACTTTGACATGCGAGCTTTTTTTGGTCTGGGTGACCCCTTTGAGCACCATTGCGAATTTGTCGTTTTGTCTCTGGATCATACTGAAAAAACCAACTTTCATCACCAGTGATAACACGGCTCAACAATTCTGGATTGATTTCCGTTTGCTCTAACAGATGGGCTGCCACATTTTTCCGTATTTCTCGCTGTTGTGGTGTGAGATTTTTGGGCACCATTTTTGCACAAATCTTTCTCATACCAGGATCTTCAGTTATTATTAGACGAACCGTTTCTCGATTGATGTTCAGTTCTTCTGCAATCATTTTCACGGATTATCTTCGAGCAGATTGTATGAGTTCACGCACCCTGGCCAAGTTGACATCCGTCCGTGAGGCTGATGGTCATCCACTGCGGTCTTCATCTTCAACATTCGTTCTATCTTCACTAAACATTTTATGCCAGCGAAAAACTTGAGCTCTTGACGTAACCTCCTCTCCAAAAGCCTTCTGAAGCTTATCGTAAGTTGTCGTCGCGTTTTCACCCAGTTTAACACAAAAAGAAATGGCATATCGTTGCGCAATGTTATGAGGTTCCATTTCCGAGACGAGAGACACAAACACATGTTAACTTATGACAGCACAACTCACGACTGATCAGTTGCATCGATGAGCCGCTTGGACTAGAAGCAGCTTATGGACCAAGGTCAAAGGTAATGTGCCTACACAAGCCTGCAGGGTTGCCACATCTTGCAAAGAAAATCAGTCTCATTACTTTATTGTCGCACCTCGTATTGTGGCAATGTTAGTTCTAGTTGGAGCCTTCACCCACGGACCCATCCACGGTGATGCTATATCCCACACCAGGATTCGTGTGAAAGTATGGCGCGGCGCCGCTGTGCGTGTCCAGTGTTTCTGGTGGCTGCGACACTGTCGGCGCGCCTCTCCCTGCTGCTGCATCGAGGGAGGCCGCGGTGTTGACAGTCCGTGGTGCTCCAGACGTCGTCACACTGTCTGCGTGGATACTCGACTTGCTGGAAGCTGGACCATTTCACTTGCTCGAGGTATGTAACGTGGCTGCACCGTCCTGCACAGCCGACTGATCAGTCTCCATATTTATTTTCTATTTATTTATTTATTTTACCTGATTGTATTATAATCATCAGACGCTCTCTTACATCGGACCTAGGTTTCACATATACACTATTTTGTTACCTAAGAAATAATAATTTTCATATGACAAACAGTATTAAAGTTATTTGACTATCTATAGTAACAGTAAGAGTAAACTCTACCGAATATAAACTAATAAGTCAGTACCGGCAGTATTTCTACTGCTACTAATAGTGGTAATAGTAATAATAATAACGAAATTCAGAATAAAAGTGTAGTGGCGTAGCAAGACAGCCACGCCACTCGGAGGTAGCCGAAAGGCACGCGTTAAGCTCATGCAGACTGGCGTGAGGTCTGGAACAGGACAATGTCTTGAGAATTGCAAATAAAGTACGTAGATGATGTAATACTTAACTTTAATCCATAATTGGAGTACATCGCTCTTGATGATACAAAAGTATAATAAGTTCAATATAACTGGTAATGGCGCCTTGCTAGGTCGTAGCAATTGACGTAGCTGAAGGCTATCGTCTCGGCAAATGAGAGCGTTATTGTCAGTGAACCATTCCTATGAACGTCGGCTGTACAACTGGGGCGAGTGCCAGGACGTCTCTCTAGACCTGCCGTGTGGTGGCGCTCGGTCTGCGATCACTGACAGTGGCGACCCGCGGGTCCGACGTAAACACCGGACCGCGGCCGATTTAAAGGCTACCACCTAGCAAGTCGGTGTCTGTCGGTGACACCACATTCCTCCCCCGCAAATCGGCGAACGGTTGTATTATAAGGCTTCCGCCCACCATGGGGAGGACCCCATGTTGACGTATGCGACGAGGTGGGGAGCCTAACAACAGGCGAGGCTGTGCCACCCGCACCCCGCCATTCGGTCCGAGGGGAGCTAGGAAACGCCTGAAAACCTAGTCCAGGGTGCACGCCAACATGCGGTGTATGCGCCAGTAAAGAGACAGGAGGGGCCGAAGATTCGACCTCCATCGCGTCGGGGTACCCGACGGGCGAAGACGACATCTGGTCCGGAGCGGGCAAGAGTTCCAAGTCGGAGGACAGCTGGTCACAGGAAGCCACCGGCGGCGCGTGACACAGGGAGACACCCGGCGGTTGCAGAGACGCGTCCACTACGGGCGTCGCCGGCGGGAGAACAGGCGGCGGCGGCGGCAGCGGCGCGTCGCCATGGGGCAAAATGGAAGGCAGCGTCGGTAACACCTGGGGGTGAGGCGAGCCAGTAGATGGGTCCCCAGGGCGTTGACCGGACGGCACCGTCGCTGAAAGCAGACGGGGAGCGGCAGAACCCGTGCGACGACAGAGGCGCAGCTGATTGAGATGCCGACGCACCTCACCAGAGGCTCCCAAAACCAGATACATAGCGCGGCCGAGGCAGCTAAGAATGCGCCTTGCGAGCCAACGCCGTGAACCGCGATAGTTGCGAAAGTATACAACGTCGCCTGGAGCAAAAGCAGGTGGCTGCCGCTGCACAGGCACCTGATGCGGCGGATGTAACAAAGACATCAAGGTTCGATGAGGACGACCGTGCAACAACTCAGCCGGCGAGCGACAATCTCGGGGCTGAGAGCGATACGAAGACAAAAAGAACAATAACGCCTCCTCCCGAGAATGCGACTCTTTCAACTTCAACATCTGTGACTTGACAGTCCTGACCAATCGTTCAGCGGCACCGTTTGACTGAGGCAAAAACGGCGCGGATGTCAGATGTTGAATACCATTGGCCGTGCAGATTGACTGAAATTCTGCGGACATGAATTGTGGGCCATTGTCGGAAACAATAGTCTGTGGAAGACCTTCAGTGCAAAAGATAGCAGATAACGCTTGGATGGTGGCAGATGACGTCGTGGAAGCCATCCGGACAACAAAAGGAAAATTACTGAAAGAATCGACCACAACCAACCATCGAGCATTCCAGAATGGACCAGCAAAATCGATGTGCAAGCGTCGCCAAGGGGAAGTGGCTTTCGGCCATGCAAAGAATTTCCGCGGTGGTGTGGATTGTTGTTCGGCACACGCCATGCAAGAAGAGCACATAGTCGTAATTGCAGCATCGATTCCGAACCAAGTACAGTGCTGACGAGCAAGTTGTTTCGTTCGCACTAGACCCCAATGTCCTTGGTGAAGAAGCTTTAAGACACAGGACTGTAACGAACGTGGGACCACGACCCTGGACTGATCATTATCAGAACGCAACAGCAAAACACCACGTCGAACAAAAAGTCTCTCCTTGTGAGCAAAAAATCGGCGAACCAACGGATCCTCGATCCTTGACTTTGACAAGGGCCATTGCGTAGCAACAAAACGCAAAACGGTAGCAAGGACAGGGTCAGCAGCTGTGGCTGCAGCTACACGACGAAAATCAATCGGAAACGATTCGACCACGTCATCGGTTTCCGCATCAATGAACATACAAGCAAGTTCGGAAGAATCGAATGCTCTATCCTCAGCAACAGGCAAACGGGACAATGCATCGGCGTTTCCGCGCTTAGCAGTGGACCAATACAAGATATCGTAGCGGTACTGCGAGAGGAAAATAGACCAGCGAATGAATTTCTGCGCTGTACGTGGAGGTACAGGCTTGTTCGGATGAAAAAGCGATGTCAAAGGTTTGTGGTCTGTGATGATAGTAAAATGACGACCAGACAAGAAATCATGGAACTTAGTAACACCAAAGACGAGAGCCAAAGCTTCTTTCTCGATCTGTGAATAATTTCTTTGCACAGACGAGAGCAATTTGGACGCAAAGGCAATAGGGCGATCATGCGATCCATCTTTGTGCGCAAGGACAGCACCGAGCCCGAAATCCGATGCATCTACCATCAACAAAAGGGGTTTCTGGGGATCGAATGGCGTAAGGCAAGTATTTGAAAGCAACGCCGATTTCAACTGGCGAAAGGCGCTTTCGCATTCCGTCGTCCAGACGAACGGAACACCTTTACGGCGTAAGCGATGAAGTGGAGCTGAAATGGAAGAGGCATGGGGAACATAGCGATGATAATAGTTAATTTTTCCCAGCACGCTCTGTAGCTGCTTCAAATTCTGCGGCGAAGGCAAGTCCTGTATGGCACGGAGGTGCTCTGGACTCGGATGTATGCTTTGTGCATTGATGACATGTCCCAAATATGGTAAGTCACGAGCAAAAAACACACATTCGTCCTTCTGCAAGCGAAGACCATTTTGTCGCAAGACCTGAAATAATGTTCGGAGATTGGCTAAATGTTCTTCTTCTGTCTTTCCAGAGATCACAATATCGTCCAGATAGTTTGCTGCAGTAGGGACCGACGCACAAACAGTTTGCAGATATTGCTGAAACAATGCAGGGGCGGATGCACACCCGAATGGCAGTCTTTTGAATCGGTACAAACCAAGATGCGTGTTAACCACCAAGACGCGCTGGGATTCGTCGTCCACTGGTATTTGCAAGTACGCATCTGCTAGGTCCAACTTCGAAAAATATTTACCTGGGCACAGTTTGTCAAAAAGATCTTCCGGGCGGGGTAAAGGAAAAGTTGCAATCACTAGTTGTGGATTCACTGTTGCCTTGAAGTCCACACAAAGTCTCAATTTTCCGGAAGGTTTTGGCAAAATTACTAAGGGTGATGCCCAGAGAGAAGCCTGCACACGTTCAATCACACCTTGTGATTCCAAATCGTTTAACGTTCGTGCGACCTCATCACGCAATGCGTGGGGAACATTGCGCGCTCTGAAAAATTTCGGTTGCGCGTTTACTTTCAGTTCCAAATGTGCTTTATAGTTCGTAGCGCAACCGAGGCCCGGTGCAAAAATGTCTGCAAATTCGTCACATAGACGAGAAACACTGTCTGAAGGCACAGATTGGTTCACTGATAGGACCTGATTGACTATAGACAAGTTAAACAATTGAAATAAATCTAAACCAAACAAGTTCACAGCAGCAGAAGAAGAACAAAGGACGTAAAAAGATACAACTTTTGTTTGTCCCTTGTATGTTGCAAGAAGGCTGCACTGTCCTAGCACAGGGATATTCTGACCGGAATAACTATGTAGCTTAACATTTGCGGCACGCAACGGAGGTGTGCCCAGTTGTTTGTACGTGTCTTTATTGATCAATGAAACTGCAGCTCCGGTATCGAGCTGGAATGGGATCACGTTGCCATTAATGTCCAAATCTACAAAACGTTTATTGTCCTGCTGACGGCAAGAGCGACTGTCTCGTGCAACGGGAACTGACACTGGTACAGGATCACTTGCGACTTGACGTGATTTCCGTCGCCGTCGACGCACACTATTTGTGGGACGAACACAGTCACTGTTAGAGAGAGTTGCACTGGGCGGAGTGGAATTAACTACATGAATTTCCATGGGCGAAGGTTCACGAGCCTGAGTATTCTTGGTTCGAATCCGATTCCGGCGTGAATCAAAGGGCAAGGAACAGTTGTTATGTCCGATCTGAGCTTTTTCTGGCAAACACTCTGAACATGTCCTTTTTTATTACAGAAAAAGCAAATAGCTTGGCGTGACAGGCAATTCTCACACGACTGTCTAGTAGCACACCGCGGGCATGACTTTAGCACTGCATTTGCTCGCTGGCGCGGCAAACGTAGCGGAGAGCTTGGCGGCAGCTGCGCGGACGAGCGTGAGGGCTGTTTACTGTTCCGTGCAGCTCGCCCGGCGGGCCGGTTAACGTGACACACGGCTGGCGAAGTTGCAAAGGATTCCTGAGCGAAGTCAAGTGTGTCTGGCCTATCCAATATGTCTATCACTTGTTGAAGGGAGGGATTGACTAGTTTCAAAATCTGTTTCCTTATACGAACATCAGAAACGTTCTGTGCAATTGCATCACGCACCATAGCATCTGAATAAGGGTGTCCACATTCACACTCAAAAGCACAATCCCTAGTAAGGCCTTGCAAAGTTGCAACCCACTCCCGATTAGTTTGACCGGCCGTATGTTTTGTACGAAAGAAAGTATACCTTTTTGCAACTACATTGACTGATTCTTTGAAATATGCATCTAATGCAGACAAAATTTCTTCGTAGGACAGAGTTGCTACGTCGCATCGGGGAAACAGTTTCACTATCACACTGTAGGTGGACACACCTACACATGCCAACAAAAAAGGCTGCCGCTCGTTACCTTGAATTCTGTAGGCGGCGAGATGGAATCCAAATTGGCGTGACCACTCCGTCCAGCTTTCCAGTTCCGCGTCAAAGGGACGAAAAGGTGGTGCAACAGCGTGTTGTGGCTGCGGTAGCGGTGGAGCGGCGGCTGCCGCATTGTTTTGCATTGCACGTTGACCCTGGACGAGCTGTCCAAGGGCATCCAATAAGGCCTGCGTCTGCTGATTCTGCAAGCGATAAAATTCGGACAGTACATCTGGAGATTGTGGCGAAGCCATGACACAATGAAAGCAGTCTATCAATTAGTACAAACGCTATTTAGCTCGTCGCCAACTGTAGTGGTGTAGCAAGACAGCCACGCCACTCGGAGGTAGCCGAAAGGCACGCGTTAAGCTCATGCAGACTGGCGTGAGGTCTGGAACAGGACAATGTCTTGAGAATTGCAAATAAAGTACGTAGATGATGTAATACTTAACTTTAATCCATAATTGGAGTACATCGCTCTTGATGATACAAAAGTATAATAAGTTCAATATAACTGGCAATGGCGCCTTGCTAGGTCGTAGCAATTGACGTAGCTGAAGGCTATGCTAACTATCGTCTCGGCAAATGAGAGCGTTATTGTCAGTGAACCATTCCTATGAACGTCGGCTGTACAACTGGGGCGAGTGCCAGGACGTCTCTCTAGACCTGCCGTGTGGTGGCGCTCGGTCTGCGATCACTGACAGTGGCGACACGCGGGTCCGACGTATACTACCGGACCGAGGCCGATTTAAAGGCTACCACCTAGCAAGCGTGGTGTCTGGCGGTGACACCACAAAAAGCATGTGTAAGGCAAGGTGACGGCCTATCTCCACTCCTCTTCAACTGCGTCCTAGAGAATATAGTAAGAGAATGGAAACAAAACCTGAAAGAACATAAGCCATCACCAATAAGACTGGTGATAAGAACATGGGTGTTGAAATTCACTGTGTAGCATTTTCCGATGATGGTGCCATTCTTTCTGAAAGCCTAACAAAAGCAGAAATACAAATCAGTCTCTTAGAAGAAATAGCGAGCAAAGCAGGTGTAAGAATCTCCAGGAATCCTAGTGACAGATATTCAACAGATAAAGAGGGTTAGGAAACTTAAATGATTCAAGAAAATACCTTAGAAAAATTCGCTGTAGAAGAAAATGTAAAATGGAGAGAGCATGTGGTATAACCAGGAACATTTGCAACACAAAGTTTCTAAAAATTTGAAAATAAAGCACTACAACACAGAATCAAAACCATGATGTCTTTATGCAAGTGAATGTTTAGTACTGAAATACAAATTACACTAACTTGAAGTCCTAGGAAGAAGAATCATGCCTGCTAAGAAATGCAGAGGTATTGGAATTTAGAAGCAATTAAGAAGTAGAATGAGATTTTCACTCTACAGCGGAGTGTGCACTGATATGAAACTTCCTGGCAGATTAAAACTGTGTGTCGAACCGAGACTCGAACTCGGGACCTTTGCCTTTCGCGGGCAAGAGCTCTAGCAACTGAGCTATCCAAGCATGACTCACGCCCCGTCCTCACAGCTTCACTTCCGCCAGTACCTCGCCTCCTACCTTCCAAACTTTACAGAAGCTCTCCTGCGAACCTTGCAGAACTAGCACTCCTGAAAGAAAGGATATTGTGGAGACATGGCTTAAAAAAAAAGTTGGTAGAGCACTTGCAATTGACGTAGCTGAAGGCCATGCTAACTATCGTCTCGGCAAATGAGAGCGTTATTGTCAGTGAACCATTCCTATGAACGTCGGCTGTACAACTGGGGCGAGTGCCAGGACGTCTCTCTAGACCTGCCGTGTGGTAGTAGGCTGTAGTTAATAATTGGAAGTATAAATATTTGCACAAGTTTGTTTTTCAGGTCAAGAGGGACGAGCTGTTTACATTTTAGTAGAGCATGAAGCTGATGCTGTCTTGCACACTGCAGTTACCTGCTCAGTCAAATTTAGATTTTCATCTATTACTGCTAGACGTTTTGCTGAAGTAGAAAAGTTGATATTTGTCCCATTTAGGATTAAAATGGAAGGGTTGATCTTTAACCCTATATCCTGCGCCAATGTTGACTGTGTATACAGTACGTCTGTTCTACCAGGCGCTGCTTGCGTGGGGAAATTGAAACCTGCATGGCGTTGAGAATGTCCCTCCTGAACACGCCAGTTCCAGATTGAGTCGTTAGATCCTGCCCAAGATCAGCAGCAATGTCGTGGAGCAGTGTCTATTGTATGGGCTAAGACCATGTCGCTGTCCAGTTCCAATAATGAGTGATAGACGTGTCTCGTGCTTGTACGGGGCACACAAAATCAGTCAGCCACTTTTTTTACATTTATTTTACTGTCATTTCGTCCGTAACACCTTACGGTCATCCTGATTGTTTACTGACGACGTTACATTACCAACACCATTCTTGTATTATTAATACATCTAATTAAAAGAATCATAATTGTAAATAAACCTGCGCTGAGATTCCATGAATAAAATCACTTTTAGATTTCAATACAGCGATTGCTGCAGGGACTTGCTCATAGGTCTCATCGGATAGTGAATTAATCTTCTGTTGAAGTTGGACACGCCTGAGCTCCAGGATGAAGTTTTTCGTCGTAACTTCATATTTGCTGCAAGAGAACAACATATGCTTTAGAATCCATAGTGACTTAGTAACACAGTAACAAAAAGGCGGTGCACTGGTAGTGGCTTTATATAGGTGAGACAGAAAACATCTGTGTCCAAATCTGATTTTGCAAACCCTGCTGATTGGCCGTTTTGATAATGCTGTGAAGCAGTCATTGAAGTGTTGCGTTGGGCAGCGTGCTCAGCAACTGGGTGGTCCAGCTGTTTGTAGGCCACTGTTTTTCGCTGGCTATTTATACAGATAGACAGCTTGTTTGATGTCATGGCCACGTAGGATGCAGCACAGTGGTTGCAGCTTAGCCTGTAGACCACATGACTAATTTCACAGGTATCCCTGCCTTTGATGGGATAGGTGATTCTTGTGGATGGATTGGAGTAGATAGTGGTAGCAGATGTTTGAGACTGGTCTTGCATTTATGTCTGTTACAGGGATATGAGCCATGAGGCTCCCAACTGCTTGCATCGCAGACATCTTCAGAAAGAGCGAACGCAAATAATGTGGAGATATTAAATATGTGCGTGTGAGCAGAAATTTGTTAATATCGATTATAAATTTAAGTGTGAATCGTCTGTTTGCTAATGGAGGGACGTGTAAGAGATAAAAATTGTGGAGAGAGAGAATGGCATGACTACGGTAAGTAGGTACAAACAGACGTAGGTTTCAGTAATTGTTCATAGATGAAGAGGCTGCAGGGGATAGACTAGCATGGGGAACTGCATCAAACCAGTCTTCGGACTCAAGGCCACAGTAACAACATAGAATTCCTGGAAGTTTTCTGTCTTACTGTCAGTTAGTTTAACTTTTATGTACAAAGACAGTAACAGAATGATGACTGATAAATGTTTCCTATAGTTTGCTACCAATATATATGCAGATGAATAGCTAAACACATTTCAAGAAATTCTGCATCCCACAGCTAAGCTACGTCTTCCTCCTCCTCCCCCCCCTCCTCTCTTCCTCCCTCTCTCTCTCTTCTCTCTCCATCTCTCGCTCTCAGACACACTTTCTTCCTCTGGCTACTAGACTAAGATGTAGGGTGGGCTCATTGAGATCCAGTTCAATAAATCACTCACATAATTGCGATTGCAAGAATCAGTGTTGTACTGGCGTAATAGAATATACCAGTAAACCTCGAGTCTTTAAAGAATGGAACTCCCATGTACACAAGAGCTTCAAATGTCTCAGTACTTTAGAAATGAATAAATGTGTTAAATATTTGACTTTAAGCATGTAAGCGAGAAAGTTATGAAATTATGCTTAAGGTTTGTAGAAAGTCGCTAAGGGCTCTTATTACGAAATACTGGATGCATGTAGTCTGGCTAACATACGCTCCACATAAAGGAAAAGCAAGTTTTTCACGCACTTCAGTGTTTACGATGACATATCCCCTGAACTATATGCCGTACACTGTTATCATTTTGCAGGTATAGTCAGTGGTATAAGTGGACACTGTCTGGAAACTCTGGTGTGAACAGAATTGGTAAGAAGAAGAAATAAATCGAAACATCATCTCTGATGCTGAAGTTTTGCTGCATAAATAGCGCAACTGTAGTAACGACAATCTTTTTTTCCTTTCATCATTTTATTGAGCGTGTAACCGGGAAAGGTTTCGTAAATGCTTGAAATTATGCGTTAAGTGTGTTGAAAGTCGCTAAGTGCTCTCATTCTGAAATACTGGCTGAATAAAGTTTGGGTATTAGTGCGCCATGAGTTACACAGTTTCTAACTGCAACACTTGTCGGATTGCGTTAAACCTTCAACATAAAGTATACCTCTTAATGAGGGGCAGATGCACATAAGCTCGAACTCTTACTGGAATTAGCGAAATTCTGAGGTTATTGGGCTGTAGACAGGACGACAATTTGAATTTGGAGAGCTGTGGTAAGTTCCTGTAGGACCAAACTACTGAGGTCATCGGTCCCTAGGCTTACACACTACTTAGTCTAACTTAAACTAATTTACGCTAAGGACAACACGCTCACCCATGCCTGAGGGAGGACTCGAACCTCCGTTGGGGGGCCGGCGGGAAGCGGGGGGGGGGGGGGGGAGGGGAAATGCTGCGCGAACCGTGGCAAGGCGCCATAGACCACATGGCTGAGAATTTGAGTCTGTTTAAAGGCATACTAGCAAAGTCCGTTCAGATGTGCCGACCACTGTGTCTGGATGGCCCACTGGTCAGAGCATCTTCCTACAAAGCAGGAGGCCCAGGTTCGAATTCTGATCTGGCATAAATTTTCAACTTTTCCCATTGATTTGAATTAATGGCCAAGATTTGTAATTCCTCTGTGTCTTAATAAATTGTAGACTCATGTTCAGAAAAAAACAGAACATCTTGAACGACTGGACATAGGACGTTCATATTCACAGGACATGCGCATTAGTATGTCATGCAGAAATGATTAGCACTTGACCCGTGTTGGCCTGTAGGTTCAAGGTCAACATTGATATCATGACGCAACACCACCAACTAGTAAAATATGCCTGCGGCACTCGCTGTCGCCATAAATCGAAAGTAATGGACCAGTGTGACCAGCGGATTTGCAGAATGCCTTGCAGATATGAGCGCGAACTGTACCATCAAGTCAGTTAGTTTGAAAGAGCTCGCATTACTGACTTGAGACAATGTGATACATCCATTTGGAAAATTGCTGCTTGTGTGGGATGAAGTGTTCCAGCCTTGCAACGAGTGTGTGCAGAATTGTTCACGGAAGATCATAGAATACGACAAGATGGGTCAGGTCGTCCCACCTAGACACCCCACCCTCCCATCTTCCGAGAAGATCCATACCTCGTCCGAATGGCATTGCGGGACAGATCTGCATCGTGCTCGGATCTGCCGCAACACTGACACATTGTAACACACCATACACTATCAGGGCTGAGAGTCCATCGCTGTTTATTATGACAGGGGTTACGTGCGCATTGTCCACTTCTCTGTCTACCTTTGACGTATGTGGAGAAACATACTAGATGGCAATGGTGTATGGAACGACATCACTGCGACAGGAATGGCATTACATAGTGTTTTTGTACGAATAATGGTGAAGGGGGAGTGATATCACAGTGACTGCATTCGCATTAGAAATACAGAGCTATCTCAAGGCCTGTTGGTATGGGGTGCTATTGGGTACAACCACAAATCACAGTTGGTGCGTGTCCAGGGCACTGTGAGCAGTGAATGACATCCTGCAACCTGTAGCCATACCCTTTATTGCACAACACCCCAGGCGGCATTTTTCAGCAAGACAACGCACGACCACATGTTGCTACACGAACACGTGTCTGGGTGTCACGGGATGTCAGCCTTTCGCCTTGGTCCGCCAAGTCACCAGTCTTGTCGCCAATTGAAAATGTGTGACCCAATGTCAACTGTCAAAGATGAACTTTGCAACCAGATAAATACCATATGCCTTATATACGTTCTTGCCATCACGCATGGAACAGGTTATCAGGGCCCATGGCAGACCCTGTGCCTAAGAGGCAAGAGGACACATGCTGAAGTGACTGAAATGATAATCACTTATGTGAAACGTGCGAATGTGCATGTCCTGTGAATATGAACGTCCTATCTCTAGTTGTTCAAGGTGTTCTGTTTCTTTTGAACATGAATGTATATTCATGCAACTGAGATGGACAAAATAAAAATAAAAGAATTATCAAATTTTCCTCATTATTGTAGAGTTGTGGACCGACCACTCCGAAGCAGCATGCTTCGACTGAATGATGGCGGTAACGCTGGTAGCGGTGGCTGTGATGGGTCGGCTGGTGGTGTAATGTTGAGGATCACCATGGTGATGATATGGCATAAAGGATATGTGGGAATGAGAAAAGTCGGTGAGGCGAGGAAGACATTTTGAGAGCAGTGGAAGGACAGTGACGCAGGTCTCTGTCCTTGGCCCCGGTGAGGTCGCCTGACGTGTGACGGAGGGGCGGCCGGCGGCCAACGCTCAGGTGGCGGCCGGCGGCCCAGAGCCGCCTCCGCCCCGGCCAGCAGAAGCCTCCAGCGCGCCGCCGCCACCAGACATGCTGCCTACCGCCGCCTCCGCCGTCGCCGCCGCGTCTCTGCTGCTGCTGGCCGCTGACGCCGCACACCTGCGTGAGTCGCTAGCCGTACCTAGAGGACCAGTATAGAGGGCCGGAGTGCATAGGCCCCGCCGTGGCGGTCGCGTCTCTGACACCCAGCTGGCCAAGTTTCTACTGGGTTCTAACGTTATAAAAAATAACGTGGATGTTAAGACTTTTCTTACGACTCGTGGCTCGCGGTTCGCGTGATGAATGTAGTGAATGTGGCTATACAAGCCAAAACATCCAAACGAGAAAATATTGTAAATAAGTTATCGTTCTACACAGTCACACGAATTTCGGACGAAATCAGAGGCAAGCATTATTTAACGTCAATCAGTGTGGTTTTGGCAGTGGTGGGGCTGAACCACGTTCGTCTACATCCACATTTACATAAGTATTTTGCATTTCACACTTAAGTGCCTGCGAACCACCTCCACACTAGTTCTGTACCGTTCCACTCTGTAACAGTTTTTGGGAAAAACGAAAACTTAAATCTTTCTATACGACCTCTAATTTCTCTTACTTTGTTATGATGATCATTTATCCCTATGTACATTGGCGACAGTAAAATATTTTTACATTCAGAGAATAAAGTTGGTGATACAAATTTCGTGATAAGATCTCGCCGCACCGAAAACGCCTTCGTTTTAATTATTGCCATCCCAACTCGCTATCAAATCTGCGATATGCTGCCCCCCCCCCCCCCTTATTTCGAGACAATACAAAACGAACTGTCTCTTTTTGAACTTTTTCGATGTCCTTCGTTAATGCTATGTGGTAAGGATCCCATACAGCACAGCAGTATTCTAGCATAGGGCGAACACGCTTAGTGAAAGCATTCTCTTTAGCCGACCTGTTGCATCTCCTAAGCGTTCTGCCAATCAAAGCTTGTCTTTGATTTGCCTTCCCCATAACACTATCTATGTGATCGTCCCTACTTAAGTTGTTCCTAATTGTAATTCCTAAATATATAGTCGAATTGACAGCCTTTATATTTGTGAGATTTATGGTATAATTGAAATTTAATGGTTTTCTTTTTGTACTCATGTGGATGACCCCACACTTTTCCTTACTGAGAGACAATTGCAACTTTTAGCACCATTGAGAAAAGTCATTTTGCAATTGGTTTTGATTTTCTGATGTATTTACTGGAAAGTAAATGACAGCATCATCTAAAAACAGTCTAATATGGCTGCTCAGATTATCTCCTAAATGGCGGATGTAGATTAGGAACAGCACATGGCCTATAAACGTTTTTGGAAACGCTGGATGTCGCTTCTGTTTTACTCGATAATTTCCCGTCAATGCGTGACGGCAAGGACGTGTTTAAGGAATATGGTATTCACCTCGTTGCAAAGTTCATCTTTGACATTGTGAGCCTTCTGAGACGAAATCACGGATCCAGTCGCACAGCTGAAGCATTCTCCACAGGCACGCAATCTGACTAGACGTCTCTTATGAAGAACGGTGTCAAAAGCCTTCTGGGAATCTAGAATATGGAATCAATTTGAGGTCCCCTGTCGATGGCACTTATTACCTCGTGCGGATAAAGAGTTAGTTGTTTTCCACGAGTAACAGAGATTTTCTGAAACCGTGTTGACCGTGTGACAATAGACCGTTACCGTCGAGATAAATCATAATATTCTAACTACGTCAACAATATGGATCTCTAATTCAGCGGATGACTGCCATTTCCTTTTTTGAGTATTGATCTGACTTTTCAGTCTTCTCGTACAGATCTTGTATCGGGCGAACGGTTGTATATGATAGCTAAGGATGAGGAAAGTGCATCAGCAGACTCTGGAAGAAACCTCATTGGTATTGGTATGTGCTTTTTGACCTGACGATGGCAGGTCATTTCGTTTTGAAATTTGTGTGATTGTCCCGGACCATCAATTATTTTCAAAACATTCAGTCTGCGTCTCCAGCTCGATTGAAATGTGGATCTTCCCAAAAAGAATACTTTAGTGGCAGGTGCAGTACAGTGCGTTGGAAAAACACATAGGGATGATGTAAGACACGGGAAGAGTGGACTGATGATGGTTTTCAGGGAAGTAAAACGCGTGCGGTCTAAATATGACTTTACATAGACGCAAAAGACAGCAAAATCCCCATATTATTTGTGAAGGCAGCGACTGCGGAAGAGAGGACTCAAAAACAAAAAAACAACATGTACCGTCAAATAGGTCGGGGAAAAAAGAAACAGTCTATTGACACACAACCAGTACAGACTAAGGAAATACCGTCCTTGTGACACACACCTACCTCTTTATTCACACGAAGTAACAAGCGTTATCGACAGAGGGTCAACGTTGATTCCACATATCTACTAGATTTCTAGAGGTAACTCCACACGACTACTCACAAGCGACTTCTAATCAAATTGCATACATGAAGAAGATCTTTTCAGCTGTAGGACTGCATTCGTGATTTTCTCTCAGGACGTTAACAGTTGTCAGTCCTGTTCTTGAATACTGCAGCGCAGTCTGAGGTCCTTTCCAGGTAGGATTGACGGATGACGTAGAAAACATAGAAGGGCATGTCGTTTTGTATTATCACGGAACAGGTAAGAGATTGTCACGAATCTGATAAGATAGCTGGGTAAGTAAAACTTAAAACAAAGGCGTTTTCCATTGCAGGGAGATGTTTTAACGAAATTTCAATCACCAACTTTCTCTGCCGATATGCAAAATAGTTTGATGAGTGCCACTTAGATAGGAAGAACTGAATATCGCTATATAAAAAGAGAAATGAAAGCTCGTACGGAAAGGTTTAAGTTCTAATTTTTCCCAAGTGTTATTCGAGAGGGGGACGGTAGAGAAATAAAGTGGTTCTCTGCAAAAGCCTCTACTTCATCTATACTTCTCTCTCTCTCTTTCTCTCTCTCCCCTACGAACAGGCCTAGAAGACTCAACAGTACCGGCCGACAGCCGTGTCATCCTCAATCTATCACTGGGTGCGGATATGGAGGGACATGTGGTCGGCACACTGTTCTCCCGGCCGTTGTCGCTTTTCGCTACCGGAGCCGCTACTTCCGAATCAGGTAGCTCCTCAGTTGCCCCGGCGAGGCTGAGTGAATCCCACTTGTCAACAGCACTCGGGAGACCTGGACGGTTATCCGTCAAAGTACTAGCCACGACCAACAGCGCTCAGATTCGATGATATGACGGGAAGCAGTGTTACCATTGCGGCAGGGCCGTTGGCGCATCATCTACACCTGCACTCAACAAATTACTGTCAACTGCAAGGGGGTAGGTTACACGGTCTGCGCGAATACGAAAAAATGTAATCCCTCATCCGCACCTGCATGAAATTTGCTAAAACAGTTTGTCTCGCTCGGTACGCCATACTTCTGACGGTCGTCTGATGTAATCACACCTCGTAATCCACATTCTACTGAGTAAGGCGCCAGCCATGACGATATATTAATACGAGTATTTTTAATACATCCCTACGTCACAGTTTTCTGTGACAGTTACACAAACTGATTTTTTGAAATTTTCTGCTGAATATTTCCTCAATGTTGGGAAAGCAAATAAAATCGTGTTACTAGCCGTCTTCACATATTGCACTTTGTTAGGTGTAGCTCATATAGCTAATTTACCAAATGTACGTCAATTGTCCATTGTTATGCCTGAGTCCGCAGCTCGTGGTCGTGCGGTAGCGTTCTCGCTTCCCGCGCCCGGGTTTCCGGGTTCGATTCCCGGCGGGGTCAGGGATTTTCTCTGCCTCGTGATGACTGGGTGTTGTGTGATGTCCTTAGGTTAGTTAGGTTTAAGTAGTTCTAAGTTCTAGGGAACTGATGACCATAGATGTTAAGTCCCATAGTGCTCAGAGCAATTTGAACCATTTGTTATGCCTGATGATGAACTTAGACTGAATAAACAGCGAATATGTAGTAAGTGTTAAAACTTGTCCGCTTCCGTTATTTTGTCGAGAGTGTAAGCGAAAAAAGTATTGAAAGGGTTTGAAACTATGAAGGAAGACAGTTGACACTCCCTTGTACTCCTTTTTTTTTACATGAACACACGCGACGCCTCTGAACGGTACATGGAGCAAGCGAGTCAAGGCAGACCATTATAAACAATGAAATCTGGACAGCCAATAAGAGGCAAGTACAAAAAAGAAGATTGGTGGGTCATAAAAACAGAACGGGATGAACCAGTCGTTCTCTAATATACTAAAAGCGTCGACCTAAAGAGGTTAGATAGAAGTGAAGACAAAAAACGAAACCGTAAAACGCATGCCACATTCAGCTCATCATCACTTAAAATTGAGGGCAGGTCTGTCTGTAAACAAGCTTGAACCCTCTCGTCATTATATAAAACACAGCCGGTTAAAATGTGGCGAACCGTTATCAGCACACCATATGCATCACAAATAGGCGGTTCTTCACGTCTGAGGAGGAAGAGATGGGACAGGGGGCTGTGACCTATCCGAAGTCGCGTTAAACAGACTTCATTAATCTTAACTGGCCGGAAGAAGGTGCGCCATGGCTTGTCTCTCTTATTGATCGCAGCTTATTTTCCCTCACGCCCAGCTCCCAAAGACACATATCAGACCTTCGCAGCAAAGAGTGTTCAGCGCACAGAGGGATAGGGCAGTCAGGGTATAAGCCTCCTTGGCTGTGGTATCGGCCAACTCATTCCCACAAATACCCACGTGTCCTGGAACCCAACAAAATGAGACCTCATTTCCTTGTCGTTGCAAGTGCAGATCGGCGTCGTGGGTGTTCTGAACAGTTCTATCCGCTGGGTACTTAGACTGGATTGTCTGCAGCGCACTAATCGTATCAGAACAGATGAGAAATAGGGATCCACGTTCACGTTTCATCTGATCCACAGCTTCAAAAATCGCATAAAGTTCGGCGTCAGAGTTAGTAAACGCACAAGGCAGACGGAACCTAAAAGCAGAGGCAGAAAAAATGACCGAACAACCGACAGCTTGCCCCTCTTTTTACCCATCTGTGTATACCACGTTACAGACCTGGTGCTCATTTAAAACGATACGAAATTTATTCTTAGAAACGTAATCTGCAGTGAACAATTTGTTTCACTCTGTCAAATCTAAAATCATCCTAGGTTTCAATAACAACCAGGGCGGAGCTTTGCACCCACCCTCTCGCTGAATGTTTGGCGGAGAAACTCCCAGATCCAATAACAGCTGCTTCGCCCGAACACCGAACATTTCGTCCCTCGTGGATGAGTGCGATAGAGTCGTTCTAGGGATGTGCAGATATTAATACCTGCAGGGAAAGCCAACGAAGTCGAAAACGACCGGAGCTACTTGAGTGCCTGTTTAGCCACAAGGAACCGCCGCCGAGCAACTAATGGCGGCTCCCCTGCCTCTGCTCATAGGCTCGATATAGAGCTCGTCCTGTAGCCAATCTGATGCCCTCGTGGTGTACGGAGTGCAGCATCTTTAAATATGACAAACTGCCTATTGGCTTCTGTCTCGGGTTCTTCGGCCGACGTTCATCTAATGATTTTTCTGACGTTTCGCCAGCACGAGTGGCTGGCATTGTCAAAGCTTCACCCTCCATTGCCGGTGGTGAACTGGAGCCGAGCTCGCGGGCGCAGGCTATATGTACCTGGCGCGCCAACGTCCGAGGGCTTCTCCGCGGTCATTTCCGGTGCGGTTCTCCTCTTGCTACCTGCGACGGTCGTTCGCTGCAGTACGGGAAGCCAGGATCCGTTGACCTTAAGGCTTTCCTCTTTCTTGTTCAAACTGTTCGCGTGTTTTTGTATTTCTACAGCTTCTCTGAACAAGCGCGTGTGATAGTGCTTCTCTACAGCCAGAACTTCCGTGTCGGCGAATTTAATTACATGGTCGGTCTCATTCAGTGCGTGCTCTGCCACGGCCGATTTCTCCACCTGCCCCAACCTGCAATGTCGCTTATGCTCTTTGATCCTGGTGTTAATGGATCGTCCAGTCATTCCGACATAAACTTTTCCGCATGTGCATGGTATGCGGTATATTCCCGACATTGCAAGTGGGTCTCTTTTCTCCTTCGCCGATCTAAGACACTCTTTGATCTTCCTTGTCGGTTTGAAAATCGTCTTTACGCCATGTTTGCGCAATATACGGCCGATTCTGTCCGTCACTCTGGGAATGTATGGCAGAAAGGCCGTACCCGACAATTCTTTTTCCGGTTCCTTACTTCGCCGAGGGTTGGGCTCTGTTACACTTCTAATATAATTTGTGGAGTAACCATTGCTCCTCAGGACAGTTTCCAGGTGTTGCATTTCTCGTTTGAGGTGTTGCGGCTCACATATTCGTCCTGCTCTCGTTACGAGCGTACTAATCATGCCTCTTTTCTGGCTCGGGTGGTGGTTTGACAGTTTGTGCAGGTATCGGTCCGTGTGAGTCGGTTTTCGATACACGCTGTGTCCCAGATCTTCGCCGTCCCTTGTGACCAGAACATCTAGAAATGGCAGTTTCTTGTCCTTTTCTACTTCCATGGTAAATGTTATGTTGGCATGGAGGCTGTTCAAGTGTCTTAGGAAGTCACTGAGCTGTTCTTCACCATGGCTCCACACCACGAAAGTATCATCGACGTACCTGTACCACACCTTAGGTTTGCAAGTCGCCGAGTCCAGTGCCTGTGCTTCGAATTGTTCCATGAAGAAGTTGGCCACCACTGGACTGAGAGGACTACCCATGGCGACGCCTTCCAGCTGTTCGTAGAAATCGCCATTCCACGTGAAATAGCTCGTGGTGAGACATGCATGGAAGAGCTTTCTGATGTCTAGCGGAAAAATGGAACCGATGTGCTCCAGAGCGTCACTGAGTGGCACTTTCGTAAATAACGAAACAACATCAAAGCTGACCAGGATGTCGTTTGGTGCAAGTTTCAGTTTCTTCAGCTTCTCAATGAAATGTCCTGAGTCCTTAATGTATGTGTCGGTCTTCCCCACGTGTGGCTGGAGCAGAGAGGCCAAGTGTTTTGCCAGTTTATATGTCGGTGATCCAGGAGCGCTAACGATCGGTCTCAGTGGAACGTTGTTCTTATGGATCTTGGGTAATCCATACAGCCGAGGTGGTAGGGCTTCTATGTTGCGCAGGTTTCTCTGTATGTCCGCCGGCAGAGAAGACGCCTTGATTAATCGATTCGTATTCCGTGTGATACGTTGCGTCGGATCTGCGCTTAGTTTTCGGTACGTCGTCGGATCAAATAGGTCTCGGATCTTTTGCTCATAATCTTCGGTCTTCATTACGACGGTCGCATTCCCCTTATCGGCAGGCAGTACCAATATACTCTTGTCGGCGTTGAGATTCTTAATGGCTTGTACCTCTTCTCTCTTCAGGTTGCAAGCTGGTGGTTTTGCTCGGCGCAGTATCCTGGCTGTTTCCGTGCGTATTTCCTCTGCCCTTTCACAAGGAAGGGTACGAATGGCTGCTTCGGTGTTGGCAATAATGTCCTCCATAGGTATAGTTCTCGGGATGATAGCGAAATTCCCTCCTTTTTGAAGAACAGACACTTCCTCTTCGGTCAATTGTCGTTCAGTGAGGTTGACCACTGTGTGTGACATGTCGGGAGTCGCCTTGTCGGTGTGCTTCCGGCATCTTTCAAACTTTTTCTTCTGTCGATCGGTGCAGCGCTCGAGTTCGTTCTGCATGCTCCTGTGAGTGATGCTGTCAATCTTGTCCCAGTCGTCTCGATGCATTCTGCTACTTAGTTGATAGAAAAGGTCCAGAAGTTCCTGATCCGTTCTTGCCAAGTCTCTCCGTGTTGTATGTATTCGCTCACGAAGAAAAGCTCGTTCCATTCTGTCGTAGATACGATGTGCTTGGGCGGTGGTGAATAGGCGCTTACATCTCAAGAACTTCGGTGTAGCACATTCATCTCGGCAACGTGACAGAAAGGCGAGAGAGGACATCAGTCGCGCTTTCTTCTTCCGTCGTTGGTCAAGGCGTCGGTACAATCTGCAAATCTCCTCCCCGTAGAGGCGTAATACAAAATTGTTGAGGCTTTCGTGGCCACTTGTTGACAAACTGCCTATTGGCTTCTGTCTCGGGTTCTTCGGCCGACGTTCATCTAATGATTTTTCTGACGTTTCGCCAGCACGAGTGGCTGGCATTGTCAAAGCTTCACCCTCCATTGCCGGTGGTGAACTGGAGCCGAGCTCGCGGGCGCAGGCTATATGTACCTGGCGCGCCAACGTCCGAGGGCTTCTCCGCGGTCATTTCCGGTGCGGTTCTCCTCTTGCTACCTGCGACGGTCGTTCGCTGCAGTACGGGAAGCCAGGATCCGTTGACCTTAAGGCTTTCCTCTTTCTTGTTCAAACTGTTCGCGTGTTTTTGTATTTCTACAGCTTCTCTGAACAAGCGCGTGTGATAGTGCTTCTCTACAGCCAGAACTTCCGTGTCGGCGAATTTAATTACATGGTCGGTCTCATTCAGTGCGTGCTCTGCCACGGCCGATTTCTCCACCTGCCCCAACCTGCAATGTCGCTTATGCTCTTTGATCCTGGTGTTAATGGATCGTCCAGTCATTCCGACATAAACTTTTCCGCATGTGCATGGTATGCGGTATATTCCCGACATTGCAAGTGGGTCTCTTTTCTCCTTCGCCGATCTAAGACACTCTTTGATCTTCCTTGTCGGTTTGAAAATCGTCTTTACGCCATGTTTGCGCAATATACGGCCGATTCTGTCCGTCACTCTGGGAATGTATGGCAGAAAGGCCGTACCCGACAATTCTTTTTCCGGTTCCTTACTTCGCCGAGGGTTGGGCTCTGTTACACTTCTAATATAATTTGTGGAGTAACCATTGCTCCTCAGGACAGTTTCCAGGTGTTGCATTTCTCGTTTGAGGTGTTGCGGCTCACATATTCGTCCTGCTCTCGTTACGAGCGTACTAATCATGCCTCTTTTCTGGCTCGGGTGGTGGTTTGACAGTTTGTGCAGGTATCGGTCCGTGTGAGTCGGTTTTCGATACACGCTGTGTCCCAGATCTTCGCCGTCCCTTGTGACCAGAACATCTAGAAATGGCTGTTTCTTGTCCTTTTCTACTTCCATGGTAAATGTTATGTTGGCATGGAGGCTGTTCAAGTGTCTTAGGAAGTCACTGAGCTGTTCTTCACCATGGCTCCACACCACGAAAGTATCATCGACGTACCTGTACCACACCTTAGGTTTGCAAGTCGCCGAGTCCAGTGCCTGTGCTTCGAATTGTTCCATGAAGAAGTTGGCCACCACTGGACTGAGAGGACTACCCATGGCGACGCCTTCCAGCTGTTCGTAGAAATCGCCATTCCACGTGAAATAGCTCGTGGTGAGACATGCATGGAAGAGCTTTCTGATGTCTAGCGGAAAAATGGAACCGATGTGCTCCAGAGCGTCACTGAGTGGCACTTTCGTAAATAACGAAACAACATCAAAGCTGACCAGGATGTCGTTTGGTGCAAGTTTCAGTTTCTTCAGCTTCTCAATGAAATGTCCTGAGTCCTTAATGTATGTGTCGGTCTTTCCCACGTGTGGCTGGAGCAGAGAGGCCAAGTGTTTTGCCAGTTTATATGTCGGTGATCCAGGAGCGCTAACGATCGGTCTCAGTGGAACGTTGTTCTTATGGATCTTGGGTAATCCATACAGCCGAGGTGGTAGGGCTTCTGTGTTGCGCAGGTTTCTCTGTATGTCCGCCGGCAGAGAAGACGCCTTGATTAATCGATTCGTATTCCGTGTGATACGTTGCGTCGGATCTGCGCTTAGTTTTCGGTACGTCGTCGGATCTAATAGGTCTCGGATCTTTTGCTCATAATCTTCGGTCTTCATTACGACGGTCGCATTCCCCTTATCGGCAGGCAGTACCAATATACTCTTGTCGGCGTTGAGATTCTTAATGGCTTGTACCTCTTCTCTCTTCAGGTTGCAAGCTGGTGGTTTTGCTCGGCGCAGTATCCTGGCTGTTTCCGTGCGTATTTCCTCTGCCCTTTCACAAGGAAGGGTACGAATGGCTGCTTCGGTGTTGGCAATAATGTCCTCCATAGGTATAGTTCTCGGGATGATAGCGAAATTCCCTCCTTTTTGAAGAACAGACACTTCCTCTTCGGTCAATTGTCGTTCAGTGAGGTTGACCACTGTGTGTGACATGTCGGGAGTCGCCTTGTCGGTGTGCTTCCGGCATCTTTCAAACTTCTTCTTCTGTCGATCGGTGCAGCGCTCGAGTTCGTTCTGCATGCTCCTGTGAGTGATGCTGTCAATCTTGTCCCAGTCGTCTCGATGCATTCTGCTACTTAGTTGATAGAAAAGGTCCAGAAGTTCCTGATCCGTACTTGCCAAGTCTCTCCGTGTTGTATGTATTCGCTCACGAAGAAAAGCTCGTTCCATTCTGTCGTAGATACGATGTGCTTGGGCGGTGGTGAATAGGCGCTTACATCTCAAGAACTTCGGTGTAGCACATTCATCTCGGCAACGTGACAGAAAGGCGAGAGAGGACATCAGTCGCGCTTTCTTCTTCCGTCGTTGGTCAAGGCGTCGGTACAATCTGCAAATCTCCTCCCCGTAGAGGCGTAATACAAAATTGTTGAGGCTTTCGTGGCCACTTGTTGACAAACTGCCTATTGGCTTCTGTCTCGGGTTCTTCGGCCGACGTTCATCTAATGATTTTTCTGACGTTTCGCCAGCACGAGTGGCTGGCATTGTCAAAGCTTCACCCTCCATTGCCGGTGGTGAACTGGAGCCGAGCTCGCGGGCGCAGGCTATATGTACCTGGCGCGCCAACGTCCGAGGGCTTCTCCGCGGTCATTTCCGGTGCGGTTCTCCTCTTGCTACCTGCGACGGTCGTTCGCTGCAGTACGGGAAGCCAGGATCCGTTGACCTTAAGGCTTTCCTCTTTCTTGTTCAAACTGTTCGCGTGTTTTTGTATTTCTACAGCTTCTCTGAACAAGCGCGTGTGATAGTGCTTCTCTACAGCCAGAACTTCCGTGTCGGCGAATTTAATTACATGGTCGGTCTCATTCAGTGCGTGCTCTGCCACGGCCGATTTCTCCACCTGCCCCAACCTGCAATGTCGCTTATGCTCTTTGATCCTGGTGTTAATGGATCGTCCAGTCATTCCGACATAAACTTTTCCGCATGTGCATGGTATGCGGTATATTCCCGACATTGCAAGTGGGTCTCTTTTCTCCTTCGCCGATCTAAGACACTCTTTGATCTTCCTTGTCGGTTTGAAAATCGTCTTTACGCCATGTTTGCGCAATATACGGCCGATTCTGTCCGTCACTCTGGGAATGTATGGCAGAAAGGCCGTACCCGACAATTCTTTTTCCGGTTCCTTACTTCGCCGAGGGTTGGGCTCTGTTACACTTCTAATATAATTTGTGGAGTAACCATTGCTCCTCAGGACAGTTTCCAGGTGTTGCATTTCTCGTTTGAGGTGTTGCGGCTCACATATTCGTCCTGCTCTCGTTACGAGCGTACTAATCATGCCTCTTTTCTGGCTCGGGTGGTGGTTTGACAGTTTGTGCAGGTATCGGTCCGTGTGAGTCGGTTTTCGATACACGCTGTGTCCCAGATCTTCGCCGTCCCTTGTGACCAGAACATCTAGAAATGGCAGTTTCTTGTCCTTTTCTACTTCCATGGTAAATGTTATGTTGGCATGGAGGCTGTTCAAGTGTCTTAGGAAGTCACTGAGCTGTTCTTCACCATGGCTCCACACCACGAAAGTATCATCGACGTACCTGTACCACACCTTAGGTTTGCAAGTCGCCGAGTCCAGTGCCTGTGCTTCGAATTGTTCCATGAAGAAGTTGGCCACCACTGGACTGAGAGGACTACCCATGGCGACGCCTTCCAGCTGTTCGTAGAAATCGCCATTCCACGTGAAATAGCTCGTGGTGAGACATGCATGGAAGAGCTTTCTGATGTCTAGCGGAAAAATGGAACCGATGTGCTCCAGAGCGTCACTGAGTGGCACTTTCGTAAATAACGAAACAACATCAAGGCTGACCAGGATGTCGTTTGGTGCAAGTTTCAGTTTCTTCAGCTTCTCAATGAAATGTCCTGAGTCCTTAATGTATGTGTCGGTCTTCCCCACGTGTGGCTGGAGCAGAGAGGCCAAGTGTTTTGCCAGTTTATATGTCGGTGATACAGGAGCGCTAACGATCGGTCTCAGTGGAACGTTGTTCTTATGGATCTTGGGTAATCCATACAGCCGAGGTGGTAGGGCTTCTGTGTTGCGCAGGTTTCTCTGTATGTCCGCCGGCAGAGAAGACGCCTTGATTAATCGATTCGTATTCCGTGTGATACGTTGCGTCGGATCTGCGCTTAGTTTTCGGTACGTCGTCGGATCTAATAGGTCTCGGATCTTTTGCTCATAATCTTCGGTCTTCATTACGACGGTCGCATTCCCCTTATCGGCAGGCAGTACCAATATACTCTTGTCGGCGTTGAGATTCTTAATGGCTTGTACCTCTTCTCTCTTCAGGTTGCAAGCTGGTGGTTTTGCTCGGCGCAGTATCCTGGCTGTTTCCGTGCGTATTTCCTCTGCCCTTTCACAAGGAAGGGTACGAATGGCTGCTTCGGTGTTGGCAATAATGTCCTCCATAGGTATAGTTCTCGGGATGATAGCGAAATTCCCTCCTTTTTGAAGAACAGACACTTCCTCTTCGGTCAATTGTCGTTCAGTGAGGTTGACCACTGTGTGTGACATGTCGGGAGTCGCCTTGTCGGTGTGCTTCCGGCATCTTTCAAACTTCTTCTTCTGTCGATCGGTGCAGCGCTCGAGTTCGTTCTGCATGCTCCTGTGAGTGATGCTGTCAATCTTGTCCCAGTCGTCTCGATGCATTCTGCTACTTAGTTGATAGAAAAGGTCCAGAAGTTCCTGATCCGTTCTTGCCAAGTCTCTCCGTGTTGTATGTATTCGCTCACGAAGAAAAGCTCGTTCCATTCTGTCGTAGATACGATGTGCTTGGGCGGTGGTGAATAGGCGCTTACATCTCAAGAACTTCGGTGTAGCACATTCATCTCGGCAACGTGACAGAAAGGCGAGAGAGGACATCAGTCGCGCTTTCTTCTTCCGTCGTTGGTCAAGGCGTCGGTACAATCTGCAAATCTCCTCCCCGTAGAGGCGTAATACAAAATTGTTGAGGCTTTCGTGGCCACTTGTTGACAAACTGCCTATTGGCTTCTGTCTCGGGTTCTTCGGCCGACGTTCATCTAATGATTTTTCTGACGTTTCGCCAGCACGAGTGGCTGGCATTGTCAAAGCTTCACCCTCCATTGCCGGTGGTGAACTGGAGCCGAGCTCGCGGGCGCAGGCTATATGTACCTGGCGCGCCAACGTCCGAGGGCTTCTCCGCGGTCATTTCCGGTGCGGTTCTCCTCTTGCTACCTGCGACGGTCGTTCGCTGCAGTACGGGAAGCCAGGATCCGTTGACCTTAAGGCTTTCCTCTTTCCTGTTCAAACTGTTCGCGTGTTTTTGTATTTCTACAGCTTCTCTGAACAAGCGCGTGTGATAGTGCTTCTCTACAGCCAGAACTTCCGTGTCGGCGAATTTAATTACATGGTCGGTCTCATTCAGTGCGTGCTCTGCTATCATCCCGAGAACTATACCTATGGAGGACATTATTGCCAACACCGAAGCAGCCATTCGTACCCTTCCTTGTGAAAGGGCAGAGGAAATACGCACGGAAACAGCCAGGATACTGCGCCGAGCAAAACCACCAGCTTGCAACCTGAAGAGAGAAGAGGTACAAGCCATTAAGAATCTCAACGCCGACAAGAGTATATTGGTACTGCCTGCCGATAAGGGGAATGCGACCGTCGTAATGAAGACCGAAGATTATGAGCAAAAGATCCGAGACCTATTTGATCCGACGACGTACCGAAAACTAAGCGCAGATCCGACGCAACGTATCACACGGAATACGAATCGATTAATCAAGGCGTCTTCTCTGCCGGCGGACATACAGAGAAACCTGCGCAACATAGAAGCCCTACCACCTCGGCTGTATGGATTACCCAAGATCCATAAGAACAACGTTCCACTGAGACCGATCGTTAGCGCTCCTGGATTACCGACATATAAACTGGCAAAACACTTGGCCTCTCTGCTCCAGCCACACGTGGGGAAGACCGACACATACATTAAGGACTCAGGACATTTCATTGAGAAGCTGAAGAAACTGAAACTTGCACCAAACGACATCCTGGTCAGCTTTGATGTTGTTTCGTTATTTACGAAAGTGCCACTCAGTGACGCTCTGGAGCACATCGGTTCCATTTTTCCGCTAGACATCAGAAAGCTCTTCCATGCATGTCTCACCACGAGCTATTTCACGTGGAATGGCGATTTCTACGAACAGCTGGAAGGCGTCGCCATGGGTAGTCCTCTCAGTCCAGTGGTGGCCAACTTCTTCATGGAACAATTCGAAGCACAGGCACTGGACTCGGCGACTTGCAAACCTAAGGTGTGGTACAGGTACGTCGATGATACTTTCGTGGTGTGGAGCCATGGTGAAGAACAGCTCAGTGACTTCCTAAGACACTTGAACAGCCTCCATGCCAACATAACATTTACCATGGAAGTAGAAAAGGACAAGAAACTGCCATTTCTAGATGTTCTGGTCACAAGGGACGGCGAAGATCTGGGACACAGCGTGTATCGAAAACCGACTCACACGGACCGATACCTGCACAAACTGTCAAACCACCACTCGAGCCAGAAAAGAGGCATGATTAGTACGCTCGTAACGAGAGCAGGACGAATATGTGAGCCGCAACACCTCAAACGAGAAATGCAACACCTGGAAACTGTCCTGAGGAGCAATGGTTACTCCACAAATTATATTAGAAGTGTAACAGAGCCCAACCCTCGGCGAAGTAAGGAACCGGAAAAAGAATTGTCGGGTACGGCCTTTCTGCCATACATTCCCAGAGTGACGGACAGAATCGGCCGTATATTGCGCAAACATGGCGTAAAGACGATTTTCAAACCGACAAGGAAGATCAAAGAGTGTCTTAGATCGGCGAAGGAGAAAAGAGACCCACTTGCAATGTCGGGAATATACCGCATACCATGCACATGCGGAAAAGTTTATGTCAGAATGACTGGACGATCCATTAACACCAGGATCAAAGAGCATAAGCGACATTGCAGGTTGGGGCAGGTGGAGAAATCGGCCGTGGCAGAGCACGCACTGAATGAGACCGACCATGTAATTAAATTCGCCGACACGGAAGTTCTGGCTGTAGAGAAGCACTATCACACGCGCTTGTTCAGAGAAGCTGTAGAAATACAAAAACACGCGAACAGTTTGAACAAGAAAGAGGAAAGCCTTAAGGTCAACGGATCCTGGCTTCCCGTACTGCAGCGAACGACCGTCGCAGGTAGCAAGAGGAGAACCGCACCGGAAATGACCGCGGAGAAGCCCTCGGACGTTGGCGCGCCAGGTACATATAGCCTGCGCCCGCGAGCTCGGCTCCAGTTCACCACCGGCAATGGAGGGTGAAGCTTTGACAATGCCAGCCACTCGTGCTGGCGAAACGTCAGAAAAATCATTAGATGAACGTCGGCCGAAGAACCCGAGACAGAAGCCAATAGGCAGTTTGTCAACAAGTGGCCACGAAAGCCTCAACAATTTTGTATTACGCCTCTACGGGGAGGAGATTTGCAGATTGTACCGACGCCTTGACCAACGACGGAAGAAGAAAGCGCGACTGATGTCCTCTCTCGCCTTTCTGTCACGTTGCCGAGATGAATGTGCTACACCGAAGTTCTTGAGATGTAAGCGCCTATTCACCACCGCCCAAGCACATCGTATCTACGACAGAATGGAACGAGCTTTTCTTCGTGAGCGAATACATACAACACGGAGAGACTTGGCAAGAACGGATCAGGAACTTCTGGACCTTTTCTATCAACTAAGTAGCAGAATGCATCGAGACGACTGGGACAAGATTGACAGCATCACTCACAGGAGCATGCAGAACGAACTCGAGCGCTGCACCGATCGACAGAAGAAGAAGTTTGAAAGATGCCGGAAGCACACCGACAAGGCGACTCCCGACATGTCACACACAGTGGTCAACCTCACTGAACGACAATTGACCGAAGAGGAAGTGTCTGTTCTTCAAAAAGGAGGGAATTTCGCTATCATCCCGAGAACTATACCTATGGAGGACATTATTGCCAACACCGAAGCAGCCATTCGTACCCTTCCTTGTGAAAGGGCAGAGGAAATACGCACGGAAACAGCCAGGATACTGCGCCGAGCAAAACCACCAGCTTGCAACCTGAAGAGAGAAGAGGTACAAGCCATTAAGAATCTCAACGCCGACAAGAGTATATTGGTACTGCCTGCCGATAAGGGGAATGCGACCGTCGTAATGAAGACCGAAGATTATGAGCAAAAGATCCGAGACCTATTAGATCCGACGACGTACCGAAAACTAAGCGCAGATCCGACGCAACGTATCACACGGAATACGAATCGATTAATCAAGGCGTCTTCTCTGCCGGCGGACATACAGAGAAACCTGCGCAACACAGAAGCCCTACCACCTCGGCTGTATGGATTACCCAAGATCCATAAGAACAACGTTCCACTGAGACCGATCGTTAGCGCTCCTGTATCACCGACATATAAACTGGCAAAACACTTGGCCTCTCTGCTCCAGCCACACGTGGGGAAGACCGACACATACATTAAGGACTCAGGACATTTCATTGAGAAGCTGAAGAAACTGAAACTTGCACCAAACGACATCCTGGTCAGCTTTGATGTTGTTTCGTTATTTACGAAAGTGCCACTCAGTGACGCTCTGGAGCACATCGGTTCCATTTTTCCGCTAGACATCAGAAAGCTCTTCCATGCATGTCTCACCACGAGCTATTTCACGTGGAATGGCGATTTCTACGAACAGCTGGAAGGCGTCGCCATGGGTAGTCCTCTCAGTCCAGTGGTGGCCAACTTCTTCATGGAACAATTCGAAGCACAGGCACTGGACTCGGCGACTTGCAAACCTAAGGTGTGGTACAGGTACGTCGATGATACTTTCGTGGTGTGGAGCCATGGTGAAGAACAGCTCAGTGACTTCCTAAGACACTTGAACAGCCTCCATGCCAACATAACATTTACCATGGAAGTAGAAAAGGACAAGAAACTGCCATTTCTAGATGTTCTGGTCACAAGGGACGGCGAAGATCTGGGACCCAGCGTGTATCGAAAACCGACTCACACGGACCGATACCTGCACAAACTGTCAAACCACCACCCGAGCCAGAAAAGAGGCATGATTAGTACGCTCGTAACGAGAGCAGGACGAATATGTGAGCCGCAACACCTCAAACGAGAAATGCAACACCTGGAAACTGTCCTGAGGAGCAATGGTTACTCCACAAATTATATTAGAAGTGTAACAGAGCCCAACCCTCGGCGAAGTAAGGAACCGGAAAAAGAATTGTCGGGTACGGCCTTTCTGCCATACATTCCCAGAGTGACGGACAGAATCGGCCGTATATTGCGCAAACATGGCGTAAAGACGATTTTCAAACCGACAAGGAAGATCAAAGAGTGTCTTAGATCGGCGAAGGAGAAAAGAGACCCACTTGCAATGTCGGGAATATACCGCATACCATGCACATGCGGAAAAGTTTATGTCGGAATGACTGGACGATCCATTAACACCAGGATCAAAGAGCATAAGCGACATTGCAGGTTGGGGCAGGTGGAGAAATCGGCCGTGGCAGAGCACGCACTGAATGAGACCGACCATGTAATTAAATTCGCCGACACGGAAGTTCTGGCTGTAGAGAAGCACTATCACACGCGCTTGTTCAGAGAAGCTGTAGAAATACAAAAACACGCGAACAGTTTGAACAAGAAAGAGGAAAGCCTTAAGGTCAACGGATCCTGGCTTCCCGTACTGCAGCGAACGACCGTCGCAGGTAGCAAGAGGAGAACCGCACCGGAAATGACCGCGGAGAAGCCCTCGGACGTTGGCGCGCCAGGTACATATAGCCTGCGCCCGCGAGCTCGGCTCCAGTTCACCACCGGCAATGGAGGGTGAAGCTTTGACAATGCCAGCCACTCGTGCTGGCGAAACGTCAGAAAAATCATTAGATGAACGTCGGCCGAAGAACCCGAGACAGAAGCCAATAGGCAGTTTGTCAACAAGTGGCCACGAAAGCCTCAACAATTTTGTATCTTTAAATATGTTGGTCATGCCGAGCCATAGACCGTACAGCCATAATCAAGACGAGATCGCACGAAACCCTTACAGAACTGCAGCAAGCAGGATCTACCTGCTCCCCAGTTCTTCCCATTCCAGCATTTCGTGATATCGAGCTCTTTAAGGGCTCGTGTTTTGAGCTCCTTGGGATGTGGCAGCCAAGTAGGTTTGCTATCAAATAAGAGACCTAAAAACCACACCGTCTCCTTAAAATGTGAAACAGTATCCCGCAGCCTTAGTTCCGGAGGACTAAAAAGAGAACGATCACGATTAAAATCAATAAATACTGTTTCGGAAATAACGTTCAACAAGGAAGGGGCACAGGAAAACGGGGAGGCGGCCTCGAAGGACCGACCCTTTCATGTAGCTGAAAAAGTATATTGTGTCTCTGCGGTGTGTCGTATGCTTTTTCAACGGCAAAAAGGACGGATATTAAATGCTGTTTCCTTAGGAACGCCTCTTGTATAGCCGCCTCCAGTAGGGTGAGATAATCAAAAGTGGAAAGGTATCTTCCAAATCCCCACTGGGAACGACTGAGGAGATTTTGAGATTCCAGAGTCCAGACTAGCCAGGAGTTGACCATACACTCTAGCGACTTTCCTACACAGCTGGCAAGAGCGACACTCCGATAGTTGCCAGGTGGTGTGCGTTTCTTTCCTAGTTTTAGAATGAGGACCATTATGGATTCCCTCCAAGGGACGCCGTCTCTCCGTGTCTTATTAAAAAGAGCAAGTAAGATTTCTTCACATGCAGGTTAAGGTGCCGTAGCATACGATAACGTATAAAGTGTGGCCCGGGAGCCGTCTCGCAAGCTGCAGCTAATGCTGTCTCCAATTCCCACATGGAAAACGGGAAGTTATAGGCCTCGTAATTATTAGAGGTGAAAGCAAGACATTCCTCTCCCGAACTTCGCGATAGGCGTGGAAAAGTGGCACTGTACTCATGGACGATGCTACATCTAAATGTACCTCGCAATGGTGTTAACGATATCCGCGGGCACTACTTTCAGGACTCCATTGGCCTTTACGGCAGCTAATGGACAGAACATCCGTTTCCCAGATATCTTCCTTATGGATCCCCATACTGAAGTGGCGTAAATTGGCCGCTTAATGCACTTCAGAAACTCGTGTCATGATTGCTTCTTGCTCTCCTTCACAGTCCGTCGGGCTTTGCCTCTCGCTAACCGAAAGGCTCGAAGGTTCTCTGATATTGGCCTGTGCTGGAATCTGCGCAGCGCTATCCGGCTGTCCCATATAGCGCAACGACACTGATCATTCCACCAAGGAACAGGCTCCCTTCTGTCACAGCCTGACGATTAAGGTACAGATGCATCAGCGGCAGCGTGGATGTGACCCATCAAGTCGTGGATGCTGTGCCTGTACTCAAGCACAGCCAGCTGGCTCTAAGATGTCCATTTCACCTTGGATAGTAGCCACTTGGATGGTGTTCCCTCAGGCTCCATTCGTTGTAAAAAGCTGTCAGTAATAGGAAAGTGGTCACTGTAGTGCAGATCGTCTGCCACATCCCATTCGACAGAGTCTGCCAGAGCAGTAGAGAAAACTGTCATATCAGTGGTGCAGAATGTGCCTGTGGCTGTGCAAAAATGTGTCATGGAGCCCATATTCAGGAGATGCGTGGTATCAGTTCGGAATACTCTTACAACCACTCATCCCCTCGAGCAGGTGGACAGATTACCCCATAGAATATTACGGCCAATAAAATCTCCTAAGAGCACAAACGGGGCAGAAGCTAGTCGATCAGCTCGGAAAGTGCCTCGCGATCCAGTGGTGCCTGTGGCGGAAGGTAGAGGGAACAGAAGGCTATGTGAAAGGACACAAAATGCACAGTGACGGCAACTGCCTGTAGTGTGGTGATTACCGTCACAGGGGAGGAGTAAAGTGTGTCATGGACGAACACTGCCACTTCTCCCTGAGCTCTGTCACCATGAAGATCATCTCTTCGTTGTAGATGATAACTGCTACACACAGGGTATCGGCGTCCTTGAAATGTGTTTCCTGAAGACACACACACATGAGTCTGGTCCGTGTGAGGAACTTAAGTTCATCCACGCGAGATCTGAAGACATTTAAATTCCACTGCAAGACGTACATTATCCATTCGGAAAGTTTGTCTTCTCTTTCTCTTTGTCCTTGGTGGGGAACGTGAGGTCATTGGTCGTCGTCTAGTAGGATTGGTGAGTCACCATTTGGAACCACATCCATTGCCAAATCGTTAATAGCAGTAGCAGCAGCCGGTTTCACTGTCGGTGTTTAGGGACTATTTCACTGAACTTTGACTTGGTCTTTGTGGTGGTTTTCCCTTGTTGAGCTGAAACATGGGAAGGTTCCTGAAGGAGTGTACCAATCGGTGCCGGTGGGACAGTTGCTGTTGAGGGCAGTGACTCCACGTTGTCGCTCTGAAAAGTTCGTGTGACTGAGTCTCTGGAAAGCGCCTGGCTTCTTGGTGGTGGCAGTCGCCACTTCCGTTTGCATCGTCACACTTTAACTGTGGGCTGTTTCGCAGCTGATAGGAATAAGGTAGCGAATGAAGGCAGCTGCAGTGATTTAAACAACTTCTTTGCTTCGGCATATGTTACGCGACTTGTAACTCTAAGTTCCTGAATTTTCTTTTCGTCCCTATAGACGGGGCACTCTCTATTCCGGACTGGATGCGCATTAGAGCAATTAACACATACTGAGGGAGATGAAGGGCAACGGCCTTGCCGCAGTGACTACATCGGTTCTCGTGAGATCACCGAAGATAAGCGCTGTCGGGCGTGGTCGGCACTTGGATGGGTGACCAACCAGGCCGCCATGCGCTGTTGCCATTTTTCTGGGATCACTCAGCCTCGTGATGCCAATTGAGGAGCTACTCGACCGAACAGTAGCGGCTTCGGTCAACAATACCATCATAACGACCGGGAGAGCGGAATGCTGACCCCGTGCCCCTCCTGTACGCATCCTCCTCCAAGGATGACACGGCGGTCGGATGGTCCCGATGGGCCACTTGTGGCCTGTAGTCGGAGTTGATGGGGATGAACATTCCACACCTCGTTCATGACCTTCTTGACGACAGTTCCCACAAGTAGCACGACCATTACACACAATGTAATCTTTGACACTTGAAACATCGCATGGGATTTGGAAAAAAAGGCGAACCGGTAAGTGTAAGAAATCTGCCTTAATGTGGCTGGGCAGGTCTTGCGTACTGAAAATTAGAATGAATGTGGGTGTTGGTTCAAGCTGCCCATTCGCTGTCTTCTTCACATTTTGAACTTCCGTAACACCATCATCTGCCCATTCCCATTGTAGGACACTGCTGTCCTCATCCATGAGATCTTGACACGTTCTCACCCCATGCCTGGAATTTAAGGGTTTTTTTCAGTTCAACAGTAAGAGGTTAGTCACCCAATCCAGTTGCTTTTAGAAGTCTCTGTACTTGCCATTAAGTGGTCGTTTCAATCAACAACATACCATACAAAGCTGTTTAACTCTCTTCAGACCACTCGCAATACCATCTAAACCTTTCTGCATGAAGAATGGGGACATCTTGGCAAAGGTTCCCTCGGCTCTTTTAACTATAACAAAAACATTTTTGTCTAAAAATGTTTTTGTTATAGTTAAAAGAGCCCTGTCACTATAACTGATTCTGTATTTCTGAGGAGTATGCTCAGGAGAGATATCCGCACAGCTTCTCTGGTTGGTATGGGCAACAGTGCTCACGTGATCCACCTGATCCAATGCGAGCAGTTTTTCAACAATTAAGGTGATCCTTGGTCGTCCCATGGATTGAGTTTTTTATGTTGTCTCTGTAGAACTGTACCATGGGAAGCAAGGAGAGGAGGCCAGACGCAGTGGCCGAGCGGTTCTAAGCGCTCCAGTTCGGAACCGCACGACTGCTATGGTCGGAGGTTCGAATCCAGCCTCAGGCATGGATGTCCTTAGGTTAGTTAGGTTTAAGTAGTTCTAAGTTCTAGGAGACTGATGACCTCAGATGTTAAGTCCCATAGTGCTCAGAGCCATTTGAACCATTTGAGCAAGGAGAGGACGTTGTTTCATGGCCAGCATCTTCTATCTATAACACAAACTGCACACATTATTCATAAGAATGGAAAGTGTACTTAACTCAAGACATTCGTTGTGATACAAGGCCGGTCGCGGTGGTCTTGCGGTTCTAGGCGCTGCAGTCCGGAACCGTGGGACTGCTACGGTCGCAGGTTCGAATCCTGCCTCGGGCACGGAGGTGTGTGATGTCCTTAGGTTAGTTAGGTTTAAGTAGTTCTAAGTTCTAGGGGACTGATGACCTAAGATGTTAAGTCCCATAGTGCTCAGAGCCATTTGAACCATTTGTGGTACAAGCTCTTCTGTGTAGTCCACTTTAGCCTCACTACTTGTGAAGTACAAAGTCCACTATGTACACTACATGTTGCTATGTGATCTACATCTACATCTACATATACATCTACATGACTACTCTGCAATTCACATTTAAGTGCTTGGCAGAGGGTTCATCGAACCACAATCATTCTATCTCTCTACCATTCCACTCCCGAACAGCGCGCGGGAAAAACGAACACCTAAACCTTTCTGTTCGAGCTCTGATTTCTCTTATTTTATTTTGACGATCATTCCTACCTATGTAGGTTGGGCTCAACAAAATATTTTCGCATTCGGAAGAGAAAGTTGGTGACTGAAATTTCATAAATAGTTCTCACCGCGACGAAAAACGTCTTTGCTTTAATGACTTCCATCCCAACTCGCGTACTATATCTGCCACACTCTCTCCCCTATTACGTGATATTAAAAAACGAGCTGCCCTTTTTTGCACCCTTTCGATGTCCTCCGTCAATCCCACCTGGTAAGGATCCCACACCACGCAGCAATATTCTAACAGAGGACGAACTAGTGTAGTGTAAGCTGTCTCTTTAGTGGACTTGTTGCATCTTCAAAGTGTCCTGCCAATGAAACGCAACCTTTGGCTCGCCTTCCCCACAATATTATCTATGTGGTCTTTCCAACTGAAGTTGTTCGTGATTTTAACACCCAGGTACTTAATTGAATTGACAGCCTTGAGAATTGTACTATTTATCGAGTAATCGAATTCCAACTGATTTCTTTTCGAACTCATGTGGATCACCTCACACTTTTCGTTATTTAGCGTCAACTGCCACCTGCCACACCATATAGCAATCTTTTCTAAATCGCTTTGCAACTGATACTGGTCTTCGGATGACCTTACTAGACGGTAAATTACAGCATCATCTGCGAACAACCTAAGAGAACTGCTCAGATTGTCACCCAGGTCATTTATATAGATCAGGAACAGCAGAGGTCCCAGGACGCTTCCCTGGGGAACACCTGATATCACTTCAGTTTTACTCGATGATTTCCCGTCTATTACTACGAACTGTGACATTCCTGACAGGAAATTACGAATCCAGTCGCACAACTGAGACGATACCCCATAGGCCCGCAGCTTGATTAGAAGTCGCTTGTGAGGAACGGTGTCAAAAGCTTTCCGGAAATCCAGAAATACGGAATCAACCTGAGATCCCCTGTCGATAGCGGCCATTACTTCGTGCGAATAAAGAGCTAGCTGCGTTGCACAAGAACGATGTTTTCTGAAACCATGCTGATTACGTATCAATAGATCGTTCCCTTCGAGGTGATTCATGATGTTTCAATACAGTATATGCTCCAAAACCCTACTGCAAACCGACGTCAATGACATAGGTCTGTAGTTCGATGGATTACTCCTACTACCCTTCTTAAACAGTGGTGAGATCTGTGGTGTCACCGCCAGACACCACACTTGCTAGGTGGTAGCCTTTAAATCGGCCGCGGTCCATTAGTATATGTCGGACCCGCGTGTCGCCACTGTCAGTGATCGCAGACCGAGCGCCGCCACACGGCAGGTCTAGAGAGACTGACTAGCACTCGCCCCAGTTGTACAGCCGACGTTCATAGGAATGGTTCACTGACAATCACGCTTTCATTTGCCGAGACGATAGTTAGCATAGCCTTCAGCTACGTCATTTGCTACGACCTAGCAAGGCGCCGTATTCAATTAATATTGAAATTATAAAACATGTACCGTCAAGAGCGCTGTACACCAAATATGGATTAAAGTTAAGTATTCCAAGACCTACGTTCTTTTCTTATTAGACTCAACTCCTTTAATTGTTCCAGACCTCACGCCAGTCTGCGTGAGCTTTAAAAGCGTGCATTTCGGCCTCCTCTAGCAACACGGTGTTGGCTCTTCTGCCAACACTACAAGATCTGCGCAATTTTCCAATCTGTAGGTACAGATCTATCAGTGAGCGAGGGGTTGTATATGATTGCTAAGTAGGGAGCTATTGTATCAGCGTAATCTGAAAGGAACCTAATCGGTATACAATCTGGACCTGAAGACTTGCCCGTATCAAGCGATTTGAGTTGCTTCGCAACCCCTAAGGTATCTACTTCTAAGAAACTCATGCTAGCAGCTGTTCGTGTTTCAAATTCTGGAATATTCCATTCGTCTTCCCTGGTGAAGGAATTTCGGAAAACTGCGTCCAATAACTCCGCTTTAGCGGCACAGTCGCATTAACAATACCATCGGCACTGCGCAGCGAAGGTATTGACTGCGTCGTGCCGCTTGTGTACTTTACATACGACCAGAATTTCTTCGGATTTTCTACCAAATTTCGAGACAATGTTTCGTTGTGGAACCTATTAAAGGCATCTCGCATTGACGTCTGTGCCAAATTGCGCGCGTCTGTAAATTTTAGCCAATCTTCAGGATTTCGCGTTCTTCTGAACTTCGCATGCTTTTTCCGTCGCCTCTGCAACAGCGTTCGGACCTGTTTTGTGTACCATGGGGGATCAGTTCCATCTCTTACCAATTTATGAGGCATGAATCTCACAATTGCTGTTGCCTGTCTCTAAGTTAGTGGCGGAGCTTGCTGCTACTGCTATTAGCACTGGGCTGTGACTGATGACACTGGAACTTACTCACTGCAACAGACACGAACAGACTCGCCCTCTGGTCTGCGGCAGCGATCCTATATACTGGCGGCCGAGAGAGCGTTGGCGGCGCGTTTCTTGCGGGTCTGTTGTTGGCCTCTATCATCTCGCAACCTCTTTGCTGCGTAGTGTGCTGGTGGCAGCTTACGCCAGCACATTTTCAAAGAGGTTTTTACCATCCTTGCGATCTGGACAGTCAAGCCAAGATACCCATTCCCTGTGACACACAAAAGTCCACTGCCGTGTCGAATGATGGTTGCTGAAGCATGCCCAGAGCTTACCGTGACAGGGGACTGGTGGCGGTTACCAGTCCCCAGCTCAGGGAATCCGCGGTCGCCAAGCCCGTACCCAGCAAACGAATGCTGAGCCCCTGAGGGGTCAAATGGTGGATGAATATGGTCGCGTTCATTTGCACACCATGAGTCACACTGCCTCAAGACACATAGACAATTCCTAACTTGTTTTATTGTTTAAAGCCTTTAACGGAAAATTGTACTGCTTAAAGATTGTGACAGCATTTCAACTTTTTAAATTCCATCAACAAATACTAAAAGTGAATTTTTTTTTGTCTCTGGAAGCACTTACATAGGCAACCTTGAGCTGGAACGAGGTGATGGGGAGTCTATTTTAGCCGTTTGGTTTTACAAATACAGGGTGGTCAGAAAGAGTTTTAAAAGCTTGTAAGGGTGTTGCAGAACAGTTTCTGGAGAGAAATAATCGCCAAGAAATAATTCTATTCGTTATGCCGTTTCCGAGTTAATTGGCAGTGAAGTCATCCAATCAGGCCGTTGCCTGCGCAGATTCAAAGGCTCGCCGGATTCAATTAGTGTCAGTTGTTCTCATAGAGTGGGTGAAAGTGCGTGAAACTGCTCGGCCTTTCGCTTGTATTCGATCCTTATTACCACCCCATTTCCAGTTTCTGTATCGATCTCTTGTTCTGTAGGAAACCAAACTAGCAACAGATTCGGCGACACTGTCTCTGGTGGGCCGCCTGAATATGCAAGCGCAACTGCGTCATTGGTTCCTTAAATGCCAATTAACTCGGAAAAGGCACAACGTATCGTATTTTTTCTGAACAATTATTTCTCAGCAGAACCTAATATGCAGCGTCCTTAGAAGCATTTCAAACTTTTTCCGACCATTCTGTATATGTGAGGAATCGCAAAAGCAATGTCACTACACAAGAATGAATAGCAGTCCCTCCACTGTTAGAGAACAATGCGCACACGTGGGGGATGTAGGTCGTGTTGCCTGAATCGGACACCTCTGGCTGTCTAGCTGTCTATATTCTTACAATCAACCAGAAATTAGCACAAGTCTGGCAGTTTAATTTCTCTCACTCATCACAACTTCAGCATTCATGTTTTCGACTGTAACAGCAGTGCATTAGCGGCCAAGTGATATATTTATCCTGATGGCTGAACTAAATTCGAAACCCAGTACTTGATTACTAAATGTCTTTCGTTCACTCTTGTGCATTACTACCAGCATCTGTTTCATGTCACAGCCACGCGTCGTTAATACAGCGCCCAGCTCACATTACTGCAATGTGCGTGTGCATAGCGTGGTTTTATACTTGTGTTGTATGATGATGATGAGAGAAGGGGTATGGTGAAATCCAATGTCGGCACACATCCTACTCCTCTCGAATAGCAACGAGGAGGTCGCCGATTCTAGCGTTCCCATCCGACAGACGGATCGCCATCAACAGTGTCACATGCCCCCACTACAGAAGATTTATTGCACCACACTGACGCAAGGTCTGGCGATCAGCAATTTTACACCATCGCTTTCCTTCGCTTACCAACGAAACACTGGGGAGAAAATTTCATCTACCGTCAGGATTCCAACGGACTATTTCCGAGGCTTAGCGACCTCGGCCACGGAGGCGAGTCATATTATACAATAATTTACTGACGCTACAATAGCGGCGAATGCAAAGTCTTGGAAATTGTTGAATCAACAGGACAACAGTCCAGATCAAACTTCCTGGCAGATTAAAACTGTATGCCGGACCGAGACTCGAACTCAGGACCTTTTCCTTTCGCGGGCAAGTGCTCTGCCAACTGTGCTACCCAAGCACGACTCACGCCCCGTCCTCACAGCTTTACTTCTGCCAGTATCTCGTCTCCTGCCTTCCAAACTTTACAGAAGCTCTCCTGCGAACCATGCAGAACTAGCACTCCTGAAAGAAGGGATATTGCGGAGACATGGCTTAGCCACAGCCTTGGGGATGTTTCCAGTTTTACTAGATTTTCATGTGCAGTATTTGTCTATATAGTATTATCGTTAGGTGTCAAAGTTCTTAAGCAGGGTCCTTATCTCAGATTTCGTCTATTGTTATAGATTTCTCGACGTTTGAATCAAATGAAAAAATTGTACCTCGCGAACTGTCCAAACGTATCTGTTGTCTAGGTAACATATTTAAGCGAGTAACACTGTAATATCACATGTTAATGTAAATGCGAGGTAAGTCATTGAAAATGTGGACTGCTGGTCCACTGATAACCGGTGTAACCGCCATAATGTTGAATACAAGCATGAAAACGTGCGTGCATTCTGTTGTAAAGGGACGGATGTCAATTGGTGGGATGGAATTCCACGCCTGTTGCACTTGGTCCACGAGTACAAGGACACTTAATGGCTTTTCTGAATGACGCTGGAGTTGTCGTCCGCTGATGTCCCATATGTGCTCGACTAAAAATAGATCTGGTAGTCGAGCAGGATAAGGCAACATGTCAACACACTGTAGAGCATATTTGGTTACAACAGCGGCGATGAGCGTTATCCTATTGGAAAACACCACATGGAACGCTGGCCATGAATGGTAGCACAACAGATAGAATCACGAGACTGATGTACAATTTTGCAGTCACGGTGCGTGAGATAGCCATAATACGAAATCGCACCCCACATCTTAACTCCAGGTGTACATCCAGCGTGTCTAGCATGCAGACAGATTGGTTGCAGGCGATCAACTGGCATCCTTCTAACCAACACACGGCCATCACTTGCACCGTGTCAGAACACGCTTTCGCCAGAAAGCCCCCCACCCTGGCTTCCAATGAGCTCTCGCTTCACACCACTGACGTTGCAAACGGCGGCGCTTTGGGGTCAGTGGATTGCGTTCTACAAGACGTCTGGCTCGGCGCTATCCTTGAAGTTATCAATTTGTAACAGTTCATCCTCTAAATGTGGTGCTAAATGCTACTAATATTGCTGCTACAGATGCAGTACGATGTTCCAGAGCCATACGCGTAACACGATGGTGTGTGTGTGTGTGTGTGTGTGTGTGTGTGTGTGTGTGTGTGTGTGTGTGTGTGTGTTTGGAGCTTATAGACGCTCAACGCCGAAGTTATCAGCGCCCTTACCTACACTACCGTTTGTGGAAATTGCAACACCAAGAAGGAAACGCATGAATTCAATTAATTTAATACCACAGGTTAGGTACATGACAAGTAACAAATCTGTACATTCCTTTGAGCCCTGCTATTCAGTATGTCGGGTAGCCACCATGCGCTGCAATTAGCGCTGCTATACCCCGTGGCACTGAATCAATAAGGTTCTGAATACGTTCCTGAGGGATTTCCCTCCACGCACTTTGTATCCGAGCCCAAAAATCCGCGACACAAGTTACTGGAGGACCGTGACGTACCAGGTGCCGATCAACCACATCCCAGACATGTTCGACGGGAGACATGTCTGGCGAACGTGCGGACCCGGGAAGCAATGGTACCCGTCGATCTTCGAAGAAAACCTGTACATTCCGCGCAATACGTGGCCTGTGGAGATGCCTGAAGCTCGGGGAGTACCTCAGGCTCCACGACCTCCGTTAGGTACCGCTTGCTGTTCAAAGTGCTCGCAATTCGTACGAGGAGAGATCGGTTCTTGTAACCAATGGCGCCCCAAACTATCATACCAGGTGTTTGTCCGCTATGCCGCTCCACAATGCAGCCCTCCAGGTTTCGCTCACCACGGTACCGCCGGACACGTATGCGTCCATCACTGTAGGACACGTTGAAGCGGAGCTCATCCGAAAAGATTACTTGTTACCACTCAGCACCCCAGTGAAGGTGTTCACCTGCCCATTGCAGTCGGAGGGGCTTTTGGTTTCTGGACAATGGAAGCCGACGTAATGGCATGCGTGCAACCAGTCCAACCTGCAGCAGACGGCGACAGACCATCGATGCAGACAAGTTCGCATCTGTTGCAGTACATCACTGTGGATGCTGCTGTACGGTCCATAATGGCCATGCGGACAAGGTGACGGTCATCCCGTGCTGTGGTCACGTTCTGTGGTCCAGTTCCCGCTCGTCGCTGCGTACGACCTTCCTCTATCCACTGCTTCCACACACGCATCACTGTCGTAGCAGCATGCCCTGTGCGAGCCGAAATATCACGGTATGACAACCCCGTTTCCCGGACACCGATCATTCTGACCCGTTCGAACTCGCCCACATGCCGATATGGCACCCTTTGACGTCGACGTCACTGTATTGTTTCAACCTTGTGTGACAGCTCTGCACCGACTACAGAAGGCGCGATACCGAACGTGTCGGACCGACACGAGAGGGCTCTGCTAGGCCTACGTGTACCCTATCTCGCTGCAAAACGTATCACTTATTGCTTGCACACCTGTCGCCACTTGCACCAAGTGTGGCGCTATTCAGGTAATTTCTTCTCGGTCTTGCGCTTTTCACAAACGGCAGTGTATATTAAGAAACGAATGTAAAATGACTGAAACTGCTATCACACAGTAAGTAGGAAGTGATACTCATTTACTCACCCCCATCTCACTCGCGTTGACCTACAGAATCACTTTATCTCACAGACCTTAATACAACAGAGAAGGGCCGAAAGGTGCATCACATGGTATAAAAAAATAGAAGTAAAACCACAGAAGAGCTAAAGGAAAGGCACGGATAAATGTGACTGGCTGACCAATTACAAAAAATACGAGTGAACCAGTCACCGTATTGACACATTAAAAACGACTCCCTAAAATTTTCGAAAGTATGTTGGACATATCACAGAACCTTAAAACTCTCCCCACATTCGTTTGAACGTTACTTACGATAGAGGTCAGATCTGTACGCATAGCAATCTGTACGCCACAAACACCACACATTGGAGGGTCCTCTCGCCGGAGTAGGAAGCCATGGGTCATAGGACTGTGGCCTCTACGAGTAAGGAGGAAATCGTTTCGTTGACGTAGATGAAAGGAGATGCGTCACGGCCGCGTTGTATGCTTCACTAGACGGACCTTATTACGTGTCACTTCCAGCCATTCATCCCCCCATCGACGCAAGACCCTGCATCTCAACAGCGAGGCCATAGAATTTGGGGGGGATGGCACACTGAAGTAACTGAATCTCGCGACACGCACCCTTGGGTGCTACATCTACCTTTTCATTCCCTACAATATTCATGTCACTGGCACCTAGCAGAAAGACACCTCCTTCGCCAGCCGCTGTACACTACTGGCCATTAAAATTGCTACACTAAGAAGAAATGCAGATGATAAACGGGTATTCATTGGACAAATATATTATACTAGAAATTTCATGTGATTACATTTTCACGCTATTTGGGTGCATAGATCCTTAGAAATCAGTACCCAGAACAGCCACCTATGGCCGTAATAACGGCCTTGATACGCCTGGGCATTGAGTCAAACAGAGCCTGGATGGCATGTACAGTTACAGCTGCCCATGCAGCTTCAACACGATACCACAGTTTATCAAGAGTAGTGACTGGCGTATTGTGACGAGCCAGTTGCTCGGCCACCAATTGGTGAGAGATCTGGAGAATGTGCTCAGAGCCAGAGAGCAGCAGTCGCACATTTTCTGTATCCAGAAAGGCCCGTACAGGACTTGCAACATGCGGTCGTGCATTATCCTGCTGAAATGTAGAGTTTCGCAGGGATCGAATGAAGGGTAGAGCCACGGGTCGTAACACATCTGAAATGTCCACTTTTCAAAGTGCCGTCAATACCAACAAGAGGTGACCGAGACGTGTAACCAATGGCACCGCATAACATCACGCCGGGTGGTACGCCAGTATGACGATGACGAATACACGCTTCCAATGCGCGTTCACCGCGATGTCGCCAAACACGGATGCGACCATCATGATGCTGTAAACAGAAGCTGGATTCATCTGAAAAATTGACGTTTTGCCATTCGTGCACCCAGGTTCGTCGTCGAGTACACCATCGCAGGTGCTCCTGTCAGTGATGCAGCGTTAAGGGTAACCGCAGCCATGGTCTCCAAGCTGATAGTCCATGCTGCTGGAAACTTCGTCGAACCGTTCGTGCAGATGGTTGTTATCTTGCAAACGTCCCCATCTGTTGACTCAGGGATCGAGACGTGGCTGCACGACCCGTTACAGCCATGCGGATAAGATGCCTGTCATCTCGACTGCTAGTGATATGAGGCCGTTGGGATCCAACACGGCATTCCGTATTACCCTCCTGAACCCACCGATTCCATATTCTGCTAACAGTATTGGATCTCGATCAACGCGAGCAGCAATGTCACGATACGATAAACCGCAATCGCGATAGGCCACAATCAGACCTTTATCAAAGTCGGAAACGTGATGGTACGCATTTCGCCTCCTTACACGAGGCATCACATCAACGTTTCACCAGGCAATGCCTGGTAACTACTGTTTTTGTATGAGAAATCGGTTGGAAACTTTCCTCATGTCAGCACGTTGTAGGTGTCGCCACCGGCGTCAACCTTGTGTGAATGCTCTGAAAATCTAATCATTTGCATATCACAGCATCTTCTTTCTGTCAGTTAAATTTCGCGTCTGTAGCACGTCATCTACGTGGTGTAGCAATTTTAATGGCCAGCAGTGTAGTTGGAGCAGGGTATACTGAATATTCTGAAGTACTTTGTCTGGAGGGTACAAGCGTTGTAGAGTTCGAAGGGCACTCAGAGAATCGTAAAAGGCAATGAATTTACCACTTGAATTCCGTCTCATCTGATCTACTGCCAGCAAGATCGTGTAGTTTTATAATTTTATATCGTAGACAGTAAATTCTTGAGGCAATCGGACCTTCAGGACACCGTCAAGGAAAACAACAGTGTCCCCCTGTTTCAACCATCTGTATAGATGGGTGTAAAGGTGTGGTGCACAGTTAAAATGTCCTTAAGTAATGTATTCAAAAGATATGCAGGAGGGCAATGTCTCCTGCACTGCGCTACATCTAAAATGACGCTGGTCCCCTGCAGTAACCTGAGTGGCAGTCAGTTGAAACACTGGATTTGGGGTTGTGTTTGCTCCACACCAAGTGACTCCTGCGTACATTTCGCACGCATCCCAAATGGCCTCGTTGCCAGTGGACGATTCGTAAAGAGACGTTCCATAACTGGACGAGCAACAGTATGGAGTGTTGGGGGAGTAGCGAGGATCTGACACGCCTGAAGCACGTGAGGAGTGGTGGTTCCCCAGTCTCAGCACAGAGGCTGGGTTCACTGCTGGTCCTGTAAGCACCTGCGTTCAGTCTAACCCCCTCATGGTGGATAGCATCAATAATATTCAGGTAAGAAGGCCTTGCTGAACCATATAATGCGCATCCATAGACTAGCCGTGAACGCACAGACGCGCAATAAAAGCGCAACGTACCCTGTCTGCTCCCCAAGACGTGTGGCTAATGCACCTTACAATATTTAGCGCCTTCTGGGTTCTGGTTTTTAGGTCTCTGAGGTGTGGTAACCGCGATAGTTAGATGTCAAAAATGAGGCCCAGAAACCTTACTGATCTTGAAAATGTTGAATGGTATCCCTCGTATGGAAGTCAGATAAATTAAAAATACGACAAGAACGATTAAAATCAACACAAACACCCCTTTCTGCAGAAAACTGAAAACCCGTCTTTGCAGCCCACTCCTCGAATCTTTGCACTGTAAGTTGCAACACTGGAGGGGGAATAGAACACAGAAAAATCGTCCACAAATAAGGAGCACTTTACAGGACTCCTTACCGTACACGGGATACTGTTTATGGCTATGCAAAGAGGGTACGATTTGGAACAGTACGCTGAAGAACAATGGTCTCCTGCTCAAAATGATCCGACAGAACGTCACCAACTCGAGACCTATAAGACCGCTTAATCAGGACAGACCGCATGAAATTGCGAGGTGGCCACGAAAGCTCCATTGATCGAGCTCCACCAGAATATTCTGTCTCCAGGCAGAGTCTTGCTGATATCGAAAAAGAAGCCGAGTCAGTGATGTTTACGTAGTAAAGGCTGGTGAATAGCCGCCTCTACCAGTGTTAGGTTATCGACAGTGTTCTGAAATCTCCATAATCCATACTAGAGCGGCTAAGGAGTCGCCTTGTTCCTAACAGTCAGATCAGACGGCGGTTAACCATTCGCTCCAGGGTCTTTCCTATAACTCGTAAAGGCGACGCTCCGCTAGCTACGGGGTCATGTGCGGTTCTTTTCTGGTTTGAGGAGAGGTATCTTCACCTCGTCCACTCTTTTAGGTGTGGCTTTTAACTCCATGATGTAGTTGAAGATCCTTCTGGTCAGTCTGCGTTTATCTATCCTTAGTAGGTGTCCGTAAAATTTCAACCTCCGCTTCGTCATTGTGTTCCCACTCTTCTCAGTGTACTTCCAGAGTTCTTCGTTTTTCCTCTTGTCCCATGTCCCATTCAGCAGTCTTGTGCGGTGGCAGTATTTTCCTCTGATCCTTTCTTTCTTCCTTTTCGAGTTCTTGAAGGTCCCTTTTTTATTTGTTTTTTATTTAAAATAAGGCACTCCAGAGCGTACAGGTCTTACTACCGAGTTGTAGCACAAAAAATTTATTAAGTAACTTTGTTTTTTCAGGGTGACAAGACGTTATGACTAACTATCTTTTTAATATGTTCTATACAGTAAGCCCATCGACTATTTACGGATTTGTTTTTATGGCTCTAGTATTTGATTAGATGAAAAATGCACTCTCTTTTTAGCAACAACGTCATTTAAATTTTCTGAACTGTTTGTCAAATATTGTGTTTGGAGTTAAGGCTGCGTTTTCTTTGCCGAATCTGCCCTTTTAATAGCTGATTCCGTAAATAGGTCCAAACAAATGTAACCTTTCTTGCAGTGACAGACCATCAGCAATACAATAGCTTTGTATAGATGTATTTAAGATGTAATCTGCTATGTTGCAGTGCTTCAGATAACTCTGCTGACTCTGTTATGTTGCTTTTCCAGCCGCCGAGTTCGCCGTGTGCAAGAGGAATGCCCCTGACATGGGGAAATGTCTGAAGGCTGCGTTGCAGGACGTGATCAAGCATCTGCCGCCAGGTACCGTAGCTACTCATACCTCTCTGTCTGTGTGGTGGGGAGCGTCCTCAAAGTCTGAGTGAGACGCGTACTGAGGTGATGCGTGCTGGGAGAGAGCGCGATGAGCCTTCGTTCCCTCAGCAGGAACTTCACTCATTCCTCTTCTCTCTCTTCCCCTCCACCTGTTTTACCGACCTACTCGATCACGAGACACAAATCACGTCCTTCTATCACACGCTTTCTAACAACAGGATGTTAATACATTTTTGCACGTATTGCTTCAGCATTGCGAAGTTTTGTAAAGGCAGCGCCATGTTGATGCAGGTACTCTTCTCTTTCTTCCGGCATCTTTGCCATTTTGTTTCAGGTGCTCCAGTTTACTTCACTGATAAAATTTTATATGATTGTTCTGGGAAAGCCTTTTACCGGAACTTTTCCATCTAAAATGTTTTATAGGAAGCTGTCGTGTCGCATTAGGTGTCCAATTAATTTAATTTTCTTCTCTGTATCATGTTAATCAATGTCCTATTATCTTCAAATACTTTTAGGTTTCGTCCAACGGATTTTGTTTCAGGCTAGGTTGGTTTTGATGCTCTTCTCCAATTACACATCTCTAGTGCTTTTTTATTTTCGTGTTCCCCCAGAATCCACCCTTCAAAAGCATAACTTACAATGTTCCAAATAAATGCCTCTCTGAATTATTTTCTTCTTTCTACATTAAGGAGGTTGTTTGTTGAAAATTGGTTGTATTTTTGTAGCTTTGTTTCGGCATTATGCTTACTATTTTAACATCCATTATACTTCTTAGTCATGTTTATCGTACTTTCTCAGCACCAAAGTTCGTTTACTTGCATCAGTATTGTATTTCCTGTCTTAATGTTTCCCTTTCTTTGTGTCCTAGATTTATCTGTCACCATTATTTTTGTTTTTATTCTTAGACTGTGGTTGCCCAAAAACACCGTTCGTTAAAAATGAAGTTCTGTATTCTCACCAACGATATACCTCTCCATGAAATTTGTGCCAGTTTCCTTAGTCATGGCTTCAAAGTAATTTTTTTTTTTCAGCAGTCATTTGGCTGCTTTGATGTGGCTCTTCGCGGCTCGTGCCAACCATCTGATAGCAGCACTTGCACCCGACGTCCTCGGTTATTTCTTTGACAAATTACAATCTCTCTCTTCATCTACAATTTTTGCCATCTACCAGTACACTTTGATTCATGATATTCACATGTCCAATCATCCTACCCTTTCTTCTAGTCAATTTTTTGCCACACGTCCCTTTGCAAACACCCTCATCGTTTACTATCTAGATACAAACTTATTACAGATGGACAATATCATTTCAGCGAACGAAATTCCTCTAAATGGTGTATCAGCTAAAAGCTGTGTAGATAATTCCGCAATTCACTGCGTGCTTAACTTTTTGAGAAATGTTTTGACCTAGCTTTATAAAAGTATTTGCTACTGAAGCGAAAAGGGTTTTCTGTGATAATGTGTCATAGTAGTGGGATGTCAAACAAAGCTCAAGTACGATCGAAGATAAATGGAGCCCCAGTGTCGAATGGTTCAAGGTGACCAGCAAAGCTTTCTAGAATGCAAAATTGCCGATGACAGCTTCACATCTCTTCAGAATTAATTACCCTGGTATAATTTCAATTAATAGAACGTAAATTAAACTGCCTGTAAAATTTTTGTTCAGTGGTGTAAGCTGGTTTGGTCTCGGCATAAGATTTTGTGATTAAAAGGAATACTAGAAAATATAATAGCACAACATAATACTTTTCTTGCTCTTCCTTATGCTCTTTTGTTATTCATATGTGTTTCCACATTGTGTCTGAAATATATCAACATTAGTAGCTGAATTCCTGTGTTCTGGTACCAGTCAATTAACACGACAGTAGTGGACAATCTATAGCTAGCTCTAGGTCAAGCTGAAGCAGCACTGTGCACTTAACAGCGGTAGAAGAAGGTAAGTAGAAACTGTAATGTTTGGATTACTCATTAAACAAATGTAAATACTGTATTCATAGCTGTTAAATGATGGCGCCAAGTTAACGTATAAGTCCTGTTTCACTGCCCAAAGCCATTCAATAAGCGTACCGTCAAATTTTTTGTTAAGTAAAGTATTTTGGATAAAGTCATTTTACAATGAGTGAAAACAAACACAAACACTATAAGAAACACTCATGAACAGATTTCTTTGCTGAAGCCACTGTAACATATTCAGCAGTTGACTGTAGCGTTTTCTGTGGGGCTAGCTTGAATTTACATGTTGTTTGTGATAGCAGAGGTGTTCATTCAGAAGAACTGAGGCGAACCTTAAGCGGTCAGAACTGAAAGACATTTGTGGAGCGGTTATCGAAAGCTCTCTCAGGCAAAGAGAAAAGTTTCGGAAACGAAAACATCAGGGAACATTCAGAACAAAGAGGCGCTGTTGGAAGTCATGAATCAGGCAGAGGGGCAGCCTGGCCACGGGGAAAACTATAGTTCAGAAAGGGGAAGTCGCTCTGTAGGCAGTCAGAACAGACGAGACCCAGCACCTACGTATCGGGCGGCCTGCGGCAAAAAAATCCAGCAAATACTGACGAGCACCCAGCAACAATTTGCTCCTAGCATTATTTGCTGATATGCAATACGCAACCGTTCCTGCGACAGTGCCTAAAGTGCTCTGTAGGTCATTTCTGCCATTGATTAATACAAGGCTAAAACCATTATATGGTTGATGGGGGACCGAAATTCGGTAGTAGGAAAAGAAATAGAAGGATAAATAGTAGGAAATTGTGAGCTGAGGGAAAGGAATGAAAGAGGGATCCATCTGGTATGCACAGGACATAATTTAATTGTAACTGGCACTCGGTTTAAGAATCATTAAAGAAGGTTTGGAAAAGACCTGGGAACGCTGGAAGGTTTCAGGCTGGTTACCTGTATATGATGGTAAGTTAGAGATTTGGAAAGTAGATTTTAAACTATAAGGCATCTGCAGGTGCTAATATGGACTCTGGCCATAATTTATTGGTTATGACCTGCAGATTACAGCTGAAGAAATTACAAAGAGATAGGAAATGAAAGGCATGGACATGGATAAATTGAAGGAACCAGAGATTGAGAGTTTCAGAGGGAGCATTAGGGAACACATTGAACTGAAGCAAGGGAAAGAAATACAACATAAAACCGATGGGTAAGTTTGAAAGACGAAATAAGGAAGGCACCAGAGGATCAAACAGATAAAAAGTAAAGGCATAGTAAAAGTCTCTGGATAACTTAAGAGATACTAAATTTAACTAACGAAAACCTTTATAGTCTGCGCAGCCACTGTGCAAGTTACTTGGATCGCTAGCTCAGCCTTCAGATCATGGATTACGTCTGCTTGTTATGCTTTTATTTTAATTTTAGATTTTAATTGGAATCCTTGCACTGCAGTCCATTTTCCTTGATATACAGATATTAGGGCTGCAAAAGTTTTTAGCCAGTGGACTGTCACTCAGGTACCATATGATATATCTGCTGGAACGTTTGAGTTGAGCTACTTATGCTATTAGGGTCATTGCAAATTTTGGCGATTACATCTCAGTAATGTAGCTTACCACGACTATTTTCATTCTCTGCTTTCGTATGGCATCGTATTCTGGGGTAACTCATCACTGAGTAAAAGAGTGTTCATAGTAGCCTTACAATATATATATATATATATATATATATATATATATATATATATATATATATATATATATATATATATTCACTTATGAAATTTGTTATTAACAATCCGAACGAATTCAAATGTAATAGCAGTGTACATGGCTACAACACTAGGAGAAAGGATGATCTTCACTACTCAAGGTAAAATCTAACTTTGGCTCAGAAGGGGGTAAATTATGCTGCCACAAAAGTCACTTACCTAATAGCATCAAAAGTCTGACAGATAGCCATATAGCATTTAAAAGGAAATTAAAAGAATTTCTTCATGGAAACTCCTCCTACTCATTAGATGAATTTTTGGATATAGTAAGTGGGTAATTTCCCCAAACCCCACTAAAAAAATTAAAAATATTAAGTGTCATGTAATATTTTGTGTAATGTGATATCTTGTATAGACACCTTTTATTAACCAGACACGTTCCATATCATTACGAAGTGTCGTATTCATGATCTATGGAACAAGTACTAATCTAATCCAATCTAATTTAATAGTGGGTGTCCACTTCTAAATGTTGACCTTTAGTGAGTGCCTCTTACATCTGCTTTTTGTCCATTGTGACATTACTCATAATTCCTGTTCATTGTTTTTTAACGTTCTCCATAGGTTCTGCGTAAGCGTTTTCCACAATATCTTATTACTTAGGACAATGCCTTTTCTCCGGATAATCTATTGCATGGAATTGACTATGAATGCTGGGTTTTCCCGTTATATGTTACGTATATCATGACTTGACTCCGAGGAGTACATATTTCATTACGGTTTCACCTTAGGTTTGGGATTATTTATTTCACTGTATGGTTGTTTTCCACTTACATACAGATTTTCACCTGAAGATGCAGCAGTAAGTGCTGTGAAATCTGCAGTGCCTGAGAATAAAGGGACTTTACAGCTGATGCGGTTTTATTTGTCCCCATGATTAATTGACGAATGGAAAAAATATAAAAATACAGCAAATGAAGCAGGCGAAAGAGAATGCAGAAAGTGCAAATTGGCTATGCAGGAGTGGCTAAAGGACAAATCTAAGACTGATAGAAGCAAGGATAACTTAGAAAAAGACAGATTCCACCTATAAGGAAATCAGGGAGACCACTGGAGCAAACAGAAGCAGATGACAAGCCGGTACCTAGAAAAGAAGGGAAAGCTGAAAGCTGGAAGGAGTATACTGAAGATCAATATCAACGAAATAAACTTGAGGACAATATTATAGAAAGAGAAGATGAAGTAGGTGAAGATGACACGAGAGAGAGATATGATACTGAGAGAAGAACTGGACGGAGCACTGAAAGAGATAAGTGGAAACAGTGCCTCTGGAACAGACGAAATTCCCTCAAAATTGTTGACGTCCTTGGCAGAGCCTGCAATGAGAAAATTATTCCAATTTGTATGAAAGATTGAGTGGGAAATGTAATAATTCCGATTTCGTAGAAGGAAGGTTGTAGCATTTGCGGAAACTAACGAACGATGAGCTTATTAAGTCATGGTGGCACGACTTTGACACGAATTATTTACAGAAGAATAGAGAAATTGCTAGAAGCCGACCGCAAATGAATGTTTGCAAGACTTTGACGCGAATTATTTACAGAAGAATAGAGAAATTGCTAGAAGCCGACCTCAAAGAAGATCACTTTTGGTTCTGGAGAAACGTAGGAACATGCGAGGCGAAGCAGACTCTGCGATTTATCCTGGAAGCAGGCAAACCTACGTTTATAGCATATGTAAGTTCAGAGAAAGCTTTTGTCTATTTTTACTTGAGTACACTCTTGGAAGTTTGTGTGGCAATAGGGATAAAATAGAGGAAGCGAAATGTTATTTACAACTTGTACAGAAACCAGACTGCAGCTATAAGAGTCGAAGAGGATAAAAGAGGAGCCGTAGTTGAGGAGGATGTTATACAGTCCATGCACGGAACAAGCTGTGAAGGAAACTGAGGAGAAATTTGGAAAGCGAATTTAAGTTCAGGGAGAAGAAATGAAATTTTTAAGGTTATAATTCTGTCAGAGGCTACAAAGGACTTGGAGGAGCATCTGAACGGTGTTGATAGTGTCTTCAAAAGAGATAAGATAAACGTCATCAAAAGGAAAAGAAGGGTAACGGAATGTATTTGAATTAAACCAGCTTATGCTGAGGGAAATAGATTAGAAAATCAAATGCTAAAAGTAGTAGACAAGTTTTCCTTATTGGATAACAAAGTGGCTGAGGACAGCCAACGTAGGGAGTATACAGGGAGATTCAGCTGCCCCTACCAATGTCGTTTTATGCAGCCCGCAGTTCTTTATCTGCCCTTCAGAAACCACGCCCGAGATTTTCATATTCTCTCGGTTGCTACGCACGAACTGTTATTCCTAGCCGGCCGCGGTGGTCTCGCGGTTCTAGGCGTGCAGTCCGGAACCGTGCGACTGCTACGGTCGCAGGTTCGAATCCTGCCTCGGGCATGGATGTGTGTGATGTCCTTAGGTTAGTTAGGTTTAAGTAGTTCTAAGTTCTAGGGGACTAATGACCACAGTAGTTGAGTCCCATAGTGCTCAGAGCCATTCGAACCATTTTTTTTTTTTTTTTTTTTTTTGCTATTCCTACAGAAGCAATGAACAGGGCCGTTTTTTTAGGAAATGTAATGTAGTTAAATTTTGTACTGGGATACGTTTTTGTTGTAAGGTATGGTTTTTTAGTTATTCAAGAAAAACGTACAAGAGTGAGCTTCAAACGCACATCCACCTCGCCACGCTCAGCCGTATGTTGTGTGTGGTGCTCCGTCCTATCATTGTATAAACATTTCTGTTCCCAATATTAGAACTTTTTTTATCTCAATTGATCGGGTTATTACCCCGCCAGCATAGTCGATTATTTTGCTAACATTATCAATTTATGGTTCAAATGGCTCCGAGCACTATGGGACTTAACTTCTGAGGTCATCAGTCCCCTTGAACTTAGAACTACTTAAACCTAACTAACCTAAGGACATCGCACACATCCATGCGCGAGGCTGGATTCGAACCTGCGACCGTAGCGGTCGCGCGGTTCCGGACTGAAGCGCCTAGAACCGCTCGGCCACTCCGGCCGGCTTATCAATTTAAACGTGCCAGTGGGGGTAATGAAAATAAAAAGACTTCTTTTAAATTTTACGCTAAAGCTAATTACGTTGATAATTCGGTCTAAACTTAACCCTTACAAGCCTAGTAGTTTCGTAGTCAGATGGTCTGACAAATACAACAATGAAATTGTTCCTTTTATTCTATTAAAATGTATAAAATTATTAGCTAAAATCAACAAAAAATCTATTTTACAATTTGTAAGGGTTCGGCTAAGCTGGTGGCCTAATAAGACCAGCCAGTGAAGACAAAAACGGTCGAATGTGGGAAGTAATTCATGCATCACAAATTATTGTACAGCGTCCGCCTCCGTAGCGTAGCGGTTGCGTTTTGGCGTACCACGCAGGGGGCCCAGGTTCGGTTCCCGGCAGGGGACTGTGTGTTGTGTGTCCTTCCTCATGATTTTCATCATCATTGACCCGCAAGTCGCCGAAGTGGCGTTAGCTAAAAAAAAGGACTTGCAATACGGCGGCCGAACTTCCCTGCATGGGACCTCCCGTCCAACAATGCCATACGGTCATTTCCTTTCATTTCATTATTGTACAGCGGTGGGAGAGAGTTCCATGCACAACATACTAGGAATCCTTGCCGGTGGAGGCAGAGGGTGGCAGTAGAGGTGCGTTTGAATGTGATTTTTGTACGTTTTTCTTGAATAATTCGAAAACTACGGCCTCTAGCGAAAACTTATCCTAGTACAAAACTGAACTGCATTAAAATTACTACAAAATGGTCCTGTTCATTTTTTATGTAGGATTAATACTTTCACGTAGCTAGCGACAGAATATGAAAATCCTGCGCGTGGTTTTTGAAGGCTAGATACAGAATTGCAGGTTGCATAAAACTACATCAGTAGGGGTACCCGAATGGTCTTGTATAAAGCGCAGACTGGCAGTTGCGAGAAAAGCATTTCTGAAAAAGAGGAATCGTCAGTATAGCAATGATAGGAAGTGTGGGGGAAAAATGGCTTGAATGTAGTCAGCAGGCTCAAATGAGTACAGATTGCGCGAGCTACGCAGAGGTGAAGAGGCTTGCTCGAAGGAGGCTAGCATGCAGAGCTGCATCAAATCAGTCTTGGGACTGAAGTCCACAACAAGAATTTTCCTGTCGTAGAACGAAAGTGCCTCCATATAACAAATTATCAGTTTTATTTACAAATCTTCTGTATATTATCCTGTTCAGAAACATGCATGCATAAACTGATAAGCTGACTGCTCCTTAGTCATCGTATGAAAATAGTTGTATATAAGGGACAAACAAACGAAACGGAACACCCACTGCAACGGGATCATGGAATGATCACACGCGTTAAGATATTTATTCTGCTGAGAGATGAGACTATCGAGTGCTGCTTCGTGGAACGATTTAGACTGCTGAGGAATCCAGAACTCCACACAATCTTGCACTTCCGCGTCCGACTGAAACCGACATCCACGCATATCTTTCTTCAGGTCGCCAAAGATGTGAAAATGACACGGCGTAAGATCCAGGCTGTACGGAGGATGATGTAGTGTTTCCCAGCCAAATCGCTGATTGGTGTTATCGTGCGATTGGTGGTATTGTGCAACAGAATGATTCCATCCGACAGCATTCCGACAGTCCGACGGAAAATTGCACGGCCAACCGTGGAAACTTTCCATGTCTCCATCGCCAAAGAAATCTAGAGCTGTTCATACAAATTCCACTAAGGTCACGGTGACCTTCTTCGAAAGCAGGGGCCCTCTGCCTCTCGAGTTTCTCGAGCTTGGAGCCATAATTGATGCGCAGCGCTATGGAAAGACTCTGCAGAAATTGCGACGCACCATAAAATCAAGAGACCGAGGAACGCCGTCGGGCGCAATCGTCCTGTTGCACGATAACGCCAGTCCCCACACTGCCAATCGGCTTCAGCGATTTGGTTGTGGAACACTGCAACATTCCCAATACAGCCCGGATCCTCCGCCGTGTGATTTTCACATCTTTGGCGACCTGAAGAAAGAAATGCGTGGACGTCGGTTTCAGGCGGACGAGCAAGTGTAGCAATGGGTGCAATTGAGGATCCGTTAGCGGCCGACCGCGATCCATGAAACAGGAACTTTATCGTCTCGTCTCTCAGCGGAATAAATGTCTTAACGCGTGTACTGGAAATTAAGTTTTAATTTGACTACCCTTTACAGATATGACATCTTATCATGTCTTAAAGCACATTCATTACAGAAGGGCAGTGCTGTTTTAACGAGGGAACTTCCCCTAAACGAAAAGTCTGAGAAAACGCTGAATTATTTCGGAGCTTTGGCTTCACTGTCAAACAGTAAACATATATAGCTTTCATCTGACATGGACCATGAATCATTGTGCAGTCCGCAGAGCAGTGGCTCGAAACTGATTAGGGAAGAGAAAAAGGGAAAGGGGGCCGGGGGGGGGGGGGAGGGGGGGAAGGCAAGAGTTCACATAAATGAACACATTCCTGCCAGCGTTGAGTGTATCTTGACTTGAAACATGTGCTGTGGTGTAAAATGGGAGTATTATGAACTAATAGTAACAGTTTCGAAATTAAAATCTGGTTCATCATCATCATCATCATCATTTAAGACTGATTATGTCTTTCAGCGTTCAGTCTGGAGCATAGTCCCCCTTATAAAATTCCTCCATGATCCCCTATTCAGTGCTAACATTGATGCCTCTTCTGATGTTAAGCCTATTACTTCAAAATCATTCTTAACCGAATCCAGTTATCTTCTCCTTGGTCTACCCCGACTCCTCCTACCCTCTACTGCTGAACCCATGAGTCTCTTGGGTAACCTTGCTTCTCCCATGCGTGTAACATGACCCCACCATCTAAGCCTGTTCGTCTTGACTGCTACATCTATAGAGTTCATTCCCAGTTTTTCTTTGATTTCCTCATTGTGGACACCCTCCTACCATTGTTCCCATCTACTAGTACCTGCAATCATCCTAGCTACTTTCATATCCGTAACCTCAACCTTATTGATAAGGTAACCTGAATCCATCCAGCTTTCGCTCCCATACAACAAAGTTGGTCGAAAGATTGAACGGTGTACAGATAACTTAAGTCTTGGTGCTGACTTCCCTCTTGCTGAAGAGAGTAGATCGTAGCTGAGCGCTCACTGCATTGGCTTTGCTACACCTTTCTTCCAGTTCTTTCACTATGTTGCCATCCTGTGAGAATATGCATCCTAAGCACTTGAAACCGTCCACCTGTTCTAACTTTGTTCCTTCTATTTGGCACTCAATCCGTTTATATCTCTTTCCCACTGCCATTAGATGTTAATCTTCATACCATAGTCCTTACATTTCTGATCTAGCTCTGAAATATTACTTTGCAAACTTTCAATCGAATCTGCCATCACAACTAAGTCATCTGCATATGCGAGACTGCTTATTTCGTGTTCACATATCTTAATCTCACTCAGCCAGTTTATTGTTTTCAACATATGATCCATAAATAATATGAACAACAGTGGAGACAGGTTGCAGCCTTGTCTTGCCCCAGAAAACTACTCTGAACCATGAACTCAATTTACCTTCAACTCTAACTGCTGCCTGACTATCTATGTAAAGACCTTTAATTGCTTGCAAAAGTTTGCCTCCTATTCCATAATCTGGTAGAACAGACAATAACTTCCTTCTAGGAACCCGGTCATATGCCTTTTCTAGGTCTATAAAGCATAGATACAATTCCCTGTTCCATTATTTGCCGTAAACTAAAGATCTGGTCCTGACAACCTCTAAGAGGCCTAAACCCACACTGATTTTCATCCAGTTTGTCCTCAACTAATACTCGCACTTTCCTTTCAACAATACCTGAGAAGATTTTACCCACAACGCTGATTAAAGAGTTACCTCTGTAGTTGTTCCAATCTTTTCTGTCTCCATGTTTAAAGATTGGTGTGATTACTGCTTTCGTCCAGTCTGATGAAACCTGTCCCGACTCCCAGGCCATTTCAATTATCCTGTGTAGCCATTTAAGACCTGACATTCCACTGTATTTGATGAGTTCCGACTTAATTTCATCCACCCCAGCCGCTTTGTTGCACTGCAATATATTGACCATTTTCTCCACTTCCTCAAATGTGATCCTATTTCCATCATCATTCCTATCCCATTATACATCGAAATCTGAAACATTACGCATCGTATTTTCACCTTCATTGAGTAACTCTTCAAAATATTCCCTCCATCTGCCCAAGGCAGCAACAGGATTCACCAGCAGTTTTCCTGACCTGTCCATAATATTTGTCATTTCCTTCTTACCTCCCTTTCGAAGACTGCTAATTACACTCCAGAATGGGTTTCCAGCAGCGTGACCCAAAGTCTCCAACCTGTTTCCAAAGTCTTCCCAAGATTTCTTCTTGGATGCTGCAATTAACTGTTTGGCTTTGTTTCTTTCTTCAACATACCTTTCTCTGTCTGGCTGAGTTCTAGTATGTAGCCATTTTTGATACGCCATCTTTTTCCTTTTACAGGCTGCCTTGACTGTGTCATTCCACCAAGCTGTGTGCTTCATCCTACCTTTACACACTACTATTCCAAGACATTCTCTAGCCACTTCTAGTACTGTGTCCCTGTACCTTGTCGATTCCTTTTCCAATTACTGTAATTGCCTACATTCAACTAACTGGTGCCTTTCTGAGATCACTGTTATGTACTTATGCCTGATTTCCTTATCCTGAAGTTTCTCCACTCTTATCGTCCTACATATGGACCTGACCTGCTGCACTTTCTGCCTCACAATACCAATTTCACTGCAGATTAAATAGTGATCAGTGTCATCAAAGAATCCCCTGAATACACGTGTGTCCCTCACAGCCTTCCTGAATTCCTGATCTGTTATTATATAGTCAATGACAGATCTGGTTCCCCTGCCTTCCCAAGTATACCGGTGAATGTTCTTATGTTTAAAAAAGGAGTTTGTGATTACTAAGCCCATACTGGCACAGAAATCCAAGAGTTGTTTCCTGTTCCTGTTGGCCTCCATATCCTCTCCAAATTTACCCATAACCTTTTCATACCCTTCTGTTCGATTTCCAATCCTGGCATTAAAATCACCCATGAGCAGAACACTGTCCTTGTCCTTTACTCTAACAACTACATCACTGAGTGCGTCATAAAAACTATCCATCTTATCTTGATCTGTCCCTTCACCATGCGAATATACTGACACAATCCTAATTTTCTTGTTAGACACTGTCAAATCTATCCACATCAGTCGTTCGTTTACGTATCTTACTGCAACTACGGTGGATTCCATTTCTTTCCTGATGTAAAGCCCTGCACCCCATTGTGCTATTCCTGCTTTGACTCCTGACAGGTAAACTTTGTATTCTCCCTCTTCTTTTTCACCCCTTACCCGAATGTCACTAACAGCTAAAACGTCCAACCCCATCTTACTTGCAGCCTCTGCCAACTCTACCTTCTTCACAGAGTAGCCCCCATTGATATTAATAGCTCCCCATCTCGTTACCATTCGTTTGCCGAGTCGTATCTTAGGAGTCCCTGGTTTGTCAATTGGAGGTGGGGCTCCGTCACCTCCAAAGGTCCGAGGCATTTTGCTCTGATTGTTGCCAGCATCATATTTAAAGTACCAGGGAAGCAGGTTGCTAGCCTTACTTGCCCCGGGTCCCATTGGGTTTTACCCCTAACGATTGAGGGACTAGCCGGTGGATTTGATAGTCTTTGCCGTCTGAGCACAAAGGTGACCACGACTCAGAATATGTCCGAGATGCCCAGTCTTATTCCAAAGTAACTGGTATCCTGACTGTCAGGACCACTTACTTGGCCACTCATACGTTGCCCGTGGTTCATGAACTAGTACATGACAACAGGAACCCACACCATCTGGTTCAGAAAACCAAATTAATCCATCTATATACTTTGAATTACAAAGTTAAAGTTTCAGATGCTATCACTGCTAAAATAAGTTTTCCACCAATAGCATGTTTTCGAACGCTTGTGGATGTATATTCATGCAAAGCAGGGAATGAAAGAATATCCGTACTTATCTTTTAAAAAAATTTACTTGAAATACAAACGAAACCATAATTAAAATATGGGCAATCTGTATGAAAGTGCGCGTCTGAGTATTGCTGGTCGGCAACAGTCGATACCGTGTTGTTCTACCCAGTACATCACGGATCCTCCTTACCTGCTATCCACACGTTTATGAAGACATGCTGCTCATTCCAGTCCCACTCGTTCACGGCTGCTCTCCTCAGATCATCCAGTGTATGGGAAGGATTCGTGTGACGACCCACTGCAAGTTTCAGCTGGTCTCAAGCAGGCTGAGCGGGGTTCGCGCAGGGAGGTACCGCAGGGCATTCCATTCAGGTGATCCCGGTTTCCTAGAGAAAGGTCTTCACAAGGTGGCCAGATACGCCCAAGTGTTAACCGTAGGGCTGGACAGTAGCCAGGAGGATCCTGCCCCAATACTGCACAGTCCCGGATATGATAAGACTTTTCCGAAATCCTTACGTAATGCCGGCCCAAAACACGACTCATCCAGGTCCCACTGAACACTTGGGACTGAAATCCCGCCTGGCCGGCTCTACACTTTCCGCGGCAATCATACGGCGTCGGGCAATCGTGCACTCTTTGCTGAAGAGTGACTGACGCCATTGTTCTAGATCCCAGTCAGTTTTGTTCGTGACCAGGCGAAGCTGATGGTAGTGAGGTGCTTGCGCACTCTGTGAATCGACACTGCCCTTAGTCGGCCGGAGTGGGCGAGCGGTTCTAAGCGCTTCAGTCTGGAACCGCGCGACGGCTATGCTCGCAGGTTCGAATCCTGCCTCGGGCACGGATGTGTGTGTTGTCCTTAGGTTAGTTAGGTTTAAGTAGTTCTAAGTTCTAGAGGACTGATGGCCTCAGATGTTAAGTCCCATAGTGCTCAGAGCCATTTGAACAATTTTTTGACACTGCCCTCCCTGTCGTCTACAAAAAGACACTGCGCTGTTCTGTTCTGTTCTGCTCAGTGTACCTAAGAGCCACAATTGGCAGTCAGCGGTTGTTGATGTCGACCGTAGACGACCACCGCATCGTTGAAATGTCGTGTCTCTCAATAGCAGTTCAATGTTCGAGTGAGGCGACTGAGGTTTACGACAGTGCGGTACAGAACTTAGCGGTAGGGTGGCAGCTGGTGGACGGTGGAAGCGGGATCTGTGTTCTCAGGGTGAGTACCCTGCACAAGCAGCATCGGCCCGCTCGCCTTTCGATACATAGCGCGCTCTTCTACACTGAACTGAACGTAACCACTTTCTGTCGTCATATCAGTATTGATAACAAATTTCCCATCATAAGCACAAACTACGCCACTCATGTGGATGTTGTAAAATAGTTATAAGCGCTTTAAGAATCGATGTCCGAAACGCTGAACACTTTTTGAGAGGGTTCTATGGAAAAGGAAGGAAAATTACTATTTAACGTCCCGTCAATAGCGAGGTCTTTAGAGTCTGAATGTTTCTCTGTAAGAAGAACTTCTGTCCAAGCAGGGTTTACGTGTAAAATTTTGAATCATACGAATCTACAGAAAAACAGAAAATTATGCCCAAATATTTTCTATTGTTTTCTATCGATTATTTGTACAAATTCACACTTGAGATGGTCCAGAAAGTGTTATTTATGTACAAAACAGCAGGGATTTCCTATTCATTCTTTTACATTTCATATTTTTCAGCCAGCATCAAGTCAAATCTTCAGTTCCTCTGCTCTCTTCTATTGCACCCTATCTTTCTGGTAATCCATTATTTTTCCTCAAGTTGTTTCTGTTCTTCTGTCCATGTCGTTCCTCATTTCTTATTTATTCTACCTTTAGAATTTTATGAAAACCATTGTTTCTCTTATTTTTATTTGATGTTTTTTAGTCATTTCCTTACTTCTCTAATCCATGCAATCGTTGTCTTCTCTTCCAGAAATACGAGAATATATGTTTGTTAGCCGCTTGTCATTCATTCGGTACAGCTGCCTACAGAAGGTTAACCTACCTTTCCTAATAATTCTGATATTTTCTGTGTACTTTGCTAGATCTGCTGATTACTTCTCATTCTTCAACCACTCGCAGTTTTTCTAGGCGCCATTACTTTTCTAAGGAGCCGTGTGTCAAGTGTCTCTATGGCGTATTAAGCATTCACACTGCTTTTCCATTGTGGTATAATATTTTAGTTTTTCGTTACTGTATATGAACTTCGTATTATAGACACGTTTAGCTAAGCCATATGCTCTTTTCCTTTTATTAGACTTTACATCTATTTCAAATTTTTCTGATCCACTCAGCTGCATAGTTTCTCCAATTCGCTTTATTTTTCTTATTTTTCCTTCTATGTATTCTGGTGCATTTTAATATTTGTGTTGGAATTTTTTTTTTCAGGTGGAATTCCGAGTCCAGTTCTACTGGCTGTTTCTTCCCGAAGTCTTATTTGAATAACTATTTCTATCAGATTTCCTGAAAGTATTGCAAACTCACACTTGTACCCATTATGGATGTTTAACACTGCAACAACGATGAATACAGTTTCTCAGAAATAGTATGACCATCTTCTTCTTCAGATGGTACAAGCAACTAACAGAATTCGTGTCATATCTGAAGACGAATCACTGGCGATCGAAACTACGGTATAATAAAAATGGAAATATCACAAAAGGCGATAGGTTGCAGTTCTTTCTCAAAGCCTTTATTGCGAAATCATTTGTAAACGCCAGTCTGTTTACGTTAATTCCATTTGATTTTCTTCCCAGAATTTTTGGTTAAATTTTGTAAATTTTTACCTCCAAATTCTAGATACATGTATTTTTTTTGTAAAAGCCAGTTTATCGATTAACAGTCTTTTATCATTTAACTATGCATAAATTTTATAAAGTTCGCTTTAAGGTGGTAATGAATGTTACTATAAAATAATAATGGATATCCTGGATGTCGCTTTCAGAATTATAGATATTTCAAGTATTCGTAGGACTGTGAGAGGCGGCCATTTCCTGTTTGTCATGTGACGGATCGTGTGCTTGTCGGCAGGCATCCCGTCGCTGGGCGTGGTCCCCCTCGACCCGCTGGACGTCCCGGAGATCGACATCAGGGACGGCACCAAAAACCTCAACTTGAGGATCACGTTCAGGAACGTGCGCGTCACCGGCCTCATCAATGCCGACATCAAATCCGTCACGTGAGTACAGCACCACGTACCCGTTCCTCGCTCCCTCCCGCTGGAAGGCTAGTGGCGCGTGTGCGGAGGGCATGTACGTGGTCGAAACAATTAGGTTAGTAAGTATTTATTACGAGCTAATATTGAAACGGCGACGAATTCTCCGTGTAAAGACAAACACATTTTACATACTAGGTTCGAAACTTTCCGTTCGGCTCCGACGATCGGCCATTTAGGATTAAGAAGAGACCAGTCCACCATTTCTAGGCCCCACATAATGGAGAGCTCTCAGTACGATATGAAACGAGTCAACTTCATAATCATTGACTTTTCAACAAAATTAAAGGATCACTTTTTCGAGACTCCATAATTCCCAGCCATTGCGACGCATAAATTTGAAATTAGGCTCACCGTGCGTTCAACTTTTCTCTCTAATGTTACAAAAGCATGGTGCCCTTTGACGTCATTCTCGGGCTCGACAACGCTTCAAACAGCATGGTATAACGCTCGCGAAAAAAGACCGGAGTTCGGAAGTACATGTGATGTGTAAGGTGGGTGACTGGTGTCACATTGGCACCAGACTTCACCAAAATTCTGACCAGCGTCACAGTGGACGTGTCACACTATGGGAAGGTCGTCACAGTCCGTCTCACTCACATTTCACCCTTTCTTTTGACGCCTCTGCCACGGAGGTTAGAACCGCGACCCCTCGAGCAGAACCTCGCGGTTATCTCAAGAGTGGCCGACGGAAACATTCCAGACGCACCGCCGCTCAGAATCGGCATGAAAAGGCTTCTTGGGGTGGCGTAAAGCGCTTCAATGAAGCCATCCCTGTCCCTGAGGTGTTGATTCGCAGTCGAAAATGATAGATCGCAGTGTGATGAGCAGCTGGAAGACGTTCTTGACAATCTTTGACAGTGTTGACTCCCTAGGACGTTTCAACTCTTTTTCTAAGGACATTGTACCACAGCATCTGACCTGAACGTCATCTGACTGCTTTGGTGGGCACCGTGACCGCAGTTTTCCCTCTTGTGTACAGGCTGGAGTCGCTAGGGACCGTTCAAAACTATTCGGCGAAATCTGAACTTGATGGCAGGAAAGGATACTTATGCGTTTCATCCCACCTTTTTCCCGCCCTCCTTTGACGTCATCACGGGGAGTTCAGCATCAAGATGTGCGTGTGAATAAAATGGCACAATGAAGCTCGAAGACCCTCCACTTCGGTAACAGCTTGGGAGCCACCCACACACCTTAGTTACGTACGTTACAAAGGTACCTGTCCCTGTCTGAAACTTGGACACACATTCTGTCTCTTTGTTGCTCTAGCTCCTGAAGGCAGGAAGACACTGCTTGAGGGATTTCAAAGGGGTCACCTATCGGACAAGCGCTAGAGCACTCATGAAGCTTAACGCGTGTCTGTTTCAGTCAGCCTCGACTGAGGCGCGTGGATGGTTGTTTTTGTTACTGGAACCTTGCGCTCCACTCAGCTACAGTGTGATATGATGGCCTATTGTTAGCGCAGACTACCTCCAATTCAACAGGGATGGTTGTAGCTTTGTTCTCTTCAGACGAACGAAATCAATTTCAGTGTGATTCACCGTTTTATCAGCGCGCTGCGCCATTTGGCTCTTCTAGCAACGCGCTATGGTACTGTGGCGCGAGGATTTCAATGTGTACCCGAAAGCAAACAAAAATTAATCAGGTAATTATTCTTTCAGGATAATAATTAAATGCTTTGTGTCCATCCTTTGTACTGTATATCCCTCTAAACTTCCAGCAAATTTCTGTTGCGTCAGCATGTTTTATGTCATAATATGACGGGTCCGAGATGCATACTATGGGTTTAATCAACGGTTATTACTTGTGTGACACGACTGTAGCCGTGGGCGACATGGTCACTGATGTTTATTGACAGATGGATAGAATCAGATCTCACGTAGCGGGAACAGCTACTGCCCTCCCTTTCAAAACAAACTTACTCTGTGTGAGTATAGTCTTACGCATTGCAGGCTTGCAAGTCGTAAGAGAGAGAAAGAATGGCATGGTATTGTTTGCTGGGAGACGACTCTGGAGGATTGTTGACTGACATAATCTGAGCACAACTGGTCCTTTACTCACCGTGTGTAGAAGTAGGGTATTAAGTGTATCTGCAGAGTGTAGGTGACTTTAAAAGGTGTGTACATAATGTGGTGTCATGTGTGTATTGTTTGACAACAAGAGAAGGGAGAGGGTGTGTGGTGTGCGTACTGTAAGACCTTCAGTACACACACCATCAGATTATTTGACTTGTCGCTCTAACGAAGTAGGCAAGTGTCAGCAATATGTCTCGTGGTCTTATCGTGGCGTGTTTATCTTCTGCCGTTAGGTTAGACGATAGAAATGCCACTTGCACGCTTAGAGTAGCAGATTGACGGTGACCAACTTTAAACAGAACTTGATTAATTTTCACACACATTTATTAAAATAATAACAAGCATAAAAGTTACTTAACTTGGTTCTGGATGCTATTTACAATTGACAATCTGAAGTTCCTTTGGTATTGGTACAGTCATCTTATTCTCACATATATCTCTGATACTTGACAAAAGTATCTATAACTATCTTCATGGCTATGTACAGGAAAATGGTAATCTTATTAGGCACAGACTGAAACTTGACTACAGACTGATGCAGACAAATGCAGACTGACTAATCGGAGGTCTGTACACTTGTTATAATACCTCGCGCATTCATGTATCACTGCGCGAGTGTGATCCGCGAGGAGTAAACTACGTTAGCAGCAATCTCATTGGCTGCGTTACATATTAATGCGCGGATCGGCGGAAGCAGAATTTGGTCCGTCTCTAAGACAGCGCCATCTCGTATTGCGGGGACGGACGAGCGCTGCGCCTGCGCTGTTGTGCTTAGAGGGGCTCGCCCTAGTGGGAAAGTTGTGTACGCGCTGACTACGTGGAACTATGTACACAACAGGGTGAAACCCGATGCTGTCCCACGCCACGCTCCTCTTGAATAGCACCAAGGAGGCCACCGATCTTAACACCCCATCCAACAAACGGATCACCACCAGCAGTCTCAGCTCCTCTCACTGCATGAGACACTGCAGAGAGGTCGAGATTTAACCCAGAACATGTGTGTAATGTCTGGTGATCTCTAACTTTTAGCTTGCACCCGTCCTTCGCTTGCCGGCCAGATACTGTCGATAAAATTTTTTTTTCTACCATGACGTTTCGAACCTACTGCTTCCGCATAGAGCGCCACTACAAAGGAGTGAGACAGCGACCTCGATTGTAGAGGAGGGTAGGTCGAAAAATCATTCATCGTATTTGCCAGTATGAGTCGCACTGAGTACTGTGCGCAGTAATAAATTCTGCTGTCAAACATCAGTCTTTCAATTATGTTTACATCGGCTGTACCAGTAGAGCGTGCACCCATATAGACAGACCACCCATCCGATATCTGGATGAGACAATGTCAGTGTTATGGTCACTAGTTCCTTCAAAGGGGAATCTGCAATATAATCTTCCCATCTTCTGCTCCATTAAAACGTCACGGTGCCAATGTACCGTTTCGACGTTTCCTTTTATCACTCACAGTCACGTCGCTTATGCAGTTTGGTCTCGGTCCAGTCAAAGTTTTCATAGGAAGACTGTTCGTTTTTCACGATAGTAGTTTTTTGTTTTGTAATTTATTGTTTAATCTTTTTCCAAATCCAATTAGGTCGTAGCGAACCATTGTAAAACCCAACGGTGCATCCACTCGAGATGTTCTGAATAATTTGTTACTGCAACACACTTGGCGTAATCAGCTTTCTTCTCCACATACCCGTATGTCCAACGTGATGCTGTACCCAAAATTGAGACTCGACTGAACAAATGACGTGGTGCCACTCTTCTGTCCATTGTTGTAGTAGGTGCACTACTATTGGAGAGCACCCTACAGCAGCCGAGTTAAGGGAAGCTTCAACAGTTTCCACCGTGAGGACAGTTTGTGGTGCTCCACACGCTGTCTCACTGTTCGTATGGATCCTTGTTTTGCTGCAAACAAGCATACTTTTCGATTCAAAGTACGATCCTGCACAGTCAGTTGAGCAACATGTCTGTCCTCTGGGGCACTGGTGGCACGGGGTCACAGTGATCGGGCAGGGCATTGGGCATGGCACTCCTGGACCCATCACTCGGACCACAACCATCATGCAACACAGTGGCACAATAAACTGCAGTCTCAGTTGGCCACCATCCTGCCACTGCCGAATTTTATCAGCTGCCGGTAGACGTTTCTCCTTCTGTAACCAGACACAATACCATCTTCACACAAACAACTGACATTCAATTGCAGTTTCTGAGTGACAAATCCGCTGTATAGTGTTTCTTCATACAGGGTGTCCCACGAGGTCAGTATTGAGGGATATGACAGGAACAGAATGTAAAAAGCTGTCCTGAGTAATTCAGACAATCTTTTAATGGTAGAAAGTATTACTGACTGGGGAAAAATGCAAAGGAAGTTCCATAGGGTCCGGTTTTGGGTCCACTCCTATGGCTGTGGCAGAAAGACATCCAGAGAAAAGAGACTGAAAGCAGCAACATAGGTTGGGCTGGAATAAAACGACCCAGAGGTTGAGTGGGTAAGATACATATGTACGCACCACTATCCCAATAACAAATGTGCATTAGAAGTGTTCTGTTTCGAAAACTGTTCGGAATAGAGCATAAGACCATAACAAGTTTTTTGCTTCAAATAATCTTTCCTTTCACATCCCTAAATTTTGAACATTGCTCCTGGGATACCGTGTGTATAGAATGTGGATGCTGGTGGCCCTACCAGATTTGTGTGGTTTCAGTGGCTATCATTCATATGCTACCTAAAGCAAGAACATTGTGACCACTGACTTGCTGTCACTATAAACCCGTCCAGGCGATAGCAGCTCAACTGGCGACAAATGACTGCTATTCAGAGAAACAGTGCATGTAGTATCAGTAATCTTGAATGAGATTTTCACCCTGCAGCGGAGTGTGCGCTGATATGAAACTTCCTGGCAGATTAAAACTGTGTGCCCGACCGAGACTCGAACTCGGGACCTTTGCCTTTCGCGGGCAAGTGCTCTACTCTACAGAAACATCCCCCAGGCTGTGGCTAAGCCATGTTTCCGCATTATCCTTTCTTTCAGGAGTGCTAGTTCTGCAAGGTTCGCAGGAGGGCTTCTGTAAAGTTTGGAAGGTAGGAGACGAGATACTGGCAGAAGTAAAGCTGTGAGTACCGGGCGTGAGTCGTGCTTCGGTAGCTCAGATGGTAGAGCACTTGCCCGCGAAAGGCAAAGGTCCCGAGTTCGAGTCTCGGTTGGGCACACAGTTTTAATCTGCCAGGAAGTTTCATATCAGTAATCTTGTTGTCAGTGTGTATAATGGGGAGATGTGCGATCTATCTGAGTTTGACTGAGAGCAGATTGTGGTGGCCTAGACGCTCGGCACGAGAATTTTGGAAACTGCACGACTTTTCCAGTGCTCAAGGAATGCTGTGGTGAGTGTGTCTGAAACGTGGCGAAACCGAGTTGAAGTCACGTGCAGACGTCGTGCGGGTAGGCAGCCACCTCTCACTGCAGATGACGGACGCCGTAGTCTGGACAGTCTGGTAAAACAGGACAGACAGCTAACTATGGTGGATGTAACACCAGAGTTTAATGCTGAGCAGCATACAAGCGTGTCTGAACACACTCCTAAAGATAGGCCACCGCAACTGACGACCCATACATGTGCCAAAGTTAACACCACGACATCAGAAACTGCAACTGAAATGGGCACATGACCATCGACATTGGATGTTGAAGTACTGAGTTGCAGGGTCTGATGAATTCCGATACCTTCTTCTTCATGCCAATGGAAGGGCACGAATCCGTCGTCTTACATGTGAACAGTTCCTTGACACTGTACTGCAGGATAGGGACAAGCTGGGTCCAGTGGAGCTCGTGCAAGGCACCATGATGGCTAAGGAGTATCGTACACTGTTTGCAGACCACTTACACCGCTTCATGACGATAATGTTTCAGGATGGCAGTGGTATTTTTCATCAGGATAATGCACAGTGTCACAAGGCCAGAAGTTCGAGGAAGACAGTGGCGAATTCCAATTAATATGCTGGCCGCCCATCTCGCCAGATCTGAACCCAATAGAACATATCTGGGGTATGATTGGATGTGGCGTCAGAGCTCATCGCCGCCCTGCCAGGAATTAAAGGAAATTAGGTGACTTGTGTGTGCAGATGTCATGCTAACTGCCTCCAGCGACCTACTAAGGCTTCCCTGCTTCCATGCCACGAAGCATGCAGCTGTTGTCCCTACAGAAGGTAGGTAGGGGGTCATAATGCTCTGGCTGATGGTTGTACGCTTCATGCCAGTTTGATGTTTTTTACATGCAGCTTTCATGGTTTCGCATTGTTATTAAACAACAAAGCGTCTACAGAGGGATTAGCCGAGAGGTCTGAGGCGCTATAGTCATGAACTGAGCGGCTGGTCCCGGCGGAGGTTCGAGTCCTCCCTCGGGCCTGTGTGTGTGTGTGTTTGTCGTTAGAATAATTTAGGTTGAGTAGTGTGTAAGCTTAGGGACTGATGACCTTAGTAGTTAAGTCCCATAAGATTTCACACGCATTTGAACATTTTTTTTTAATAGAGCGTCCTCTTTGTGTAAGAGAAACAACAGGATTTGTGTCTGAATTCTCGCCCACGCAGTAAGGGGGGAGCGGGTCCATTAAGTGTAGTCCATGCTGTTGCAGAGCCGACCTGGACACGAACAAGATGACGCTGCTGGGAGAGGAGCCGCACATCCTGTTCGAGGCGGACTACACGATGACCGGCAAGTTCCTGGTCGTCCCGGTCGAGGGAGCCGGCAAGTGCAAGTTCGTCTTTGGTGAGTACCGGCACCGGTAGCGTACCTTGGCACTCCGTCGTTCCAGGAGCGAGTGTGCCGACGAAGCCAAGCTCTCTTTGTCTCACTGTCCGTAAACAGAGTAGGAATGTCTGTGAAGTGAACATTCAGATGAGTAAAACAGATTATATGTGGCAAACAGACATTGCCTCCAATGTCACAAGACTATGATCCTACGTAAGGTTTTGTTGTGGATTGGCAAGACAGCCAATCCACTAGGAGGAAGCCGATTTGGCACGCGTTTAAGCTCACGCAGGCTGGCGTGAGGTGTGGAACAGGACACGGAAATGAGAATAGCCAAAAACGTACGTAGCTGCTGGAATACTTAACTTTAATCCATAATTGGTGAACATCGTTCTTGACGGTACATGTTTTACAGCATCAATAGTGACTGGTAATGGCGCCTTGCTAGGTCGTAGCAAATGACGTAGCTGAAGGCTATGCTAACTATCGTCTCGGCAAATGAGAGCGTAATTTGTCAGTGAACCATCGGTAGCAAAGTCGGCTGTACAACTGGGGCGAATGCTAGGAAGTCTCTCTAGACCTGCCGTGTGGTGGTGCTCGGTCTGCAATCACTGATAGTGGCGACACGCGGGTCCGACGTATACTAACGGACCGCGGCCGATTTAAAGGCTACCACCTAGCAAGTGTGGTGTCTGTCGGTGACACCACAGTTTTTTCGTTTTTTCGTATGCTCTTTGCATATTTTCAATAGCGCTACATCGCTAGTGCAGACGTATTCCACTCAAAAGCTTTACGAACACTGTACACTCGTCTCATATTAAGTTATGTGTATCTAATATCTGGAATAAACGTTATTTGTTTGTGGCAAGGGTTACAGCTCCTAGGTGGCTAATACGTTTGCTGTATGTAAAGACCAGATGACGACCCCTCCTATTTTTATGATCTATACTGCACTTTAATCGTACTGCACAGTCTCTGTTTTAACAAATTATGCTGCAGTGGTATTTCGAAATGGCTTTCCATTACTCCAAACTGAAAATACCTCGAAAAACATAGAATTAGAAAATAATTTTTTCCGGTTTGATTTTCTTATACGAAATGTTTCATCTTCTTTCACTCCAACAGAAACTAAGGACTACATCGCGTATACTCATCATCCACATCATAGCAGTGCAGTTTTTTGTTGTGATTAATAAAATGAGGACAGTGGTTTGTAAACCTGTATCACTTTTAAGTTGTGACTCTGATATTCATATGCAGGGTATATCAGGTGTAATGCCGATATCTTTGTACGTGCTATCTTAATATCTATACACATCACTGTCTTGTTTGTTTTTTCTCTTTGTTGACCGGTCTTTCGACAAACATGTCACGAAATTTACGGCCTGACGTTTCTGGATGGTTGTAACTGCATCACTAAGTGGACTACGCCTGTCAGTATAGATTAACCATTTTGCGTCCATGCACCCACACTGCAACATGTGACTTACTCCCGAGGGGAAAATAAGCATTAATGGCTTGCTCTTGACACATGTACTTGGAGGTAGTAGCCAACCTGAAAACATACTATTTGTAATAACTATAATTATTGGTCTGCAAATGACGTAAATACCAGTGTAGTGTTGTTGAATACGCCTTCCCTAGTCACGAATAGAAATATCTACACTTATACCGTTACATCCCGTATAAAACCTATCTGCAGGTGAAAATGGCGTAAAGTGTGTATATATTCAAGGGATTGGCCAGGAACATCCCTTCACATAAATACTTGGGCTTATAGTCTTATAAATTAGTCGAAGACTTGATCTCTTTGTGACACTGTCTCTCGAAATTGTTCAACTCATAAATCGCCTCTTTCTAGTACGATAACCGTAATTAGACCTTTGCTATACCTACCTATAAAAAGTATTTTTCTCCTGTTACTTATCTGTGTTTGCATCAGTAGCAGCAACTATTATTCAAAGTTGCTGTTACTAACAGATAAATGTAAGGAGAGAGCAAATGAGTGAAATAGTAAATTTGAAGTATTACTGCAAAATACAAACGAACACCACTATACTCATTCCATTCAGCTGAGGGCTCACCCCATATGTGCTCCTGCTCCATGCACCCTGGCTCCCTGTAATACCCTATTGCTGTATCCCTGGCCGCTCGTGCACTTGTTCTTCGTTGTTCGCAGACAACATGGAGTCGCGGCTGGAACTGGAGTCGGAGCGCGTCCAGAAGCAGGGTCACGACTACTGGGACCCTCAGCGTTTCCCAGTCGAGATCCTCGGCCTGGGCTCCATGAAGATCGAGTTCGAGAACCTCTTCAACGGCGACCCCAACCTGGGTACGTTCCACACAGTCTTATGACTCCAGCCATTCTCAAGCAATGCGGCAAAAGTCTAAGTAGCAACTGTATGACCGTCTGCGTTTCTACCAAGACGTGCTTTGCGCTGCGACTGAGGAAAGCGCTGTTGGAACAGTGCATATCACTCATATCAGGTTCTCTGCATGGCCACCACTGGGACTCATCTCTGAATAAGAATATCGTCTGAAAACAAAGTCTCGTTTATTACTTACTAGCTGGAAAACACTGACTTCGCCTGCTATTTCTTTTTTTCATTTCTTTTCTGAGAAGATTCCAGATCTCTCGAGAACATCGTAAAAGTAAACATTAAAAAACCGCAAGAATGTTAGTATTTCGCGTTCAAAAATGCTCTTGAACCGTCGGAAACACTCATAAATACTCTTAAATCGACTTAGGCATTCAACACTACCTTATTTTATGTCCACGTATCAGCACGGTTTTAGAAAGCATCGCTCTTGTTAAAGTCGGGTTGCCCGTTTCTACATGATATACTGCGAACTATGAAGGGTAACAGGCAGATACCACATTTCTGCATTTCCGAAAAGCATTTCAGACGATATCCTACTGCAGACTGTTAACGAAGGTACGATCACACGGAGTAGGTTTCCAGATATGTGAGTGGCTCGAAAATTTCTTAAGTAATACAACCCATTACATTGCCGCCGACGGCGAGTGTTCATCAGAGACAAGCGTCTCGTGAGCAGTGTCCCAGAGATGTGCGATAGGACCGCCATTATTTTCTATATACAAAAATAACATAGCGGACGCGGTCGGCAACAATCTACGGTAGTTTGCTGGTGACGCTGTGGGGTAGAGAAGGCGTCGAAGATGAGTGACTGTACGATGATACAAAACGACTTAGACAAAATTTGTAGTTGGTGTGATGAATGGCACCGGGCTGTAAATGTAGAAAAAAATAAGTTAATGCGAATGAGTAGGGAAAAACCTGTAATGTTCCGATACACCATCAGTAGTGTCCTGCTTAGCCACGTCATTTAAATATCTGGGCGTAACGTGGCAAAACGATAGAAATAAAACGAGCATTTGATACTTATGGAATGGAAAGCGGATGGTCGACTGTGATTTATTGGGAGAATTTTAGGAAAGTGTTGTCCAACTGTAAAGGAGAACGCATGTAGTACGTTTGTGTGACCTATTCTCGAGTACTGCTCAAGTGTTTGGATTCCTCGTCCTAAAAGAAAACATCGACTGCTAGATTTGTTACAGGTAGGTTCGAACAACACGCAAATGATACGGAGATGCTTCGCGAACTGAAATGGGAATCCCTGAAGGGAAAACGACGTTCTTTTCGAGGAACACTGCTGAAACAATGTAGAGAACTGACATTTGAAGCTGACTGCAGAACGATCCCACTGCCGCTAACATACATTTCGGTTAGAGACTACGAAAATAAGATACGAGAAATTAGGGCTCATGTCGAGTCATATAGACAGCATTTTTCCCTCGCTCTATATGAGAATGGAAGAGGAAACGTCTACTAGTGCTACAGGGTACCCACCGCCATGCACCGCATGATGGCTTGCGGACTGTATGCAGGTGTAGATTCGTTTGGCAGTGGTAACAATATCATTCCGTGATAGACTTGTCTTTTAATTGAAAACACAGAAATGAACTTCTTCATTCCTCATGGAAGTAGCGCTAAATAAGGTCGTTGGAAAACAGGCGTTCAAAGCTCTCATATTTGTGTTTTGATCCCGGATTTTCTCCAGTCATATAATGAGATAATTGTTGTAGAGGCAGTTTCAGTGACGCTAATCGAATTTTTTCACCTATGCAGGACATTCCTGATGTCTCTCTAATGAATTTCTTTGCACTGCAGACCTGACACACTTGATCTATTTTGCCAAATACAACGTCGTTCCTTTTAGTGTACTCTTTACTGGGACCTGATTTGAGCATCGTTACAGGCGCCACATTGCATACTAGGTTTTACTCCTAGTTTATCAAGGTGGCTACGCAGCTGCTGAACGACGTAATTACACCAGAGCTACCGCATTTATTACAGGTAGAATAAATACACAAAATACATAAGTTCTCTAATGACCTCTCAGACATAAAGTCGTGAAGAAGGTAGTTCATACGTCCGTGACTGTAAGTCCATTGGAGGGACGCAGCTCTTTATCCATGGTGTAAACTCTTGTAGACCACTGTAGAGCGCTCAGAGCCACTCTTATTCGCAGAAACCTCTACGGCAGCTCGAGCGTGCCTCACTGATGTTGGGCTACGCGGGCCTGTTAATCACCAGGCGAGCGGAAGGCTACCGTCGCACTCTCCAGCTCCGTGCACGTGACTGGCGTTGTAGAGAAGTGCGGCCGCAGTAGTCACCGCCATCCGTGGGCCGGCCATTAATGTGTTGTGATTGTGCTGTTAACTTCTGTTGAGTAGCCAAGCCTGTGACATGGCTGTACCACGGTGACTCTTGGATACAGTAGGATCATGATGTAACTAGGGCCTCCCGTCGGGTAGACCGTTCGCCTGGTGCAAGTCTTTCGATTTGACGCCACTTCGGCGACTTGCGCGTCGATGGGGATGAAATGATGATGATTAGGACAACACAACACCCAGTCTCTGGGCGGAGAAAATCTCAGACCCAGCCGGGAATCGAACTCGGGCCCTTAGGATTTACGTTCTGTCGCGCTGACCACTCAGCTACCGGGGGCGGACTTTGCTCACTTTAACTCTGCTTGGTTAATTTCGTCATCTTGTTTTTTTCAGCTCTTGTCTAGGTCTGCTTGCTGATCGTCCCACTCAGGCTCTTCTTTCATCGCGTTGTTTTTGTGTTACGTTTTCTTTCAGTCCACTCATTCCCCTCCGTTGCGAAATTAAACGTGCTTCTCGCTCCTCACCTGTTTCATTTCTTCGCTGTCCTCTCTATTTACTTCTTTTCGTTTCACCTACGTCAAAATCTCCATGTCTTTTAAGTTTCGGTATCTTATTAAATGTTAATATTACATAACACACTATAATTCCACAGTACCTTCAACAATTCACCGTCACTTAAATGTTTTTCAATGCCTATCACTTTTGTGTGGCTCGCTCTAATAAATTTCAATAATTGTAATGGTTGATTGGTTGATTTGGGGGAGGAGACTGAAAAGCGATGTCGTCGGTCCATAACATTAGGGAAGGATGTAGAACAAAATCGGCCTTGTCCTTTCAAAGCAACTGTCTCGGAATTTGCCTGAACCTATTTAGGGAAATCAGAGGAAACGTGAATCAGAACGCGGTTTGGACTGTCGGCCTTCCGAATGCGAGTCCAATGTGCTAAGCAGAGCGCCATCTCGCTCGGTGAAGTACAATAAGGCAGGCGTCTAAGCACCACCTACGTATACCCTTCTGACTGTGCACATTTTCCTCCCTATAACAGGATAATACAAAATTCGAGAACATTCTAGAATATTCTGGAACATTCTAGAACACTTTCGACCATTATGGAAAATTACAGAACGTCCTAGAATATTCTTTGACATTTGGATGATGCTATACCATTCTGGAACTCTTTCAAACCTTCTGGAGGATTTCATAACATCATGGAGCAATGTACATCATTCCCGAGCATTCTAAAGAATGGCCGGCCACGGCGTGCCAAACTTCATGCAGGTCACGGCCCGACCTGGCTATTCTGTGCAGCGCGACGTTTCATTTAGTACTGCTGTGTCGCATTTTTCGATCGACACAACTCCCTTTAGTTCGGCTGTTTATCCTTCGCTATGTCTTCGTGCTATGAAGGAAATTCACAGATTCAGTGGATATTTGCACAAAAAGAGGCGATCTATCGCCACAAGCCTTTAAAAATGAATGTGAATTCTCAATATCTGTTATACACTCGCACAAGCGACGGGTACTGCGAATTTGCTATGAAACAATATTATAAAATCATACAGAAAGAGCCGGCCGCTGTGGCCGAGCGATTCTAGGCGCTTCAGTCTGTAACTACGCTGCTGCTACGGTCGTAGGTTCGAATCCAGCGTCGGGCATGGATGTGTGTGATGTCCTTCGGTTATTTAGGTTTAAGTACTTCTAAGTTCTATGGCACTGAAGACCTCAGATGTCCCATAGTGCTCAGAGCCATTTGAACCATTCGTACAGAAAGAACTTAAACATTTGGTTGAAAATGAAATAGCAAAAAATTACAATCCATAGACGGGATTCATTCTTCAGTACATGAAAAAGCACATTGTGCTTAAATTGCAGTACACGAGAAAACTGGCGGCATGAATAGTAAAATTTGTGGAATCACCCACATTATTCCACTGTCACCTGGAACAGTTTCTGATGAAGGTGAACGAAGAGTATCTGTTGGTTAAGTCAAGCGGCACGCCTGGAACGATTTCTCGATTTAAAACCCGCTATTGTGGAATTAATCAAGAAAAAAGGAGTACACGAATAAAAATTAGACCATCTGGAAAAGTTTTCAGACCTCGCTTTTTAAGTGGACTTGACTGCACACTGCCCACAACAAGAGATTACAAAGTGAGAAATTATTCTTTCTGATTTGATGGGAATTCATTTAAAAAGAAACATAGTCCTAAGCTCACTGTCGTTAAAGGAAATGGAAGCTTTGTAGAATTACAAGGATAGTTTCCGAAACGTTTTGACGACGCTGTTAGTCTTACTCTTTTTTGAGCTCTTTTGGTGACCGTTTGTCTTTTTAGCTGAAAGCGCCCCTGTCTACGTCCAGATGCACACTAAGGTAACAAATGTCTGGGGTACCTCTTAATATCGTGTCGGACCTGCCTTTGCCCGGCGTAGTGCAGCAGCTCGACGTGTCATGGGCTCAATAAGTCTTTGGAAGTACCCTGCAGAAATATTGAGCCATGCTGTCTCTATAGCCGTCCATAACTACGAAAGTGATGCCGGTGCAGGACTTTGTGTACGAACTGACCTGCTGATTACGTCCCATAATTGTTCGATGGGAATCATTCGGGCGATCTGGGTGCCCAAATCATTCATTCGAATTGTCCAGAATGTTCTTCAAATCAATTGCGAACAATTTGGGCCCGATGACATGCCGCATTGTCATCCACGAAAGTTCCATCTTTGAGAAAATGAAACCCATGGTCTTCAAGAAGCCGAACATAAGCATTTCAAATCGATGATCGCTTACACAATCCACTCCATGTAAGCACAGCCCAGATCCTTAAGGAGCCACCCCCCAGCTCGCACACAGCCTTGTCGATGACCTGAGTCCCTGACTCCACGGAGCCTGCGCCACACTGGAGCCCCAGCCTCAGCTCTTACCGACTACACTCGGGACTCATCTGAGCAGGCCACGGTTTGCCAGTCACCTGGGGTCCAACCGATATGCTCACGAGCCCATGGAGGCACTACAGCCGATGTTCTGCTGTTAGCAAAGGCAGTTGCTGCCATAACACATTAACGAGACATGTCACAGCACTGTCTTAACGGATGCGTTCGTTGTACGTCCTACACTGTTTTCGGCGGTTATTTCACGTAGTGCTGCTTGTCTGTTAGCACTGACAACTCTGTGCAAAGGCTGCTGCTCTCGGTCCTTAACTGCAGGCTGTCGGCCACTGCGTTGTCCTTGATGAGAGGTAATGCCTGAAGTGTGATGTTCTCGGCACACTCTTGACACTATGTACAGGGTGATTCAAAAAGAATACCACAACTTTAAAAATGTGTATTTAATGAAAGAAACATAATATAACCTTCTGTTATACATCATTACAAAGAGTATTTAAAAAGGTTTTTTTTTCACTCAAAAACAAGTTCAGAGATGTTCAGTATGGCCCCCTCCAGACACTCGAGCAATATCAACCCGATACTCCAACTCGTTCCACACTCTCTGTAGCATATCAGGCGTAACAGTTTGGATAGCTGCTGTTATTTCTCGTTTCAAATCATCAATGGTGGCTGGGAGAGGGGGCCGAAACACCATATCCTTAACATACCCCCATAAGAAAAAATCGCAGGGGGTAAGATCAGGGCTTCTTGGAGGCCAGTGATGAAGTGCTCTGTCACGGGCTGCCTGGCGGCCGATCCATCGCCTCGGGTAGTTGTGCTTCTTGTTCGAGCTGAGGGAACAGCCAATTCTCTAACATCTCCAGATACTGTAGCCCAGTTACAGTAGCACCTTCGAAGAAAAAGGGACCAAAAACTTTACTGGCTGAAATGGCACAGAAAACGTTCACCTTAGGCGAGTCACGTTCATACTGAGTTGCTTCCCGCGGATTCTCAGTGCCCCATATACAGACATTGTGACGGTTGACTTTCCCGTTAGTGTGGAAAGTTGCTTCATCACTAAACACAATCTTTGAAACGAAAGATTCATCTGTTTCCATTTGAGCAAGGATAAAATCACAGAAATTGATTCTTTTCATCTTATCAGCTGCAGACAGTGCTTGAACCAATTTCAGACGATAAGGTTTCATAACTAACCTTTTTCGTAGGACTCTCCATACAGTTGAGTGTGGAATTTGCAGCTCTCTGCTAGCTCTGCGAGTCGATTTTCCTGGGCTGCGAACAAATGCTTGCTGGATGCGTGCTACATTTTCATCACTCGTTCTCGGCCGTCCAGAACTTTTCCCTTTGCACAAACACCCATTCTCTGTAAACTGTTTATACCAACGTTTAATACACCACCTATCAGGAGGTTTAACACCATACTTCGTTCGTAATGCACGCTAAACAACTGTCGTCGATTCACTTCTGCCGTACTCAATAACACAAAAAGCTTTCTGTTGAGCGGTCGCCATCTTAGCATCAACTGACGCTGACGCCTAGTCAACAGCGCCTCAAGCGAACAAATGTACAACCAGATGAAACTTTATAGCTCCCTTAATTCGCCGACAGATAGTGCTTAGCTCTGCCTTTTGCCGTTGCAGGGTTTTAAATTCCTAAAGTTGTGGTATTCTTTTTCAATCAACCTGTATATCGGCATATAAAATTCGAAATGAAATGTCGCACGCGTTTAGCTGCAACTACCATTCCGCGTTCAAAGTCTCTTAATTCCCATCGTGCGGCCATAATCATGTCGGAAACCTTTCTACATGAAACATCTGAGCACAAATGACAGCTCCGCCAGTGCACTGGGCTTTTATTCCTCGTGCACTACCGCCATCAGTATATGTGCATATCGCTATGCCATCATTTTTGTCATCTCATTGTAATTTATTAAGCTTTAACGTAATTCCCGTTTTAATGAGAAATCCGTTTACGTTAAAACTGTGCAGGACGTCTACACTGCTTTTCTCATTTACAGTTCCGACGTCTCCACAATGAGGCTGCAAAAGTTGTGCAACATTTTCATCGACATATTTGTGTGCAAAACCTTTATTCGATTATGGATCTAAATAAGTCACGATTATGTGGCAACTTGAGTGCGGAAATCTGTGAAATTGTCTGCCTTATCCTTATGCCGCGTGTTGTACCAGACAAAAGTTATATTGCCTTCAGCGAGCCAAAAATAATTACATAATTCTGAAGGTTTGTTTTATTCCCGATACATATTGTTGAGAAATGTGAGATATAAAACTCAGTCGTATGCAGAGCGACTGCATTGTTATTTAAACGTGACGCGTTCGCTTTCTCCCTGTCCCCCCCCCACCCACCCCCGCCCCCCCTCCTCTGAAGGAACAGAGAGCCGAGTGGCGATGTCTCTTGCCTCTGCATGAAGTCAGGATATGTGTTTGAAACCCGCAAAACGACGTTCTTAAAATATTGTTATAGTTCAGTTGTTTATTCTCAGTGTTACCTAGTTTTCGTTCTTCTCCACCAGCCTCGGATGCTGCTAAGACAGCTGCTTGTTGGATTCTAGGTGACGTCGATCAAGTCCGTTCAGCGTTTGAACGCCCACGAGGCGATGTCAGCGACCCTGGCGGCGCGGCGGCTGCCCAGTGGCAGAGTGGTTGAGTGGCTCTCGTGCCGCCTGCGGAGTGAACTCGGTCCCACTCCGAATCGTACGATGAGCCTTGATGACCCACCCCTATGTACCTGGTAACGGTACCGCGTAATGGGTTATTTCCTCCCCGAAGGCGCCTGAGTCTTAAAACAAGAAAGTGGACCGCAAGAGGCCGTGTTTCTGGCTTCTGCAGTGAAGTCCGGTATTCGTAGCACTCTCCCTTTAAGCAGTCCATCTCTCCATCTCTTGTCATCGGTTGATTATTGGGATCGATGCCATTCACAGTAATAGCACTCGATTCCATTATTACGATACTGTAGTGAATCTATATCCTAGATACTCCAGCACAGTCTACGAACTAGCGGAAGATCTTTTCAAAATGATGGCCTCAACCGAAGGAACTTCATGCTGCTTGCTGCCAACCATCTACACATGTAGAAACTGTATTCCGACATGTTTGTGTGTCGGGCGTCCTCCTAAGAGTCGTCAAGTGCATATTTTCTGGTCTTTCGGCAGAAATCTGCAGTTTCGTTTCTGCAGTGTGTAGCTGGAGTCAGCCCAAACAAATACTGCTCTCTGTGTCTTTCATGCCATGTCTAGTATCGACGAAAGGCATCGGTTTGTTTCCCACTAAAAGTAAAATAATTTTTAATGCACTATTTGACACGATCGTTCGATAGAGCGATCCAAAATTAGTCTTGAGCGATATTCGTTTAAGCGACATGTATCTACTGGAACATTAAAACACGATGAATAACCACTACTGCAGCAGCGACTGAGCAGCGTGGCGCCAGCAGTCAGCGCACTAGAGGGCGGAACGCGAGTCGTTGCTCAAGTTATAGTTTTTATCGTTTTTTAATGTTCCTGCAAATACATACCGGATATATATATATATATATATAGGTTCTTCCAACGAGCGGTTGCCTTATGTGCTTCGGCCATCCTCAAATTACTGTGTTCCGTTTACTTCGGAAGATATTAATGCATCCGCCCACAAACAAACGTTAAAGATGCGTGGCGCTCTTACAGAAATATGTATACGTCAGTTGTGTCTGTTTTGTCGGACATTTAACGTGTTTTCTCGTATGACATTTTCTGATACCTTTTGCGGTTTCCTTATGGCCTATTTTGTCTTTCCATTAGTTTAAGTAGTCCCTGGTACATCAAAAACATAGGCTAAACATTTACCATTGATTTAATGTCCAGAATATGGAATGTTTGTACCTCAAATCTCTTTTTCACTTTATCTTATACAGGGTGTTACAAATAGGTACGGCCAAACTTTCAGGAAACATTCCTCACACACAAATAAAGACGTTATGTGGACATGTGTCCGGAAACGCTTAATTTCCATGTTAGAGCTCATTTTACTTTCGTCAGTATTTACTGTACTTCCTCGATTCACCGCCAGCTGGCCCAATTGAAGGAAGGTAATGTTGACTTCGGTGCTTGTGTTGACATGCGACTCATTGCTCTACAGTACTAGCATCAAGCACATCAGTACGTAGCATCAACAGATTAGTGTACATCACGAACGTGGTTTTGCAGTCAGTGCAATGTTTAAAAATGCGGAGTTGGCAGATGCCCATTTGATGTATGGATTAGCACGGGGCAATAGCCGTGGCGCGGTATGTTTGTATCGAGACAGATTTCCAGAACGAAGGTGTCCCGACAGGAAGACGTTCGAAGCAATTTGAGACCTGAGTTTCTCCTGGCGTATACAACTTTCAAATAACTTCCGGGAATTCAGCCAGGTAACACTTTCAGCGACCGCCGATATTTCGGCGGGAGAACACCCCGCCAAGGCAGTTTGCCTTGAAAATGGCGGGGTGTTCTCCCGCCGAAATATCGGCGGTCGCTGAAAGTGTTACCTGGCTGAATTCCCGGAAGTTATTTGAAAGTTCGAAGCAATTGATCGGCGTCTTAGGGAGCACGGAACATTCCAGCCCATGACTCGCGACTGGGGAAGACCTAGAACGACGAGGACACCTGCAATGGACGAGGCAATTCTTCGTGCAGTTGACGATAACCCTAATGTCAGCGTCAGAAAAGTTGCTGCTGTACAAGGTAACGTTGACCACGTCACTGTATGGAGAGTGCTACGGGAGAACCAGTTGTTTCCGTACCATGTACAGCGTGTGCAGGCACTATCGGCAGCTGATTGGCCTCCACGGGTACACTTCTGCGAATGGTTCATCCAACAATGTGTCAATCCTCATTTCAGTGCAAATGTTCTCTTTACGGATGAGGCTTCATTCCATCGTGATCAAATTGTAAATTTTCACAATCAACATGTGTGGGGCGACGAGAATCTGCACGCAATTGTGCAATCACGCCATCAACACAGATTTTCTGTGAACGTTTGGGCAGGCATTGTTGGTGATGTCTTGATTGGGCCCCATGTTCTTCCACCTGCGCTCAATGGAGCACGTTATCATGATTTCATACGGGATACTCTACCTGTGCTGCTAGAACATGTGCCTTTACAAGTACGACACAACATGTGGTTCATGCACGATGGAGCTCCTGCACATTTCAGTCGAATTGTTCGTACGCTTCTCAACAACAGATTCGGTGACCGATAGATTGGTAGAGGCGGACCAATTCCATGGCCTCCCCGCTCTCCTGACCTCAACCCTCTTGACTTTCATTTATGGGGGCATTTGAAAGCTCTTGTCTACGCAACCCCGGTACCAAATGTAGAGACTCTTCGTGCTCGTGTAGTGGACGGCTGTGATACAATACGCCATTCTCCAGGGCTGCATCAGCGCATTAGGGATTCCATGCGACGGAGGGTGGATGCATGTATCCTCGCTAACGGAGGACATTTTGAACATTTCCTGTAACAAAGTGTTTGAAGTCACGCTGGTACGTTCTGTTGCTGTGTGTTTCCATTCCATGATTAATGTGATTTGAAGAGAAGTAATAAAATGAGCTCTAATATGAAAAGTAAGCGTTTCCGGACACATGTCCACATAACATATTTTCTTTCTTTGTGTGTGAGGAATGTTTCCCGAAAGTTTGGCCGTACCTTTTTGCAACACCCTGTATATTCGTCTTCAACTAAGTTAAACAGAAACTTGGAAAATCTGTAGTACATCACACGTATAAAATATCTTTTAGAGTGTATACCTTAAGGCTCAAACGTGATGAAATAATGACTGCAATAATCCTCATGGAGAATTTTTTGTGAATTACGGAAAGTGCCCAATTAGGAGCGGCGTTAGAATGGATAAAGAGGCTATCCTGGTACCCGATACCGGGCGGTGCTGTTGTTGAGTCTTCTGTTGCATTCTGCAGGACCTTCTGTCTTCCAAATAGTGCACCTGGTGATTATTTGGAATAGTGTGAGCCGGCTTCACAGCTCAAATACTGCAATGCTGACATAGTAACTGTGTAGTTTCCTCAGTGCATTGTGCACTGTGAATCTCTGCTCGTCGCCGAGTTTTAGTTTCAAAAATTTCTTCCAATTATGGCACTACGTTCGGTTTGAATTAATTGTGATTGTGTCCACAGCGAACAGAACTTCTGGTTGCCGTAGCTTCAGTCACAATACCATTTCATTACGTATTCCTCACTACTGCAAAAATTCGCCTGTTTAGACATTTTCTAGTGTCTGAAATAAACGCTAGACGTGACGTGCTTAAAATACGTGTATAACTCAACTATTGCTTATAAAAAAGCTCTTATTACCGTAACTGATACGATAGAAATTAGAATAAAGTAGTAATTGCGTGGTAGAACACGGCTGTCACCAAATTACAGTCCGACGGCGACGTCAGTTCTTTCGGTCCTCCGACAGTACTTCAATAAGTTAGACAAAACGTAGGGAAAGCGATACAGTTTAAATTTAAACATTATGTTTAGAATACGAGGAGCTCTGCAGACGTTCGGAGGCCCCTCAGCCTCCTGTGCGCCTAAAATTAAATATGTTCTATTTTAAATTGTTGTATCTATATACTGTACAGAAAGATGATGTGCCCCACTCTCGCCATTTTGTCAATTACCCGCCCGTTTATGAAAAAATTTACTGACCTCTGGTATAACATGTTCAATGGGCAGATTCAGTTGCAATAACACCTTAAAAATATTATAGTATGTTAATACGTTTCCCTTCTACTGTAATTACAACGCCATCAGTTACTCATCCTTGATAAAGGAAATGTAAATATGACGTGCCTCTGAGCGCTGCACACAGATGAAAGTATTATTACTCCTTATTTATTTTCCTGTTATTAATTCAATGTTGCTTTCGTTTATGAACAAAGATTACCTATATCTGTACGTCATCCAGAGCCGGTTCTGCCACTGAGTTTTATCTCTGACCAGCTGGCGATAAGGGATCGCTGTAGCTAGCCCTTGCACTTTCTTGCACTAACAAGTGGCCGTCATAACTGTCCGAGAAAAACTTTGTGTCATTTTTCTTATTTAAAGGTCTAGTAGTGTAGTATACTATTTTATCATTTGCTATTATCTCCTACTGTATAACGACAACATTCTAATTATGCTTATATTGTCTACCAGGCCGTCCAACTTATTCTTCTTTTCCCGAGGTCTGCAATTTTAAATGTTGTGGCACTCTTATTGTTGGCACACGGTGATCGTATTGCCTTCCTGCCAACACCCCCGCCCCCCCCTCTCCCCCAGGAAGAAATTCGTGCAGCCAACTTGTCCTCGCTACAGTAGATCTGATGTTCTGTTGTGAACTGCTTGGTACACAATGGTAAGGAGAGGTGGGCTACACAGAGGTGCAGCGGCTGTCGATATAGGGAAGCTAGACAGGAACGGAAATGATTAGCGAACGTGTGAACACACTAAACAGAAGTTTTACAGCTTTTAGCTTTCTTCAAGCAACCCGAAGAAACTTTACAAACGTACAAACAGCAATAAAGTCCAGCTATTAAAAGAAGCAAACTAACGAGTGTTATGCTCCCACCAGTAATGTACGAGCGAACTGTCGACGGCTAAGACTGAAGACTGGAGACCATAGAATACAACGACTGAGACTGGACCGTGTAGCTGCAGCCGGCCACCATACAGCGCGGTGGCAGGGGGCGCTCGTGGTCGGAGCCGCTGAAGGCGTGGCCCAGTGGGCGCGCATCCCTGGATCCGCCGGGTCCCCGCACGACCGCCATCCGTGCCTGGAGACTGCTAGGGGCGGTATCGATCTACGATACATGTTCGAGGGTGACAGTGTCTTCTAACGGTTTTTGTCCGGTGTGTCTGAAGTGGAGTGTGGGTACTAGACCAGTATTTACCTAGTTGGATGTGAAAAACCGACTGAAATCCACACCGTGGCTGACCAGCTTACCAGCCCTCGTCCTTATTCCATGAGGCGGATTTGATCCGGAGCCAGATCGTCTCCCTGTGTCCTGGCTCTCAGCTAACTGGGCAGTTCATAGCAGGCCATCCAACTGTTTTTTAATAATATATATCCAATGAAAGTTCTGACTGTAATGTAAATATGTACATCTGAAAAGCTATAACTTATACGTTCTCGTTTTACTTTTTATTTTATCTGATTTTTTTCTTCTCTCTCCAGAACATTGATTCATATTTGTGTTTTAACGATGTTACGTCTTCTCTGTTTTTGGGACACTTGTAAATAGCCGTACACCTGAAACTATGCGGTAATGAAAAATACGAAATAAAACGACATCCTGATCCAAGATACGAAAGCTAGTGCGTCAGATTATCATTATGGAAAAAAAATGTACGAACTTTAGCTACGTTATTTATAGAGGCGTGTGTCAGTGGCGAGCCACCAAAAAAATATGATGCCTACCACTAGTGCACCCCCGTAATGCCGCCAACTGAGCTTTATTACTAACGTTACTTAACTTTACAAAGCACTTACATCAAGTAGCAGTAAAAAAGAAATTACCATACTGTAGTCTGTCTGCAAACTGAAGAGCTTGTGGAGGGGTAACTTGCCTTTCCTGTAAGAACACTTCCGCTACCACACTACTGCAGGGTACCATTCAGTGCTTCACGTAGATTCTGTTGATGCACCTTGCTTGTCTTAGTGAAGTTAGTTACTAATTTATGTTTCCATATATTGTCAACAAATGTAGTTACTGTGTCTGAGCACTGCATTGCCGCTTATTTAAAAGATGTGTTGTGGAAGCAACGGTATCACATTGCAAAACAGCCCTTACGTGCCCATTGTGATGTTCTTGGGTAGAGAGAATGGGAAATCGCCTGCTCGCTCTGCATTTTGCCTACACATTGTAACAGAGTTGGTCAAATATTTCTCAATCAAATAACGACACTTTTTTTTCTTTTTTTGGCAAGGGCCCAACTTCAACCGGCTGCTGAACGAGAACTGGAGTGAGTTCTGGGCGGCGCTCAGGCCGACCTTCCAGGAGAGCTTCGGGGTGCTCTTCCTGGACTTCGCCCGCAAGGTCTTCCAGAAGGTCCCGCTCGACGAGATCTTCCCGCAGTAGGAGGTGCCGGCTGGCGGCGTCCATTCTAATGCGTTGTTTGAAGCTGTTGTACTGCATGTATCTCTAATAAAGCTAGTTTTCAAGTTGTTTATGTTTACTGTTTTGCTGTCACACGGAACCACGTGCTGTCTGCAAGCTTCCAAAGGGCATACATTCTGTAAGAAAAATTCTTGGTCAAATGTTCGAGCGGAGTGAAAACAAGACTTTTCGTAGCCAATCAAAGACTGTGCAATGGAGAAAGAAGGCATCAGATTCACCAGTGTGAAGTTTAGTTTTGAAAAACAATATTGAATTGTTTTAAATCATCCGAGATAGTCTAGAAAAACTTAATTAGTGATTTGAGGGACAATTACCCAGTAAATTTTCGAAAAAAGTTTCATAGTCAAACGAAGACTGAGAAATTTCACAAATGAGATGTCAAATTCACCAACATGGAATCTAGTTTCGCAGTAAATTATGTAATTCTGTGAAAGCGATAGCTGCTATTTAAATCAAGTTTCAAAAATTTCATTCCGTTAAGCCTAGCTAATTTTCTTGCAGCAAGTTGAATTGATGAGAGGATCTATTTTTAAAATGGCTTCCTTTCAAGTTCTAAATTTAGGGCATTTCATGAACAGTGACGGTAGAAAATGAGTTGTAAGTGAGAACATGTTTTCTGAATGAAACCTCAAAATAAAAAAAAACTTTCGAAAAAAACATTATCAGATTTTTGCGAAATGGTTTATCTAAAAGCAAGAAATAAAATAAGTTAGAGAAACATTTTAAATGAATCTGAATGAAGCTCAAAACCATGTGCAGAAAATCAGATGTGTCAAATATTTGTCTAATTTATTTTATTCTTTACTTTTACAGAAATAATTTCACAACAAAATTGATTGGTATTAGGAAAAAGACATTATTATGTTTAAAATCATCAAATTTATATTGGACACTTACGTTGAGTATCTCCCGATGTTAAGAATGTGTAACAGAACAATACCATTTATGATAATTGTAAGAACTAGATGTACTTCTGACTTGACAGCATCTTTATTTTTATATTACAATGTTTCCTTCATACCGCAAAATTTTTAGATGTTCACTTGCTTAATTCCTTCTTCTATCTATTTGCCGCTACAGAATCGTCTGCCAAAGGTAATTTTTATTACCATAGAGGCAGAAAGTCAGCGCACAGATCATTCCTGCGATCAGCTCATCAGTCTCCAACAATAATTCATGGACCTGAATCTTACCACCTACCATTATCATGCCCAAAATTAACAAACCTGAAATTCTAATTAATCCATCTGGGCTATAATTGTATAAAAATCGATTTTTCAGTTCGTTGCGGCCACTGGCTACCTTCGCCACGCGCAACGCGCGCTAAACGGTGTCGTCCTAGGAAACCAGCCACATATTTACCACTGCAATGAAAACTGAATTTTACCATTGCAGCCCTAATCTGATGACGTTCGACGATGAGCGAAGTATCGGAAATACCTCCTCTTGACAGCTGTGGCTCTGGAAAAATGAATATCTGTATCCTTGTTACGACTGGTCATAATTTTCCACATAAAATCTCTCATACCCCTTACAGTTATCGATACTTTGAAATCGCAGTTTTCCACATCAGATTCATACTTCCCTTACGACCAAGCATATTCGTTTCCTCTGCACACCTTGGAACAGTGACCACAGTGACTTTACATGCCATGAAATACTATATAAGTCTACTGATCACAGCGAATCTATCACACATTCCTTATTAGGTATAATACTTCGCCAATAGCTGAATTCTGATGGTACCAAACAAAACAGCGAAAATTCTGGGATGATCGGACATGCTCCATATGTTTTTTCTTGCGAGAAGTACCAGTGCGTCTAAGTGAGAGAGTCATAATCGTCTTTTAAGAGACCAGCTATTAAAAACATGATCGCAGCGGCTATGATACTGACGCCGTGCATAAAAAGCGGTCTGCCACACAGAAGTATCGCTAACAATATCCATGTTAAAAACTATACATGCTTTATAAATCGAGATACAGTATTGCTTCCGAATGAAGTGGTCTTCCGGACAAATACCGTGACATTGAATATAGACGGTGGTCGCGGGGTGTGTATTAACAGACGGACACTCTGCTTGCACGTCGCCAGCGGTGTGAGCTCGCAATAAAATGACCCTATTCACCGTATTTTGAAAGCGATTCGACTAAGGAACATTGTATTAGGCCGATATTTGCATCTTCCTTTTGCCGTTGCTAGGCATTTCCCACATTAACAAACAGTATTTGTAATGCATTCTACCTCAATGCATGCAGTCTGTGTAACAGAGGTTCTGCGAAATATCCATGGGCTCATAGGCGAGAGAGTATGATGGTTGATTGAGAATGATGGTCCTTATGTACAAGATACAACAGCACATTAGTTGGATGGTATAGTAAAGAAGTGTGCTCCAATGCATCCGGTCACTCCAGTCACATATTCTACAGTTGCAGTGCATCTGCTCTATTTTCTGTACGAATGATACGAAGGACTATCTCCATCCAACGGACATCTAGGGCACACAATAGCGTGGGCTGGTTATGTGCCGTCATCGTGAAAGTTCAGAGCACAAAAGGATGTATGATAGGCGCAGCGGAACACCTTGGATGATTGTTATTAATGGAGAATCTAGACAATCTTGTTACAAATCTTGATAGTATAAATTGTATCGAAGATGTTAAACTCTTTAGCAGGATGAGTTTAAATGTGCTTACACCCGCCGCAGAACCGTTTTGCGATGAGTATTTTACTATTTGCATAGCTGTAGTACTGTCGAAAATACGTACAAGTGGCTGAAATCGAGACTTCACGTTTGGTAATATGCGTACAGATTTGATATAATCCATTATGGAGTCGAGGTAGCAGTTGTCGTTATACTGGTTATCACATTTAGCATTCAACCGCGATTTTTATATATATTTTAACAACGCGTTTCGAGAGACAATGCTCTCATCATCAGGTTGTAAAATCTATGTCGCGAAATTTTAGTACGTTTAATTTCGCGACATAGATTTTACAACCTGATGATGAGAGCATTGTCTCTCGAAACGCGTTGTTAAAATATATATAAAAATCGCGGTTGAATGCTAAATGTGATAACCAGTATGCGTACAGAGTCTCTATGTGTATGTATGTAAAGCTTTCAACGGTAAATGGTTGCGGATCGGGCGCATAACTTGCTAACAGTTCATCTATAAACGACGCTGCCGGGGAGACGCACGCTGTAGCTAGAGACAGAGAGAGAGAGAGAGAAAGAGAAGGGAAACACATATGGCCGGACGCTACCTGCAGTCAGCACACTTCAACTAACGAATAACTTATTACCGGAGTATTAAAAATAAATACCCGAAAGCTACATTTGTAGTTGTTCTGACAGGTTTGTGGGTATGTATCAGTATTGAAAAGTATAAATAGAAATAACGAACTACATTGGTAAGCAATAAGAGCATATACTTACGGAAAAAAGTCTGAGCAGCAGCAGAAATGAACTCTGTACACATGTCAGCTCCCTGTTGCAGATCCCCGCACAATGGAGTGCAAGTCAAATGAACATGTAGAACTGTTGTTTCCAGACTCTGAGTTTCCATCACGTGCAGCACCACAAGGGTCTGCAGTCAAGCTCTCTGATTGGTTGGAGCGGTACACGGAATTATTTCCAGACTGCGAGTTTCCAATACATCCATCATCTGCACCACTCGTTGAGCCTCATATGGGTACAAAGCGACAGTTACTATAGTTTTCATCGTCGTACTATCCAACATGCATGCATGTGAATCATCGGGGAGAGGGGATATCTTAGGAGTCTTTAGTAGGTTGGTGTATAATACACACAAATACGAGTATTCTCGCAGAAAATCAAGCAACTCACGGGTATGCCAGCCATATGACCATATAAGTATGGATGACTGTCGAAAAACTACGAAAAATGACGTAAGTGTCCCACACTTTCGGTCTGTTAGTACATACCCGCTATCATCGACTATATTCAATGTGTAGCAGTGAGGGAGAAAGATAATGTGAATTGTTCAAAACTGAGGCAGTCATGTTAATGCACGTTTAGCCGCACCAGAAATTGTAAGTCCAGGAACGCACGCACATATGGATGCGTGCGAGTTAAAAAACGCTATGGCAGTTCCGGAACATTGACTGATGATTAATTCGTCTGCGTTCTGGTATAGGTCTTGATATTTACCTCGTCTCTCCAGCGATGTACAACAATGTCGGTGTGGCTGCGTCGGCTATTCTCTCTTCGTGTTGACTTTTTCTCCGGAAACGGCCATTTAAAAATCCAAGTCCTCATCGCATCGGGATGTAGATATTACGAGGTAACTGGGTAGGGGAATGAAAACTTGCGACTTCCGCATATTTAACTTTTAGCACCATATTGGAACAGGGCAAGTACATATATGTTTATCGCACCAGCGCAAAAGTTTCAATTTTGTGTCAGCTTATTCAGACGTCCTCCTCCCCCCCCCCCCCCCCCCGCTCCTTGTATATGGGCATGATCCATATCAATGGACGTGAGTATACAGTGGTGGTGCATTAAACTATGCAATACTTAAAACTCTTGGCCTGTCAGCGTACTGACACGTTTATCTCGTTTACTCCCGGAACTCGTCATTAGATAATTATTTTGTTTAACGTATACCATACAGATTAATAGTACTGCTATTTATAAAAAATTTTAAGGGTTGCGTCAACATGAGCATTTAAATTCAGCGTCTGCAGTTTGATTACTGGAATCGAACCGCTGCTATTGCGGCATTGTCCAGTGCATGCACCTCACGTGACGTACGCTGCGCGCACACTTGAATTTGTGGACGCTGTAATTAAACTGAGCTGTCCATGAGTGTGCTACAATTTCTCTTCTTTACCCAAAGTCAATAACGATCTCATTGGTGCAGCGTGGTGTGCTGAGGCTTGTGCATAGTGGAACCATCGAAGCTGAGGCGATGAGGTTCGTCGTTTACGGCCCAGGCATTTGTTCCTGTCGCAATCCACATGTTTTAGTGGTTGAACGAGGCTCCCGCTATCATCATCCCGAAGGCACATGAATGGGTTCAAGGTAAGTCTCCAGTGCCTTCATTCGTTTGCATACCATCTCTGTAGTAGAATATCTTGTCGATACACTAGTCCACTGTGGATATAAATGTTCATTACTGACCAGCACTGGCACACGTTTTTTGCGGGAACACACAGAACTACAGGTTTCAAACCTTCACAAAATGTTCGTAGCACATTTACAGTTATTAGTTCACATACGCAATCCTGGAAAACACATTCAGCTTTACATTGCCTTATAGAGATAGTTTTTACACTTCATCATTGTTATGTTACGATAACTTAAGTATTTGCATTTTAAAATATATTGACACGCAGGGTCTGCGTATTTATTACTCCGTCCAGATATATTTTCATACGTGATTTACATTTCTTTACATAAATATTGCACATAAATTTATATAAACACTGTACAGAAATTATACATACAAGACAGTTAATATTACAAACATTTCTTGTTGTTTTATGTCCCGCAACATTTTTCCGGTTTTACATTACAATCTTTATCACATTTTGAATATTCATTTATAAACAATCTATATTCATCTTATCTTACTTTAATATCACACAGGTTGTAATTTTTTCAATCTAATTTTCCAGTGCTGACAAAATACGAGGTGTGGCTAGAAAAAAACCGGACTAGTACTGGTGAAACAATAAAACGAATGCAATAAGGCTGAAAGTCGCGTGGCCTGTCACGTGACTCTCGCTCCGCCTACTGCTCGAGTTTCATCTGCCTCCTGCACTCAGTCTGCCCGTGGCGTCTGTTTTAAGTAGTTGACGTTTTGTCTGTGCGTCGGAAAATGTTGAGTGTACAGAAAGAACAGCGTGTTAACATCAAATTTTGTTTCAAACTAGGAAAATCTGCAAGTGAAACGTTTGTAATGTTACAACAAGTGTACGGCGATGATTGTTTATCGCGAACACAAGTGTTTGAGTGGTTTAAACGATTTAAAGATGGCCGCGAAGACACCAGTGATGACACTCGCACTGGCAGACCATTGTCAGCAAAAACTGATGCAAACATTGAAAAAATCGGTAAACTTGTTCGACACTTTCCTTGTCAACTCCTGTTAACTCAGACACTGCTCTGAATGTTAAACGGCGATCTGCCAGTGCGAGTGTCATCACTGGTGTCTTCGCGGCCATCTTTAAATCGTTTAAACCACTCAAACACTTGTGTTCGCGATAAACAATCATCGCCGTACACTTGTTGTAACATTACAAACGTTTCACTTGCAGATTTTCCTAGTTTGAAACAAAATTTGATGTTAACACGCTGTTCTTTCTGTACACTCAACATTTTCCGACGCACAGACAAAACGTCAACTACTTAAAACAGACGCCACGGGCAGACTGAGTGCAGGAGGCAGATGAAACTCGAGCAGTAGGCGGAGCGAGAGTCACGTGACAGGCCACGCGACTTTCAGCCTTATTGCATTCGTTTTATTGTTTCGCCAGTACTAGTCCGGTTTTTTTCCAGCCACACCTCGTATTTGCATAAAACATCATAACTTGATGTTTATGAGTTTTGTGCACTGACGAGAGTATCCATCGCAGATGCTGAAGGAAAGAAAGCTTCATAACATGAAATCGCGATAAGCCTACAAAACTGCGCCTCTGACAAGTTTACTAGTATGCATCTACTTGTCTACAGCAAATGGTATGGACAGAAAGAAGTGTTCATTTTTATTCTACGACTGAAATGCTTCGTTAATCACGAGAGAACTATTGTGTACATAATTTCATGACTATCTACTCGCGTTCATCCACTTACTTCGTGTTTACTACCTGCAGACACATTCTGACAGTACAGTATTGTGTTGTACAAATGTCACCATCGACTGTAAACAGTGTACTTCAGTGTCGGTGACTTATACTTCCTTTTTGCTACATGATATCACTGTTTTGTATTCTGTTGTGCATGAACATGTCTCCACGAAAATTGTGCCAATGAACAAGTGTAAAACAATTCAATATATTACAGTTATACATCTACATATATACTCCGAAAGGTACCGTATGGTGCACGGTGGAGGGTAATTCGTACCATCACTAGTCATTTCCTATCCTGTTCCACTTGCAAATAGAGCGAGGGACAAACGACAGCCTATATGCTACTGTACGAGCCCTAATTTCTCATAGCTTACCTTCGTGGTCCTTTCGATTGATAAGTCAATCATTTTCAGATAATTGAAACCTCACTATCATAATTTCAAATGTTCGTATACTATATTTGAAGAGACTACTACGTTGTACATTTGGCATCTATACCTAACACAGATGAAATTAAGTTATTTGCATTTAGCGAATTTAGTTCGAAGTAATTATGAGGGATGTCTCGTCAACTAGGTCTGTTCAACCAGACATGCAAGTAAACAGTTTGTCATAATTCTGCTGTAACATAAGACAGTTTTTCAAAGTATCGCTGTAACAGAAAGGGCAATTCGTCGCAGTTTTGCTGTATCATGGAGGGCAATTTCTTACTGTTTTACTATAACATGAAATGTAAGATGTAGCATAGAGAACAACTGTACAATTTCACAACAACATGGAGAACAATATACAGAAGGTTTACTGTAACGTGCAGGGTAATTTGGTGCAATTTAGCTGTAACAAGAACGGAAATTTGTTACTATTTTCCTCAAACATGGAGAGAAGTTAGAAAGATTATACGATAATGTGGACAATATGTCACAATCTTACTATAACATAGGCAATGTGATACAATTCTCCTGTAATGTTGTGATATATGGGGTAATTTATCGCAATTTTGCTATAACTTGGTGATGTATACATGGGCAACATGTCATGTAGTCTCCGTTGTGAGATAACGGAAGACAACAAACATTTTGAACTGCTAGATGAAGTTAATATCCTAGTAAGGTACCAATATAATTTTTTGGATGACTCTGAATGTGGATTCGTGTAAGCATTCTAAACGATTGATTCTTGGTTATACACATTTGTTTTGCTGCTGTTCAGTATGCTAGTTCATTAAACTGTCATGTAGTTTCTACTGTATGATAGCAGAAGATAACAAATGCTTTGAACTGCAAGATATAGTTAATACCCTAGCGCGGCGGTTACTACAATGTTTTGTTGGCTTTAACTGAATTAAGATGAGTTTGTGGAAAATTTTGAAGTGCTAATAACACGCTTTACTTTAGTTCAAAGACCAAACTATTCTCTTTTGCAAGCGCACTTTAAGCTTTAAGTCAGATCGTCAGTAGTGTCCATGAGTGTTTTGCAATGCTAGGTCAATTTTGTGTGTATATTGACAAATTTAATACGAGTACAAGTACAAAGGCCAAACTACAATTTATTTCAGTAGTGCCAATAATGGAGTCATGTCTATTTTAATAAATACTGTGAAACAGAGAATGTAGATGTGGAAATATGTAATTTGGCGATTTATTGCGACTTTCAAAGTGTGCTATAATTGCCCAACTTTGGGTGTCACCGGTGTACCTTATGTTCTAAGTTTTATCAGTGATGCCAATATGCAACACATGTTTATCTTTTCAATGTAAAAGAATAATTCAACTGCAACAACAGTGCCATGTGTGTTTTGTATTTGAAATCTTATTATTTTGAGAAACAATTTTATTTTTGAAATCTTATTATTTTGAGAAATAATTTTATTTTTGTGCAAAGTTCTATTTTAGTTTGCAAACAGAGATCCGTAATTATACTTCTGTTTTATGACAAGCGATATGTGGTTATGTGTACTTGTACTCAAAATCTTTGTGCATTTTATTAATAATTTTATGTTGGTACAGACATGGAGTTTTATGATGAAAGCACTTTATTTTAGAGCTATGGATTTTTCATCTCTGTGTGATACCCTGTTCCACCATTGTCTTTGGTTATATTGTTTTTAAACGGTTGTATTTCATGCAGTATGAAAATCTAGGAGATATATAAGCAGTTTAAGCGGTACATCACAATAAATATCTCATCAAAACATCATCTCTTCCTAATATAGAGCTTGGTATGTTTGTTTGTCTTTGGTTATATTGTGTGTTTACTCTTGTTATTCTTGAGTTCTATGAACAGGTATTGGTTCTAGTATTGACTGTGGACATACATAGAGAGCCTTGACGTCATAGATCATAAGTGTCACAGCCTTTCTCGAAAGTTTGTTTTTGTACATAACCTTGTGTATGTTTAGACCAAATGTAATAAAAATCAATATTAGCCCATCAATACTATTGTTAGTTCTTTTTCTATGGCAGAACATAATGCATTATCTCCTCCCCCCCCCCCCCCCGCCCCCAAACAAAAAAAAACTGGTGCTTGGCGAGGTGACCATTAGGAACTCATTGGTCCGTCTTTGAAACGAGTAACATACCGTTAAGTAAGCATACGACTGAAACGCAGACACACTTTATATATTCTGACACATATCTTACACGTTGAAATACAGTTGTGACACTTGACGTAACCACTTAGTGTGTTCTTAACGTATTTTTCGAAAGGATTCGAAAATATCATGACATAAATATCGTGTTGCTGGTGAAGTTCATGTATTTTTGCTAACATTTTACACGTCGAATAATTATTCTGTCACTTGACAAGCGTCGTTCTCTTGTTGTAGAAGTTAAGTATGGTAATCGTTACGGCGTAAAGTCAAAGCGCCGGCACGCCAGTCGGGGAACCACATCGAATACTGAGTTCCGCTCAGTATTACGTACCCTTCACGGAGTTTGATATAAATGCATATCGGACGATTACCGGCCCTAAGTGATTCATTTCCATATACTACCGATTTTCAAGAGCAGAGAGGTCTGTGAAGAAGATGTCAGCCAATCGCACGCTGACCGACCCCTCTCGAAGACGACAAATCGACTGCAGCATCCTCTATGCGAAGAGGACATAAGCCTCGCGCACACTGGTCGCAGCCAACTTCAACAGCAGCATCAAAATGATGCACTTCAAGACCAGCGACTTAGGAATTGTATATACTGAAGAACATTGTGTGTTTTGTCTCTCGCCCTTTGCTTGCGACCCATTTGTTTAACACAAAGTTAAGTATTGTCATGTACTTTTCGTAATGAAACTCATTAATACGATTTGCTGAATTGTTGTCTAGCGATCCGAGAAGCAGGTTTTCTAAACACCCCATCTTTGACAACTAGGCAGGACTCAACAGTAATATTTAATTTGACGGTTCATTGTGCTTTATATCACGTTCAGATCTAAAAATTAAATATAACTGTTATTTAGATCCTTACACAGCATGGAGCATTTAAGTTGTGAGTTCACAGTTTTGTATTAGGCATTGATTTTGCCAAGTACAAGCGTGTAGATGTAAACCTGTGACACCTGAACACAAACATTCCATATGTGTGTTGCTGACGTACTTCTGCAGTCATTTAAGATGCAGAAAAAACGCTGTAACACTTGACAAGAGTGATGCATTTCATAAAACTATTTATATGTGGAAATATTTAATTTGAGGGTCTCTTGTGTCTTATACCAAGTTTGATACAGCGATATACTGCACTCCCACAATTGTTAAAAATAAACGATCGAAGTGTGATATAAAGAGTTGTTGCAAGCATGAAGAAATATATCAAAGAACAGTACAATAGTCTATTATCGTCACACAAAACAGTTTACTTGCCAATGAAGAAGGCAGATGTAGAAGATTTACTGAGGCAGACAAAGATGCTTATTGAGGAAGTGGAGATGGTGGAACTACAACGGCAAGGCGAGGTGCTTAGCTTATACAGTTTTTCTGTTTTCTGGCGCAAAGGGAGGGGGGGGGGGGGTGTAACGCTCAGAATACTACACAGTCCTGCTGATACCAACTGCACAACTGTTATTTATTTCCTTCAGTCTCGGCCAAACATGCTTTCGTATTTAAATCACGTCTTCTGCCATTCGTGCACTGCAACTGCTCTTGTCCACGAGAATTCAACAAGCTGTAACTTGTCTGCAGATGAATTTGAGACTGGCATATCACCAAACGACTACTTCCTCATAAAACTGTTCACTACATTTGCGCTTTGCAAAATGCTTTTTGCAGAGCTTCAATATTAAGTTTCAAGCACGTGATTTTCAGCAGTGTGATTATGTAGAAATTGTAAATATTTCAGTTATTCACAATCAGACGTACATACTCCAGCTACTAACACCGTAGTCCCAAGATGGGAAACAAGTGTTAAATAATGATTTGATAACGGAAACAGGTAGTCAACAATAGAAAGAAAACTCTCGCCACTTAGATTTTATTTTTTATTTTTATGTTCCATGTAGTAAAAAAAAATGAAGGCGTAGCTTATTTAGAACCAGTACAAATTTCAAACTGCAGTGAGAAGACTCGGAGAACATGGAAAGGAAACAGTAGTCGAGAGGGAGTGGGACACAGTTGCAGCCTATCCCCAATGTTAATCAGTCCGTACATTGAGCAATTAGTAAAGGAAATACAGGAGAAATATGCAAAGCGATTTCAGGAAGAATAAATAAAAATATCATAATCTGGAAAGCTACGAAAAAGAAAGAAAGAACAACCTAGATATCTTACAGATGAGGTGATGAGGACAAGCCTTAGACGTGCTCTGGACAGAGGAGAATGGAGACAATAGACGCAGCAAACTGTGTTTGGTATGATGAGTGGATGCTGAGTTCCGAATGTGAAGTGAAGCAAGCTGATGCATTGGGCTCCGCAACGATGTCCGAAAATTACACACCTAGACCTGCGATGGAGAGAAGCCCACAGAAACTGTATCCCTTCAGTTGTCGAAAACTGCATTGGCAGAGTTATTTGGGAAACAACATCAGCCAGGCAGGGGTTTCAGATCGAAAAAGACGGAGGATACTTGTTAAAGCAATCCGTCGTCTTTAGGAACTGTTGATGACAAAGATGATGAATGGGGTAACAATATTAGTACAGAGAAGGATCGGATGGGGATCTTTATCAAAGTAGTGAGAATCAAACATATCCGGTAGTACCCGCATGTGGAAAGCATTGTCTGAAAATGAAATAGCAAGACCTGTGATGGAGTAAAATCCATAGAAAACGTGAGTCCTCGACAATCACTGTACTGGTATAATAACTGGGCAGATGACCTCAACCAGATGGGTGTTCCATATCGAAAGTGATGGACGCTAGTTGTTAAAGCAGCTCATGGTGTTCAGGATCTGTGATCACTGGTGATGAAAGTGATGTGGTATTAGGAATACGCTGGGACGACAACATTAACACACAGGAGGAAGAAATGTAGGACCCTGTGAAAGAGAGCAGATCATTTAGTCTGCCAAATGAAAAGACAGTTTAAAAATGAAATTCTCAGACCATTGACGGAATGAGACACACAGAAACTATATCCACTTGGTGACTGTAGACTTCATTTACAGGACGATGTGGAGAACGACCTCAACCTGATGGGCATTTCAGATCAAAGAATTGGAGCCTAATCCTTAAATCAGTTCATGATCTTTAGCGTCTGTGATTTGTAGGCGATGATTAAAAAAAAGCACTCCATCTTCAGGCCACGAGTGGCCCATCGGGACCATCCGACCGCCGTGTCATCCTCAGTTGAGGATGCGAATAGGAGGGGCATGGGGTCAGCACACCAGTCGCCCGGTCGTTATGATGGTATTCCTGACCGAAGCAGCTACTATTCAGTCGAGTAGCTCCTCAATTGGCATCACGAGGCTGAGTGCACCCCGAAAAATGGCAACATCACATAGCGGCCTGGATGGTCACCCATCCAAGTGCCGACCACGCCCGACAGCGCTTCGGTGATCTCACGGGAACCGGTGTATCCACTGCGGCAAGGTCGTTGCCGGTAGGTGATGATAATAATGATAATAATGGTAGTATCAGGGATGAGCTAGGATGATCAGATAACCAAGCACATTCAGTGAGTTCATCGTGTGATAATGATGTCTGAACATGAAGTACACAGACTTGTGACAGAAACTCAGACAAAATGGACTTTTGGTAGATTAGGAACGTGTTGAAAGGAAGAAACGCAAAATGATGTCAGACATCAGACTGAAGAGTAGAAGGAACTGTTTTTAAGCAGGTCACTGTCTTCAAGATTTGTCATCACTTAAATTTGATAGTGGTGGTGGTACTGGTGGTGGGGGTGACACTGGAGGTGTTGAGCACTCAAGTGGTGATGGTGGTAGTGTCGGTGGTAGCGATACTGAAGCTGAAGTTTTCGATGATAGGGTATAAAGTATTTGAAAGTATAACAAAATTAGAGCAAGCGAGGGACAGATGGAAGACAGAATGAGGGCTGCGGAAGGACAGTGGTGAGGAGACGTCGCTCTTGGGCCTGGCGAAGTCGGCTGGCGTGGGGTGGCGGAACAGCCAGCGAGCAGTGGCCAGGGTGGGGGCCGACAGGCCAGAGCCGCCTCCGCCTCCGCCCCCGGCCAGCAGAAGCCTTCAGCCAGCCGCCGCCACCAGACATGCCGCTCACAGCCGCCTCCGCCGTCGCCGCCGCGTCTCTCTTGCTGCTAGCCGTGGACACCGCAAACCTGCGTGAGTTGCTAGCCCGGCTGCTGCGGCCGCAATCTAGCTGACGGTGTATAACCCGTACGTATTCGTAGTACAATGAGGTGACAAAAGTCATGGGACAGCGATACGCACATATACCAGATGGCGGAAGTATCGCATACAAAGGGTATAAAAGGGCAGTGCATTAGAGGGCTTATCATTTTTGTACTCGGGTGATTCATACGAAAAGGCATCCGACCAGATTATAGTAACACGACGGGAACTAACAGACTTTGAACGTGGAATCTTTGTTGGAGCTAGACACATGGGATATTCTATTTTGGAAATTGTTAGGCCATTCAATATTCCGAGATCCACAGGGTAGCGAGAATACAAAATTTCAAGCGTTACCTCACACCACGGAAAACGAAGTACCCGACGGCCTTCACTTAACGACCGAGAGCAGCGGCGTTTACGTAGACTTGTCAGTGCTAACAGACAATCAACATTGCTTGAAATAACTATAGAAATCGATGTGGGACTTACGACGAACGTATCTGTTGGGACAGTGCGGTGAAATTTGGCGTTAATGTGCTATGGCAGCAGACGGTCGACGCGAGTGCCTTTGTTAACAGCACGGCAGCGCCTCTGCTATGCTCGTGTTCATTTCGTTGGACCCTAGACGACTGGAGAACTGTGGCCCGGTCAAATGAGTCCCTGTTTCAGTTCGTAAGAGCAGATGGTAGGACTCGAGTGTGGCACAGACCCCATGAAGTCATGGACACAAGCTGTCAACAAGGCACTGTGCAAGCTTGTGGTGGCTGCATAATGGCGTGGGCTGTGTTTAAGCGGAGAGGACTGAGTCCTCTGACCCAACTGAATCGATCGTTGACTGGAAATGCTTATGTTCGGCTACTTCGAGACCTTCTACAGTCATTCGTGGACTCCATGTTCTCAAACAACGACGGAGTTTTTATGGATGACAATGCGCCATGTCACCAGGCCTCAATTGTTTGCGAGTGGTTTGAAGAACATTCTGGACAATTGTAGCGAATGATTTGGCCATCCAGACCGCCCGACATGAACCCCCTTCCAATATTTGTGGCACAGAATCGAGAGGTCTGTTCGTGCACGTGCACAAAGTCCTACACCGGCCACAGTTTCGCAGTTGTGGCAGCTGTAGATGCAGCATGGTCCAATATTTCTGCAAGGGACTTCCAGAGACTTGTTAGGGCCATTCCACGTCAACTTGCTTCATCACATCGGGCAAAAGGAGGTCCGACACGATATTAGGAGGTATCCAGTGACTTCTGTCACCTCAGTGCGTATCCTTCTCGTGAAAGACAAGAGGCTCTTTGTTCACGACGAGTTATGCATGGTATCTACAGCGGATCTGAAGTTATTTTCGTATTTCTAGATTTGTAGAATGACTTTTGACATCGCCCCTCACAAGCAACGTCTAATCAAAATGTGTGCTTATGGAGTATCGTGTCAAGGTTGCAATTGGATTCGTGATTTCTTTTCAGAAAGGTCAGAGGTCGTAGTAATTCAAGGTACATTATGCAGTGAAATCCCAGTTATATGTGTGTTTCCCCAAGGAAGCAATGCAGGCCCTCTGCTGTTCTCTGTATTCATCATTTAGGAAACTATTTCAGCAGACCTCTTATATCAATTGCAGAAAATCTAAAGGAATTACAAAATGGTTTAGAGAAGCCAGGTGCTCATTTTCTCCACGTGTAAAAGGGATATTAGAAGCAAAGCTAGGTCGAAAAAAACTGCCACTGACAGTTTTATAGCAAGCTATACGTGACACCGGAGTTTGTAGTTGTGCTGAATTGAAAAAGTTAGCTCCTAATAGGCCCAGATGGAGAGAAACAATCTAGCGATTGATGAAGATTCCCCATGTGCTATTCGAAAGTGCAAGTATAGAAAAATGGTGCGAAGGCTGTGCTATAAACTGTGTGCCCAGCAAACAAGGATGGATCGAGAGTAATAATTTGTAAGCAGATCTACTTCATTTACATCTGCACTCTGTGAATTGCTGTTAGGTGCGAGATACCTAATATTTAAAGCTATCTTCGAATAAGAAAAATACTATTTGCCTTCTCACTGCTTTTAGAAGAAAGCTAACAGGTTTTGTGCAGTTTACTGCAAAATATTTTTCCGACATTGGGAACTCAAGCGAAGCTAAGTTAGCACTTGCATGTTGTTAAATGTCAGACCAACTGTTCATTTATCAAATGTGTCTACGGATATTAAAATATTATAAACAAGTTTGGAACTAAAACCAATCCTAAATTTTCGTCGGCTTGAAATGAGACCTTGTGATTTACATTCTATTGAGCAAGAACGAAGAGACCAACGGCGACCATATTTTAGTACAACGTGGTCTGTCATATTCTTGTACTCGTATATCCTTAAATTACAGTCATGTCTGGTGTGTGTGCTAACAGGTTTTGTGCAGTTTACTGCAAAATATTTCTCCGACATTGGGAACTCAAGCGAAGCTAAGTTAGCACTTGCATGTTGTTAAATGTCAGACCAACTGTTCATTTATCAAATGTGCGTTAGTTAATGATAGTGTTAAATCACTTTAACGTGCTACACTTCACAGCGTAGTAAGCGCTCATTAAGTACTTGTTAATATATTTGAGAGAAGCTTTGACACTCTCACTGATTTTATAGAGAACATTATTTATGTATTTATGTATTGCGCGCTACACAAACAGGTGGCATGGAATGAACGAAGGTTCCATTAATGGCGCATCCTAGATCAGCCTTCTCCTCACTTTGTGGCAGCTTTGGGGAATTACGTTAAGTGGTCGCTGTTGGCGTAAACGAAGCAGGGATGACTCAGACGTCAGGCAGCTGCTGGTAGGAGGGAAGCAGGATGTACGCGCGGTTGTGGGGGAAATCGCACGTCGCCATCTCTGGCTCCTGCAGACGTCAACACCGCATCTGCCGCCTCCCGAACACAGCTCACTGAAGCCAGCATAGCGGCGCTACACTTCAAAAGGGTAATAATGCTGACTTCAAACAATGATAAGTGCTATTATCCATCAGTTGTATCGGAAAAGTAGGAGAGAATTGGAATACTGAGATTGTGCTTTGATTTTTAAGCACAAAGTAATCGCTGTCCACGTCACCGCCTGCTTTCATCCGCAAAGTCAAAATTACTGCGGATATTCGTGGATACATACGCGCCTGCGCAGACCTCTAGTTATACCCACCAAGTATTAACCGTTCTTTTGTTCTGGTCAGGGAGGCAGCGTTGTAATAATGACTGCCTGGGCGCCTCTGAATTTTGTACCCGCAGTCTCAACGGGACAGATTTGTAGGGGCCTGAATGATATTCGGAATTTGAAGGCTATATCAGTGTTATAATGAATGCTATAAAAATGTGTGGAACTCATAGCTTGTGTGGTGGCTATTTTCATTAATAACGCGTTTCTATTTATAAATCATTATCAGATTAATCATGATTTGGGTGAAGGCATCATACATATAATATGGAGTCCTGTATCTTAACATTAAGACAAGACGAATTTAGTAATGCTTCATGGTTCTGACTCCACACATATATATGACCGGTTCACCCAAACCCTGATTGATCTGATAATGATGTATAAATGAAAACGCGTTAGTAAAGACGGTAGTCACCACATAACTTATGAATTCCATGTATTTTTTATACCGCCCAATACAGCACTGAAACAACCTTGAAATGACGTAAAAATGGGCGCATGCCTGTTACCTGACTTCATGACACATCTTTCATCAATGGATACTCGGAATCACTGCCCTGGAAGGCTTTTCTCCTTCAAGTTTCCAAGCAGGTACGCATAAGATGCACGCAGTGTTTCTGCGAATTTCCGCCACCTAATATTTTCCAACATTTCTGTTACACTCTCTGTCCCGTACAACTAGGCCGTACAGGGCGAAAAAAAAATCGTAATAACGTCAGAGCCTGGAACCAACGCAAAAGCGTCTACTGCGCTCGTTGCGACGTTGAAGCCGATAATTGCGGGAATATGCCGTCAAAAATATGATTTCAGAAAAAAAAGAGTGTTTAAAATTTGATTTCTGATTTTTTGCGTTCTGTTAGTTAACAGTTACTGGTCCACTGCAATTGTTAGAATGAAAATTCATTTGTGGTATGTGAACATTAGTAAAAATTAAAATATCTTTCTTTTAAATTTCATTATTATCAATTACCCACACATGCTTGTTATTTTATTTCAGTTCGGTTTCTGCAGTATAGCTGATTATCGTAGCAAATTAATGTACGTAGTTGATTTAATACTCAAATCTTACCCAGTAAACATCATAGAAAATTCACGTCTAACGTAATCAACATTCAGCCATGAATATGAATTTAATGTTTGTCTAGATCTGGCTATTGATCTGAAACCTCTGTCTTCAGCTGACTTAATCAGTAAGTCCACTCCTCAACATAGCAGGTACTAACTGGTGCTACTTTCTACAAGCGAACAAACGTCTGCACGCTCCTCTGTTACTGGCTGTCATCTTGCGGCCGCAGATCCACTTCTGTAGCTATCTGGAAACTTTTGCTCGATTCCAGCTCTCCTGACTCTGCTCTGACTCATTATCTAACAGCACACTGCACAAACAGAATGAACGGCAGCACTTACATTAAATTCAGCTGCCAGTAAGAACTGAACTAATTAACAAAAGAACGGCTGAGTTCAAACACGACCAAGAATTGGTCGGGGCTAAAATAAATGTAAATGTCGTGTGACTAGGGCCTCCCATCGGGTAGGCTGTTCTCCGGGTACAAGTCTTTCGATTTGACACCACTTCCGTGACTTGCGCGTCGATGGGGATGTATGCTGATGATTAGGACAACACAACACCCAGTCCCTGAGCGGAGAAAATCTCCGCCCCAGCCGGGAATCGCACCAGGGCCCTTAGGATTGACATACTGTCGCGCTGACCACTCAGCTACCGGGGGCGGACTGTGGCTAAAATAGGGATCGAAGATAAGCGACAGTAGTATGGATGTATGCATACTTTAAATTTATCGTTAGCCGCGATGACTATCGATAGTGGGTATCACCTTTTCGTCGTGTGATTGGAAATCGAAAAAATTTTGCGATATAGCTACACGGCAGCTAGGTCGCCTGTAATCTCATTTAGGCGATAGGGAACGGTTTGGGTCGCCGCCCCCCTCCTCCTCCCCGCCCCCCTTAGGCTACGACCTTGTTTAGCTCGAACTGTCTATCGGAAAGGAGTTTCTTTCTCTTCTCGCAATGGCCCTTTCTACACAGTGTATTAGAGACGGTTAAGTGTATCTGTTGAGTTGCGTAGTGTCACGAACATGTTGTATGGTGATGTGAGAAGAGATAGTGTGAAAGCCAGTGCTAGCACACAGTCTACTCGTATCAATCGGCCAGCCGGGCTTAACGTCCCCATCCGACTGACGGATCACCTTCTACAACAGTGCCAGCCATGTCGTGCTAAACTTGACGCGGGCCGCGTGTGCGTTACGGCTCGGCGTGTCTCGGCTTTGCTCGTGGCTTCCCGGAAGTATTCGGTACAGCACGACATTTCATTTAGTATTGCGGTGCGGCAGTTTTCCGTCGGCACAGCACTCTTTAGTTCAGCAGAATCGTGGTGTCAGCGATGTTTACTATTCGTTTTTCGTTCGTGATATGAAGACAGTTCACAGGTTCAGTGGATGCTCACACAAAAAAGAGACATTCTAGTGATCTATCGCCACAAGAAGAGAGGAAAGAGAATTCTCAATATATATTGGGCAATCGCATAAGCGACGGGTAAGGCATAGTTGCTATGAAACGAAATTACAATACCATGCAGAAAGAATTTAAAGATTTAGCTGACAATGAAAAAGCAAAATATTACAACGATGGAAGAGGGCCTTCATTGTTCAATACACCAAAAAGCACTTTGTGTTAATTTTGCAGCCATGCAGCACTTAAAAAAATGGTGGCAAAAGTAGTAAAATTTATTAAGTCACAAATTTATTAAGTCAACAGTTTCCGATGGAACTGAACAGAAAGAATGGAGACTTTATGTATTACTACAAAGTACTTTGGCTAAGACAACGGGCATGCCCGGAACGGTTTTCGATTTAAAACTCGCTATTATTAAATTTATGAAGGAAAAAGGGGTGGAAGATTCTTTCTTACAAGTAGAACATCCGAAATGAACGGCACACCTCGCATTCTAAGTGGACCTGAGCGTACACTGCCCACGGTACGGCACTGCAAGGCGAAAAAAAAAAAAACTTCTTTCTGAGTATAAAGGAAAACCAGTCCAAAGTTGCATAATTTACTTTTTTATTTCCCCGATTACTAGTTTAGGGCCGAAATTAGTTATCGACTGGATAGTAAAGTAAAATTTGCTACTTTGGACTGGTTTTTCGTTGTACTGAACAGAAATTGCTGACCCACAGCTACTACAGCATGCTTGAAGTTCGTAAACGTCTTTCTGACTTGATAGAGATGCATTTAAAAAGAGCCGGCCGGTGTGGCCGTGCGGTTCTAGGTGCTTCAGTCTGGAACCGCGTGACCGCTACGGTCGCAGGTTCGAATCCTGACTCGGGCATGGATGTGTGTGATGTCCTTAGGTTGGTTTCGTTTAAGTAGCTATAAGTTCTAGGGGACTGATGACCACAGATGTTAAGCCCCATGGTGCTCAGTGTGGTGTCACAGCCAGACACCACACGTGCTAGGTGGTAGCTTAAATCGGCCGCGGTCCTGTAGTACATGTCGGACCCGCGTGTCGCCACTGTGTGATCGCAAACCTAGCGCCACCACAAGGCAGGTCTCGAGAGACTGACTCGAACTCATCCCAGTTGTACGGACGACAGAGCTAGCGACTAGACGTACGAAGCCTTTCTCTCTCATTAGCCGAGAGACAGAATAGCCTTCAGCTAAGTTAATGGCTACGAACTAGCAAGGCGCCATTAGCCTTACAGTGATTGTAATTAAAGTCTCCTTTGTGTGATGTACCACAATGAGTTATTAAAGATAAGTATTATACCAGCTACGTACTTTTCTTCATAGCATTAATTACGTATCCTGTTCCAGTACTTCACGCCCGTCTGCGTTAGTCTCGCGTGCCTTTTTAAGCCACCTCTATTTACAAGGTGTTGGCCCAGCTGCCGACACATCACATGGCGACGAGTCTACAAAGGATCTTGTGTTTTACTTTGCCCTAATTTCTTTGTGTCATGGCTTCGCCACAATCTCCAGATGTACTGTCCGAATTTTATCGCTTGCAGAATCAGCAGACGCAGGCGTTATTGGATGCTCTTGGACAGCTCGTCCAGGGTCAACGTGCGCTGCACACCGATGCGGCCGCCGCCGCTTCATCGCTACCGCAGCCACAACATGCTGTTGCACCTCAATTCAGACCCTTTGATGCCACCCACGAGTCATGGCAAGAGTGGTCCCGTCAGTTCGACTTCCACCTAGCAGCCTACAGAATTCAAGGTAATGAGCGGCAGCCGTTTTTGCTTTCTTGTGTCGGTGTGTCCACCTACCGAGTGATAGTGAAGTTGTTTCCCCGGCGCGACATAGCAACTCTGTCCTACGAAGAACTTTTGTCTGCTTTAGATGCCTATTTCAAGGACGCAGTAAATGTCATTGCAAAAAGGTATATGTTCTTTCGTACAAAACGTACGGCCGGTCAGACTAATAGGGAGTGGGTTGCGACATTGCAAGGACTTACTAGGGAGTGTGCGTTTGAATGCGAATGTGGACTTCCTTATTCAGATACTATGGTGCGTGATGCAATAGCACAGAACGTTTCTGATGTTCGCATACGGGAACAGATTTTGAAACTAGTTAATCCCTCCCTTCAACAAGTGATAGACATATTGGATAGGCAAGACACACTTGACTTTGCTCAGGACTCGTTTGCAACTTCGCCGGCAGTGTGTCACATTAACCGGCCCGCCGGGCCCGCTGCACGGGACGCTCGGCGGCCCTCGCGCCCGTCAGCGCAGCGGCAGCCTAGCTCGCAAACACGTGCGCTGCGTAAGCAAGCTAATGCAGTGAAATCATGCCCGCGGTGTGCAACTAGACATTCACGTGAAAATTGCCCGTCACGCCACGCCATTTGCTTTTACTGTCATAAGAAAGGACATGTCCAAAGTGTTTGCCAGAAAAAGCTCAGATCAGACACTCACACCAATTCCAGGCCCTTTGCTTCGCGCCAGAATCGAACCAAGGTAACTCAGGCTCGTGAACCTTCGCCCATGGATATTCATGTAGTTCATTCCACCCCGTCCAGTGACAGTGTTCATTCCACAAACAGAGTGCGTCGCCGTCGACGGAAGTCCCGTCACGTCGCACGTGATTCTGTCCCAGTGTCTGTTCCAGTTGCACAACACAGTCGCTTTTGTCGTCCGCAGGACAATAAACTTTTTGTAGACTTAGACTTTGCAGGCAAAGTGATACCATTCCAGCTCGATACCGGAGCTGCAGTTTCATTGCTCAATCACGACACGTACAACCAACTGGGCAAACCTCCGTTGCGTGCCGCAAATGTTCAGCTCAATAGTTACTCAGGCCAGAAAATACCAGTGTTAGGACAGTGCAGCCTTCTTGCAACATACATGGGACAAACAAAACTTGTGTCATTTTACGTTCTTCGTTCTTCTACTGCAGTGAACTTGTTTGGTTTAGATTTATTTCAGTTGTTTAATTTGTCTATAGTAAATCAGGTCCTCTCAGTGATTCAGACTGTGCCTTCCGCCAGTGTTTCTAGTCTATGTGAAGAATTTGCGGACATTTTTGCACCGGGCCTTGGTTGCGCTAAGAACTATGAAGCACATTTGGAACTGAAAGCAAACGCGCAACCGAAGTTTTTTCAGAGCGCGCAATGTTCCCCACGCATTGCGTGATGAGGTCGCAAGAACATTGATTTCGAATCACAGGCTTGCATATTCATTGATTCGGAAACCGATGACGTGGTCGAATCGTTTCCGATTGATTTTCGTCGTGTAGCTACAGCCACAGCTGTTGACCCTGTCCTTGCTACGCAATGGCCCTTGTCCAAGTCACGGATCGAGGATCCGCTGGTTCGCCGATTTTTTGCTCACAAGGAGAGTCTTTTTGTACGGCGTGGTGTTTTGTTGTTGCGTTCTGATAATGATCAGTCCCGAGTCGTGGTCCCACGTTCGTTACAGTCCGCTGTCTTACGGCTTCTTCACCACGGACATTGGGGTATAGTGCGTACGAAACAACTTGCTCGTCAGCACTGTACTTGGTTCGGAATCGATGCTGCGATTACGAATATGTGCTCCTCTTGCGTGGCGTGTGCCGAATAACAATCCGCACCGCCGCGGAAATTCATTGCATGGCCGAAAGCCACTTCCCCTTGGCAACGCTTGCACATCGATTTTGCTGGTCCATTCTGGAATGCTCGTTGGTTGGTTGTGGTCGATGCTTTCAGTAATTTTCCTTTTGTTGTCCGGATGTCTTCCACGACGTCTTCTGCCACAATCCAAGCCTTGTCTGCTATCTTTTGCATTGAAGATCTTCCGCAGACTATTGTTTCCGACAATGGCCCACAATTCATGTCCGCAGAATTTCAGTCCTTCTGAAAGGCCAATGGTATTCAACATCTGACGTCCGCGCCGTTTTCGCCTCAGTCAAACAGTGCCGCGGAACGATTGGTCCGGACTTTCAAGTCACAGATGTTGAAATTGAAAGAGTCGCACTCTCGGGAGGACGCATTATTGCTCTTTTTGTCCTCGTATCGCTCTCAGCCCCGCGATGGTCGCTCGCCGGCTGAGTTGCTCCATGGTCGTTCTCATCGAACCTTGATGTCTTTGCTGCATCCGCCGCATCAGGTTCCTGTGCAGCGGCAGACTCCTGCTTTTGCTCCTGGCGACGTTGTCTTCTATCGCACCTATCGCGGTTCACGGCGTTGGCTCGCAGGGCGCATTCTTCGCTGCCTCGGCCGCGCGATGTATTTGGTTTTGGGGGCCTCTGGTGAGGTGCGTCGGCATCTCAATCAGCTGCGCCTCTGTCGTCGCCCGGGTTCTGTCGCTCCCCGTCTGCTTTCAGCGACGGAGCCGTCAGGTCAGCACCCTGGGGACCCATCTACTGGCTCGCCTCATCCCCAGGTGTTACCGACGCTGCCTTCCATTTTGCCTCATGGCGTCGCGCCGCCGCCGCAGCCGCCGCAGCCGCCGCCGCCGCCTCCGGCGCCGCCCGCAGTGGACGCTTCGCTGCAGCCGCCACGCGCCTCCCTGGGTCACGCGCCGCCGATCGCTTCCCGTGACCAGCTGTCCTCCGCCATGGAACTCTTGCCTGCTCCGGACCAGATGTCGTCATCGCGCGTCGGATTCTCCGACCACATGGAGGTCGACCCTTCGGCCCCTCCTGTCTCTTTACGGGCGCATACACCGCATGTTGACGTGCACCCTGGACTAGGTTTTCAGGCGTTTCCTAGCTCCCTTCGGACCGAATGGCCGTTTGCGGGTGGCACAGCCTCGCCTGTTGTTAGGCTCCCCACCTCATCGCATACGTCAACATGGGGTCTTCCCCACGGCGGGCGGAAGCCTTATCTCACGACCGTTCGCCGATTTGCGGGGGAGGAATGTGGTGTCACAGCCAGACACCACACGTGCTAGGTGGTAGCTTAAATCGGCCGCGGTCCTGTAGTACATGTCGGACCCGCGTGTCGCCACTGTGTGATCGCAAACCTAGCGCCACCACAAGGCAGGTCTCGAGAGACTGACTCGAACTCATCCCAGTTGTACGGACGACAGAGCTAGCGACTAGGCGTACGAAGCCTTTCTCTCTCATTAGCTGAGAGACAGAATAGCCTTCAGCTAAGTTAATGGCTACGAACTAGCAGGGCGCCATTAGCCTTACAGTGATTGTAATTAAAGTCTCCTTTGTGCGATGTACCACAATGAGTTATTAAAGATAAGTATTTTACCAGCTACGTACTTTTCTTCATAGCATTAATTACGTATCCTGTTCCAGTACTTCACGCCCGTCTGCGTTAGTCTCGCGTGCCTTTTTAAGCCACCTCTATTTACAAGGTGTTGGCCCAGCTGCCGACACATCACTCAGAACCATTTGAACCATTTAAAAAGAAAATCGCGTTATAGAGGGGACACAGTCTGACAAAAACAGTCGAGTTCCCTAAGCTCAATGCCGTCAAAGAAAACGCGATTGTTCGAAGAAATCATTGTGACCTTGGAAGACTTAAAAGTGTAGTCTCCTAAACGTTTTGACGGCATCGTCAGTCTTACAACTGTTTTCGAGTTGTTTACGAAAGCGTCTACCATTTCAGTTGAAAGAGCCCCTGTGTATGTGCAGATATGACTAATTGATCTGCAAGGAAAATTCCCATTTTAATGACAAATTCTTTCACGTTACCATTGTCCAGGACGTCCATATCGTGTTCCTCAAGCAAAGTTTCGTCTTCTTATTGAGATTGCAAAAGTGGCACAAAATTTCGATCTACATATTTGTGTAAAAGACATTTTTCCGATTATGAAACAACATAAATCACGATTACATTGCAACTTGGGCGCAAAAGCTTTTGAAATTATCTGCATCTATCTGCATGCCGATAGTTTATACCAGATGAAAATTATGTCTACATCACACTAAAAATAATTAAACTATACTGAAATTTATTTTGGTTGTAACCTATGTTGTTGGGAAATGTTAAATGTAAAACGAAGTTGTACGCAGTGCAACTGCACTGCCAAGTATATAAGACGCATTCACAGTGTTCCCTTGTTCCCCCTCCTAGTGCTCGGACAGCGTGGTCCGGCGATGGGTGAAATGTGCAGCGATACTGACCGTCTTGGCACTCGGTGCCCAGATACAGCCGGCAAGCCAAAATCTAGTGGGAGACTCTGGAAAGGTTTGGAATTTTATCCAGAAGACTGGCCCATAATTCTGGTAATCAGGAGTCTTACGACATGACATCTTATTCCCTTTACAGCAAAATTCTCCTCATGAAAATGTATCTGGTGTCAGGATATAAACTCGATACCTCTAATTTCAAGGCATCCACATATCTCTGCGTTACCTTGCTCAGATTATGTGACAGAATATAGATTCTTGAAAATGGGTGAACTGACTGGTCAATAGTCGAGGTATCCAGTTGTCCCACTCCGTGCTTCTCTGAGTAAAGTACTGAGGACGTGATGCAAAGCTACCATTTACTTATACTGTACCTAACTCCAGCCTTATGTCGACTTCCAAGATGAAGCATCCCAGATGAGAAACGTGTCGCTGCATGCTGACTTCTTGTTTTGCGTTCCACTACGAGATTTATCACTCATATGGTTCTCTTTGGTCCTCATATTTAGTATAACTTCACTGTAACTACACTGCACAGAAAATTAAAGGATCACCAATGTGTCGATACACATCACAGAAGCTCATGTGAGCTGTGAGGTGGGTTACTGATGTCACACCGCAGCTCACAGTCAACATCAAAAGGCCTCATGCGGTGGCATACAGGGCAGGCATGAAACCACTCCTCCCCTTGGGACATCGTTGCCACAAAGTTCGCGACTGAAAACGACAGTTTTCAGTCTGATAGCCAATAGGACAGTAAAAGTGATCTGATCCATTTGGAGTGTAGTGCGACCTCAATTTTCGCTCTAGTACAGAAGGTGGAACCTCTTGGGACCGTTCAAAGCCGTTCAAAGAAATCTGAAACTGATCGGAATGAGCAAAGGGTAGTTACGCTAAGTTTCCTTTAATTTACGTCTATGGTCACAAACTTCTTGTTAACAGATTACCGGTTTCGGTCTATAATGACCATCATCAGATCTGTTTTATAATAGACCGAAACCGGTAATCTGTTTACAAAAAGTTTGTGACCATAGAGCCGGCCGGGGTGGCCGAGCGGTTCTAGGCGCTACAGTCTGGAACCACGCAACCGCTACGGTCGCAGGTTCGAATCCTGCCTCGGGCATGGATGTGTGTGATGTCCTTAGGTTAGTTAGGTTTAAGTAGTTTTACGTTCTAGGGGACTGATGACCTCAGACGTTAAGTACCATAGTGCTCAGAGGCATTTGAACCATTTTTTTTGTGACCATAAACGTACTTATTGTATAAATGAATCACTGTTTTATTCGCGACAATGTCGCAGCTTGGGAGTAATTACGCTTTTTGATCCCTCCTGTTTTCCATCCTCCTCTGATGTGATCATGTGGGAGTGCAACATTAATATGTGTACGAATAAAATGGAAAATAAACCATCTATGAACCCCCCTTCCCCCACTCAGTTTGGCGACACCCTCGGTGCCACCCATGCACATTATAGTTGTACCTTTCAGAAAATTCGACATGCATTCAACCTCAGATTTGCCTGATGGTTAGGCAACACCTTCGATACCCTTTATGTGCTGTTTACCTGCCTTCAGGCGTTACAGCAGCTCTGGGCTGAATGTTTTTCAATGTTTCTGACACATTCATTTGTAACAGGATCAAGAAAAATGAATGGGTAGTACCAAGGGTGTTGCTGGACTCCAAGGGCTTAAACGGATCCTCTGCCGTTTTATTCACACTCATCTTAATTTTGAACCAGCAAATGTCGACTAGTAGCAGGGCAGTGTCGGTTCTATGACACTTTGTTTGTATGGGTTGCATACATTTGGGGGGAAAGTCGTCTGATTTATGAACCCCTGGGAATTAATTTATTTATGACCCACTGGGTGTTGATTTAAGATCACATGGGGCTATTGCATCCTTCTGAGAAACCGCACATCCATACCCCTCCCTCTCCACCTCCCCTGCTTCTCTGGGAAATCTCCAATCCTCAACCTCGCCAATACAAGCACACCTTTGATATCAAATTAATTGACTCTTTAATTAAATTGATAAATTAATTAACCATCTGGGAAATCCTCCACATCTGGAAAATGGCGAGAAAAAGACCCAGTCTGTGCTGGACATGGGGTAGTTTATTTTCTTTGAGTGATACCCTGCTGGAAATTGGTGGGAAAAGCTGAGCCCCTTCCCTCCATCCCCCTTCCCCCATCTGGAAGAACGGCAAGAAATGCTCAGTCTGCATTGAACTGTTGTATTGGAAGGTGCAAGTGTTACGTTGTCCAGCAACTACATGTCCTAATTATGTAATTTCACTGCTGCAGATTGCAGGTATTGTCTTGTCAGAAGATTTTCGTATGTGTACTAACTTTGATGTTCAGGGACTGACTGAGCTAGTGCACAGTGTCAGCACCAGAGGATGCCCCAACACTCACCTCTCATCCCCTCCCTCACCCAGGAAAAATTGTTGGAAAAAGGCTCAGTCTGCACTGTAGAGTAAGGATCTCACGATATGAAGCTCTAATCAATGTCAATGATATATCGATGCATATTCTTTATCTTATCTGTGTGCAGGAGACAAGGCTCCCCCACTTCAGTAGACCTCCCGTCTGCAATCCCTCCCCCACTTCCAATGACATAATAACTGGAAGCACCAAGGAATGGAAGGAAGTGCCGTGTAGTATCCACCGTTTGGGGACTCTCAACGATTATTCCATTTACTTTCTATCGTCCTTTAATGCAGATCCACAACAATTCGGAAGCAGATGGTTGTTTTTTCCAGGAAAGCAACAAAGACAGCCCTATCACCTCAAATAGACATGTAGCAAAATGTAGTGAAAAACCATGCAGCAGCTGTTCTGGAAAGTGTTTGTTAGGTAACACCACATGGTTGCGATTGGTAGAGAGCACAGTGAACCACATTTTGAATATTGTTTGTTAGAGTTTAAAACATGTAAACAGTCTTGCACAGTATCAGACATGCGACCCATTCTGTAGTTGTATATTGCAGCCCCCAAGCCGCTAATATAAAGCTTTTTATCTAAGGACATTTTATAAAAAGCTATAAGTTGGTTGATGATAACATTGGCGTGACATCTGGGCTTGTGATCTGACGTAATAATCTTATATCTTCCAGCAATATAACGTCTCCAGTCTGCACCAGTGTAATTACGTAATTACAGTTGCTGAACAAGATAATAGTAGCACCTTCCAGTCCAACAGCTCAGCACAGACTGAGCGTTTCCTGCCATTTTTCCAGATAGGGGGGAGGGGGGGGGGTGGAGGAGATGCTCAGTTTTTCCTGCTAATTTCCGGCAGGGTAGCACCCAAAATGAAGAAAATAAACTACCCTATATCCTTTATATCCTTCAAACCTCGTTCCAACTCCTGTTGTGTTTTGCAAAAAGGATATCTACAACAGACACTAAGTTCCCGTTGCTATCAGTGTCACTGGGGCGCTGCTCCCAACTTCGCATAAGGCGCGCATTCTAACAACATAACTACTAAAATGTTTAATATAAAGTTTCAAAGCCACATTTCACTGAAAGAACGGGAATAAACAACATCAGAATCGGCTTGCGATGCAATTGTGTAACTGTCCTGTTGGCAATTGAGTCCCATTGCACAATGAAGTCCCTGTCCTGTTGTGAACGTCGTCATGGGATGCCAGTTCCACTTGATTCTGATGTACAGTGTGGATTTAGCTTGTACTGCTGTGAACACACTCGTCGCCTCTCATGCCTGGTAACTCTGCACTGGATGACACACACTGCTGGACGAGCCACAGTGAGCGACGTATGTAATAGCACACAGTCATATTACGACTCCAACCTATCGGCTGAAAGTGAATATTCTCTCTCCGTTGGTGACCTCTCCGGAGGACTATTATAGTTGAATCCATGAACGATGGCGGGCTGCGCAGTGTAGAGGCACAGACGCGGATTGCAGAGTTGCAAACAACAGCTGCGGTGCTCCCATAGAGATGTAGGCACCAAACAGTTCGTAAACTTGTGTTTAAGGGGCAGCGGAGAAACTTATGCACTGAACCCAGTATGTTGCGATTTGCCATAGAGTTAAGCTCCCACCACCACATGACTTCCACTCAGAGATAGTCGGATCGAAAGGAATGATGCATGCAATGCCGTGTGGCACAGCAAATTCCGACGCTTCTTCCAGAGCATCTACGTATAGGGAAGTACGAGTGCTTGTGTCCATCGACAAATTAAAGTTTACAGTGCGAGGTGCCGGGGCTAGTAGTGTATTTATCACTAAATTCTACTAGAATCCACATGTGTAAATCATGCTCTAAGCCCCCCCTATTCTAACTCCGACTTTTGCTGTTGCACAAGGATAAAACAAATACGCGAACTGACTCTAATCAACCCTGCTAGTGGAGTAGAAGAGAGTTTGGCACCTGCAATAATTTAATTTGATAAATAAGTTAAATAAACAAAGGTTTCATTAGCATAGTGAGGAATGATAGGGTTGCTCTATTGATTAACAGAAAGAAAGTTCTGTCCAAAATAACAATATGATTTATTAAGATTAAACGCAGAATAGTAAAAGAGACACAGGAAATATAAAACATCAAATTGGCTAAAATTGGAGATTCATACCAACACAGTAAAGGTGAAGTTGTCCCTAACTTAGATCGTGAGGTTTAAGACGAAGTGGTATGTGGAGCCAATTCCTTTCCACTCAAATCTCAAGAGAGACACACAGCTAACCCAATAGTAATTGCTGCTACTCGAAACTGAACAAAGTTAGAAAAGGATGAACAGGCGCGCTCTGCTGAGCTCTGATTATCACCTAGGAAAATCCCTATCTGCCGGTGCTGCGGACGTACATTACCAACAGTCTTCTTATCTCCCAGAACACGATCTGGCGTACCGCAGGCGAGGGCTGGTTGCTCCGACGTCCTCGACCGAAAGGCGACTGCCGACTACCCAGAGCACCCGTACAGGCCGAACACCGAACATTCCCGCCCCCACGACAGTGGCCGTGGTTACGTTCCAATCAGCAACTCGAAAACCGGCGGAAATTCCACTCCATTGCCGGAGCACTACCATTCCACCAATGGAGATTCTTGGCGCCAATTTCTGTGCTGATTTTGCAGAAAGTGCGGGAATTTTCCCGCCACAACTGCGTGGGTACACAAGTCATTCCCACGCCTCGCTGGTAGCCCGCCAGAAAGTGTTTTCGCAAAGTTTCTCTGAAGTAACGGAACCTCTAGCCCAGCCGCTACTTCACACCCCAGCGGGCGTGTCTCTTGACAATGTCGGCGTCTGAAAAGCATTCACTCGACTGCCTCACACACGTCGGCTTAACTCTCTCCAGTTCACAGAGCCCGCCTGTCACCGGCCCACCCGGGTGACGAGAGACGCTGCGTGGGAAGTACGCGTGTTAAGGAAAAGCAACCCTCCACCGCATGCAACTAGAGAGGAGAATCGTAAGATAGAAATATGAGAGGGGGCTCATGCCACCTCTCATTGCCCCTACGCCATTTTAGATTGTAATTGGTGAGCGGTTGGCTCACTTAGGAGCAAGGTAGTGAGTCAATCGCCCAAGAACAATCTTACAAAGTGACTCCACATACTGCACTCTATAAAAAAAGATCATTGCAACTGAAAAATGCAACTCATAGAGGGAGGATTATTTATGATGTAGCCAACTTCACCTTCTTAATATGGAACACTAACACTCACATCACACATCCATACCCAGGGAGCCCCTTCCAAACACCGATTCACGCAGACATTCACGCTCTAAACATGGCCCGGGCATCTGAGCCAAATATGGAGCAGTTTATTCTTTACAATCAGAGTTGGAGTGCTCCGCAATTAAATGCCCAAGATGTTACAACAATTTTAATCATTAAACTAACCTGACCTCACTCACACATGATAATATTTAAGTTAACAATCTCTTTGTGAGTTTTCAGAATCTAGTTACAACCTCCGATTCATTCTGTCTCCCTGCAGCAAGAATAACCTTTACAAAATGTTCCCTGAACTGATGGTCCATTCACAATGACAGTGGTGGTATCTGCTTCAGTTTATGGGGACTTCAGGCACACTGTTAGCATACACACAACAATAAACACAAAATACAAAAAAAACATGATGTGGAGAACAATACAGTAATCTGTAATAAGAATTACAGTGTAAAACACAAACGCATACAAGGTATAACATACATTACAGAAACAACATAAGAGAAAGAAATTTAAGAAAAACAAAAAAAACAAGGTTCATGGGGCATCAAATTGTGCGTGCACATTGCACAAAGTTCACGACTGTGCTGAGAATGAGGCACTAAATCACATTGTTAGAAATATCCGTGGCACTTCACTGATTCCACTGTACTGACATCACATAAGGCTAAACGTCGGTTGTAGTTGCTACGTTGTGGCAACAGCAATAGGGAGTTCTGGAGTGTCTGCAGTACGCTGTTGAGATTGTAGTCAGACCCACGCATATGATCACGGCCGTATGGTAGGAAGACACAGTGATAGGCTCTCCTCACGTCGATTAATTGTCTCTGAGGTCTACTCGTTGGGATACATCACTAGTCTAGGTCTCTTCTCTCGCTGGACAGAACTTTATGTTTCCCAATATTGCAGTTCGACGAGGGATGATGGCACGTGGAGTGACTCCACAAGTGTGTGAGGTCATCCATACAGGATCGAACTAGGAGCGACTATTGTTAAAAACTGCTCTCTAATAGAGAGGAGAAGTAAGACATGAGACCATACATTTGTTAGTGTGGCACGATACTGCTTTGTGTATGCAGATCGGCCAATGCTAGTGAGTTGTAAAAACCCAAACAGGTGAGTATAGAGCGTCCCTTTCTGTCCTGAGGCACATGAGGCGCAGGTTCTGACATGATATGTGATGTTCTTCGTGTACTCACGACAACGTGGTCTGCCGCAGGGAATCCCTCCAAGCGGCTGCCGCGTCCGGAGAGCTAGCAGGCTGTCGCGTGTCAGGGTCAACGGCCAGCCCCACTTTCGCTTGTGGCGGGGCGAGGGTCCCGTGTAATCCCTCAGGTAGGCAGCCGGGTGACTGTCAGCGTGTAGGACGGGACGCTCGCCCTCTAGCAGGTAGCCGAAGACCTCTTGTTTTTGCGCTGGCTGGCCTCTGCATTGCCACGTTCCTCGTCATCTGTACAATTCTTACAAAAGTCTTATGCCTAACTTTTTCCCATGACCTTCTATGTTATAATAAATTTACCTAATGAAACATTGATGGTCTGTCATTTCAGACACTCTTATTTTACTTTTATAGTTATTAATCTATGGCAATCATTATAACATCTAATCTAGACATGGAAATAATTTATTTTGATATACGTGTAGAGACCGATCTCAGTAAGTACATGGTGTGTGATAACTGATGCTTTGTAATGGATGAACAACTAAATGTGCGGGCCCGCACTAATATTACTATTAATTATATAGATCGACAGTAGACATGCTTCAAGAATTAACTACCATATCCCAACGATCTACATTCTACGTTTTTTAATTAAATTATGTTGTTATGCAGGTCTAAGTTTTTACTGTGCTATAAAGAACATGCAACTACGCTACTTTCGCTCGCCCGTCGTCCCTCCATCTCGGGTCTGTGGTTTGGTGACCTGAAAAATAGCAACTCAACAGGCGCGCGCCACACTTGTGGTAGAAAACCCCCACAATATTAATCTAGTTATTGTTAAATCCTACAGTTTAACTTATCCTAGTATCGTACTTTCCCTTTTATTTATTTATTTATTTATTTTATTTAATTTATTTATTTATTTATTTATTTATTTATTTTTTTTTTTTTATTTACCTTATACAATACCCTTACATAGTTCCTGTTACGCTGAGATGTCTTGCTGCTCGCCGCTATTGACGACAGTGATGTGCGCGCCGTACGACATGACCTCCGAGTTTTCATTACGCCTCACTGAAACTCCAGAGACTGGGTTAGCCATGGCTATACACGACAATAAATTTATAGTTGCAACTTCCTTCTCTATGTGAAGCGGTTTTCGCGATCGAAGTACACCTTTCCAGAAGCAATGTAATATGACCAAGCCAGGACTGGTTCCTGTTGAGGATTCAGACACCCAACACACGCCAGCTACACAGTATGTCACGAATATCCAAGTACAATTCCTTGGTGATTCATCTGTGACAAAAACGAGCAGCACGCTAAATCCCCAACCAGCACATTAGCATGGTAGGCTTTTATGCCCTCATTTCTCTCGTCTAGGGCACCATTAGAGTCAAATGCTCACAGGTTCACCCCGACTTGCAAGACAACGATACCGGCGCAGCTCTGCAAAAACTATACTGCCCATATTCACCCTCGAAATCGCGCAATATACCACAATCGTGCAGTGCACTGACGCGTGCCTGCAAGCATTGGTATGAACGTCTCACGAACTGGTTGTGGCCGCTATGGAGCGTATCACGACCTCTCAGAACGCTTCTAAGAGCACGTTCTTGTATGCGCCCGTTTGTGCGACGTCTCGTCACTCATCCTTATCCCTTAACATGGACACCAGATAGGAAAGGACAAAAACATTGCTCATGAAAAGGTAGTGTCTCCTACTCCATCGACATTGGAGATTGCAAACATAAACAAAAAGAGGATAGCAGCAGTAAATTCTTATGCAAGACAACGCAGCGTGTTAATACTTTAGCAGTCTTAATCTATTAATGTAACGATTATTGTTCCCCGAACAAAGGTTCATATATTTGCCTATTCTACTATGTACATTTCTTACACTACTACTATTCTACGAACTCCTTTATGTGAGATATGTGGTGGAGTCCTATGGACTTCTTTCCTTTCAGCGTCTCCAATTCATAAGCATTGTGGTGAGCTGCTCTCCTTATACGGTACGGGCCGTTGTAAACAGAATAGAATTTTTGGCATTTCATTTTTTGTTTGTTCGAAAGTCGGAAAGACTTAACGAGCACCTTTTGTCCAACTTGGAAGTGTCGTAGACGAGCTCCCCTGTCGGCACGTCTCTTCCTGACCTCTGCTGCAGCCCGTATCCTCTTGAGAGCCAAATCCACTATGGCTTGGTGCTGCGTTCGCGCCCTTGGTGGGAAGTTTACGACCTTGGTTATCAAGTCCTTAGGAATCCAGTTTTTTAGTACTGTAATGGGTGCCAATTTTGTTATCCCATGGGGTGCCTCATTGATCACCTCCTGGAAGTCTTTAAGGAAAACGTCCCATGTCGTGTGCTGTTTGTTACAGTACAACCGGCACAAGTTTCCGAGTTCTTTAATAACCCGTTCTGCAGCATTCGAGCTCGGATGGTGTGAAGATATAAAAATGGGATCAATTTTACATCGACGCAACGTCTCCTTCCATGTTTTTGACTTAAACTGTGGCCCGTTATCAGAAATGATTCTACTCACATGACCAACCTGTGGTAGGAAATCCCGGATGAGGGCTCGTGATACAGTTCGTCCTGTCGCCCTCTTCAGTGGCGTAAAGGTAACGTATTTGGACGTTAGTTCAACAAACACTAATACGTAAGTATATCCTCTTCTTGTTCTTGGCAAAGGTCCCATCAAATCTGTTGCTGCTAATTGTCTTAATTTGGTCGGTACGATTGGGTATAATGGTGCCTGCATGCTCACAGTGGTGTGCTTAGCCTTTTGGCAGTCTTTACACACCGACAGTACCCTCCGAATTCGACGCTCCATGTTTCGAAAGTAACACATGGTCCTTAGCTTGAGATTGCACTTGCGTGGTCCGAAGTGTCCATAGCTAAGGTGAGTATGCCATATAACCTTGTTTATTAGGTGTTCAGGGATGCATACCCCCCATTCAGTGTCATTGGTATAATTTCGGTGGAAAATTATGCCTTTACGCAAGAGGTAGAACTGCCTGATGGTGGCGTGTCTTCTGTCTATCCATTTCTGCTTCAATAACACTAGGGCAGGGTCCTTGTCTTGCTCCTTCTTGATGTCCTGCATACTACAGGTAATAAAATTCTCAAAGGCTACTTTCTGCATATAGTAAAGGCAGTAGTGATTTTCCTCTAGATCTTCTTCCATTTTGTGCTCAAATCCGATCGGTGACCGTGATAAGGCGTCTGCAATAATGTTCTGACTGCCGGGGATATATTCTATCGAAAAGTTGTACTGCTGTAGATATGATGCCCACCTAATGAGCCGCCTGTGATTAAGCTTTGCAGTCATCAAGAACTCGAGTGCCTTGTGGTCTGTGTAGACTTTCGTCTGGCGACCAAACAGAAGGTATCTGAATTTTTCAAACGCCCATACAATAGCCAGCGCCTCTAACTCGGTTACTGAGTAATTCCTCTCACTCTTGGCTAGTACTCTGCTAGCAAACGCAATTGTCTTCCACACCCTGTTTCCTTCATGTACATAGTCTTGGAACACCATGACACCCAGACCGGAGTATGAACTGTCCGTTACTATGCAAAGCTCTTCAGCTAAATTAGGGTGTGATAGGATGGGTGCTTGTAATAATGCGAATTTTAATGTTTTCCATTCGGATTCGGCCGCCTCATCCCATTCCCAAGGAATCTTCTTTCCTGTAAGTTGATGCAACCGAGGACTGCTCTGAGTTTTGACATGTATAAAGCGGTTGTAAAAATTTATGATCCCCAAGAACCCCCTTAACTGCTTCTTTGTCGTAGGAATGGGAAACTTTTCAATCGCTTCGATCTTTTCGGGATTTGGCGCAATGCCCTCACCCGTGATGATATGTCCTAGAAATTTCACAGAGGACGTCCCAAAATTCGATTTTTCGATATTGATAGTCACACCGTATTCCTTGAATGTCGCTAGGAGTTCACCGAGGACCGCATTGTGCTCTCCCCAAGATTTCTCCGCGATCAGCAAATCGTCCACATAGCTGGTGACATGACGTTTCAAATTATCGCTTAGTATGCCGTCCAGCCCCCGAATGAATGCGGCAGATGAAACGTTCAAACCAAATGGTAGACGACGAAACCGGTAACATCTTCCAAATGCTAAAAAGGCTGTGTACTGTCTGCAATTTGGATGGAGCTCGATCTGCCAGAAACTCGATTTTAGATCAACTGATGAGAAGATTGATATTCCATGGAAGTTTTGTAAGAGTTCCTCTAATCGTTCCGGTCTGTCTGTTTCGGGTTCTATTATGGTATTAATTTGTCGCGAGTCCAAGACTAAACGAATACTACCATCTGCCTTCTCGACTACTCTTAACGGGTTATTATAGGCTGAAGCCGTAGGTTCTATTATTCCTTCACTCAGCATTCGCGTAATTTCAGCTGCTACTTTCTGTCGATATGCCAAGGGGATTGGATAGGGTGGCACACGAAACTGGTTGTGCGGACGTACACGAAATTCATATTGGAAGTTCTTTATTGATCCTGTCTTGGGAAGGAAGACCTCCGCATGTTCTACTAGTAATTTATGAAGTTCTTTGCGGTGTTCGCCCCTTATATTCTTTATTGCTTCCACTTTTTCTCCTATTTTCTCCTTTATTTCTCCCATTATTCCGACTTCATTCTCATCCGTGTCCTCTCCCCTATCCGCAACGTCGTCCTGTTCTTCCTTTCTGTCTTTCAGACACGCATAGTTTATCCGAACACAGTTAGACGGTAGTTGAGCTGGGATCAGCTGATCGTCGAACTTAATGTGGACGGGATTCCCTTTCCTCAAAACCACTTCACCTCGTCCTAGATCAACTATCGCTTCATGTTCATTTAGGAAGTCCGTTCCTATTATCATGTCGATCGCCAGATTTGGCACGATCCAGAAGTTAGACTCTATTTTGTGTCCTTGGCAGGAGAATTCCAGTCTTGTTTGTTGGGTGACCTCCGTACATTTACCCGCTAATGCCCCTTTTATTTTGGTTTTCTTAACCGATAGGACAGGCCAGTCCATCTCCTGAGAGCACCTCTTGTATGCTGCCTCAGATATTGCTGTTATGTAGCTTCCACTATCTATTATCGCATTCAGACTCTTTTCAGCTATTGCTACTGTGATAAGAGGTTGCCGATCATGTCGAGGAGTTGCTTTATGTTCCTCGAGCAGGATTTCTGATAAATCTTCGTAATGTATCATCCGTAGTTGGCCAGGTCCGAGATTACGTGCGAAATTCCGGCGGCCTGTGTTCGCACTAGTCTGGCGTCAATCCCTAGTTAGGCTCCCCCTCCTCTGACGTGCATTAGGATTTGCGGGTCTGGTTTCAATCTCCTGGTTCCACCGTTGTCCTTGGTTTCGCTCTCTCCAATTACGGTCGCTTTGCCGTTCGTTATTCCTTCTATCCCAGATTCCTTGTCTAGATTGACCCTGCTCCCTGACGTTCTGGTTTCCGTGTCTTTGGTTTCCATAACCTTGAATAGCGTAACCTTGACTTCCGTAACCCTGGTTTCCTAACTGACCAGTGCGATTATGCAATCTGCTGTCGTCTTCTGTTCCTGGCCGGTGGTATTTGTTACTTTGCCCCTTCTTCCTGTCCTTTGCGTCTTGTTTATCAAAGACTACTTCGAGTTCGCGCAATAGAATCTTGAATGCTTCTATGTCAGCTCCACACTTGCCGACAAGTGTCTGTTGGTACCTAACTGGCAATTTGGAAAAGCAAAATTTAATGATTTCTCCGTTACTATATGGACTATCTAAAAATTGATTCTTCTTGAGTAAATCATCAAGAAATTTGGTTGCGCTCCTATGCCCGGACACTTCCAGTTCAGGACAAAATATTATTTCCTCTTTAATCCTATCTTGCGTTTCCTTTGACCAGTAGGTCCGCAGGAATGCACCAACAAATTCCTGATAAGTCCGACACGTCACTGCCACACCCCGCATCTTTTCCGCGGCTTGGCCTTCGATGTGTCCACACATGAATTCTAATTTTGCCTGGGTTGGCCATGATGCCGGTAATGAATTTGTAAACTGCATCACCCAGCTCTTCGGATGCATCGACCCTCCATTTTCTTTGAACTTCTGGAATTTCAGTATCGACAGGAAGTGATTGTGATCAAAATCCTGTCTGATCCTCGCACTGGTGTTGTCACTCGTTTCCGATACTTGCACGTCTGCTGAGTGTCCTGTTCTATCTTGCTGATAACTGTGATGTGCAACCTCTGTATCACAGTGGAAGTGGCACTCAGAATTCACTCTCCTAAGTGGGCTATAATTATTGGAGCTATTACTTGCTGTTTCTGCGTGTGCATTGTTAGTTCCGCACTCTGTCACTGGGCTAGAGCACGGCGGGCTTTTCCTCGGAGACACAATTCTGTGTACTCCATCATGGGTATCCGAACGCGCAGTGCTCGTGTGCCCGTTTTGCTCTAGTTTTGCTATCCGACTCTCTACTTCTTCCATTCGTTTCGTGGAGTTCGCAACCGCGATATTACCTTGAGTTTTTAAGAATGCTAGGGATTTTGAGTGGGATTGTGTTGTACGTCGCAAGCGCCCTGCGAGTTTAGAAGTTGCTTCCGCGGCTTTCATTGCCCCTGTTGCTGCAGTTTTGGCAAGGCCTGCTACTTTTTGTGCTACCGTTGACATTTGTTTTGCTTCTCCACATTCTTTCTTTATTGTTAATAATTCCCCACGAATTTCCCCTATATGCGAAATTATTGCCTCCGTGTCCTTCTTACGCTGTTCGTCAGCTTCTTCCTTCTCCTTCTTACGTTGTTTCTCCTCTTCTTCCTTCTCCTTCTTACGTTGTTTCTCCTCTTCTTCCTTCTCCTTTTTACGTTGTTTCTCCTCTTCTTCCTTCTCCTTTTTACGTTGTTTCTCCTCTTCTTCCTTCTCCCTCTTACGCTGTTCGTCAGCTTCTTCCTGCTTCTTACGCTGTTCGTCAGCTTCTTCTTTCATTGATCGTAGGAAGCTCAGTATTGGGTTTACGTCATCTTCTTGATCCTCTTCAAACATGGGCGATGTAACTCTGGACACCTGGGCGCTAGAGCTCTGACGTGACCGAGCTGGCCTCTGTCTGCACTCGTTCGTTTGACTATAAACTTCTGCTACCGTCTCGACCTGTGTGCCTGTCTCTGTTTCATCCTCTACTTCACTATCATAATCACGGCCGCAACGCTGCTCTGAGATCGCGTCCAAATCACCTTCCTCATCAATGCCCCTGGCGTCCTGTCCTGCTAAAAATGTGCCCATCTCATCTCCGAACCTATTCCCGTCAGTAAACTGCCCCTTATCCATTATGCTATCCTCTTTTGTTTTAGCTTCGCCCGATAATAGTCGTGCCTTACTTCTCGTTATCATTCATAAAAACAAATTCATCTAAAATGCACAATAAAATTAATCTACTCCATATATTTTTTACACATAAACATAAAATTTCAACAACGCTGTTCCAACGCTGTAATCACAAACACAATTTGATGTGGTACAGAAACCGCACACAAATCCGACAAAGTGCGATGCGGTACAGACACCACATCAGCGAAACACAAAAAAAAACAATGAACAAAAAATATATACACTGAAAACAAAAACTGTAGTCATGCGCCGCTACTTAAAACTAAACGCGGAACTACCAAAAAAAACTTGGGTATTAATCATTAAAAAAAATAGAGAGAAAAAAAATTGAATGTTCCTACTAAGAATCCTGTTTGTTTATCAGAGATTCACAGGAAAGATCCTGGCAGGGTCGCCATATTATGCGAGGTGCCGGGGCTAGTAGTGTATTTATCACTAAATTCTACTAGAATCCACATGTGTAAATCATGCTCTAAGCCCCCCCTATTCTAACTCCGACTTTTGCTGTTGCACAAGGATAAAACAAATACGCGAACTGACTCTAATCAACCCTGCTAGTGGAGTAGAAGAGAGTTTGGCACCTGCAATAATTTAATTTGATAAATAAGTTAAATAAACAAAGGTTTCATTAGCATAGTGAGGAATGATAGGGTTGCTCTATTGATTAACAGAAAGAAAGTTCTGTCCAAAATAACAATACGATTTATTAAGATTAAACGCAGAATAGTAAAAGAGACACAGGAAATATAAAACATCAAATTGGCTAAAATTGGAGATTCATACCAACACAGTAAAGGTGAAGTTGTCCCTAACTTAGATCGTGAGGTTTAAGACGAAGTGGTATGTGGAGCCAATTCCTTTCCACTCAAATCTCAAGAGAGACACACAGCTAACCCAATAGTAATTGCTGCTACTCGAAACTGAACAAAGTTAGAAAAGGATGAACAGGCGCGCTCTGCTGAGCTCTGATTATCACCTAGGAAAATCCCTATCTGCCGGTGCTGCGGACGTACATTACCAACAGTCTTCTTATCTCCCAGAACACGATCTGGCGTACCGCAGGCGAGGGCTGGTTGCTCCGACGTCCTCGACCGAAAGGCGACTGCCGACTACCCAGAGCACCCGTACAGGCCGAACACCGAACATTCCCGCCCCCACGACAGTGGCCGTGGTTACGTTCCAATCAGCAACTCGAAAACCGGCGGAAATTCCACTCCATTGCCGGAGCACTACCATTCCACCAATGGAGATTCTTGGCGCCAATTTCTGTGCTGATTTTGCAGAAAGTGCGGGAATTTTCCCGCCACAACTGCGTGGGTACACAAGTCATTCCCACGCCTCGCTGGTAGCCCGCCAGAAAGTGTTTTCGCAAAGTTTCTCTGAAGTAACGGAACCTCTAGCCCAGCCGCTACTTCACACCCCAGCGGGCGTGTCTCTTGACAATGTCGGCGTCTGAAAAGCATTCACTCGACTGCCTCACACACGTCGGCTTAACTCTCTCCAGTTCACAGAGCCCGCCTGTCACCGGCCCACCCGGGTGACGAGAGACGCTGCGTGGGAAGTACGCGTGTTAAGGAAAAGCAACCCTCCACCGCATGCAACTAGAGAGGAGAATCGTAAGATAGAAATATGAGAGGGGGCTCATGCCACCTCTCAACAGGTAATTATTTTTGTAAAATACCAAAAAATTGCTGTCATGTGCAATGCTTAACTATGTCCAACGTGGACACAGCTGACCACAAATTACATTTTATATTACATTTTGAATGAAATAATTTTAATACCACAAAAATATTGAATGTAACATCAGAAAAATTTCCTTCTTTTCGGCTGTGACAAACGTTTTATTTATACCAGACGCATTTCAATTTTTAAAAGCACCTCGATTGAAACAAAGTTGATAAAACAAAATCAGTTGTGGGCTCATGAAAACACAAAGCCTAAAATCTGTTGAGTGTTATATAGTGAAGTGCAATGCACCAAAAAAAACGAACTTATTTATATGTGTCTGTCGTATACAAACACCAGTTATTTGCTAAATCATATATCAGGCGAGACAAATGTTGAATATGATCTTACAACAGCAGCGATGCACAAAACCACGGCAGGTGATCAAGTAGCCAAAATACTGTCCACTGAAGATGCTTCAAAATAAAACAAAAAGCGGCTGGTATAAATAAGACTTTTATTACAGTCGCGAAACGTAGAATATATTTCAATATTACTGGTGAAAGTCCAACTGCGAAAGAGAAGGCATAGAAAAAGAAAAGACAACTTGAACATTGCATGTATGGCTGACCTACTGTTATTTTCAGTCTCTGCGACCGCCGTCATGTTCTCGCTGCGGTCCATGTCAGTGTCTGACTCATCTGGTCTTAGAGTGATGACGACGGGATCGAGCGTATTATGTTAAACTTTCCCTCTCCATGTTCCCCTCCTGTAGCCGTTGTTTGTATTGAATACATTCTGCCCATGTTGATGTTGTTGTGCTGCCAAGGGTCCATATTCCTGTGCATTACAATCGATTTCGTACATTTTCACACGCGGCTTATGAAGCCTACAAGATTTAACAGTTCAGCCCGGGTCTGACTGGCAGTGTGCGGAATCTTCTTCCTTGCAGGCCACAGCGTGATATCGGCTTCTTCGTGCTTGTTGAGCGGGAGCCCTGTCAACAAGAGCTGAGTGGTGACTCGCATTGTCCATAACAGTCGCTGAGTTTGCAGGCAAGTAAGGGAGAAATTGTTTCCTAAAATGTGAATGTCTCTGAGCTAATTTTAGAATGATAATCACCCAAATTGCCCTTTTTTGCACGGAACACTACTTTGATTTCTGGAATGAACGCACAAGCAAAACCAGCGTGAAGCACAAGTATTCGTCCACCTTTACCAACTGGTACTTTAAAATCACCCGAACCATCACTCAGTTTCCAATACGCTTTCCTTGTATAATTCTGGTTTATCCCTGTTTCGTTCAAGTAAAAAATGGTCTGATTGTCAGATTTTCTTATTACAAGAATGGGTCTTAAAAACTGCATCCTTGAAGCAGCGATATCACGCCGTTCCATTAACATTTTGGTCCGTCATTAGTATGTACATATTTGAATCCAGTACCTTTCAGTATTCTTCGCATTGAGGTAACACGGCCTTTAAAATTTATAGTTTCACACATCTTCACGTAATTTTGTTAACAGTCGGAAATTCGCCTGCCTTGCACATACTTTACACAACTCGCCTTAGAACATCTTTGTCAAATAACCTAAATTCGTTAGAGGCTTCTCATGACTGTGATGTTTCCCTGGCGATCTGAAAACTGGGCTTCCACTTGTCTAGACAGATTAAATTACACTCTCTGGCAATCTGCTGAACAGTTCTCAAGCTGACGCCACTCGCTTCTGCTGTGAATTCCTGAAATCTGGCAACATCCGTGGTAGGTCCACCGTTTTCTTCAAATGGCTCTGAGCACTATGGGACCCAACTTCTGAGGTCATTAGTCCCCTACAACTTAGAACTAGTTAAACCTAACCTAAGGACATCACATACATCCATGCCCGAGGCAGGATTCGAACCTGCGACCGTAGCAGTCGCGCGGTTCCGGACTGAGCGCCTAGAACCGCTAGACCAGCGCGGCCGGCCCACACTTTTCTGCTTCGCGCTCGAAGCAAGCGTGTATCCTGTTAATTATGTCTCTTTCTTGCCTATGGACAGTTTGTCGCTCAGCTTCACCATCAGTCAAGACAAATCGCAACAAACTGAATAAAAATTCTCTGAATAAATGCCACAAACACATTTAACGCTCGCACTGGCAAGGCGCTCACAGCAGAGCGCTGAGAAAAGTACTGAACCTTTATTGGCAGTAAGCGGTGGACGTCACTTCAGATGCGCCGAAGGAGCCTAAACTCGATCGCCATCGTTCATGGCTCCTACTATACGCTACCAATGTATTAGTACTGCCTGACGTACGTGTAGCCCTGGTCGCCTCCCACGGGTGTTGGGGTTATCTGGAGGAAGAGACCAAACTGCGAGGTCATTGGATTAGGGAATGATTGGGAAGGACCGTGCCGTTTCGAAAGAATCATCCCAGCATTTGGCTGGAGCGATTTAGGGAAATCATGGAAATCCTAAATCAGGATCGCCGGACGCGGGATTCAACGTCCTCCCGAATGGCACTCCAGTGTGCTAACCACTGCGCCACCTCACTCGGTTCGACTCCCATGTCTGAAGGGCTGTCCTGGGCAGATGAGATCCACTCCACAATGACCTCTGCACTGTCCATTCCGGTCTGGTTGCGGCGTGGCTTCAGCGCTGGTGCCCAGATGTGGTTCTGAGCTCATCCTCCCCCCTGCAGGGTTGACGAGTTGTCCCTGCCTGTAACTAAAGACGGCTTGTAATCTCCAGAACTGAATAGTGCACCACGTCACAGCTGGAACTACACTTGTTTTCGGCAGGTATCCCCATCTGCAGTCCTCATTACATACACCGTGTTTCCTAATCTGCAGATCACAGTATCTGAGTGCCGTTCATTCCAAGATGCATCTCTGAATGAGATATTCTGCATCAGTGTCAAAACGCCTTTTCCTACATCCACATTCTCTGGCGATTGTTCCTTAATGTCTGCGAGGTTCAGTGAGGGACAGTGTTCATGTTTCTACCCTAAGCAATCTCAGCGGTCAGGCGACGATAGGAAATGACTGAATTCACGGATGTCTTGATGCCACAATCAGCAGAGTCTTCCTATAAAGTTTCTCCATGACGATCAGGAGCGTGGCTCAACGACTCCTTGGGAGGGGTTAAATTATGCCATTTACTTCTAGACTATCGAGTTCCTGCTTGACCCTGTCACGCAATGCGTAAGCGACGGCTCTGGCATTATAGAGCTGCCCTGATATGGCAGCACTCAGAGACTCAGTCACTGGCAGCGTTGCTTGCACTAGCTTGTGCCTATCCTAGGCGTTTAGTGTACAGCGGTCATTTATTCGAATTGGTTGAGGCTGTAGCGTGTCAACGTACCCTGAAATTTGTTTCAACTGAGGTGAGCCAATAAAGTCATGCATATTCCTATTGATAATGGAATTACAAGAAGCTATACCTACTTCTAATTGCACATTACTTCCATTAAGTTCGATATCCACCACAAGAGCTTCAGTATCAACTGACGCTACTTTGCAAATTGTTTTCGAATTCATCCTCAGAATTCTCAGTGTCCTCCTTCAGTGTAGGGTACTGAATATTTAGCCGGCCGTGGTGGCCTAGCGGTTCTAGGCGCTACAGTCTGGAACCGCGCGACCGCTACGGTCGCAGGTTCGAATCCTGCCTCGGGCATGGCTGTGTGTGATGTCCTTAGTTAGGTTTAAGTAGTTCTAAGTTCTAGGGGACTGATGACCTCAGAAGTTAAGTCCCATAGTGCTTAGAGCCATTTGAACCATTTGAACTGAATATTCCTCTGATATTTTTGAAGGCTGATTCTACTTGTGCGCCTCATCCAACAATATAAGCTAAGCAAAAAATTTCACACAATTTTATCGATTCTGATTCGCGTTCCCAACGAATTTCGACGTCCCAGCCTCTTTGGGATGGTTTTGCAGTTCTACCTACAATCGATACAGGAAATTTGCGGGGCTTTGAAATTATGTATCGAACATGTCGGCTCTTCCCTGAGAGCCTTTTCTGTTCGTTTCACCTGCTGAAACTCGTGAGCATTCTTCTAATGACGTCGTTACTTAAACAGCGTCAGGGGCATGTACTATGAGCATATACCCTATGCAGTATCCGCTAAACCATAAACAACCACTTCGACATTACACAGGGTAGTCAGAAACGGTGTAAGAAGCCTGTAATGGTGTTAGAGGCTAGGTTTTGCTGTGAAATAACTGTTAAGAACAAAATCCGATACGTTGCTCTGTTTCCGAGTTAATTAGCTCTGAAGTTAGCCAATCAGACCGTTGCATACGCAAATTCAAGGGGACTGCCAGAGATGGTGTCACCAAAAGTATCCTTCGTTTGGTTTCTTAAACCGCCCAAGAGAGCGATACAAAAATTGGACATGGGACGGTAGTAAGAATCGAACGCAAGCCAAAGGCTTGTACCTGGCAGGCCGCCTGAATTTGCAGGCGCAACGGCTGGAGAGGCTAAATTCGATGCTAATTAACTCGGAAACGGAGCAAAGTATCGATTTTTTTCTCAGAACAAGCTACCCTGCAATACTCTTACAAGCGTTTCAGTCTGTTCCCGACCACCGACTATAACAAAAAGGCTCTTGGTGGGACTTCACTTGTTGATCTGTGTGCCTTGAAGTGTTGCTCCATCTGGACGTTGTAACTTGTCCATTACTCCTCCTGCTGACACTATTTCGAATTTTTTGTGAGATATTGGGAGTACTTTGAGGTTGACGGAGCGCTGTCTTTGGTGAGTCCTCTTTTAACGACTGAGCCTGCAGGTCAGTGGGAGTTCAAGTAAGCCTAGTTGTGTCAAGGTATTTAGGATGTGCTGGCGTATGTTGCAGTATTTTAGACGCCTGTAGTAACTCAGTTTCTTTGCCTTTCCAGCCGCCGAGTTCTCCGTGTGCAAGAGGAACACTGCCAACATGGAGAAATGTGTCCAGGCAGCGCTGCAAGATGTTGCCAAGCATCTCTCGGCAGGTACCGTATCTGCTCATATCTCTGGGTTTGTGTATACTGGAGGACGTCTTCAGATCTGAGTTCGACACACCACTCATGTGAGGGCTGTTGGGGAAGAGTGGGGCAGGCCTTCGAACCAAACTCACACGCAACTTCAACTGTAACAAGTTTCTTTCTTGCCCTCCACATGTTTCATTCAGCTACTTCATTAAGGCACACCTCGCATACGTTTGCTTTAATGATAAGGCATTTTTGCGCGCATTGCTTCTACACAATGTTTGCCGAGTGAACTTTAGGAACAAACCGAAAAACCTACAAAGTCGGACACCAAAGGCGACGTGTCGCTGGCTCAGCCGTTCTTCTCTGTATCTCGTCATGTTGACTATTTTGCTGTAGTTGATGCAGTTCATTCCGCTAGTAACACTTTGCGATACGGATGTTCTAGGCGTGCCTCTTGATCTTCCCCAACATTTCTCCTTCTAAGATACTTTTTAAACAGCTATTGTGTCGAGTTAGGCGTCCAATTACTTTTTCTCTATATAATTTCAATCAATATCCTTTTCTCTCTGAATTTTTTAGTATTTGTTAATTCCAGTTTCTCTATGTTTAGGATGTTTTTTTATCTTTTTCTTATCCATTACTAATTACTTTTTATGTTTCCGTTTCACTTAGGTCAACCCTTCACAGTCATGGATTACAATATTACAAATTCTGTGTTAAGGTGATTGTCTGTCAACAAGTAACTTATTTCTGAATACTTGCTTGATCGTTAGAAGTCTTCCTTTCATATCCATTACACTTCTGTGGTCAACTGGTATTTAACTTCTCAAGAAACAAAAATCATTTGCACGTAAGAGTGTTCTAGTTCCTATCTTAATGTTTTTCTTACTTATCTGTTCTATTTACTTATCACCATTATTTTAGCGTTGTTTGCGTTTATTATCAGTTTGTGACTGTCAAAAACAATGATCGCTAAAAATGGAATTGTTTCTCTTCATGAAATTCAGGCCAGCTGAACAGTTTCTATACTCACCACTTTACCCTCTTTTTCATCGTCAGTCTTCTGACAAACTATGTGGTTTCAAACATCTATGATGTACACTCCTGGAAATGGAAAAAAGAACACATTGACACCGGTGTGTCAGACCCACCATACTTGCTCCGGACACTGCGAGAGGGCTGTACAAGCAATGATCACACGCACGGCACAGCGGACACACCAGGACCCGCGGTGTTGGCCGTCGAATGGCGCTAGCTGCGCAGCATTTGTGCACCGCCGCCGTCAGTGTCAGCCAGTTTGCCGTGGCATACGGAGCTCCATCGCAGTCTTTAACACTGGTAGCATGCCGCGACAGCGTGGACGTGAACCGTATGTGCAGTTGACGGACTTTGAGCGAGGGCGTATAGTGGGCATGCGGGAGGCCGGGTGGACGTACCGCCGAATTGCTCAACACGTGGGGCGTGAGGTCTCCACAGTACATCGATGTTGTCGCCAGTGGTCGGCGGAAGGTGCACGTGCCCGTCGACCTGGGACCGGACCGCAGCGACGCACGGATGCACGCCAAGACCGTAGGATCGTACGCAGTGCCGTAGGGGACCGCACCGCCACTTCCCAGCAAATTAGGGACACTGTTGCTCCTGGGGTATCGGCGAGGACCATTCGCAACCGTCTCCATGAAGCTGGGCTACGGTCCCGCACACCGTTAGGCCGTCTTCCGCTCACGCCCCAACATCGTGCAGCCCGCCTCCAGTGGTGTCGCGACAGGCGTGAATGGAGGGACGAATGGAGACGTGTCGTCTTCAGCGATGAGAGTCGCTTCTGCCTTGGTGCCAATGATGGTCGTATGCGTGTTTGGCGCCGTGCAGGTGAGCGCCACAATCAGGACTGCATACGACCGAGGCACACAGGGCCAACACCCGGCATCATGGTGTGGGGAGCGATCTCCTACACTGGCCGTACACCACTGGTGATCGTCGAGGGGACACTGAATAGTGCACGGTACATCCAAACCGTCATCGAACCCATCGTTCTACCATTCCTAGACCGGCAAGGGAACTTGCTGTTCCAACAGGACAATGCACGTCCGCATGTATCCCGTGCCACCCAACGTGCTCTAGAAGGTGTAAGTCAACTACCCTGGCCAGCAAGATCTCCGGATCTGTCCCCCATTGAGCACGTTTGGGACTGGATGAAGCGTCGTCTCACGCGGTCTGCACGTCCAGCACGAACGCTGGTCCAACTGAGGCGCCAGGTGGAAATGGCATGGCAAGCCGTTCCACAGGACTACATCCAGCATCTCTACGATCGTCTCCATGGGAGAATAGCAGCCTGCATTGCTGCGAAAGGTGGATATACACTGTACTAGTGCCGACATTGTGCATGCTCTGTTGCCTGTGTCTATGTGCCTGTGGTTCTGTCAGTGTGATCATGTGATGTATCTGACCCCAGGAATGTGTCAATAAAGTTTCCCCTTCCTGGGACAATGAATTCACGGTGTTCTTATTTCAATTTCCAGGAGTGTATATATGCAGATTGAAGCGACGAATGAAAATTTTTACCTAGGCTAGAATTCGAACCCGGGTCTCATGCTCAACAGGCAGTCTTCTGAATTCCCCTCGCCGGCCGCGGTGGTCTCGCGGTTCTAGGCGCGCAGTCCGGAACCGCGCGACTGCTACGGTCGCACGTTCGAATCCTGCCTCGGGCATGGATGTGTGTGATGTCCTTAGGTTAGTTAGGTTTAACTAGTTCTAAGTTCTAGGGGACTGATGACCTAAGATGTTAAGTCCCATAGTGCTCAGAGCCATTTGAATCATTTTTTTGAATTCCCCTCCTCTGCCATTCTCTTTATTTCAGTTTAGTTTTTACACCTGAAGTCCTCAATAATGTCTTAGGTACATTCCAATCTCTATTTTCCCTGCCGGCCGAAGTGGCCGCGCGGTTCTGGCGCTGCAGTCTGGAACCGCGAGACCGCTACGGTCGCAGGTTCGAATCCTGCCTCGGGCATGGATGTGTGTGATGTCCTTAGGTTAGTTAGGTTTAACTAGTTCTAAGTTCTAGGGGACTAATGACCTCAGCATTTGAGTCCCATAGTGCTCAGAGCCATTTGAACCATTTTGAATCTATTTTCCCTGTACGGCTAGCACCAGCATGGTCGAAATTATTCTCTGGCATCATAACGTATGCTGTATCATTCTGTCCCATCTCTTCATCACCATTTCATAGTCGTTTCCTTGTCGATTCTGCGGATAATCTCCTCATTTATTATTATATTAGTCAACATAATTTTCAGCATGCTTGTGAACCAGCGCATCTGAAATGCTATTTTCGTCGTTCTTCCAGTTTAACCACAGCCAATGAATCACATCCTGACAATGCTGTACTTTTGACGTACATTCTCAGAAGTTTCTGTTTGATATTGGTAGACTTCTTTTTTTTGAAGAGGAATACCATATTTGCGTGTGCTGGTCTGCTTCTTGTATTCTCATTCCCCATGCGTTACTTTGCTTACAAGGTAGCAGATAGCTTTAGCTAGCTGTCGTTTCGTATATTATGTGGTCCATAATTCTGATGTTAAGTTTGGCACTAATCCCATCTGCTCATAATTTCTTTGGCCATTTTATTCTCAATTCACTCTTTCTGCTCATGAACTGTTTGTTGTCTTCGACAGGTCTGGAATCGCTTCCTCACTATCACTGACGGTTGATGATATCAGTGAAATTTATCATTGAATCCTTTCATCCCAGACTTAAAGCCCATTCATGAAGGTTTCTTCTGTGTAAGTCATTGCTTACTACTTGAGAAGCGTAGTTGTCCTATGCATTTTTTTAAACCGAACACCACTCTTGGTTCTCCATTTTCATTTTACACTATTGGTTTTTGTACATATTTTTTATTATCCGTCTTCCCCTATACTTTGTTTCTCTGAGAATTTCAATCATGTGGAAGCAAATAAGGTAGGAGACGAGGTACTGGCAGAAGTAAAGCTGTGAGGACGGGGCGTGAGTCGTGCTTGGGTAGCTCAGTCGGCAGCCGGCACGGTAGCTCAGCGTGTTCGGTCAGAGGGTCAGCTGCCCTCTGTAATAAAAAAAACTGAGTAAATGGATCAACAACGAACTTAAACGGATGCCTTAAGACGTCCGCCCCGAGCAGATAGAACGAACAAAAGCGAACAAAATGAGATTTAAAAAAAAAAGTCGGTAGAGCACTTGCCCGCGAAAGGCAAAGGTCCCGAGTTCGAGTCTCGGTCCGGCACACAGTGTTAATATGCCAGGAAGTTTCGACTTATTTACTGTTTGTTCTTTTGTAACGTTTCTTCACAACACTTGGAGAAAGCTATAAGCTAAGTAAACTTCTTTTTACTGCATTTATGTGCTCGCTAATCATTGCTGCTTCGGTCCATGCCTATGAGAGCTGTGCTACCACTCTTAGTCCACTTGTCCTTAGCGTTATGTACGAAGTTGTAAACAACAGACATGTCAGCCTTTTACTTTGAAAAATGGGTCTTAACAGTCGGACAGACAGACAGACAGACAAGCAGAGAGATGGACATCAAATTGGTCATGTAAGAGTTTCGTTTTTACCGACAGAAGAATGAAAATATAAAAGAAACGAAATAATGACCAAAATAAAGGCAGTCTGCTCGCACATATCTGCACATTTTAAAATCTAAATCTCCTTCTGGTTGACATACACTACCTTGTTGTCCCGTCCCCTGCATTCTGACACACTTAGCATGCTGCCCACGAGGTTGTGGAGGCGTCGCAGCTCAAGCCTGCCCCACTCCTCGACCTGTCCTGAGGTCATCCAGTGTGTAGCGGAGGGTTCCTGCGACGATGCGGTCACAAGTGTGCTGCACGCCGTCCGTGACAGCAGATACTGCATGCCATTTCATTCTGTTGGTCCCTGCCTCCTGGGGTAAGTTAATCATGATGTAGGTGCCAATTAGTTGACTGTAGAGCTTCACAATAGATTGGAGGATCCTGCTGCAATAGAGCACAGTCCTTGAGAGGCTTTCGAAATACGTACATGATACTGGCCCAAAACAAGACAAACCCAGCTGCGTGCTGGATACGTGGGACTGCATGTCTGAGATGTGCGTCGGTAGCCGGTTCACCTGTGGAACTGCGTGTTTGGAATGTGCGTTTCAGCCAGTCGCCTCCACATTCTTCTATGACGTGTCAGACAGACCCTCCACAGCCCGCATCTCGTGGTCGTGCGGTAGCGTTCTCGCTTCCCACGCCCGGGTTCCCGGGTTCGATTCCCGGCGGGGTCAGGGATTTTCTCTGCCTCGTGATGGCTGGGTGTTGTGTGCTGTCCTTAGGTTAGTTAGGTTTAAGTAGTTCAAAGTTCTAGGGGACTGATGACCATAGATGTTAAGTCCCATAGTGCTCAGAGCCATTTGAACAGACCCTCCACTCTTCCATGGAGATGTCCACGTGCCATTGTTCCTGGTCTAATTCGAGCTCATCGTGCAGCACGGTGCTGCGAGGTTGTTTCGTTGTTTGCTGCCTGCTACCTAGAGGCCAAGTTGATAGTGTGGAGATGCTTACGTATGCCTGGAGTGGTACAGCCTTCTCAGTCACCTATTCTATTGTCCTGTGTGTAGCTATGATCTATAAAACAGTCCTCGACAGCTGGTGATGTTGGCCTTGGGCGACTACTGCGAGGCAGATATTCAGTGTTTTGTGTCTCACGATAGGAGTTGGATGACTGAGTGACGCAGCTGCGTTGTCCGCCAGTTTGGTCCACTCACCGCACCGATAGCCCTCCCTGCCATACGATGGCGATGGGGTCGCGGTCGGCGTGTGGCCCATCGAGATTTGCTGGCAAGTTGAACAGCGGACCTAAGACGCGTCGCCCCGCCCACGGTAGGAGGCATGACGCACTCTGCTCGACTGCACTGTACGTACTCACTCCCTGTCATCTTAAGTGTATTCAGCAAGAAGGTCCCCAGTAAGAGAAGCACAAACTGTGCAAGTCATGAGCATTGCGTAAAACGTTTATCAAACATTTTTTAAATTCGTCTCCATGAAGTTGAATACACTACTGTGACAAAGGTCATGGTATACCGATATCTACGTATTCAGAGCGCTTTCGTATCACGTACAAAAGGATAAAAGAGCTGTGTATTGGCGGAGGTGATTCATGTCAAAAGGTTCTCGACGTGATTACAGCCGCACGTCGCGAATTAACAGACTTTGAACATGGAATGGTAGTTGAAACCAGACGCAAGGGACATTCCATTTCCGAAATCGTTAGGGAATTCGATTTTCCGAGGTCCGCAGTGACAACATTGTACCGAGAACATCAAATTTCAGGCATTTGATCTCATCACAGACAACGCAGTGGCCGACAGCCTTCACTTAACGATCGTGAGCAGCGGCGTTTGCGCAGAGTTGTCAGTGCTAACAGACACTGCGTGAGAATTGTGGTGTCACAGCCAGACACCACACTTGCTAGGTGGTAACTTAAATCGGCCGCGGTCCTGTAGTACATGTCGGACCCGCGTGTCGCCACTGTGGGATCGCAAACCTAGCGCCACCACAAGGCAGGTCTCGAGAGACTGAGGAGACCTCAGCCCCAGTTGTACGGACAACATAGCTAGCGATTGGACGTGCTAAGCCTTGCTCTCATTTGCCGAGAGATAGACAGTAGAATAGCCCTCTGCTAAGTTAAATGGCGACCACCTAGCAAGGCGCCATTTGTATCAGTGCCTATAGCTTACTAATATTCAAGAGAGATGTATTCCAACAAGAGAATAAAGTTAAGTATTAAAAAGCTACGTATTTTTCTTTAGTGCATTTATAAGTCTCATGTTCCAGACTTCACGCCCGTCTGCGTTAGCCTTGCGTGCCCTATCGGCTACAGCATTGTGTCTGGGCTGTATGGTCTAGACACAACAAGAATACCGCAGAAATCAATGTGGAACGTACGTGGAACCAATCTGCTGCGACAGTGCGGCGAAATTTAGTGTTAATCGGCCATAGCAGAAGACGACCGACGCTAGTACCTTTGGTAGCAACATGACTTCTTTGCAGCGCCTCTCCTGGGCTCGTGGCCACCTCGCTTGGACCCTATACAACTGGAAAATCGTGGCGTGGTTAGATGGGCCCAGGTTTTAGTTGGTAAGAGCTGATGGTAGGGTTCAAGTGTGGCGGAGACCCCACGAAGACATGGATGCGAGTTATTTATTTATTTATTTATTGCCAAATTATAGACCTGTTACCTGAAGTTTAAAACAGGTCGTACATCTTACAATTTTCGTTTTTCATCTTTTTACAGTTTTCTTTCCTTTTTCTTATCTACAACATTTACAAAGAATGGTTCAAAATAACAATAATTTGAGGTTGAAATACAAATAAAATTTTGTTGTTTTTAAGAAGAATATAAAAAGAAGATAGGATAGATGAGAGATATGTTAGTACCATCACCGAGTGTGACTGACGGTGAATACCTCGGAATGGTTTCATCGAGCCGTTGACCGCCAGTCACACACAAATGGTTATTAATAAAGAAATATTGTTTCTTATCCTATTTGTTACTAATCCTATGTATTAACTACATTAGGTGTGCATCCATGTACAGCATTTGGTGTTTTCTTGGCTAGATTGCCATCAATTTGCTTATTTACTATCACATCTCAGCTTCCTCCTCTTGTTCCTCCTCATTGTCACTATTTTCGCTGTCACTGTAGGTATCGCTGTCCACCCTCTGGAGATTGTTGTTACGCTGCACATAGGCATGTCTGTGATGTCGTGTCCGCATATACTCTTCATGTGTTGTTTTTGAAATACTGTTTGTCAGTGCGTTTAATTGTGCCCATTGTTCTTCGTCTCTTATTGCGGTGTATATATCTATGTCTATATCTGTGTAATCTTAGTGTAGTGTATGTCTATTGTTCGCGTATTGCCCGCAGAAAAAGACAGTGTGTTCTGGGGAACCTACTTCCCCGCATGTGCATGTACATGGATGCGAGTTGTCAACTAGACACTGTGAAAGCTGGTGGTGGCTCCATAATGATGTGGGCTGTGTAGCCGGCCGAAGTGGCCGTGCGGTTAAAGGCGCTGCAGTCTGGAACCGCAAGACCGCTACGGTCGCAGGTTCGAATCCTGCCTCGGGCATGGCTGTCTGTGATGTCCTTAGGTTAGTTAGGTTTAACTAGTTCTAAGTTCTAGGGGACTAATAACCTCAGCAGTTGAGTCCCATAGTGCTCAGAGCCATTTGAACCATTTTTTTTGTGGGCTGTGTTTACATGGAATGGACTGGCTCCTTTGGAAGTTCAGCTACTTGAATTTTTATGGACCATGTCACCGGGGCACAATTGTTCGTAATTGGTTTGAAGAGCATTGTGGACAATTGGAGTGAATGATTTGGTCACGCAGATCGCGCGACATGAAACCAGTCGACCATTTATGGGACATAATCGAGAGGTCAGCTCGTGCACAGAATACTGCACCGGCAACACTGTCGCAATTACGGACTACTGTAGAGGCAGCATGGATCAGTATTTCTGCAGGGGACATCTAACGACTTATTGAGTCCCTGCTAGGTCATGTTGTCGTACAATGTCGGGCAAAGGAGGTCCGACACGATATTCGGAGGTATCCCACGACTTTTCTTATCTCAGTGTATTTCACGAGCAGTTTCTCTGAAAGAGGATCTTCTGTCCAAACGTACCGTAAATGTAAGATTTTGAAAGATAGAAATGTAGAAACCAGAAGAAATGAATGCCTTAAATTTTTCTTTTATCTGTTGTACCTTTTTTTTGTAAAAAAATATCACTTGAGTTGCTTTCGAGACGCTTCATTTCTATATATCACAACAGGAATGTGTTGTTGAAATTTATAATTTTTTAGTTATATGCTTTCTTTTACTATTTCATCGTATAAAATTTTACACATTTGGCTTTAATGAGAGTATGAATGTTATTGAAAATGATGGTGGATATGCGGGCTGCCGTTTTCAAACTGTCGGCATTTCAATTAAGACAAAAGATTTTCTAGAATCGAATATTTCTTATTCATGGATGACGAATCATAACTTTGTGAACAGGGACCCAGCCGCTGGGCGTTGTTCCACTGGACCCCCTGCAGGTCCCGCAGATCAATATCCATCACGTCGTCAAATACGTCCTCAAGATCAGGTTCAGGAATGTGCGCCTCACAGGACTCGCCAATGCCGACGTCAGCAACGTCACGTGAGTACAGCCTGTGTGTGCCTGTCTGCAGCTGGAAGTTTAGTGGCACGAGTACAAAGGGTATACAGCCTAGCACAAGCGTTAAGGTTTCCCGAAATACTTTCATTGAGGAAAATTGTAACGGGTCATCCTTTTGACAAACGCATGAGCACCAAAAGACTGACACTGAGATAAGGGTGAATTTTAAATATTTTCCTGGCGAGCTAAACATTCGTAGCAGTATCGGTCTTTGAGTCGGTCGTCATTCACTTTGCTCTCAGTCATCCTTAGGTGAACCCAACCGAACGACGATCAGCTGCAAGTCTGTAATTACTTTGAATATTGAGATAAGTAGTTGTGGAACAGAAAATTAACAAACATAGCCAAAAGTGGAAATTCTTACGCAGTTAACCTACCATATTTATGGGAGCCAATAGAGTTTCCACAGGATCTACCTGATTTATCAGCCTTTAGGTTTCCACCACCTGATCCTTCTTCGTGACAAGTAAATAAGAACACCTAGAGTCTTCCTTATGATTTTATTTTATTTTGTCGCTACCAGTTTCAACGCTTCATTGCGTCATCTTCAGGCTGTTTATGATGCGATACAGGTTGATATGATCCCCATGCATACCACATCTGTTGCCAGCATTACTGGATACACAGATAATCTGAAAACGTATGTGTCAGCACTCCAGCCATCAACTGCGTATCCAGTAATGCTGGCAACAGATGTGGTATGCGTGGGGATCATATCGACCTGTATCGCATCAAAAACAGCTTGAAGATGACGCACTGAAGCGTCGAAACTGGTAACGACAAAATAAAATAAAATCATAAGGACGGCTGTAGGTGTTTTTATTTACTTGTCACGATAGTAAACGGCCGTCGTCCCAGAGACCTCCTGCTAAAAGGATGGACATACAAAAGCTTGATCCTTCTTCGTCCAACTTTGAATCTGTGCCACAGCAGTGGACCAGTGCACAGCGCTGCGCCAACAGTGCAGCAGGGCGTAAAGGAACTTTCCTTTCGGGACTCCTGTTGTCACCAACATCGGCATCACTCGTCAGTGAGTTACGATGGTATACTTCACATATTAAGCTGATGCTGTTCTCAGTAACATAAGATGTAAATGTGAGTGGCAGTAAGCATGTGGTTGTGGGGAATATCCTCTAGTGAAAAGCTCAGCATGGTGGAAGTGTTCAAAAATTTAGCAGCATGAAGCTTGTGCTTTCGTCACATGAATGACAGTAGTTATGTCAGAAATTTTCAGAAGTGACCTTATCGTTCAGCACTGAAATGGGCCACTGTTAATAGACTGTCATACATCATGCGCTGGCGAGAACTCAAAAACAATTAAAATGTACAACGACGAGAATAATGTAGGGTGCACTAACTTTCAGGAGTTAACGTTTCGAAATTTGATGTGTGCTAACTCAGCCATCCAGTGTGCTGTGAATGACAGTCTCAGGTGGTAGGAGTACGTTTATGGATATTTCGAGAATGTGTGGTATGCTCTTACAGAGGTCACTCATGAGCATACTTCGAACGATGTTTTCGCTATTAACTGCTCTATGAGTTTTTATTCTGCACGCAGTATGTACGAAGAATCATCACTACCTCGTGCCGTTAAAAAAATGCATGCATTCTAGCATATGTTCATGTATCCCACAATGTTACTGGTATTAAAGAAGATAATAAATGATTGTTTTTACCTCTGAAATTTTCCGCTTTGTTCCAAATAGATAAAGATGCACAGCCGATGCAGTAAGTCAGTAGAATACTTCCATTCCATTCCACTGCTGCTCTAGCGCGTCAGGACAAACGACCCCTTCAACACTCCTTAGATTGTGCATGTCTGCAAGCAGACACTAGACCAGCAGAGGAGTGCCACTCAGCTCAGTGGGTGACGAAATCTCCGTAGTGAGGGTGTTGCCAAACTGCGGGGGTTTTAGACGTACCTCTTGCCGTTTTATTCAAGCATGTGTCAATGCCCCCCTCTCCTGCGATCACGCCAAAGGAGGGTGTGAAACAGGAGGGCTAAAAGAGCATAAACCTACTTCGGTCACAGTCACATTTCGTCGGATGGTTGTACGCGGTCTCTAGTGGTTTCACCGTGTATATCAAAGCAAAAATTCCAGTCGCACTACAGTCGAGAGGGTCAGGGGTCAGCAGGACTGCAGCCTCACAATGTCCTTAGAGAAGGGTTGAATCGTTCTCGAAGTGTCAGCAGCGTCGAACTGTCATGACGGTTGTTCTATCACTCATAGCACTGTGAACTGTCGTTTTGGACGCCCCAAGAGAAAGTATGGCTTTATTGACAACTTTTATGCCACCTCCTAGGACCAAGACCTTTTCTTATCGTTTCTGAGTGGTGATGTGTCTGAAATCTTTTCTTTGGCTACCCACACGAAAACTTCAACACTGCTCATCGTTTTTCTCTCCTCCATCGCGGAGGCGTCAAAAGAAGTGGAGAAATGTGGATAAGAGGGACTGTGACAACATTCTCATCGTGTGGCACGTCCACGGTGGCGTTTGGCAGAATTGTGACGAAATTTAGTGCCAATGTGACGTCATCAACCCACTTTACATGTCACATGAACTTTCGAGCTGTGTCGACACCTCGCTGTCTGAAGTGTTGCCGAGACCGTAGCTGACCTTGCAGGGTGCAGAAGTACAGAGAAAGGTCGTAGGCATCATTGAGTCAAATCTCAAACTTCTGCGTCGCAATGGGAGACAGTTACAGGTATTCAGAAAAGGAGTCTTGTAATGTGGTTTCACAGTGTAGTTCCACTGTATGTAACCCAGGTCAATAGTAAGACTATGGAATGGTCTTGATCCTATCCTTGCAAATGATCCATTTGTCATTACATGGAGACCGATTTTCAATTGTGATACAGTCCGAATCACACGGTCTTGCAATCGAACACTTTCTTGGAGCACCAGATGCGGAGAAGCATTTACACCACCATGTGGGCATTTATTGCAGTTGTCAATCATGAGAGCCATAGAGGACGGCTGATGCACCCCCTTCACCCATCTTTTGCAGGCAGCAGTTTCTGCAAGGTACAAATACATTTCAGATTTAAGGCCAACAAACTCCACTATCTATTACTTCATATGAATTGCAACCGTTAACCTAATATAGGTAGCTGTCTGTATCCTATTAAATAATCTTGGATCTGCAAAATAAGTATTTGCAAACCTGCAGTGACACTAGAACCCATGGGGTTTGGAAAGGCCCACTATACACATACCTACATAAACAGGTTTCATGCGTTCTATCGAAACCTTAGCCTTCTTCAGATTGATTAATTCTGTACCGAAGGTTGTGACCTTTTTAAAATTTGGCCTGGCGACATAATCCTGTGCACCGTAACACTCCTCCCTGCGGTAAACTAGGTGAATTTTACGGTGGTTTTTCAAATTTTCGTTTTTCATAAAACAGTATTACTCTTTAACTTTTCTTTTTTTTCAAATTCGCACATCGCTGAAGTTCTCTTTTTGGTATTGACACCAATATACCCCTTGAACCAGCACGACTGCTAGAAGGACATAGTGCACGTGTTCCAATTAGTTTCCTTCCCAAACTGAGACACTGCTTGATGTTTCCATCGTGCATAATGTATCTCTTGTTTACTCCTCAGCGTCGACTTCAGCATGTGGACGGAACCATTGCGTGAAACTAGGCACTCAGACATAGCGGAAAATCGCTGTGCCTGAGTTATGCTGTTAGGTTATACCAGGGCCGTGTCCAAGACGTATCCTACACCAGAACCCGTGCAGCTATCTAATCTGATGATTTCCTTATCGGACAGCCGTTGAAACCCTCCAACAAGCAGAGATTGGTACATGTGGCGCCTGTGTAAGTTGTTAACATGATACAACTTACATAGTCACATGCTTTGACATGTCCACCCATTCGCAGGAAATTTACCTTGGTATGACTATAGATACATGGCAAAGTCCCATACTAATCCCGTGTTATAAAATGAGAAGCATGTCGACAATAATCAGTGTTGGCACGTGCCTTTTCCAACATGAAGTCCCATGAAAGCTGCGGTGTGGTTCCAGCATTCATGCAGTCACCGAAAATATCCGCAAGCAATCTTACATCTGCGTCCATATAAAACCTCGCACACTCACCTAAATTAGATATGTTGAATTCTTGCCAAACATTAACTGCATGGCCATACCCTGCATCCATTATGGCATAGCCTGTATAAGGTTACTGGTGAACGCAGCTATGCTGAGTGGTTTCCTTGAGTCTCTCCACTGACTCCATTTATTCGTATCACGATACCTCCTTCTTCATCATGCAGCACGTGCATAAAACATAATGTATCCAGGAACGGCAAAATAATTTTTGGCGTGATCTGTTTGGAGAGTAGAACGTATTTCTCAACGCTCTCAGGCAGGACATCAACCTGATCTGTGGGCAATCTGAAATCACCCAAGTTTTCAATGATGAAATGGGCACCATGTGTACTGAAATTGTGGAAGAATTCAGCTGTGTGTTGTGGCACTTGTTAGTTCAAATTGCATATGTGCTGCGCCGCATAACTTTTTCTTTAGACGACTGTAGTGTGCATTTGGAATTTCCACTTTTCTATCTAACGCAGCTCACAAATTTGAGAGTCAACAGGTTTCTTGTATGCTCCACCATTCTGCTGTGATTCAGTCATGGGAGTGTTGGTACAATAAGTGTAATCAAAACACCATGAAGTTTGTTGGGGCTCAGAGAGTAACCAACTTGCAGTATTTTCCCTGATCTATGATTCGAAACAACAGGGACTCATGTCATAAAGCATACAACTTGACATACGAGGTGCGGCTAGAAAAAAACCGGACTGATGCTGGAAAAAACATTTATTTACAATTATTTACAATTTCATGTTATCTCCTTCAATGTACTCTCCTCCTCGGTCTCTACACCGCTCCATACGAATTTTCCACTGTTCATAGCAATGCTGCAGATCATTTTCGGTAAGTCCATACATTACTTCCGTCGCTTTTTCTTTTACTGCTTCAACAGTCTCAAATCTAGTTCCTTTCAAAGCTGACTTGACTTTAGAGAAAAGAAAAAAGTCACAGGGGGCCAAATCAGGTGAGTAGTGTGGATGATCTAAGATGGGAATGTTGTGTTTTGCCAAAAACGTCTTCACTGACAACGCACTGTGAGCTGGGGCATTGTCTTGGTGAAGGATCCATGACTTTTTTCTCCACAAATTGTTCCGTTTTCTCCGTACTCGCTCACGTAGGGTAGCCAGGACGCTAATGTAGTAATGCTGATTCACTGTTTGTCCCTCTGGTACCCAATCAAAGTGCACAATCCCTTTGATGTCAAAAAAAAAACAATCATCATTGCCTTGAATTTCGATTTTGACATTCGTGCTTTTTTTTTGTCGTGGAGAACCAGAAGTTTTCCAATGCATCGATTGGCGTTTAGTTTCGGGATCGTAAGTAAAAAACCACGATTCATCGCAAGTAATAACATTTTGTAAGAAGGTGGGATCATTTTCAATGTTTTCCAGGATGTCAGAACAAATCATTCTTCGGCGTTCCTTCTGTTCAATTGTGAGACACTTTGGAACCATTTTTGAACACACTTTGTTCATGTTGAAACTTTCATGAAGAATCTGCCTAACAGTTTCCTTGTCAACTCCTGTTAACTCAGACACTGCTCTGATTGTTAAACGGCGATCTTGTCGAACAAGTTTACCGATTTTTTCAATGTTTGCATCAGTATTTGCTGACAATGGTCTGCCAGTGCGAGTGTCATCACTGGTGTCTTCGCGGCCATCTTTAAATCGTTTAAACCACTCAAACACTTGTGTTCGCGATAAACAATCATCGCCGTACACTTGTTGTAACATTACAAACGTTTCACTTGCAGATTTTCCTAGTTTGAAACAAAATTTGATGTTAACACGCTGTTCTTTCTGTACACTCAACATTTTCCGACGCACAGACAAAACGTCAACTACTTAAAACAGACGCCACGGGCAGACTGAGTGCAGGAGGCAGATGAAACTCGAGCAGTAGGCGGAGCGAGAGTCACATGACAGGCCACGCGACTTTCAGCCTTATTTCATTCGTTTTATTGTTTCACCAGTACTAGTCCGGTTTTTTTCTAGCCACACCTCGTACATCTGCATAGGATATGTGCCTCTCTGAGAAGGTTCGTGGGAGGCAGTGGGATTGCTGTCACAGTACACCACAGCAGCGAGGAGGCACTCGTAATCTGTATACACCACAAATAGCCAACGCTCCTGGTAGTGGAAATTCTTAAACTTTAAAAACTTGTTTCCCTCAGCGAACATTTCGACAAGTGCCAATTCCTGACTAGAGCAATCTATTATATGCTTTGTTAAATGCTAGCTTGAAGTAAACGAGTTGAGGCACCTAGGACGAAAATGCTGAGCACAGTGTGAAAACTGATGCCATCAGAGATATAAAATTCAAAAATATCACCCATTTCGCATGTTCCCAGATTGGCTCCATGTTTCGTACAGTTTCTCAATCCACTATTGGCCAAGTGAAGCAGAATTAGTCTTCAATATTTTGGACATTAATTCAGACCTTGTTAGCAGATACGTTCTTTGGAAGCTTGATGTAGCTGGACCACCATTTAATGGATCAAAGACATGCAAGTGCATATACACTCCTGGAAATGGAAAAAAGAACACATTGACACCGGTGTGTCAGACCCACCATACTTGCTCCGGACACTGCGAGAGGGCTGTACAAGCAATGATCACACGCACGGCACAGCGGACACACCAGGAACCGCGGTGTTGGCCGTCGAATGGCGCTAGCTGCGCAGCATTTGTGCACCGCCGCCGTCAGTGTCAGCCAGTTTGCCGTGGCATACGGAGCTCCATCGCAGTCTTTAACACTGGTAGCATGCCGCGATAGCGTGGACGTGAACCGTATGTGCAGTTGACGGACTTTGAGCGAGGGCGTATAGTGGGCATGCGAGAGGCCGGGTGGACGTACCGCCGAATTGCTTAACACGTGGGGCGTGAGGTCTCCACAGTACATCGATGTTGTCGCCAGTGGTCGGCGGAAGGTGCACGTGCCCGTCGACCTGGGACCGGACCGCAGCGACGCACGGATGCACGCCAAGACCGTAGGATCCTACGCAGTGCCGTAGGGGACCGCACCACCACTTCCCAGCAAATTAGGGACACTGTTGCTCCTGGGAACTTGCTGTTCCAACAGGACAATGCACGTCCGCATGTATCCCGTGCCACCCAACGTGCTCTAGAAGGTGTAAGTCAACTACCCTGGCCAGCAAGATCTCCGGATCTGTCCCCCATTGAGCATGTTTGGGACTGGATGAAGCGTCGTCTCACGCGGTCTGCACGTCCAGCACGAACGCTGGTCCAACTGAGGCGCCAGGTGGAAATGGCATGGCAAGCCGTTCCACAGGACTACATCCAGCATCTCTACGATCGTCTCCATGGGAGAATAGCAGCCTGCATTGCTGCGAAAGGTGGATATACACTGTACTAGTGCCGACATTGTGCATGCTCTGTTGCCTGTGTCTATGTGCCTGTGGTTCTGTCAGTGTGATCATGTGATGTATCTGACCCCAGGAATGTGTCAATAAAGTTTCCCCTTCCTGGGACAATGAATTCACGGTGTTCTTATTTCAATTTCCAGGAGTGTATAAGTGAAATCCACAGCTGAGTGGCTTACCAGACCCTCTTCCCTGCATTCTGGAAAACTGGCCTTCTGTGACATTCAAGTCAAGCAACCACCCATTTGAGTCACCCTGCAATATCGCCCAACCCCCACCCGCAACCCAAACTATTTCTTTTCCACGTCATTATTGCTTCCTTCTTTTGGGGGTATGTTAGCTCACAGCATAGTAAAGTACTGCACTTAATGGTAGGAAACTGCCGATCATAGACGAGTTTGCGGAACTCTCTTTCCAGAATGGGTTGATAAATGTTGATGAAAAAGACTGGATATGGGTAGCCTGCAGTAGAGTTATTCGTGAGTAAGTTGAATAAGAATAAATGTAGTGGGAAAGGGAAGTTGTGTGTTTTCCTTTCTTGTGTGTACTGAATGTAGAGCAGTGGTGGAGCGGGCGCGAAGGGGGCCAGTAAAAATGGTATTACAACCACCGGTCGTCCGGGAGTCATTTGTGCCATTGTGCAGCAAGTGCCTGAATCTGAGAGCCATGGAGTAAACGACACACCAACAAGGGCGTAATGAATAGTTGAAGAGCGGTAGTTGATTTTAAGGTTTTTAACATGGCTGTCAATGCTTCGTCAATGTTTTGCCAATGTTTTGCTCTCTCAGGTCCTACAGTACGGATGTACGGACGTTTTGATTGTACTCAAGAGAGCGGTATTACCGTAGCAGTTGTTAGTTATGTTTTAAACAGTAATACTGAAAATGTTGGGAGAAGTATATCCCGGTTTGTGAGAAGCGTGGCTATTTATTTAGTAGCGCAGTAGAGCGAATTTGCGAAAGCATTCCCGAAATCTTCACCGCAGTTGGGTCGACAGGGAGGTGGCACGGAAGGATTTGGACCCCACAAAAAAAAGTACTGTGAGAAGATAGGACAAAGTTAATACTACTAATACTACTTCCATCTGTCGGTGTTTTGGGGTCGAAAAAATATTGCCCTATTATATCGGCTAGGGACACAACTTCACGCTGGTGCTGGTACAGACTAGTTTAAAGCTGGTATGGGACTCACCTGGTGCTGTCTTTAACCAGTCGGATGTGCGAGGGAGCTGCTGCTAACTGTCTGGTGACCATAACTGGCCGTTGACGGTCCCAGACGAGCTGAAGCTGTCATTGACGGCCCCAGACGCAGGGAGAACAGCGTTGATGAACCCAGGTGTGGGGAGCAAAGCGTTGATGGGACTGGACACAGGGAGTATGTGATCGACAGCCCCAGGCGAGCTGACAGCCCTTGATGTGACGCCGACAGTTCGAAGCAGTCCGAAGGAGCAGGTGTATCACTGACAGGACGCAGTGGTGACCACCTGTGGACGCTCACAAAATTAAATATGGACCTCATATCATGCTCAGTTGAACTGTCTCTTAGCACCATATTCATATCATCGTCCCCCGTCACCATGTCACTAACGAGCGCACCTAGAAAAAAAAGAAACACCTCATGAACAATGTAAATATGAAATCACTGTCGAATGAAAATGTACCTGCTTGAGTGTAATCGGGTGGACCTAGCCCTAAGAGCTCCTGGGGGAGAATGGTATCATAACCTGGGATGTGTCATTCAACTCTATTGCCACTACTGTGTCATCGACCCATTCCCCCTTGGCTTCACTGTTGCCGATAGCACCTAGGAACAAGAACATGTCATACGCAGTGCATGCAAGTATGAACTGTTATTATTGTGGAAGAAGATGAATTACTGCTGCTATAAACATATATGCTTGTCTATGATACAAATGTTTTACACTTTACTATCTTGCATTGGCGCTGGTCACCTAAAACGAGCAAATGCAAATGCGGTCTCAGTATGGCAGTCCTACTAGATATGTCACTGATAAACAGTATCTGTTGCACAGCCCACGTTTCGCCCTAAATAAACAGACCAAATATTTGCCCACCTCAATAACTCAAGTATAAACACGCGTGTGTGGTGTGGGCCAGTCCAGGTTGGTCGTTGCACTCACCGACGCATCTTCTGTGAGATACAATGGAAAGGACAAAGATCGTTGGTTCGCAGATGAAGAAATTCAGTTCATTGAATGATCGTGTGAACTTTCGCGTATTGTATGATTTGGGAGCAAACAGCGCAAGACTGATGCCACTTCAAAAGATGTATTTGGGAGATGTGTGAAATTTTATCTCTCATACTAGAACCAGGTTATAGAGAACATTTGTGGCCAAAAATGCATACTTACCATGAATACACGCTGAAACCTGTTGATGGAGGTAGGATTTTGAATAAACATACATGCATTGTTTTTTGATAAAAAATCATTTGTTGGTCAACCAACTTAAAAGTAATGACTCGTAATCTAAAGTGCACATAAAATCATTTGTTCCTTCTCCTGCTCTGTAAATCTGCTTGATTTGTAGGAATATGGAGATTTGTATGATTCCAGGTTCTAAATAGAAGTTTTCTTGTAAATTTCTTGCATGCAGGACATCTTCTCAGAAGCTTTGATGTAAACAACATTGTCTGTGTGTTTCAGACTCCAAAGTGACTTCGGCATATCTTTGTAACCCAGTCATGGATTGTCCTAGCAGACTGAAAGCAAATTATGAGTTTTGTGAAGGCCTCGTCGCTACAGCTGAGGAGGCCGAGTTGTCACTGTTGTTATGGTAGGCCGAGTTTGTGACTTCATGAAATGGCTTGTGGTGCAGTACACGGCTAAGGCAATTTCTCCCTGCCACTATTACACAGCTATGCCCCAGTGTCATGTAACAAGATATGAGAACGAAGGTTGTACAATAATCCGACAAATTAGAAACAAAGTCACACAATTGAGTTAAAAAGGTTTACTTATCTTTGCGACTTGTCGAATAATGAAGTCTGAAACACTGCATGTATTATAACACAAAAAAGTCCCTCAATGGCTACGTGCATATAACCGTAGGTAAAGTTCACGGTACATAGCAAATGCAATTTACAACAACTGACTGTGAAACTTCTGGTCAGCCCTGGACGCTGACCAAGTGGCCGAGAGCTGCTCTTCTATCTTCCCAGTGGGTTTCTGTCCGTTGTCGTCCGGTCATTCGCAGATTATACCCGGCCGAGGCGGAGTCGATATCTTCATCCTCAGCGCCGCTCGTGGCGCTGGTGGAGCTCGCGCAAGTGACGAGTCTAATGCACTGACGCCAGTTCGCATCTTTGCACCTGTGGTGCTTTTTCCGTGGCTGTGTATTGTTCGGACGACACAGCAATGAGTTAATCATAATACAGTCCTCGTAGTCTGTCACATTTAAAGTTTCTGAATGGTCTGGGAGAATGTCATTACTACTTGTCCAGTATTTGTTCAAAAATGGTTCAAATGGGTCTGAGCACTATGGGACAACATCTGAGGTCATCAGTCCCCTAGTACTTAGAACTACTTAAACTACTTAACTAGTTAAACCTAAGGACATCACACACATCCATGCCCGAGGCAGGATTCGAACCTGCGACCGTAGCGGTCGCGCGGCTCCAGACTGAAGCGCCTAGAACCGCTCGGCCACATCGGCCGGCACAGTATTTGTGAGTGCAGTGAAAACAACATCCTTAAACACAAAACTTCAACCTTAGTAAACCATTCAGTCATGAAGTTGATGTGGGGACATATGTTTTCATGGTTGATGTGGTTCCAACATTCCTTTATGGTCGGTCTCAATACCATTTAGTTCGTATCTTATTTCTTGAACCCTAATCTTCCTTCCTTCTTGTTTCTTGAAGCAGAAATACGAATGAATTATATGTAAATCACGATGTCGATGTAGGTTGTCCATGGTACTTTCCAAATTTTCCTTCTAGGTACAGGAAACTGTTGGTCAGAATTTTTAATGAATCCTGATGGTGAATGAAAATCCTCATCAGCTCATTATTATTAAACATTGCTGAAGTAAAAGACTTGTGGTAGTAATATTCATGACAGATGACTTACGTGTAACACTGAACACGTGGTGTAGGGGTAGTAATCTAAAGTTCTGGGACTCTGGTTAAAACCTCACCAGTGCTCGAAAATTCGGATAAGAATCAGTAATGGTAGCCGAATATTTGTAGCATAAGAAGTTACCCTCACGCTATCAACGGCATTGTCAAAGAGGGCAGAGGAGTGGGCAAAGGTTCAGGATACTTCCTTGCTCTAGGTGGGAGGGGGGGGAGGGGGAACTATCCTTAAAAGACAATAATCAACAGTATGATGATGCAGAAGGCAGTGGAAAAGACTGTATTAAAGACACATAGTATTTATCCACAAGACATGTGGCGTGCAATTGAAAAAGTGTAATGTTGATCTCTCCATTAGGCTCTGGGAGTTAACTGCCAAGAGGGGAGCACTCCTGTTACAGCTCCATCCGTTGCACCACATACAGTCAGCTCTCAGAGCCAAAGGACTACACCTGTCCCCTTGACGGTGGGGGGCACTTCCCTCCCTGTTCCTCCTGCACCTCCTACCTTGGGAGCAGCACTCCCCCAACCATCGAGGACACCAGTCCCCACTTCTAAGCCAGAGAAGTGTGTCTTCTTCAGCTACTCTCGCAAAGAAGGGATCCTTTGGGTCACTCCCTTCCCAGGTTCCTACCAGTGACAAACCAGACACCCGCCAGGGGCTGAAGAAGCCCCAGATAGCTGGTTGTAGGGCTTCGTGGTCCTCTTCAGTCCCAGAGACTGAATCAAACAAGCCCTCCCAGCAAGGGCAACCAAAGGAACAGTGTGAGATGTCGTAATTGAAGACCCCCTAGGTTCAAGGAAATTGCGGTGGCACCCACTCCACCGCTACCTACAAGCTCTGCGTCTGAAGATGAGGTGGAGATTCTGGCGTCCTCTGAGGACCTAGATCTCGCTGGTCCTCAGACATGATGGATGTCACTCCCGTCAGCACTCAGTCGGTGGCAGCAGGTGACCCAGTGGCATAATCTGCCTCCTCGGTCCCTTCACGTCTATCTTGGCCATGGACAATGTCATCCTCCAGTGGAACTGCAACGGTTTTTTCCACCATCATGCTGAGCTCCAACAACTTCTCTGCCTTCACCATTTCCTCTGCATTGCTCTTCAGGTAACTCGGTTTCTGGCGATGCGAACCCCCGCCCTCCGTGGCTATCAGGTTATTATAAGAACCGGGCAGCTTATGAGAGGGTATCTCGTGGCATCTGCATCTACGTCCTTCACTCTCTGTACAGCGAGTCTGTCCAAATACCTTTAGAGGCTGTCGCTGTTCGAGTGTGGACGCCTCAGGCTGTTACTGTCTGCAGTCTCTATCTTCCACTGGATGGTGATGTCCCACAGCATGTCCTCGCTGTGCTGATAGCCCAATTGCCGTCACCTTTTCTGTTACTGGCTGTTACTGGGCGACTTCAATGCCCATAACCCTCTGTGGGGTGGATAAGTGGCCACCGTTGAGCATGTATTGGGACAGCTCCACCTTTCTCTTTTAAATAATGGTGCCTTCACACATTTCAGTGTGGCGCATGGCACGTACTCAGCCATCGACCTTTCGATCTGCAGCCCTACTACCAGCTGTCCAATGGAGTGCGCATGACGACTTGTGCAGTAGTGACTACTTTCCAAAATTTCTGTCACTGCCACAGCGTCACTCTTCTAGGCGCCCCTGCACATAGGCTGTGAATAAGGCTGACTGGGACTTGTTCACTTCCATTGCCACTATTGAGCCTCTTTCCAATAACGCCATTGATGCGGTGGTCCACTTTGTCACCACTGGCATAGTTACTTCCGCAGAATCTGACGTTCCCTGTTCTTCTTGGTCCCCTCGGCGGAGGACTGTGCCTTGGTGGTCGCCCGAGATCGCTGAGGCGATTGAAGATCCAGTGTCACAAGTGGCATCCATCACTGGAACACCTCATCGCCTTTAAATGGCTCTGTGCGCAAGCCCGCCGCCTCATTCGCCAACGCAAGCAGGAGTGCTGGGAATGGTAAGTCTCCACTATTGGCCTCTGTACCTCTCCACTGCAGGTTCGGGCCAAGATTAGGCGACTCTATAGCTATCGGAATCCCATCAGCGTACCTGTGCTTTCCCTGAATGGAGCAGTCTGTACTGACTCCGACACATTAGCGGAGCATTATGCTCAGAGTTCTGCTTCTGCGAATTACCTGCTGGCCTTCCGCTCCCTGAAAGAGCGGTTGGAACGTCAGAGTCTTTCATTCACACGCAACACCCTGAATCGTACAACGCTCCGTTCAGTGATAGGGAATTCCAAAGTGTCCTAGCCACTTGTTCTAATATGGCTCCCGGCCCAGATCACATCCACTGTCAGATGCTCACACACCACTTTGTGGACTGCCAGCGAGCCTCCTACACCTTTTCAACCATAACTGGGTTGAGGGTGAGTTCCTGTCGCAATGGTGGGAAAGGATTGTAATCACTGTGTTGAAAACTGGTAAGAACCCACTGGAGGTGGACAGCTAGCGCCCCATTAGCCTCACCAACGTTCTTTGCAAGTTGCTCGAGCACATGGTGAGACGGAGGTTGAGTTGGCTACTTGAGTCTCGGGGCCTTCTGGCTCCATCTCAGGGTGGGTGTAGTAAGGGCCACTCTGCCACTAATAATCTCGTCTGCCTGGAGTCTGCCATCTGTATGGCCTCTTCCCGCCATCAGCATCTGGTCGCCGTCTTTTTTGACATGTGGAAGGCATATGATACGACATGGCGACATCACATCTGATGTGTCGGCAGCTGGGCCAACACCTTGTAGAATGAAGTGGCTGAAAGTGCACGCTAAACTAACGCAGACGGGCGTGAAGTACTGGAACATGAGACTTATTAATGAATAAGAAGAACAGTACGTAGCTGGAATAATATACTTAACTTTATTCTCTTGTTAGAATACATCTCTTGAATAGTAGTAAGCTATAAGCACTGATACAAATGGCGCCTTGCTAGGTAGTAGCTATGGAATAAGCTGAAGGCTATTCTATCAGTCTCTCGGCAATTGAGAGGAAGACTTGGTAGGTCTGGTCGCAAGCTATGTCGTCCGTACAACTGGGGCGAGGTCATGTCCGTGTCTTGTGACCTGCCATGTGGTGGCGCTAGGTTTGCGATTACACAGTGGCGACACGCGGGTCCGACATGTACTACAGGACCGCGGCCGATTTAAGTTACCACCTAGCAAGTGTGGTGTCTAGCGGTGACACCACAACATCCTCTTTACGCTTCATGGTTGGGGTCTTTGGGGTCCACTCGCGGTTTTCATACAAAATTTTCTGTCGCTTTGTTCCTTCCGCAAGGATGGTGCGGCCTCCCACAGTTCCTCCCGAGTTCAGGAAAATGGGGTACTGCAAGGATTTTTCTTAAGTGTCTGACTGTTTTTAATTGCAATTAATGGGCTCGCTGTGGCGGTGGGAGCGTCTGTCTCGGCTTTCTTGTATGCTGACGACTTCTGCCTATACTATAACTCCACCGGAATTGCAGCTGCTGAACGGCAGCTGCACGGCACTATCCGCAAGGTGCAGTCTTGGGCTGTAGCAAATGGCTTCCAGTTTTCGGCTGCCAAGACCTGCGTTAAGCATTTCTGCCGGCGACGCACTTTTCACCCTGAGCCATGGCTATATCTTGACGGTGAACCTCTTCCTGTGGTGGAGACGCATCGGTTTTTGGGATTGGTTTTTGATACCCAGTTGACTTTGCTCCCTCATATTTGGCAACTTAAACAGACGTTCTGGCGGCATCTTAACGCTCTTCGTTGCTTGAGTCACACCAGCTGGGGGTGCCGATCGGTCTACCCTCCTACAGCTGTACCAGGCGTTAATTCAGATTATGGCTTACGGTTCAGCATCCCCTTCCGCATTGCGGTTGCTGGACCCCATCCTTCACAGCAGGATATGACTCGGCACTAGAGCTTTCCGGACAAGCCCTGTCAACAGCATACTTGTGGCGGCAGGTGTCACTCTATCGCGGGTCCGGCGCCGAAGATTACTGGCCGCTTATGCTACACATGTTTGTAGCTTGCCCAGGAATCCCAATTATGGTCTCCTGTTCCCTCAGTCAGTCGTCATCTTCTGGAGCAGCGGCCCAGGTCAGGGTATACAATCGCAGTTCATGTCAGAGCTCTTCTCTCTGGGCTTGAGGTTTTACCTCTTCCATCTCTTTTCCAGTCCCTCTGCATATACCCCCATGATGTGTGCACTGCCCATGTCTTAGGCTCGATTTGGCACAGGGCCCAAAGTCCCTCCTGAGGCCCTCCGCCGCTGCTTTCTTTCAATCCTTGACGCGTTTCAAGGCTCTGACATTGTCTGTACTGATGGTTCGATGGTTGCTGGTCGTGCTGGTTATGCTATCACTCTATGGCATCATTATGAACAACACTCATTGCTGGCTGGCTGCAGTGTTTTCACTGCCGAGCTGGTCGCTATCTCTTTCGCCCTAGAGTATATCCGCTCCTGCTCAGGTAAGCCCTTCATTACCTGTAGTGACTCCCTGAGTGGCTTACGAGCTATTGACCAATGTTTCCCTCGCTCTCGTCTGGTGATGGCTATCCAGGAGTCCCTCCATACTATTGCCCTTTGTGGCTCCTCTGTGGTGTTTGTGTGGAGCCCAGGTCATGTCGACATCCTGGGAAAAGAAGGTGTTGACACGCTGGCCAAACAGGCTGTTGGTGCACTAGCCTTGGAGATTGGCCTTTTGGAGAGTGACTTCAGGTCAGTTTTGCGGCAGAAGGTATTTCGCACCTGGGGTGAAGAATGGCGCACCCTTCCTTCACCCAACAAACTTCGGGCCATCAAGGAAACTACTGGTGCGTGACGGTCCTCCCTGCAGGTCTCTCGCAAGGACACTGTTGTCCTCTGCCAGCTGCGCATTGGCCGCACCTGGATGACGCACAGCTATTTATTGCGCCGCGAGGACCCACCTTTATGTCACTGTGGGGCAGCTTTGATGATGGTCCACATCTTGTTGGACTGCCCGCTTTTAACTCCGCTTAGGCAGACGTTTGCGCTGCCTGATACGCTTCCTGCACTTTTATCAGATGACGTTGCGATGGCAGATTTAGTTTTGAGTTTTATTCGTGCAGGGGTTTTTTATCGCTTGAGCTAAGTGTTTGTCCTTTTTTGTGTTGAGTCTGGCGTTTCGGCTACGATTTTAGACTGGGGTTTTAGTGCGGTTCTTGGTGGTTGTCTTTTCTTTTTTGTTTCTATGGTCGGCCAACCACTGTCGCACTCAGTGTGATTTTAATTCCCTTTGTCTGGTCTTTGTCTGTGTCTTTCTTGTTCTGTGTCGTCTCTTGTCATCTCCATTGTTTGTTTTTCTTCTTTGAAGGTGTTTCACGTTCGTGGAAAAAGGGACCGATGGCCCCAGTAGTCTGGTCTCTTCAATCCCACAAACCAACCAACCAACCAACCTTATTGTGTACGACCCAGTGAGTTACAGCACCTCTTGCAACATCTAGGTTTATAGTCCTACAATCCCACATTCTTTATAGTTCTACATTGTCCTCAACAGCGTATTCTGCATAAACACCCCAGAAAACCTTAAGATGTGGAACTTTTTGACGAACTTAAGCAAATCTGTATTCATAGTGGTAGCTGAATAATACAGCTATGAGGGTTTTTTCCTGAGCAGCCCAAATCCTTTCCTGTGTTGAGATATATTCACATTTCCAATACAAACAATCATCAGCTTCATAAGGGAATGGCGACGATGAAAATTTGCGCCCAACTGGAACTCAAACCAATATTTGTTGCTTTAAGCGAGCGGTCGTCTTAACTGCTTCGGCTATCTGTGCATGACCCACGACCAACCAAAACTTCCATATGTCGTCATTCCTGCGTCACAACCTGTACTCTTACACACATTATGCAATTCCCGTACCGGCGAGGACGTTTCAATTAAAAGTCGATGCCTGCTATCGGCGGATAAATGCGATGTTGCTCTACCTGTGTTGTTAAGGAGAATGACGCAGTGGGCCTTCGGACATACATGTATGTATGCATGCTGATCCGAGTTTCGGTGTGGCGCAAGTTTTCATTGTCGTCATTCCCTTTTACAGCTGAAGGTTGTTCGTATTCGCATCTGCAGATGCGTTTCATGTATTTTATAACGGCTGTAGTCGCCGCAGTGCCTGCTCCTTCAGACATGCATGCCCGTCTGATAGATTATCGCATTGTTCTTCTTAACAACACAGGCACTTCACTGTCGTACTTTCTTGTATGGTTTTAATTAAGTCCTTTATTCGAAGTGATATATTGCACGTTCCCATCAGGCCTCTTCACCTCCTGAAGTTGCTCTTCTTCACTGTATAAATTATTCACTGTTTGGGCTATAGCTGCCACCACTCCAGCTAACGAGTGAACAGCTGCTAATCCAGCTAATGCTGGAACTATGTATGGGATAGCCCCACCCCATGTCTTAAGTATTGGTAGAACCCTGTGTGTTTTAACCCATCTGCTTCTAATTCATTTCCATTTCAGTTCACTCATAGCTGCAAACAACGATGATTGGATGCAATTTCTTAAACATCCTACAGATTTCTTCTTACGTGGGCGACGAGCAGCACTCGTAACCTGACAGAAACTTCTGCCAGGCTGAGTGCACATTGCTTTATCAATTGCGAATACCGCTGTCCCTTCTGCCATATATTTTCTTGGCTTTAAGAGCTAAAATTCTATCTGCAACGTGACGTTGTGTCAAACCTCTGTTTGCAGTCTACACTAAATCATGTATCTTTGCAGGCCTCGTCCGACACATTAATCCCTTCATCGCCAACTGCCAGCCATTTTTGCAGATTTGTTTTAGGTCTACACTAGTTAATTCCGGGGATGTGTAATTCAACGGGCAGCTTTTGGAGAATAATACCTTTACCAGGTATGGTGCTAATTCTACGAGAAGTTTTATGGTACTGCATGCTTGGAATGCTTGCGTGCCTTAGCATGCACTCTAATGTTGAGCAATAAAAGGGAATCTGAGTCATTTAACTAAAGCCCTGTTTCCTCAATGTCTTATGCTATTAGAAACTCGTCAGATTTTGAGCTTCTCTGTAAGTCTTCTCCGGAAAAGCTCTTAGTAATATCTTCATCATGAAATGTAGGATCTTGGGATTGTTCAATGGACTATGGAAACTGTAAATATCTCTGTGAATCAATTTTGCAGGTAAGATTTCTCAAACTTATACATCACATATATACAATGAGCATCAAGTTCGAATATCTATGGAACCGGATATGAATATTAGTGCCTTATACATGCATGAGTGGTACTTGGTGTCATTTATACGATAGGCCGGAAGATGACGTGAAAGCGGTTGCCTAATGAAACAATATCAAAATAACTGCTGTTGTACGGTATTATTACATTTCGGTATCTTTCCTTGCCAGTAGGTCTCCACCTATCTTACTATTCGTTGTCTCACGAAATGAAGTCGCATCATGTGTTGGTCCTCCTGCACTGGTTGAGCGACATCACGTATTCGTTTCTTAACGTGATGGACTGAATATCCATTCCTTATTTTTAAAAAAAATGTCATGAGCTCTTTGTATAAGGGTGCTCAGCATACTTCTCCTCTGAGCTGAATGGGAAAACTACGCCGTTAGGATATAAGTCTGTATGCGTCTGTTTTCAATACACAGAATGGCTGAATTGTCCATCTAGTTTCAGTTCGAACAATATATCTACAAAAGACAAGTCCCTCTCCATCTCCGCTGTAAGTCTTGTGTTTGGCTTTACACTATTCATATGATCGATGAACTGCAACCGAGCCTCGCCACCAGGCGACCAGATTGAAAACGTATCATCAAAATGTCTGACATAGAGGGCATAGGGATGCAGTAGGTTGGTACTAGGGAATGAGAGCAATGTGGAAAACTGAGTGATAGGAAACATGGGATATAGGATAGGTGTCACTAGGTTGGAGGCCAGGCCATGGCCATGTGAAGAAAATAGCAGTGGAGAATGAGCAGAGAAGAAGTAGCCCTGACATGGCGGACGATATGGAGTAGGTTGAATCTGGTAGGACGGGAGGGGGAGGGGGATAAATGTCTGGGCGTCTATAGCGTGGGGAGACGATATGGAGAGTGTGTACGTGCTTGTTTGGTCGGGTGTGTTCGTATGGACGCACCAGTGTACTAGGAATGGAAATTAGAGGAAAAACAATGAATCTGATAAAATCGAAATAGAAGGATGTACACTGACGTAGCAAATGTCGTGGGACAGCGGGGTACAGATGTCGTAGGTGTGTTTTATGTGCAGCAAACGTCCCCTGTGCGAGCTGAAGTTGTATAGGAGACCTTCTGAAAAGTGGTTCTCCAAGCGATTTGTTTAACATATAAGCGTTTTGTGTAACATATAACGTCGTCGCGAGCTAAAGCCATTCGAAAGGGGTACGGCACTCATTGCCCTATAGATGGGACTTTCGATTTTAGCTGTGGTGCAGGAATTCTGCTTCACACGTTCAACCATGTCCAGGATGTATCGTGAATTATTGAATGAGCATGTCACAGCCCACAACAGACGAATTACTGGCCTCGATAACCGTGACCGACGACATCTGAGACGGGTCGACAATTGCGACCGAAGGGCCACATTGCAACAAATCACGGCTCAATTCAACACATAACGTGTTAGACACATTTCCCAGTGGGCAGTCTGTAAGATCATGGGTTCCATAAAGTATGGGAGCCGGCACCGCACACGGGTTCCACTGTTAACCCAACGTCACTGGGCGCAACGACTTGTAGTGGGTCGCCAGTCACGAGAAATGGACACAACAACAATGTCGTAATGTGATATGTTCGGACGAATCACGATTTCAAGTGCACCATTATAAAGGGCGGCATCCTGTGTGGCGCAGAGCACATGCGCCGATGGATCCCGCCTACCAAGAAGGTGTGGTCCAAGGCGACGGTGTCTCTGCTGTGGTCTGAGGTATATTTTCCTGGTATGGAGTATAGAATGGGGCCCCTAGTTTTTTTGGATGGGATATTGAATGGTCCGCTGTATGTTGAGTGGCTCGGGGACTATTTCCACCCACTTTTGACCTTCCAATACCCTGACGGTTCTGCGGTGTTTCAAGATGACACGACACCGCCACATCGCTCCAACGTCACCCTGGAATGGTTCCAGCAACATGCAGGGGAGGGTCAAGGACTGAGTAGCCACCATGTAGCCCAGGTTTGAACCCCACCGAGCATACCTGGGATCTCATGGAATGTAGGCTTGGATCGAGCTCCTACGAATAGACGAGAATTGCGATTTGGTGTCAGCTGCTTCCAGAGGAAACTTGCAAACATACTTCCACGGCGTCTCATTGGACTCCGCAAGGCCAGAGGAGGTTCCACGCGATATTAGGTGCATATTGTTGCATATTGTTGTGTCTAGGAATCCTGCCTACTAGGTTCGCTGGACAAACAATCAAACGTTTTAATGAGTTTTATTACAATAAGAAACTTACAGATACTTAATTTTGGCAATTACTCAGATGTGTCGCAAGCAAAGGGCGACATACGAAATACTTAGTCTTTGCAGTGAGTGCTGATCTCTAACTGACAAAAAGCCTTTCCTGAACTCCTACCGAAGTGCGTCACGTCAAATGAACCGCCATCAGTCGGGCACGGCACTTATGTCCTCTTTACGTTGGGACTGCAGCCGTCCCGTTGTTGTCCTGGAAAGGAGGTCAGTCTGCGTGCGATTGGCTGACTTCTTGCCACAGCCTTCTCTTCCCTGTCGTTCCTGCCTGGTGTGCCGGCGCTTGACTTCACGCCATAACATTCCCCCCCCCCCCCGCCCCCTTCCCCTAAAGTGACGGACCGTCGTCAAATATGGAGGACGGCAACGGGGGGAGAGGCAGGAGCGCGGAGGCTCTGATGGACCGGAAACTGTGGCTGCAGGGGATGTCATACTTCCAGTCATACTCCACCATCCGGCATTCGCTCTGGAGGAAACGTTCCCCAGAAAACGCTCAGAGTGTACGCGTCTACCTCCTGAGGCCCACACCATGATGCAGAAGGCGTCTGCTGATCCATCGGTAGGACGAGAGGAGGCGGCGGAGGAGGCAAAGTGTCCGTCTCCATGAGGTCGTCCCGCGGTGTCGTGATGACATCCTCTGGCGCCTGCTGTGGTCGCGTTGTCCTCGGGATCCATGAATCTAGGGGAAGAGACAAAGAAGGATCACCGTACATAACAGTGACGATTTTGATTGTGATGTCGGCGCTGCAATCCGTATCGGCCTGAAATGAGATACATACATGCGCCAAGTCTGCGGAGAATCTCGCCTCGCGCCCACACTCTGCTGCCGCTAAAAACCCTGAAAAACACAATTCACGGAATGTGAAGCGATAATTGCGCCATTCCTCCGGCGCCGGATGCTGAGGATGGCGGACCAGTGTCATCTCGTGGATGTGAACAATAGGAGGCGACAACATGTTGCAATGCTTGATCCCTGGTGTGTGCGGTGCGAAGGCAGGACATCTGCTGCTTGAAGGTTCTGACAAAACGTTCCGATTCGCTGTTTGGATGCTGTATGACATTGCGTTCACAGAAAGTTTAAATTTCTTTTGACGTCAACTGAGGGTCGTTGTCCGACACTGTGACTTCAGCCAAACCTTCGAGGCCATAAATAGAGGACAATGCCTGAACTGTGCTACGTGACGTTGTCCAATTGATTGGCACAACAAAAGGAAACTTGCTATAAGACTCTACCACAATCAACCAACGAATGTTCTAAAAAGGTCCCGCAAAGTCTATGTGCACACGTTGCCATAGTGATAGCTACTTAGGCAAAGCAGAGAATTTTTGTGGCAGAGCGGACTTACTTTCCGCACATGCGTGACACTGTGACATCTTTTCTACACTACTGGCCATTAAAATTGCTACACCAAGAAGAAATGCAGATGATAAACGGGTATTCATTGGACAAATATATTATACTACAACTGACATGTGATTACATTTTCACGCAATTTTGGTGCATAGATCCTGAGAAATCAGTACCCAGAACAACCACCTCAGGACGTAATAACGGCCTTGATACGCCTGGGTATTGCGTCAAACAGTGCTTGGATGGCGTGTACAGGTACAGCTGCCCATGCAGTTTCAACACGATACCACAGTTCATCAAGAGTAGTGACTGGCGTATTGTGACGAACCAGTTGCTCGGCCACCATTGACCAGATGTTTTCAGTTGGTGACAGATCTGGAGAGTATGCTGGCCAGTGCAGCAGTCGAAAATTTTCTGTATCCAGAAAGGCCCGTACAGGACCTCAACATGCGCTCGTGCATTATCCTGCTGAAATGTAGGGTTTCGCAGGGATCGAATGAAAGATAGAGCCACGGGTCGTAACACATCTGAAATGTAACGTCCACTGTTCAAAGTGCCGTCAATGAGAACAAGAGGTGACCGAGACGTGTAACCAATTGCACCCCATACCATCACGCCAGGTGATACGCCACTAAGGCGATGACGAATACACGCTTCCAATGTGCGTTCACCGCGATGTCGCCAAACACGGATGCGACCATCATGATGCTGTAAACAGAACCTGGATTCATCCAAAAAATGACGTTTTGCCAATCGTGCATCCAGGTTCGTCGTTGAGTACACCATCACAGGCGCTCCTGTCTGTGATGTAACGTCAAGGGTAACCGCAGCCATGGTCTCCGAACTGATAGTCCATGCTGCTGCAAAAATCGTCGAACTGTTCGTGCAGATGGTTGTCTTGCAAACGTCCCCATGTGTTGACTCAGGGATCGAGACGTGGCTGCACGATCCGTTACAGACATGTGGATAAGATGCCTCTCATCTCGACTGCTAGCGATAGGAGGCCGTTAGGATCCAGCACGGCGTTCCGTATTACCCTCCTGAACCCACCGATTCCATATTCTACTAACAGTCATTGGATCTCGACCAACGCGAACAGCAGTGTCGCGATACGATAAACCGCAATCGCGATAGGCTACAATCCGACCTTTATCAAAGTCGGAAACGTGATGGTACGCATTTCTCCTTCTTATACGAGGCATCACAACAACGTTTCACCAGGCAACGCCGGTCAACTGCTGTTTGTGTATGAGAAATCGGTTGGGAACTTTCCTCACGTCAGCACGTTGTAGGTGTCGCCACTGGCGCCATCCTTGTGTGAATACTCTGAAAACCTAATCATTTGCATATCACAGCATCTTCTTCCTGTCTGTTAAATTTTGCGTCTGTAGCACGTCATCTTCGTGGTGTAGCAATTTTAATGGCCAGTAGTGTATTTGGGTGTCCATACCCAGCCAAGTACAGTGTCGACGCGATGACTGTTTCGTACGAACAATCCTCCAGTGTCCTTGGTGAAGTAACTGCAACACTTCTTTTTGAAAAGCTTTGGGGAACAACACACGTGACTGTCCGCTGTCATTTTGAACAAGAATCACACAGTGTTGTATAGCGAGGCTGTGCCGACGTGGAAAGTATCAGCGCACTTCTTGTTCTTTATGCTAAGCAATGACGGAGATCAAGACATGCGAATGTATCTCAGCGAAATGTTCAAATCTGAATAAGCTTCCGTGGCCTGTGCATTTTTCCTATAGTTGAGAGGAAAGGATTGAAGTAATTCAGAATCCTGAGCATCGATGGGATAACAAGATACATCAGAAGCGTCGAAGTCTATATCATGACCAATCGGAAGAAGTGAAAGTGCATCCGCACTACCATGTTGAGCTTTTGGACGATACACAATGTCGTACTGGTATTGAGACAGCAAAAAAGACCATCGTTGCAACTTTTGGGCAGTTCGTACAGGAACCGGTTTCATCGAATGAAGCAAGGACCGCAATGGCTTGTGATTCGTTACTAAGTAGAATTTTCTGCCATACAAATAGTGGTGGAATTTGGTGACACCATACACAATAGCCAATGCCTCTTTCTCTATTTGTGAATAGTTACATTGAGCTTTTTGACAACACTTTTGATGCGAAAGCAATAGGCCGTCTTTACTACCAAATCTGTGCAAAAGCACTGCTCCGATTCCGTAAGAGGAAGCGTCAACTTTCGACACATCTGGTTTGTCAGGATCAAAGTGAACCAAGCATCGATCACTGAGCAATGGATCTTTAAGTTTTTGAAAAACTTCTTGGCACTCGTCTGTCCAAACAAAGAGCACGTTTTTGCGATGCAAGCGATGCAATGGAACTGCGATCTGTGCAGCATTCGGTGTAAACCGAATATAGTAGTTTATTTTCCCTAAGACTGACTGTAATTCTGTGACATTGCGAGGAACTGGCAAATCACGTATAGCTAACAATACCGATGACGATTGACACCTTGACTATTGATGGCATGACCCAGATACAACAGCGCAAGTTAAAAAGAAATCACACTTGTCCAGTCTACACTTTAGTCCTGCCTCAGATAACACACAAAACAAAGCACGCAAATTTGTAATGTGTTATTCAAGTGTGCGACCTGCTACGACAATATTGTCTCAATAGTTTGAACAGTTTTCTACTTGAGCAGTCAGCTGTTCCAAATACCGTTGGAAAATGGAGGTTGCGGAAGCACTGACAAAAGGCAAACGCAAATATTTAAACAAACCCAAATGAGTACTCACAACACACGCGGTTTGAGATTGTGCATCTAATGGTATTTGAAGGTATGCGTTGCGCTAGTCAATTTTTGAAAAGTAGTGACCAGCGCCTAATCTGTCCATGAGGTCCTCTGGGCGTGGCAATCACAGTTTGTGGGTTGACTATAGGCTTAAAGTCAATACAGAGGTGAAAGCGGCCCGAAGGTTTGGGGAGCAAAACTAGTGGACCTGCCCATTGACTAGCTTTTATGAGCAAAATTGTTCTGCTGTCTTGCAATTTTTGTGTTCAGTAGTCACTTTGTCCCGTAATCCAATAGGAACAGGTCTAGCCCGGCAAAATTTCGGCTGAGCATTGTCTTTCAGAGTAATATGTGCAAAAAATTGTTAGCCTTGCCTAAGAATTCAGGGAATTCCTTCAGCAAGCTACTAGCTACACTGTCCTTGTCATTGAATGCAGTCACTGGCAACGCACTGTCCAGAATCTGAAAGCCAAACAAACTACGTTCTCACAATCACGTGATTGTAGACAGCGAAAGTCACAGTTCACGTGTGCGAGCGATACATGGCAGGCAAAGTTCATTTTCCGAAAACGGGAATGTTTTGCCCATTATAAGCTGTCAGGTGCGTGCTAGTTTTAGACAGGCGTGGGGAGCCTAACAATTCATATGTATCACGATTCAGCAATGTAGCAGAGGCACCCGTGTCCAACTGAAATTTCACACATTTTCCAATAAGATGCAAATGAACAAAAAGGTTGCTGGACTGGCGTAGCACTGAAGAAACTCTTTGCTTCCTAGATTTCCTAATGCCTGCAGCAGGCTTTGAATGCACTGCATTGATGACATAGGTCTTGTGACTAGGTTTTTGTGAGTGGGCAGAATTCTTATGTTTATTACACTGCAAACATACAGACTGCACGTGACCTTTCTTGCCACAGGTGTAACACCGCGCTTGTCTGGACGAGCACTCTTGGCGTTTTTGCCGTGAACAGCACTGAGGGCATGACTTAATTTTATTCACTGATGTAGCCACCTATTTAGAGAACTGTTTACGTGGCTTGGTGTGTGTGCTGTTGCTGCCTACTGGGCCGGTCGTGAGCAAGGGACGAATCAACCAGACAAATTGGTAGCTGCTCAAACTTATCGGCTGCTATGGCGCATGAATAATACTGCTCTATAATTTGCACTACGTGGTGAAATGAGGGATCTGACTGTTTCAAAATCTGTTGTCTAAGGTTGACATCAGTTAAACTGTACATGATCGCACCATGCAAGATAACATCTGAATATAAAGCACCACAAGCACATTTGAATTTGCGTTTACTCGTCATACCCTGTAAATCTGTTACCCACTCGCAATAAGTTTGATTCGGCCTTTTCTTGCAACGAAAGAATTGGTTGGTTCAAATGGCTCTGAGCACTATGGGACTTAACTTCTAAGGTCATAAGTCCCCTAGAACTTAGAACTACTTAAATCTAACTAGCCGAAGGACATCACTCACATCCATGCCCGAGGCAGAATTCGAACCTGCGACCGTAGCGGTCGTGCGGTTCCAGACTGTAGCGCCTAGAACCGCTCGGCCACCCCGGCCGGCAAAGAATTGGCATCTAGCTGCCACCACATTCACTTGTTGTTCATAATAGTTAGAGAACCCACAACCTGATCATAGGAAAGTTCACTCGTGTAGTGTCGGCAGACTTGCCAACACTACGTACACTAATTGAAAGAGGCGGCCAAGATGCACGCGCTAACTCACGAAGGATGGAGTGAGGTCTGAAACAGGAGACTTAATGAATGCTATAAAGAAAAGTACGTAGCTTCTGGACTACTTAACTTTTAATCCTTTGTATACATCGTTCTTGATGAGACATCTGGAGATTGTGGCGATACAAGTGAGACTCTTTAGATACAAGCTATCTAAGGCTAATGGCGCCTTGCTAGGTCGTAGCCATTAACTTAGCTGAAGGCTATTCTAACTGTCTCTCGGCAAATGAGAGCAAAGGCTTCGTCAGTATAGTCGCTAGCAACGTCGTCGTACAACTGGGACGAGTTCTCGTACGTCTCTCGAGACCTGCCGTGTGGTGGCGCTCGGTCTGCGATCACACAGTGGCGACACGCGGGTCCGACATGTACTAATGGACCGCGGCCGATTTAAGCTACCACCTAGCAAGTGTGGTGTCTGGCGGTGACACCACAACTCGGAGTGGCGTTAGGAAACAATTTCTGAATGAGGCGAAAGACTGCACTTCCTAATTTTGACCAAAAGTAATGTAATTTCACAGTACTTGACACTTTTTTAGCAACGATGTGGGCTTCACACTGTTGCAACTACTTGAGCCATTCCCTTTCTTTTTCGTTATACTGGCGAAAAGGTGGTATGGCACTCGGAGCTGCAGTCGTGGCGGCATGTTGCGCTGCGTTGGCTTTGTTGGTTGGTTGGTGGGTTGTGGGGATTAAAGGGACTAAATTGCTACGGTCATCGGTCTGCGTTGGCTTGGTTTGCGAGTAACTGCTGTACCAAGTTTAGAAGGGTTGCTGTCTGCTGTGTCTGAAACTGAAACATCTGTGTCAGCTACATTGGATCTATTGCTTACATCTGAGGTGCCTGAGCAGGGGGTGGAGGAGAGGTGGATTGCTCATTTTGGAATAGACAGTGCAAGCAAGAAAAGTAAGCACACAAGCGAAGAAAATTTCTGCAACATCCGCCTAAAAACACTGAATAGGAAAAACACTGTAAGAGACACCGTTAAAATATATAAATACACTCCTCCAAAGAAAAGACAAAGTAGAATTAAGGTGCCAGCAAAACAGAAAAGCCCACGACAAAACTCAGAGTTCGGAACGGGAACAGGGCATCGCTATGTTGTTCTTACACCTCGTCGCCAATCTTGTTGTCTATAAATCCTGCCTACTCAATTCACTAACCAAACAAACAACTCGTATTAATGAGTTTCATTACAATAAGAAAATTGTGAGGGCGGGTACGCGAGTCGTGCTTGGGTAGCTCAGTTGGTAGAGCACTTGCCCGCGAAAGGCAAAGGTCCCGAGTTCGAGTCTCGGTCCGGCACACAGTTTTAATCTGCCAGGAAGTTTAATATCAGCGCACACTCCGCTGTAGAGTGAAAATCTCATTCTGGAAACGTCCCCCAGAGTGTAGCTAAGCCATGCCTCCGCAATATCCTTTCTTCCAGGAGTGCTAGTTCTGCAAGGTTCGCAGCAGAGCTTCTGTGAAGTTTGAAAGGTAGGAGACGAGGTACTGGCGGAATTAAAGTTGTGAGGGCGGGTCGTGAGTCGTGCTTGGGTAGCTCACTTGGTAGAGCACTTTCCCGCGAAAGGCAAAGCTCCCGAGTTCGAGTCTCGGTCCGGCACACAATTTTAATCTGCCAGGAAGTTTCATATCAGCGCACACTCCACTGCAGAGGAAACTCTCATTCAAGAAAATTACAGATTCTTAACTTTGTTAATTACACGTGTCGCAAGCAAAGGACGACATATGAAATAATCAGTCTTTGCAGTGACTGCTGATCTCTAACTGACAAAAGTCTTTCGTGAACTGCTGTCGAAGTGTAACGTTGACGCCGCTATGCAAGTGGGCCGCCACCATTCGGGCACGGGGCCGCAACTGTCGTGTTGTCGTCCTGGAATGGAAGTTGGTTAGCATGCGATTGGGCGACTTCTTCTCACAGCCTTCCTTCCCTATCGTTCCCGACTGGCGTGCCGGCACTTGACTTTACGCTGTAACACATATCCCACGACATTTGTTAAGTCAGTGTCCAGGGCACATAGAGGTGTCCATTGTGCGTGATGCGAGAGGGGAAAGTATGAGCTAGTAAAAGACTGACAAACTGCCTATTGGCTTCTGTCTCGGGTTCTTCGGCCGACGTTCATCTAATGATTTTTCTGACGTTTCGCCAGCACGAGTGGCTGGCATTGTCAAAGCTTCACCCTCCATTGCCGGTGGTGAACTGGAGGCGAGCTCGCGGCCGCAGACTATATGTACCTGGCGCGCCAACGTCCGAGGGCTTCTCCGCGGTCATTTCCAGTGCGGTTCTCCTCTTGCTACCTGCGACGGTCGTTCGCTGCAGTACGGGAAGCCAGGATCCGTTTACCTTAAGGCTTTCCTCTTTCTTGTTGAAACTGTTCGCGTGTTTTTGGATTTCTACAGCTTCTCTGAACAAGCGCGTGTGATAGTGCTTCTCTACAGCCAGAACTTCCGTGTCGGCGAATTTTATTACGTGGTCGGTCTCATTCAGTGCGTGCTCTGCCACGGCCGATTTCTCCACCTGCCCCAACCTGCAATGTCGCTTAAGGAACCAGAAAAAGAAATGTCGGGTACGGCCTTTCTGCCATACATTCCCAGAGTGACGTACAGAATCGGCCGTATATTGCGCAAACACGGCGTAAAGACGATTTTCAAACCGACAAGGAAGATCAAAGAGTGTCTTAGATCGGCGAAGGAGAAAAGAGACCCACTTGCAATGTCGGGAATATACCGTATACCTTGCACATGCGGAAAAGTTTATGTCGGAATGACTGGACGATCCATTAACACCAGGATCAAAGAGCATAAGCGACATTGCAGGTTGGGGCAGGTGGAGAAATCGGCCGTGGCAGAGCACGCACTGAATGAGACCGACCACGTAATAAAATTCGCCGACACGGAAGTTCTGGCTGTAGAGAAGCACTATCACACGCGCTTGTTCAGAGAAGCTGTAGAAATCCAAAAACACGCGAACAGTTTCAACAAGAAAGAGGAAAGCCTTAAGGTAAACGGATCCTGGCTTCCCGTACTGCAGCGAACGACCGTCGCAGGTAGCAAGAGGAGAACCGCACCGGAAATGACCGCGGAGAAGCCCTCGGACGTTGGCGCGCCAGGTACATATAGTCTGCGGCCGCGAGCTCGCCTCCAGTTCACCACCGGCAATGGAGGCTGAAGCTTTGACAATGCCAGCCACTCGTGCTGGCGAAACGTCAGAAAAATCATTAGATGAACGTCGGCCGAAGAACCCGAGACAGAAGCCAATAGGCAGTTTGTCAACAAGTGGCCACGAAAGCCTTAACAATTTTGTAGTAAAAGATTCTTATAGCAGAGGGTAAGCGGATGTGGAAAGCGAGGTGGGGTGCATGGCGTTCAAGGATCTGGAAAGAGTGACAGAAGATTGGCTCGGAGGATATCGAGGCTATAATGTACTGGCAGTGGACGGGGCATATGAAGCCTCGATAAATGTGGTAGTTCATGGAGATACGCAATCCTCATAGTTGGCCAGTTGATGGTTTTAGTAGTTTTAGTGCACTGTGGGCTTACCATGGTTGGTAGGTGGAAGTTTGTTTGAGGAGCCACTGGTTGCGCCAGTACTTAAATGGATTGAGGTAGAGATGAAAGGACTGGTGAGATTTCTTTTAGGTTTGGGTCAAGGGCTAGAAAACCAGTGTTGTCGTCGTACAGCAGCATATGCTCAGCAGGTGGTGGCCTCCTCATATTAGCAGTGTAAAGCGGACAGAAGCTGGGAGAGGATGGAGCACTGCGGCACTCCTGTAGTAGGATGGAAGTCACAGGAATTGCTGTTATTCATCATGGGCGATTGGACAGAAAGAAGATCCACCAATTTTGTTTTCTACTGGAAATTTAATACAATGATTTCAGCTTAATATACACTCCTGGAAATGGAAAAAAGAACACATTGACACCGGTGTGTCAGACCCACCATACTTGCTCCGGACACTGCGAGAGGGCTGTACAAGCAATGATCACACGCACGGCACAGCGGACACACCAGGACCCGCGGTGTTGGCCGTCGAATGGCGCTAGCTGCGCAGCATTTGTGCACCGCCGCCGTCAGCGTCAGACAGTTTGCCGTGGCATACGGAGCTCCATCGCAGTCTTTAACACTGGTAGCATGCCGCGACAGCGTGGACGTGAACCGTATGTGCAGTTGACGGACTTTGAGCGAGGGCGTATAGTGGGCATGCGGGAGGCCGGGTGGACGTACCGCCGAATTGCTCAACACGTGGGGCGTGAGGTCTCCACAGTACATCGATGTTGTCGCCAGTGGTCGGCGGAAGGTGCACGTGCCCGTCGACCTGGGACCGGACCGCAGCGACGCACGGATGCACGCCAAGACCGTAGGATCCTACGCAGTGCCGTAGGGGACCGCACCGCCACTTCCCAGCAAATTAGGGACACTGTTGCTCCTGGGGTATCGGCGAGGACCATTCGCAACCGTCTCCATGAAGCTGGGCTACGGTCCCGCACACCGTTAGGCCGTCTTCCGCTCACGCCCCAACATCGTGCAGCCCGCCTCCAGTGGTGTCGCGACAGGCGTGAATGGAGGGACGAATGGAGACGTGTCGTCTTCAGCGATGAGAGTCGCTTCTGCCTTGGTGCCAATGATGGTCGTATGCGTGTTTGGCGCCGTGCAGGTGAGCGCCACAATCAGGACTGCATACGACCGAGGCACACAGGGCCAACACCCGGCATCATGGTGTGGGGGGCGATCTCCTACACTGGCCGTACACCACTGGTGATCGTCGAGGGGACACTGAATAGTGCACGGTACATCCAAACCGTCATCGAACCCATCGTTCTACCATTCCTAGACCGGCAAGGGAACTTGCTGTTCCAACAGGACAATGCACGTTCGCATGTATCCCGTGCCACCCAACGTGCTCTAGAAGGTGTAAGTCAACTACCCTGGCCAGCAAGATCTCCGGATCTGTCCCCCATTGAGCATGTTTGGGACTGGATGAAGCGTCGTCTCACGCGGTCTGCACGTCCAGCACGAACGCTGGTCCAACTGAGGCGCCAGGTGGAAATGGCATGGCAAGCCGTTCCACAGGACTACATCCAGCATCTCTACGATCGTATCCATGGGAGAATAGCAGCCTGCATTGCTGCGAAAGGTGGATATACACTGTACTAGTGCCGACATTGTGCATGCTCTGTTGCCTGTGTCTATGTGCCTGTGGTTCTGTCAGTGTGATCATGTGATGTATCTGACCCCAGGAATGTGTCAATAAAGTTCCCCCTTCCTGGGACAATGAATTCACGGTGTTCTTATTTCAATTTCCAGGAGTGTAGTTTCTCTGTGTAAGGAAAAAAGCAGGAATTTTGTCCGAAATCTCGTCTACGTAATAAGGATGGAGCCGTGGTATTAAGGGTGGGCCATGCTGTTCCAGAGCCGACGTGGAGACCGACAAGCTCTCGCTGGTGGGAGAAGCGCCGCACATCCTGTTCGAGAGCGACTACGATATGATTGGCAAATTCATCGAGGTCTTTGTAGTCGGATCCGGCAAGTGCAAGTTCGTCTTCGGTAAGCACTGCTATCTTTGGTTCTTGATCGTTGTAAGTGGATTCCTGTACCAGGCAGCGCCGGCTCTAGGAGGCGATGGAGGGGGGGTGTCACGGCCTTAAATTTTAATATGGCTCCAAAAGAATGAATTAAACAAAGCAATGAAACTTTATACATAAATATAAGTCAAGACAACCAATTATCTCTTCAGTCGAGATGCACAGCAATCTAAAACTCTCGAGGAAATCGGCCTAACATATCCTATACAGCAATTTTAAACAGCCATAGTAGTATCGCTGAGGAAGAAACTTTGTAGTAAATAAATAAAGTATCAGTAAAATACGCAACGTAAACGTTTCACTTCTGTTTCACTGACTGGTGCCCATATAATGATCTGGTTTTGAGACTATTCACGTTAGAAAGATGTATGAGTAAGCATGATATGTGAAAATAAGAGGACAAGCGTGAATTACTTTACGAAAAAGTTTTACTGTGTCTGAAAAGGCAACAAGCGAAGATTTTTGGAGGCACGTGAAATTTAATCACGGTGCTGCAAAACCCCTGGGGCGGGCCCCGTAGCAGCGAAACCCACCACACTTCGTCTCAACATCGAGACAGACTGCAGGTGTATCATTTACGCTGTGAGCATTCAGATGCACGGAGCAGAATTTTTTTCTCCAACATATGTTGCCTCCAAAGTTATGTTACTATGGTGTGGTGTAATGTTTGATCTCAAGCGCTTTGCGGATTTTCTGTATCATTGTGTCGCTAGTGCAGACATATTCCGCTCAAATGTGCCGTGGATTTGACACGCGCGTTCCATACGCTTCTTAGTAATTGCCATCCGATATCTAGAATGAATGTGATTTGAGGCCTTAAAGAAAACTATGCAAAGCATTTCGCTTGTTTGCGACAAGTGCCACATCCGATATGTCTATGATGTTTTTGTCATAGGAAATAAGGAATAGGCACCACTACTTTTTTAATGTTTTGTACTGCTTTTGATGGCATTCCCCAATGTCTGTTTTAACAAATTATACTGCAGGCGTATTGCGATATGGGTTTCTTATACTCCAAAGTGAAAGTACCCCGAAAAAATCTAATTATGAATGAAACTTAGTGTTTTACTTCCTTATCCCTTACGTTCTATCCTCGTTCATCTACTCATACACGAAAACTAAAGTTTTGATCGCACATTCATATCCCTCACGTTAGAGCAGGTCAGTTACCTATTATGATTAGTATAAAATAAATAAAACAGTTTGTAAATCTGTGTAGTGTAGGGGAAATTACTCAGACTGTCATGTATAAATCTTATTTGCAGATAAAATTGCTAGAAACGTGTAGAGATTGAAGTGCAGACTGGCAGCACGCAACGGAATTTGTCTAGCACTTGTCTATAAACATATATCCGTGCAGTCTTGTAAATCAGCCCCACAACTTTATCTCTTGGTTACACTTCGTCTCGAAATTTGGCAACACGTAAAGGTCATGCTTCTAGTATGATTATAAGCAGAGCTTTGTGAGCTTTATGTTACTTAACTATGTAATGTAATTTTTCCTGGCTTGCCTTCTGTTTTCATCACTAGCAGCAACGATTATTCAGTGTCCCTGTTGGTGATAAATTTGTGAAAACAAGGCATACATGCAATATTTTAGTTCCAGTCTTACGAGAGAAAGTCATCAACTTGAATTCATATTTTAACGAGAAAGAAAAGCACACACACATATATTTGATACCAGCCCTAACAACGGATACCACTCGAAAATATGAGCCATGTTTCTATCAGTAAGCAAATACGATCTTCTATGAGTACAGCTTTCAGACTTTCACGCACTCCTCCCCACTGCAGCCGCCTAATACCAGAGCGGGAAGTAGGTCTACTTTAGAGTGACAACCACTGGCCTCCTGTTCGCGTGATATTGAAGGCTAGGGAAGAGGAGGGGGAAGATGGACACATTTTTCCAAGGTGTTTTGAAATATTGTTTGAGAACACGTAATATGAGAACTTATTATGCCAATCCCATATATCTATATGTTCAATATTATTTTAACCGTAGCCTTGCACTGACATCATGCGCGCTGAAATGTGATGCCTTCGAATTTTTATACTGTTTTCAATATCAGTTGATGTACACTCCTGGAAATTGAAATAAGAACACCGTGAATTCATTGTCCCAGGAAGGGGGAACTTTATTGACACATTCCTGGGGTCAGATACATCACATGATCACACTGACAGAACCACAGGCACATAGACACAGGCAACAGAGCATGCACAATGTCGGCACTAGTACAGTGTATATCCACCTTTCGCAGCAATGCAGGCTGCTATTCTCCCATGGAGACGATCGTAGAGATGCTGGATGTAGTCCTGTGGAACGGCTTGCCATGCCATTTCCACCTGGCGCCTCAGTTGGACCAGCGTTCGTGCTGGACGTGCAGACCGCGTGAGACGACGCTTCATCCAGTCCCAAACATGCTCAATGGGGGACAGATCCGGAGATCTTGCTGGCCAGGGTAGTTGACTTACACCTTCTAGAGCACGTTGGGTGGCACAGGATACATGCGGACGTGCATTGTCCTGTTGGAACAGCAAGTTCCCTTGCCGGTCTAGGAATGGTAGAACGATGGGTTCGATGACGGTTTGGATGTACCGTGCACTATTCAGTGTCCCCTCGACGATCACCAGTGGTGTACGGCCAGTGTAGGAGATCGCTCCCCACACCATGATGCCGGGTGTTGGCCCTGTGTGCCTCGGTCGTATGCAGTCCTGATTGTGGCGCTCACCTGCACGGCGCCAAACACGCATACGACCATCATTGGCACCAAGGCAGAAGCGACTCTCATCGCTGAAGACGACACGTCTCCATTCGTCCCTCCATTCACGCCTGTCGCGCCACCACTGGAGGCGGGCTGCACGATGTTGGGGCGTGAGCGGAAGACGGCCTAACGGTGTGCGGGACCGTAGCCCAGCTTCATGGAGACGGTTGCGAATGGTCCTCGCCGATACCCCAGGAGCAACAGTGTCCCTAATTTGCTGGGAAGTGGCGGTGCGGTCCCCTACGGCACTGCGTAGGATCCTACGGTCTTGGCGTGCATCCGTGCGTCGCTGCGGTCCGGTCCCAGGTCGACGGGCACGTGCACCTTCCGCCGACCACTGGCGACAACATCGATGTACTGTGGAGACCTCACGCCCCACGTGTTAAGCAATTCGGCGGTACGTCCACCCGGCCTCTCGCATGCCCACTATACGCCCTCGCTCAAAGTCCGTCAACTGCACATACGGTTCACGTCCACGCTATCGCGGCATGCTACCAGTGTTAAAGACTGCGATGGAGCTCCGTATGCCACGGCAAACTGGCTGACACTGATGGCGGCGGTGCACAAATGCTGCGCAGCTAGCGCCATTCGACGGCCAACACCGCGGGTCCTGGTGTGTCCGCTGTGCCGTGCGTGTGATCATTGCTTGTACAGCCCTCTCGCAGTGTCCGGAGCAAGTATGGTGGGTCTGACACATCGGTGTCAATGTGTTCTTTTTTCCATTTCCAGGAGTGTATTACACTGTATTTCACTGCTACTTGCTCAATTTTCCCGCTTCGTTGACTCAGGTTGCAATCATCTGACGCTAGAGGGCTCCGAATTGTTGGTGTAACTATGTCTGTGCGTGAAAATATCTTGTTGTAATCGAGTTTCTAAGCACAGAAAACATGCTTCCAATTGAAATCCGTAGAAGGATGAAGGCTGTGTACGGTGACGATTGTACCGACATCGGTAATGTGCGACATCTCCAGCAATAGGACGCGCTGGTTTCACTGTCATGGACAATCCTCCATACAGTCCGACATCGCCCCATCTAATTTTCATCTGTTTCGAAAACTTAAAAAATATCTTCGAGGACTTCACTTTTCTACTGATGAAGTGGCGCCCGCAGAGGTGAAGTTGTGGCTCCGTCAATAAGTCAAACATTCTATACCGACAGTATCAACAAACTGACATCGCTTTGCGAGAAATGTATTCGTCGTCAGGGGGAATGTATTCAGACATGAAGAATGAAGAAGAAGACTGTTAATAAGGTTTGTCTTATTTAAAAAGCTTTAAGAGTTTTCAAATAAAAAGTTCGGAGGCGTTACTTTACAGCATACCCTTGCATGTACACGCGGTGGTCATAAAACGCCTGAAATGCTTGTAAGAGTGTTCAGCGTAGGTTATGCTGAGAAATAGTTATTAAGAAAAAATTCGATACGGTGCGCCGTTTCCGAGTTAACTGGCATTGAAGTTAGCCAATCAGACAACTGCACGCGAAAATTCAAGCGGCCAGGCAGATAGAACTAGTGTCAGTCGTTCTGATAGCGTAGATGACGTGCGCAAGACACCGCTCAGCCTTTGGCTCGTGTTCCATCTTTGCTGCCGCCGCACGTCCAGTTTTTGCATCCGTCTCTTGTTCTGTCTTAGGCAACAAAACAGAGCCGAGTGGAGGGTCTGAATCAGAGGCTGAGAACGTTCTGCGACCGTGTGGGCTGCACATTCCTCGACTTGCGCCATAGGGAGGTGGGGCTTTGGGTTCCGCTGGATAGGCTACACGGGTAGCAGGGGCTGTACGGCGTGGGCTGGGTGGTTTTTTAGGTTAGATGGCCTCGGGTAAGTACAGAAAGGGCAACAGCCTCAAAGGGTGCGGGGCAAAGTCAGGACATGCGGGGACCAAGGAGCAATCGGTATTGTAATTGTAAACTGTCGAAGCTGCGTTGGTAAAGTACCGGAACTTCAAGCGCTGATAGAAAGCGCCTTAGCTGAAATCGTTGTAGGTACAGAAAGCTGACTTAAGCCAGAGATAAATTCTGCCGAAATTTTTACAAAGGTACAGACGATATTTAGAAAGGATAGATTGCATGCAACCGGTGGTGGCGTGTTTGTCGATGTTAGTAGTAGTTTATCCTGTAGTGAAGTGGATAGTTCCTGTGAATTATTATGGGTGGAGGCTACACTCAACAACCGAGCTAGGTTAATAATTGGCTCCTTTTACCGACCTCCCGACTCAGCAGCATTAGTGGCAGAACAACTGAGAAAAAATTTGGAATACATTTCACATAAATTTTCTCAGCATGTTATAGTCTTAGGTGGAGGTTTCAATTTACCAGATATAGACTGGGACACTCAGATGTTTAGGACGGGTGGTAGGGACAGAACATCGAGTGACATTATACTGAGTGCACTATCCGAAAATTACCTCGAGCAATTAAACAGAGAACCGACTCGTGGAGATAACATCTTGGACCTACTGATAACAAACAGACCCGAACTTTTCGACTCTGTAAGCGCAGAACAGGGAATCAGTGATCAGAACGCCGTTGCAGCATCCCTGAATATGGAAGTAAATAGGAATATAAAAAAGGGAGGAAGGTTTATCTGGTTAGAAAGAGTAATAGGAGGCAGATTTCAGACTATCTAGCAGATCAAAACGAAAATTTCTGTTCCGACACTGACAATGTTGAGTGTTTATGGAAAAAGTTCAAGGCAATCGTAAAATGCGTTTTAGACAGGTACGTGCCTAGTAAAACTGTGAGGGACGGGAAAAAAACCCACCGTGGTTCAACAACCAAGTTAGGAAACTACTGCGAAAGCAAAGAGAGCTTCACTGCAAATTTAAACGCAGCCAAAACCTCTCAGACAAACGGAAGCAAAACTATGTCAAAGTTAGCGTAAGGAGGGCTATGCGTGAACCGTTCGGTGAATTCGGAAGTAAAATTCTATGTACCGACTTGACAGAAAATCTAGGAAGTTCTGGTCTTACGTTAAATCAATAAGGAGATCGAAACAGCATATCCAGACACTCTGGAATGATAATGGCATTGAAACAGAGGATGACACGCGTAAAGCTGAAATACTAAACACCTTTTTCCAAAGCAGTTTCACAGAGGAAGACCTCACTGCAGTTCCTTCTCTGAATCCTCGCACGAACGAAAAAATAGCTGACATCGAAATAAGTGTCCAAGGAATAGAAGAGCAACTGAAATCATTCAACAGAGGAAAGTCCACTGGACCTGACGGGATACCAATTCGATTCTACACAGAGTACGCGAAAGAACTTGCCCCCCTTCTAACAGCGGTGTACCGCAAGTCTCTAGAGGAACGGAGGGTTCCAACTAATTGGAAAAGAGCGCAGGTAGTACCATTTTTCAAGAAGGGTCGTCGAGCAGATGCGCAAAACTAAAGGCCTTTATCTCTGACATTAATCTGTTGTAGAATTTTAGAACACGTCTTTTGCTCGCGTATCATGTCATTCCTGGAAACCCAGAATCTACTCTGTAGGAATCAACATGGATTCCGGAAACAGCGATCGTGTGAGACCCAACTCGATTTATTTGTTCATGAGACCCAGAAAATAATACACTCCTGGAAATTGAAATAAGAACACCGTGAATTCATTGTCCCAGGAAGGGGAAACTTTATTGACACATTCCTGGGGTCAGATACATCACATGATCACACTGACAGAACCACAGGCACATAGACACAGGCAACAGAGCATGCACAATGTCGGCACTAGTACAGTGTATATCCACCTTTCGCAGCAATGCAGGCTGCTATTCTCCCATGGAGACGATCGTAGAGATGCTGGATGTAGTCCTGTGGAACGGCTTGCCATGCCATTTCCACCTGGCGCCTCAGTTGGACCAGCGTTCGTGCTGGACGTGCAGACCGCGTGAGACGACGCTTCATCCAGTGCCAAACATGCTCAATGGGGGACAGATCCGGAGATCTTGCTGGCCAGGGTAGTTGACTTACACCTTCTAGAGCACGTTGGGTGGCACGGGATACATGCGAACGTGCATTGTCCTGTTGGAACAGCAAGTTCCCTTGCCGGTCTAGGAATGGTAGAACGATGGGTTCGATGACGGTTTGGATGTACCGTGCACTATTCAGTGTCCCCTCGACGATCACCAGTGGTGTACGGCCAGTGTAGGAGATCGCTCCCCACACCATGATGCCGGGTGTTGGCCCTGTGTGCCTCGGTCGTATGCAGTCCTGATTGTGGCGCTCACCTGCACGGCGCCAAACACGCATACGACCATCATTGGCACCAAGGCAGAAGCGACTCTCATCGCTGAAGACGACACGTCTCCATTCGTCCCTCCATTCACGCCTGTCGCGACGCCACTGGAGGCGGGCTGCACGATGTTGGGGCGTGAGCGGAAGACGGCCTAACGGTGTGCGGGACCGTAGCCCAGCTTCATGGAGACGGTTGCGAATGGTCCTCGCCGATACCCCAGCAGCAACAGTGTCCCTAATTTGCTGGGAAGTGGCGGTGCGGTCCCCTACGGCACTGCGTAGGATCCTACGGTCTTGGCGTGCATCCGTGCGTCGCTGCGGTCCGGTCCCAGGTCGACGGGCACGTGCACCTTCCGCCGACCACTGGCGACAACATCGATGTACTGTGGAGACCTCACGCCCCACGTGTTGAGCAATTCGGCGGTACGTCCACCCGGCCTCCCGCATGCCCACTACACGCCCTCGCTCAAAGTCCGTCAATTGCACATACGGTTCACGTCCACGCTATCGCGGTATGCTACCAGTGTTAAAGACTGCGATGGAGCTCCGTATGCCACGGCAAACTGGCTGACACTGACGGCGGCGGTGCACAAATGCTGCGCAGCTAGCGCCATTCGACGGCCAACACCGCGGTTCCTGGTGTGTCCGCTGTGCCGTGCGTGTGATCATTGCTTGTACAGCCCTCTCGCAGTGTCCGGAGCAAGTATGGTGGGTCTGACACACCGGTGTCAATGTGTTCTTTTTTCCATTTCCAGGAGTGTAGATACAGGCTCCCAGGTAGATGCCATTTTCCTTGGCTTCCGGAAGGAGTTCGGAACAGTTCCGCACAGTCGCCTGATAAACAAAGTAAGAGCCTACGGAATATCAGACCAGCTGTGAGGCTGGATTGAAGAGTTTTTAGCAAACAGAACACAGCATGTTGTTCTCAATGAAGAGATGTCTACAGACGTTAAAGTAAACTCTAGCGTGTCTCAGGGGAGTGTTATGGGACCATTGCTTTTCACAATATATATGAATGACCTAGTATATATATGAATGACCTAGTAGATACTTACGGAAGTTCCATGCGGCTTTTCGCGGATGGTGCTATAGTATACAGAGAAGTTGCAACATTAGAAAATTGCAGCGAAATGCAGTAAGATCTGCAGCGGATAGGCACTTGGTGCAGGGAGTGGCAACTGACCCTTGACATAGATAAATGTAATGTATTGCGAATACGCAGAAAGAAGGATCCTTTATTGTATGATTATATGATAGCGGAACAAACACTGGTAGCAGTTACTCCTCTAAAATATCTGGGAGTATGCGTACGGAACGATTTGAAGTGGAATGATCATATAAAATTTATTGTTGGTAAGGCGGGTGCCAGGCTGAGATTCATTGGGAGAGTCCTTAGAAAATGTAGTCCATCAACAAAGGAGGTGGCTTACAAAACAATCATTCGACCTATACTTGAGTATTGCTCATCAGTGTGGGATCCGTACCAGGTCGGGTTGACAGAGGAGATAAGAAGATCCAAAGAAGAGCGGCGCGTTTCGTCACAGGGTTATTTGGTAAGCGTGATAGAGTTACGGAGATGTTTTGCAACCTCAAGTTTCAGACTCTGCAAGAGAGGCGCTCTGCATCGCGGTGTAGCTTGCTGTCCAGGTTTCGACAGGGTGCGTTTCTGGATGAGGTATCGAATATATTGCTATCCCCTACTTATACCTCCCGAGGGGACCACGAATGTAAAATTAGAGAGATTCGAGCGCGCACGGAGGCTTTCCGGTAGTCGTTCTTCCCGCGAATAATACGCGACTGCAACAGGAAAGGGAGTTAATGACAGTGGCACGTAAAGTGCTCTCCGCCACACACCGTTGGGTGGCTTGCAGAGTATAAATGTAGATGTCGATGTAGGAACAGGTTTTGCGACACCGTCTCTGGCGGGCCGCTTGAATCTGCAGGTGCAACGGCCTAATTGGCTAACTTCAATGCTAATCAAATCAGAAACAGCGTACCGCACAGAATTTTTTTCTTAGCCGTTATACTGCACCACGATCTGCCATGCAGCACCTTTACAAGCTTTCCAGTTTGTTCCTGACCACTCAGTATAAGCTACAAAATCGAAATGGATAAACTTCAGCAACTTTAGAATTTTTATCAGTTGAAGTTAACGATTTCCGATTTATAATTTAATCGTGCCAAACACGTTGAAGCATCTACTGCAAATCTACTTCACTTTAACAGCGCCACCTTTAAAATCCAAACAGAAAATAGAGCACAACAACGATGTTAATAATTCAGTAGCGCTATCCTACTTCTTTAATGACAGTCGCCTTTTTCATTCATTTACACTGCATTTGTGAATTCAACACAAACATGTTCAGAGCAAAGAAATTTCTAGCACCAGCTACAGGCTGGAAACCACGCACTTTGACATAATTAAAAGAAGCATATTACCGGTGTGAAAATACAATAGTCAGAATAAATGTTGGATATTGCCGAAACTTAATACTGAATGTTGTGAACCAGAAATATGTTATGATACCAATATATCGGTTTGTTTGTAATGTCTGGTTGGTTGATTGGTTTTTGGGATTGAAGGGACCAGAATGCTATGGTCATCGGTCCCTTTTTCCGAAATTTCAAACACCCACACAGAATAAAAACGAACAATGGAAAAGACGGCAGACGACACAGGACAAGAAAGGCTTAGACAGAGACCAGACAAAATGAATTAAAATCATACAGAGTGTGACAGTGGTTGGCCGACCATAGAGACAAAAAAGGAAAAGCCAACTACCGAGAAACACATCAAAAACTCAGTCTAAAATCCTAGGTCAAAGGCCGGACTCAACACAAAAAAGACAAACAGATGAAGTGATAAAAGACCCCTGCCTGATTAAAAGGAAAAACTAAGCCTGTCATGGCAGTGTCATCTGTTAAAAGGGCAGGGAGCGTATCAGGCAGCGCAAATGTCTGCCTGAGCATAGTTAAAAAGGGACAGACCAACAAAATGTGGACCACTGTCAAAGCCGCCCTGCAGCGACATAGAGGCGGGTCCTCACGACGCAGTAAACAACTATGCGTCAGCCGGGTGTGGTCAATGCGGAGCACACAAAGGACAACTGAGTCCCTGCAAGTGGCTCGCATGGATGACCGCCACACAGTCGTCGTCTCCTTGATAGCATGGAGTTTGTTGCGTGTGGTCTGATCGCGCCATTCAGCGTCCCAAACCGCGAAAACTTTGAGGCGTAAGAATGCTCGCAGATCAGTCTCTGGGAGGCCAACGTCCAGAGATGGTTTACTGGTGGCCTGTTTGGCCAGGCGGTCTACATGTTCATTGCTTGGTATCCCAACATGGCCTGGGGTCCACACAAAGACCACAGAGCGGCCGCAACGGGCAAGAGTATGGAGACTCCTGGATAGATAGCACCAGACGAGAGCGAAGGAAATTCTGGTCGATAGCTCGTAAACCGCTCAGGGAGTCGCTACAGATAACGAAGGGCTCACCTGAGCAGGAGCGGATATACTCTAGGGCACGAAAGATGGCGACCAGCTCAGCAGTGAAACCGCTGCAGCCAGCCGGCAATGAATGTTGTTTGTAAAGGTCCCCTAGAGTGAGAGCATAACTGACACGACCAGCAACCATTGAACCGTCAGTGTAAACAACGCCAGAGCCCTGATACGTGGCAAGGATGGAAAAAAAGCGGCGGCGGAAGGCCTCTGGAGGGACTGAGTCCTTCAGGCTCTGTGCCAATTCGAGCTGAAGGCGAGGGCGGGGCACACATCATGGGGCTGTACGCAGGGGGGGACCGGAAAGGAGGTGGAAGAGGGAAAACCCCAAGCCCGGAGAGAAGCTCTCTGATGTGGACCGCGATCTTACAACTGGGGTCGACGTTCTGGGAGATGGACGACCGACTGAGGGAACAGGAGACGATAATTAGGATGCCCGGGCAAGCTACAAACATGCGTAGCATAAGCGGACAGTAAACGTTGGCGCCGTAACCGCAGTGGAGGGACAACTGCCTCTACAAGTATTCTGTCCACAGGGCTGGTCCGGAAAGCACCAGTGGCAAGTCGGATCCCGCTGTGAAGGATTGGGTCCAGCACCCGCAACGCAGATAGGGATACTGAACCATAAGCCAGGCTCCCATAATCCAGACAGGACTGGATTAACGCCTGGTACAGCCGTAAGGTGGCCCAGGAGCTGTATCAGGGCAAGCGGCTAGGGCACTGTGGCATTCCCACTCAGTGAATGGGACATTGTGGGATTCAGGATGGCAGGTGTGAAATGAAAGGCTCCGACATTTCAACCGCTCTTTAATGGAGCTGAAGGACACTGGGTAATTCACAGAAGCGGAACTGAGAGCAAAATTGTGTGCTAAGCGGTTTGCAATGATGTCGGAGTCAGTACAATCTGCTCCATTCATTGAGAGCGCAGGGATGCTGACAGGGGTCCGATAGACATAGAGGCGCCTAATCTTGGCCCAAACCTGCGATGGAGAGATATGGAGGCCAATGGTGGAGACATACCGTTCCGAGCACTCCCTCTTGTGTTGGCGAGTGATACGGCGGGCCCGCGCATGGAGCCTTTTAAAGGCGATGAGGTTTTCTAATGAGGGATGCCCCTTGTGACGCTGGAGCGCCCGCCTGCGATCTTCAATCGCCTCGGCGAACGCAGGCGACCACCAAGGCACAGTCCTCCGCCGAGGGGACCCAGAGGAACGGGGAATGGCAGATTCTGCGGCAGTAACGATGCCGGTGGTGACCGAGTGAACCACCACATCAATGGCTTCATTAGAAAGAGGCTCAATAGCGGCAATAGAGGAGAACAAGTCCCAGCAGCCTTATTCATAGGTCATCTGCAAGGGTGCACAGAAGAGTGATTCTGTGGTAGTGACATAAAGATCGGAAAGTGGTCACTACCACACAAGTCATCATGCACACTCTATTGGACAGATGGTAAGAGGCTAGGGCTGCAGATCGAAAGGTCGATTGCTGAGTAGGTGCCATGTGCTCCCATGTGAAATGTGTGAAGGCACCATCATTTAAGAGTGAAAGGTCGAGCTGTGTCAGTACATACTCAATGGTAGCGCCTCAGCCTGTTGCCACTGATCCACCCCACAGCGGGTTATGGGCGTTTAAGTCACCCAGTAACAGAAAGGGGGGCGGCAATTGGGCTATCAGCGCAGCCAGGACAAGCTGTGGGACATCACCATCCGGTGGAAGATAAAGACTGCAGACAGTAACAGCATGTGGTGTCCACACCCGAACAGCGACAGACTCTAAAGGTGTTTGTAGATGGATAGACTCGCTATGAAGGGAGTGAAGGACATAGATGCAGACACCACCAGATACCCTTTCATAAGCTGCCCGTTTCCTATAATAGCCCCGATAGCCACGGAGGGCTTCGGTTCACATTGTCGGAAACCAAGTTTCTTGAAGAGCAATGCAGAGGAAAGGGTGAAGGCTGATAAGTTGTCAGAGCTCAGCAAGATGGCGGAAGAAACCGCTGCAGTTCCACTGGAGTATGATATTGTCCATGGCTGATAAAGACGTGAAGGAACTGGGGAGGCAGATTATGCCACTGGGTCACTTGCTACCACCGATTCAGTACCCACGCAAGTGACATCCATTGCGTCCAAGGGTCCAGCATGATCCAGGTCATCACCAGACGCCAGAATCTCAACCTTATCCTCAGACGCTGTGCTTGTAGGAAGCTGTGGGACGGGTGCCATCGCAATGTCTGGATGCTCTTTTCTGTTTCTCGCACTGTGCCTTTGGTGGTTCTGGCTGGGAGGTCTTCACTGGGTCAGTAGCAGGGACGGACGATGACCGTGAGGCCCTACGACCAGCGACTGGTGGTTGTTTCAGCCACTTGTGGCTGTCCGCTTTTCTGCTGGTCTGAACTTGCGGTCCCCAAGGGACCCCTTCCTGGCGAGAGGTGCCGAAGGAGTCTTACGCTTCTCTGGCTGGGAAGTGCGAACTGATGTCCCTGATGGTTAGAGGGGGGGGGGGGGGTGTTGCTCCTGAAGTAGATGGAGAAGGAGCAACAGGGAGTGAAGTGCCCCCCACAGTCAAGGGGGCCGGTGGATTCTGATGAATCATAGAGCCAACCGTATGTGATGACACAGGAGATGGGAGAACCATTGTTGCAGCAGCGTCGTTGGTTGACGTCATTGGCACAGGATGTGGCCTCTCATATTTGTGCTTTCCTTCGGTGTAGGTCAGGCGGTCCAGGGTCTTATATTCCATGATCAGTTCTTTCTGGAATGCCTCTTCCGTTCTTTCTGGAATGCCCAACAGTCCGGCGAACAGGGGGAATGTTCTCCGCAGTTAACTCAGATGGGAGGTGGGGCACATGGAATATTGGGATGCGAAGCACGTCCAAAATCTCGACACGTGATGCCGGAAGTACATCAGGATGACATATGCCCAAACTTCCAGCAATTAAAACACTGCATTGGAGGAGGGATATGTAGCTTCACATCACAGTGGTAAACCATCACCTTGACCTTCTCAGGTAAGACATCACCCTCAAAGGCCAAGGTGAAGGCACTGGTGGCTACCTGATGATCCCTCGGACCACGATGGACGCGCCAGACGAAGTGAACACCTCGTCGTTCTAGGTTGGCGCGTAGTTCGTCGGACTGCAGAAGAAGATCCCTGGGAATATAATACCCTGGACCATGTTTAAACTCTTATGAGGCGTGATGGTAACTGAAACATCCCCCAACTTGTTACAAGTGAGCAACCTCTGACTGGGCAGAGGATGCTGTTTTGATTAGAACTGTCCCAGAGCGCATTTTGGACAAGCCCTCCAACTCCCCGAACTTGTCCTCTGAATGCTCCACAAAAAACTTAGGCTTCATCGACATAAATGATGCACCATCAACTCGCGTACAGACGAGGTACCGGGGTGAATAATCTGCACTGCCGTCTTTAGCCATACGTTCCTCCCATGGAGTGGCCAGGGAGGAAAACTATCTCTGATCATATTTCTTGCCATTGAGGTTAGTCCTCGATCGCTTAGAGGCTGCTGGTGGAGGCTCACCAGCGAGAGATGATGTACCACGCTTCATTGTGGGTCATCCACCCTGATGCCACCCACTCCGACCAGGAGCTCTCCCCATGGGCGCCACCCAGCCACAGCAAAGACCACCTGGTAGGATGGCCTTTGCCGGGAGTCCTGATGCCCCAGAGGGATAGGCATCTACTCCTCAGCATATGTGTGGAGGTGGCAACTCAGGCATCAGCAATGCGATCCCTGTATAGTCAGGGGGCTACCACCAAGAGGTTACATGACAACCCAACCACAATGGACTGGCTACTGTGCTGTATGTCGGGTGTCGAATATCCATGTGTATCACGAGGGCGAAGATAGAAGTGCACAACGGAGGGAATGTATGCTGCCTGAAAAACACTGCAGCTGATGTGACCGGAAGCTCGGTGTAAGTCCAACTCCATGACAAATCGGGTATGCCAGATCTTAGGGCAAGATGGATTTAAGATGCAGCACGAAGGCGTCCTTCCCCGAATGGTACGCACTAATGAAAACTTTGGAAATGTAGCGGTGAAACCCCTTAGGGGACCATCACATTAAGGCTGAAACGTTGGAGACTCCTTTTAGTCGCCTCCTACGACAGGCAGGAATACCGCGGGCCTATTCTTACCCCCGAACCTGCAGGGGGGGGGGGGGGGGTTTGTAATGTCATTCTTGCAGAAATAGTCCATGTTTCCATGGTGAGGGGCCAGTATGTGCAGTCTGTGGCAACCGTGTCACCTGTAAACATTGCAGCACTTGTGCTGTGCGTCATTTCGAGAGTTGTGTTGAAATAGGATGGTTCTGAAAACAACAACGTACGATCAGAGACTCTGTATACTCACTGTAATAGGAGCATGTAATGTCACTGTGAATCAGTGGAACAATGGAACATGTTTCTAGCGACAGAATCAGTTGAGGATCATCACAGAAGTGGCCGCGGGAGAAAAACACTAGGTGTACAGGACCGATATCTGCGTATGACAGGAAGTAGATACCATCAACACAATGCAATACATCTCCAAACTGCTGCAGGAGTGCAGGTGTCAACACAAACGATGCGATGTAGGCTCCAGGAGCAGGGATTACGTGCCAGAAGGTCTCTCAAGGCATCTCCTCTACATAGGGTTCGGAGAGCGGCTCGTGTCGCATCGGCACGAAACCAGTCTTTGGACTAGGTAGCAGTGGGACACAACGCCCTTTCCTGATGAGACCCATGCCAGTCTCCATCCTGACACTAGTGATACTCATGTGTGAGAGCAACGAGGACAAACTTTACACCCTAACTGCATCGTAGACCGGTACCCTTAACAAGGCGGTTCCTCTTGTGTCAATACGTGGGGGTATATCTGGTGTGAAGTATTGGGACGACATCCTTGCACGGGTTGTGGCTCCATGGTGTGAACACATTGGAGCGGGATTCACGCTGATGGACGGCAGCGCACGTCCCAATCGTCAGAATATTGTGGACACCTCTCTACTGGAGCAAAGAATAAGTAGGACGTAGCGGATTCCATATCCTCAAGGTCGTACATGCATTGAGATTGTATCGGCGCAAATATAAACCGAGCTGTTTACAATCGTTCTGCCCCACCAGGATCTCAAGTGCCTCAGAGGCCGTTGTGGATGAACGGGCCAAATTCGACAGGCTTATCTGGATAATTTGGTAAAGCGAATGCCTAGCCTCCAGTTGCGAGGCAGGCCAGTTGGTTGACAACCAATGTATCACACAAGGTGACTCAAGAAAATGTAGTGTTTGCGCTGGAATCTTTTGTGAGGTTTTGTTTTTGTTTTTTGTTTGTCAAATGTAAATGTGTTTATTTTCGTTATTTTTGTTTTCTTAGTTGACTATAACGACAGACAAAATCAGGTTTGTTACCTGTCGTGTCAAGTGTTGACAATAAAGCCATATGCAACATTTATTTTGACCACTGTAGTACTGCACAGAACTCTTACTCGTTCCGCTGTACAGTACTTCGCGCTCGGGCGGCCGCAGTGGGGTGAAGCGCGTCTCAAACAAACTTTGCTCATGGAAGTTTAAAAGCTGTACTTTCAGAAGGTCATAACTTCGTACTGTTACAATTATTTTTTCCGTGGCAGCAACTGCTGGGGAAGGTAACTTGCTAGTGTGCTTTATTCTCATTAAAATATTAATTAAAGTTGGTGATATTTTCTTGTGAGTGCAGAACGCAAACGAACAACGTTACGCTGAAGTGATGTCACAGTTTCCGTTTGATGTTGGAGGCATCCGTAGTGCACCACGCTCACGCCACAGGTGTCCCCGCTATATGTATTCAGACTCGCTGACAGTACTTCACGCTAGCTCGCTGTAGCCCCGGCCGCTCGTGCAGTCAGGACTTTGCTGTTGGCAGGTAACGTGACGGCGCAGCTGCGGCTGGAGTCAGAGCGCGTGCAGAGGGAGTGCCACGTCCACTGGAGACCCCAGCGCTTTGCACTGGAGGTCCTCAGCCTGGGCTCCGCGCAGCTCAACTTCGGCGACCCCCTCATGATCGGTGCACTCAGTCTGGGTACGTTTCATACACTCTCAATTATACAACCATCCTTGTACAACGCAACGTAACTGTACTTTACAATGATACTGCCGCGGCGTAACGCGGGTCGCCGGTTCAAACCCGATTACCAGCAACTAACTGGTATTCGTCGTTTCTGGAATTCTCTTGAAATTTCTTATATTTGTAAAGTTTCTATGTTCTGAAATATTCGAAGTTTGTATAAATACCAGTATTCTGGAATGTTCGATGTTCGCATGAAGAGCTGCATTCTCCATCCAGGAGCTCAGTTCTGTTGTGGCCGTACCTTGGTGTCAGAAATAAACGTGCATGTAGTCCTACATGTCGTTCTCCACTGACGACCCTGCCTTCGGATTCTTACTTGCTTGTAGATTCGGCGTAGCACTGTTTGGTGGAGACGGTAGGTACTTCAAAACATCTACATTACTATCTACATTCCAATTAGGCTATGTGAAAGCCATGGCCTACATGGACAAAAGCCGAAATACTAAAATATACTCTGAAGACCTGTGCATTCCAAAACCTCAGTAAGTCAGTTTCACATCAGGCATCCAGCGGTGTTTTCCGCGGATAGTCGGCAGCACCCAACGAAATGACTGAAAGTCGACCAAGTGGCCAAATATGACAAGTGGGATGACATGATCTGTTTACCAAACGTATACTTCAGCTTGGACGCCACAGCCCAACAGTGGTTCGAGAACAATGAAGTGAGCAGCAAGTCCGCTTAACGGAAGAACAGTTGAAGAACAGGGCCCAGCATCATTTGCAAACGGCACAGTCGTACATGCACAGTGGTTCGGCCCTATGCCTCCTCTTGAATCCGAGTACAAAAGAAGTCGACAAAATTTCACACAGGATGGAAGGAGTGGCAGAAGATGTCTACCAAGCTTTCCGGGTAAAGCACGGCACGACGGCAGAGGAATTCATCAAGTAGTGCCAGCGAATCGCAGAAATGCAGCCGAAGACACTCCCATGAACGAAGTATTACGGAGTGCCGGATGTGGTCACTGTGGAAGTTGTGGAGGACTACCATGAGCTCACCTCTCTGAGTTCAGATTGTAAGGGAAGAGATACAAACAGTGTATGGCCGCCAGAAAAGTCGGACCGAGTACGTCACCAATGACGACGTCAGACGTCAGGAGGTAATATGGTATGTTGAAGAAGAAGTCTATCGATCTATGACACCAATCTCCGCCACTAGTAGGACGCGCCGCCAAACGTGAACCCAGCGTCGGCCAACGAAGGTACAACTCCCCCATCAAGTAAAACGCTCACAAAAGAACAGAGAATTGTAGCACATATAACAACAGGATATGTTTTCACTGTGGGCATCCTGGACACGTCCGCCACTGCAGATAGACGAGACGAGTGTTTGACGACTATTACGTTGCCAGACGTCAACCATCAGAATAATCCTATCCATGCCAGTCAACTGCAGACGATCATAGTCAACATGTGGGACAAAGTCCACTGCCGTACACTGGATTATTTCTCTCCCAATAACGCCACAGCCAATTCCCGCCACCGTACAGAGGTACAAGTCACTCGCCGACTTCAAGAAAAGTGAGAGAGGCTACGATGAATGAAGGTGATGTCGACCTGGGTGAAAATCCCCGATGGGCGACAGTCACCACCACGTCATGAAATCTGTCTGATGTCATCGTCGACAGGCAGCCTAGCTGCTTATTTTTCTATGACATTGAATACCTATTGTCGCCAGATAAACAAGACTACATTGCGGGACAGAAGGTGAACAGCCACAACTCATCCCTAAACGTATGTGCGTAGTGACAGGCGAAAAAGCCGGGTAGGGTAACTTAGTGTCATAAACAAAGAACTGTCCTCCGCTACCACAACAGACAATACAGGGAACGAAGCTACAGTCGAAATGCCAATAGGATCCTGACAGAGGAACAACGTGGGCAAATGATAGCTGCTCTGCGTCAATTTTCAGATGCTTTCAAATCAGGAGTGGCGAAACGACAGACCAAGCAGCCCTTGGTAGAATACCATGTCAACACAGGGCCGCACTGGGTAGCCGCGTGGTCTAGGGCTCCTTGCCACGGTTCAGGCGGCTATCCCCGTGAGAGGTTCGAATCCTCACTCGCGCATGGGTGTGTGTGTTGTCCTCAGCGTGTTAGTTTGATTAAGTGATTTGTAAGCGTAGAGACCGATGACCTCTGCAGTTTGGTGCCATAGGAACTTATTACAAACAAAATATCAACACAGGTGGGTGATAATCCACTAATTATCCAGCTGGCTGCCGTACAGATAATCCGGGAGGGTGTGGAGAAGATGCTGCAAAATGACATCATCGAACCTACAGAGAGTCCTTGGTCCTCTTCTAGATCCTCGTGAAGAGGGAGGATGGCACATGGCGTTTCTCCATCGACTGCTGACAACTGAACAGAATCGTGAACTAAGATGTCTACCCATTGCTGCATACTGATGACACCCCAGTCTACTTGAAAGGAGCAAAGTGTTTCTCAGCTATGGACATGTAGACAAGCCACTGGCAGTCTGACCGGTGAAATTCTATCTTCACAACTCCTGACACCCTACATGTATTTAAAGTTATGCCGTTTGGGCTGTGTAACTCTCCAGCCACCTTGGAATATATGATAGACAACCTGCTTCGTCGCCATAGATGGACGACGTGTCTTTGCTGTCTGGATAACATTGTCGTTTCTCCGAAGACATTTGGAGAACATAAAATGTGTTCAAACCACAGGTCTCCTCCTGAATCTGAAAAACTACCTCTTTCTCGAAATACAAATCTTGGGACATACAGGTAATTGCGAAGGAGTCCGTTCGAGTCTAGAGAATGTAAGTGCAATCATAGATCTTCAGCTCCCCAGAATATTCATGGTATGACAAGTCTTCCCAAAATGTGGTCGTACTACCGGCGTTTCAAAAAAGACTTCTGTACCAACACACGTCCCTTGCAATAACAACTGCAAAAGACAATAGATTTTCATGGAATGAGGTGCAGAAAAGGTCTTTTCTCGTCCTTAATGAGGCGATAACATCATCTGCAGTTCTAACATCGTATATGAGACAGAGAAAGAATTTATCACTAGCCGTTTTGGTACAGGTGCAATTCTAGTAGAAATTCAGCAAGGTGTTAAAAAAGTGGTAGCTTACGCTTCCAGATAACTCTCCAAGACGAAATGCTCCAACACTGAGAAACAGTGCCTTGCAATTGTGTGGACCATCAACGAGTCCCGGCCGTATTTATTTGGCAAACCATTCACCACTGTAATGGACCGCCATTCTCTCTCCTACGAAATTAGAATTATATATTAATACCTTCAGTTGCTGACGGGCGTTGATATACACCAAAGGGGACAGGTGAAAATGTGTGCCCCGATCGGGACTCGAACCCGGGATCTCCTGCTTACATGGCAGACGCTCTATCCATCTGAGCCACCGAGGGCACAGAGGATAGTGCGACTGCAGGGACTATCTCGCGCACGCCTCCCGCGAGACCCACACTCTCACCTTATATGTCCACACACTACATTCGTAGTGTTCCTACCCAACACACTCCTTACTCGTGGAAGACATTTTTACCAAGTCCCGTAAGAGTTCGGGTAATATTTGTGCATCCGCACAGAATAAGAAGGTCATGGCCGGTATTGCCAGAACTATATATTTATATGGATATGGTCTGTGGGTCTCGCGGGAGGCGTGCGCGAGGTAGTCCCTGCAGTCGCACTATCCTCTGTGCCCTCGGTGGCTCAGATGGATAGGGCGTCTGCCATGTAAGCAAGAGATCCCGGGTTCGAGTCCCGGCCGGGGCACACATTTTCACCTGTCCCGTTGGTATATATCAACACGCGTCAGCAGCTGAAGGTGTTAATATATAATTCTAATTTCGTTCTAGACGGCTGCTGGTCATGAATGGTGTCTGTTCTTTCGGACATATAAGTATATTCTCTCTGCTAGCTGACTAGCCTGAAGGATCCGTCTGGGGAATCTGGTACCAATTCCACCCTCAGTAGCGCCATTCCACCGAACTGGAGTCGACCTCTTGCGGAGGGTCCTGAAGCCGACAAACGCGAGTCGGTGGATTCACTGATTATCTCGCCCACTGTGTGTCACTAGAGCTGTGGCGACCGCTGAAGCTCTGGAATATTGCAAAGTTCCTTGTGAAAGACGTCACTTTGAAACACGGAGAGCCCCGTGTGACGATTTCTGATCTCTGAAAAATTTTCCTGTGGACAATAGTATCAGAGATAATTTCGCGTTGCTATATCGCTCACAGGGTGCCACTGCCTGTGATCTACAGACGTATGGGCTCAGATAACGCTGACAGATATGCTCTCGATGTGCACTAATGTCGAACAGAGAGCCTGGGATACAGTGATGCCCGTCGTGATGTTCACATACAGCAGAACGAGTTATTTCCGCACCATGGTCGGGAGGCCGCAACGACAATGGATAGTGTTCCCGTTGGAACTGGACGACTGAGGATACCTACGTGAAATACTTCATCTTCGCGACGGAAAAAGCAAGACAGCTAGTTCGCTTACAGCCCCTGGACGCCAAGGTAAAGGACCGAAAGCGCTGCAGTGTCTAACACCGACCATTGAGATACAGCTCAGCAGGCCTGGTGTTGATAATAACGCATATGCGGATAGTAGGGCTATCGGAAAAGCTAATAGAATGCTACTTGCGGTCGTATCATATCATTCATTCCTTGGTGGACGTGACACAGGGAGTCGAGAATTATGACACTTCATCTAGGAGACGAAAGCGGAGAGATATCATGCTCCGTATGAAACCCTGCTACAGTCCAGACACGCACATCGGCGATGAGACATTCAACGATGCAGAAGTGGTGAATGGTTTGCCAAATAAATACGACCGGGACTCGTTGATGGTCCACGCAATTGCAAGACACTGTTTCTCGTTGTTAGACACACCCACTTGACTTGGTGCTGCAGTCGGCTCCAATGAGAATTTCTGAAACAACAGATCGATGTTTGCGCAGCAGGGGTAACGTGCGATGTGTTACACCGAACGCAGTGCGGCGTGCTGGTTGCCACCGCCGGCTGACGTGCTGCAAGTAGCCAGTGTAAAGCCGACCACCACATCGTTGTTGAAATATGTTTGTAAAGTTTGCTGATTAAGTAATACTCGAAGTGTGTATAAAGACTAGTATTCTGGAGTATTCGATTTTTTTTGTGGTTGTACGGTGGTTTTAGTAATAAACGTCGTTTGAGTTCTAAGTGTTGTACTTCGCTCACGACACTGCCTTCGGATTTGAATAAAAAACACCAGTTGGCAGAACACTTGGAAGCACACGATTAGTTAGAATAATGCTAGACTAACACTTTCTTTCAACTCTTCTTAAGTGCAGTGAGTCACCCATTTACCGTGTAATTAGAAGTTATCGTTCCACGTGTCAAGCGGCGAAAAGTAATAAAAGTAAAGAATACCGATAACATTTTTGTTTGTATTTAGGCGCAAGACTGAATCAGAGCAGTTTAACTATCATTGTGACTAGTAGCGTTGTATCGTGATGTGTCATAGAACTGCTGCATCTACTGTTTCAGTGTGAATATTGATTATAAAATAATAATAATCTGCCCAAGACTCATGTTCCACTTCCGATTAATAGCAGGCTCTCATTCTATTTCTTAATATTATAGCATTTCAATATGAGACAATGATATAGGCAACTATTAACGAAATCTTCATTTTCCGGGCAATAAAATAGTACATACGTGTAAGCCAGGAATCTCAGTATTAAGAACTGTGTGTATTACAGTCGTTGGCCTGATGAGAAGTGGAGGCATTTGAGTTGTAGTGTTATCAGCAGCCCACGCATTGGACAGTAAGTCCCTAGTGGGGCTACTGCTAGTCTCTGACCAGAGGTGCAACATTTCGTGCCATCCCGCGCCGTTGATGTGAGACAATCAGTAGCCACTCTAGGGAATTACTGTCCCACGTGTGGGCTGCTGTTAGCGCTACAACACAAACGCCTCCGTTTGGAGTGGTGCGATGACCAGGTATCGTGGACTGCTGTGAGTGACGTCGCATTGTGTTCAGTGTTGAGTCGCAGTTCTGCACAGCCCCAGAGTGTTACGACATAAAGTCAAGCGCCGGCACCCCAGTCGGGAACGATAGAGAAGAGGTGGCTTTGACAACACGTCAGCCAATCGCACGCTGACCGACCCCTCTCCAGGACGACAACGCAACAGCAGCGGCCCCTACGTGAAGAGGACATGAGCGCCTCGACCGACTGGCGACGCCCCAGTTGAAAAGCAGCTTCGGGTTAGGTACTTGTATAGAAGCATCAACCCTAGACACTACACTTGTGCTATCTACGTAGCACAAACCTGCGATTGCTTATTTCATATGTCGCACTTTGCTTGCGACACATCCGTGCAGTTGCAAAAGTTAAGTATTGTTTCTATTATTATTGTAATAAAACTCACTAATACGATTTGTTTGATGTGTTTGTCTACGAACCGAGTACGCAGGTTTCCTAGACGCCACATATTTGGCGACGAGCATGGAAACGTAATACACAGGAGCGTCGTCGACGAGCGCGGCTGTGAGCCATTACCCAGTGTTTCGGAGAGGCACACCAGTGTAGTTCCTGGCGCTGGTGTGGCGAAGCATTGGGCATGCCTTGATACTTCACGTTAGGGGCGGCAGGAATTCAGAGAATTCTGGCGACGCAACAATACGTCACAGAACTTCTCGGTCCTCATGCTGCTATCTTTCATGAGACTGTATCGCGCTGCTAATAGAACAATAGTACACACATGGCATGTGTCTCTATGAATAGCCTGCGTGATGCTGAGGTCCTCCCATGTCCAGCAAGATACCAAAATCTGTCCCCGATAGAATATGTGTGGTATCAGCTCAGATGTCAACTCCGTTCTGGTCTCAGCATTCCAGCGCCAGTTAGAACAGTTGTAAGCCAGCTTGCCTCAGAAGGGGAAGTAATGGTTTTGTCCTAGTCTTCCAAACTGGATCAAGACGTGCATCGGGACTAGAGGGGGTGCTGTGTCGTAACGGGTCTCGTACTGCCGAGTTCACATCTGCCCTTCTGACAGCTGCAGCTCATCGTAACTACTGCACCGAAAGGACCGCAGATCCATTACCCAAAACCCAGTCAAATACAACCTGGACCTCAAATCACATCTCAAGGTAGGGGTGTGGATCATAAACGGCATGCACACACAGCAGGAATACTGTCGACTGTTCCTCTGTTTTAAAATATTGTGACTAAAGCTTTAGCGCTTGATATTTATTTCATACGTGACATGCCAGTTTGAACGTTTTACTTCTGATGAAGTTGCCGAAACATAGGTCAAAAGACTTCATTTTTGCGACCGAGGGTTGTTATTCCTTTAGTTTTACATCTACCTGTGCTTTTTGGGGAAAACACTCTTTGCCGCAGGGGTCAGTCTGAAAGTCAGCAACAGTTGGTGATGGGGAACTGATCACCCTGTGGCTTGCATTGACTGTTACACACACCGCACCCTACGATATCATTAGCTAAACTTACGAGTCCTAATCATTGTTAAGGCAACTGCTATCGCCGTCGAAACCAACCGAGATCAAAAACCTTTGTAGTGAGGTTCAAGTCACCACATGACACACGCGAGATCAATGATTCTGCAGTGTTGTTATCCCTCCCATGTATTATTTTTGTCGGAGAAGACTCAAAGCAAAACTGCTGCGTGGCAGGGAATTACCATATGTCTTACAGCAACATCAGTGAACTATTATTGGCCTCCAAGAGCCAACTTTCTGCGCATCTCGACGATAACCGCAAGTGCTCGATATGAGCCTGGTCAAAGAAAGGGCTTCTGCACATCATCACAGCGGAAGTAACGAACGGCTTCCATTAATCGGTAATACACTCCTGGAAATTGAAATAAGAACACCGTGAATTCATTGTCCCAGGAAGGGGACACTTTATTGACACATTCCTGGGGTCAGATACATCACATGATCACACTTACAGAACCACAGGCACATAGAAACAGGCAACAGAGCATGCACAATGTCGGCACTAGTACAGTGTATATCCACCTTTCGCAGCAATGCAGGCTGCTATTCTCCCATGGAGACGATCGTAGAGATGCTGGATGTAGTCCTGTGGAACGGCTTGCCATGACATTTCCACCTGGCGCCTCAGTTGGACCAGCGTTCGTGCTGGACGTGCAGACCGCGTGAGACGACGCTTCATCCAGTCCCAAACATGCTCAATGGGGGACAGATCCGGAGATCTTGCTGGCCAGGGTAGTTGACTTACACCTTCTAGAGCACGTTGGGTGGCACGGGATACATGCGGACGTGCATTGTCCTGTTGGAACAGCAAGTTCCCTTGCCGGTCTAGGAATGGTAGAACGATGGGTTCGATGACGGTTTGGATGTACCGTGCACTATTCAGTGTCCCCTCGACGATCACCAGTGGTGTACGGCCAGTGTAGGAGATCGCTTCCCACACCATGATGCCGGGTGTTGGCCCTGTGTGCCTCGGTCGTATGCAGTCCTGATTGTGGCGCTCACCTGCACGGCGCCAAACACGCATACGACCATCATTGGCACCAAGGCAGAAGCGACTCTCATCGCTGAAGACGACACGTCTCCATTCGTCCCTCCATTCACGCCTGTCGCGACACCACTGGAGGCGGGCTACACGATGTTGGGGCGTGAGCGGAAGACGGCCTAACGGTGTGCGGGACCGTAGCCCAGCTTCATGGAGACGGTTGCGAATGGTCCTCGCCGATACCCCAGGAGCAACAGTGTCCCTAATTTGCTGGGAAGTGGCGGTGCGGTCCCCTACGGCACTGCGTAGGATCCTACGGTCTTGGCGTGCATCCGTGCGTCGCTGCGGTCCGGTCCCAGGTCGACGGGCACGTGCACCTTCCGCCGACCACTGGCGACAACATCGATGTACTGTGGAGACCTCACGCCCCACGTGCTGAGCAATTCGGCGGTACGTCCACCCGGCCTCCCGCATGCCCACTATACGCCCTCGCTCAAAGTCCGTCAACTGCACATACGGTTCACGTCCACGCTGTCGCGGCATGCTACCAGTGTTAAAGACTGCGGTGGAGCTCCGTATGCCACGGCAAACTGGCTGACACTGACGGCGGCGGTGCACAAATGCTGCGCAGCTAGCGCCATTCGACGGCCAACACCGCGGTTCCTGGTGTGTCCGCTGTGCCGTGCGTGTGATCATTGCTTGTACAGCCCTCTCGCAGTGTCCGGAGCAAGTATGGTGGGTCTGACACACCGGTGTCAATGTGTTCTTTTTTCCATTTCCAGGAGTGTATTTCTTATCGATGCCGAAGCCATCTTCTTTGCAAGGAGGAGCACTAACACAAACAACATCAAATGCAACTATTTCAGGAATGTCTCTCTGCGGACGTTGCAAATTTACCTAACCCAACAGCCTTGCGCACCAAAAGCCGTAATGCACAGATACTCCAACAAAGATTTCAGTTGGTGATAAATCAATTCGTCGACTGGGCGACTAACTTTCAATCCAAACAAGATACAGCCTATCGTTATTACAAAGAGGGTGGTACCAGTAGCTCTGTCACCGATCTTGGTGTAGGTAACAGCCGTAAAGCAGCCACCATCTGCCTGATGCCTCGGCGTCTTTCTGGACAGATATCTTAAATGTGGCCAACACAAAGAAGAATACGTGGCAGGGTTCTTGGAGGCTTCGGTGCTCGACACTCCACTCTACGCTGCTCGTCCATGCTGCTGATGCTAAGCAGAAAGCCTTGTATGCAGTATGCAGTACTTGCTTGGGGAAATAATGCCATCACCCGTATCAGACCACTGCATATCATCCATTACAGGGTTCTTCCTCGAGACTATCCATCGCGAGAAGTGTACCTACTGGATGATGCACCGTGGTCAAAAGAACGACATCGAGAAAATACAAGGAAATTCTGCAAACAGGCTTCTTGCTCCGGCGATATTATACATAAGCAAGGGATTGGAGAAAAGAGCAGGTCACGCACATTTTCAAGAATGGTCGTAGGACAGAGGCACATTATTATAGGCCTACACCACTGCCGTCAACATGATGTCCGCAAACAGAGAACTTGTGAAACTCAGCTTGCTCTGCTCCTGTACCAGATCCACAGTGCTATAGCACTCAGGTTGATGTCATGTTCCTAGACTTGAAGAAGGAATTTCACTACGTCTTCGATTGTAATGGACAAGAGCTTACAATTCGGCATTCTATAAATCAAATTTGGAAAGTAAGCAAGTCAATGCGGTATTTGTTATAAATTTTATGGAAGAAACGAAATAAAATTATGAGGATGATTCGAATGAAAACCTTAAAAGTTCCACAAAATCTCGAAAAATATGATGCTGTCGTTGCAGCATGTGCAGGAGCGGTGAAGGAAGTGCTAAGTCCATGACGCTCCACAAAACTGTAACACCTACCAACTCCACCGTTAAAGCCTGTTAAGTTCCACTGCAGCCCTGGCTTACAAGCGTGTATTTGAATCATTTTTGTATTAATTCCAATGCCATTTTGACGGTGTCCTTGAATCCAATTCATCTTCTAGTTTTGGCCATTTTGCATTCAGTCCTCTATTTGCAAATTTAGTCTTCTTCATTTTTTCAGTTCTTCTTTACTAGCCCGCCAATCGCGAATGATTTTTTCTGTTGGAGGAGGGCCTAAATGCCGCTCAGCTGCTGTTTCCATGTTCTTCTGCATGTGCTGTTACTTTCAATTTATAGCCCGCATCATATGAATACCTTTTATTTTTTTTCCATTTCGAAAGTAGCCACTAACAATAACCGATAACAAAAATCACGTTCAGTTCAAGTTCACTGATATTGTAGACTGCAACGATTCGTCATAGTTCATACAGTGTTCTGGGTTTGTGATGACTGGGCGGGAGAGACACAGTTTTAGCGAACTTGTGAATCCTCGCATCTCATGTTCGAAGCATCTGTGCACTGCTGCTGCCAATTGAATCAAATGTTGCCAGACAGAGAAAGGTTTCTCGCGGCATCGAATGTACAGGGTGTTTTACTAAATGTGTTTGCCTCTGTAAGTTACGAAGTAATAGGCGACGGTAATATTTATTGCGGTAGGTCACCAGAAGAGACGTTACACTGCGGAGCTATGAACATAATTTTTTGTGTTATTATCCAAAGAGTTACAACAAAAAGATACAATTTTTAAAATGGAACAATTGTTGTTTATACCATGCACTGGAATCAGTAACATCAGCTATGAATACATCAATTTAAATTAGACTCCTATTTAGTTTGGGAACTACAAACCTTCAAAGTTTCGCGGACAGATACCACACACGCTGCGCATAACGCGATGCGCCTTCTAAATGTGGTGCGGCCGAGTTGTAACGCCGCCGGTGTCACGGAGCGAGAAGCTTCCTCGATGCGCTGTTAGACTGCCGTCTGTCGCCGCTCACGGACGCATACCCGACAATTCGATCCACACAAACAAACGGGGCTCAATATACCACAGTTACCGACATCGGATGAAGATGGCATACACGAACAACGAGTACGTTGACTTGTTGCTGATGCTCGGCGAGTGCCGACACGATGCCACTGAAGCAGCCATGTCGTAAACCGTGAGATATCCTAGGCGAAGAGCTCCGGCAGCCATTACGTTCTTACGTGCCAAACAACGACTCCGGGAAACAGGCAGCTTGGTAATCCGCCGCAGTACCAGACGAAAACTGCAAGAAGTGAGGAGACGGAGGTGTTTGTTTTAGCTGCAGCACACCACGATCCTCATGTCAGCTTACGAGCCGTTGCTGCAGTCTCAGGTGTCAGTCCCACATGTGTGTGGCGCATAGTACACGGCCACAGGTTTCATCCGTACCGCCTGTCACTGATGCAGGAGCTGCATGGGAACGACTTCCGTGCGAGAGTTACATTTTCTGAATGGGCCATCCGTAATTTCACGTGGAGTCTTTACAAGGTGTTATGTTCTCTGATGAGTCCACGTTCACAAATCATGGTGCAGTGAATCGCCATAACGTGCACTACTGGGCCGCAGACAATCCTCGGTAGGTACGACCTGTCGACCGCCAACGTAGGTGGTCTATTAATATATGGTGTGGAATCCTTGGGGATGAAATCATCGGTCCACACTACTTCCCAGGTACACTGACAGGTGAGTTACATCGCGCGTTTACAGTCGACAGTTTGGGCGGTCTCCTTGAACATGTGTGTCTACACACGAGAGTCCGTGTGTGGATGCAGCACGATGGTCACCCAGCCCATTCTGCGCGTTCTGTTGCGGAAGAACTAAACAGGAAGGTGGTTGGGGCGCCACGGTCCTCATTCATCGCCCGCAAGGTCGCCAGATTTTGTGGAGATATGTAAAGGATCGTGTTTACGTCACTGAGATCACATTCCCAGATGATCTAAAACGGAGCATCGAGGACGCATGTTGCTCCGTGACACCGGCGATATTACATCTCGTCCGCATTGCATTGTGCATTCAGAAACATGGACACACATTTGAACATCTCATTTACATCAACTTCCCACCGCCAGAACATCCATCACCCACAACACAGCCATGTATTATGTACAGCGTGTGTTATCTGCCCATGAGACTTTGAAGGGTTGTAGCTCCCAAACTAAAAGTGATAGGAATGTAATTTAAACTGATGTATATACAGCTGGTGTTACTGAGTCCAGTGCGTGATAGAAACAACTATTGTTCCATTTTAAAAATTGTATCTTTTTGCTGTAACTCTTTGGATAATAACACAATAAACTACACTCCCGGAAATTGAAAAAAGAACACATTGACACCGGTGTGTCAGACCCACCATACTTGCTACGGACACTGCGAGAGGGCTGTACAAGCAATGATCACACGCACGGCACAGCGGACACACCAGGAACCGCGGTGTTGGCCGTCGAATGGCGCTAGCTGCGCAGCATTTGTGCACCGCCGCCGTCAGTGTCAGCCAGTTTGCCGTGGCATACGGAGCTCCATCGCAGTCTTTGACACTGGTAGCATGCCGCGACAGCGTGGACGTGAACCGTATGTGCAGTTGACGGACTTTGAGCGAGGGCGTATAGTGGGCATGCGGGAGGCCGGGTGGACGTACCGCCGAATTGCTCAACACGTGGGGCGTGAGGTCTCCACAGTACATCGATGTTGTCGCCAGTGGTCGGCGGAAGGTGCACGTGCCCGTCGACCTGGTACCGGACCGCAGCGACGCACGGATGCACGGCAAGACCGTAGGATCCTACGAAGTGCCCGCTCACGCCCCAACATCGTGCAGCCCGCCTCCAGTGGTGTCGCGACAGGCGTGAATGGAGGGACGAATGGAGACGTGTCGTCTTCAGCGATGGGAGTCGCTTCTGCCTTGGTGCCAATGATGGTCGTATGCGTGTTTGGCGCCGTGCAGGTGAGCGCCACAATCAGGACTGCATACGACCGAGGCACACAGGGCCAACACCCGGCATCATGGTGTGAGGAGCGATCTCCTACACTGGCCGTACACCACTGGTGATCGTCGAGGGGACACTGAATAGTGCACGGTACATCCAAACCGTCATCGAACCCACCGTTCTACCATTCCTAGACCGGCAAGGGAACTTGCTGTTCCAACAGGACAATGCACGTCCGCATGTATCCCGTGCCACCCAACGTACTCTAGAAGGTGTAAGTCAACTACCCTGGCCAGCAAGATCTCCGGATCTGTCCCCCATTGAGCATGTTTGGGACTGGATGAAGCGTCGTCTCACGCAGTCTGCACGTCCAGCACGAACGCTGGTCCAACTGAGGCGCCAGGTGGAAATGGCATGGCAAGCCGTTCCACAGGACTACATCCAGCATCTCTACGATCGTCTCCATGGGAGAATAGCAGCCTGCATTGCTGCGAAAGGTGGATATACACTGTACTAGTGCCGACATTGTGCATGCTCTGTTGCCTGTGTCTATGTGCCTGTGGTTCTGTCAGTGTGATCATGTGATGTATCTGACCCCAGGAATGTGTCAATAAAGTTTCCCCTTCCTGGGACAATGAATTCACGGTGTTCTTATTTCAATTTCCAGGAGTGTATGTTCTTAGCTCCGCAGACAGTGTAACGTTTCTTATGGTGACCTACCGCAATAAATATTACTGTCGCCTATTACTTCGTAACTTACAGAGGCAAACACATTTAGTGAAACACCCTGTATGTCCATTTTTAAGACTGGTGGGAAATTTAAATCAATCACTGGACTTTTTATATTAATCTCATATGTGAATTCTGGAGGCAATTTTTCGAAGGAGAAAATGAGTCTTATAGTCTGTAAAATACGATAATAGGTTCCTCACCATAGGTATTACACATAATTTTATGAGCCTCAGCCGCAGATTTCTTCATGTTAAAGTTGACATATTCAATCGAGAATAACTGTACGATGCCATCACAAGTCGATTAATATTTTGATGGACTTACATTTACAAATACGTAAGCTTATTGTATGGAAATTACTATGTATCTTCTGCACCACCAATTGCCGCTGTTGTCATCTATTGAAAAACGGCGGAAGCATAGTTCTAGAGCTAATATTTTAACGATACGACGTCTTGTATATATTTCAGGCATTTGAATATAGCTACATAGCTAGAGCTGTGCAACGATAGCAAGGACGAGATAAAAGGATAGTCTACAAGTAATCCAAGCTACGGCAGACAGCGTGACAGGTTATTGCCATGCCAACAACTTTTTTACTATTTGTGACTTCATTTAGAGAGGTGCCTGGTAATGGGGAGCCACTAGAGAAACGTAACGTTTACCTTTTGTGAACCGCAGTTATATTTCTAACTCAACATTAGTACTAATATTACTCAGCTTTCATAGCACATACATCACGTAGCAGTCTGAGTACAAACTGAAGACACAGCAGTGCTTGTGGTGGCGGAAGTGGCATTTCTCGGAAGAACGCCTTACCTGTCGTACAGGAAGACCAAGGATCTGCACTGCAGCGTGCGGTGATTTATGTAGAATTCCTTGATATGCTTCTCTTTAGTTAGTGTAGCTACTATTTTCTGTTTCCGTGTATAGTCAACAAGTTTAGTGGAAAATATGCACTCTTAGGAGTATCTGAACGCTGCACTGCTACTAATTTAAAACACGCGCTATGGAATGGGCGGTACAGCATTGGGGAACATCCTGTAGGTGCTTCTTGTGATGTAGTGAGGCAGAGGGAGTGAGCACTCACCTCAGTTTACCAACAGGCAGATCTTTCCGATAACAACCAACGACGCCTTTTCTTTCGACTAGGCTCCAACTTCAGCCAGCTCGTGAACGACAATTGGAGAGAGTTTTGGACGGTGCTGAAGCCCACCTTCCAGGAGAGGTTCGGACTGCTGTTCCTGGAATTCGCCCTCAAGGTCTTCCAGAAAGTCCCACTCGACGACGTCTGCCCGCGATAACAGGAGCCGGCTGGCGGCGCCAAGTGTAACAGGTTCTCTGTGGTTCCTGCACTGTACGTATCTTCAATAAAGCTAATTTCCGAGCTGTTTGTCTTTACTGTTTACTGTTTTGCTACCGCGTCCACCCCTACAGAAGGTGTACATTCTGTAAGTAACATTATGAAAAGCACCAGTTTGCTTTTCATTTATTATAATGTTGTTCTACCAAGAACCGACGAAAGATTCTGTTAACATAACATTTTTATGTTCAGTATCGACGGATACTTATTGGAAACGTGTGTTCAATGAAGCTGTGATGTAAATTAGACATCTAAACACCCGTAGTGAAGCTGTGATGTAAATTAGACGTTCAAAACATACAAGTACACACGAGATTGCATTGACTGTGGCTCCAGAAAAAGAAAAAAGAAACAACATTAATATTTTTATGTTCCATATCGTCAAATACTTATTGGAAACGTGGGTTGAATATATAAAGTTATCACACTCTTTCATCGATCGCAGGTTTCCCATTGTGATTTTCATCCGTAGTTAGAAGACTGCGCGAATTAAGAATGTGAATTGTACATCTGGGATTTAGAAGCATATTTCTCTAAGGGAAAGATTGATACGGCCTCCAGGAAAATAAAAGAGAACTTTGGAGAAAACAGAAGCAGCTCAATGACTATCAAGAGCTCAGGTATAAACCCTGTACCGCACAAAGAAGGGAACGCTGAATGACGGATGGAGTATATAGAGGGTTTGTGCAAGGGAGACGAAGTTGAAGGCAGTATTAAAGGAATAGAAGAGGATGTAAATGAAGATGTGATGGGAGATATGATACTGCGTGAAAAATTTGACAGTGCACTGAAAGACCACCTTCGAAACACAGCCCTGGAAGCAGAGGACCTCCGTCAGAGCTACTGACCGTCTTTGGAGAACCACCCATGACAAATGTCCTTCATCTGGCCTGAAAGATGTATGAGACTGGTGAAATACCCGCAGACTTAGAAATCATGTGCCGGCCTGTGTGAATATTACCGAATTATCAGTTTAAAAAGTCATAGTTGCAAAATACTGACACGAATGTTTTGCAGAGGAACGGAAAAAAAGTTGTAGAAGCTGACCTCGGGGAAGATCAGTTTGGATTCGAGCGAAATGTAGGAACATGCGAGGCAATACTGATCCTACTACTTATCTTAGAAGACAGGTTAAGGAAAGGCAAACCCAGGGTTATCGCATTTTTAGACGTACGTAAAGCTTTTGACAGTGTTGACTGGAATACTTCTCTTTGAAATTCGAAAGGGGTAAAATACAGGGAGCGAAAGGCTATTTATAACTTGTACAGAAACCAAATGGCAGTTACAATAGTCGAGGGGCGTGAAAGGAAAGCAGTGGTTGAGAATGGAGTGAGACAAAGTTGTAGCCTATCCCCTACGTTATTCAATCTGTACAATGAGCAAGCAGTAAAGAAAACAAAAGAAAAATTCGGAGAAGGAATTAAAGTTCAGTGAGAAAGAACAAAAACTTTGATGTTTACTGATGACATTGCAGTTCTGTCAGAGATAGAAAATGTCTTCGAAGAGCAGTTGAACGGAATGGATGGTGTCTTGAAAGAAGGATATATGATGAACATCAACAAAATCAAATAAGGATAATGGAATGTAGTCGAATAAAATAATGTGATGCTGAGGGCATTAGATAAGGAAACAAGACACTATAAGTAGTAGATCAGTAGGATCATGCAGCACAGAAATCTGAATTAAGCCAGTCTTCGGACTGAAGACCACAACAACAAGTAGCATCCATATGCACATCGCAGATATTAACTGATGATGGCCCGCATCTCGTGGTCGTGCGGTAGCGTTCTCGCTTCCCACGCCCGGGTTCCCGGGTTCGATTCCCGGCGGGGTCAGGGATTTTCTCTGCCTCGTGATGGCTGGGTGTTGTGTGCTGTCCTTAGGTTAGTTAGGTTTAAGTAGTTCTAAGTTCTAGGGGACTTATGACCACAGCAGTTGAGTCCCATAGTGCTCAGAGCCATTTGAACCATTTTTTTGAACTGATGATGACCTAAGTAGAGAGGATTTAAAATGTAGAGTGGCAATGTCAAGAAAAGCGTTTCTGAAGAAGAAAAATTTGCTAACACAAAATATAGATTTCAGTATTAGGAAGTCATTTCTGAAAATGCTGTTTTTGTTTGGTGTGTAGGCATGTCGGGAGTGAAACATGGACGGTAAATAGTTTAGGCAAGAAGAGAACAGAAGCTTTCGATATATGGTGCTACACAAGAATGCTGAAGATTAGATGTGTGGATCACATAACTAATGAGAAGGTACTGAACAGAACTAGGGAGAAAAGGAATCGGTCGGTAGGACGCATTCACAGAAGTCAAGAGATCACCAATTTAGTATTGGTGGCAAGTATGGAGGATAAAAATTGTAAAGGGATACCAAGGGATGAGTACAGTAAGCTGAATTAAGCCAGTCTTCGAACTGAACACCACAACAACAACAAGTTGCATCCATGTGCACACCCGTAGATATTAAAATACTGTACACCACTTTAACCTTTTTTGGCACGCCAGAATTCTGACGGTAGGATTACACCGAGCCTCAATTTTAGTCTACTGAAGTCTAATGCAGTAATAAAACATTCCACAGATTATAGGGAAGCAGCATCTGACCGTTAACAGATTGCACTACAACACAGCCTCTCATATTATTCATACGTTCCTTATGTATCGACTGTCTGTCGTAATTATTGGAAAGAATTTTGTGAAATTTTCTGCAGAATGTTTCCGCAACATTGGGATGTGAAATGAAATGGTGTTACAAATTTTCGTCACATTTTTCATATTGTTTATAATCGTTCTATTCAGCACTTGCAAATACACTCCTGGAAATGGAAAAAAGAACACATTGACACCGGTGTGTTAGACCCACCATACTTGCTCCAGACACTGCGAGAGGGCTGTACAAGCAATGATCACACGCACGGCACAGCGGACACACCAGGAACCGCGGTGTTGGCCGTCGAATGGCGCTAGCTGCGCAGCATTTGTGCACCGCCGCCGTCAGTGTCAGCCAGTTTGCCGTGGCATACGGAGCTCCATCGCAGTCTTTGACACTGGTAGCATGCCGCGACAGCGTGGACGTGAACCGTATGTGCAGTTGACGGACTTTGAGCGAGGGCGTATAGTGGGCATGCGGGAGGCCGGGTGGACGTACCGCCGAATTGCTCAACACGTGGGGCGTGAGGTCTCCACAGTACATCGATGTTGTCGCCAGTGGTCGGCGGAAGGTGCACGTGCCCGTCGACCTGGGACCGGACCGCAGCGACGCACGGATGCACGCCAAGACCGTAGGATCCTACGCAGTGCCGTAGGGGACCGCACCGCCACTTCCCAGCAAATTAGGGACACTGTTGCTCCTGGGGTATCGGCGAGGACCATTCGCAACCGTCTCCATGAAACTGGGCTACGGTCCCGCACACCGTTAGGCCGTCTTCCGCTCACGCCCCAACATCGTGCAGCCCGCCTCCAGTGGTGTCGCGACAGGCGTGAATGGAGGGACGAATGGAGACGTGTCGTCTTCAGCGATGAGAGTCGCTTCTGCCTTGGTGCCAATGATGGTCGTATGCGTGTTTGGCGCCGTGCAGGTGAGCGCCACAATCAGGACTGCATACGACCGAGGCACACAGGGCCAACACCCGGCATCATGGTGTGGGGAGCGATCTCCTACACTGGCCGTACACCACTGGTGATCGTCGAGGGGACACTGAATAGTGCACGGTACATCCAAACCGTCATCGAACCCATCGTTCTACCATTCCTAGACCGGCAAGGGAACTTGCTGTTCCAACAGGACAATGCACGTCCGCATGTATCCCGTGCCACCCAACGTGCTCTAGAAGGTGTAAGTCAACTACCCTGGCCAGCAAGATCTCCGGATCTGTCCCCCATTGAGCATGTTTGGGACTGGATGAAGCGTCGTCTCAAGCGGTCTGCACGTCCGGCACGAACGCTGGTCCAACTGAGGTGCCAGGTGCAAATGGCATGGGAAGCCGTTCCACAGGACTACATCCAGCATCTCTACGATCGTCTCCATGGGAGAATAGCAGCCTGCATTGCTGCGAAAGGTGGATATACACTGTACTAGTGCCGACATTGTGCCTGCTCTGTTGCCTGTGTCTATGTGCCTGTGGTTCTGTCAGTGTGATCATGTGATGTATCTGACCCCAGGAATGTGTCAATAAAGTTTCCCCTTACTGGGACAATGAATTCACGGTGTTCTTATTTCAATTTCCAGGAGTGTATATTTAGAGGATCGCTGATGGATTCACTGATTTCAGGGCTGGCGTTATTGGTGTCGTATGTGATACACAAACAGTAGTCACAGAATGAAGCGAAGCTAATGGATAGAATATCCTAAAAAGCGTTCAGGTTACTGCTGCTGCATACGACTCAGTAATGGCACAGGCTTAAGGCAGCTTCCGGTAGAACGGAAACATGATGTATGCGTGAAAGCTGCGGAAAAGAAAACTAGGAAGAAAGGCAAATCGCTACCCCTATTTGTTGCAGATGGCAAACAACGCGTATCTACGTCATCCAGGACATTGCATATTCAATCTAATGTAGTAACACTTCGTCTCCAATAAGACAATAATAGTCATTGAAAGCAAAAACAGTTATAATTGGATATCAAACTTACGCGAAAGAACGAAACTCGTAATACTGACATTATTCTTTAACTTTTAACCACAAAGCAATTATTACTGCGAATATTAGAAGATATCTGCATCGGTGCAGACCGTTCTCCGCAGAGACCTCTACTTATCCGTATGGAAGTCTAGCGTTCGGAAACGTACAGTTGGTTTCGTCAACACATATAACATTAACATCGTCTGAAGTACAATATTATCTCGCTTCTCCTGGTTCTGACGTCAATGTAATAATCCAGGGTGGGCCAAAAGTTAGAAACGAGCTGTAACTGAGAATAACTTCCTTATTTGTCATTAGTTTCCGTTCATATTTCACGAGCTTCAAGACCAGTGATCGGAGATTCTGTACTCTTATGTGAGCCAAAATTTGAAACAGAGTTAAAGACAGAGGATTAAAGAAAAAAAATATTCTCTGCTATAATCTTTTCTTGATTTTTGACTCACACTGTATAAGAAATTTCCTTGAATAGAAAAGCTTATATTTACAGATCAACACGGATTTAGAAAGCATCACTGATGTGAAATTTAGGTTGTTCTTCTCTCCCACAGTATCCTGTGAACCATGGATGAAGGTCAACAAGGAGTTTCCGTTTTCTTAGACTTCCGGAAACTATTTGGTACAGTACCACATTGCACAATGTTTACGAAGTTCCGCACAAACGGAACAGGTTGTCAGCTGTGTGGAGTGGCTCGAAGACTTCTCCAGTAGTTGAATACACTATTTTGGCCTGGACAGCAAGTGTTAGTCGGAGTGTCCCAAGGGAGTGTGCAGGACCGCTGTTGTTCTGTATAAACACACACGGTCTGATGCATGGTGTGAGCAACGGTCTGCAGCTGTTTGCTTCTGCGCTGTACTGTACGGGAAAGTGCCGTCTTTTACTTTCCCTTCTTGTGGTCAACCTATTTCACGTTATTGGTGTGGCAGGATTTGTGTAGTCCCATATTAAATTTATTTGGAATTAAAAAATGGCATGTTCTGTTCTAAAAATTGGTGAGAAGTTACCCTGACAGCGTACATCAATTACAAAAGTTTTAATTTTTCCACAACAACATAATTTTCTGAAAATTCTTCTAGTTTTCAGTCATAAGGTTCACATTGTCAGGAATGGGAGTAATAATATTACACTTATAGTGACCTTATTTTATCTGTAATGAATAGTTTGTTTGCACGTAATATTTGTAGCAAATGATGTTCAATCAGTGTCTTCGTCATATTTGAAACCTCATTCACTCGTTGGAACAGGTAAGCACAAAAATTCACCACATTTATGACACCGAAGTTTTGTTTTCGTATCTTTGTATCTAGCCGATATCATGCACCCGCACTGTGGTGATTCTTTTTTTTTTTTTTTTTTTTGGCGGGGGGTGGGGGTGGGGGAGGGGGCAGTTTCATTCGAATTTGTCCTACATTTCCGCTTCAGTTCCAGTTGAAGATTTCGATGTAAATTTCGTATACCAGGGAAATTTCGTGGCACACAACTTTTCTGAGATGTTAGCGGTAAAAAAAGTACATACTGAGTTTCAATTAATCAAGCTATAAACTACATACAATATAGTTTATTTTACAGTTTCAACTTACCATATTTGTGGAACCAGAGAGATTCCACTATTATTTGATAACACTCAGTAACGGAAAAGGCGTCTGTTTTCTCCACAAACCAAGATTAATGCTTAAGCTTGACTGATCTTAATTACAATAACGACATCTACAACTTCTGAAAATATGCTTCCGAAGCGTTCAAGTACAAATGATGCACCATCGCATAACAACGTCGAGAAATACATCAACTAGGGCTTGTGAAATCCCAGCACAGTAACTAAGGTTAAATCATTGCAGGAGGATACAAGATGATTTGCGTAGAATTTGTTGTGGCGTAACAAGCTAGTCACGCCACACTGAGGAGGAAACCGAAAGGCACGCGTACACACACGCCGACTGGCGTCAAGTCTGGAACAGGATACGTATTGAATACTATAAAGAAAATACGTATCTTTGGAATATACTTAACTTTTAATCAATCCTTGTGATACATCTCTCTTGACTATACAAATGAGACTCGTAAGATACATGCACTGATACAATTGGCGCCTTGCTAAGTCGTAGCCATTAACTTAGCTGAAGGCTATTCTAACTGTCTCTCGGCAAATGAGAGCAAAGGCTTCGTCCGTATAGTCGCTAGCAACGTCGCCGTACAACTGGGGCGAGTTCTCGTACGTCTCTCGAGACCTGCCGTGTGGTGGCGCTCGGTCTGCGATCACACAGTGGCGACACGCGGGTCCGACATGTACTAATGGACCGCGGCCGATTTAAGCTACCACCTAGCAAGTGTGGTGTCTGGCAGTGACACCACAGAATTTATGTTTTGTTTTATGAATGGTAACTTACCCTAAATGAGGGGACATGTAACTTAATGACGATGAGGAGAAAAACTGTCCTATAATGTTCAAATTATTAGTGGTGTGTTCCTTAACGCAGTCACGTTTTTTAAATATCCAAGCGTCACGTTGCAAAGCAACACGAAATGGAACAAGCATGTGAGTTTGGTTGTAGGGAGGCGAATGTCGACTCCGGTTTCTTGAAAGGATTCTGGGAAAGTTTAGCTGATCTGTAAGGTGACCGCCTACAGAACACTTGTGTGACCCATTCTTGAGTACTGGTCAAGTGTTTGGCGTACCTAGCTGATCGAATCAGTTCAGAGACATGTTGCTGTATTTGTTACCAATAGGTTCGATTAACAAGCAGGTGTTATGCAAATGCTGCATGAACTCTAAAGCTATTCTCTGGAAGGAAGGGGATGTTCTTTTTGCGAAACACCATTCATAAAGCGGCATTAGCGACAGAGTCCAGAATGATCTTACTGTCGCCAACATATATCTGGCGTAAGGACCGCGAAGACAAGATAAGCCAAATCAGGACCGGCAAGGAAGCATATGGACTGACGGTTTTCTCTCGCTCCATTTGCGAGTGGATCAGGAAATGGAGCGACTAACAGCTTTGTCACTATAAGAAGGGTACCAATATTGACTGCAGCGATTGGCAATTTCTCTCATCAACCTGAAACCCATTCCACGAATCACACAACATTCTTCTGTGAGTAGATCTCACGTTTTGGCGCTCCTCCTGATCAGGGAAAACAGAATCATATCTACATTGAGATTTTCACTCTGCAGTGGAGTGTGCGCTGATATGAAACTTCCTGGCAGATTAAAACTGTGTGCTGGACCGAGAGTCGAACTCGGGACCTTTGCCTTTCGCGGACAAGTGCTCTACCAACTGACCTACCCAAGCACGACTCACGCCCCATCCTCACAGCTTTACTTCTGCCAGTACCTCGTCTCCTACCTTCCAAACTTTACAGAAGCTTCGTATCAGCGCACACTCCGCTGCAGAGTGAAAATATTGTGGAAACATCCCCCAGGCTGTGGCTAAGCCATGTCTTCGCAGTATCCTTTCTTTCAGGAGTGCTAGTTCTGCCAAGTTCGCAGGAGAGCTTCTGTAAAGTTTGGAAGGTAGGAGACTAGGTATTGGCAGAAGTAAAGCTGTGAGGACGGGGCGTGAGTCGTGCTTGGGTAGGTCAGTTGGTAGAGCACTTGCCCGCGAAAGGCAAAGGTACCGAGTTCGAGTCTCGGTCCGGCACACAGTTTCAATCTACCAGGAAGTTTCAGAGTCATGTCTCTTTAAAGCATTCTCACCATTGCTCGGCATGAACTGTATTCGAACCCGCATTTACCACCCAGCCGCTAACGGTCTTTTGGAACGACTTCATTGGCAAAGGCCTCGCCCAGATGCCATCGCACAGGGCAACGGACTGACAGCCTACCTATTTTTCCGCTATGTCTCCAGAAAGCCTCCTAAGAAGATCTCAACGCAACAATGGCTGAATGGTCAGATACTTCGATTTCCGGGAGAGCTCTTTGCCAACACGTCAAACAGTATTATTGAATCCTTAGATTTTGTGCCACATCTTCGTTCGCAGATCCACAACTACGAAACACATAATGGCAGGCCACGACCTTCTTCCATAAGTGGATAGGACGCTTCGGCGTTCGCCCCCGCATCAATACTGACCAGGGCAAACAGTTCGAGTCATATTTAAAGCATTCTCAGCATTATTCGATGTGAAATGTGTTCGAATCCGCATCTATCATCCAGCCGCTAAAGGTGTTTTCGAACGGCTTCATTGGTAATTAAAGGCCTTCGTCAGATGCCATGCCACAGAGCATTAGACTGTGAATTCCAAAGAACGTCTTACCCAGCTAGCATTCGGTTTTCGCGACTTAAAGTCGTGCAAGCACGTTTTCATCCAGAATAATGCTGTTCGAAAACCATTCCAACCACCTTATGATGGTCCAGTGCTGGTATTGGCAAACCACAACAAAACGTTCGATGTTGACATCAATGACTCTTCTGTCACAGTATCCACTGACAGACGCTTATTTTTTCATGTGTACGGAGCAAACACTTTTACTCTCCGCACTGCCTATGAGCTAAATACAAAATACAGATATAGATGTTCTTTGCAGTCTTACAATTACGATAGCCCATATTAATTAACTGTTACGTTGTGTAGCCTTTTCGTGTGTCAAAACTATCTAGTATCCTTAACAAAATCTCCATTTATGTGGGGTGTAGTGTGAAATACAATTTGTCACTGTCATAAGGTTTGTTTCGCTAGTAAACCTCAGTAATTTTAGCATATTATTTCTTTGTGAAGATACAATTAATTTTGAGAGCAATTCTGTTTTAGATTTTACCTGTTGTGAAATTTACATTCGCAATGACTAGTGCAATAGATATGAAATTTTTAAAAATTTACTGCGCAACTGGTATTGGTATTGTCGTTCAGCAACTATCTGTCAAATTCTTAATTTATTTATGTAAGGTGACGAAAAATGTAGCATTACGTTTGAGTACTGATGCTTCTTTTAACCAATCTTGTATGAAAATAACAAATCATTTTAATAATTTTAATAACTTTTAGTCCTCTGTACCAACCTGAAAGTATTTTTTCAATTATAGTACAAATATACGGAAGATTATAAAACAGAGATCTAATGGTGTGTAATAAATTTTCTATCAATTGTACGTTTTTCTTCTTCTCCTTCTTGTGATTACTGAAAACAATGCTACATTTTTATTTTCTTTCTTGATTGCGGGATCAGAGAGAAAATAAAACACTTATTTAATTTTTTTTAATTTTATGATAAAATAATTAATCTAAACCTGATAAGTTTGGGTTGCTAATAAAGAGAAAGTAAGATAAATCCCATATGTAGGGCAGTTTGAAGGAAATTGTGCTAAAGATTTCTGTTTGTCTCGGTAGCAAGAACAAGGCTGAACTTAATCTACAAAAGTCCTGAAGAATATATCATTCTTCAGGAGTTTCTATGGGTGTATTAAGACATATTGACAGAACTTGTAATTGAGTGAAGTATCTTCTTCATTATGTCAAAAGACTGCAAGTAGTTACAAACCAATTCAAATTTGTTTATATATACAGTTCCATTATGATAATTTGCAACCTGTAAATTCGAAGTTTTTCTTTATAAAATGGAGTGACAAAAAACATATGTTAATAGTAGAAAAATGGAAACAAATTTTCCTTTGATGTATTATTTACTATGGTACATGATTTGTTGCGGCTGTTCAAGCTGGTAGATTTTACAAAATGTTTAATACGATAATATGTACACTAATGAATGAGTTAGAATGCACATTCATTAATATTTAAACCTGGGAATTAAGGTTCTAACATTCCTTAGAATGGTGAGAAGTAGTTATGGATCAATGGCCATATATTGGCTTCCAATGGACTTCCTGTTATCTGCAAAAACCTTCGAATGTTGTGTGGGGCTACAGTACATCAGCTTGGTATTTTAGCTCTGTTGTTCTACCCATTCTATGTTTATTTAACCTATTGCAAAATAAAGTTTTACTGGTAAAAACATTCAGTATTCAGTGCACCAGTAAATATTGGGCTAATTTGTCACTAACACAAAAGGAGCACCAAGTTTGGTGAGCAGATGTAGATAGCAGCTGCCCACATAAACGACGACATTTATACATAATGACATACACTTTGTGAGATATTATGCGCTCACTAGCAATACATGTGAACCAGGTACGACGTCAGATGCATCTGCCACAATCAGTCGGTACTGTGTAACTGGTGAGATGAGAGAATGAGTTAGCAAGGCGACAATCTAATTTTAGTTAACCATGCACGTACTTAAAATTTCTTGTCACATCGTTCAGTTTGGTAAGTGCAAATGTCAAGAACGAAGAGCCTGTCTGTAAAATATTGACAGTTGTTACCCTGCTGATGAGAATATTGTGGATGATGAGCCTCATTTATGAGCAAAATTTGCTGACAATGTGTGACGGATTGTAGAGAGTGGAGCGGGATTGCACGCTGCCCATGTCCGTACTGCTGTGCTCAGGAGCAGCTCGGCAGGAGAGTGATGTAGTGCGAGCCGGCGGCGTGTGTTGGGAGGGGCTGCCTCTATTTTGGAAGGAACACCTCGTCCAGTGGTACCTTCCCAAACACGTTGGCCGCTAAGGACTTGAAGATGAGCCCGAAGGACTCCTCGAAGGTGGGACGCAGGGCTCCCCAAAACTCAAGCCAGTTTTCGTTCAGCAGGCGGTTGAAGCCGGGACCTGTTGGGACATCAGAGTTCAATATTAGTTATGGAAAGGAGCGCTTATACTGCTGTAGGTGGAAGAGTTTACTTTTAATTGAAGAAGTAACAATGGGAGCATACAAATCCAAGATGAAAGGTACAGAAATACCACGCGTCAAAAAAGACTTGCTAGTGGGAGAAATAAAGAAGGGAAAGCAAAATTAGAGTTTAACATCCTGTGGTATATAGTTCGGTCTTTTGTTTTTGCACTTTTAGGGGTTACCGTTATTATCTACTAGCCTGTATTCCCACTTCTTTCAGTTTTGGTCCAGTACCAGTAGGTGCACATGGGAGCATGTGTTTCTTGCACAACTTTCCTTGTTTTTCTTCCTGCTGAAGTTCATTGGCTGTCACGGAAAGTTCTGTTGTCAGATTGTGTACCATAGATCTTGGTGGAATGGTACATTTGTGTCTGGATTTCGACGTTGTTCAGGGGCAGTGGTCAGGAGTGGTGGCATGTCGAATCTGTTTTTTGATAGATGCGTTCAGGCATTTGTTCACAGTCTGGCTGAACTTGTTTGAAGTGGGATCACCTACACGACCTCATAAGATTGTTGTGTGTGTGTGTGTGTTTGTGCGAGGGAGGGAGGGAGGGAGGGTGGGGACGGGGGCTTTGGCGGTGTAAGCTACGTCTGTCGTGTAGTGCAGTTCCGCCTCAGTTGTGGCCATCCTGCTAGGAAAGCCGCAGGATGCTCTAGCGGGAATCTGATGAAGATATCTAGGAGGTTATTGCTGTCATGGCAATGCAATTTCAGACTATTTTTCTACCGCTCCAGTCAAATAGCACGCAGTAAAAATGGACATCTAAACATTGCCGGGCATACTTTGATATTTCTTCTTTTATCACGTAGATCATCTCTCCCTTTGTAGGTGAGAGACAAAAAAATATTTTGGCATTCGCGGGAGAAAGTTGGAGATTGTAATGTCTCGAAGAGATCCCACCGCAACGAAAAATGACTTTCTTTTTAATGATTGCCACCCCAACTCGCTTGTGACATCTGTGACACTGTGTTCCCTGCTTCGCGGTATTACATAACGAGCTACTTGATCTTTTTCGGTGTCAGCCGTCAGTCCTATCTCTTCCAGACCCCATATCGCGCAGTAGTACTGAAGAGGGCGGTAGAATGTAGCGTAGCCTGTCTCTTTAGTAGATTTGTTGCACCATCTAAAAGGTTTGTGCTAGTAGAACGTAGTATTTGATACTCTTCCACACAGCACTTCCTATGCCATGTTTTCAGTTTAAGTTATTTATTATTACAATCCCTAGGTATTTAACTGAACTGCTAAATTTTAAGATTGTGTGATTTGTCGTATAACCGAAATTTAACGGAATTTCTTTAGTACTCATGTGGAGGAGGTGACATTTTTTATCAACGTCAGCTGCCACTTTCCACGCCATACGGACAGCGTGTCGAGATCATTTCGTTTTGATCTTCTGGTGACTTCACTGTATGGTAAACGACAGCATAATCTGCAAGCAATGTATGAAGGTCGCTCACGTTATCTCCTAAATCAATGGTATAGGGTAGGTAGCAGCACAGGACCTATAACTCTTCCTTCGGTTTCATTAGATGACATCATGCCAACTACTACGAACAGTGGCTGTTCTGACAGGAGTTCACGAATCCAATCGCACGGAAAGATGGTACACACGCACGCAATCCGACGAGGAGCCACTCGGCTTCTAGTTTCGCAGCGTTACAGAAAGGCCTATGTGCATTCTGAAAGATAAGGGACAGCACAAGCGACCACTTTAAGCTTTCAATTGGGTGAGATATCCCCACAGCGACGCGCTGTCTGCGTTTGAGCCGCAATCAGGCAGTCACCCTTACACGTCAGAACATTTGGTTTCACTGAACAACCCTCAACCTGGTGTCCTGTGTAGTACAATTCTGCGCGGTCTCTTCCTCCTGGATGCAGCAGTGCCACAACACAATGGCAGAACGTGCGAAGAACTTAGAGGGTACCTACTAAAACCTGAAGAAACCATTTGAGGTTGTCGTAGGAACTTGTCGTCGCATATATGCAGTGGCAAACGGTTCGTGGTTAGTCAAAGGTGTAAACAATTGTGGGAGTTCTGGAAATTTCAGAAAAAAATCATGTGTGAAAGACTGCAGCTGCAGAGAAACCTGTAGTCACCCCCATACAAGCAGTGAACACAACTCACTGATGCTGTCGTGTGCTGCTTCCCGCATCCGAGCAGGCAGAAAGCACAAATCCACTGCTACAGAACAGTCCCCTCCAAAGCAAAGTATAGAGAAAAGAATGGGAAACTCAAGAAACTGCTGTATGCCGTCTAGCTGTGTGTAGTCAGCATCCACTACTGGTAAAATGATTCGTATTTTCCAGCAGAACATTGGTGGATCAGGAGCCATATGGAGGAACTGCATCTTTTAGCACAGGTTAAGCCACGTCAGGTTAAGTCATGTCAACAACAGACCCATATTACGACTTTTTACAGCACTCTGATCGACAGATATGGCATCCACAGAAGAGACAGTCTCAGTGGAGCGTGGGAGGGGAGAGGAAGGGAAGGGGGAAAAAAAGTTGCCCTCATTGTTAATCAATTGTACAATGTTTTCCCTGTTACCCACAGAACTGGTTGATATAATAGTGTATGTGCGTCATTTCCCCGTCGAGAATGGACCTGGACTTTTCATGTTTGCCTGTTTGCGTGTCTGTTTTGTGTTGCCTCTATACTAATGTCGCTGAGTTCTGATCTATCTTCAAAAATTTCTACATCGTGGAGAATTATGGTTTGCAGTATATATTTAAATTCTGAATGCAATAGATAGTTAAATTCGAAAAGAAGCCGTTAGTGGTAGGTCAAGACAAACCTAAACGTGTTTGTACTTCCTGCTCACATTCACGTGAAATATTCCGAGATATTGCGTCATAACTACGAATGTGTTATTAAAGGATGCCATAGACTTCAGTATGAAACAGCGTCTTGCACACGCATTTGAAATGTAAACTTTTCGACGAAGACCCTCTCTAATTGATCTCAAATTTCACACGTGGCCTACCTTAACAAGAAATACAATACAGCTTCAAAATGCTACTTGTCGCATTTTACTGTACACTCGTTTCTGTTAAAGGAGATGTTCCACGAGTCATGTTCGTATTTTATTGCAATACTGTACTGACGTCTGCAGAGAGATACGAACTTTGTCAAGCACATCCCGGATCATCACGTAAATGTCAACAAGACAGTACAATTTGCTGCACCAGCTCTTTAACCTGACCACCAAGACTGCTGTACACTCCGCCTTCAGATAACATTAGACAGAACATATACAGAGAAGTCCGGTAACGTGATCTTAGAGACCAAGATACAGGCTCTGTCTTGACCAATCCATCTTGGGTCGTACTGGAGAGTTAAGTGTCATCTTACAACACCAGCGAAATGTGCCCATGCCCCATCATGCACGTACCACACTGCCATGGGTGAAATATCAGGTAGTTTGTATGTGAGCTTCATCGAAGTGATAATACATCAGATACATTTGTACTATTCTTTAAACTGCAGCCGGCCGGTGTGGCCAAGCGGTTCTAGGCGCTACAGTCTGGAGTCCAGTGCCCGCTACAGTCGCAGGTTCGAATCCCGCCTCGGGCTTAGTTAGGTTTAAGTATTTCTAAGTTCTATGGGACAGATGACCTCAGATGTTAAGTCCTATAGTGCTCAGAGCCATTTTTTTAAACTGCAGTCTGCGTTGGTCCACGGTAGCACCTTCGCATTTTTCGCAGAAACAGCTCTTTAGCAGATCGATGTTTACTGGAACGGTTGTGCTTCTATTGTTGTAAGCACTGGCGTTGTGACACTTTCAGCCCCGGCTGCATTGTTGCCATATTTCAGCTCTTCCCCAATATGACACCATGCTATGTTGCCAATTATCCCATTTCCTGTAACAAATACTAATTTCCGAATGTATAAAATGAAATATGGTGCAAAATTTAAAAAATCCAAGATTTTCCCGACTCATGTAACACCACTGTGGAAATATGGCGGCTGTCCTAAGAATAAAATAGCGTAAATTCAAAAATCCAAGATGGGGCATTGTCCTGTTGGTGTGAAATTAAAAAATCAAAACTGGTGGACTTTGGGATGGTTTATTAACCTGCATGGTTGTCAGATTTTCCCAGCCCTACAATGTCAGAATACGGTTGCAGTGTCACTTTTGTCCAAGTGTGAAAAATGTTATTTCTCCCCCCCCCTCCCCCCGTCCTATGATGTCAATATACAGGATGCCACTCCTGGGGATATAAGCCCAGCCTGCATAGTCGTCATGGGTCCTAAGTATAGAATGACAGTAAATGGAAAAATCGCTGTGTTTCCCTGACATAACATTTCACTTATCTTAATTTTACAATCAGTTGAGCCCCCATATTTAGTCAGTTGCCCCATCTCTCATAGTTTAAACAGATTTCCCCACCTTAGTAACCTTAAACAAATACTGCACCAGGGTGTGCACCATTCCACACAGGATCTTGCGACTCCAAGTGCAAGCTGACTCAATTGTGCCACTGCTGTCACTGAAGGATTTGACCACCAGAGGCACACCATCAGAGTGTTGGGACTTATCCACCACCGCCACAGCCACCAGGCACTTCTTCTCAATGAAGAGACTCACACAGAAATATCATACACATGCACTTCCAAATGTGAAATGCAGCACAATAGTTCTTGTTCTCACCACCAACATGTTATTTGTGATGGCGCTGCAGTCACAGCCCATGTCGCATAAATTAAAATGGTAGGGAAATTTAAGACACAAGAAGCACCAAATATGGTGGAACAATAGCCTCTCACATACATTCTGCAGGGAAATGCAAAATTCACAGAGGTACACTCTTCCTCTGGGAGAGCATGTGTAAACGTTCAAAAAATGATAAAAGATATTATGTTTTTTAAAATATTCACCGCAAAAGTTAATGTGTGGAATGGATGACAGCTATCATTAACCTGCCTTGGTCATACCCAGCCACCGCAGTTCGATCGTAAACACATTTTTTATCCATCCAGCATGAATAAAGCACACCTGAGAACCAAGCATCCTTATTCCAAATAGTAAGTGGCATTCTAAGCCTAAAAAGAACCAAACGTACACTCTTGGAAATTGAAATAAGAACACCGTGAATTCATTGTCCAAGGAAGGGGAAACTTTATTGACACATTCCTGGGGTCAGATACATCACATGATCACACTGACAGAACCACAGGCACATAGACACAGGCAACAGAGCATGCACAATGTCGGCACTAGTACAGTGTATATCCACCTTTCGCAGCAATGCAGGCTGCTATTCTCCCATGGAGACGATCGTAGAGATGCTGGATGTAGTCCTGTGGAACGGCTTGCCATGCCATTTCCACCTGGCGCCTCAGTTGGACCAGCGTTCGTGCTGGACGTGCAGACCGCGTGAGACGACGCTTCATCCAGTCCCAAACATGCTCAATGGGGGACAGATCCGGAGATCTTGCTGGCCAGGGTAGTTGACTTACACCTTCTAGAGCATGTTGGGTGGCACGGGATACATGCGGACGTGCATTGTCCTGTTGGAACAGCAAGTTCCCTTGCCGGTCTAGGAATGGTAGAACGATGGGTTCGATGACGGTTTGGATGTACCGTGCACTATTCAGTGTCCCCTCGACGATCACCAGTGGTGAACGGCCAGTGTAGGAGATCGCTCCCCACACCATGATGCCGGGTGTTGGCCCTGTGTGCCTCGGTCGTATGCAGTCCTGATTGTGGCGCTCACCTGCACGGCGCCAAACACGCATACGACCATCATTGGCACCAAGGCAGAAGCGACTCTCATCGCTGAAGACGACACGTCTCCATTCGTCCCTCCATTCACGCCTGTCGCGACACCACTGGAGGCGGGCTGCACGATGTTGGGGCGTGAGCGGACGAGGGCCTAACGGTGTGCGGGACCGTAGCCCAGCTTCATGGAGACGGTTGCGAATGGTCCTCGCCGATACCCCAGGAGCAACAGTGTCCCTAATTTGCTGGGAAGTGGCGGTGCGGTCCCCTACGGCACTGCGTAGGATCCTACGGTCTTGGCGTGCATCCGTGCGTCGCTGCGGTCCGGTCCCAGGTCGACGGGCACGTGCACCTTCCGCCGACCACTGGCGACAACATCGATGTACTGTGGAGACCTCACGCCCCACGTGTTGAGCAATTCGGCGGTACGTCCACCCGGCCTCCCGCATGCCCACTATACGCCCTCGCTCAAAGTCCGTCAACTGCACATACGGTTCACGTCCACGCTGTCGCGGCATGCTACCAGTGTTAAAGACTGCGATGGAGCTCCGTATGCCACGGCAAACTGGCTGACACTGACGGCGGCGGTGCACAAATGCTGCGCAGCTAGCGCCATTCGACGGCAAACACCGCGGTTCCTGGTGTGTCCGCTGTGCCGTGCGTGTGATCATTGCTTGTACAGCCCTCTCGCAGTGTCTGGAGCAAGTATGGTGGGTCTGACACACCGGTGTCAATGTGTTCTTTTTTCCATTTCCAGGAGTGTATATGACGAAGAAAAAACTACATTTCACTACCAAGCGATGATAAAACACCATCCTACAGCCCTTACATCCGTATTTTGAAGGAAAAACATCCGAGCTCTACTTCAGTAGTCTGCAGGGCACATGTCTTCAAGTGCTGTATAGCCGACATTTTCCTCACAACATAGACAGACCTACGAGACAGGAAACATGCAATATAACCCCACAGAAGAATGTTCCTACTTGGCAGAATAAGGTATCGCGAGATTATGGCTACAATTTATTACCTATGCCAAGTTTGCTTCATGTTACAAAATGCATAGTTCTTTCTAAATACCATTGAAATGTCATCCTAAGATAGAGTATCTCTAAAAGTTCCATTCACAGTCAATGCTCTGCTAGCATCAGACTGGAATGTATAGCTCAGGTGTAAGTATAACGTTAGGGAGCAGATTTGATGCGAAATTCACTGAATTCATGCCCACTATTCATAGGAAATATTTCACTAAAAGTTGCAGAAACTGTGTTTCATTTATTAGTTATGTCTGTTGAGGCAGGGAAGTTGCCATCGCATTACGTTTCCATGGCAGCAGGAGCAGAAATATTCAATCTGGACCATCACATTTTGTCATTCCCTGTCTTTATTTCCCATGCAGACATATTAACAAACCATTAAATTGCTGCAAGTATCTTACAATGTGTTTTAGATTGTACCCGAGGTTTTTGCAACCACCCCTAAAGTTTAACCACTCAGTATTCTGGGCTGTGTCTAGCTTGGCAGCCACAGCGCCATATTAGACATGTTAGCCGAGGGTGTGCCAGTACCGTGTAATAGCTGTAATGGCTACCTGAAACGAATCCAGTCGCCGACCGCTTGACTAGTGGGTTGGTCTGCCATTTGTTTGATCTGTGTAACTGCATCATGTTTATGGAGTGTACTGCTCTCTCCTGAGTCAGAAACGTCAGAACGGACAGTGTGTTATGGTAACTACGGTGCTCAGCGTCTCTTCACTAGACGACCATGCGCTCTGCTGCTGGTGGTATATGAGTTCCTCCATCATGAAATTTTTTGTGTAAATATGTTACATAGTTCTGCTATCATGAAATGTAGTTCTTCTTTCATTGTATGTATTTACATTGTTTTCGGGGGTTACCGTTTGACTTATCGTTTGGAGTAAGGATGCTTGGTTGTCAAATGCAGTTTACTCATGGTGGTCGTACATAAAGTTATTGTGTTCATGACATAACTGCAGTGCCTGGCTATGACCACAGCAAGTTAATGGTAGCTGTCATCACCCCACACTTCACTATTGTGGTAAATCTTATCAAAACACAGTTTTTTACAGTCAGTTTTGAGCCATTACGTATGTTCTTGAAGAGAAAGGACATGCTTCTGTTAGATTAGATTAGATTAGATTTACTTTCACTCCAATTGATCCGTAGTGAGGAGGCCCACCAGGATGTAGAACATGTCATAAAACAACAATGCATGACAAATATTTACAACTCAAACAAAGAACCTATTGTACTATTCCACAGGTCACAAGTGGCATTGTCATTTTTATATGAACGCTATATGAAAGCATCATTTTACAAATACTAATGCACTGAATTTAAAATAAAGAAAGGTTTTTATTTATTTATAAGGTAATAAACGTGTAATACAACTACTAAATACTTATTTAGAATGAACACATTACTGCACTGAACTGGTGCCGAAGTTAGATTGTACTTACACACACACACACACACACACACATTTATTTACAATGAACACATTACTGCACTGAAATTGTGCAGAAATTAATTATATATATATATATATATATATATATATATATATATATATATATATATATATAAAAATCAGTTGGTTCTACTGAGAAATTCATCAATGGAGTAGAAGGAGTTGGCCACCAATAAATCCTTTAGGTTTCTCTTAAACTGAATTTCATTGGATGTTGAGCTTTTTATGGCTGCTGGAAAGTTATTGAAAATGTGTGTTCCTGAAATATGCACACCTTTTTGTACAACACTAAGTGACTTTAAATCCTTCTGAAGATTATTCTTATTTCTAGTATTGATTCCATGAATTGAGCTGTTTGTTTGAAAAAGTGATGTATTTTTAATGGCAAATGTCATTAAGGAATAAATATATTGGGAAGCAGTAGTTTGTATCCCTAGTTCCCTAAACAGACTTCTGCAGGATGTTCTTGAGTTCACACCACATATAACTCTTACTGCACGTTTTTGTGCCCGGAAAACTTTAGGTTGGCTTGATGAGTTGCCCCAAAAAATAATCCCATATGACATTATGGAATGAAAGTAAGCATAGTATGCCAGCTTTTTCATTTTTATATCCCCTATGTCTGACACAATTCGCATTGTAAATAGAGATTTGTTAAGACGCTTCAGTGGCTTTTAATTTCTCTGCTGAATGAATGTGGGGCTATTGTCCATTTTAAACTGATGAGACTTTTTAATTTCCCCACATTTTTCAATGTGGGTTAAAGTATAAGTGTGCTTCTTGCATTTTCATATTTCTCTGCCATTTTGACTTAGGCCACATAGGCTGTGGCTGCAGTGCATTCACAAATAACATACCGGTGGTGGGAATCGGAACTACTATTCTGCACTTCGCATTATGCAGCCTAATTGGCAGTATGTCTCCAGCATCCCTGTGCAGTTGTCTCCAGTGCAAAGAAGCGTGAAGTGGCTGTGGCTGTGGCTATGGGTTCAACAATCTGGTCTCGCATTACATCACCAATTCAGTCCTCATGGCCCAACTCCCTGGTGGCAGCAGTGGCGCTGGTGACTCAACTTGAACTGGATATAAGACTTAGAGGCTGCATGGAGCACGCACTGGTGCAGTATTTGTTTAAGGTCACTGAGTTTGGGGGAATTTGTTTAAACTGTGTCATCAAAGGGGCAGATGGAATCGTGTAACCTTGTAGACTGTACTGCTTTTAAACGTAGGCAAGTGCACTGTGAAGTAAGGGAAAAACCAATGATTTTTGAATTTGCCACCAGTTTGTACAAGGATAGGGTTTTCTATTTGGAACACTCTACCTAATCTGACAATCATGCAGCATGTGCCCAAATCACCAGGACTGTCATCTGGCGTCATATGTTTGGGGGAAAATCCCAGTGGTCATCTTGGATTTAAGTGACCTGGCAACCACGTATGTTGGATCAGTTCCACATGGACCACTCTGTTTGACATTGTAGCAATGGGTAAATCTGACAGCCATGCAGGACCCCAAAGTCCACCATCTAACCATGCAGGGTCAGCCACTACACCAAAGTCCGTCATTTTGAATTTTTAAATTTCGCACCAATTGGACAATACCCATCTTGGAGTTTTTAACTTACGACAACCGTCGAGTGGTAACATAGGACTGGGACATAATCTTGGATTTTTTTCAATTTTCCAGCCAGTTCTCGAATATCTCGCCATTTTATAAATAGGACAATTGGCCTATGTCAGAGGGGATATGGGAGAGGTAGGAAGAAATCTTTTCATGATGCCGTAGGGGTGGAGAAAGAAAGTCTAGCATCAATGCAGCATGGGCTGAAAATGTCACAGCACCACTACTGTCTTATATATTAACCATTAATTATGGTATCCCTGTATTAACGCATGTAATGCACAATGGAAGGCGTATGCAGCAGTCATCTTGCAGCGTTGGCAGTGCGACTTACCGAGTGTTTGGTCACCATTGAAGAGGTTCTCGAAGTTCACTTCAAAACGCTCAAGTCTTGGGATGTTAAGGAGAAGTTGCTTCAGGTCCCAGTATTCCTGGTTTCCTTTCATTTGGCGTTCAGATATGAGTTTTAATTCTGCTGTCAAATTGGCTGTAATAAAATTTAATTAAGTTATTAATACAGATGTGTAACACTTCTATCAAGTTCAAGGTATGAGTTGGCCCATGCGGTTGCTGTCACTGAGCAATTCTTGGCGTACTGCTTGCGAAAGTCTGCACCTGTGTTTGAGATACTGTGCAGCACAGTGTTTTAACTCGCTACTCACATAACAGCGTACTCCTTTGAAGGGTTAAGCTTTCTCATCTCACGTTTTGCAGTTGTATGCAGGCGTAAGGATGTTCCCTCTGCGCCCCTTATTAACTGAAATGTTTATGAATAATTTTGAACAAACACTTTTAGATAATAAGTTCTAAGATAGACTACAGGTATGTGGAGGATGTAATACGTTTGTGGACAGTTAGTATCAGACAGTTAAACATCTAAATTCACACCACAACAAAATTAACTTTACATTTGATCTGGGAGGAGACTCAATCTTTTTTTTAGACCTTATCATTGACATTAGCAAACAAAAACATTTTTTAAGATATATAGGAAAGTAACTTCTTCAGGCACAGTACTAACTGCCAGTTCCCAGCATCCTGCAACACAGAAACATGCAATCTTCCACTCTGTGGCGCATCACAAACCGAATCATATTTTGAAAGTGAATTAAAAATTATTTTAAAAGTTACACCTAGTAATACACTGGAAGAAAATCACAACACAAAGAAGGACTTGTACGACGAAACGGAATTGGTTGGCATGTTTCTAAATCCGAAAGATGTTGTCTTTTCAGTTTTGGCGTCAGTCACATAAGAGCGACGCTAATAGTGCCACTATGACGATGCAAATCGAGTTTGCTTTAAATAAACACTATAACGGTCGTGAGCATTAGTTGCCTTTGAGATTGCTGAGTTGACGTTAGTGAAGTTTGCCTTTAAAGCGACAGAAAAGCCATTAGCAATACCTCACTGAGTTTGAACGAGCTCTGGGAGAAGCTGGATGTTCCTTCTGCGATATTGCGGAGAGGGTTGGCAAGAATGTAGCCACTGTACACGACTGCTGGCAGCGGTGGTCACGAGGATGTACGGTCACCATTATTCATTCTATGTTTGATTTATGCTTCGGTTTCCGTGGATCTTCCCAAACAGAACTGTATTTCGTACAGGTGTCTACCACTTGGACACTCATCATTTGGCACCGACACTAAGCGCAATAACTAAAGGAAAGAGTCGTGTGGTGTTGCCAGTTAAGAGATCGGGCTTTGTTGTTAAGTTACGTAATCGGAAAATATTTTCTTCCCCCACACACAATGACTGCTGTCCTTCAGTTGTGTGAGAGTTGTGCCTTAAGTGAGTCTGTTAAATTTAGGTGACTGTAATGGATGTGCGTGTTGTGCGGGGGTCATGTTTGTATTTTATGATGACGATGAGAGAAAAGAGAGGGTGAAATCTGTTGGCGGAACTTAGCCTATTCCTCCCAGATACCACCAAGGAGACTGCAGGAAGCTTATCGTCCCCAGATAGATGCGCTCACTCCATGAGAAACTACGAGGAGCTTTGAAATTTGGTTCACGACATATGTTCAAAATGTGGTTATCAAATACGTCTCTTCCCCTTGCTGGCCACATACTGGTGATGAAAGACCAAAAGGGCAAGGGAGTTTTGCAGTGTTGTTCTGATGGGTACCTCTTGGGATACTGTTCTACTGTTTTCTCTATTAATGTACTGTAATGTAATGTAATGTAATGAGTTGTTTGTTATGGTCAATTGGTGATTTAAAAGGTTTTCCTTTTCTGCTTTGGTTCAGTGTGTATGAATGGGTCGTCTAGCGTGCGCTTCCAAAAAAATTACCTCCAGTTTCTTTGGTTTCCCTGGAAACGCGGTGACCACTGGTGTACAGGATCGAAGAACAGCAATGACGAATGATAAATAACAATTTGTCACGTGTTTTCGACTTGAATCTGTGAAAAGTTCGGGAGATTTCGCCTCCACATTCATGAAACTGTACAACGCTTAGAATCCAATACTGTTTGAAAACCCACATCATTTATCATGATGAGAATGTTACGTATCGCATACATCTTTAAACTATTAATTATTTGACGGAGAAAATAAAAAATGTATGCCTCATTGCTCATACTCATCTTATCAGTGGTCTAACATCTCCTTTCAGTTCGCAAACACCACTTGTGTGCACAATATTTGCACCATGCCAAGAAGTTGTTGAACACTTCCACAGTCATATTTTTGAGATAACAGTCTCAGACTTGAGAGAACATTTCCAGAATTGGTTCTGACGCAAATAAAACTGTATAAATTTCAAAGGTGAATGATTGGTTAAACATAAGAACGACTTGTAACAAATATTGTTTTCCCTTTACATTTTGTGTAGGACGTTAAGAGACAACCGTCGTAGTAGGAACTGAGGGTAGCGTAGAAGAAGGGCTGTTTGAATGTGTAGTCGCGTTTAGTGGATTGTGGCGGTATCTAGCGTTGCTGCTCACTTACTTCATCACATACATGTTCCGTGAATATTGTTATGGATTTCGCAGCTGCTCTCTGGCCGAACACTCCACAATGGACACCATTGCAGTATACTCTGCTATGGAAGTACTGTGTGAATAATAAAGGTTCCATTCCACTTCCCTAGATAGACCTGACACAACGTCCGTTCCTACCTCTGTCGCTACACTCGTTCTAAACTGAAGAAATTATTGACACAGTTGTATATTCGGAAAACTGTGATTGTCGATAACCCACACCTCTCTAAATCCTGTAAATAATGGGGCGGGGAGCTGTTGGATACGACAAAAAGACAGATTTGATAATTAGTGAATGGAGGTACAATGCTCTCTGGTATGTGGCAAAAATGGTAAATCCTACTGTCATACCCTTCATGGCCACCTTCGCAAAAGGACTATTCGAACAGGATAATGCAGCCGCTGAACTGTCAGCCTTTGAGCATGTCTGGAATGCGACGGAAAGATGTTTAATTTCATACCAGCCTCCATTCATCAAGCATGATGAACTTACGTACCATCTACTTCAGACCCGGTAAGAAATTCAGAATTTGAAGTTGTGGAGATTGCTTACTGAAGATGAACCTGCAGCGGCCGGAGCCCTCCACGGGCACCACCAGGAACTTGCCGCTCATCTCGTAGTCCGCTTCAAAGACAAGATGGGGCTCCACTCCGGAGAGTTCCAGTTCGTTGTTGGCCAGGTCCAGGCTGGAAAACATAGACAACACTCTAGTGCACAGTCTGCGGTCAACAAGACGGCAACTAAGTAGTTAACAAGTCCGTGTAGCCTCCATGTACTGCATTACCACGTCGTGTATAAGACCAGCGCGGTCCATAGTTCCAAGCAGATGACGGATTCATCGCTGACCAAAGTTGGAGATGCACTCGGTCCATGAGGCACTGTGGAGGAGTTTGGAAACTAATCTAGGAGATGGGTCCAAAATTGCGCAATAAGGAATTATATGCCACCACCCCTCCTCTTGGTGGACAAATACTGGCGGTGAAAATTACTTCCATCACCAGGAATCGAACTGGCAGCTACCAAGTCAAGCAGCCACCGTAAAGGCGTGCATTAGCAACCTCAACTATTGATGTAGATGCCAAGAGGGCTCTGTACACTTCTTCTTATCTTTTAAATAGCAGGCTAGGAGACATTTTCATGTGTACAGGATTAGACACAGAAAACTTACAAAACAGAGGGTAATGTAAACATTCTGTGACTATACAGGACAATCAGTGACCCGCTCTGGCTTCCATTGGGGAGCACTAAGTACTTATGAATGGACAATTTGTACAACGTAGCTGTTATGACGAATATACTGGCGCGAGCAATGACTACTTGCCGGCTGCCAGATTACAGTGAAATTCCAGCGTGAGCTACATTTTATGTGTAATCCTTTCTCTCGTTTGCCAACGTTCTTCCCCGCAACATCAGTAGGATAATCCCACCAGACCTTCCTTATTTCCCAAAGTCCTTAGCTCCTGCCGTCTACATAAATTTCTCTCCGACAGTTCTCACTTTCTAAAAAATACCATTTTTACAGATCTGTAAATACATTTTTATGTGTTACTATTACTAATCGCAGAATCTGTAGTAGTAGTAGTAGTAGTGGTAGTGATAGTGTTGTAGCTATTATTTTTTAGTCAGTACTATTGTCAATATCATTGTCTGTTGTCGGTAGACAGATTCAAATCTTGAAACTTCCTGGCAGATTAAAACTGTGTTCCCGACCGAGACTCGAACTCGGGACCTTTGCCTTTCGCGGGGAAGTGCTCTACCATCTGAGCTACCGAAGCACGACTCACGCCCGGTACTCACAGCTTTACTTCTGCCAGTATCTCGTCTCCTACCTTCCAAACTTTACAGAAGCTATCCTGCGAACCTTGCAGAACTAGCACTCCTGAAAGAAAGGATACTGCGGAGACATGGCTTAGCCACAGCCTGGGGGATGTTTCCAGAATGAGATTTTCACTCTGCAGCGGAGTGTGCGCTGATATGAAACTTCCTGGCAGATTAAAAGTTTGGAAGGTAGGAGACGAGATACTGGCAGAAGTAAAGCTGTGAGTACCGGGCGTGAGTCGTGTTTCGGTAGCTCAGATGGTAGAGCAGTTGCTCGCGAAAGGCAAAGGTCCCGAGTTCGAGTCTCGGTCGGGCACACAGTTTTAATCTGCCAGGAAGTTTCATATTAGCGCACACTCCGCTGCAGAGTGAAAATCTCATTCTAGATTCAAATCCTGTTCAAAATTATTTTTAATTTTATTGCTACCATTTTATTTCTATTTCTTCTTCACTTCGTTTCGGTGATCTGAGAACCATATTAATTAAGATCACCTTCTTTTCTTCTCGTCTTTATCCTTATTCTTTCATTCTCATACTGTGGGTCTAATTCTGCCATGGAAACCCATGGAAGTCTGAATTACAAACATGAAAGTCATTCTCTTACATATCTCTGTTTCCTGTACTCCCATTTCTTCCAGGCCCCGTATATGCATCTTGGGTCCAGGGTAATTCGATTTTCTTGTTTACAAGAAACTGTTATTATTGTACTAACTTCCTCTGTACATTCTAAGGATGTGTTCGAAGGGCATTCTCCTTCTTCTCTTGATGGTTTCCGAGGTTCTCTTTATTTGGATGCACGGTTCTTATTTAGCTCGTCTTCTATATTGTCCGTGCCCTGTTCATCGAGATTCTAATATCCTGCTAAGATTTCATCGTTCCACAAGTTCTAATCTCTTACGTGATCCTGTTCTTCCGAAATTCACTTCAGCTGTATATGAGGCTTCAGGTCGGATCACTATGTGGTAAAGTCTCAATTTTGAATCGATGATGTTTCTTATTATACACGTTCATAGTTAGCCTGACGCTAAATTCATTTGGTTTATTCCAGCTCTCATACTTTCTTTTTCTGTCAGATAATTTACTATCCATTCTCCTTGGTATATAAAAGTCTCAGCCATCTGAACTTTCCCTCTTTCTATTGTCTTGATGTTCGCCACGTACCGTGTCTTCCCGAGAGAAAGCTGTAGACCTGCTTTTGCCCCGTTTTCTGTAGATGCATGGTTTGATAAGCGCATCTTCAAATGATACCGACAATATCATGATATAGCTAGCAAATGGAAGATAGTCTGCCCGTATTCCTTTTCTCTTGCATTCCAGTCATATTACACCCATTCCTTTCATTTCTCGTCACCGTTCCCTGGATCACTCGTTAAGGGCACAGTTGAAGACCCCAGGTGAGTGTCTATGTGTCTGATTCTGAGAGTTTTCCTCTGATCTTGATCTTAGATTTCGTATTGCTTGAGGCCTGTTTAATGAGTGCAGTGGATTTTCTATCCGAACTCATATCCTCCAAAATATGGAACTGCGTAGGTCTATCTACTGCATCATAGGCTTCCTTGACGTCTACAATGTCAGCACGAAATGCTTGCTACTGTGTTTTCGATACACGATCCCAGTTTTTATTTTCAAGATTTGTTCTGGGCATGAACTGCTCATTTTGAAGCCTCCTTGGTACACACCAGTGTGATTTAGTTGCTCTTCTACTCTGTTAGTAATGCTTTTGAAAATACCTTACGAGTCACTAGAATTAACGACATCCCTCCGTAGTTCCCAGGCTCGAATTGGTGTCCTTTCTTATGTGTAGGGTGTATTAATGCCCACCCCTCTGGAAGCAGCTCGTCTTTTCACGTTTTATTTACAATATGTGTCACTTCAATGTTTGTATTGCCATTAACATATTTCAATACTTCCGCAATGATCCCCTCTTGCCCAGGAGCCGTGCTATTCTTCAAGGTATTTATGATGGTCATAGCTTCGTCTGCAGCTCGTGATTCCGAATTGGCATTTGGCTCTTTCCATTTATAACGGAAGGTATCACATGGCGATTCACAGTTTAGGAGCTCTTCAAGGTACCTGGCCGAGGTCTGACTGTTTTCCATGTCACCTTACTATACTTCCTTTTTATTTATTAAAGCTTATGCTTGGGGCAAATTATATACTTAAGCTAGGCTTGAATGTTCCGTAAATGTTTCGCTTCTTGTTCTGTCGGAAGTCCTCTCCTACCTAAGTTAATCGTTGCTTCTCACTTTTTTATGTTGAGATTTCTTATACTTTTTTCTTACTTGTTGGAAGTTCTTTAGATTTTCTGGTGTTTCCTGAGAGTAGCAGTCAACTTACGTTTTCCGCCGGTCTTCGATTGGCTTATCTCCTTCTGGAGACCGCGATGCGTGTCTTCTGCTTTTCTCCAGGAAAACTGTTTCATATATACTGTCAATAAGTGCATAGTTCTTCTGAGACTAGCGCTCCTTGAAATGTCTGCTGTTTCTAAGTTCCTGTGTATAGAACTTTACTATACGGATAGCTTTTTAGTTTGATAGGTTCTTGGTGGAATTCTGAACTTAAGTTTTGAAAGGTAGAAACACAATCTAAGTTTGTAGTCCTGAGGGCCTTGAGATTTTGAATTTCCTTCCCCACATGTCTCGAGATCACCATATGATCAATTTGGAACTCCCTAGTGGAACACTGCAGATATCCACGTTTCCTGTTTTCTTGGAAGATGTTTAAATGATGCCGATTTCATTGACAGATCAAAATTGTCCTATTTACTAAAAGCCTTTTTAATTTTTTAGGTTTCTATGCTGTAAAAAGTAGTACATGTGTAAAACCTTGACCGGTCATATGAGGTTCGTTCGGGTTTAAGGTCTTTGGTTTCCTCTTTTCTGAAATAGTTACACACAAAATTTTACTTTTTCCAAGTCTCAACGTAATCTTCCTGCAAACATACACACTTTTAGCAACATCAACGCCAAAAATCCACGGTAGCTGCGATCGCTTTTTTAGCAGTTTGTTTTGGACACTGGAAGATCGGTGACGCAATGGCAGTGTACCTGGAGGATCCGATCATTCAATGTATGAGAGCAGAACAAATGTACAGAAAGTTTCTCCTCCGTATGACGATGAATTGCATGAGGATTGATTAACATGGAACTTGTTACGAAATTAAAATTTTGTGTTCGGAAACGGGATTTCAGCCAATAACCTTTCCTTTCTCTGGCGATGCTCTCACAGTCCGATGCTGTCCGTTCACGACCCACAACCCTCCACCACATTCTGAAACTTTATGCTTTCTCCCAGGTTATCTAGTCTAATAAGACATACAGTATAAAAGAAATTCTGTCGAGTTTGGAATGCATGAGAGAGGTACAGGGGAAGCTCGTTTATTGATATTAGGTAGGAACTTCAGAAACCCGCCAGGACATCCGCGTGAATTAGCACGCTGCTTCCGGGATCCTGGGAGGTGCACCGACCCTGGATCAAATGCACCCAGCGCATTAACGATGTGGAATGGCGTGCCGGCCAGCATTGATGTGGCTTTCAGGTGGTTTCCCACATTCGAGTAGGCTAATTCCGTGCTGGTCCCCACATCCGCCTGAATTGCACGTTTCGGGAACATTTCGAATCCGTCCTCACACTTTCGTATCATTAACACTAGACGCAAACAGATGAAGTACACAATTTACGTCGCAGGAGGAAAGGGGAGCGGCCACTCCCTACCACGAACATTTCGAAATCCAGATTAACGCACTGATCCCGGAAGAAATGGGATAAAACTACGAAAAAGACGACTAACATAAGTGACGCATGTCGTCCCACGCTGAAACCATTGAGCAACAGCAGTGGAGCATTGTGGGAAGGGAACACATGATCCAGGTGTCCCGCAGACACGGTCCGCGTAAACAGTTGCACGAAAGTGTCCGACTGAAATGGTGCAGCACCGGACACGTGAAGAATGGGAGTTGAGGGCTACTGCATTAATTATGCACGTTGGCATGTATGCATTTAAATATTTCTGATATGCTCCTTAATTAAATTTAAAGAGGTACACATCTTTTTCTAACATCGTGCCAATCCAGCGATACTGAGACCCAATAGAAGGGCAGGCCACGGCACGCACGTCACAGCACGTGACACTGCAAGTCTTACGAGTTCCAGCAGCCGCCCCCGGCGGGGAGCGAGTAACTATTCCCGACGAGTTTAATAATTATTGACAGCGTGTTTAAATGCATGCAAGCTTTTGATATCACCTTCATTGAGTACCTGTTCAATTAAACTATGATTTTTTTTATGGGCTCCGCATGGAGACGAGCGTTCACGAAGTGTGGCGTACAAGCCAGCTAGTGTGACGTCACAGGTTCGTTGTTGGGAGGCCCGTAATTCTCGTGGACCAGCATATATATGGGGATTGCTTGGCTCGGAGAGTGGCGGCATTATTACTTCCACGGCGCATGGTCCTGCCCCAAAGGATCATGGTAAGCACGTCAGGTGGGGACGCCACATGCGGGGCCAACGATATACACGGGCCCTACAACGAACTTGTGACGTCACGCTAGTGGGCTGGTGCACCACACTTCGCAAACGCTCGGCTCCATGCGGACCCCAAAAAAATCATTGTTAAATTGAAAAGGTATTCAATGAAGGTGATATCGAAAACTTGCATGCATTTAAACACGCAGTCAAGATTTATTAAACTCGTCCGGAGTAGTTGCTCGCTCCCAGCCAGAGGTGGCTGCTGTTACTCGTAAGACCCTCAACGTCACGCGGTAATGAAGTACGTGCTACAGACTGTCTTTCTCGTGGGCCTCGGGCCGATGCCACTCTACAGGGAACAAACAGCCGGGCCAGTGGGAGGATCGGGAGTTCGTATATTGGTGTAAACATGAAACGTAGGAAGGGGAAGTAAAGGGAAAGGAGGAGTAAGAAATCATGACGGTAAGAGGCACAGGGCATTGTGGTAATACAAGGGTGGAGGCTGAAAATGCGTGACGGACCGGGATTCGAACCAGAATTTACTGCTTCTCATGAGCGGTTGCCCTGACCGCTTCGGCCATCCGGACATGGTCCTTGCTGACTCAGATTTCCAATTTACGGTCTCTAATCCTAGAGAAAAGTCTGCAGCCGAGTGTTTGACCCCCAGGGGCTGAATATCCCTGGCTACACTTCATTTCCTTTCTTCCCACGTAATTATTATGACTGTGATTATTATTAAATGATTCTTTTATTATTTTCGTAATCTTTAGCCTGAGAAAAGGAGAAAAATTGTTCGTAATAAGAGTGGAAAAAATGGATGCACAAGAAATTTCAGTCCAGTCAGTATAGTCATTTTATTTATATTATTTTATCTACATGTGTGGCAAGCATAATGTGTAACATATGGTAATTGTACGAGACAGGATGATGATGATCATAGAAACATGGGAAACAGTAATTATTGCGAGATACAGCACTTGCAATTAACTCCGAACCTTTGCATGTGCATAGTTTTTTCAATGTGTCTATTGCTAAACAAACGTGAGATACATTCGTAAGCGGCTCTCGGTCATCACACAATAACGTGGCGTATCACACGTATCTGTTGTTGCGTGAGACTGAAATAACAACTAGAGCACTGGTAGCGGGATTCGATCCACAGGCATCGTTTTATAAAACTAAGCGTTTACTCGCTTGGTAACTAGCCACCATACGAAGTATGTAAGCACTCGTAAAATATCCTAACTCTATTTTCTCGACAATGGTTGAGAGTTGCGTCTTGCTGTTTGCGTCTGTTGAAGTCCAATTCGTGCCCTACACAGCCTGTCAGTTGGAATCAAGTCGGTGAGAGAAAGTTCGTATGATCTCCTTGTGAACGTATGTCAGTTCAGGCTATTTAGAATATTTAGTGATGTCAAACGGACAAATGTTGTAGCAATTGCATTTGCAACATTCACAGTTCGGGATCTACAAACTTCCTGTCTCACACGGCTCAGTGTCTTCGGCTGCTTCTTTTTTAATCAAGATTCATATCTCTACAAATACTCCACGCTTGATTAAATCAATAATAGCAGTGCAGAGCTACGACGAGGAGCGATTTTCTATACCAAACAAAGAGTTGTTTTATGTAACTAACTTCTCACGCTATTCTTTTTCTTTTTTCAAGAATTTTCGTCATCTAAGTGTTATTGATTTCAGTTTTTCTGGCGTGTGCCACAACGTCGGTGTGCTCATTGCTTTGTGTCCACGGAATGAGCACTATATCTAATGTAATCTACAGTGTCGATAGAATCATAATGGACCAACATACTCTGCAAAACCACGCGAGCTGGGTCCTTCCCCAGTTGGTGCGGGTGTTGCGAGAGAGTGAATTTGTGTATAGTTCTGAACAACTCCATCGGTCTCTCGCAGACGTATGCACACAGTATTCTGTACCCATTCACCGAATAAGAAAAGCGGAAGCAACCACGCGCAGCAGGTGCACTACTGAGGTGCAGGACTCACCTGGCGCTGGTGACAGACGCCTCGGACAGCCCGGTGACGCGCACGTTCCTGAACGTGATCTTGAGGTTGATGTTCTTGGTGCCGTCGCTGATCTCGATCAGCGGGACATCCAGGGGGTCGACGGGCACCACGCCGAGCGAGGGGATGCCTGTGGGCACAGCAGCAAGGCCAGAGTCCGAGCAGTAGCTATCTTATGTTGATTCTCACCCCGAGGAAAGCACTCTGTAACTATGAAATTTTATGGCAGTCCTCTACATATTCACTCTTTAGTGCGTCTTAATTTTTCCCAACTATGAATGACATGATGGAGATCTTTGTTGTAGAAATCAGCATTCTGCTGCTCAAGAAATGTCCCGCCTCAAAAATAATTCTCCAAGTATAGTTTCTTCAATCAAGAAAACAAATGCAGCAATGGGTGCCATGTCGGGAAAATACGGGGAGTTATATAGAATTTTGTAGCCCAAAGTAGCAACATTTCTGTTTTACTCGTGTAGCGCAGTAGGACCAAACTGAGGAACAAATAGGCATGGGGACGTAACGAGTGACTAAATGGAACTGACACCACAAAAGCAACAGTGGATAAAATAAATTTGTCAACGGCCTTGCCGCAGTGGATACACCGGTTCCAGTGAGATCACCGAAGTTAAGCGCTGTCGGGCGTGGTGGGCACTTGGATGGGTGACCATCCAGGCCGCCATGTGCCGTTGCCATTTTTCGGGGTGCACTCAGCCTCGTGATGCCAATTGAGGAGCTACTCGACCAAATAGTAGCGGCTTCGGTCAAGAATACCACCATAACAACCAGGAGAGCGGTGTGCTGACCCTATGCCCCTCCCATCCGCATCCTCCTCTGAGGATGACACGGCGGACGGATGGTCCCGATGGGCCACTTTTTTTAGATAAAATAAATTTACACAAATCCTAGGCAGACGACATACTAGCATTATCTATATTAATAATAATTCTGTAAAACCGACATGTTTGCCTGTCTGTTTAAAGACGCTGTCTTCACGATTACTAAATGAATTTTCATGGAGTTTTCAGGCTTAACTCGATCGTAGACTGGGGCAATATTTCATCAAAATTGGAACACGAGAAAGGAAGATGTTTATTTGAAAGTCATATCTAAAATCGTCTGCTCAGCTTAGTAGTACAGATGTTTAATGATCAAGGCGTAGTACGCCAAAGAACCAATAAATAGCGCTGTAAGTCTTTAAGTCAACGACAAATGTATTTTCTGAAGTCTGCGTCACTACTGGATTTAAGTGCTGCAATCATATCTTTACGAATAAAAACTAAGATTGAACTTATTAGGCTAGGATACACGGATTTATTGATTTCGTCATTTGGATTTGCAGCTCCTTGTGTTCTCCGTTTTTGCAGTTAAAATTGTTGGATGTAAGGTCCGCCAGTTACGCAAAACACTGTTTTTTCCAAGCTCCAAAACATGTTTCAGCACCTCTCTGCCATCATTAGTCGGTTTCTGTTTTATTTAATCTGTAATGTGAACATTTTTACTAAATGGTTACAAAGTTCTGTGGATATATCGCGACAAACTAAATTACGTTTAGAGCATAAAGTGATAGGTTAACTCCTAACAAAATTTCTCATCAACGTCGTTTGGTTGCAGATGACAAGGTACCTATAATAAATAATTCACAAGTGGTCCTGAAAAACCATACAAAGCGAGTGTAAAGGTATTAACAAAAAAACTAATTTTTTTAACTAATTATCCACATAATGTCGTAATCATTTAGTAAAAATGTTCACATTATAGATTAAATAAAACAAAAACCCACTAATGATGACACAGAGGTGCTGAAACATGTTCGGGAGCTTGGAAAAAACGTTGTTTTGCATAACTGGCGGACCTTACATCCAATAATTACTGATTTCGCTTTGTGCATTAAGAACTTGACGACATTACTTTGATTCTTTCGATAGGTTCCATTTATATTCTTTGCTGGAAATAATCAATCTATTAAGTTGGTTCGTGATTTGGCCGCTTATTCGTTATATATTGATGTAGTTTTGTTTACAAATAAAAATGCATGACTACTCCTGAAGGGATAAACGAGTGAGACTGCGTGGTCTCAAGGGTCCAGTGATGAGCATGAGACGAAACTTGTTGCGGCTCGACAACATTACGCTAAACTCTCTTCTCGGAACTCCGTCCGAAAACGTAGCGGTACTTAACTCTGATTGAGAGCGTCATTCGTTATATCAATCCTCAGAACACGTCATTCACAGGCGTAAAATTGCCTCTCTCTAACGTAACACCACGAAAGCGGAAATCCTGATGAGAAATGGCGCCATGTGTGCGAGTTTTTGTAGCATGATCCCGCTTATTGCTAACAATTTACCGTTTCGCCTGAAATATGTACAGTTGCCAGTTAGCTTATGTAACGCCATGACCGTAAACAAAGCACAAGACGAGGCGCGGTCGCAGGTTCGAATCCTGCCTCGGGCATGGGTGTGTGTGATGTCCTTAGGTTAGTTAGGTTTAAGTAGTTCTAAGTACTAGGGGCCTTATGACCTAAGATGTTGAGTCCCATAGTACTCAGAGCCATTTGAACCATTTGAGACGAGGCGCTGCGTTTTGCGAGTGTGGACCTCAGTGTCAGCTGCTTTTCGCACAGCCGTCTCAAACTGGCTGTCTCCTGCGTTAGTGCTGCAAACAAGCTCTTTGTACCCAGACACAACTTCAAACGTTGTATACAATGAAGCTTTATAAATTACACGTGTATTGCTCTAACTTCCCATTAACGCGCCAAAAATACTCTTCGTAAATGGAACGAGCTACTCCAGAGTATAATGCCAAATGTCGTATGCGAATTAAAATAAGCAAAGTAGACTAATTTGCGTGCTTGGCTACTAGAGTTGCAGACACTGTTGTAATTGTAAATATAGCATCATTCAGTTTTGGAACAAGACCCTGAACATGGACTTCCCACGACAGCTTACTATCTATCTGAATGCCTAGGAATTTACGTTGTGCAGGTTCACTAATCGTATGCCCATTCAAGCATAATCAGAATGTCAGATTTAGTTTCGTTTTGTGAACGGAATCTTGCCATGATTTAGCATCAATTTCTTTTCTACAAGCTATGAACTTACATCTTGGTCTGCTCTATTTTTTAGCTTACCTATGTTGCTTTCGACATTCTTCACTACCAAGTTGGTGTCATCGGAAAAAAAAGTAACTTCAAATGTGTGTGAATTCCTAAGGGACCAAAGTGCTGAGGTCATCGGGTCATCATTCCTTAGACTACTTAAACTAAAACTAAGAACTACACGCACATCAGTGACCGAGGGAGGACTCGAACCTCCGGCGGAAGAGGCCGCGCAATCCGTGACATGGCGCCTCTAACCGCGCAGCTACTCCGTGTGGCCCATCAGCAAACATATTTTTGAATCACCTGTCATATTGGAAGGTATGTCATTTACGTATGTACGAAACAGTAGTGATCCCAGCACTGACCCGTGGGGCATGTGTGTGTCCTGTGCAGAATGAAATGGGGCGTTATCACGCAGCAAAAATATCCTCTTGCACAGTTTCCCCTGACATTTCGTCTTGATAGCCTATTGTAACCTAGTCAGGAGAGTCCCATAATATCGTCATGCAATGTTTTGCCCCTACGAGCATAATTGGTTAGCCTCACACCATGGCAGACACACACACACACACACACACACATACACACAGATAACCATTCAATATTTTCTTGCCCGATAGTGGTTGGGTCTTCACCCTTTGTTGCCGTGATGAATCCATGTGTTTCCACCGCCTCCATGGTTCTTTCATCTCAAGGGCATAGTGATACTCCAGACATTCGTCCATAGTTATTACGCGTTTAACGAGGTTACCTGGATTTGGCTGACACAACTGCAACTTTTCCACTATTGCCTCGGTTCGGCATACCTTTTGGACGATTGTGACCAGTCGCCGAAACCAGCGGAGACCGCATTCTTTCATGCTCGAAACGTAGGGCAACAAGTTGAAAACAGGTCTGTGGCACATTTACACTTGTCTTGCGATTCCCGGTTCTTCAAAGTGAAATGGTGAGCCTCTGCGTTGTTCCCCATTCACAAATGTTTCACTACACTGGAAGCAACTCCAGCACATGTCTCATTTGCTACCGTACACTTCCACCAACTTAACACGCACAGCTGTAAATCAGTGAGCGGGAGGGGGCGAGGACCGGGGAGATTAAAATTTCCTGAGGGTTTACTACATATGGGCTTCAGTTTTGGTCCAAATACTGAATTAAATTAGTTCTAAAAGTCATATCTGTTTAGTTAGACTGCGCTAAGGCCCAGTTTGGAGTGCGTCATTGCTTTCAGCTTATCCATACAAACTGATCCCGCGATACAGCCATTTTTTCGTTACGCTCTAGTCTTCGTCCTTCTTCTTCTGCAATCCAGCAAAGAACTACCTTTATCCGGCTACCATCCATTCACCTGGCTGCATGTCCCATGCACCTCCATTTCATTTCCATTAAAGCCCTCATTACGTCTTATAGACCTTCCCCTTGACCACTAGTCTTTCTTTCTGTCTACGTTAATTCCCAACATAAATGACATTGACACAGAAAATGACAGTTTCAACTGTTGCCACTGTGGTTCGTGTCTCATTAGCGTATGTCTAAACTCACAATTCACATCGTGAATATTCAGTTTCATTCTCATTAACAACTTAGTTTTAAAAACTATTTAGTTAGTTAGTTACGTGTTCCGTAGATCATTTGAGCATTCTTTTTTCGGAATGATGTGGAACAAGTCAGTTTTTTAGACATGCTCATCACTAGTATCAGCATTTATTGACATATTTTTTAGTCCTACTCGTGCAGCTACACTTAAAAACCAGACTTCTTTTTACAGGCTAGCAGTCTTTGATGTTATTGGGCAAATTATCAAAACTTTTTGTTGTTCTATATTGAACTACCGTCAGAGTCACTGACAGCTGGACACAATTTTCAAACATCAGAAACGGGAAAACGACTGTCATAATAATAACCAAAAGATGCAGTTGGATTCATTGAAACATTTGAAAAATGGGTCGCTGCTCCTGTCACGGATTAAAATTCTATAATAATTTTCATAAAGAAATTAAAGAAATAACTGAAATACATTTATTTAAAACATGCATTTATTATTACAGATCACAATATTACTTAGAGAACTTGGATTAGTTGTGATAGCTAGTTCATAGTAGTAATGCCTCACCAGTTTAACAACTCACTAATCCGACGAGACGTTGGTTCATATTTGCAATTAGGCAGTAGGGAACACATGAAGATGTAACACAGTGTGGTGGTGTGTCCATGACGCTAAGGTCATCTTGGCCGCGTGGAGTGGCCGCGCGGTTGGAGGCGCCATGTCACGGGTTGCGCGGCCCCTTCCGCTGGAGATTCGAGTCCTCCCTCGGCCATGGGTGTGTGTGTCGTTCTTAGCATAAGTTACTTTACGTAGTGTGTAAGGGTAGGGACCGATGACCTCAAGAGTTTGGTCCCTTAGGAATTCAGCCGGCCGCGGTGGTCTAGCGGTTCTAGGCGCGCAGTCAGGAACAGCGCGACTGCTACGGTCGCAGGTTCGAATCCTGCCTCGGGCATGGATGTGTGTGATGTCCTTAGGTTAGTTACGTTTAAGTAGTTCTAAGTTCTAGGGGACTGATGACCACAGATGTTAAGTCCCATAGTGCTCAGAGCCATTTGAACCATTTGAACCTTAGGAATTCACGCACATTTGAACACACACAAGATCTGAAACTTCCTGGCAGATTAAAACTGTGTGCCCGACCGAGACTCGAACTCGGGACCTTTGCCTTTCGCGGGAAAGTGCCCGCGAAAGGCAAAGGTCCCGATTTCGAGACTCGGTCGGGCACACAGTTTTAATCTGCCAGGAAGTTACACATCAGCGCACACTCCGCTGCAAAGTGAAACTCTCATTCTGGACACACAAGGTCATCTGCAAGTGTGTGCCATTGTTGTCAGTGAAAAACACAGAGACTAAATCAACAGAGCATTAAGCTACTCGTAATTTGTTCCCAGTACGTGCAAACGAAAGACATAGTGGTGTGATGTGTTGCATATGTTGACGCACTGGGCCCTGGCAAATGCCGGGATGGCTACTTCAATAAGGCCGTCAGTTCATGGTCAGCCAGCTATCAGCTATTTTCGTCATTAAACACGCGGTTATATCCACACATCTTTGTATACGAGATGTTTCCCTTGTATTAAGTTGACAAATGCTACATCACAGTAGAAACATTCTTGGAAGACTCAATTACTAATATCAATACCGATTTCTTGATTTGGAACATTGAAAAGTAAATTTCAGTACACTACGATTTTTAAGTCAATATTTTCAGATAGAAGCAATATTTCAGATAGAAGCAATATTTTCAGATAGTGAAATTGTGACAAAAATACGGTTTCCTGGTAATTATGAAGTCAACACTTTGTAAATAAATTTTGATAAAATGGTTCAAATGGCTCTGAGCACTATGGGACTTAACATCTGAGGTCATCAGTCCCCTAGAACTTAGAACTACTTAAACCTAACTAACCTAAGGACATCACACACAACCATGCCTGAGGCAGGATTCGAACCTGCGACCGTAGCGGTCGCGCGGTTCCAGACTGAAGCGCCTAGAACCGCTCGGCCACACCGGCCGGCGATAAAATGGTACTGGCAACATTGTAGAGAATATTCTTCACAATGAACTGAATTTTCACCCGTATAAATGTGAGTGGTCCAGTGTGCGTGGTCCAGCAGTTGCCAGTACGCGATTATGTGACACGAAGAACATCTTGTGAAGATATGTTTGCAACCATACCCCGTGACGCAAATGTGTTCTTTTCTGATGAGTCACATTTCCACCTCAGTGGGTGTGTAAACAAACAGAATACGTGGTACTGGAGCGACACGAGTCCCAGGTGAATTCAACAGAGACCCTAGCACTCAGGCCGCGTCACTGAGCAATGCGTCATATCACGTGTAGGCACCATTGGCCCCAACTTTTTCCAGGAAAATCGTCGTGCTGTAGCTGTGAATTCGGATCGTTACTTAACTGTACTGCAAGAGTTTTTGAGCCTGCTTTCGAGGCAATGCAATTACAGGATACCTGGTTTCAACAAGACGGTGCCACTGCACACACAGCCGGCCTTACCATGAATTTCTTGAGGCAGACGTTTCTTGGAACGCTTGTCTCTAGGATGGAGACTCTCAACTGACACGCACGATCACCGAACTTAGCCGCATGCGATTTTTTTCTTTGGAGTTACCTGTAGTCAAACGTGTATTGCAATCATCCCAACACCCTGGAAGTCTTAATGAACAACATTGAGACTGAAATTGCGAGAATACCAGAAGACATGCTTGAATGAGCGCATGATAATTTCGAAAAACGACTGCGGCAGTGTGTCGATTGTGGAGGTAGACATTTGTCAGATATACTGTTTAAACCATGTAATTAGAAACTTCCATTATTGTCTTTAACATGTCAAAAATAAAAATGTTCATTATTTTTTATTTCATTTCCAAATCAACAATTTACCGCGCTCCACCCTGTATTGACTTCTGAAAGACTTACAGTTAATTAAAATACGTTTGTTGGTTCCACTAGGAACCTCACGAATTAGCTGCATTGCGTAGTGGGTAACATTATTCCATGACAAAGGTACATTTATAGAAGCTGTAGATTGTCATTTATTACAAATGTTAGACATTATTTGAAAGTACGGATGTAAGCTTGACAGGTGTTATTGTGGTGGTCTTCAGATCGGAGACCGTTCTGAATCACGCCTCGCGCTAGCCTATCCTGTGCAAGCCTCTTCATCTATGCATAACTGTTGTAACCTACATCCATTTTAACGTATATGGCGTAGTCGTGCCTTGGTCTCCCTTCTCAATTTCCCCTTCCTTTTCCACATGCGACTACATGATGCCTCAGGATGTATACCACAAATATTTTTCCTCCACAATCCCATTCACTATCTCTTCATTGTTTATCTAATCTACCCATCTAATTTTCACCATTCTTCTCTAACACCACATTTAAAAACTTCTATTCTCTTCATGTCTGAACCATTTGCTGTCCATGCTTCACTTCGTGAAGTATTAGGCTACAATTCAGACAAATGCCTTCAGAAAAATTTATATCCATGTTGACACATTCCTCTTCTTCAGAAATAGTTTTCTTGCTGTGGCCAGTGCTCTCTCCTTTGGTCGTCGACAGTTATTTTGCTGTCAGAATAACAAAAGTCATCTATTACCTTTAGTGTCTAATTTCCTGATCTAACACTGTCAGCATCAGGTGATTTAATTCGGATGCATTATATTACCATTGTTTCGGTTTTGTTGATATGCGTCTTGTAACACCTTCTGAAGACACTATCCATTTCCTCAGCGTCGCCTGATTTAATTCAACTAGATTCTTATACCCTGGTTTTATTTTTATTGATATCCATCTTGTAACCTCTTTTCAAGACATTACGAGTAGGCATTCCATAGTGCAATGTGTTGCGAAACGTAGCTAAAGAAGATTTTGTAATAACATCACCAAATCTGTCTCAAAAAATTGTAATCCGTGCAGGAACTAATATAGCACAAGAGTAGATTATCTGTAGCCTAGACGCCTGTGAAGCATACAGACATAGACAACATATGTTACACCGTTAATCTGTCACTGAGACTCTTTGAGCGGAATTATATCAGCAGTCAAGTCACACGTGATGGAACTTTCGCGGCTGCATGCTGAAGGAAGACAGTAATAGTAGGTCTGTGTATCACAAAAAATCAGATAATTTTATCATGTTGGTTGCTCTAACATTGTATTTACATTTGGCATATCATTTGTGAATTTAGACCGGTTTGATATTTATAATAATATGAGACAGATCACAGTTTCTAAAAGAAGTTTCTGTATGACGCGCAGCAAAATTACTTCTTACGTATTACAACGACGTTGTTCCAGTACGTTTGTATATCAATACATATGCATGCACTTTTTGTGGTATCGTTTTCTTTGTGATACATATAACATTAAGATGGCCCTAAACAGACCGAAACTGGTTGTCTAACAATGAAAAAGTTTGCTGTATACTCGTAAGCATACAGTGAAGTTTCTCAAGAACAAACACGAGAATTTAATTTGTTTGGAAGTTAATTAAATACGTTGTGGGAGAAAAGACGACGTTGATTTTGATCCGATGACGGTATATGCCACCTGGGGGATAGTAGACGTACTGATATTGGTTTCAACGTCGTCCACCAACACGTAGCGTAGTGGCAGAGCTACCAGGACGCCTTTAATGTGGAATGCTCACAGCGAGAAGGCTCTGTGTGGTGCTGAGGTGCGAAGCAAGCAGGCAGCCGTGCCACGGAGACGCGCTCGTGCTTCCTACAGCCAGCTGAGCGAGTTTGAAAAGGGTCGAATTGTGGCCATACGAGCGGTAGATGAAGGATGGATGGAGAAGGTTGTATGGGCGCACAACGGCAAGATCCTCAGCGCCCCCTCAGTAACAGATTGAGACGGGTGTCAAGAAAATACTCAGAACAGGAAGACAAAACAGAACAGGTAACAAGCTCGGAAAAATATGTGCCTACCCACACCGAAGCGTGAGACGAAGCATGCCGCCAGCAGTAAAACACAGATAACACAGGAAGAAAGTGGTAGATGGAGCTAAAACAATGTAGCAGATGGAAGTGGCTGGCTGACCGCAAGGAAAAGAGGGAGGAGGCAGCCACTCTGCAACACACTAAAACTTCCAGCCTAAATGTTTAGGCCAGAGTCCAGACACATCACAAAACTTTAGAACCCTAGACACACACCTCTCGTCATTACCTAAAATACTGGGCAGATCCCCATCAACTTGTCCTTCTACCCTTGCATCACAGTATAAAATGCAGGCTGTCAAAATGTGACGGACAGAGATGTGCACACCACAAGCATCACAAAACGGGGGATCCTCCCGCCGTAAGGGAAAGTTTTGTGTGAGAGGACAGTGCCCGATCCGAAGACGCGTGAGGGTCACTTCTTCCCGCCTGAGCAACCGGCAGGAGGAACGCTACGGCCGAGTTGTTGACTTCACCAAACGCAGTTTATTGGCCGTCACCGCCAGCCATTCTTCCTCCCACAGCTCCATGCACTTCTTGTGGAGTGCAGAAACGGCAGACTGCAAGGGAATAGGACACTGCCTCCTTGGCAGCCCGATCGGCCTGTTTATTGCCCCATATTCCTACATGACCAGGCACCCAGCAGAAGGACACCTCATTACGCCGCCGCTGGAGCAAGTACAGTTGGTCGTATATCAGCTGGACTATCTCCTCAGTTGGATACAGATTCTGCAATGATTGTAAGGCACTAAGAGAATCGGAGCAGAGGAGAAACCTATTGCCCCGTACACGATTCACCTGCTCCAGTGCTTCAGGATCGCGTGGAGCTCCGCTGCGAAAACGGTATATTCATCAGGGAGGCTAATCCTGGTAACATGATCAGTGAACAGTACAGAACAGCCAAGGAAGTGCCTTTGTTTGGAGCCATCAGTGTAAACGATTACGAGTGGTGGGAGGGTCCTTTCGGAGAGCTGTCACACAAGTTGGACGTGCTGGGCGGTTGTGGAACGATGCTGGTACCAGTGGTCACTTAAACTTTCTCGTATCTGTAGACGAGGTTCTGGACGACCACGTAGCACAGACGCCCGCCAGGGTCGTCGTATTGCAAGGGCGGCAGCAGCAGGTCGTGCAGCCACCACAGCACAGGTAAGAGGGCTTGTGGGCCTGGAAATGTCAACACGAACTGTTGTCAACCGATTCTTAGCAGTGGGAGTACGGGCACGCACACATCTAGCCCTTCTTCCACTCACGCCGCTGCATTGACGTTCATGGCTCGACTCGTGCCGTCAGGGTATCACTTGGAAGATTAACCAGCGCCCCTTGGTTTTCAGCGATAAAAGCAGATTCTGCCAGAATGTAAGTGGCGGTCGACTGCGCGTACGACGTAGACCTCGTGAGCGATGTCTCGTCCAAGGCACACTGGCCCTACCCCAGGCCTTATGATGTTAGGTTCGATAAGCTACAACTCTCGTTCACCTCTGGTGTTTCTGAAGGGGACGCTAACCAGCGCTCGGTACGGGAATAATGTTGTTAGACCCGTCTTTTTGCCGCTCTTGCAACAGGAAAATGGTGTGTTGTTCCAACTGGATAATGCTCGACCACACACTGCCCGTAAAACTTAGTGCTCTGCCCTGCGTAATCTCCGGACTTGTCTCCAATTGAGCACGCATGGGATATGATAGGACGAGATGTGACTCGTGCGGCTCGTCGACCAACAACAGGTCGAGTAGGAGTGGCATAACATATTCCAGCACAGTATTCACCGTCTGTACGATCTACTGGATGCCAGAGTCAGCACCTGCACTGCCACTCGTGGAGACTACACCACGTACTGAAGTGTGTGTCTCAGCATGAGTCGATGCCTGTTACCTCAGAACCCCTTGTACTATTGATCTGTAAATGTAATCATTTCATGTACTCCACATGCACTGTTGCAACAAAATTCTATTATTTTCCGGTAGTGTAGCACTTATCTTTTGTCATTTTAAAAATAGGAGTTTTTCTTATTTTTTTCCAACCACAATTTTTATTTCGGGCCAGAGTTTTTGGATGTATAGGTCGACATCTGATCTCGTCCAGCGGTGATATTGTCTGAAAAGTTGGGAGCGACTGCAGTACAGGTGCGAAGCCACGCTTCAGAGCGCGGTGGTGTTAGGAAGTCCTGGAACTTGAATTTTGCTCACAAATGATTACGATTACACTGAAGTACCTCTAGGTGTCTCCCTACACATCCTTCTTCAATCAGGGTGGCAAGCGACTAACAAATGACTGTTTTGGTCCATCATTTTCGTGTCTCCGTGAGTTTGCAGCTTTATGCTGGTTGGTACGGAAGAGCAGTGTGTCTGCATAAATTTTTGTTTTAAACTTCGGAACACAGGAGCAGAAACATTCCTAATGCTGAAGAATGCATTTGGAATTATGCACTTGGTGCCAACGCTTAGGTCAGACGCAGACTTGAATTGGTATAAGCGTTTCAAAAACGGGCGAACATCGACTAATATTGATGATGAGCGTTCCAATCGGTCGTGAACTCGTATCACACCAGAAAATGTTCAGAATGTAAGTAATCTGATTCTGAAAATTGTAGACAGACCTCTGCAACACCTTGGGAATAAGTCGTAGTATTAACGCATGGTGCATGGAATGGCAATTGAATCTCAATGTAGACAAGTGTAATGATTTAAAATGGAATTACCATATAAAGTTGATCGTCGGTAAAGGAGATGCCAGACTGAGATTCATTGGAAGAATTCTAAGGAATTGCAATCCGAAAACAAAGGAAGTAGGTTACAGTACACTTGTTCGCCCACTGCTTGAATATTGCTCACCAGTGTGGGATCCATACCATATGGGGTTGACAGAAGAGATAGAGAAAATCCAACGGGGAGCAGCGCGCTTCGTTACAGGAATATTTAGTAATCGCGAAAGCGTTACGGAGATGATAGATAAGCTCCAATGGAAGACTCTGCAGGAGAGACGCTCAGTAGCTCGGTACGGGCTTTTGCTGAACTTTCGAGAACATACCTTCACCGAGGAGTCATGCAGTATATTGCTCCTTCCTACGTATATCTCGCGAAGAGACCATTACGAAAAAATCAGAGAGATTAGAGCCCACACAGAGGTATACCGACAATCTTTCTTTCGACGAACAATACGAGACTGGAATAGAAGGGAGAACCTAGAGAAATACTCAAAGTACCCTCCGCCACACACCGTCAGGTGGCTTGCGGAGTATGGATGTAGATGTAGATGTAGATATGCGGACGCATTCTGTGAGAAGAACTGCCCATAAGAACGACTGCGGTGAAGTCTGTGCCACACCTGCCTCAAGACATCAGAAGGAACACGCGTTAAAATCTGTAGAGAAGATGCTGCAAAATTTCTTTCAAAGATCGTCTCTGATGACGAAAATTGTTTTATAGCTAACACTCTCAAAATCACAGCAATCGCCACAGTGGAAGAATCCTTCATCTCGGCCAGAAAATCTCGATATGTCAAGAGTAAAATTAAGTCAATTTAAGGACATGTGGGAAAAGATGTCCTCTATCGCATATCATGTACATTACACAGCACATTTTTATAAAATCAAGATGCTAGAAGTATGAACCATATGATCTCTCCTTCAATATGAAAATTTAGTTGACAGGGCAAAAATCTGAAACAGTAGAAGTCATTCAACACTGTGAAGAAGACCGACTTCCCCGATGCATTTCAAAAGTTGCAGGAAGGTTGGCATTGGCGTATTCGATCCAAAGACGACTACTGTAAACGTATTGATGCACAATAAGAAAAAGGTAAGACGTAATAATTTTAAATGATGCATGTCTGCAACAATGGGATACGACCTTGTAGCATGCCGGCACAATGTTTGCAGCTCCTTTAAGGAACTGATCACATTTGTGCTCGGCTCAGCGGTTTTCACGCTCAGTACGTGATCTGCAATCTGCTTCCACAGAACGGCGTTAAGAATTTTTGCTTTCACGCTTTTATTTAAATTAGTTTGAGGTCCGATGTTTTGACGTCGCGGCAACAAGTTGTGTACGCAGCCAGCCGCCAGAGTGGTCCACAGTGATAGAAAATCATTTTACAGTCTTTGTCTCATACAAAATATGCGTAAGAATTCTGAAACTGACGAATGATATAGAACTGATAGTGTTTCGAAACACACCAAAAACAGTTCTTAAATTAGCGCTAGAGTCATATTTTATTTACTTATTTTTTTGTAAGTAGTGAAATTTTCCCGTCTTGTGACTCTGAATCTGTTGACCTCAGTGAAATACAAGTTTCTTTTCTTGATTACAATAAACTACGTATATTGGTACTGGATCTTTTAAAGTTTTGTACACCACTGCGTTTGGTGTCTGGTAAAACAAAACTGGCCCAGAAAATTTTGCTTGCGCCATATGATAGGCAACATAACTTACTTAAGTGCATGAAGTACATCTTAAGGGGCATGATATAACTTCCACGCCAGTTTCATTTTGTCCACCCGGTATAAGCTAAGGAAAACTGAAAAAATATTTTTTTTTCACAAAAAGTATGAAGTTTGAAGTGACTGTTTGCTACAAACATCACGTAAAAAGTTTGAAATTCTCCCATGATAGGCACCTTTGGATTGTCAAATCAGTACTGGAACTATGCTCTTTCTTGAAATGTGTCTAACCTTCGCATTAACTACACTCCTGGAAATGGAAAAAAGAACACATTGACACCGGTGTGTCAGACCCACCATACTTGCTCCGGACACTGCGAGAGGGCTGTACAAGCAATGATCACACGCACGGCACAGCGGACACACCAGGAACCGCGGTGTTGGCCGTCGAATGGCGCTAGCTGCGCAGCATTTGTGCACCGCCGCCGTCAGTGTCAGCCAGTTTGCCGTGGCATACGGAGCTCCATCGCAGTCTTTAAGACTGGTAGCATGCCGCGACAGCGTGGACGTGAACCGTATGTGCAGTTGACGGACTTTGAGCGAGGGCGTATAGTGGGCATGCGGGAGGCCGGGTGGACGTACCGCCGAATTGCTCAACACGTGGGGCGTGAGGTCTCCACAGTACATCGATTTTGTCGCCAGTGGTCGGCGGAAGGTGCACGTGCCCGTCGACCTGGGACCGGACCGCAGCGACGCACGGATGCACGCCAAGACCGTAGGATCCTACGCAGTGCCGTAGGGGACCGCACCGCCACTTCCCAGCAAATTAGGGACACTGTTGCTCCTGGGGTATCGGCGAGGACCATTCGCAACCGTCTCCATGAAGCTGGGCTACGGTCCCGCACACCGTTAGGCCGTCTTCCGCTCACGCCCCAACATCGTGCAGCCCGCCTCCAGTGGTGTCGCGACAGGCGTGAATGGAGGGACGAATGGAGACGTGTCGTCTTCAGCGATGAGAGTCGCTTCTGCCTTGGTGCCAATGATGGTCGTATGCGTGTTTGGCGCCGTGCAGGTGAGCGCCACAATCAGGACTGCATACGACCGAGGCACACAGGGCCAACACCCGGCATCATGGTGTGGGGAGCGATCTCCTACACTGGCCGTACACCACTGGTGATCGTCGAGGGGACACTGAATAGTGCACGGTACATCCAAACCGTCATCGAACCCATCGTTCTACCATTCCTAGACCGGCAAGGGAACTTGCTGTTCCAACAGGACAATGCACGTCCACATGTATCCCGTGCCACCCAACGTGCTCTAGAAGGTGTAAGTCAACTACCCTGGCCAGCAAGATCTCCGGATCTGTCCCCCATTGAGCATGTTTGCGACTGGATGAAGCGTCGTCTCACGCGGTCTGCACGTCCAGCACGAACGCTGGTCCAACTGAGGCGCCAGGTGGAAATGGCATGGCAAGCCGTTCCACAGGACTACATCCAGCATCTCTACGATCGTCTCCATGGGAGAATAGCAGCGTGCATTGCTGCGAAAGGTGGATATACACTGTACTAGTGCCGACATTGTGCATGCTCTGTTGCCTGTGTCTATGTGCCTGTGGTTCTGTCAGTGTGATCATGTGATGTATCTGACCCCAGGAATGTGTCAATAAAGTTTCCCCTTCCTGGGTCAATGAATTCACGGTGTTCTTATTTCAATTTCCAGGAGTGTACATGAGATCTGTCAGCCGCAACGAACGCTTTGTGCAGCAGAATGGCAACACATAGGGAGCCGACAGCACCAGTTGGTTCATTACTGGTGGTTACGTGTCAGCCACCTATAACTATCAATAACCAACTACTTCTCACTCATCACTGCTTTGTGAAAATTTGATGTTCCGGTAGACCTATCCGTTTTTCAATTTCTTTCACTGTGTTTGTATCGAAAAGTGTAAAATGTGCTACGTTTCCTTGATGTGCTTTCAGGAGAGATGCGCAGCTGTGTGCCCAGATGCTACTGATCCTTCAAGTATGCAGCTGTCAGCATTTTATTGGGAGTAAGTAAACTGTCAACGGAGGTTTTCCACGTCTGTAATTGGCACCTCACTTCAATGTGTTCCCCGCTGCTCCGCGTGGGCATACACGCAACAGCAGTGAGCGGACCAAAAGTAGGGATGACTCGGTAGGTGTCTCACCTGCGGCCACCAGCTTGACGACCACGGCCACCGCCTTCTTCAAACAGTCGTTCACGTCGGGGCTGTCCCTCTTGCAGACTGGGTAGTCAGGAGCTGGAACCAAACGAACAATGATAACTAAACTAAAGTAAGCAGGCAAGTATCAGTGTGGTCGACAGATAAAGACAAACACACATACGCCCATTACTACACTGTTACAGTTACTTGGACCCCGACACATGGTGCATCTCAACATATTTCACATTAACAAATAATCCCAGAGGTGAAAGTAATAGCACTCAGAAATCCTAGGACTGACTGTGATCGAAAGCGAGACCTCTGGAGTCATATTCTAACTTTAACATCTTATTGTCTCTCACGCTTTCTGCCAAAACATGACTAGTGCGGCTAGTTCCCCACGCTATAGTGTTAAAAGTTTTGCTAAAGCGTTTAATACTCCTCTTCAACGTAACATAATGACTACGATTCCTCTTCGAAGTGTCAAATAAACCCCTTTTCAAAACGTACGATATTCCTTCCAAAAAAGCAGGAAACCTCTTCCAAAGCCTTGGAAACTCTTCTTCTAATGTAAATCAATGTTAAAGGTCAGTGGTTCTATAAGCATAAATGATTACAACAATCCATATTTCAAGTTTCATATCAGCGCACACTCCGCTGCAGAGTGAAAATCTCATTCTGGAAACATCCCCCAGGCTGTGGCTAAGCCATGTCTCCGCAGTATCCTTTCTTTCAGGAGTGCTAGTTCTGCAAGGTTCGCAGAAGAGCTTCTGTAAAGTTTGGAAGGTAGGAGACGAGGTACTGGCAGAAGTAAAGCTGTGAGGACCGGGCGTGAGTCGTGCTTCGGTAGCTCAGATGGTAGAGCACTTGCCCGCGGAAGGCAAAGGTCTCGAGTTCGAGTCTCGGTCGGGCACACAGCTTTAATCTGCCAGGAAGTTTCATATCAGCGCACACTCCGCTGCAGAGTGAAAATCTCATTCTGGAATCAATATTTCATTGAAGAAGTATAATTTGATGTGAAAACGTTTCAGTTCTAAAGAATAAGAAATGAGACCTTTAGTTTCCTTTAAGCACTAAGAGGAAAAATTTATTTTCTGCAGTTGTTGACAAAAGGGAGGGTTCTTTGTTCTAGATTGAAGAAGAAGGCAGTCTTTAAGAAAAACAGTCACACAATGGCTGATAAAAGCCGGCCCAAACAAGACACCTATGTCGAGATAAGATGAAGGGCTTCATGGCAGGCACATGGCCCTAAACATAAAGTAAAAGAGAAAACTCGGTCTGGTAAACAGGCCTGCCTTCTTTGTTCTATAAGAGGAGCATTGTTTGTTTCAGAAGAGGAGCAATGGCCAGTCGAGGAGAGTAGTCTTGTCTTGTTTGGTTTTTAGTAGAATCTTGTTCGTTTCAGAAGAAAAGACTTGTTTGTTATAGAGAGTGGGTCTCTTACAACAAACAAGTCTTTTCTTCTGAAACGAACAAGATTCTACTAAAAACTAAACAAGACAAGACTACTCTCCTCGACTGGCCATTGCTCCTCTTCTGAAACAAACAATGCTCCTCTTATAGAACAAAGAAGGCAGGCCTGTTTACCAGGCCGAGTTTTCTCTTTTACTTTATGTTTAGGGCCATGTGCCTGCCATGAAGCCCTTCATCTTATCTCGACATAGGTGTATTGTTTGGGCCGGCTTTTATCAGCCATTGTGTCACTGTTTTTCTTAAAGACTGCCTTTTTCTTCAATCTGAAAGAAAGAACCCTCCCTTTTGTCAACAACTGCAGAAAGTAAATTTTTCCTCTTAGTGTTTGAAGGAAAATAAAGGTCTCAGTTCTTATCCTTTAGAATTGAAACGTGGCCACATCAAATTACACTTCATCATTGAAAAATGGATTGTTGCAATCATTTATGCTTTTAGAACCACTGATCTCAAAGACAAATTTCTTCAGCAGCACTACTAAAACTTTGTAGCCGTTAGCTACTCATTTTATAAGACTCTTCTTATGATTAAAAAAGATTCCTTTTACTAAGTTATATCTTTCCTCACATTCGGTAGGTGTAAGCCCTTACATTGTTATGTGCTGTCTGGATGTCTATTTTCAAGAAGTACTAGGTCTGCAAGATCTGGTGCTGCTCTCCTACTCACATGACAAATTTGACTGCATTCTTTATTTCTACAGAGCTTGTTGCTGCTCGTCAGCTGTTTGGAAATAGGGTGAAATCTTGGCTCACCATCGTGTTGGCTTCGAAATTGTTTACCGTTGTGCGATAGATAATCCGTAAGATTCCTCTTTTATTGCTCCATTGTGTTTATACACCGGTCGCCTGTGATAAACATCTTCGTGCAGTAACCACTGACAATTGATAATTGGCAGCACTAGCAGTGGAGGGAATATAAAGCGCGTCAGGGCGATGTGGGAAACTGATCGACTTATCTGTCCTAGAAGGCCAAGGTTGGAAGCAGTTTGGAAACAACCAAGTTCACAAACTGTTCGCTTGTAGCAGTGGTGAGTGCAGTTGAGTGCAGTCTTTCGTGATGGCACAGTTGTATAAATCTTTCTCAGACTTCTTGCTGCGTGAATTCAGGGTAAAACCCCGAGGTTTAGACGACTACCTCTTCCTCAGGAGGAAATGACAATAAACAGCTGCTGCTCACAGGGGTATTATAAATCCCAGTCCTGGGAAGACGAAGTCTAAGATCTATTTTCCGACCTCCTAAGAAGATGGTACACCGTGTTAAACACAGTCTCGGCCTTAGAGTCCCTGGGATTTATACCATCCCTTGTGAGTGCGGAAGTCTTTACTTCGGTGAGTCTATCATGCCATTCCCGACAGCTATACAGACATTTTATTTATTTATTTTTATTTACGCGTTTAGTTCCGTAAGATCAAACTGAGGAGCAAACATCCTAGGTCATGGAATGCGTCAGTACATAAAACTACAACACAAAAGTAGTAACATAACATGTTTATGAATCCAAAAAAAGCCACACCCTAAATTTAACTAAACGCAATCAACAATATGATAGGGATCAGCTTAATTTTTCAAGGGACTCCTCGACAGAATAGAAGGAGTGACCCATGAGGAAACTCTTCAGTTTCGATTTGAAAGCACTTAGATTACTGCTACGAACTTTGAATTCTTCTATTAGCTTACTGAAAATGGATGCAGCAATATACTCCACACCTTTCTGCATAATAGTTAAGGAAGTGCGATACAAATGCAGATTGGTTTTCTGTCTAACTGGCTGAAAGCTGCTAATTCTTGGGAATAAGCTGATATTGTTAACAAGAAACGACGGTAAAGGATATATATATTGAGAGGCCGATGTCAGAATACTCATATTAGTGAACGTCAACAAGAGGTTCGCGAACTTGCAACACTTATTGTCCGAATTACCCGTTTACGAGCCAAAAGTATCGTTTAGGAATGGGAAGAGTTTTGTGTCACCATGGTTCCCAGAACTCCTGAAGATAGGCGATGACTGTGGATATATTGTATCACAGACACAGACCCTTTGACTGTTCAGGGATGTCACTAAAGCCGCCCAAAGACGTAAACAACCATGCATGAGCAGCGCCTATTAGACGGAGGGGTCCGACAGCCGATCATTTCCAGTCATTCCACCAGGAAGGAGGTACACAGCTCCTGTTATCTGTAGTTCAACCATGCCTAGCCGGTCAATACCGTGGTTCGATCGCGTCCGCATTGTTACTTTGTGCCAGGAAGGGCTCTCAAAAAGGGAAGTTTCCAGGCCTCTCGGAGTGAACCAAATCGATGTAGTTCGGACGTGGACGAGATACAGAGAGACAGGAACTGTCGATGAAATGCCTCGCTCAAGCCGCCCAAGGGCTACTACTGCAGTGGATGACCACTACCAACGGATTATGGCTCGGAGGAACCATGACAGCAAATCCACCATGTTAATAATGCTTTTCGTGCAGTCACAGGACGTCGTGTTACGACTCAAACTGTGCGCAATTGGCAGCAAGATGCGCAGCTTCACTTATGACGTCTATGGTGAGGTCCATCTTTGCAACCACAACACCATGCAGCGCGATACAGATGGGCCGAACATCATGCTGTATGGACTGCTCAGGATTGGCATCGCGTTCTCTTCACCGATGAGTGCCGCATCTGCCTTCAACCATACAAACGTCGGAGGCAACCTGGTCAGGCTGAACACCTTAGACAACATTGTCCAGCGAGTGCAACAAGGTAGAGGTTCCCTGTTGTTTAGGGGTGGCATTATGTGAGGCTGACGTACGCCGCTAGTGGTCATGGAAGGCGCCATAACGGCTGTACGATACGTGAATGACATTCTCCGACCGATAGAGCAACCATATCGATAGCATATTGGCGAGGCATTCGTCTTCATGGACAACAAACAATTCGCGCCCGCATGGTGCACGTCTTGTGAACGTCGTCATTCAGGATAACGACATTGCTCGACTTGAGTGGCCAGCATGTTCTTCAGACATTAACCATACCCAACATTCCTGGGATAGATTGAAAAGGGCTGTTTATGGACGACGTGACCCACCAACCACTCTGAGGGATCTACGCCGAATCGTCGTTGAGGAGTGGGACAATCTGGACCAACACTGCCTTGATGAACTTGTGGATAGTATGACACGACGAATACAGGCATGCAGCAATGCAAGAGGACGTGCTACTGGTTATTAGAGGTACCGGTGTGTACAGCAATCTGGAGCACCACCTCTGAAGGTCTCGCTGTATGGTGATACAACATGCAATGTGTGATTTTCATGAGCAACAGAAAGGGCGGAAATGATGTTTATGTTGATTTCTATTCTAATTTTCTGTACCGGTTCCGGAGCTCTCGGAACCGAGGTGAGGCAAAACTTTTTTTGATGTGCGTATAATACGATACGAGATAAGCGAATGAGAATAAGCAAAGTAGGCTAATTTTCGGGTCGAACGATCACCTACTTCTTTGCCGGCCGCGGTGGTCTCGCGGTTCTAGGCGCGCAGTCCGGAACCGTGCGACTGCTACGGTCGCAGGTTCGAATCCTGCCTCGGGCATGGATGTGTGTGATGTCCTTAGGTTAGTTAGGTTTAAGTAGTTCTAAGTTCTAGGGGACTAATGACCACAGCAGTTGAGTCCCATAGTGCTCAGAGCCATTTGAACGTTTTTTTTTTTTTTTATCACCTACTTCAGATATCGTTCGAATATTAAAGTCTTTGAACAAAATCCTGAATGTAGGCTTTCCACGACAGTTTATTAACTGTCTGAACACATAGAAATTTGAAGCGTTCAGCTTCACTAATTGTATGCCCATTCTGTGAAATAAAAACGTCGAGTTTTGTTAAACTGTAAAGCCTGAGTCTTACTGTGACTTAACATTAGTTGGTTTTCTACAAGCCATGGACTTATGAACTGCACCATTTGGCACACAGCCAGTGTTGCACACAACATCCTTTACTACCAAGCTAGCGTCATCAGCAAACAGAAATGTTTTAGAATTACATGTAATACTAGAGGGCATATCATTTATATAAATAAGGAACAGGAGAGGCCCCAGCACTGATCACTGAGGCACTCCCCCCTCCCCCAATTTAACAGTGCCTCATTCAGACAGCACATCATAGCCATACTCAACACTGAACAATGTCCTTTTGCTGTCTGTTGTTAAAGAGGTGAACCGATTTTGAGCTATTCCCCATATTCCATAATGGTCCATCGCCGATATATTAAAAATCGAGAGCTGGAGAGGTAAGCATATGTTGAGCACTGCCTTACAAACAACCACAAAATATTATTTGATGAAACAAAGGTTTTGTCCAGGCTCCAGCGTACTTGGATTTTGTAATTAAAGAGGTTGTGGAAATTAGAATTAGTGAGGACAACTTCAACCGCGACAGCGGATATAATCTCAACGGTGCGTGGAAGCGGCCTCTCGATGCAGAGAGGAACCAGAGATATTCATCTCAATGTTTACCCTACGACGGGAGCGGTGGTGCCACCAGCGCTGACGTCGTCACCATCTGTTACCGCATTACCTGATTTCTGACCAATCAGACGACGTTTGTGGGCTGTATCAGGCTGCCACAGCAACCATCTGTTACCGCATTACCTGATTTCTGACCAATCAGACGACGTCTGTGGGCTGTATAAGGCTGCCACAGCAACCGTTTCCTGACGAAGACGATGAGGGTGATTCTCAAAAATTCAAGGTTTTACTCTGAATTCTTACTGTTCGAGAGCTTGCGATCTCGTTCAAGTGTGACTAACAGACGAAGTAAAGGGATTTCAGGATGGCGTTGCTAGTATCGTAACATGCCTGTGTAGCCCAGACGGAATTATGTTATGTACTGAACTTAAGACCAGCTATTGAAAGAGTAGCAGCATTGTACCTGCCCCGGTAGGCGCGCACGTGAAAACACACGCTTCCAGACTGGTGGAAACGCGCCAGCCCCGGTTCGAATCCGACAAGCGGGTTAACGACGAGAGCCGGTGATTCGGCATGTCTGGATGTGATTTTTAGGCGGTTTCCTACACCTCACGTTTTGAATACCGGTCTGATACCGACGTTTCCCCTTACACTGAAGTGACAAAAGTCATGGGATACGTCCTAATATCGTGTCGGACGTCATTTTTCCCTGCATAATGCAGCAACTCTATGTGGCATAGACTCAACGAGTTGTCTGAAATCCCCTGCAGAAATACTGAGCCGTCCATAATTGTCAAAGTGTTTCTCGTGCAGGATTTTGCGCACGAGCTGACCTCTCGATCATGTCCCCCAAAAGTTCATTGGGATTGTTGTCGGCCGATTGAGTGGCCAAATCATTCTCTTGTGCCGTCCAGAGTGTTCTTCAAACCAATCACGAACAATTGTGACCTGGTGACACGACATCGTTGTTTGCGAACATGAAGTCCATGAATGGCTGCAAATGAATCATATCCAGTTAATGATCGGTTCAATTGGACCAGGCAGAACATTCCATGCAAACACTGTCCACATCATTATGGAGCCACCACCAGCTTAAACAGTGCTCTGTTGACAACTCGAGTTCACGGCTTCGTGGCGTTTGCGCCACACTCGAACCCTACCATCAGCTCTTACCAACTAAAATCCTCTCTCATCTGACCAGGCCACAGTTTTCCAGTCGTCTGGGGTCCAACCGATATGGTCACGAGCCCAGGAGAGCTGTTGCAGCCGATGTCGTGCTGTTAGCAAAGAAACTCGCGTCGGTCATCTGCTGCCACACTCCATTGATGCCAAATTTCGACGCGCCGTCCTAACGCAGAGTTGCTTTCCTATTGGCAGTGACAACTCTACGTAAACGCCGCTGCTCGTTAACTGACAGCCGTCCGTGATTACGTTGTCCTTGATGAAAGATAATGCCTGGAATTTTATTATTCTCGGCACATTGTGGACACTGTGGACCCAGGTATATTGAATTCCCTGACGATTTTTGGAATGGAATGTCGTATGCGTCTAACTCCAACTACCATTCCAAGTCTGTTGACTCCCGTCGTGCGGTCACAATCACGTCGGAAATCTTTTCGTGTGAAAAGAATGCAGACAGTTCAGCGAATGCACTGCCGTTTTATTTCTTGTGTACGTGATACAAGCAACATCTGTAAACCAACTTATGGTATGCCATGACTTTTGTTACCTTGATGAGATATACACTCCTGGAAATTGAAATAAGAACACCGTGAATTCATTGTCCCAGGAAGGGGAAACTTTATTGACACATTCCTGGGGTCAGATACATCACATGATCACACTGACAGAACCGCAGGCACATAGACACAGGCAACAGAGCATGCACAATGTCGGCACTAGTACAGTGTATATCCACCTTTCGCAGCAATGCACGCTGCTATTCTCCCATGGAGACGATCGTAGAGATGCTGGATGTAGTCCTGTGGAACGGCTTGCCATGCCATTTCCACCTGGCGCCTCAGTTGGACCAGCGTTCGTGCTGGACGTGCAGACCGCGTGAGACGACGCTTCATCCAGTCGCAAACATGCTCAATGGGGGACAGATCCGGAGATCTTGCTGGCCAGGGTAGTTGACTTACACCTTCTAGAGCACGTTGGGTGGCACGCGATACATGCGGACGTGCATTGTCCTGTTGGAACAGCAAGTTCCCTTGCCGGTCTAGGAATGGTAGAACGATGGGTTCGATGACGGTTTGGATGTACCGTGCACTATTCAGTGTCCCCTCGACGATCACCAGTGGTGTACGGCCAGTGTAGGAGATCGCTCCCCACACCATGATGCCGGGTGTTGGCCCTGTGTGCCTCGGTCGTATGCAGTCCTGATTGTGGCGCTCACCTGCACGGCGCCAAACACGCATACGACCATCATTGGCACCAAGGCAGAAGCGACTCTCATCACTGAAGACGACACGTCTCCATTCGTCCCTCCATTCACGCCTGTCGCGACACCACTGGAGGCGGGCTGCACGATGTTGGGGCGTGAGCGGAAGACGGCCTAACGGTGTGCGGGACCGTAGCCCAGCTTCATGGAGACGGTTGCGAATGGTCCTCGCCGATACCCCAGGAGCAACAGTGTCCCTAATTTGCTGGGAAGTGGCGGTGCGGTCCCCTACGGCACTGCGTAGGATCCTACGGTCTTGGCGTGCATCCGTGCGTCGCTGCGGTCCGGTCCCAGGTCGACGGGCACGTGCACCTTCCGCCGACCACTGGCGACAACATCGATGTACTGTGGAGACCTCACGCCCCACGTGTTGAGCAATTCGGCGGTACGTCCACCCGGCCTCCCGCATGCCCACTATACGCCCTCGCTCAAAGTCCGTCAACTGCACATACGGTTCACGTCCACGCTGTCGCGGCATGCTACCAGTGTTAAAGACTGCGATGGAGCTCCGTATGCCACGGCAAACTGGCTGACACTGACGGCGGCGGTGCACAAATGCTGCGCAGCTAGCGCCATTCGACGGCCAACACCGCGGTTCCTGGTGTGTCCGCTGTGCCGTGCGTGTGATCATTGCTTGTACAGCCCTCTCGCAGTGTCCGGAGCAAGTATGGTGGGTCTGACACACCGGTGTCAATGTGTTCTTTTTTCCATTTCCAGGAGTGTACGTTGCGCAGACATTTAGAAAACTTCCTCAAATTTTGACACAGAATTTACTCTTAACACAGACAGATGCGGTTCACTAATGTCATCCTAGGAGGGGGTGAATTGGGCCTTAGATGTTTATTCTCCTTAAATCCTCTGTTAACAGCAGACAGATTCTTCTCTCTCTCTGTTTCTCTTCGTGGCGTTGTTCCAGAAGAAGCCAGTTGAGTAAATTTATGACACCAGCAGCTGTGGCAAATATCTATTACCTAAATCGCATATCTCGTGATCTCGCGTAGTGACGATGACAACAAAAAAAGAGAGATTAAAGAACTAATGGAAACCTAAGGACAGCGTTTTTTGTCCCTAGCTGACACGCGAATCCAGTGGAACGGAGTGCGACTAATGTTGGCATGCGCCGTGTATTAATCAGACATGACGATTAGCTGTAAAAAACATGTTGCATCACAGATGGCGTAATCTCCTCCTTCTGTCGTTAATATGTAACTAGATAAACTGGCTTTTTGCAGGTTTTGAACGACATGTTTCTGCCAGGTACTTTGCCTCTTATTCTCTAGTGAAATTTTCCTTCTGGTAACAAGCTATTGCACAATATATACTGCTCACTTCCCGCAGAACTGGTTGAGCAGGCTGCTGTCGGCGACAGGGGGGACTCTTCCGTGGCGACTGGAGAAAACGAAAGCGACGTAGCAAAGCTAATAGCCGGGTACACATCAGCAGGTTGCGAAGCTGCTGTTGGAGAGTGCCTCAGGGCCTTCATCCACACTTTTACTGAATTACCACAAGGCTCCAAGTTGGATTCGGTAATATTCCCATTGTACGCAAAAAAACCTACATCGTACACCGGTAAAACAGCAGTAATATTTGTTATCTATGCGAAAGTCAAAAACAAGTACACCAAAAAAGTTTTAAGGAAACAGAGATAGCTAATTACGTATCCAATGAGAAAATATAATTGCCCTGAACACTTAATGCAACACATTTTTTTTCTGATACCAGTTTAGTTTTATTCAGGATTCCAGTACACCATATTATTCCCACTTTTTTTGCTATAAATCCCAAAGTTCAACATCATCTCCGTTCAGTGCAACGGTCTTACCCATCTTACCGGGAGTGCCTGTATTCCCGCATTGTATCAATCTACTAGTCGACGTCGGACCCAAAATCTTGTTGCATCAATGAATGATCTCCCACGTTCCACACACCGCTTACCGCGGAATGCATCCCTCATTGGGCCAAACGGATGGAAGTCGGGAGGGACGACATCCGGGCTGTAGGGTGGATGAGGAAGAAGAGTCCAATGAGGTTTTGTGAGCTCCTCCAGGACGTCCAGAATAGAGTGAGGCCTTCTGTTGTCATGGAGAAGGAATAGTTCGCTAACATTTTTGTGGAATCGTTTCTTCAGTTTCCTGAGGATAGCACGATACACTTTACAGTTGATCGTTGCACCATGAGGGACGACGTCAAATATAATAATCCTTCCAGAGTCCCAGAAGACAGTCGTCATGACTTTATCAGCTGAGTGTGTAGCTTTCAATTTTTTCTTCAGAGGAGAAATGGTGTGGCCCCACTACATGGATTGCCGTTTTGTTTCCAGTTCGAAGTGATGAATCCATGTTTTTTTCGCCCGTGACAATGTTCGACAAAAAATTGTCACAATGAGACCCGTAACGTGCGAGTAACACCGCATGGATGGTCCTTCGTTGCTCTTTACGGCCTTGTGTTAGGTGGCGAGGAATCCAGGGAGCACATATCGTTGAGTATCCCAATTGGTCGACGAGTCAACACTACCAACAGAGACGTCCGATCGTGCTGCGGCCTGCCGGCAGTCTGGAGATGGGACAGGTTTGCGCGACCTTGTTGAGATGACAGACGCCTCGCCCAACGACTCACCGCGTTTTTGTTCACAGACGTTCCCCAAGCGCCAATGAATATCCTCGGTGCTCTGGCTGTTCGCCAAAAGAAGCTCAATCACAGCTCTCTGCTTGGAACACTCTTCCGCTTCAGACGCCATTCTAAAGGCTACGTATAGCCTCGACATCTACCAGCACTTCATGAAACTATGGCGAGAATATTCCATGATATCGCACAACAAATTCCGCATTTTTTCAACCGAAACTGACTAAGAAAAAAAAGCATTACTTTTTGAATGCCTCTAATACTGTATTTCATTTGGTAATGAAAATTTTATATTCCAAATTGATGACTATTCGGAATCAAAAAACTGAATAAAGAAAATATGTTTTAATATTTGCACCCATTGTTGCTCAACTGGTACTCCAGCGATGTTTATTATGTAGCTAAAAATTAATACTGCCCGTCTTTCGCAGCTTAATTTTTGTTATGAGCCGGCCGGAGTGGCCGAGCGGTTCTAGGCGCTACAGTCTGGAGCCGCGCGACCGCTACGGTCACAGGTTCGAATCCTGCCTCGGGCATGGACGTGTGTGATGTCCTTAGGTTAGTTAGGTTTAAGTAGTTCTAAGTTCTAGGGAACTGATGACCTCAGAAGTTAAGTCCCATAGTGCTCAGAGCCTTTTTTTTTGTTATGATTTTTACCAAATCTGACGTAATCGTGTAAGACATCTTTAGCAGCTCTATAAAAAGGATAGCAGAAAATTGTTGAAATATAAATATTTTGTGGTCAGATATGTACTGTTTCCTGACAGCACATTTCAATGTTCTACCCTTTCCTTCCAACCGATCTTCCAAGTCCTTTGCCGTCTCTGGCCGAATAAACATGCCATCAGCAAGCCCTGACCTGCCAAATTTGTCTTTGGTTTCATTTTTGTTTGCTCAATGTAGAAATCAAATAACATGAGGGATAGGCATTAACCCCGTCTCAATCGGTAATCAACTACTTCTCGTTTCTCTACAAGTTTTAGGTAATCTTCCGCTCCCTGTATTTAATCCTTGCTACCACCAGGACTTCCGAGAGCGTATTCAGGTAAATGTAGTTGTCCCTTCTTCAGTCTACCTTCTTTGTAGGGTCAGTATTGCCTCACATGTTCTCATGTAAAGAACAGAAGTATATTACGTTATTTTTCTTGACCTATCATATACTGACGCAAAAAAATCGCAGCAACAAAAAATTAATGTAGAGTAATGAAATTTCGCCAATACGTTTGTCTAGGTAACATAATTGAGTGATTAACATTACAAGAAAACAGGTTGATGTAAGTGTCTGACAGGCCATTGCGAATGTGAAATTTGGTACCTTAATAACCCTGTAACCGCCAGAATACTGACTGCAAGCGTGCAGACGTGCATGCATTGTGTTGTACAGGTGCCGCTTGTTAGTTTGTGGGATGGACTTTGATGCCTGTTGCACTTAGTCGGCCACTGCTGGATGTAGACCGATGCATAGTCCGATGACGTGCCAGAGGTGTTGGAGACAGATCTGGTGATCGAGCAGACCGAGGTAACGTATCGACACTCTCTAGAGAATAACAGCGCTATGTGGGCGAGCGTTAACCTGTTGGAAAACACTCCCTGGAATGCTGTTCTTGAATGGCAGCACAACAGGTCGAATCACCACACTGACGTACGGATTTGCAATCAGAGTGCGTCGGATAGCCACGAGAGTGCTCCTGCCGTCATACGAAATCGCACCCCTGACTGTAACTCCAGGTGTAGGTCCAGTGTGTCTAGCATGCAGACAGGTTGGTTGCACGCCCTCAACCGGCCTCCTAACCAATACACGGTCATCACTGGCACCGAAAGTGAACCAGATTTCATCAAAAAACACAAGAAACGTCCACCCTGCCTTTCAATGAGCTCTCGCTTGTCACCACCGAAGTCGCAAAAGACGGTACTTTGGGCTCACTGAAATGAAGTGGCGACTGGCTCGGAGCTCTCCTTGAAGTAACCGATTTGTCACAGTCCGCTGTGTCACTGTGGAGCCAATTACCGCTCAAGTTGCTACTACAGTTGCAGTACGATGCGCCAGGGCCATACACCGAACGCGATGTTGTTTGCTCTCTGTTGTTGTTGTTGTGGTCTTCAGTCCTGAGACTGATTTGATGCAGCTCTCCATGCTACTCTATCCCGTGCAAGCTTCTTCATCTCCCAGTACCTACTGCAGCCTACATCCTTCTGAATCTGCTTAATGTATTCATCTCTTGGTCTCTCTCTACGATTTTTACCCTCGACGCTGCCCTCCAATACTAAATTCGTGATCCCTCGATGTCTCAGCACATGTCCTACCAAACGATCCCTTCTTCTAGTCAAGTTGTGCCACAAACTTCTCTTCTCCCAAATTCTATTCAATACCTCCTCATTAGTTATTTGATGTACCCAGCTAATCTTCAGCATTCTTCTGTAGCACAACATTTCGAAAGCTTCTATTCTCTTCTTGTCTAAGCTATTTATCGTCCAGGTTTCACTTCCATACATGGCTACAGTCCATACAAATACTTTCATAAACGACTTTCTGACATTTAAATCTATACTCGATGTTAACAAATTTCTCTTCTTCAGAAACGCTTTCCTTGCCATTGCCAGTCTACATTTTACATCCTCTCTACTTCGACCATCATCAGCTATTTTACTCCCCAAACAGTAAAACTCCTTTACTACTTTAAGAGTCTCATTTCCTAATCTAATTCCCTCAGCATCACCCGACTTAATTCGACTACATTCCATTACCCTCGTTTTGCTTTTGTTGATGTTCATCTTTTATCCTCCTTTCAAGACACTGTCCATACCGTTCAGTTGCTCTTCCCGGTCGTTTGCTGTCTCTGACAGAATTACAATGTCATCGGCAAACCTCAAAGTTTTTATTTCTTCTCCATGGATATTAATACCTACTCCGAATTTTTCTTTTGTTTCCTTTACCGCTTGCTCAATATACAGATTGAATAACATCGGTGAGAGGCTACAACCCTGTCTCACTCGCTTCTAAACCACTGCTTCCCTTTCATACCTCTCGACTCTTATAACTGCCATCTGGTTTCTGTACAAATTGTAAATAGCCTTTCGCTCCCTGTATTTTACCCCTGCCACCTTCAGAATTTGAAAGAGAGTTTTCCAGTCAACATTGTCAAAAGCTTTCTCTAAGTCTACAAATGCTAGAAACGTAGGTTTGCCTTTCCTTAATCTTTCTTCTAAGATAAGTCGTCGCGCCACGTATTCGGTCTTCGTGCGACCGTACATTCTCCTGACCACCGCTGCAAGCAGTCATGTGCACTGGCTAAATTCCTGCTTTCTGGAATATCGCAGAAGGATCATCCAGTTTCTCGCAGCCCCATTACGCGAACTCGTTCAAACTCAGTGAGGTGATGATAATGGTGTCCTTGTCGGCTTCAAGCCTTTCTCGACTAATATCAACTCACCACTCTCAAAGGTAACTAACGCTCAGGATCGTTACAGCGTGCATTTGAAGCAAGCCAGATTTGCTTTCTCGTATTTTGCTGCTAGCTGCACTTATAAGACTGGCTCGTAATCTGAAGAGACATCATCTTTCAAATGTAGGTACTACCTGCTAAGTTTTGTTCATGTCGCTCAACTCCTTCTTGGTGGCACGGTTTTTTCGCCAGTATGTCTTGGCATATTTATGCCGTCATCAATTGATGGAATTTTATTATATTTTTAGAAGTGGTGTCCCTCAGCTCGTACCATCAAGTACTCGAGGAAAGGGGGGGGGGGACGATGACAACATAAACTGAAATTTCTGTTTGGTAGTTTTTGATATGGCGATACATTATCTGGAGCCGCTGATACGTGCTATCTGGGGAAGCGCAATATGGTAACACCGCAGAGAAGCGTAACGAACGTATAATAACTATCGCCGGACCTACGGAGAACAGGTTCTCTGCACCAGCAGTCTGTTAAGCTCTTGAAGGCTGAAATTTTTAATGCCAAGAATAACAGAATGTAAAGGTGAAATGATACCGACGGCCAAGTGCCTAGGGTGTAGCGTAACTGTAAACTGGGTACCAGTGTTTGTATTAATTTATCTCTTATTGAAATAGTAATTCGAATGACTCCTGTTTTAATTTCTGTCTGAGTAACATCTGTCGGAGATACAAGAAAGAAAACACGCGTAGTGGACAAAATGAGGAATACTACTGAATCATAATGATGATAATTAAAATTCTGCACGTTAAGATAATTATTTTGAAAATAAATCAGTAATTTTGTACGCCTCGTATAACAACATATCAATATTTTTTCTTGGTTTTATTTTTTTTATTTATTTTTTTTTAATATAAAGAACTAATTGTGCCTTGTGTCATTCATGATGAAGATAAGTGTCTTATATGTAAAACATGAATCCATACTGTTTTAAATTTAGAAGAGTAAGTCGAACTTAATACATCTTTGTGAAGCAATCTCTATAATTTGTTACTTCTTTCTTTACTTCCTCCGTTACATTTATTTATTAATATGTATCATTGTAAGCTCATATAAGAGAGAATAACTACTTATCTTTGTCAGGCATTGGCTCATATCTCGTTATTTATTGCCACTAATCTCTTTAATATCTTATTAACAGGTTCCCAAGTGGAAATGTGGCTGGGTCGTGTTGTATGAAAGGAAATAATCGGCTTGGGCGATACCTGTTTAGCCGCCATCGCGGCCATCTCGCCGAGATAACTGCGAATTGTAGTAACTGCTTAGAACCTGCATATAATCTAATTGAAAAGTCCGATTGCCCAGTGCGAATCAAACTAGCCGACTTAAAATATTCCAATCTTATACTGCCGCGAGAATACGAAGAGAATAATATTTTGGGTCTCAAAAAATATCAGTCGCTAGACTTTTCGTCAACTTAACTCGCTCGGTCCTAAATATGGAGTGTTAGAGATCTGTCTAATGATGTTTTTTTTTATTTTCCACAATTAAGAAAACAGGTTGACTTTATCTTCAGAATCTTAAGAAATATAGGAGGAGGAGAATGGTAGTGTTTAATACCCCGTTGACAACGAGGTTATTAGAGACGGAGCACAACCTCGGATAAGGGAAGGATTGAAATGGAAATCGGCTGTGCCCTTTCGAAGAAACCATCCCGGTATTTGCCTAAAGCGATTTATGGAAATCACGGTGTTGTAACTGCGACCGGGACGGTCGCGGGATAGCACTGACGGCAAGCGGTACCAGACACGGAAAACCTAAATCAAGATGGAAGGACGTTGGTTTAAACCGCCGTCCTCCCGAATGCGAGTCAAATGTGCTAACTGTGTGTGTGTGTGTGTGTGTGTGTGTGTGTGCGCGTGCGTGTGTGTGTGTGTGTGTGTGTGTGCGCTTGGAAGTAGTAATTACTGAGTTTTTGTAAAAACGAAGTCCAGTGAAGGAAAGCAGTTCGCTGAAGCGGTTCGAAATTCCTCTTTCTAGCTTCTTTTTTATGTGGCAGGTGTTTGGCTTTGTGGAACGAGTTGCAGTTGTATCCATCACACTCCACGTGCCTCGTCGGACTCACGACGAACAGTAGAATATTTCAATTTGGCTGAAGTATACTGAAATACTGCATTTACTAACATAAATAACACAAACTTTTTCATTACTTTTTTTTTAAAATGGAACTACAGCGCTTAGCTGGTGTAGCTACAATAGTACGCTATACTAATTCATGTGAACTAAATCCATGGGCGAAATGTCAACAGCCACATTATACTATCATCTATATTTCCACCTAAATCTTTACACTGGAAACTACTGTGAAGAGCATGGCATAGTGCACTTAGCATGGTACCATGTATAAGGGATTCGTCCAGTTCCATTCACGTATACAGCGGCAGACGAATTACTGTTTAAACTCCTTTGCAAGTGCTGTAATTAGTCTGACCCAGTCTTTGTGGCTCCTTCTCTAATGACATGCAGGGGGCGGTAGAATTTTCCTGGATTACTCACTTTATACTCGCTCTTGAAACTTTGTAAGCAGACTTTTGCGTGATAGTTGGACGATTATCTGCACGCGTCTGCCGGTTCAAGTTTCACAATAATCCCGTGACGCTGTCCAGCGGGCAAAACAACCTTGTAAGCAATTTGTTCTGCTATTCTTTGTATGCATTCAAGATTCGTTGTTACTGTAGTCCTATTTTGTACGGGTTCCACAAAATCGATTGATCTTCTAGAATGGATCACACAAGTGTTTTCAAAGGAATCTCATTCGTAGACTGACTGCCTTTTCCGAATATCCTTCCAGTAATCTGCCACCAGTTTCACCTACAACTTAGCCTATGTAGTCATTCCATTTCATATCCCTATACATTGTTCCACTCGGGTATTCATAGGCACTGACAGTTGATTAGTTGATATTATTGTCGTCTGTATAACTAAACGATTTAAAAGGTCATCCGGTTCCAGTTATAGTATGCCAGTCTGTCGGATTCCAGAGGCAAATGAAATCTGATTTTAATATTTCGTACCGATACGCACGCGACAGCATGAGCTACTTCATCTTTTCAAAACGTCGTGCGTAAGAACCTGTTCCTTCCGGGGTTCATACCTCGGTTCTATTGATGACAGGGAATATTTATATACCCATCAAGAGGATCGTCTTAATGTAACTATTCTACAGTACATGGTCAACAGATGAATATTCCATACTTTCTCCAAATGGAGCAAATCGGTTGACCCTTTCTGCATTGGATGTGATGCACGGCAAGCCTTGAGGGGCTTATGGAGGCACCGTTACTTCATGGGCGATTTATTAGGAAACCCCAAAGAATGGTTTTTTACTATTTTTTCGTACCAAAACGGAACCACGGATTCAAAAAAGGCTCTGCCCAGCAAATGACTGAAATTACAACGATATGTTCGTAAGATCCACATCTCGGAAGAACTTGAAAATTTTGTGTTATTTATGTTAGTAATTGCAGTATTGCAGGACATTTCAGACATCCGTTTCCGAGGTAGAGAGTTTCAAAGTTATCCTACTTCTACACGTAAAAGGTGCACGGAAAATTAGAAATTATAAATTAGAATTATATTAATACCTTCAGCTGCTGACGGACGTTGATATATATCAACGGGGACAGCTGAAAATGTTTGCTCCGACTGAGACCCGAACCCGGGATCTCCTGCTTACATGGTAGACGCTCTATCCATCTGAGTCACCGAGAGCACAGAGGATGCTGTGACTGCAGGGACTATTTCGCGCACGCCTCCCGCGAGACCCACATTCTCACCTACACACTACATCCCTAGTGTCCCATCCCAACACACTCATTACTCATGGAAGACATTCTTACCAAGTCCAGTAAGAGTTCGGGTAAATACGCGTGCATCCGCACAGATTAAGAAGGTCTTGGCCGGTATTGCCAGAACTATATACTAATATGGATATGGTGTCTGTCCATATAAGTATATAATCCGGTATGAGGAGAAACCTAAATAATAAATAATCACAGTAAAATTCTGAAGTTTTGACGGTGTATTCTCTAGGCATGTATCTAGAAGTGCCATTTTCGCATTTTCAAAAATCTTTATTAATTCATGGTCCGTTCCTTAAAAACCCACGGAAAAGCGTTATTTTTACTATTTTTTATACCAAAACCGAGCTGCGGATTCTAGTACCGGTATGCACAGCTAATGGCTGAAATTTTTAGGATATATATTGGTAGGATCCCGATCTGGAACACCCTTGCAAATTTTCTTGTTATTTTCAACTGTTACAGAGATACAGAGGTTCAAAGTTACCTTACCTGAACACGTTAAACAAGCACGTAAAAGCCGATGCGAGGCGAAACCGTGACATAGCTCGGAGAAATACTCTGTAAACTGTCTCTATTATCATCAGAAGGGTTCTGGGAACTCCATAATGTAGTATTGAAGCACATGCAAAATATTTGTGCACGGGAAGTCGGATACGAGATGTAAAACTGGTTTTTCGTTATTTAATTAAACCATTAAAATTTTACTGTCCCATAAATTTCTTTTAGTTTGAGTGACATGCCCTGCTGTAACAGGGAAAAGAGGGGAACCAACGGGAAAATGCAGCTCAGAAAGAAGCGAAAGAGGCAATGGTAGTGTGAGAGAAAGAGAGGGACACAGTGGCAGTGGAGCATAGTAGACAGTGATAGAACAGTGCTAGGAAAAGAGTGAAGGGGCAGTGCCTGAGGGGAAGGAATAAAGAAAAGGAGAAAGTGGGCGAGAGTCAGGGACAATAAGAGATATAGTGTATAACAAAAACAAGGAAGAGAGAAATAATGACAGGAGGGAGCAGCAGTGGACAAGAATGATAGACATAGTAGCAGTACGACAGAGCTACAGGGAGACGGTGGCAGGAGGCGGTGGAGTTAGGAAAGAACGAAGCAGACCGTGGCTGTGAAGCGTGAGACACAATTGGAGAGACACAAGAGCTAATGACCGTGAGTTGGGCTAAATGAGTGAGAGAAATGAAGAAGTGGGAATATTAGGGTATGAGCGACATACAGCAATGAATTAGTGGATGTGAGCGAGTTACAAGTAGGGGAACTTGTGGGAGTGAGTTTCATTTTAAAAAGTGCGCGAATATGTTCGATTTTTGGAGAATTTTTGAAGGTGCTAGGGAAGCTAGAAAGAGGCAGCTGGTATCCCACTTTACAGTCAGTCTTTCAAACAGAAGCAGGAGCATATTCCACCTGCAATTATTGATCTAATTTAAAAACTTATAATGCCGCTACAATCTGCTCATTAGGGGGTATAGTTTTAAGTTAAAAGTTTAACTACGCAAGTCAATTATTGTGTATACGTCATCAGGCAGTGTTAATACATGTACCGCCAACTACAAAGATTATATTTATCCAATATTTGAGAATGAGAGTACTTAGCGACTTCGAACACACTATACAAATAATATCTAAATTTTTCGGAACTTTTTCGCTAACATTCTCCTTCCCCCTCTCCCCCAAAAAACAATGAAAATAAAAACAAAATATTGTTTAGTAAATTTTCGCTATTCATGCAGAAAACTTGAACATCAGACAACTCTTTTTAAATTGTTTCTTCTTTACTACCAGCCCGATCCCCAACACATTTTGCGGACAACCGTATCATTCTATACCACTGAATCTACCTGTAAAATTACACCATTGTACGACACATGGTTCGGGAGATATGACGTCATAAACATACAAATGCCTGAAAAACTTGCTTTTCTTAAAACAGAGCGCAGATTACCCACACTGTTGTCATCCAGCGTTTGATAATAAGGGGAGTTAGTGACTTTCAACGAACTTTTTTAACACAATTTCTTTTCTAAATTTCTTCATTGATCTACGGGTCAATAATCCTAAACAAATAAAAGTAACACGACTACGGTTTTGCGTCGTTGACCATAAATCTTTTAGATGCTTAACGTCAAATCTGGAGATGAATTCCGCCTTATGCAAGACACTGTTTTAGTTTCATTTTACTCGGGTATGTTTCAACACTTTATGTGCTATCTTCAGTGGGATTCCCCTCTGGGCCTGGGTTCGATTCCCGGCTGGGCCGAGGAATTTTCTCCGCCCAGGGACTGGGTGTTGCGCTGTCATCATCATCCTATCATCCTCATCGGCTGCAGTTCGCCGAATTGGCGTCAAATTGAAAGACCGGCACCCGGCGAACGGTCTGCCCAACGGGGGGCCCTAGCCATACGAATAAATAAAAAAATGGGATTCTTGTTTATTTTCTCTCTCACACGATGCTATTACGTGTATACGACGATAGCTTTAATTCTACTACACTTTCTAGAGCTGCTCGTGGTTTCATGGTTCTTCGTCGTTTTGGCGATGTTTCACTTGCTTGTGTCGTGTTAAAGTACTTATTTGTTTTGCTGCAGCGGTTTCTCGAGCGCGACACACATTTTGAATGGTTTGTCAGTAACAAGAAACGACAGCAGCAAAGAAATGAGTACTTTCAACCCTTCCGCTGCTACAGTAGAGCTCTTAGCGTATTGTGCCCAGGCGGCTTCTGTTTCCGCTGTACTGCTAGCCAAATGCTGATACTGTGCTGAGGGAAGGCGCACCGCCAGGTATGAAATACTTATACGATTTTACGAAAACTATTAGATGCAAAAAATTTATTTCTGCGCAACTTGTAGTTTGATATCTTCACTCGATAAAGGTTTCTCGAGCGCGACACACATTTTGAATGGTTTGTCAGTAACAAGAAACGACAGCAGCAAAGAAATGAGTACTTTCAACCCTTCCGCTGCTACAGTAGAGCTCTTAGCGTATTGTGCCCAGGCGGCTTCTGTTTCCGCTGTACTGCTAGCCAAATGCTGATACTGTGCTGAGGGAAGGCGCACCGCCAGGTATGAAATACTTATACGATTTTACGAAAACTATTAGATGCAAAAAATTTATTTCTGCGCAACTTGTAGTTTGATATCTTCACTCGATAAAGGTTTCTCGAGCGCGACACACATTTTGAATGGTTTGTCAGTAACAAGAAACGACAGCAGCAAAGAAATGAGTACTTTCAACCCTTCCGCTGCTACAGTAGAGCTCTTAGCGTATTGTGCCCAGGCGGCTTCTGTTTCCGCTGTACTGCTAGCCAAATGCTGATACTGTGCTGAGGGAAGGCGCACCGCCAGGTATGAAATACTTATACGATTTTACGAAAACTATTAGATGCAAAAAATTTATTTCTGCGCAACTTGTAGTTTGATATCTTCACTCGATAAAGGACTGAATTTCTTTTCTTTTTCCTTCATGCTTATTTGCACCGTATCAAATCAAGTAAAACACTGCGCAAAATTTTAAAGAGATTGCTGTGGTTTAAACGCTTTGCCTAAACTTTGCGAATGATTAATTTTAGCTCATACATTGCAGTGAATGAAATGTAGATAAGATATTGAAATTTTATTCAAAATTGACCGTGGAATGACGTCTGATTGCACTCTCGAGTTATTGGGTTTTGTATCCCAAGCCCGGTCGTTGGCGGCGCACCCATTCACGTCGTTACGCTTCGCGAATTGTATGGTCGTAACATGAGTTTTCTCTGTTCTTTCAGACATGTCAGCAAGAAGAGACACCACTCATATATATGCTCCGTGAATGCTAATATGATAATTCAAGGTAGAGCAGCGTTCGCCCGACCTCGTACGGGACTTGACGCGATGCGACTAGCAGACGGAGGAAAAAGGGCGAAGGATAGAGTGCGTCAAACGGGAGTAGCATTGAGAGGGGGAGGGGTCGGGAGGCGTGCTCGGGTAGTCCGTGCCGTTGTGTATGGCTATTGTGCCAAGGCGGCGCAAATGGATAACGCATCTGCCTAGTAAGCAGGAGACCCGCGTTCGAATCCCGCCATTAGTACAAATTTTCATCTGTCGACAGTGAATTCATTCATTGCCCAAATGGCACAGAGATCGGAGTTTCTCCTTTCTGAATATATCTCGTGAACGTTTCAAGATATCGAAATGAGGTTTTCTGCAAATGATAGCGCGCAATGAGGCACACAGAGTATGCTATATGTTAAAAACTCGAAGCTTTTGCGTTCACCGAGATATGGAAGTAACTCGTCTGCAGCAGTGATAGGTCAGAGGCTCAGAGGTCCATAGTGCTGTAGGAAAACTCAAGCAGCGTGCATATACACGTCCACGACACTGGTGATTACGGTATTGCTTAGTGGGGCACTTAACATCGTGCTCATCGGCGCCAGTACAAGTTCCCAATCTTTCCATTTCCAGTCTCGCCACGTCTCGAATGATGAGATGATGAGGAAAAGAGAGACAAGCAGTCCCCAGGCGGAGAAAATCCCCGCTACGGCCGGGAATCGAACACAGCACTTGGGAAACGGCATGACAGGATATGTACACAGGCCCACAGCAGCGAAATGGCTAAGGAATTCGGAGTGGCGTGAGCTGTTACTGGTACCTTTAGAAACAATAGAACCAGGAGCACAGATAAAACGTTGTTCCTGACGTGTTTATGTAGAGCCGGCGGCGGTACTCACGCAGGTGCGCGGCCGCGGCCGCGGCCGCCCGCAGTGGGGCGATCAGCAGGGCCGCCCCGCAGACCAGCGTCACTGTGCAGGCGGCAGCCATGTCTGCGTCTGCCGTGCAGCCGCCGCGGCCGCAGTATAACCCAGTGGCCCCCACCCGGCGGCCACGCAGTCGCAACTCGGTTTCGCCGGAAATTTGCCAGTCAGGCCGCAACATGCGCGCCTTTCGACGCTCGTGCATTCCGCACCGACGTTCCTGCTCCCGTGTACTGGGGTTTCCTGTACATCCCTTGTGTATGGCCGTCAAGTTTTAGGTTCCTAGCTTTCCTTTTACTCTTCACTCAAAAATGCATCTATGAAATGGGAAGAAAACAGAAACCACAGGAAAAAAGCGCAATCTGCCACAAGGCAGAACATAAACAAACAAAAGCGATTATCCTTACGAATTGGGGAACTCATCTCGAACATCAATACACGATTATGTGCATAACGTAAGGCCGAAAGTAGCTTTTGCATTATGCGTCACTGCCAAGTAACATAGCTCAATGAAACTAGAACGTTACATACACTTTGTGATAAAAAGTATCCGGACACCCCCAAAAACATACTTTTTTCATATTAGGTGCATTGTTCTGCCACCTACTGCCAGGTACTCCATATCAGCGACCTCAGTAGTCATTAAACATCGTGAGAGAGCAGAATGGGGCGCTCCGCGGAACTGTCGGACTTCGAACGTGGTCAAGTGCTTGGATGTCACCAATGTCATACGTCTGTATGCGAGATTTCCACACTCCTAAACATCCCCAGGGCCACTGTTTCCGATGTGACAGTGAAGTGGAAACGTGAAGCGACATGTACAGCACAAAAAGCGTACAGGACGACCTCGTCTGTTCACTGACAGAGACTGCCGACAGTTGAAGAGCGTCGTAATGTGTAATAGGGAGACATCTATCCAGACCATCGCCCGCGCGGTTAGCCGAGCGGTCTAACGCCGCTAACTCAGCGTGTCCGGCCAGAGGGTTAGCTGCTCTCTGAGTTAATGGATCAACGACGAACTGAAACGGGTGTCTTGGGACGTCCGCCACGAGCAGCTTTCCGGAGTGGGAAGGAGCTCCTGGTCCTCAACACGAATCCGCCTGGCGGACTTGTGTTCGAGGTCCGGTGAGCCGGCCAGTCTGGACGGTTTTTAGACGATTTTCCACCTGCCTCGGCGAATGCGAGCTGGTTCCCCCTATTCCGCCTCAGCTACACTAAGTCGGCGATTGCTGCGCAAACAAGTTCTCCCACGTACACATACACCGCCATTACTCTACCATGCAGTAATAGGGGTTACACTCGTCTGATATGAGACGTTCCCTGGGGGAGGGGGGGGGGTTGAAAGGGGCCGAACTGCACAATAACCCTGGGTTCGGTGTGGGGCGGCGGAGGGGTGGACTGCGGCAGTCGTCGTGGGGTTGTGGACCACTGCGGCTGCAGCGAGGACGGAGCCTCTCCGTCGTTTCTAGGTCCCCGATTAACATACAATACAGAATAATCAAAAATGGTTCAAATGGCTCTGAGCACTATGGGACTTAACATCTGTGGTCATCAGTCCCCTAGAACTTAGAACTACTTAAACCTAACTAACCTAAGGACGTCACACACATCCATGTCCGAGGCAGGATTCGAACCTGCGACCGTAGCAGACGCGCGGTTCCGGACTGCGCGCCTAGAACCGCGAGACCACCGCGGCCGGAATACAGAATGAAATTTTCACTCTACAGCGGAGTGTGCACTGATATGAAACTTCCTGGCAGATTAAAACTGTTGTGGCGTAACAAGACCGCTACGCCACACGAAGTAGAAGCCGAAAGGCACGCGTTACTGACGCAGGCTAGAGATAGGTCTGAAACAGGATACGTAATAATGCTATAAAGAAAAGTACGTAGCTGCTATAATACTTGACTTTAATCCATCATTTATATACAGCATTCTTGATGATACAAGTGAGACTCTATCTTGAAATGGTTAATGGCGCCTTGCTAGGTCGTAGCCATGGACTTAGCTGAAGGCTATTCTAACTGTCTGCTCGGCAAAGGAGCGAGGCTTCGTCCGTGTAGTCGCTAGCTAAGTCGTCGTACAACTGGGGCGAGTGCCAGTCAGTCTCTCGAGACCTGCCGTGTGGTGGCGCTCGGTCTGCGATCACTGACAGTGGCGACACGCGGGTCCGACATGTACTAATGGACCGCGGCCGATTTAAAGCTACCACCTAGCAAGTGTGGTGTCTGGCGGTGACACCACATTCCTCCCCCGCAAATCGGCGAACGTTCGTGTTATAAGGCTTCCGCCCTCCGTGGGGAGGACCCCATGTTGACGTATGCGATGAGGTGGGGAGCCTAACAACAGGCGAGGCTGTGCCACCCGCACCCTGCCATTCGGTCCGAGGGGAGCTAGGAAACGCCTGAAAACCTAGTCCAGGGTGCACGTCAACATGCGGTGTATGCGCCCTTAGAGATACAGGAGGGGCCGAAGGGTCGACCTCCATGTGGTCGGGGCACCCGACGGGCGAAGACGACATCTGGTCTGGAACGGGCAAGAGTTCCATGGCGGAGGACATCTGGTCACGGGAAGCGATCGGCGGCGCGTGACCCAGGGAGGCGCTAGGCGGTTGCAGCGACGCGTCCACTGCGGGCGGCGCCGGCGGGAGAACAGGCGGCGGCGGCGGCGCGTCGCCATGGGGCAAAATGGAAGGCAGCGTCGGTAACACCTGGGGATGAGACGAGCCAGTAGATGGGTCCCCAGGGCGCTGACCGGACGGCACCGTCGCTGAAAGCAGACGGGGAGCGGCAGAACCCGTGCGACGACAGAGGCGCAGCTGATTGAGATGCCGACTACCTCACCAGAGGCCCCCAAAACCAAATAGATCGCGCGGCCGAGGCAGCGAAGAATGCGCCCTGCGAGCCAACGCCGTGAACCGCGATAGTTGCGATAGAATACAACGTCGCCTGGAGCAAAAACAGGAGTCTGCCGCTGCACAGGAACCTGATGCGGCGGATGCAGCAAAGACATCAAGGTTCGATGAGGACGACCGTGGAGCAACTCAGCCGGCGAGCGACCATCGCGGGGCTGAGAGCGATACGAGGACAAAAAGAGCAATAACGCGTCCTCCCGAGAATGCAACTCTTTCAACTTCAACATCTGTGACTTGAAAGTCCGGACCAATCGTTCAGCGGCACCGTTTGACTGAGGCGAAAACGGCGCGGATGACTGAAATTCTGCGGACATGAATTGTGGGCCATTGTCGGAAACAATAGTCTGTGGAAGAGCTTCAATGCGGATAACGCTTGGATGGTGGCAGAAGACGTCGTGGAAGACATCCGGACAACAAAAGGAAAATTACTGAAAGAATCGACCACAACCAACCATCGAGCATTCCAGAACGGACCAGCAAAATCGATGTGCAAGCGTTGCCAAGGGGAAGTGGCTTTCGGCAATGCAAAGAATTTTCGCGACGGGGCGGATTGTTGTTCGGCACACGCCATGCAAGAAGAGCACATTTTCGTAATCGTAGCATCGATTCCGAACCAAGTACAGTGCTGACGAGCAAGTTGTTTCGTTCGAACTATACCCCAATGTCCTTGGTGAAGAAGCCGTAAGACAGAGGACTGTAACGAACGTGGGATCACGACTCGGGACTGATCATTATCAGAACGCAACAACAAAACACCACGTCGTACAAAAAGACTCTCCTTGTGAGCAAAAAATCGGCGAACCAACGGATCCTCGATCCGCGACTTTGACAAGGGCCATTGCGTAGCAACAAAACGAAAAACGCTAGCAAGGACAGGGTCAGCAGCTGTGGCGGTGGCCACACGACGAAAATCAATCGGAAACGATTCGACCACGTCATCGGTTTCCGAGTCAATGAACATGCAAGCAAGTTCGGAAGAATCGAATGCTTTATCCCCAGCAACAGGCAAACGGGACAACACATCAGCGTTTCCGTGCTTAGCAGTGGACCGATACAAGATATCGTAGCGGTACTGCGAGAGGAAAATTGACCAGCGAATGTATTTCTGCGCTGTACATGGAGGTACCGGCTTGTTCGGATGAAAAAGCGATGTCAAAGGTTTGTGGTCTGTGATGATGGTAAAGTGACGACCATACAAGAAATCGTGAAACTTTGTAACACCAAATACGAGAGCCAAAGCTTCTTTCTCGATTTGTGAATAATTTCTTTGCGCTGACGAGAGCAATTTGGACGCAAAGGCAATAGGGCGATCAAGCGAACCATCTTTGTGCGCAAGCACAGCTCCGATCCCAAAATCCGACGCATCTACCATCAACAAAAGGGGTTTCCGGGGATCGAATGGCATAAGGCAAGTATTTGAAAGCAACGCCGATTTCAACTGTCGAAAAGCGCGTTCGCATTCCGTCGTCCAGACGAACGGAACACCTTTACGGCGTAAGCGATGAAGCGGAGCTGAAATGGAAGAGGCATTGCGCAGAAAGCGATGATAGTAATTTATTTTACCCAACACACTCTGTAGCTGCTTCAAATTCTGCGGCGACGGCAAGTCTTGTATGGCACGGAGGTGCTCTGGACTGGGGTGTATGCCTTGGGCATTGATGACATGCCCCAAATATGGTAAGTCACGAGCAAAAAACACATATTTGTCCTTCCGCAAGCGAAGACCATTTTGTCGCAAGACCTGAAATAACGTGCGTAGGTTGGCTAAATGTTCGTCTACTGTCTTTCCAGAGATCACAATATCGTCCAGATAGTTTGCTGCAGTAGGGACCGACGCACAAACAGTTTGCAGATATTGCTGAAACAATGCATGGGCGGATGCACACCCGAATGGCAGTCGTTTGAATCGGTACAAACCAAGATGCGTGTTAACCACCAAGACGCGCTGGGATTCTTCGTCCACAGGTATTTGCAAGTACGCATCTGGTAGGTCCAACTTCCAAAAGTATTTACCCGGGCACAGTTTGTCAAAAAGATCTTACGGGCGGGGCAAAGGAAAAGTTACAGTCACAAGTTGTGGATTCACAGTTGCCTTGAAGTCCACACAAAGTCTCAGTTTTCCGGAAGGTTTTGGCAAAATTACTAAGGGTGAGGCCCAGAGAGAAGCCTGCACACGTTCAATTACACCTTGTGATTCTAAATCGTGTAAAGTTCTTGCGACCTCATCACGCAATGCGTGGGGAACATTGCGCGCTCTGAAAAATTTCGGTTGCGCGTTGACTTTCAGTTCCAAATGTGCTTCATAGTTCTTAGCGCAACCAAGGCCCAGTGCAAAAATGTCTGCAAATTCGTCACATAGACTAGAAACACTGGCCGAAGGCACAGTCTGGTTCACTGATAGGACCTGATTGACTATTGACAAGTTAAACAACTGAAATAAATCTAAGCCAAACAAGTTCACTGCAGTAGAAGAACGAAGAGCGTAAAATGACACAAGTTTTGTGTGTCCCTTGTATGTTGCAAGAAGAGTGCACTGTCCTAACACAGGGATATGCTGTCCTAACTAGTGAGCTGAACATTTGCGGCACGCAACGGAGGTTTGCCCAGTTGTTTGTACGTGTCGTGATTGATCAACGAAACTGTAGCTCCGGTATCGAGCTGGAATGGTATCACTTTGCCTTCAAAGTCCAAGTCTACAAAAAGTTTATTGTCCTGCTGACGACAAGAGCGACTGTCTCGTGCAATTTGAACTGACACAGGTACAGAAGCACGTGCGACCTGACGAGATTTCCGTCGACGTCGATGCACACTTTGTGTGGGACGAACACAGTCACTGTTAGAGAAAGTGGCACTGGACGGGGTGGAATGAACTACATGAATGATTATGGGCGAAGGTCCACGAGCCTGAGTGTCCTTGGTTCGATTTCGGCGCGAAGCAAAGGGCCTGGAATGGTTGTGATTGTCTGATCTGAGCTTCTTCTGGCAAACACTTTGAACATGGCCTTTCTTATTACAGTAAAAGCAAATAGCTTGGCGTGACGGGCAATTGTCACGCGAATGTCTAGTTGCACACTGCGGGCATGATTTTAGAACTGCATTGGCATGCTTACGCGGCACACGTGTTTGAGAGCTAGGCCGCAGCTGCGCGGACGTGCGCGAGGGCTGTTTAGCGTTCCCTGCAGCGCGCCCGGCGGGCCGGTTAATGTGACACACGGCTGGCGAAGTTTCAAACGATTCCTGAGCAAAATCAAATGTGTCTTGCCTATCCAATATGTCTATCACTTGTTGAAGGGAGGGATTAACTAGTTTCAAAATCTGTTCCCATATACGAACATCAGAAACGTTCTGTGCAATGGCATCACGAACCATAGTATCTGAATAAGGAAGTCCACATTCACACTCAAAAGCACAATCCCTTGTAAGGCCTTGCAAAGTTGCAACCCACTCCCTATTAGTCTGACCGGCCGTACGTTTTGTACGAAAGAACGTATACCTTTTTGCAACGACATTGACTGTGTCCTTGAAATAGGTATCTAAAGCAGACAAAATTTCTTCGTAGGACAGAGTTGCTACGTCGCGTCGGGGAAACAATTTCACTATCACACGGTAGGTGGACACACCTACACACGAAAGCAAAAACGGCTGCCACTCATTACCTTGAATTCTGTAGGCGGCGAGATGGAATCCAAATTGGCGTGACCACTCCGTCCATGTTTCCAGGTCTGGCTGAAAATTACGGAATGGTGGTGCAACTGCATGTTGTGGCTGCGGTAGCGGTGAAGCGGCGGCGGCCGCATCGTGTTGCAGTGCACGCTGACCCTGGACGAGCTGTCCAAGGGCATCCAATAACGCCAGCGTCTGCTGATTCTGCAAGCGATAAAATTCGGACAGTACATCCGGAGATTGTGGCGAAGCCATGACACAAGTAATTTAAGCAAAGCAAGAATAAAGAACCAGATCCTGATTGATCCGAGTCGCCAACTGTTGTGGCGTAACAAGACCGCTACGCCACACGAAGTAGAAGCCGAAAGGCACGCGTTACTGACGCAGGCTAGAGATAGGTCTGAAACAGGATACGTAATAATGCTATAAAGAAAAGTACGTAGCTGCTATAATACTTGACTTTAATCCATCATTTATATACAGCATTCTTGATGATACAAGTGAGACTCTATCTTGAAATGGTTAATGGCGCCTTGCTAGGTCGTAGCCATGGACTTAGCTGAAGGCTATTCTAACTGTCTGCTCGGCAAAGGAGCGAGGCTTCGTCCGTGTAATCGCTAGCTAAGTCGTCGTACAACTGCGGCGAGTGCTAGTCAGTCTCTCGAGAACTGCCGTGTGGTGGCGCTCGGTCTGCGATCACTGACAGTGGCGACACGCGGGTCCGACATGTACTAATGGACCGCGGCCGATTTAAAGCTACCACCTAGCAAGTGTGGTGTCTGGCGGTGACACCACAAAAACTGTGTGCCGGACCGAGACTCGAGCTCGGGACCTTTGCCTTTCGCGGGCAAGTGCTCTACCAACTAAGCTACCCAAGCACGACTCACGCCCTGTCCTCACAGCTTTACTTCTGCCAGTACCTCGTCTCCTACCTTCCAAAATTTACAGAAGCCCTCCTGCGAACCTTGCAGAACTAGCACTCCTGAAAGAAAGGATAATGCGGAGACATGGCTTAGCCACAGCCTGGGGGATGTTTCTGTAGAGTTTGTAAGGTAGGAGACGAGGTACTGGCAGAAGTAAAGCTGTGAGGACGGGGCGTGAGTCATGCCTGGGTAGCTCAGTTGGTAGAGCATTTGCCCGCGAAAGGCAAAGGTCCCGAGTTCGAGTCTCGGTCCGGAACACAGTTTTAATCTGCCAGGAAGTTTCAACATACAATACATACAATACAATCCAGACCAACACACAGGAATTCCAAACTGCATCAGGATCCACTGCAGGTTGTTGTTGTTGTTGTTGTCTTCAGTCTTGAGACTGGTTTGATGCAGCTCTCCATGCTACTCTATCCTGTGCAAGCTTCTTCATCTCCCAGTAACTACTGCAACCTACATCCTTCTGAATCTGCTTAGTGTATTCATCTCTTGGTCTCCCTCTACGATTTTTACCCTCCACGCTGCCCTCCAATACTAAATTGGTGATCTCTTGATGCCTCAGAACATGTCCTACCAAACGATCCCTTCTTCTGGTCAAGTTGTGTCACAAACTTCTCTTCTCCCCAATCCTATTCAATACTTCCTCATTAGTTACGTGATCTACCCATCAAATCTTCAGCATTCTTCTGTAGCACCACATTTCGAAAGCTTCTATTCTCTTCTTGTCCACACTATTTATCGTCCATGTTTCACATCCATACATAGCTACACTCCATACAAATACTTTCAGAAATGACTTCCTCACACTTAAATCTACACTCCTGGAAATGGAAAAAAGAACACATTGACACCGGTGTGTCAGACCCACCATACTTGCTCCGGACACTACGAGAGGGCTGTACAAGCAATGATCACACGCACGGCACAGCGGACACACCAGGAACCGCGGTGTTGGCCGTCGAATGGCGCTAGCTGCGCAGCATTTGTGCACCGCCGCCGTCAGTGTCAGCCAGTTTGCCGTGCCATACGGAGCTCCATCGCAGTCTTTAACACTGGTAGCATGCCGCGACAGCGTGGACGTGAACCGTATGTGCAGTTGACGGACTTTGAGCGAGGGCGTATAGTGGGCATGCGGGAGGCCGGGTGGACGTACCGCCGAATTGCTCAACACGTGGGGCGTGAGGTCTCCACAGTACATCGATGTTGTCGCCAGTGGTCGGCGGAAGGTGCACGTGCCCGTCGAACCGGGACCGGACCGCAGCGACGCACAGATGCACGCCAAGACCGTAGGATCCTACGCAGTGCCGTAGGGGACCGCACCGCCACTTCCCAGCAAATTAGGGACACTGTTGCTCCTGGGGTATCGGCGAGGACCATTCGCAACCGTCTCCATGAAGCAGGGCTACGGTCCCGCACACCGTTAGGCCGTCTTCCGCTCACACCCCAACATCGTGCAGCCCTCCTCCAGTGGTGTCGCGACAGGCGTGAATGGAGGAACGAATGGAGACGTGTCGTCTTCAGCGATGAGAGTCGCTTCTGCCTTGGTGCCAATGATGGTCGTATGCGTGTTTGGCGCCGTGCAGGTGAGCGCCACAATCAGGACTGCATACGACCGAGGCACACAGGGCCAACACCCGGCATCATGGTGTGGGGAGCGATCTCCTACACTGGCCGTACACCACTGGTGATCGTCGAGGGGACACTGAATAGTGCACGGTACATCCAAACCGTCATCGAACCCATCGTTCTACCATTCCTAGACCGGCAAGGGAACTTGCTGTTCCAACAGGACAATGCACGTCCGAATGTATCCCGTGCCACCCAACGTGCTCTATAAGGTGTAAGTCAACTACCCTGGCCAGCAAGATCTCCGGATCTGTCCCCCATTGAGCATGTTTGGGACTGGATGAAGCGTCGTCTCACGCGGTCTGCACGTCCGGCACGAACGCTGGTCCAACTGAGGCGCCAGGTGTAAATGGCATGGCAAGCCGTTCCACAGGACTACATCCAGCATCTCTACGATCGTCTCCATGGGAGAATAGCAGCCTGCATTGCTGCGAAAGGTGGATATACACTGTACTAGTGCCGACATTGTGCATGCTCTGTTGCCTGTGTCTATGTGCCTGTGGTTCTGTCAGTGTGATCAGGTGATTTATCTGACCCCAGGAATGTGTCAATAAAGTTTCCCCTTCCTGGGACAATGAATTCACGGTGTTCTTATTTCAATTTCCAGGAGTGTATACTCGATGTTAACAAAGCTTCAGAAACGCTTTCCTTGCCATTGCCAGTCTACATTTTATATCCTCTCTACTTCGACCATCATCAGTTATTTTGCTCCCCAAATAGCAATACTCATTTACTACTTTGTCTCATTTCCTAATCTAATTCCCTCAGCATCACCCGACTTAATTCGACTACATTCCATTATCCTCGTTTTGCTTTTGTTGATGTTCATCTTATATCCTCCTTTCAAGACACTGTCCATTCCATTCAACAGCTCTTCCAAGTCCTTTGCTGTCTCTGACTGAATTACAATGTCATCGGCGAACCTCAAAGTTTTTATTTCTTCTCCATGGATTTTAATACCTACTCTGAATTTTTCTTGTTTCCTTCACTGCTTGCTCAATATACAAATTGAATAACATCGGGGAGAGACTACAACCTTGTCTCACTCCCTTCCCAACCACTGCTTCCCTTTCATGCCCCTCAACTCTTATAACTGCCATCTGGTTTCTGTACAAAATGTAAATAGCCTTTCGCTCCCTGTATTTTACCCCTGCCACCTTTAGAATTTGAAAGAGAGTATTCCAGTCAACATTGTCAAAAGCTTTATCTAAGTCTACAAATGCTAGAAACGTAGGTTTCCCTTTCCCTGAGGTCAGTATTGCCTCACGTGTTCCAGTGTTTCTACGGAATCGAAACTGATCTTCCCCGAGGTTGGCTTCTATCAGTTTTTGCATTCGTCTGTATAGAATTCGTGTTAGTATTTTGCAGCTGTGACTTATTAAACTGATAGTTCGGTAATTTTCACATCTTTCAACACCCGCTTTCTTTGGGATTGGAATTATTATATTCTTCTTGAAGTCTGAGGGTATTTCGCCTGTCTCATACATCTTGCTCACCAGATGGTAGAGTTTTGTCAGGACTGGCTCTCCCAGGGCCGTCAGTAGTTCCAATGGAATGTTGTCTACTCCCGGGGCCTTGTTTCGACTCAGGTCTTTCAGTGCTCTGTCAAACTATTCACGCAGTATCGTACCTCCCATTTCATCTTCATCTACATCCTCTTCCATTTCCATAATATTGTCCTCAAGTATATCGCCCTTGTATAGACCCTCTATATACTCCTTCCACCTTTCTGCTTTCCCTTCTTTGCTTAGAACTGGGTTTCCATATGAGCTCTTGATGTTCATGCAAGTGGTTCTCTTATCTCCAAAGGTCTCTTTAATTTTCCTGTAGGCAGTATCTGTCTTACCCCTAGTGAGATAAGCCTCTACATCCTTACATTTGTCCTCTAGCCAGCCCTGCTTAGCCATTTTGCACTTCCTGTCGATCTCATTTTTGAGACGTTTCTATTCCTTTTTGCCTCCTTCATTTACTGCATTTTTATGTTTTCTCCTTTCATCAATTAAATTCAATATTTCTTCTGTTACCCAAGGATTTCTACTAGCCCTCGTCTTTTTACCTATTTGATCCTCTGCTGCCTTCACTACCTCATCCCTCAAAGCTACCCATTCTTCTTCTACTGTATTTCTTTCCCCCATTCCTGTCAATTGTTCCCTTATGCTCTCCTTGAAACTCTGTACAATCTCTGGTTCTTTCGGTTTATCCAGGTCGAATCTCCTCAAATTCCCGCCTTTTTGCAGTTTCTTCAGTTTTAATCTACAGGTCATAATCACTAGATTGTGGTCAGTCCACATCTGCACCTGGAAATGTCTTACAATTTAAAACCTGGTTCCTAAATCTCTGTCTTACCATTATATAATCTATCTGATACCTTTTAGTATCTCCAGGGTTCTTCCATGTATACAACCTTCTTTCATGATTCTTAAACCAAGTGTTAGCTATTATTAGGTTGTGCTCTGTGCAAAATTCTACAAGGCGGCTTCCTCTTTCATTTCTTAGCCCCAATCCATATTCACCTACTACGTTTCCTTCTCTCCCTTTTCCTACACTCGAATTCCAGCTCTCATGACTATTAAATTTTCGTCTCCCTTCACTATCTGAAAAATTTCTTTTATTTCATCATACATTTCTTCAGTTTCTTCGTCATCTGCAGAGCTAGTTGGCATATAAACTTGTACTACTGTAGTAGGTGTGGGCTTCGTATCTATCTTGGCCACAATAATGCGTTCACTATGCTGTTTGTAGTAGCTTACACGCATTCCTATTTTCCTATTCATTATTAAACCTACTCCTCCTTTACTCCTATTTGATTTTGTGTTTATAGCCCTGTAGTCACCTGACCAGAAGTCTTGTTCCTCCTGCCACCGAACTTCACTAATTCCCACTATATCTAACTTTAACCTATCCATTTCCCTTTTTAAATTTTCCAACCAACCTGCCCGATTAAGGGATCTGACATTCCACGCCCCGATCCGTAGAACGCCAGTTTTCTTTCTGCTGATAACGACATCCTCTTGAGTAGTCCCCGCCCGGAGATCCGAATGGGGGACTATTTTACCTCCGGAATATTTTACCCAAGAGGACGCCATCATCATTTAATCATACAGTAAAGCTGCAGGTACTATGACATTTAGGCAGGAGGTGAGAAAACTTGGATTTCATGGTCGAGCGGTTACTCATATGCCACACATCACGCCGATAAATGCCAAACGACGCCTCGCTTGGTAAACATTGGATGATGAACAGTGGAAAAACGTTGTATGGAGTGACGAATCACGGTACACAATGTGGTGGTATGATGGCAAGGTGTGGGTACGGCGACTGCCCGGTGAACATCATCTGGCAGCGTGTGTAATGCCAACAGTAAAATTCGGAAACGGTGGTGTTATGGTGTGGTGTTTTTCATGGATTGGGCTTGCATCTCTTGTTGTTTTACGTGGCACTATCACAGCACAGACCTACCGTCATGTTTTAAGCACCTTCTTGCTTCCTACTGTTGAAGAGCAATTGGGAAATGGCGGTTGCATCTTTCAACACGACAGAGCACCTGTTCATTATGCACGGCCTGTGGCGGAGTGGTTACACGACAATACGATCCCTGTAATGGACTGGCCTGCACAGACTCCTGACCTGAATGCTATAGAACACCTTTGAGATGTTTTAGAACGCCGACTTCGTGCCAGGTCTCACCGACCGACATCGATACCTCTCCTCACAATGGACTGCCATTCCCCAAGAAATCTTCCAGCACCTGATTGAACGTATGCCTACGACAGTGGAAACTGTCATCAAGGCTAAGGGTGGGCCAACACTATATTAAATTGCAGCATTACCGATGGAGGACGCCACGAACTTGTAAGTCATTTTGAGCCGGGTGTCCGGATATGTTTGATCACATAGTGTAGAAAGAACTGCTGCAGTAGAGCAGCAAAAGTAACTGAATACATACTCAGTGACACGAACAGAAATAACACTTTTATTCAAACACAGTAATTACTCTGAAGTCACCGCGATTTGTAATGGTTCCCTGGACATTGCAAAAGGCGCCACACGGTTCTTAATAGGGTGCGTGATCACCACTGCACGTAACCCCAAGCTGGCCTCAAGGTTGGAAGTCTTGCCGTGGGGCGTTCCATTGCTCCACCAGGTGCATCTGGAGGTACTGTAGTATCTCTCTCCCTCGCGAGCTCCATGGGATTTAAATCAGGGGAATGAGCAGGCCAGTCCATTCGGCGAATACCCTCTCGTTCCAATACGTCCTCCACCTGCGCTGTTCGATGCGGTCGCGCTCTGTCAAGCAAAACAATGAAGTCGGGGCCCAGTGCGCTGCTGAAAAGACGCACATGGGGAAGGAGTGCAGAGCCACGACAACGTCGACTGGTGACACGTGCTGTTTGGAGGTCAGTACACTCGAGAAACATCATATCTCTTCGCACCATAACCCCCGCACCACCAACACGATCACGTTAGACAGTCTTCCGCCTTCCGAGATGCACTACGTGTTCCCATCTCTCGCCAGGTGAGGATGCGTCTGGACACAACCGTTTCAACAACCCTACGACCACCATGCACTGCCATCCGTGCTGCTCGCACACCTTATTCAAAATTGTCGAAGATTCGAATTTTTATTCAATTGTTTGAAAGGTATATGTATCTAGAATGTCGAGACGAAAAGGTTTTTTAGTCTGTGCGTTGCAAAAGTTTCTACAGCCCATTGTCCGAAGCCGCCAGGGGACTGCCTTAGCCGGAGACGCGCGGCTCAGGTAGAAAACTTGTCGCGCCCTGCCGCACGTTCACAGAATCATTTATACTACAGTACGCATGCAAAACATATTCACCAAAAAGTTGAGGAACAGCGTGTGCAGACTGCCGAACGCAGCATACCCAGCTGAACCAGATCGGCTTGTCTCGCCAAGAAGAAGGAGGGAGTCGTTCTCCAGGAGCAATTCGAGTTACGGGAAGGGATGATATAAGGCCCTGAAATTGCAGATTAAATGTAAGTAACGAGAATACTTTGTTTTGGTCAAATTTTCGTCAAAATTGGTTAAAGCGTAACTTTTGCTCCGCCGTATTGGACTAGCCATATTGAAAATTTAATTTCAGATTTGCAGAGAAACCTAACCTTACCTAAACTGACCTAAGTTTGTGCGCAGACGGGCACGTAATTTTTTTTGTATCTCTTGTATCAGGGGAGATATCGAAGCAAGATTTTTTTAATGGAACGGTGTATTTTTTGACGGCATTCGAAAATACTTCAAAAGACGGTACACTGATACAGAATTTGGGAATGTGGGCGTTGAAGAATTTCGGAAACGTATCCTAGAAATGTGCTTCAGTTGAAAGGAAAGGGAAGGGGCATCGGTAATTGCAGTGTAAAAATTAGCAAATAGTGCTCTCATGTCCGAGAAATCTACCTCAGTACTCCACAAGCCACCTTACGGTGTGTGGCGGAAGGTAATTTGTTTACCGCTGTCACTTTCCCGTTTACCCGTTCCATTTTTCCAACACGACCCTGTTACGGAACACGCGGCGCTTCTTTTGGTCTTCTGTTAACCTGTTGTTGTTGTTGTAGTCTTCAGTCCTGAGACTGGTTTGATGCAGCTCTCCAAGCTATTCTATCCTGTGCAAGCTTCTTCATCTCCCAGTACCTACTACAACCTAAATCCTTCTGAATCTGCTTAGTGTATTCATCTCTTGGTCTCCCTCTACGTTTTTTACCCTCCACGCTGCCCTCCAATACTAAATTGGTGATCCCTTGATGCCTCAGAACATGTCCTACCAACCGATCCCTTCTTCTGGTCAAATTGTGCCACAACTTCTCTTCTCCCCAATCCTATTCAATACTTCCTCATTAGTTACGTGATCTACCCATCTAATCTTCAGCATTCTTCTGTAGCACCACATTTCGAAAGCTTCTATTCTCTTCTTGTCCAAACTATTTATCGTCCATGTTTCACTTACATACATGGATACACTCCATACAAATACTTTCAGAAATGACTTCCTCACACTTAAATCTATACTCGATGTTAACAAATCTTCAGAAACGCTTTCCTTGTCATTGCCAGTCTACATTTTATATCCTCTCTACTTCGACCATCATCAGTTATTTTGCTCCCCAAATAGCAAAACTCCATTCCTACTTTAAGTGTCTCATTTCCTAATCTAATTCCCTCAGCATCACTCAACTTAATTCGACTACATTCCATTATCCTCGTTTTGCTTTTGTTGATGTTCATCTTATATTCTCCTCCAAGACACTATCCATTCCGTTCAAGTGCCCTTCCAAGTCCTTTGCTGTCTCTGACAGAATTACAATGTCATAGGCGAACCTCAAAGTTTTTATTTCTTCTCCATGGATTTTAATACCTACTCCAAATTTTTCTTTTGTTTCCTTCACTGCTTGCTCAATATACAGGTTGAATAACATCGGGGAGAGACTACAACCCTGTCTCACTCCCTTCCCAACCACTGCTTCCCTTTCATGTCCCTCGACTCTTATAACTGCCATCTGGTTTCTGTACAAAATGTAAATAGCCTTTCGCTCCCTGTATTTTACCCCTGCCACCTTTAGAATTTGAAAGAGAGTATTCCAGTCAACATTGTCAAAAGCTTTCTCTAAGTCTACAAATGCTAGAAACGTAGGTTTCCCTTTCCCTAAGGTCAGTATTGCCTCACGTGTTCCAGTGTTTCTACGGAATCGAAACTGATCTTCCCCGAGGTTGGCTTCTATCAGTTTTTCCATTCGTCTGTAAAGAATTCGTGTTAGTATTTTGCAGCTGTGACTTATTAAACTGATAGTTCGGTAATTTTCACATCTGTCAACACCTGCTTTCTTTGGGATTGGAATTATTATATTCTTCTTGAAGTCTGAGGGTATTTCGCCTGTTTCATACATCTTGCTCACCAGATGGTAGGGTTTTGTCAGGACTGGCTCTCCCAGGGCCGTCAGTAGTTCCAGTGGAATATGTACGAATTTCAACCGCAAGTCAGAGCTCTCCTTCCAGGCTGCTAGGCAGCAATCGCAACAGACAATCCCGGCCGTCCTTTTTCCTGTTCTGGAACAGATACTTCATCGAATCTTTCAATCCCAACGTTAACAGGCGTTGTATCACTGCCCTCGTCTTTCCTAGAGCTTTCGGATGCAATGGAAAAAGTAAACCGTTCCATTAAAACAAGTTCTCCGTTGAGCACTTCGGCTGATATAACCGTTAAGAGTATTCGTCAATAACAACATTATGTCCCTCCCCCCTCCCCCCTCTTGCGAATACTCATTGCCGAAAGCCTAGTTTCGATATCTTGAACAGTGCATGAGAGAAAGAAGTGTTTCGTCTTTAGTGATTCAATTATATACTGCCGGAAAAATAAACGCTACACCTAAGGACAGTATTAAACGGACCCAGTGTATTATACGTGTACCGGTATACTAAGGGGTTGTAGTGTTAGTGATACATCTGTCACGGTCAGAAGTGATCAGATGGCGCTCAGGAGGCCCACTCCGTTTTGAGTCTGCAGGCGGTAACTGTGCTGTGTTTAGAAGTGAACAGCGTTTACCAAACATTCGTTCTAGCGTTGGACTCCTGACAAACAGCTTCAGCTCTTTGAACAGGGTCCCTTCTGTGGACCTGCAGGAAGCTGGACGGACGTATCGACGGATTGTTGCTCATGTTGGACACAGTGTATCGATGGTATGATGGTATGTCGCTGGTTTTGACGCTGATCTGTGGAACTTCCCCAATACTGTAGGCCAGGTTCTGGACATCCGCATCGTACAGACACACATCAAGATCAACGCGTTGTGCAGGCAGCGGTGGCAGGTCGAACATTGTTCAGGGACGAAATCTGGAAACCTGTTGCGCCTGCTGTGTCATCCTGGACCACTGGAAACCGTCTGCTTCGAGCTGGACTAAGATCACGTCTGCCTCTAGCCAGGCTAACCACTGGCACCACGACACCGCCAGGTGCGGCTACTCTGACGTCGAAAGGAGTGGACTGGAGCGCGGATTTTTCTTTTTTTTCATTAAAGCAAGTAGGTGACCAGCCACCTATGGGTATATGGTTGTCCCTTTATTACCATACATATTGTTATATGACATACCCGACAAAGTTTGCTGGTCTCTTCGACACCGTGAGTGGTCAAGTTATGTCGACCTCCGGCCACCCTCGAAGCTGCCTGTCACAGGGAGGAGGTAGACCACTTTTGTTTTTTGTAGCTACTTGTTGTCAGGTAACCTACCTCTTTTGCTTTATCCATACAATTTGTTTACATTCACTTATTTTGTGGTGATTTAGCATTATGATATAAAATAAAGTGCAATGAACTAAGAACACGATAAAACAATACAACTGGAGGGGAGAAATATAGAATTAAATAGTTTTATTAAATAGGGAGTTCAAAGGGTCACAATAGGCGGGTCATAGGGAGATAGAGATAGTAGGAATTGTGGTCCATCTGAACCAGCCAGGCGTGGAGGACTTGGAATAATCATTGACCCCTACATTCCCGGATCGCTACATCTTTACGAAAACTAACAGCACTAATACTAAAAGTAATTCATCTACCATTCTATTACTATTGTGAAAAGCGGGGTGTCTTCCGTCTGCCTTAACCTACCTTAACGAAGGATAGACTTTTATGAAAATCCACGTAATTAAAAATAATTGATCTCTACATGAATACAACTCGTCATTTGTGTACAGACTCAGCATATTAACAAACATTTTTTAAGTTTTAAGAATTAAGAAGAAACAGTTGTTCACTGTATCAGTGCTACTTCGTGATAGAAAAACGTCGACTTACGAAATTCTAACAATTGAGATCCAATAATTCGTGGCCGCATTTTACTACTTTTGTTTGCTAATCTGTAACAGTATGAAATTTGACAAAATGGGCGGTACGTCAAATGGAGCAGGTGATGGCCAAGCACTGGCTGCAGAGGAGAAATCTTTAAAAAATTGCGTTACGGAATTTCCAGATGGATACAAACAGGCCTGAGACACAGTTAAATAGAGTCGCATTTTCTGAACACATGAAAGGTCTGTTGTAGTGTCGTGATGTAAGCGTGTAAATTTTAGGTATCAGGAGAGGGCACAAAATGTCAGATTGGCTGAAATGAACTCTGAAGGAGTAGAAGCGGCGAGATAATTGCGGAGTTTGAAGGTACGCCCTTTGCGATTGGCGGGGTGGTTTCCACGAGATGAAAGGAGTGCTCCCATTGGTCTAAAAATGCCGTGACATAAAGCACGAAAGGACACAGGTGAGGGACAGTATGCTACAAAAGATAGAATGCCGAAAACTTCGGGGACTATCCTCTGAACCAGCGTCAGGTGTACAACAGGGCGCATTACACCATGCACGACGCAAAAAAAGAGGAATTTTGTGTGAACACTGTGTCCACTTTGGCTGACATTAGCTAGAAATTACCTGAATTGTTGAGCTCCGATAGCGGAGAAACGAAACAGCCACGTAGTTAATAGTTCTTGCAAGAACTGAGAGGGCGTTAAAGTATACACGCTGCTCCATCTATGCGCGTGTATGTCTCCCAGACGAGGGAGAAGTGCATGTTTTCTCGCCTAACGAGAAATATGGGGCAGTTTCAGCTGATAAAATCAGTAAGGATTTTGATTTGGTTTTTATAGAGTTTTCAGAGGGCGAGGGCAGCCATCAGCTGACAACACGTCGTAGCTAAAGGTAAATGCCGCTGGCAGAGGCGTAAAAATACTGGATCACCAGCTTGAAACCACTGTGAACGCAAGCAACCTTAGGTAATCTTTTGTATACCTTGTCACAAAAACTAACCATCCTCCGTAGGCTTGATTGTCATCCTAAACAGTACTGAACTTAGAACCTGGAATCAGATGATTTGACGTAATATTGGCCAACTCAGACAGTGCTTCATTGTCTAGATGAAAGAAAAAACTCGCAGAGAACCTTTAATTTAAATTTGATATTGTTGTGTTCAGTGTTATTTCTGCTAATCAGGACGTAATACGTTATCTTGACAATTGTCCTGAAATTGTCATGTCACTCTCTATGTAAACTAGTGTGCTTCATTGACAATAATACAGTGAATAAACAAATTTTGTACAGCTAAACACCGATGTGCTCTGTTGAAGAATAAGTGTCCACTCCTACCCCGTTAATTTATTCTAGTGACGATAATGCACTCACAGAGTGTTTTTGCTGATGTGTGACGAATGTTAAAAGGAGTGGAGTGACAGATAATGGGACTCTGCCAGGATAGCAATTGGTCGCCACGATGCCAATTAGTCAAATTAGGAGGTGTAATTAAAAATTGTGTATTAAGAATTCAGAAGAAAAATTTTTGAAAAAGAAGTGAAAAGTTTACTCAATGTACGTGCCTGCATAGTGGTCAGATTAATGTAAATGTGTGATCCAAAGAGTAGAAAAGGTTGTATTAACGAGTAAAGAACATTTTTTTTTGTGTTTATGAGTAAAAGTAGCTGGTGCATGACCTTTCTGGAGCGCGTGAAGTTGTTCACGGAGCTGTTGAGCTGGTTTGAGTGCCCACAGACTGTGAACGGAGTCGATAATGATGTGTTAATGTCACAAGAGACTTTCTATGACATTCTGGAGACGTGGCAGGTAGTATAACTTCATGCTGACTGGAGCTCAGGCACGCGCCAATCGTGAAAGACAGAGGTCAGTCACATGTTCTGAGACGGTGGGCGGACGTAGATCATCGCATGTAGGGCAAACTGAAGATCTTGATAGGATAGAAAATGGCGTACAAGAAAATGTATAGAATGCGCGTCACGAAACCGAACGAAGTGACAATGCAGAGGGAATGGAGGCAGTTTCGCGATCGGTATCTCAGGTTGAGACCGTACAAATCCAGGCTGATGATGGTCCTAGTGGTTCAGAAGCAGAATCAGATGACGTGCAACTTCGGTACGTTGAACCAAATGTTATAAGTCTGAATCAAACGGGACAGTTTCCTACGGAAATAATGTGTGAAAGTGCGCCAGCACTATGCACAGAAGTCGGTGAAACGTCACAGGAAAGACGCGAACGGTAAAATTTACAGCATATGGTGACAGATGACGACGGCGAACCATCTGATAGTGTGTTCGCAATACTGAAGCAACTCACTACTGTTGTCAAGCAAACAAGTGAAACTATGAGCGCAGGGTTAGCAGACTTAGAAACAAATGCAGTGTTGGAGGCTTTAAAAACCGAAACGGCGAATTTAAAAACCGAAACAAATTCAGGGTTAGCTGCCACAAATGCTGCTTTAAATGGTCTCAGAATTGAAACCAATGCTGGGTTAGAAAAAGTTCGCTGAGTTCAGCAAAAGATGCGAAGTTAATGAAATGTTTATCGAAATCCGAAAAGAGGCGAGGGACTCGCGCGTTCTAATTCAGTCGCTTATGGCCGATAAGAAAAATATGCGTACTGACATTGACCAGGTGCAGGACGCAGTGTCTGATGTCAACCACACAGCTGATAACTTAGCACGTAGGCGTCTGGTGAGACGCAACAAATCGTGGAAGAACTTAATGTCAGAAAACGTGTCACGCGAGCCGCGTCAAAAAAGATTTGATACACGCATTGTAAATACTGTCTCGAAAAATAAGCAGCAGTATCAACAGCTTCGTACAGAACTGAAGCAGCGTATTGAGAACCGTACAGAAAGAAGTACTGAGGCGACGGAATCGGTAATATCATCTGACGTAGTGGTGAAAAAAGTCCAGATATAACCAAGCCAGTTATGCAGTCTTTCGTGTTAGTTGCGGAAACGCAAAAAAGTAATGGGATTCCCCTTGTATGTACACAAGATGTTGCGTTAGTATTTTCCGATCCTAAACAGAAACAAACTGTAGAAGTACAGTAGAGACAGGTGAGCGAAGCTGTTAATGTGCGTTCACAGCCGACAATGGTGCAAGAAGCGGTAACTGCGAGCGAAACAACGGAGCAGCAGCCGACACACCGAACGTACGCGAATGACGCGATAACAGAGCAGTTTACTGCGCCACACGTATCAAATTCTCAATTTGTGAGTTGCAGCACAACAGGCTAGATACCACAGGTCAATACGAAGCAAGTACAAGGACAAAACACTGATCCAATAACAGAAAATTTGAATGTATCTTTCAGTCCGATACACGAGGAACGTTATGCTATAGATAATTGCTCACCATTGCGTAGATGCGATACTCGATGTGACTCTAATATGTCTCTCAGGATCCAAATGTGGTAGTACGAATAAAGAAAAATATGGCGCAGATGAAGGGAACGGAATAATGTTGCGAAAACACAACCGCCATATGTTGCAATAGAGAAATTTGACACTGATCATTTTTTGACAGTCAGAAGATTCCAGCATTACAAAGAAAACGGGAACAGCTTACACACGTTTATACATCAATTCCAAATCGGTTCACCAGAACATTGGTCACTTAGACATAAACTTGATTTCATTTGTGGTCATATGGAAGGCCCAATAGCGGAAACGATGCAACGAGTCGCTGCAAACTGTCAGTCGTACAATTCAAGTCTACATTCTTGGAGCGATACTGTCCGCGGAAACCCAAAATAGGATAAAATATAAATTGTTACAGAAGACGTCATTTCAAAATTTGGGAGAAAAGAAGCCAGTTAGATTTTTCGAAGAAATGTCGAAAAAGAATTAGTGTTTACAGTCTATACAGTGATGAGGAATAGATACGTATGTGTAGAATGAAGTTACCCTTGCCATATCAGCAATCGTTAGTTGGAAGAGCTGGAGATAATACAAAGACATTTAAAGGGACGATAAGAGAACCTGAATTCATCTTCAGTGAAGATGACGCGAAAAAACAACGTGCAGCGAGAGAAACTAATGGTAGGGGGAATGGTCTTTAGAAATGCTTACAATGGCAATAGTAATCTCGGGAAAGGTAATCGTTTTGGAAACAATAGTAATCGTCCATGGTTTTGGCAACTCACAGAGGTCAAACAATAACTATGGTTTTGGTAAGCCACGGAATTATATTAATGGCTTTGGTTCCAGAAATTATGGTGGTAACTATAATTCGCAATATGATAACGATACAAACGAAGCAGGAAGGTTTAAAGGTTCTCCACCACAAAGTCAAATTATTCTGGTGGAACTGGAATGCCTAGAATGCAGAAAGGTAGGGAGAATCTGGCTGCAGCAGGACAGCGCACGCCAGATGAATCGGTACAGGAAGTCGAGTTGAGGCCACCAAACCCTGGTAAGAAACAGAACTGACGAGATGAACGGTACGAAGACCAGTCACAAGAGATTCAGTCGCCAAATGAAGTTGATTTTATAATTAAATGTGTAAATAGACTTAACTTTGATCAACAAGATTCTGAAGTAGGTTTAGGGGCTGATCAGATACAGTTGCCAGCATGCTGGGAGAAAATTAACTGGGAATCGTCTGATGATGAGGAACAAGAGTTGTCGACAGTTAATGTGTGCAGGTGTACAAAAACTGATGATGACCAAATTGATGAGGATTTAGTTCATTTATACAAAACTGAGAGAGAAATGGCCAAGAGGATAATGCAGCATTGGCAACAGCAGTTGTTGTTGTTGTGGTCTTCAGTCCTGAGACTGGTTTGATGCAGCTCTCCATGCTACTCTATCCTGTGCAAGCTTCTTCATCTCCCAGTACATACTGCAACCTACATCCTTCTGAATCTGCTTAGTGTATTGATCTCTTGGTCTCCCTCTACGATTTTTACCCTCCACGCTGCCCTCCAACGCTAAATTTCTGATCCCTTGATGCCTCAAAACATGTCCTACCAACCGATCCCTTCTTCTAGTCAAGTTGTGCCAGAAACTTCTCTTCTCCCCAATCCTATTCAATACCTCCTCATTAGTTACGTGATCTACCCACCTTATCTTCAGCATTCTTCTGTAGCACCACATTTCGAAAGCTTCTATTCTCTTCTTGTCCAAACTGGTTATCGTCCATGTTTCACTTCCAGACATGGCTACACTCCATACAAATACTTTCAGAAACGACTTCCTCACACTTAAATCTATACTCGATGTTAACAAATTTCTCTTCTTCACAAACGATTTCCTTGCCATTGCCAGTCTACATTTTATATCCTCTCTACTTCGACCATCATCAGTTATTTTACTCCCTAAATAGCAAAACTCCTTTACTACTTTAAGTGTCTCATTTCCTAATCTAATCCCCTCAGCATCACCTGATTTAATTTGACTACATTCCATTATCCTCGTTTTGCTTTTGTTGATGTTCATCTTATATCCTCCTTTCAAGACACTGTCCATTCCGTTCAACTGCTCTTCCAAGTCCTTTGCTGTCTCCGACAGAATTACAATGTCATCGGCGAACCTCAAAGTTTTTACTTCTTCTCCATGAATTTTAATACCTACCCCGAATTTTTCTTTTGTTTCCTTTACTGCTTGCTCAATATACAGATTGAATAACATCGGGGAGAGGCTACAACCCTGTCTCACTCCTTTCCCAACCACTGCTTCCCTTTCATGCCCCTCGACTCTTATAACTGCCATCTGGTTTCTGTACAAATTGTAAATAGCCTTTCGCTCCCTGTATTTTACCCCTGCCACCTTCAGAATTTGAAAGAGAGTATTCCAGTTAACGTTGTCAAAAGCTTTCTCTAAGTCTACAAATGCTAGAAACGTAGGTTTGCCTTTTCTTAATCTTTCTTCTAAGATAAGTCGTAAGGTTAGTATTGCTTCACGTATTCCAACATTTCTACGGAATCCAAACTGATCTTCCCCGAGATCCGCTTCTACCAGTTTTTCCATTCGTCTGTAAAGAATTCGCGTTAGTATTTTGCAGCTGTGACTTATTAAACTGATAGTTCGGTAATTTTCACATCTGTCAACACCTGCTTTCTTTGGTATTGGAATTATTATATTCTTCTTGAAGTCAGTGGGTATTTCGCCTGTCTCATACATCTTGCTCACCAGATGGTAGAGTTTTGTCATGACTGGCTCTCCCAAGGCCATCAGTAGTTGTAATGGAATGTTGTCTACTCCCGGGGCCTTGTTTCGACTCAGGTCTTTCAGTGCTCTGTCAAACTCTTCACGCAGTATCTTATCTCCCATTTCATCTTCATCTTCATCTACATCCTCTTCCATTTCCATAATATTGTCCTCAAGTACATCGCCCTTGTATAAACCCTCTATATACTCCTTCCACCTTTCTGCCTTCCCTTCTTTGCTTAGAACTGGGTTGCCATCTGAGCTCTTGATATTCATACAAGTGGTTCTCTTCTCTCCAAAGGTCTCTTTAATTTTCCTGTAGGCAGTATCTATCTTGCCCCTAGTGAGACAAGCCTCTACATCCTTACATTTGTCCTCTAGCCATCCCTGCTTAGCCATTTTGCACTTTCTGTCGATCTCATTTTTGAGACGTTTGTATTCCCTTTTGCCTGCTTCATTTACTGCATTTTTATATTTTCTCCTTTCATCAATTAAATTCAATATTTCTTCTGTTACCCAAGGATTTCTACTAGCCCTCGTCTTTTTACCTACTTGATCCTCTGCTGCCTTCACTACTTCATCCCTCAGAGCTACCCATTCTTCTTCTACGGTATTTCTTTCCCCCATTCCTGTCAATTGTTCCCTTATGCTCTCCCTGAAACTCTCTACAACCTCTGGTTCTTTCAGTTTATCCAGGTCCCATCTCATTAAATTCCCACCTTTTTGCAGTTTCTTCAGTTTCAATCTGCAGTTCATAACCAATAGATTGTGGTCAGAATCCACATCTGCCCCTGGAAATGTCTTACAATTTAAAACCTGGTTCCTAAATCTCTGTCTTACCATTATATAATCTATCTGATACCTATTAGTATCTCCAGGTTTCTTCCAGGTATACAACCTTCTTTTATGATTCTTGAACCAAGTGTTAGCTATGATTAAGTTATGCTCTGTGCAAAATTCTACAAGGCGGCTTCCTCTTTCATTTCTTCCCCCCAATCCATATTCACCTACTATGTTTCCTTCTCTCCCTTTTCCTACTGACGAATTCCAGTCACCCATGACTATTAAATTTTCGTCTCCCTTCACTACCTGAATAATTTCTTTTATCTCGTCATACATTTCATCAATTTCATCATCATCTGCAGAGCTAGTTGGCATATAAACTTGTACTACTGTAGTAGGCATGGGCTTTGTGTCTATCTTGGCCACAATAATGCGTTCACTATGCTGTTTGTAGTAGCTAACCCGCACTCCTATTCTTTTATTCATTATTAAACCTACTCCTGCATTACCCCTATTTGATTTTGTATTTATAACCCTATAATCACCTGACCAAAAGTCTTGTTCCTCCTGCCACCGAACTTCACTAATTCCCACTATATCTAACTTTAACCTATCCATTTCCCTTTTTAAATTTTCTAACCTACCTGCCCGATTAAGGGATCTGACATTCCACGCTCCGATCCGTAGAATGCGTTTTCTTTCTCCTGATAACGACGTCCTCTTGAGTAGTCCCCGCCCGGAGATCCGAATGGGGGACTATTTTACCTCCGGAATATTTTACCCAAGAGGACGCCATCATCATTTAATCATAAAGTGAAGCTGCATGTCCTCGGGAAAAATTACGGCTGTAGTTTCCCCTTGCTTTCAGCCGTTCGCAGTACCAGCACAGCAAGGCCGTTTTGGTTAATGTTACAAGGCCAGATCAGTCAATCATCCAGACTGTTGCCCCTGCAACTACTGAAAAGGCTGCTGCCCCTCTTCAGGAACCCCATGTTTGTCTGGCCTCTCAACAGATACCCCTCCGTTGTGGTTGCACCTACAGTACGGCCGTCTGTATCGCTGAGGCACGCAAGCCTCCCCACCAACGGCAAGGTCCATGGTTCATGGGGGAAGGGCAGCAGCAGTATTGATACAGAAGTCAGGTGATGTATTTAAGACAGGTACATATGAAGAGATCATAGATACTTATGACAAAGAATATGGCCAAATAACTCCATCCCAGAACATTCAGACGACAGATGTTAAGACTAATGAGGAGAATAAGGTGACTGTAGCAAACCAATGGGAAATACAGGCCAAACACATTGACGGGTTAAAAAGTGACTCGATAGAGGATGCGTTAATACATGAAAATCAACCTGAGGCTCCTCATGAGGTGCAACCGATCGAGCTGAGGTAGAGGGCACGCTTGTCGACGCCATTCTTGACACGGGAAGTGTAATTGTGTCGAAACTGACTGTGCCCATATTTGGTGCCAATTTCTTGCATCAAAATCGTGTGACACTCAATATCGATGAATGGTATATGATGCTTGGGAAGGTACGTCTTACTTCTGAAGAAGAATTCAGACATGAAGAGATGCCAGGCACTTAGAAAAAAATGGATCCACGGTATAGGTGGTTGGAAGAAACAATACCTGCAGATGACGAAGTAAAGGTGGAAATCTATCAAGAAATAGATAATAAATTGCTACAAGTAAGCGATATTTCAGAGGCAGACAAAGCCGAATTAGAGGGACAATTATGGCAAAATGCTGATGTGCTTATACGAAAACCAAGTGCCATCAAAATTTTCAGTATCAATTCAGTGTTAATCACGACAACACTAGGTTAAGAAAACCAAGTATTGATATTTTCTTTTGATGCTAAGATTCTTATATGAAATGTGTTTGTTCATATACAGGGTGTTACAAAAAGGTACGGCCAAACTTTCAGGAAACATTCCTCACACACAAATAAAGAAAAGATGTTATGTGGACATGTGTCCGGAAACGCTTAATTTCCATGTCAGAGCTCAATTCAGTTTCGTCAGTATGTACTGTACTTCCTCGATTCACCGCCAGTTGGCCCAATTGAAGGAAGGTAATGTTGACTTCGGTGCTTGTGTTGACACGCGACTCATTGCTCTACAGTACTAGCATCAAGCACATCAGTACGTAGCATCAACAGGTTAGTGTTCATCACGAACGTGGTTTTGCAGTAAGTGCAATGTTTAAAAATGCGGAGTTGGCAGATGCCCATTTGATGTATGGATTATCACGGGGCAATAGCCGTGGCGCGGTACGTTTGTATCGAGACAGACTTCCAGAACGAAGGTGTCCCGACAGGAAGACGTTCGAAGCAATTGATCGGCGTCTTAGGGAGCACGGAACATTCCAGCCTATGACTCGCGACTGTGGAAGACCTAGAACGACGAGGACACCTGCAATGGACGAGGCAATTCTTCGTGCAGTTGACAATAACCCTAATGTCAGCGTCAGAGAAGTTGCTGCTGTACAAGGTAACGTTGACCACGTCACTGTATGGAGAGTGCTACGGGAGAACCAGTTGTTTCCGTACCATGTACAGCGTGTGCAGGCACTATAAGCAACTGATTGGCCTCCACGGGTACATTTCTGCGAATGGTTCATCCAACAATGTGTCAATCCTCATTTCAGTGCAAATGTTCTCTTTACGGATGAGGCTTCATTCCAACGCGATAAAATTGTAAATTTTCACAATCAACATGTGTGGGCTGACGAGAATCCGCACGCAGTTGTGCAATCACGTCATCAACACAGATTTTATGTGAACGTTTTTGCAGGCATTGTTGGTGATGTCTTGATTGGGCCCCATGTTCTTCCACCTACGCTCAGTGGAGCACGTTATCATGATTTCATACGGGATACTCTACCTGTGCTGCTAGAACATGTGCGTTTACAAGTACGATACGACATGTGGTTCATGCACGATGGAGCTCCTGCACATTTCAGTCGTGTTCGTACGCTTCTCAACAACAGATTCGGTGACCGATGGATTGGTAGAGGCGGACCAATTCCATGGCCTCCACGCTGTCCTGACCTCAACGCTCTTGACTTTCATTTATGGGGGCATTTGAAAGCTCTTGTCTACGCAACCCGGGTACCAAATGTAGAGACTCTTCGTGCTCGTATTGTGGACGGCTGTGATACAATACGCCATTCTCCAGGGCTCCATCAGCGCATCAGGGATTCCATGCGACGGAGGTTGGATGCATGTATCCTCGCTAACGGAGGACATTTTGAACATTTCCCGTAACAAAGTGTTTGAAGTCACGCTGGTACGTTCTGTTGCTGTGTGTTTCCATTCCATGATTAATGTGATTTGAAGAGAAGTAATAAAATGAGCTCTAACATGGAGAGTAAGCATTTCCGGACACATGTCCACATAACATATTTTCTTTCTTTGTGTGTGAGGAATGTTTCCTGATAGTTTGGCCGTACCTTTTTGTAACACCATGTATAGGTTATGTACAAGAAAGGGTTTTGCAATTCAATGATTTGATGTTTACAGGGTAATTAGTAGGATTAGGAATTTAATATTTTTGTAGAAGGCAATGAATAATTTATTTCTTCTGTAAAGTCATAATGCATAAGTTTAAGATTTTTGGGGGATATAAATGTTTGTGATGTTAAATGTAAAAATTAATGGGATTGTCCTCGTAAAGTTATGGGGCAGTGTTTATAAATGTAATATAATTTGAGAAATATATGAAAGGGGGAAACTTTCTTGAACTATAATTGTAATAGAAGCTACTAATAAATATAGTAATTGAGGTTGAGAACAAGACATAAGTATTGAAAAAGGGGGAGGGTAATATTAAATGAAGGTTTCCTCAGTTCAGTACATTTCCATCATCATTTAATATAAGTCTAGATGTCGAATAAAAACAGTCTCAAATTTAAAAATTATGATTGGTACAAATTTGCATTAAAGTCAGATATAAATATACAGTACATAAATTGAAAGTGAATCTCTGTTTTGTTTAAATTTAAAATTAAAGTATAGACGACCATAGAATAGAAATAAAAGGATTCATATTATTAAAAAAAGAATTTTGTAAGTCACAAAACTAATAAAACGTGTTAAAGTCTGGAAAAACATTAGTTTTTGAGCTCAAATCTGTAGTATATAGTAAACCAACTGCAGTGGAAAAACAAAGAGTGACTGAAAGAACACCTGTTTCGACTGTGCCAAATTAAAATAGAGGGTTGGTCAATGTAAATACATAACAATTGCTACATTCAGCAGTTGAGAACAATTTTTCACTGACTTCAATTAATTTCTAAAACCGCTGATTGACCCAGCACAAAATTGAACACAGAAGGAAGCAGATATGTAAGGTGGCAGCTTGAATGAGTGTTATTTCACACCTTACTTGAGATTATATATATCACGAGTAGAATGATATGTCACATGACATACTTTGGTGATAGTGTGCAGATTTTTGTATCGAAATGTACTCTATACAATGCAAAAAGGTATGACACTCGATTCGACAGTATTAACACGCCAGAACCAAATCCAGCATGTCAATGAGCAAAAGGAGAAAAAAAAGAGAAAGCAGGTGGAAGAGACGCTTCAGTTTGGGACGAACTCGGGCTGCCCGGCCACGGCCTGTGTACAGCAAAAGGTTTTTAGCAGTGTGTGAACCATGGCGAGGGAGACAGCGAACGCACCAGGCGGTCCATCGAAGGGAGCAGGTGACGTCCAAGCACAGTCTGCGATGGAGAAATTCTTTAGAAAATTGCGTCGGCGAATTTCCAAATGGATACAAACAGGCCTGAGACACTGTTAAATAGAGTCGCATTTTCTGATCACATGAAAGGTCCGTGGTGCTCTTGTGATGTACGTGTGTAACTTTTAGGTATCAGGAGCGGGCACAAAATGTCCGATTGGCTGAAATAAACTCGAAAGGACAAGAAGTGGCGAGATTATTGCGCAGTTTGAAGGTACGCCCTCTGCGTTTAGTGGAGTAGTTTCCATGAGTTGAAAGGAATGCTCTCATTGGAATAAAAAAGCTATGACGCGAAGCACGAAATGACACAAGTAGGGGACAGTTCCTACGAAAGACAGAATACCGAAAACTTCGGCGACTCTCCTCTGAACTATCATCAAGTATAGTACAGGGCGCATCACGGCCTGCATGACGCAAAAAAAGAGGAATTTTGGGCCGCTGAGCTCCGATAGCGGAGAAACGAAACAGCCACATAGTTAATTCAAATGGTTCAAATGGCTCCGAGCACTATTGGACTTAACATCCATGGTCATCAGTCCCCTGGAACTTACAAGGGAACCTCCCCATCGCACCCCCCTCAGATTTAGTTATAAGTTGGCACAGTGGATAGGCCTTGAAAAACTGAACACAGATCAACCGAGAAAACAGGAAGAAGTTGTGTGGAACTATGAAAAAAATTAGTAAAATATTCAAACTGAGTAGTCCATGCAAAGATATGCAAAATGATGGACAACGGCAGTCAAGAAGCGCCGTGGTCCCGTGGTTAGCGAGAGGTCCTAGGTTCAAGTCCTCCCTCGAGTGAAAAGTTTAATTTTATATTTTCAATTTATGTGACAAACTCTTATGTTTTCATCACTTTTTTGGGAGTGATTATCACATCCACAAGAAAACCTAAATCAGGCAAGGTAGAAGAATCTTTTTACGCATTCGCTAAGTGTACAAGTTAGGTGGGTCGACAACATATTCCTGTCATGTGACGCACATGCCGTCACCAGTGTCGTATAGAATATATCAGACGTGTTTTCCTGTGGAGGAATCGGTTGACCTATGACCTTGCGATCAAATGTTTTCGGTTCCCATTGGAGAGGCACGTCCTTTCGTTTACTAATCGCGCGGTTTTGCGGTTCGGTCGCAAAACACAGACACTAAACTTATTACAGTGAACAGAGACGTCAATGAACGAACGGACAGATCATAACTTTGCGAAAATAAGGGAAGTAAAATTTTCAGTCGAGGGAATACTTGATCCAAGGACCTCTCGTTCCGCAGCTACTCACGCTAACCACGGGACCACGGCGCTCCCGAGTTCACATCCTCCTTGATGTTGCCTATCTTGCGCATGGACTACTCAGTTTGTATATTTTACTAATTTTTTTCATAAATCCACACAACTTCTTCCTGTTTTCTCGATTGATCTGTGTTCAGTTTTTCAAGGCCTATCCACTGTGCCAACTTATAACTAAATTTGAGGGGGGTGCGATGGGGAGGTTCCCTCGTTAGAACTACTTAAACCTAACTAACCTAAGGACATCACACAACACCCAGTCATCACGAGGCAGAGAAAATCCCTGACCCCGCCGGGAATCGAACCCGGGAACCCGGGCGTGGGAAGCGAGAACGCTATCGCACGACGACGAGCTGCGGGCCGTAGTTAATTGTTCTTGCAAGAACTGAAAGGGCGTTGAAATATGCACGCTGCTCCATCTATGCGCGAGTACATCACCATATTTTCCAGACTAGGGAGTAGTGGATATTTTCTCACCTAACGAGAAACATGGGGCAGTTTCAGCTGATAAAATCAGTAAGGATTTTGATTAGCTTTTTTTAGGATTTTCAGAAGGCGAGGGCAGCCATCATCCGACTACACGTCGCAGCTAAAGGTAAACGCCACTGGCAAAGGCGTAAAAATATTGGATCACCAGCTTGTGTCCACTGTTAGCACGAGGAACTTTGTGTAATCTTTTGCATATGTTGTCACAAAAACTAACCATCCTCCGTAGACTTGATTGTCATCCTAAATAGTACCGAACTTAGAACCTGGAATCAGATGATTTGACGTATATTGGCCACTCAGACAGTGCTTCGCTGTCTAGATGTAAGAAAAAATCTGTAGAGAACCTTTTATTTAAATTTGATATTGTTGTGTTCAGTGTTATTTCTGCTAATCAGGATGTAATACATTATCTTGACAATTGTCTTGAAGTTGTCATGTCACACTCTATGTAAATCAATGTGCTTCATTGACAATAATATAGTGAACAAACCAATTTTGTACAGCTAAACACCGATGTGCTCTGTCGTAGAATAAGGGTCCACTCCTACCCCATTACTTTATTCTAGTGAAACTAACGAAGTGACAGGGCGTTTTTGCTGACGTGTGACGAATGTGAAAAGGAGAGGAGTGTCAGACACTGGCACGGCGTACTGTCGTCTTCAGTGATGAAAGTACGTTCTGTCTATATGTGAATGACGGATGTGCACGTGTACGGCATAGACTTGGTGAGTGGCCTGTATCAGAGTATATTCCCCACGACATACAGGTCCCATCCTAGGCTTCATTGTGTAGGGGGCTATCAGTTACAACTCGCGGTCACGTACGTTGTTTCTGCAATGTAAAGTAACCAGTGACCACTGAACTGCTCATGTTTTTATCCCTGTGCTACTGTTATTTCTTCGACACGAAGATAATTCGTTTTTTCAACAGGACATTGCACATCCACATACGGCTGCTGCAATGCAACTTGTCCCTCGGGTGAAGTGGGAACTTGCTCGTACTTCAGAGTCACTAAGAAGTATCGCCGAATTGCAACAAAAGGTGCAAGATGTTTGGTTGAGACAACCTAAAGCAGGATGCCATTCGATAAGTTTACGATCATTTCATTCGAGAATAAACGCCTGCATTGCCACCAGAGGGAGGTAGACTGTGCACTAATACGACTGTTTTGGCACCCTGTTCTGTGACGTGCATATTTCATTTGGCCTGAATATTTTACCGTATACTCCTACAATGATGCGTTTCCTACCACGTCACTTCTCAATGTATTGTCCTTCAGGATGCTGTGTTCATTTCCGAAACTGTATATAGACTATATAAGTCCAGAAACAATCTTCGAAAGACATTATAATAGTGAAAAGTGCATAAGACAAAAGTGGACTAAATGAAAATTGGGGAAGTAGTATACAACAACAAACAAGAAACACAAGAAGCAGTGGAACACTTATATGAAGGCTCTCTCTAAAGTAGTATACGTATATCGTATGATAAAACGCAGTACATCCGAAATAATGCTAAACGAACCGTCTGAAAATTATTTCGAGCAGTTACTTCATGAGCCCGCGCGAATAGTAAACGCATGTGGAAACACACTTGACCTCTTAGCAACAAATAATCCTGAGCTAATGTTCAAATGTCTTTGAATTCCTAAGGGACCAAACTGCTGAGGTCTTCGGTCCCTAGACTTACACACTACTTAAACTAACTTATGCTAAGAACAGCATACACACCCATGCCCGAGGGAGGACTCGAACCTCGGGCGGGAGGGGCCGCGCAATCAGTGACATGGCGCCTCTAACCGAGCGGCCATGAGCATCCAGACATACAGGGATCAGTGAACACAGGGTTGTCAGAGAGAGATTGAATATTGTAACCCCCAAAAACCTCCAAAAATAAACGAAAAATATACCTATTCAAAACAGCATATAAAAATTCACTTCACGTCTTCCTGAGAAACAATCTCCACTCCTTCCACATTAACAATGCAAGTATAAACCAAATGTGGCTTGAATTAAAAGAAATAGTATCGACCGCACTTGAGAGATTTATACCAATAAATTAACAAACGACGGAGCTGATCCCCCTTGCTCCACAAAACAGGTCACAACACTGTTGCAGAAACAACGAAAAAAGAATGCCAGATTTAATCGTACGCAAAATCTCCAAGATGGCGAAATTTTACAGAAGCTCGAATCTAGCGCGAACATCATTGCGTGATGCTTATAACAGTTTCTACAACAAAACTTTGTCTCGAAACCTGTCAGAACATTCAAAGAGATTCTGGTCGTATGTAAAGTATGCTAGTGGCAAGAGACAGTTAATGCCTTCTCTTCTCTATAGGAATGGAAATACTATCAACGAAAGTGCTGTGAAAGCAGAGTTCTGCACACTGCCTTTCGAAATTCGTTCACCAAAGAAGATGAAGTAAATATTCCATAATTCGAACCAAGAACAGCTGCTAACATGAGTAACTTAGAAATAGATACCCTCGGAGTAGCGAAACAACTTAAATCATTTAATAAAAGCAAGTCTTCCAGCGCAGACAGGCAGACAGGCAGACAGTATACCTGTTATGTTTCTTTCAGAGTAAGCTGATGCAGTAGCGCTGTGCTTAAGAATCATATATAACCCAAAGATCCGTACCCAAAGATTGGAAAGTTAGACAGGTCACCCCAGTATCCAAGAAAGGCAGTAGGAGTAATCCACTAAATTACAGGTCTATGTCATTAACGTCGATATGCAGCAAGATGTTGGAACATATATTGTATTCGAACATTATGAATTGCCTCCAAGAGAACGGTCTATTGACAAACAGTCAACACGGATTTAGAAAACATCGTTCTTGTGAAACACAACTAGCTCTTTACTCACACGAAGTGTTGAGTGCTATTGACAAGCTATTCCAAATGGATTTCGTTTTTCTAGACTACCTGATGGCTTTTGACACAGTGTGACAGAAGTGGCTTGTAGTCAAATTGCTTATGGAATATCGTCTCAGTTATGTGACTGGATTCGTGATTACCTGTCTGAGAGGGCACAGTTTCGTAATAACTGACGGAAAGTCATCGAGTAATACAGAAGCGATCTCTGGGGTTCCTCCGCTGTTCTTGATCTATATAAGCGATTTGGGCGAAAATCTGAGCAGCCGTCTTAGGTTGTTTGCAGATGATGGTGTCGTTTATCCCCTAGTTAAGTCATCATAAGATCAAATCAAATTTCAAAATGATTTAGAAAAGATATCTGCATGGTCTGAAAATTGGCAATTGATCCTAAATAATGAAAAATGTGAGGTCATCCACATGAGTGCTAAAAGGAGTCCGTTAAACTTCGGTTACGCGATAAATTAGTCTAACCTACAAGCTGTAAGTTCAACTATCTACCTAGGAATTACAATTACGTACAATTTAAACTGAAAAGAAAACATAGAAAATTTTGTGGGGCAGTCAATCGAGAGGCTGCGTTTTATCTGCAGAACACTCAGAAAATGTAACAGATCTCCGAAAAAGACTGCCTACACCACGCTTGTCCGTCCATTTTTGCAGCACTGCTGCGCGGTGTGGAAGCCTTACCACATAGGATTAACGGAGTACATCGAGAAAGTTCAAAAAAGGACAGCACATTTTGTATTATCGTGAAATAGGGGAGAGAGTGTCACGGACATGATACAGGATTTGGGATTGACACCATTTAAACAAAGGCGTTTTTCGTTGCGGGTCAATCTTCTCACGAAATTTCAATCAACAACTTTCTCCTCCGGATGCGAAAAGATTTTGTTGATGCCGATTTACATTGGGAGAACGATCATCATAATAAAGTAAGGGCAATCAGTGCTCGCACGGAAAGATGTAGGCCGTGCTGTTTGAGGGTGCAATAACAGAGAATTATTGTGAAAGTGATTCGATGAGCCGGCCTGGGTGACCGAGCGGTTCTAGGCGTTACAGTCTGGAACCGCGCGACCGCTACGGTCGCAAGTTCGAATCCTGCCTCGGGCATGGATGTGTGTGATGTCCTTAGGTTAGTTAGGTTTAAGTAGTTCTAAGTTCTAGGGTTCAAAATGGCTCTGAGCACTATGGGACTCAACTGCTGAGGTCATTAGTCCCCTAGAACTTAGAACTAGTTAAACCTAACTAACCTAAGGACATCACAAACATCCATGCCCGAGGCAGGATTCGAACCTGCGACCGTAGCGGTCTTGCGGTTCCAGACTGCAGCGCCTTTAACCGCACGGCCACTTCGGCCGGCTAAGTTCTAGGGGACTAATGACCTTAGCAGTTAAGTCCCATAGTGCTCAGAGACATTCGAACCATTGTCGATTCGATGAACCTTCCCGCCACGCAGTTAAGTATGATTTGCACTGTATCCTTGCAGATATAGATGTAAATGTGGATGTAGATGTAGAACGGAAGAACAACAACACACAAGCCACAATGATACATGGTACTGCACAATGATCAGTAATGAATCACTATTCTGTACTACTCTGGGTAGCAAACGTTGACGACTATGGCGGCGACCTGAGAAAAATCGCATTCTTCAGAGGTTTTGGGGATGGACAGCCGTGTTAGTTGTTGGGAGCAATCTGGTTCTGCTCTGGTGCCAGTGATGGCCATGCGTTAGTTAGGAGGAGGCCAGTTGAGGGCCTGCACCCAAACTGTTTCGTGCTAGACACATTGGACCTACCTGGAGTTATGGTTTGGGGTGAGATTTCGTATGACAGTAGAAGCACTGTCACGGCAACTGCACCCACCGTGACTGCGAATTCAAGTCTCGAATGGTAGTGAATGAGGTAACTATGACATCACATTAAGATGACATGGACGTCCTGCATCCTCATGTGGTAGCTCTCATGCGATAATATACTGCGGTGCCATTTTTCAACAGGAAAATGCTCGTCCTCACGAACAGTCTGCGTGATGTTGAATTACTCCCGCGGCCATCAAGACACCCAGACTTATCGCCAACAGAAAATGTGTGGGTCCAGCTCGAGCGTCAGCTCCGCCCCAGCGCCAGTATCCAGTACACTGAGGTCACAAAAGTCATGGGCAGCGATATGCACACACACGGATGGCGGTAGTACCGAATACACACGGTATACAAGGGCAGTGCATTGGCGGATCTGTCATTTGTACACAGGTAATACATGTGAAAGGGTTCGCTACGTGATTGTGGCCATATGACAGGAATTAACAGACTTTGAACGTGGAATGATAGTTGGAGCTAGATGCACGCGTTCTTCAGATTCAGAAATCGTTAGGGAATTCAGTATACCGTCCTAACAGTGTGCCGAGAACATCGAATTTCAGGCATAACTTCTCACCGCAGGCGACGCAGTGGCCGACTGCCTTCACTTAACGACCGAGAGCAGCGGCGTATGCTTAGAGTTGTCAGTGCTAACAGACAAGCAACAGTGCGTGAAATAACAACAGAAATTGTGAACGGACGACTAACGTGTCCGTTAGGACAGTGCGGCGAAATTTGACGTTAATAAGGTACGGCAGAAGACGGCCGACACCTTTTCAACAGTATAACATCGGCTACAGCGACTGTCCAGCGCTCTTGATCATACTGGTTGTACCCTAGACGACTGATCATCTGAGTCCAGATTTCAGCTGCTAAGAGTTGACGGTAGGGTGTGGCGCAGGTCCCACGATGCCATGGTCCCAAGTTATCAACATGACACTTTGCAAGCTGATGGTGACTCCACAATGGTGCGAGCAGTGTTCACGTGGAGTGGACTGGGTCCTCTGGTCAGACTGGAGTTACCATGACTGGAAATGGTCTTCATGCTCCCAAACCACCTCACTGAGATTGAATGACGTTGTGTAATAGGACTACGATAAGTTGGATGTTCATTCTGTGATGTTACAGAAAGAACCGGTGGGAATGTAGCCACTGTACGTGATTGCTTGCAGCAGTCGTCACGAGAATGTATGGTATCAAGAAGACCGGGCTTCAGATGGCCACTTGGGACTGCCAAATGGGGAGACCATCGCGTTTCGTGTATGGCTCTGGCGCTTCGTACTGCAACTGCAGAAGCAATTTGAATAGCAACTCGCACCACAGTGACACAACGAATAGTTACAAACCGATTACTTCAAGGACAGCTCCGAGCCAGTCGCCCTGTAGCGTACATTCCACTGACTCCCAACACCGCCATTTGCGACTTCAGTGGTGTGAAAGGACAGCTCATTGAAGGGCAGGGTGGACGTCTGTTCTGTTTTCTGATGAAAGCTGGTTCTGATTCGGTGCCAGTGCCGACCGTGTATTGTTTACAGGATGCCACTGGAGGGTCTGCAACCAACCTGAGCCGTGCGCGGCTCATGTTCATGCCATTTATTGTTTGTCATCCTCTCTTACGGTACTGCCGCCTCGTTTTCTTATTCCATTTACTGGCGTCACTAACTTCCTGCCTTACCTGCCGTGAGATGCAGCAGCAGCACTTATCGGTAAGTGCACTGTTTTACCATCTCTGGAGCGACCGATAGTATTTCCGGGTCGTCGAGTGTCTGGAGTTCAGTTGGGACGCAGCAGCAGTGAGTCGGTGGACGGAGCCGGTGGAGTCAGTCGGTGCAGTGAGTCGGCAGAGTCACTTTGAAGGCAGACTGTCCCAATCGCTTTTGGGTCATGGACTGAGCTGGGTTTGTCGTTACTCGGCTGTCGGACGAGTTGGCAGTCAGCAGCAGGCAGGTCCGCATGGTGCAAGTACGCGCTGGGACCGTGGTCGACGCTGACGGAAGACCGTTGGTCGGTCGGTCTGCTGATCATCGGATGGCGAAATGTGGTCTGCTGAGCACTGACACCAGTATCAGTCGCTCAAGAGTGGGCAGCCTGCAACAGTCGGATCCGTATGGCGTTAGTATTCGCCGGGACCACTGTGGGCGAAAATGGGCTGCCGTTGGTCGTTTGGTTGGACCTCGTTGGTTCGTTGGGACTGACCAACGACGTAGTTTCCACAGCGCGGAGCCAGGCCGGGGTTTTTGGTGGCGGGCACGCGCTGTTGCATTTGGAGACGCTAGCTAAATGAGCGACCTTTCGCCTTCCTCCGCAGCAGGATCCTCAAGTTGAGTAATTAGTTACTTCTACTTAAATTTCGACTTTTACGATTTGTTCGTTATTTGAGGTTTGTTGTTTCCTCACGCGTTCACGCGTGTGATAACAAGTAGTGTCTCTTGTTCCCTAGAACCTGCAGCCTTCTTCAGTAGTGATTTGACAGTTGTGACTTGTTTTCTGTATTCCTTAAACTTGTGTTCAGTGGTGTTTGATGCCTTGATCTTGGTGAGGCCGAGTTTGAAGTTACTGGTATCTTGGTTCACTCTCCATCGGCTGATATTTTCCATTATCTCTGCAGTTGGATCTGACCGTTGGAAATCGGTCAGATTGTCGGTCGGTCCTGAACCGTCCCTAGCTTGTGTTGCCTTCCGATTAAGAGTTTGTCGGCCTGGCTGCCTGTCTCGCCTAAACGCGCGTTAGTGTTACTTCCCAGGCCGATCCTTAGAACCTTCTGAGCCCCGCTCCGTGTGTTTTACATAGCGATTTCCTTTTTGTCTTAAGCACTCTGTGTGGCCTTCAGCCGAGTTTTAGCCTATTAAAATTTCAAGGCTTTTCTTCTTAGGCCTTAAGCCATAAAATTGTTTTCTGTATGGTGTGTGGCCTTCAGACGAGTTTTAATCTGTCTTAAATTAAAAATTCAAAACCCTTGTCTTGCCCTTAAGTCATAAGTACGAGGCCTTCAGCCGAGTTTTACACGAAATATTTTAAGATAAAGCCCTCAGCCTTTTCAAATTGAAAGCACTTCTTCCTAGGCCTTTAGCCGTTAAATTGTTTTGTCGACATGCGGCCTTCAGCCGAGTTTTCAGCCTATTTAGATTAAACTTTGAAAATCTTTGTCTCGGCCGTATCACTTTTCTTGATCAATGTGAGGCGTTCAGCCGAGTTCTACGGGAAAAATTTAAGCTAAGGCTTTCAGCCTATTTATATTGGAGATAAAATATTTTTTTCTTAAGAAGTGAAACCTCCAGAAGAAGTCCTGTAGCTCAGTTCCTTGCTTAGGCCTTGTGCCTTGGATTTTCCATGTGGCCTTCAACCGATCGAAATTAAGTCAAAGGAGGTCTTTCGTTAAAACCTTGAGAGTTTTTAATCTTGTTTGTGTGATTGTCTGTTTTAAGAAATAAAGTTTGTATATTGAGTGCAACTGACAGTAACTTATATTTTGGCCCCTTTCCACAAATATAATCTCATCCGCTCTGCCCTGCTAGCCCAGGGGTTTCACAACCTATCTGCATGCTAGACATACTGGAGCTACTCCTAGTTATGATCTGAATGCGATTTCGTGTGACAGCAGGAGCACTCTGTTGCTTATCCCAGCCACCCTGACTGCAAATTTGTACGCCTGTTTGGTGATTCGACCTTCTGTGCTGCCATTCAAGAACAGCATTCCAGGGAGTGTTTTCCAATAGGTTAACGCTCGCCCACATAGCGCTGTTGTAATCCAACATTCTCTACATTATCGATATGTTGCTTTGGTCTGCTCGATCACCAGATCTGTCTCCAATCGAGCACATATGGGACAACATCGGACGACAACTCCAGCCTCATCCACAACCAGCAGTACTCGTCCCTGTATTGGTAGCTTTGATCTCCATCCCACAAACTGACACCCAGCACCTCTACAACACAATACATACACGTTTGCAAGCTTGCATTCAACATCCTGACGGTGACGCCGGTTATTAATGTACCAGTATTTCACATTTCCAATGCCTCATCTCACGCTTACATTAGCCTGTGATCTCGCAGTGTTAGTCACTTTTAATGTGTTAACTATACGTATTCCCGAAATTTCATTCCTCTAGATTAATTATTTTTTGGTGTCGCGATTTTTTTCCTTCAGTGTTTGAACGCTGTGGACAACGGGAAGCTTCTGAGTCAATCTCGATGAGTCAACGTGTGAATTTTTAGATACTGGAAGGTAAAAAGTTTTCAGAACGAATAATTCAGTACAGAGAGATGTTCTTCAATAAAACGTTCTCAATTACTTTTTAGTGTCCGATTAGAATAAAATCTCGAGCTTAGGATGATAGCCTTCATCATAAAAAGCTTGGCTAGTTAATTGATAACCTCTTATCCAAAAAAATACGTTATGAAAGACTTCAAAGATAGTTATATTTGTTTGTATAATTTTTTTTTATTTAATACCAAAACATGTTTCACCACAGTTGTGGCATCCTCTATGGTTTTTTTCCCCTTTATTTTTCCTGAAATTTATATAGATACATCATAACTGTGGTGAAACATGTTGGGATATTAAAGCAAAACAATAACTGTGTTCTTGTAAAAAGGCGGATCCTCATGTAGTTCATTATTATTTTTCTGCAAGCACGGGAACAGAGCTTAAAATTCCAATAGACAGTCAGTAAATATCTTACACTATGACTACAGTTCTGCAATGTGAAGTTGTTGCTATAGTTCCTCTATAGTTAATTAATTGGACAACTTGTAAATGTCTCCTCTGTATTATAAGATGTTTCTGTTGCTCTGTGCGCACTGTCAATTTGAATTTATTTTTATTTGCGCAATAACTTTATTTTGCATTATCTAATCTGATTAGATAAGATAATCTATAATATGCAATATTTAATTTTGAGCACTGACTACCATAGCCTTTGTGTTAAAATTTCTGTTGTGATCAGTCTACTACTGTTGAAGCGGTGGTTCCAGGAGCCTGTAAAATGGCGGCGGGCCCTGGTTGAGGGCGTCGCTCCTTTCATGGTGACGTTTTGTAGGATAATGATGAAGAAGAAAGCTGCAATCAGTCATGTTGAGTTGTACGTTATTATTGTTCGCTTTACCTTTTCGAAACCAACTGTTAATACACGAAACTAGTACCGATTCCTCAATCTTGTTTAATCATGTCAGACATTTTGTCGAATATTCTGTGCACTCTTCTGGCTAATATCTTTTATTTACGGTACTTTTATAATCAAAGAGCTACATCAAAGGGACACTGAGTTGAGTGACAAATTTAGATACATACTTGCACACAATTTTTTAAAATTATATATACTTTAATAAAAATGTGAGATGACGTCCGATGTTTCCAAGGATGTCGTCACCTTACAATCTTTTGTGGAAATGTAAAACTAACTGTGACTGCTTATGCTACGTTAAAATAGCTCTGGCAGATTTACCCTATCCTACACACTTGAGTACGTTGCAAGTGGCCGGTGGGATGTTCGAACTGAAGCTCCGTATTTGTTCGTTAGAGTCTGAAAAATATGCCAGCCAGAGTACTATTCGCGCACGTAAAGAATAAATAAATAAAAAGCACATACACAGGGATCTCACAGAAAAGATGAACAGTTATGCGAGGAACCTACAAGGAGATATTTATTGTGATTGTAGGCACTGACTTAAAAGAGTAGTGGAGGGGTCGGCCACCATCCATATTCAGTATGTTCATCAGGCTTGCTTTAGAAAGGGGAACGTTATCACTGTACTTTCCATAAAAGAATGTAGATGAAAAGAAATTGACTTTTATTCTTATTAACAACATACACATTATTCCTGTTCACTGAATCATAGTTCTCAAGCCATACACTTATTGAGCACATGGAACATAACACTTTTAAAGTACGGTAACTCAAGCGTGTCACACGTATGTGGGACGGGAGGAACTTGGTCAAGAGGGACCTGTTGCGGATGCAGTTTTTTGATACACTTGCAGCGAAATGACAGATTTCCTTATTGTGTTTCGTGGATGATGAAGAAGTCCCGTACTCCGAGGAGCGTAGGGAACGATGCGGGAGACCCGCACCGCCGACTAGGCAAGGTCCTAGAGGAGGTTGTTTGCCATTGCTTTCCTCCGACAGTAATGGGGATCAATGATGATGATGAAGACGACACAACAACATCCAGTCATGTCGAGGCAGGGAAAATCCCCGCCGGGAATTGAACCCGGGAACCCGTGCGCGGGAAGCGAGAACGCCACCGCAAGACCACCAGCTACGGACTCGCGGATAAGGAGAAGCTTTAAACAAAGGTGCTCTATACGTATAGGAATGCCTAGCAATCTTCATTCGTGTCGGCACGTGGCTGAACTTGCGTAAGAAAACCGGTTAAATCAAGGTTAAGTCAAGTAAATTATGCTCGTCAACGGTCGTAAAGATATCACAGCATTCTTGAGATGCAATTTAGCATCGTGGGAGCAGAGTAGGACTCTATTGAGAACCGCACGACTTTCAATAGACTGACTAGTGCTTGTGTACTGACCGACAAAGAAACCTTGATACCTTAAAAGCGGAGAAGTTATACACACAGATAGTCGGTAGCAATATTAAACGGGCAATGAAGCAACTTGTTTAACCAAGGAGAAACACAGGAACAACCTATCCAAAACCGTGGGCCCTAATAAAAATTCTGTGATACCATATGCACGCAGTCAGAATTATTACGACACTAGTGTGAACCGCCATTTGGGGCGACAAGGAAGCAGGCTGCAAGTGGCAGTTCTCTCTGCGACGCTTGTCAACCGACACGATGGCTCCAGACGCGCCGCCACGGAGTGTGCGATTCATGAAGCGCTTGTCTTTCGCATCTTGCATCGACATAAATTCCACCTCATTCATCTGCCGTTACATCAAGCACACAAAAACGTGATTTCAAACATCGTATAGAATTTTTCAGTTTGCTCTCCAACGACAGAGACATTTTTGAAACGCATGCTGTTTACTGATATAGCAGCGTTTGCACTCCACGGTAATGTAAGTTTACGTAACATGCGGTGCTGGCAACATAAAATCCCGGATGTCTTTGTCAGATGCAACAACAACTGCCGTGGGGCGTAAGCGAATGCTGCGGCGTTGCACTGTAATACTTCATCCCAGGCGTGTATAGTGATTTATACACTGTCCAGTCACATGAATATGGCCACCTGTCAGAAACCTGAATAGCAACCTCTTTGATGCGCGAGACGTGCAGGAAGTGAGTTAATGAGGTTCTGGAAGGTAGGCCTACTGACAGGGACACGAAGCCGTGCCCTGCCCAGCTGCGCTAAGTTTCTCGGTTAGAAATCCATGGCACATACAGTCCTATCGAAATACTCCGACAGGTCCTCGATTGGGTTTAAAAACCGTGGAGTTTGCTGATCGATGGAGTATGGTAAACTGATACTGGTGTTCCTCGAACTATGCACATACACGGCGACGCATTGCGTTGTCCTGTAGTTATACCCCATAACGCAGAGTGAAAATGGTAGCCAAGGACAGATGCGTACTGGTGTGCCTTCCAGCATGACGATATCACCCAGGGAATGTCACGATAACGTTCTTCAGACGACAGCGCTCCCTGCTGGTTGCAAGTTGTTTGCTTTCAGACGTTTCGTGCCGCACATGCCAACGGCGGTCTGTCCGGTGGACCACACAACGTGATTCATCTGAAAAGGCCTGCTGTCAGCACTCAGCGGACGTCCACCTGCGGTACTGGCGTGCAAAGTCTAGACTTCGTCGCCGACGAACACCAGCCACATGGGTGCGTGAACGGTGCACCTGCTGCGAAGGCCCATACGCTGCAATGTTCACTGAACAGCCGTCGAGGAGACGCCGTTGGTGGCCCCTCGGTTCATCTTGGCGGACAGTTCCTCAACAGCTGCGCTTCTATGCGCCCGTACACATCTCCGCAGTCGTCATTCACCCCTGTCATCTATGGTCCGTGGCGAGCCAGAGTTGTTCGAGGGACAGATTTAGACAGGGCAGTTTCGCCATGTGCGATATACTTTAACCACGATGGCACGCGAACTGTTTACAGTCTCAGCTGTTTCCGAAATGCTTCTACGATTCGCCCGAAAGCCAATGATCACGGCCCTTTGGACGTCACATAAATCGCTCCGTTTCCGCATCACGACAACGACTGCACTGTTGTCCGCGTTCCTCTGACGCTGCCACCTGCTGTCTGTGGGTGGTAACTGCACCTTGACGTTGAATATAGGTGGTGGTCACATTAATGTACCTGGACCGTAAAAGTGTCACAGAGAGCTAGGCCGCTACACGGTCTATAGTACACTATATACATAATATAATGGAGTATTGCAATAGTCTTTAACAGAAACTGCGAAGTGTTTTGCTTCTTTTTACTTCTTACATTTACGGCGCAGAGATCTGACGAGTGCTGACGGCTGTACTTGTGAAATGCTACTGCAGAATACCTCTCTTGTAATTGTAATAGTCTACAGATCCCATGTAGGAAACTTTAAGATACTTATGAGAAATCGGATGCCTTATTGTGCCTGCGATCAGACAAGGAGAAACAGTTAGTTGTATGTGGAGATTCCATTGTAGAATTCTTATAAGATTTGGAAAGGAAAAATGAACTCGAATCACTGTGTGAGTGTTTCAATATAATTTCAGCAGTCAGTTTTCCAACTCATGTGCAGCAACTTAGTAAGTCACCAATTCATATCACTGTTATATTCAGTTCTCAGCCTGATAGAATTACAGTTCACCACCTGATCATGATGCATAATTAATGGAAGTAAACAATATAGCACCTTGCAGTCCTGAGGCAGGTTCGTAGAAAGCAGTGAGCCTTATTAAAGAGAAAAAGATACAACGTTTTAAGAGAAAGGTAAAAGAGGTGGTACGGGTAAGAGATGAGGAGGTTCTGTGCAGAATGGGAGAAGAAAGGAATATGTGGAAAACACTGATAAGGAGAAGGGACAGAATGATAGGACATTTGTTAAGACATCAGGGAATGACCTCCATGATACTAGAGGGAGCTGTAGAGGGCAGAGGAGGGCATACATCCAGGGAATAACTGAGGACGTAGGTTGCAATTACTACTCTGAGTTGAAGAGGTTGTTGGCACAGGAGCGCAGTTCTTGGCGGGCCGCATCAAACCAGACAGAAGACAGATGATGACCCAAAAAAAAAAAAAAATGGGATGAGGTGTACATAAAGACAAATGCAACATCAAATTCAACTTATTCCATAATGCATTTTTGTTAATATTTGAAAGTTGCTTCCCGCAAAAGTTATCGATAAAATCAATTAAAAAAAGTAAATAACTAACAGAATTAAAATATATGTCAGAGGAAGATGGAAATTTATACAAAGGACAGAATAAGTCAACATTCGATATTATTAGCACACTAGAAAAAATACTGAAATATTTTAAAGAAAGTCAATGATGTTTCAAGAAATACTTTGTATGGACGTCCTGACTGCAGTTAGTAATGCAAATAATAAAATTAAAACTATACTGGACATTGCCCAAGGGGAGACAGGACAGCCAGCCAATGGAAAAAGATACCGCAACAATTAAACAAAATGACAGTCATCTGAATGGTAACTCACAAGCTGCGAGAGCTTTCTAAATATAGCAGCAAAAACAGGATTAAATAGTTCACTTAAAGAAGTAAGAGTATATATTAGAAATATCCTTCCATGAAAATTTAAGCAACAAGAAGTAGCACCAGAAGCTTACATAGACATTAATGGACTTGACATCAATTCTAAAAACCAAAGGCTTATATTACAGTGTTGATGGAACTTCAAACAGAAGTCGTGTAATGCATCATTGGCACAAGATCTTCCAGACAGATTAAATGTACAATTATTAAGAACGGTGACAAGAAGGACCAAAGTAATCATCGTCCAATTTCTTAGCTGACATCTTTTCCAAAATGTTCGAAAAAAGTAATGTACTCAGGAGTGTTATCACATTCAAGTAGAAACAATTTACTTAACATATCACTGTTCGCTTCCAGAAAGGTTGCTCGACTGAGAATTTCATTTATACACTCACTCATCAAATACTCGTATTACTAGCCAATGGGTAATTTTTGTGATATTTCCAAGGTGTATTATTGTGTAGATCATGTCACTCTCCTAGAAACACTCACGTTTTATGGAATTCATGGCCTTACACTCAACCAGTTTTAATCGTAATTAACGGACAGAATGCAAAAATATGTGCTGAATAAATCACTCAATTTCGGAAGAGTAGAAAATTTAAGTGACTGATAAGAAATTACAAAGGAAGTCCCATGGGGTTCAATTTTGGGTTGACTCCTATTCCTTGTACAAGTAAATGATTTCCACTTAACATTCAATAAGCAAACTTTTTGTAGTCGATACTAGTATTGTAATAAATCCCATTAGAAAGAAAGCCACAGAAGAGATTGTTAATGACACTTTTCAAAGAACTATTAACTGTTTCTCTGAAAATAGACAATCCCAAAATTCTGAGAAAACACATTATATTAAATTCTGCACGACAAGAATCAGTAAATACTGTAGAATCCTCTAAATTTTTTGGCGTATATATTGATCGAAACTTGAATTGGAAGAATCATATTACTGAGTTCAGCTTCGTTTACTCTTCGTATTATCGCTAGTCTTGGGTAAAAATAAAATCAACCTCCTGACATACATTGCATATTTACGGTCGATAATGTCCACCCAAGGTCGTCGTGTATGTATCTCTTCGAAGGGGATCTGCACCGTTACAACACATATACTCGCTAATGAAACTTATCCTTCATAAATAACCCATCACAATTTCAAAAGAATGATGATGTCCATGTGTGAAACTATAGAGCAAACAGTGGCTTTTATTATCTATTATTGAAGCTGTCAGTTGCTCAGAAAGGAGTTACGTAAGCAGCAACAAAAATTTTTGGTCGTTTGCCCCCGTGCCACATACAGCTCAAAAACAAAGTGTTCAAGTGTAATTGCATGAGTAGGACTAAAACGTGATGTGTTTATCAATATTCTCGTTCCACATCATTTCGATGCAAGAGTCGTTCAAATGAGCTATGGAATATGTAAACTAACTGCCAACTTCGAACAAAGCACCAGATTTTCAAGTCGCCGGATACAGCAGGTATCATAGTAGTCGACGGCCATCTATCGCAACAAGAAGCCTCAAGCTACACCAGATGATATTATAATGAAATAAATTAATCAATAATGAATGTGGGGTGTGTCTTAAAAATATATTCAGTCTCCTCTTGGCCATTCTAGAATGAACTGCACTTGTGTGGCATGAGTTCAGACATTTTATTACCTTTTCATCTACTGTAGACCATTCGTGTGAATAAGCCAAGTTTATTCGTTTCATGGAGAATAATGAATATTGATCGAGTGATATTTACCAAAAAGGGGTACAATTGCAGTAGTATTTATTATGGAATTTAAATTAACTTGTTAAAAGTATATAAAAAATTAAGAGGAGTACTAAAAGTTAGGAGTATGTCTTTTGGGTTCATAGTACTTCCACTACGTCAGTTTACTAAATAAAATATTGATGTTTCAAGGCTATCAGAGAGCTACAAAATACATATTAATGCAAAGTTCAGTCCTATTATCTGGGAATTAATTCTATCCAGTATAAATTGCTAGTACACAAGGAAGTGATTCACCGATTTTATTGAGTGTCTTTCTAATCATGTCGCTGGTTGCCTGGGCAAAGAAGAGAATCAGAATTTTACGACGATCTCTGCAACCGATCGTAAAGAAGATTCTTCCTTTTTTTTACCTTATAGCGAAATAAAAGCAGTTAACCGCTTACTAAATATATGATTAAACTTTGAGAAAAAGCATGACGTTTTAATTTATTATTTCTTTATTGCGAACTTTGCTTGCTACATATTTATCAGACGGTATCCATATATGTCACTGAATGTACCTTCGTTGTCACATCACTGTTCTACATTTAGTACAGGATAAAAACTAGCTTTTCAGAAAAATGTAAATAGTCCTCAATATGTGCTGTAGAAATGTTTATGGAATTAAAATTAAAGCCTACAATATATTTCGTTACTCTAACTACTATTTGCGAAAACGTTATTGTATGAACGTTAAAGGAGTTATCACTTTTTTATTTACCAGTTTTGCTATTCACTTTTTCACTAGTCTGCGGATGAATATTCATAAGCTAACAAAACCAATAGTATTACGATTTTGAGTGTTCAGCAATAATGTTTTTACATGCTTAAAGTCAAGTGCTGAACACAGTAGCACAGTAATCAGACCCCGAAGCTGTTTCATCCAAGGGAATTCGACTCTTTAAGGATTTGTGGTTGAAGGGATAACTGGTAATATCTAATATTCCACTGTAAGACAAAACATAAACCGATAAATAGTTTCAAAAAATTGCAAAAGTTTGAATAGACATGTTCAAATGTGAATTCCTAATGAAACACACATCGATGAGACAAAATACTATGACCATCTGCTTGATAGCATGTCGGACATTCTTTGGGACGAAATACGCTGAGGTGAAAGCAATATGCAGATATACAGATTGTTGTGGATTGGCAAGACAGCCAAATGAGAGCGTAATTTGTCAGTGAACCATCGCTAGCAAAGTCGGCTCTACAACTGGGGCGAGTGCTAGGAAGTCTCTCTAGACTTGCCGTGTGGCGGCGCTCGGTCTGCAATCACTGATAGTGGCGACACGCGGGTCCGACGTATACTAACGGACCGCGGCAGATTTAAAGGCTACCACCTAGCAAGTGTGGTGTCTGGCGGTGACACCACACAGATGGCGGTATTACCACGTGCAAAAGGTAAACAAGGGAAGTGCATTGGTGGAGTTGTCTTTTGTGCTCAGTTGATTCATGTGAAAAGGTTTCCGAGGAGATTTAAGGGACTTTGAACGCGAAATGGTAATTGAAGCTAGATACATGGCACATTACGTTTTGGAAATCGTTAGGGAATTCAGTTTTCTGAGATCCATGGTGTCAAGAGTGTGACGAGAATATCAAATTTCAGGCATTACCTCCCGCCACGGATAACGCAGTGGCCGACTGCCTTCGTTTAGCGAGGGAGGAACGAAGTTTGCGTAGAGTTGTCAGTGCCAACAGACAATCAACACTGTGAGAAATAACCGCAGAAATCGATTTGGAGCGCACGATAAACGTATCCATTATGATAGTGCTGTGAAATTGGGCGTTAATGAGCTATGGCACCAGACGACCGAAACGAGTGCCTTTGTTCACAGCACGGTATCGCCTGCAGAGCGTCTGCTGGGCTTATGATCATATCGGTTGGTGCCTAGACGATTGGAAAAGTATGGCCTGGTCAGATGAGTCCCGATTTCTGTTGGTAAGAGCTTATGATAGGGTTCGAATGTGGCGCAGATCCCACAAAGCCGCATGGACCCAAGTCGTCAACAAGGCACAGTGCAAGCTAACGGTGGCCAGTTCGTACACAAAACACTGAACCGGCATTACTTTCGCAGTTATGGACGGCTATAGAGGCAGCATGGCTCAATATTTCTGCAGGGGACTTACAGAGAGTCCATGCCACGTCGAGTTGTTGCACTACATCTGGAAAAGGAGGTCTCCTGTGACTTGTCACATCGGTGTATAGCTGCGATTGTGCGTGGCGTGGATTCGACGTTCCCGATAGGTTTCCGGAGGTATGTTGGTCCAGACGTGTACGCACAAGCCACGCTATTCGTGGCCGGCAGTTTGTGGGCGCGGCATGGGCTCCCGATACCGTCCCAGGTCTGCACCATCACACGAGACCAGCGAATTTTGTGGGCAAGACATCAGTGGCAGTTCACCATTATGCTCCTAAAACCTGTGTAACACGATTCTGGCCTTGTGACACGGACTGTTATTGTTCTGGAAGGTGCCATCGCCGTTGGGGAAGACATCGAGCATGAAGTGATGCATGCAGCTGGTCCGCAAAAATGTTACGTAGTCCACAACTCTCATATCGCCTTCGATTTCTACCACAGGTCCTAGGAAACCCAAGGCGAATGTTCACGGTAGAGTAACGATGCTGCCACCAGCCTGCGACTGTGGTACGGTGCATGTTTGGAGCAACAGTTCGCCTCGACGACGGCGTATCTAGACTCGACCATCGACCTGGCGCATCACGAAACGCGATTCAACCGGTGAGGCGAGTCCGCAGCTCGTGGTCTCGCGGTCGCGTTCTCGCTTCCCGAGCACGGGGCCCCGGGTTCGATTCCCGGCGGGGTCAGAGAATTTAACCTGCTTCGAGATGACTGGGTGTTTGTGTTGTCCTCATCATTCCATCATCATTCATGAAAGTGGCAGATTGGACTGAGCAAAGGTTGGGAATTTCTACAGGCGCTGATGACCGCGCAGTTGAGCGCCCCGCAAACCAAAACATCATCATCATCATCATCATCATCATCATCCGACGAGGCAATACGTTCCCATTGGTCCTCAATCCAATCTTCACTATCCAGTGTCCACTGCATTCGTAAATAACGATGTTGTTAGGTGAACGTGGAAGCACGTAAGGATCGTCTGCTGTGGAACGCTATATCCAACAATGTGCTCTGAACGGAGTGCTTATAAGAAATTAACTTTTGTCTTTTAATTAACTACCATGCAGGGGGATCTATTTATCCTTGAACTCCATGTAAAAGTCTGTGGATTAATTTGATTATTCTTTGAAATGAAACAAAGGATCTCCCTTAGAGTTCAATCTACACTACCGGCCATTGAAATTCCTACGCCAAGAAGAAATGCAGATGATAAACGGGTATTCATTGGACAAATATACTAGAACTGACATGTGATTACATTTTGACGCAATTTGGGTGCATATATCCTGAGAAATCAGTACCCAGAACAACCACCTTTGACCGTAATAACGGCCTTGATACGCCTGGGCATTGGGTCGAACAGAGCTCGGATAGCGTGTACAGGGTACAGCTGCCCATGCAGCTTCAACACGATACCACAGTTCATCAAGAGTAGTGACTCGCGTATTGTGACGAGCCAGTTGCTCGGCCACCACTGACCAGACGTTTTCAATTGGTGAGAGATCTGGAGAATGTGCTGGCCAGGGCAGCAGTCGAACATTTTCTGTATGCAGAAAGGCCCGTACAAGACCTGCAACATGTGGTCGTGCATTATCCTGCTGAAATGTAGGGTTTCGCAGGGATCGAATGAAGGATAGCGTCACAGGTCGTAACACATCTGAAATGTAACGTCCACTGTTCAAAGTGCCGTCACTGCGAACAAGAGGTGACCGAGACGTGTAACCAATGGCACCCCGTACCATCACGCCGGGTGATACGCCACTAAGGCGATGACGAATACACGCTGCAAATGTGCGTTCACCGCGATGTGGCCAAACACGGATGCGACCATCACGATGCTGTAAACAGAACCTGGATTCATCCGAAAAAAATGACGTTTTGCCATTCGTGCACCCCGGTTCGTCGTTGAGTACACCATCGCAGGCGCTCCTGTCTGTGATGCAGCGTCAAGGATAACCGCAGCCACGGTCTCCGAGCTGATAGTCCATGCTGCTGCAAACGTCTTCGAACTGTTCGTGCAGATGGTTGTTGTCTTGCAAATGTCCCCATCTGTTGACTCAGGGATCGAGACGTGGCTGCACGATCCGCTACGGTCATGCGGATAAGATGCCTGTCGTCTCTACTGCTTGTGATACGAGGCCGTTGGGATCCAGCACGGCGTCCCGTATTAGCCCCCTGAACCCACCGATTCCATATTCTGCTAAACAGTCATTGGATCTCGACCAACGCGAGCAGCAATGTCGCGATACGATAAACCGCAATCGCGATAGGCTACAATCCGACCTTTACCAAAGTTGGAAACGTGATGGTACGCATTTGTCCTCCTTACACGAGGCATCTCAACAACGTTTCACAAGGCAACGCCGGTGAACTGCTGTTTGTGTATGAGAATCGGCTGGAAACTTTCCTCATGTCAGCCCGTAGTAGGTGTGTCGCCACCGGCGCCAACCTTGTGTGAATGCTCTGAAAAGCTAATCATGTGCATATCACAGCATCTTCTTCCTGTCGGTTAAATTTCGCGTCTGTAGCACGTCATCTTCGTGGTGTAGCAATTTAAATGGCCAGTAGTGTACTACACACTCTTTCTTCTGTATAGATGCACATAAGATAACCATGTCTGTAGCTTTAAGTTAATCACGAATAATAGTTTTACTACTGAATTAAAATGAATTACAATTTTTGAAAATGTGTCTCAATTATCAATGACTGTCTGTTCAAGTTTATTAAATGTTTCAGCATTTTAATTCCGCTGGAAGCGAAAGTTCGGTAGTGCGACGATTACATGCCATCCACGTGCTATCATACAGATATTTGCGTTTTTTGTCTTAGAACCTGCACTCTAAATCGTTTGTTGTACGAAGTCCAGTTATGCTTTTGGCTATTATTGTCTTTGAAACTTACTCATACAACAGTCTCAACACCGGAAATCTTATATTACAATTACAATACGTTCTGACAATTCAAAGTAGACATTAGTTTAAGCCATACCCTGGTACGAAGTTACATAGGACTAATTCCGAAATAAATTAAATTTTACAGCCACAGTAGACTGAAACGAGTAAACAGGATGAAAATATAATACACAATACACAGAGGTAGCATGCTACAAAAATCCTACGGCTCACACAATAAGAAATGATAAATTCCCTTGATACACATTTGGGATATTCCTCATTCACTCTTTGTATGTAGATCAACGCCCGCCTGTTTAGTTGAGTGGTAACGTGCTTGCTTCCCGTGCAGCGGGCATGGGTTTGATTCCCGGCCTGGTTGCAGATTTTATCCGCTCGCGGACTGGGTGTTGTGTTGTCCTTATCATCATTTCATCCTCATCAACGGCGCCCAACTCGCCCAGTGTGACGTCGACTGAAATAAGACTTGCACTTGGCGGCCGAACTTGCCCGGACGGGATCTCCTGGCCAACAAAGCCATAAGCTCATTTCAGTCCATGTTAATTAACAATAAAATTTTCTTTTGTATCCCTTCAAGAACTGTTTCAAAAGCTCCGGATAGAGAAATGAATACTTGTGCAGGTCGAAGAGTACCATCTAGGGAAAACGTGAGAACAGTATACAAGGACTAGATTTGGATATTACAGCCATACGTCCATATACATCAGTTTTCAGACACGTACATGCAGTAGACACATAGTGACGTACTTTTACGGGTTCAAATGGTTCAAATGGCTCTGAGCACTATGAGACTTAACATCTATGGTCTTCAGTCCCCTAGAACTTAGAACTACTTAAACCTAACTAACCTAAGGACATCACACAACACCCAGTCATCACGTGGCAGAGAAAATCCCTGACCCCGCCGGGAATCGAACCCGGGACTTTTACAGGCCGAGCGTCCCATGTCCTGCTGACAAGGGAACCTCCCCATCGCACCCCCCTCAGATTTAGTTATAAGTTGGCACAGTGGATAGGCCTTGAAAAACTGAACACAGATCAATCGAGAAAACAGGAAGAAGTTGTGTGGAACTATCAAAAAAATAAGCAAAATACACAAACTGAGTAGTCCATAAGCAACATATGCAACATCTAGGGCAATCTATGCTCAGGAGCCCCGTGGTCCTGTGGTTAGCGTGAGCAGCTGCAGGACGAGAGATCCTTCGTTCAAAACTTCCCTTGAGTCAAAAGTTTAATTTCTTATTTTCAGTTTATGTGACAAACTCTTATGTTTTCATCACTTTTTTGGAGTGTTTATCACATCCACAAGAAAACCTAAATCGGGCAAGGCAGAAGAATCTTTTTACCCATTCGCCAAGTGTACAAGTTAGGTGGGTCGACAACATATTCCTGTCATGTGACGCACATTCCGCCACCAGTGTTGTATAGAATATATCAGACATGTTTTCCTGTGGAGGAATCGGTTGACCTATGACCTTGCGATGAAATGTTTTCGGTTCCCATTGGAGAGGCACGTCCTTTCGTCTACTAATCGCACGGTTTTGCGGTGCGGTCGCAAAACACAGACATTAAACTTGTTACAGTGAACAGAGACGTCAATGAACGAACGGACAGATCATAACTTCGCGAAAATAAAAAATTTAACCTTTACACTCGAGGGAAGACTTGAACCCTGGACCTTTCGTTCCGCAACTGCTCACGCTAACCACGAGACCATGGCGCTCCTTAGCTCGCACTTTCCTGGATGTGGCCTATACTGCACATGGACTACTCAGTTTGTATATTTTGTTTATTTTTTTCATAGTTCCACACAACTTCTTCCTGTTTTCTCGATTGATCTGTGTTCAGTTTTTTAAGGTCTATCCACTGTGCCAACTTATAACTAAATCTGAGGGGGTTTCGATGGGGAGGTTCCCTTGTGAGTAGCACGTGGGGATACAGTCAGTTTACTGTACTTTGTTGTTCCTCTGGCATTCTAATTACCAAGAGCATTAGATTAGCAGGACAGGGAGATATTTCTTGATTTTGGCGCTGTCGGTGGACTCGTACAGTAGTTTATACGTTACTATATCGTTGGACGCTAACAAGGTTTGGAGGCTGATTGGGAACTGAAGACCAAGAGGGCAAAGATTAACTGCAAGTACTTTTATGTCATATGTGTTATATACAGGGTGGTCCATTGATCGTGACCAGGCCAAATATCTCAAGAAATAAGCGTCAAACGAAAAAACTACACAGAACGAAATTTGTCTAGCTTGAAGGGGGAAACTAGATGGCGCTCTGGTTGGCCCGCTAGATGGCGCTGCCATGTTGTTGTTGTGGTCTTCAGTCCTGAGACTGGTTTGATGCAGCTCTCCATGCTACTCTATCCTGTGCAAGCTTCTTCATCTCCCAGTACCTACTGCAACCTACATCCTTCTGAATCTGCTTAGTGTATTCATCTCTTGGTCTCCCTCTACGATTTTTACCCTCCACGCTGCCCTCCAATGCTAAATTTGTGATCCCTTGATCCCTCAAAACATGTCCTACCAACCGATCCCTTCTTCTAGTCAAGTTGTGCCACAAACTTCTCTTCTCCCCAATCCTATTCAATACCTCCTCATTAGTTACGTGATCTACCCACCTTATCTTCAGCATTCTTCTGTAGCCCACATTTCGAAAGCTTCTATTCTCTTCTTGTCCAAACTGGTTATCGTCCATGTTTCACTTCCATACATGGCTACACTCCATACAAATACTTTCAGAAACGACTTCCTGACACTTAAATCTATACTCGATGTTAACAAATTTCTCTTCTTCAGAAACGATTTCCTTGCCATTGCCACTCTACATTTTATACCCTCTCTACTTCGACCATCATCAGTTATTTTACTCCCTAAATAGCAAAACTCCTTTACTACTTTAAGTGTCTCATTTCCTAATCTAATCCCCTCAGCATCACCCGATTTAATTTGACTACATTCCATTATCCTCGTTTTGCTTTTGTTGATGTTCATCTTATATCCTCCTTTCAAGACACTGTCCATTCCGTTCAACTGCTCTTCCAAGTCCTTTGCTGTCTCTGACAGAATTACAATGTCATCGGCGAACCTCAAAGTTTTTACTTCTTCTCCATGAATTTTAATACCTACTCCGAATTTTTCTTTTGTTTCCTTTACTACTTGCTCAATATACAGATTGAATAACATCGGGGAGAGGCTACAACCCTGTCTCACTCCTTTCCCAACCACTGCTTCCCTTTCATGCCCCTCGACTCTTATAACTGCCATCTGGTTTCTGTACAAATTGTCAATAGCCTTTCGCTCCCTGTATTTTACCCCTGCTACCTTCAGAATTTGAAAGAGAGTATTCCAGTTAACGTTGTCAAAAGCTTTCTCTAAGTCTACAAATGCTAGAAACGTAGGTTTGCCTTTTCTTAATCTTTCTTCTAAGATAAGTCGTAAGGTTAGTATTGCCTCACGTGTTCCAACATTTCTACGGAATCCAAACTGATCGTCCCCGAGGTCCGCTTCTACCAGTTTTTTCATTCGTCTGTAAAGAATTCGCGTTAGTATTTTGCAGCTGTGATTTATTAAACTGATAGTTCGGTAATTTTCACATCTGTCAACACCTGCTTTCTTTGGTATTGGAATTATTATATTCTTCTTGAAGTCTGTGGGTATTTCGCCAGTCTCATACATCTTGCTCACCAGATGGTAGAGTTTTGTCATGACTGGCTCTCCCAAGGCCATCAGTAGTTCTAATGGAATGTTGTCTACTCCCGGGGCCTTGTTTCGACTCAGGTCTTTCAGTGCTCTGTCAAACTCTTCACGCAGTATCTTATCTCCCATTTCATCTTTATCTACATCCTCTTCCACTTCCATAATACTGTCCTCAAGTACATCGCCCTTGTATAAACCCTCTATATACTCCTTCCACCTTTCTGCCTTCCCTTCTTTGCTTAGAACTGGGTTGCCATCTGAGCTCTTGATATTCATACAAGTGGTTCTCTTCTCTCCAAAGGTCTCTTTAATTTTCCTGTAGGCAGTATTTATCTTACCCCTAGTGAGACATGCCTCTACATCCTTACATTTGTCCTCTAGCCATCCCTGCTTAGCCATTTTGCACTTCCTGTCGATCTCATTTTTGAGACGTTTGTATTCCCTTTTGCCTGCTTCATTTACTGCATTTTTATATTTTCTCCTTTCATCAATTAAATTCAATATTTCTTCTGATACCCAAGGATTTCTATTAGCCCACGTCTTTTTACCTACTTGATCCTCTGCTGCCTTCACTACTTCATCCCTCAGAGCTACCCATTCTTCTTCTACTGTATTTCTTTCCCCCATTCCTGTCAATTGTTCCCTTATGCTCTCCCTGAAACTCTCTACAACCTCTGGTTCTTTCAGTTTATCCAGGTCCCATCTCCTTAAATTCCCACCTTTTTGCAGTTTCTTCAGTTTCAATCTGCAGTTCATAACCAATAGATTGTGGTCAGAATCCACATCTGCCCCTGGAAATGTCTTACAATTTAAAATCTGGTTCCTAAATCTCTGTCTTATCATTATATAATCTATCTGATACCTATTAGTATCTCCAGGATTCTTCCAGGTATACAACCTTCTTTTATGATTCTTGAACCAAGTGTTAGCTATGATTAAGTTATGCTCTGTGCAAAATTCTACAAGGCGGCTTCCTCTTTCATTTCTTCCCCCCAATCCATATTCACCTACTATGTTTCCTTCTCTCCCTTTTCCTACTGACGAATTCCAGTCACCCATGACTATTAAATTTTCGTCTCCCTTCACTACCTGAATAATTTCTTTTATCTCGTCATACATTTCATCAATTTCTTCATCATCTGCAGAGCTAGTTGGCATATAAACTTGTACTACTGTAGTAGGCATGGGCTTTGTGTCTATCTTGGCCACAATAATGCGTTCACTATGCTGTTTGTAGTAGCTAACCCGCACTCCTATTTTTTTATTCATTATTAAACCTACTCCTGCATTACCACTATTTGATTTTGTATTTATAACCCTGTAATCATCTGACCAAAAGTCTTGTTCCTCCTGCCACCGAACTTCACTAATTCCCACTATATCTAACTTTAACCTATCCATTTCCCTTTTTAAATTTTCTAACCTACCTGCCCGATTAAGGGATCTGACATTCCACGCTCCGATCCGTAGAATGCCAGTTTTCTTTCTCCTGATAACGACGTCCTCTTGAGTAGTCCCCGCCCGGAGATCCGAATGGGGGACTATTTTACCTCCGGAATATTTTACCCAAGAGGACGCCATCATCATTTAATCATACAGTAAAGCTGCATGTCCTCGGGAAAAATTACGGCTGTAGTTTCCCCTTGCTTTCAGCCGTTCGCAGTACCAGCACAGCAAGGCCGTTTTGGTTAATGTTACAAGGCCAGATCAGTCAATCATCCAGACTGTTGCCCCTGCAACTATTGAAAAGGCTGTTGCCCCTCTTCAGGAACCACATGTTTGTCTGGCCTCTCAACAGATACCCCTCCGTTGTGGTTGCACCTACGGTACGGCCATCTGTATCGCTGAGGCACGCAAGCCTCCCCACCACGGCCATCTGTATCGCTGAGGCACGCAAGCCTCCCCACCACGGCCATCTGTATCGCTGAGGCACGCAAGCCTCCCCACCAACGGCAAGGTCCATGGTTCATGGGGGAAGGGCGCTGCCATAGGTCAAACGTATATCAGCTGCGTTTTTTTAAATAGGTACCCCACTTTTTTATTACGTATTCGTGTAGTACGTAAAGAAATATGAATGTTTTAGTTGGAAAACGTTTTTCGCTTTGTGATAGATGGCTCGCAATTTTAGACGAACAGTTGGTAACAGGTAGGTTTTTTAAATTAAAATACAGAAAGTAGGTACATTTGAACATTTTACTTCGGTTGTTACAGTGTGATACATGTACATGCTCAAAATTATGTCCGTCAACCGCAATGCATTTGGCAATACGTGTAACGACATTCCTCTCAACAGCGAGTAGTTCGCCTTCCGTAATGTTCGCACATCCATCGACAATGCGCTGACGCATGTTGTCAGGCGTTGTCGGTGGATCACGATAGCAAATATCCTTCAACTTTCCCTACAGAAAGAAATCCGGGGACGTCAGATCCGGTGAACGTGCGGGCCATAGTATGGTGCTTCGACGTCCAATCCACCTGTCATGAAATATGCTATTCAATACCGCTTCAACCGATCACAAGCTATGTGCCTGACATCGATCATGTTGGAAGTATATTGCCATTCTTTCATGCAGTGAAACATCTTGTAGTAACATCGGTAGAACATTAGCTAGGAAATCAGCATACATGGCACCATTTAGATTGCCTTCGATAAAATGGGGGCCAATTACCCTTCCTCCCTTTGCCGCACCATACATTAACCTGCCACGGTTGCTGATGTTCCACTTGTCGCAGCCATCGTGGATTTTCCGTTGCCCAATAGTGCATATTACGCCGGTTTAAGTTACCGCCGATGGTCAATGATGCTTCGTCGCTAAATAGAACGCGTGCAAAAAATCTGTCATTGTCCCGTAATTTCTCTTGTGCCCAGTGGCAGAACTGTCCACGACGTTCAAAGTCGTCGCCATGCAATTCCTGGTGCATAGAAATATGGTACGGGTGCAATCGATGTTGATGTAGCATTCTCAACACCGACGTTTTTGAGATTCCCGATTCTCGCGCAATTTGTCTGCTACTGGTATGCGGATTAGCCGCGACAGCAGCTAAAACACCTACTTGGGCATCATCATTTGCTGCACGTCGTGGTTGACGTTTCACATGTGGCTGAACACTTCCTGTTTCCTTAATTAACGTAACTATCCGGCGAACGGTCCGGACACTTGGATGATATCGTCCAGGATACCGCACTGGCTTAATGTTACGTGATACCACGTACTTATACGTTTGTGACTATTACGGCGCCATCTATCGTAAAACGAAAAAAGTGGTCCAACTAAAACATTCATATTTCTTTAGGTACTACATGAATATTTAATAAGAAATGGGGGGCCCGATTTAAAAAAACCGCAGTTGACATCAGTTTGACCTATGGCAGCGCCATCTAGCGGGCCAACCATAGCGCCTTCTGGTTTCCCCCTTCAAGCTCGATGAGTTTCGTTCTTTGTAGTTTTTTCATTTGATGCTTATTTTGTGAGATATTTGGCCCGGTCACTATCAATGGACCACCATGTATATATATAAAAATACATCTTTTGGATCTTCTTCCTCTCCACAAACACACAGAGTTGTAGCTGACAGAGACGTTTATTGAACTCCCATGCTATAACTTCCGTGAAGCTCCTTGGGGTTTGTGCCTTATACCATAGCACTCATGGGTTGAATTAGTGCATACTGACTGCCTTTTATTTTAGACGTCCGCGACGATTCCTCTTGCCAGTCCGAGGACAACTGCTTTCTGAGTGTGGGTATTATTTCTGTGAGAGGGAATTTATCTTATTTAATAGCTCGATGTAGAAAGGGCTGCTTTGCCAGCACATCTTCTTTTTCATTTCCAGGTATCCCAGGGTGACCCTTCATTCATACCATTACGATATTGCGACAGTTCCTCTGCATCCGAAACACAGTGTCGACAACTGCTGTTACTGTGGGGTAGGTACAACTATTATGATGGTTTCTACTCAGTTGTATGGCTGACAGACTATCGAAGGTAATGACTATCGTGTCTGCTCTGACCGTTTGTGGGAATAGTAGGGCTTCCAAAATGATCATCTCGGCTGTCATAATAGCTTGTAAAGGAATTGTTATTTGCTTCGGGGTATCACATAAGCACTACCAGTGCCTTCTCTAGGCTTGGCTCCATTTGCACCTACCATGCACGCATCGTGATGATGAGTTAAGAATTCCATTGCCAAATGATAATTAATTGAAACCCTCAGCTGCTGCCAGGTGTTGTTGACATACCTTGATGGGGACAGCTGAAAATGTGTGCCCCGACCGGGACTCGAACCCGGGATCTCCTGTTTAAATGGCAGACGCTGTATCCATGTGAGCCACCGAGGACACAGATGAATGGCGCGACTGCAGTGACTTATCCCTGGCACGCTTCCCGTGAGACCCACATTCCCAACTGTCCACAATCTACATACGTAATGTTCTTAAGCGATACTTTGCCCACCCACTCATTACACGCGCCTACTAAGTTGACGATTCCCGTAAGAGTTCGGGCAACCTGTGCGCATTCGCACAGCCGAAGATCAATGGCCCGGTAGCCATTTAACTATATGTGAAGATAGTAACTGTTCCCGAAATAACAGATACCATTGTTGACCGTACAGCTTCTCTAGAATAAATGATAATTAATTGGAACCCTCAGCTTCCGGCGGGTGTTGTTGAAATACCTTGATGGGGACAGCTGAAAATGTGTGCCCCTACCGAGACTCGAACCCGGGATCACCTGCTTTCATGGCACGGTCGGGGCACAAATTTCCAGCTGTCCCTATCAAGGCATGTCAATAACACCTGTCGGCAGCTGAGGGTTTCAATTAATTATCATTTATTCTAGAGAAGCTGCACGATAATCTAAAGTATCTGTTCTTTCGAGAACAGTTACTATTATCATATATACACTACTGGCCATTAAAATTGCTACACCACGAAGATGACGTGCTACAGACGCAAAATTTAACCAACAGAAAGAAGATGCTGTGATATGCAAATGATTAGCTTTTCAGAGCATTCACACAAGGTTGGCGTCGGTGGCGACACCTACAACGTGCTGACATGAAGAAAGTTTCCATCCGATTTCTCATACACAAAAAGCAGTTGACCGGCGTTGCCTGGTAAAACGTTGTTGAGATGCCTCGTGTAAGGAGGAGAAATGCGTACCATCACGTTTCCGACTTTGATAAAGGTGGATTGTAGCCTATCGCGATTGCGGTTTATCGTATCGCGACATTGCTGCTCGCGTTGGTCGAGATCCAATGACTGTTCGCAGAATATGGAATCGGAGGGTTCAGGAGGGTAATACGGAACGCCGTGCTGGATCCCAACGGCCTCGTATCACTAGCAGTCGAGTTGACAGACATCTTATCCGCATGGCTATAACGGATCGTGCAGCCACGTCTCGATCCCTGAGTCAACAGATGGGGACATTTGCAAGACAACAACCATCTGCACGAACAGTTTGACGACGTTTGCAGCAACATGGACTATCAGCTCGGAGACCGTGGCTGCGGTTATCCTCGACGCTGCATCACAGACAGGAGCGCCTGCGATGGTGTACTCAACGACGAACCGGGGTGCACGAATGGCAAAACGTCATTTTTTCGGATGAATCCAGGTTCAGTTTTACAGCATCATGATGGTCGCATCCGTTTTTGGCGACATCGTAGTGAACGCACATCGGAAGCGTGTATTCGTCATCACCATACTGGCGTATCACCCGGCGTGATGGTATGAGGTGCCATTGGTTACACGTCTCAGTCACCTCTTGTTCGCATTGACGGCACTTTGAAGAGTGGACGTTGAACCATGAATTTACTTTCAAAACCTTTTCTTAAGAATTTATTTACTAGCGATTCATCAAGAACATTAACACATTTAATCACACTATATGAGCATGGAAATTTTTTGTAATAAATTGAAATTTATTCCTAAACCCCCCCCCCCTCTTTTTTTTCAAACATATTTAAAATTATAATCAGAAAGCACCCTGTAAATATCAAGTTACAATTTATTCAGAGGCAGAAATAGCAAAATTTTATTTTGACAGTATGAGCTTTCAGGCTGAGAACCTTGCCGCTCTCTTTTAACATGGCCGTAGTCACGACCGCTCACCACAACCTCTGAAAGAGGTACAAATCTGCAACACACCAGATTACTTTAAACTAAAAATTTTAACAACTCACACAAACACATAAACTATGTACCCCATAGGAGGGATGGAAATGGTACAAAACACTCACATTAAAAATTATTTGCCACCGCAAGTGGAACTTGTTTTTAAAAGAACTCTTACGGTGGAAGGGTGGCAACTTTATATACTAAAATGACCATTTAAATAACCCCCTGAAATGCAGTGTTACATAAAATGTACAAACACGCTCTACATTACACATATACCACCTCTCAAGACGATAGGCAAGGTAAAAACATATTTCAGGAATTCGGCCTTTACACCTTAAGCAATAAATTCGTTAACACCGCATCCGACAAACACGACAGAGGCAGCTATAAACGTATGGCAGATTGACAAGGGGATTACTGAACAACCCGAACCGCAGATTGCTCTTACCCGCCCCAACTCCACAAGGGAAAAACGGACCACCCAATTCATAAATAACCACCTTCCCGCGGGTGGGCAAAAGGAGAAGAATGGTGCGACGACCCCAAAACAAAGTGGCTGGTGACCTCACCAAGAAAACAAGTAGAATTTAACAAGTAAATGAAACAACATATCTGCAATCACTTAACTTCTAATAAACTGCCATTTCTGGCGAAGACCTGGCCCAGCACCCCCAACGCTCTCCCGAACCGTCCGCTGCCAGCCGCTTCAACGGACGCAGGAAGGCGCACCGATCTCCCGCCTCACGGTGTCGCAGTTCGCCCCGGCCAGCCCGATGTCGTGGTTTGACTCCTGTTGCTCTCGTGTCAACTGCGATGCCACTACCCCACTCTATACGGCACGGCCCACTGGACTCACGTGGGGACCTCACATGCGCCGACGCTCTTGGGGCGGACAAGTCATCTTGTGTCTCAGTGCGCGACCGACCAACTGACCGCTCCAACCGCCAATGACGTTGCCCGAGCAACTCGAGCACACTGGCGGCCTAAAACGCAGGCTCAGATGCAGGAACTCAGTCCCGACTGGGCGACCACTAGCTGAGTTCTATCAGTGGCGGAGTGGCAAAACTCTCACTTTCTGGCTTTAAAGTTTAATCCAAACGACAGGCATACTAGCACTCCGACGACGGACAGACACTGACTGCCGCACAAATGCGAATTAGAGACAGACCAGCAAATGGTGACGCGAGACTGACTCAGCCTCACTCCCACTGACCAACTGCCCCTGGCGAGCTCATAGCACCCCTTAAATGCACGTGAACAGACAACCTTTCCGCTTTCCCACCAGAGGGAGACACCAAAGCTGCGATTGCCACAGCGGCGCCACCGCCAGAAACGGAGGGCGACTGCTTCAAGCTACGCGCTGCGGCGCGCTCTTCAAAACAGCAAATTTTTCCACGGGTCAGACATTACATTTCAGATGTGTTACGACCCGTGGCTCTACCCTTCATTCGATCCCTGCGAAACCTACATTTCAGCAGGATAATGCACGACCGCATGTTGCAGGTCCTGTACGGGCCTTTCTGGATACAGAAAATGTTCGACTGCTGCCTTGGCCAGCACATTCTCCAAATCTGAAAACGTCCAGTCAATGGTGGCCGAGCAACTGGCTCGTCACAATAAGCCAGCCACTACTCTTGATGAACTGTGGTATCGTGCTGAAGCTGCATGGGCAGCTGTATCTGTACATGTCATCCAAGCTGTGTTTGACGCAATGCCCAGGCGTATCAAAGCCGTTATTGCGGCCAGAGGTGGTTGTTCTGGGTACTGATTTCTCAGGATCTATGCTCCCAAATTGCGTGAAAATGTAATCAGATGTCAGTTCTAGTATAATATATTTGTCCAATGAATACCCGTTCATCATCTGCATTTGTTCTTGGTGTAGCTATTTTAATGGCCAGTAGTGTAATTCCATAGCCGTTGCGTTATGTGGGTCTTGGTTTGGAAACGTTAAACTGGTCCTGGCACCAGTCTACAGAGTCGACGTTTGATGTGCCCTGTTACAGTGCAGTAAAATAGGACTTTTCCACACATCTTGCCTTAATACCTGCATCTCCATATATTCAGCAGCGACGAGTGGAAGTTATTTATTTATCCAATATCTAATATCTTCGGTACACACAGTAGAATCTCAGTTCCAGTTTATTTTTTTATTTTTTTTTCGTCAGAGGCCCATAGATTGGCAGGAGGAATTTATTGCAGATGAATATCCACCGCAACTTTAACGGCGGTTCATTCGCTTTAACGAGTAATGCGTTGGCTGTGTTTGACACGACTGCACCACAGCTTTGTACTGCATAGAGTCGGGTCTACGGAGCGTGCTGCCTGATGCTGATCAGTTGCACGTGTGCCCATAGTCAAACTGTGACGTTAGTAGAGGCCAGTATAAAGCGATCGCTGTCCGTTGATCAGAGCCCCACCAAATTCCAGTCGTAGCTCTGAAGAAATTGCATGCTTTTTCAGATCTACTAATGATAATTCGGATGAGAAGAGCTCATCTTAGTTTGTCATCGATAATAATCTCAAGATATTGAGTTGTTTTCGCAATTGGAAAAGTACAAAACATGATGACCACTGCCCATCGCGACGCTGGATGCTGCCTGGTGACTCTGCGGTCACATGTCGCGGCTACAGAAGCGGAGCAGACACGGACGGGGAAACACCATAGCAAAGGTATGGGCTGCAAATGGGCAAACGCATTGAGATAAGCGACTTTGACAATGGGAAAATTATTATTACGCAGAGCCTGTGAACGAGTATCTCGAAAAATGCGAAGCTGGTCAAATTTTCAAGGGGTACTGTCGTGAGCACCTACGGAAAGAGGTAGAAGGACAGTGAAACTAGCACTAGGTGCTAAACGGTTGGACCCCTACGACTTTTCGCAGCACGTGGGGTTTGGAGGCTTGTCTGATATGTAGAGGAGGACAGATGGTGAGGTGTGGCATCTCTGCCGAAAGAGCACAATGCTGGTGCACGCACAAGAGCTTCGGAGCACACCGTTCATCGTACATTGTTGAACATGGAACTCCACAGCAGATCCAACGACATCGTCAATTATGATTGCAGCGTGCCCGGGACCATCGGGATTGGACCGTCGATCAGTGGAACCGTGTCGGCTCTTCGGGTGAATCACACTAGGTCTCTGGTCGTCTTCACAAACGCCGTCATCGAGGTGAACGGCAGGGCGAAACGTACGTTCCCACACGGGCGCAGGCTGGTGGGAGCAGGATTATGCTGTGAGAGACCTTCTCCTGGGCTTGCATGGGACCTGTGGTAGTAGTCGAGGACACGCTGACAGCTGCGAACCGCCTGCATCCCTTCCTGCTTGAGTCTTCCCCGACGGCGATGTCAACATTCAGCAGTATAATTGTCCGTGCGTGTCATGGAGTCAGAACCATGCTACAGTGGTTTGAGGAGCATTATAGTGGACTCAGGTTGATGTTCGGCCACCAAATTCGCTTGATGTAAATCCTATGGCATTCATTTGGCTGCCGGCCGGAGCGGCCGTGCGGTTCTAGGCGCTACAGTCTGGAGCCGAGCGACCGCTACGGTCGCAGGGTCGAATCCTGCCTCGGGCATGGATGTGTGTTGTGTCCTTAGGTTAGTTAGGTTTAACTAGTTCTAAGTTCTAGGCGACTGGTGACCTCAGAAGTTAAGTCGCATAGTGCTCACAAGGGAACCTCCGCATCGCACCCCCCTCAGATTTAGTTATAAGTGGGCACAGTGGATGGGCCTTGAAAAACTGAACACAGATCAATCGAGAAAACAGGAAGAAGTTGTGTGGAACTATGAAAAAAATAAGCAAAATATAGAAACTGAGTAGTCCATGCGGACGATAGGCAACAACAAGGACGATGTTACCTGCGGAGCACCGTGGTCTCGTGGTTAGCGTGAGCACCTATGGAACGAGAGGTCCTCGGTTCAACTCTACCCTCGAGTGAAAAGTTTAATTTTTTGTTTACAGACAATTATCAACGTTCAGGCACTCACACATCAATTTCGCTCTCCAAAATTCCAGGACATGTTCAGATTTGCTAGGACATATGCAGGATTTGACGGTCTACACAAGGAAAAATTTTAAAACGTTAAAAACATATGTTTTGACAGAGCACAGGCAAAACTGTACGACTGTGAAACTGTTGCGTTCATTTGTTGCAGTTTATGTGACAAACTCTTATGTTTTCATCACTTTTTTGGGAGTGATTATCACATCCACAAGAAAACCTAAATCGGGCAAGGTAGAAGAATCTTTTTACCCATTCGCCAAGTGTGCACGTTAGGTGGGTCGGCAACATATTCCTGTCATGTGACGCACATGCCGTCACCAGTGTCGTATAGAATATATCAGACGTGTTTTCCTGTGGAGGAATCGGTTGACCTATGACCTTGCGATCAAATGTTTTCGGTTCCTATTGGAGAGGCACGTCCTTTCGTCTACTAATCGCACGGTTCTGCGGTGCGCTCGCAAAACACAGACACTAAACTTATTACAGTGAACAGAAACGTCAATGAACGAACGGACAGATCATAACTTTGCGAAAATAAAGTAAGTAAATTTTTCACTCGAGGGAAGACTTGAACCACGGACCTGTCGTTCCGCAGCTGCTCACGCTGACCACGGGACCACGGCGCTCCTGAGCTAACATTATCCTTGATGTTACCTATCTTGCACATGGACTACTCAGTTTGTATATTTTGCTTTTATTTCATTGTTCCACACAACTTTTTCCTGTTTTCTCGATTGATCTGTGTTCAGTTTTTCAGGGCCTATCTACTGTGCCAACTTATAACTAAATCTGAGGAGGGTGGGATGGGGAGGTTCCCTTGTCAGAAACCATTTGAGCCATTTGGCTACCATCGCCGCAAACGCAAATCAGCAGCTCGTTACTTAGGCGAATTACATGACCAGTGCTTAGACGTCTAGTGCTACATACCTCCACAAACCTACCATCCAACTGTCGAATTCCTGATACGTAGGATCAGTGATGTATTTCGCTCCAAGGACGGACAAACACTCTATTAAGCAATTAGAACGAAATTTTCACTCTACAGCGGAGTGTGCGCTGATATGAAACTTCCTGGCAGATTAAAACTGTGTACCGGGCCGAGACTCGAACTCGGGACCTTTGCCTTTCGCGGGCAAGTGCTCTACCGACTGAGCTACCCAAGCACGACTCACGCCCCGTCCTCACAGCTTTAATTCCGCCAGTACCTCGTCTCCTACCTTCCAAACTTCACAGAAGCTCTCCTGCGAAACTTGCAGAACTAACACTCCCGCAAACACTCAGTCCTTCCAAAACTTGTAGAGTTGTTACACACATTTGCGTGGCATGTATACATCAGGGTAAAACGACATCATTTTTTTAAATTTTGCAGACTTTTCTTTTATATTTGCAGTTCAAAGAATGAAGTTCTTTTCAAAAGAGAAGAAATGTCATGACGAAATGTCACCGATAAACTTAAGTGCTCGATGTTGATGATCTTCGTCAGAGACGATAGATACGAAAAAAAGTTGCATCGCTATGCATTCCGCCTTCTTTTTGCTGGCCTTTAGCACCTGGCATTACGGGGTCGGCATGTTAATATGTAAATGTCAGTGTTAGTGGGTGGTCAGATGCTCTTCCTGTCGCCACGCCTTCCCCCGCCACCCTTATCCCCTCCCTCCCTGGGACGGAAGCTGGGTAGCCTATCTGATTGCGTCTGCTTTTCTACATGCGAAAGTGTGAGAACGTGTTATGAATGTTTGTGGATCATGTAACTGAGGCTAAACAGGAGTATGACTCTGCTACTCACCCATGTACACTCCTGGAAATGGAAAAAAGAACACATTGACACCGGTGTGTCAGACCCACCATACTTGCTCCGGACACTGCGAGAGGGCTGTACAAGCAATGATCACACGCACGGCACAGCGGACACACCAGGAACCGCGGTGTTGGCCGTCGAATGGCGCTAGCTGCGCAGCATTTGTGCACCGCCGCCGTCAGTGTCAGCCAGTTTGCCGTGGCATACGGAGCTCCATCGCAGTCTTTAACACTGGTAGCATGCCGCGACAGCGTGGACGTGAACCGTATGTGCAGTTGACGGACTTTGAGCGAGGGCGTATAGTGGGCATGCGGGAGGCCGGGTGGACGTACCGCCGAATTGCTCAACACGTGGGGCGTGAGGTCTCCACAGTACATCGATGTTGTCGCCAGTGGTCGGCGGAAGGTGCACGTGCCCGTCGACCTGGGACCGGACCGCAGCGACGCACGGATGCACGCCAAGACCGTAGGATCCTACGCAGTGCCGTAGGGGACCGCACCGCCACTTCCCAGCAAATTAGGGACACTGTTGCTCCTGGGGTATCGGCGAGGACCATTCGCAACCGTCTCCATGAAGCTGGGCTACGGTCCCGCACACCGTTAGGCCGTCTTCCGCTCACGCCCCAACATCGTGCAGCCCGCCTCCAGTGGTGTCGCGACAGGCGTGAATGGAGGGACGAATGGAGACGTGTCGTCTTCAGCGATGAGAGTCGCTTCTGCCTTGGTGCCAATGATGGTCGTATGCGTGTTTGGCGCCGTGCAGGTGAGCGCCACAATCAGGACTGCATACGACCGAGGCACACAGGGCCAACACCCGGCATCATTGTGTGGGGAGCGATCTCCTACACTGGCCGTACACCACTGGTGATCGTCGAGGGGACACTGAATAGTGCACGGTACATCCAAACCGTCATCGAACCCATCGTTCTACCATTCCTAGACCGGCAAGGGAACTTGCTGTTCCAACAGGACAATGCACGTCCGCATGTATCCCGTGCCACCCAACGTGCTCTAGAAGGTGTAAGTCAACTACCCTGGCCAGCAAGATCTCCGGATCTGTCCCCCATTGAGCATGTTTGGGACTGGATGAAGCGTCGTCTCACGCGGTCTGCACGTCCAGCACGAACGCTGGTCCAACTGAGGCGCCAGGTGGAAATGGCATGGCAAGCCGTTCCACAGGACTACATCCAGCATCTCTACGATCGTCTCCATGGGAGAATAGCAGCCTGCATTGCTGCGAAAGGTGGATATACACTGTACTAGTGCCGACATTGTGCATGCTCTGTTGCCTGTGTCTATGTGCCTGTGGTTCTGTCAGTGTGATCATGTGATGTATCTGACCCCAGGAATGTGTCAATAAAGTTTCCCCTTCCTGGGACAATGAATTCACGGTGTTCTTATTTCAATTTCCAGGAGTGTATATATGGGAAATGTAGTGCACGACTTCGTACACAATGGTAAGGAGAGGTGGGCTGTGTCATAGGAAAGCTGGACTGGAGCAGAAATGATTAGCTTACTAGTAACTCTTAGTAATTGGTTGCTCTTAGTAACTTAGTAACTGAAAGAACCAGAGGTTGTACAGAGTTTCAGGGAGAGCATAAGGGAACAATTGACAGGAACGGGGGAAAGAAATACAGTAGAAGAAGAATGGGAAGCTTTGAGGAATGAAATAGTGAAGGCAGCAGAGGATCAAGTAGGTAAAAAGAAGAGGGCTAGTAGAAATCCTTGGGTAACAGAAGAGATACTGAATTTAATTGATGAAAAGATAAAATACAAAAATGCAGCAAGTGAAGCAGGCAAAAAGGAATACAAACGTCTCAAAAATGATATCGACAGGAAGTGCAAAATGGCCAAGCAGGGATGGTTAGAGGACAAATGTAAGGATGTAGAGGCTTATCTCATGACGGGTGTGATAGATACTGCCTATAGGAAAATTAAAGAGACCTTTGGAGAAAAGAGAACCACTTGCATGAATATCAAGAGCTCAGATGTAAACCCAGTTCTAAGCAAAGAAGTGAAAGCAGAAAGGTGGAAGGAGTATATAGAGGGTCTATACAAGGGCGATGTTCTTGAGGACAATATTATGGAAATGGAAGAGGAGGTAAATGAAGATGAAATGGGAGTTTGGCAGAGCACTGAAAGACCTAAGTCGAAACAAGGCCCCCGCAGTAGACAACATTCCATTAGAACTACAGACAGCCCTGGGAGAGCCAGTCCTGACAAAACTCTACCATCTAGTGAGCAAGATGTATGAGACAGGTGAAATTCCCTCAGCCTTCAAGAAGAATATAATAATTCCAATCCCAAAGAAAGCAGGTGTTGACAGATGCGAAAATTACCGAACTATCAGTTTAATAAGTCACAGCTGCAAAATACTAACGCGAATTCTTTACAGACGAATGGAAAAACTGGTAGAAGCCGACCTCGGGGAAGATCAGTTTGGATTCCGTAGAAATGTTGGAACACGTGAGGCAATACTGACCCTACGACTTATCTTAGAAGCTAGATTAAGGAAGAGCAAACCTACGTTTTTAGCATTTGTAGACTTAGAGAAAGCTTTTGACAATGTTGACTGGAATATTCTCTTTCAAATTCTGAAGGTGGCAGGGGTAAAATACAGGGAGCGAAAGGCTATTTACAATTTGTACAGAAACCAGATGGCAGTTATAAGAGTCGAGGGACATGAAAGGGAAGCAGTGGTTGGGAAGGGAGTGAGACAGGGTTGTAGTCTCTCCCCAATGTTATTCAACCTGTATATTGAGCAAGCAGTGAAGGAAACAAAAGAAAAATTTGGAGTAGGTATTAAAATCCGTGGAGAAGAAATAAAAACTTTGAGGTTCGCCGATGACATTGTAATTCAGTCAGAGACAGCAGAGGACTTGGAAGAGCAGTTGAATGGAATGGACAGCGTCTTGAAAGGAGGATATAAGATGAACATCAACAAAAGCAAAACGAGGATAATGGAATGTAGTCGAATTAAGTCGGGTGATGCTGAGGGAATTAGATTAGGAAATCAGACACTCAAAGTAGTAAAGGAGTTTTGCTAGTTGGGGAGCAAAATAACTGATGATGGTCGAAGTAGAATAGTAAGTTAGGTTAGTGTTTAACGTCCCGTCGACAGCGAAGTCATTAGAGACGGAGCGCAAGCTCGGGTTAGGGAACGATTGGGAAGGAAATCGGCCGTGCCCTTTCAAAGGAACCATCCCGGCATTTGCCTGAAACGATTTAGGGAAATCACGGAAAACCTAAATCAGGATGGCTGGAGACGGGATTGAACCGTCGTCCTCCCGAATGCGAGTCCAGTTTGCTACCACTGCGCCACCTCGCTCGGTGGTCGAAGTAGAGACGATATAAAATGTAGACTGGCAATGGCAAGGAAAGCGTTTCTGAAGAACAGAAATTTGTTAACATCGAGTATTTATTTAAGTGTGAGGAAGTCGTTTCTGAAAGTATTTGTATGGAGTGTAGCCATGTATGGAAGTGAAACAAGGACGATAAATAGTTTAGACAAGAATAGAAGCTTTTGAAATGTGGTGCTACAGAAGAATGCTGAAGATTAGACGGGTAGATCACATAACTAATGAGGAGGTATTGAATAGAATTGGGGAGAAGAGGAGTTTGTGGCACAGCTTGACTAGAAGAAGGGATCGGTTGGTAGGACATGTTCTGAGGCAACAAGGGACCGCCAATTTAGTACTGGAGAGCAGCATGGAGGGTAAAAATCGTAGAGGAAGACCAAGAGATGAATACACTAAGCAGATTCAGAAGGATGTAGGTTGCAGCAGGTACTGGGAGATGAAGAGGCTTGCACAGGATAGAGTGGCATGGAGAGCTGCATCAAACCAGTCTCAGGACTGAAGACCACAACAACAACAACTAGTAACTCAGCAAACAGAAGATGTATTTTTCCAAGCATATGAGGACTCATCATAAACAATTAGCGAGAAACAGGGTTCAGCTACCACAACATCAACAAGGACGAAGCACAATGGCTCCAGGCGCAAGTGGTCTGGGCGGCTGCCGCCGGTTCTCCTGTGTCAAGGCGGCAGAGGGCGCTCGTGGTCCAGAGCTGCTGCAGGTGTGGCCCAGTGGGTGTGCTCCATTGCGTCCACCAGATCCACACGACTGCTATCGGCGTTGGATGGAAACTTGCAAATCCCATGCCACTTGTAATACCCAGGGAGGGTGAAATCAATACGTGATACCACAGGAAACATCCTGAAAAAAACAGATTCGGGCTGGCTGGCGCACTGGCCCTCGTCATTAATCCGACAGGGTGATTCGACCTGGCGTTGCCTGCCTCCCTGAATCCCGGGAGCAGAATACTGACGCTCATGGCTATTTGGGCGTGTCAAGAAATTCGATTCCCTAAAACTAGTCATTCAGACATGAATAAATGTTGTGAACCATTGGATAAAAAAGTGTCACTTTGAATCCAGTAATGGGCTCTGTCAATTTCCTGCCTCGTAAAAATAGTCGAAGTTTTTATACATTTTTAGTCTTCCATGCTTCAGTCTGTAAAAATGGAGCACTTGCAGCATCGCATTGTTGTCCATGTGTCTGTCTGTCCAACTGCTAAGACACCTTTTTGTCAGGAACGAGTAAATGCATAGAGTTGAAATTTGTGTCACAAATTATGGTCTATGATCCTTGGCGATGTAAAAATGTTAAACTTCTAAATTAATTCAGTCACAAAATATGGCCGTTTGTGAATGTTGGGCTCCATAAGGTTCCCTTTCTTTGCAGCGACCGTGGAATATAAAATAATAAAGACTGTAGCAACCAGTCGCGCAAACATAATTTATTTATCTTGTTGCAAATCGATTTCGACTGATATCAGTCATCATCGGTGCATTTTTCTAACCGATACATGCCATAAGTAGAAGTACTGTCCTTGACAGTTTTCTGTCATGAAGTAACTAAATTATGTTTCCACGACTGGTTGCTACATTCTTTATAATGGCCATTGTGTTGTTTTTGTGGTCTTCAAGTGGCTCTGAGCACTATGGCACTTAACATCTGAAGTCATAAGTCCCCTAGAACTTAGAACTACTTAAACCTAACTAACCTAAGGACATCACACACATCCATACCCGAGGCAGGATTTGAACCTGCGACCGTAGCGGTCGCGCGGTTCCAGACTGAAGCGCCTAGAACCGGTCGACTTTGTGGTCTTCAGTCCAAAGACTGGGTTGATACAGCTCTCCATGCTACTCTATCCTGTGAAAGCCTCTTCATCTCCGAGTAACTACTGCAACATACATCCTTCTGAATCTGCTTAGGGTACTCATCTCCTGGTCTGCCTCTTCGAATTTTGACCTCCATGCTTCCCTCCAGTACTAAATTGGTGATCCCTTGATGTCCCAGAACGTGTCCTACCAACCGATCCCTTCTTCTAGTCAAGTTGTGCCACAAATTCGTCTTCTCCCCAATTCTATTCAGTATCTCATTATTATTTACGTGATCTGCCTACATGTCACATATTTTGACTCTTCAAAACGTATAGGGTACTTCCCGCTGACGCTTCAAACGTATAGGGTACTTCCCGTTGACCTAGACTTTCATGTAATTTGGCGAGAAGTAAGGTTTCACAGCAGAAGTAAACGGAAAAGTCCGAAATTGTTAATTTGTTATTATATCACACAAAAATATTCCTTTTGTCACTTGTTATCCAACTTCAAACTTGAAATTAAAACTTTCTGGAAATTCTTGAATTACTGTGACCTATAGCTTGTCAGTATCGATGTTGACAACAGGGAAAAATTGTCGGTATCATCGATTCCTGGAATGGATAAACTATCTACACACACAATTAACTTTGTACGGTCCCGTAAGTGTGTTAGCCCTAGTTGCACCTGGTTAAATTTTTAGACAGTTTACACTCGATGCTACATCTCTCACAGACGTTGAAAATTCCGTCAAGTAGTTTCTCGAATGGTCCTTCGGAGGCGTTTATTCCTGACACGAACGGAGCAATACACTGATGATCCAGAACATTATTACCCCCTCTCTGGCGCGGATAACAGCGGCGACGCATCGTGGCATGGAAGCAATGAGGCCTCGGTAGATGGCTGGAGGGTTTTGACACCACATCCGCGCACGCAAGTCACCTACGAGTAATACCCGTAAAATTCCGGGGAAGGGGACGATGAGCTCTGATGTCACGTCCAGTTCCATCGGGTTCAGATCTGGCGAGTTGGCGGCCAGTACATCAATTAGAACTCGCCCCTGTGTTCCTCGAACCACTTCGTCACATACCTCGTCTCGTGACATGGTGCACTGTTGTTGTTGTTGTGGTCTTCAATCCATAGAATGATTTGATGCAGCTCTCCATGCTACTCTATCCTGTGCAAGCTTCTTCATCTCCCAATAACTACTGCAACCTACATCCTTGTGAATCTGTTTAGTGTATTCATCTCTTGGTCTCCCTCTACAATTTTTATCCTCCACGCTGCCCTCCAATACTAAACTGGTGATCCCTTGATGCCTCAGAATATGCCCTACTAACCAATCCCTTCTTCTAGTCAAGTTTCTAAGGCGCTGCAGTCATGGACTGTGGGGCTGGTCCCGGCAGAGGTTCGAGTCCTCCCTCGGGCATGGGGGTGTGTATTTGTCCTTAGGATAATTTAGGTTAAGTAGTGTGTAAGCTTAGCAGTTAAGTTCTATAAGATTTCACACACATTTTTTTCTAGTGAAGTTGTGCGCATTATCTTGGCGAAAAATTCTACTGCCGTCTGGAGACATTATCGTTATGAAGTGGCACATGGTCTGTAACCAGTGTACGAAAATCCTTGGTCGTCATGGTGCCTTGCACGAGCTCCACTGGACCCACGGATGCCCACGTGAATGTTTCCCATAGCACAGTGGAGCCGCAGCCAGCTTGTCCAGTCCCATAGCACAGGTGTCAAGGAGCTGCTCCTCTGGAAGACGACGGATTCGCGCCTTCCCATTCATCAGACTATTCAACGCTACGCCACTGCGCCAACGTCCAGTGCCGATTGTCACGTGCCCATTTCGGCCGTAGTTGCCGATGTCGTGGTATTAGCATTGGCACTTGCGTGGGTCGCCGGCTGCGCAGGTCCATCGTTAGAAGCGTTCGGTTCACTGTGCGTTCAGACAGTCCTGTACTTTCCTCGAACTAAGTCTGATGTTAGTTCCGTCACAGTTCGCCGCCTACCCTGTTTCACCAGTCTGCCCAGCCTACGCACGACATCCGTCATCTGTAATGAGGGATGGCCGCCCAAACACACGACGTCTGGAGGTGGTTTGACCTTTCTTTCGCCACGTGTTGAAGACACTCACCACAGCACTTCTCGAACACCAGATAAGTAGGCCGGTTCCCTAAATGCTCGTGCCGAGTCTCCGGGTCATCATAATTTCCCTCGGTCATACTCAGATAGATCGCGCTTCTTTCCCATTCTACCCAAGGACGGTACGCTCGCTGATACTACATGCACCACGTGTCTGACTAGCAGTCGTTCCTCGCCGGGTGACGGTGCTGCCGTGCTGAGTTTATATCGACAGAAGGTCAGTGGTCACGATGTTGTGGCTGATCAGTCTACATCACAGTGTTTAGCGCATTAGACTCGCATTCGCGACGACGGCGACTCAAATCCTCGTACACCCACCCGTAATGAGATTTTCCATGGTCCCCGCCCCCTTCCCACCTACGAGAAATAGTCGTTCGAGAACAGAATATCTTCGTAAACAAGTATTATATTTAAGGAAAAGTCTGTTTTTACAACTGAACATCTGTTCGAGGAATCTAAACTATTCTCTTAATCATTCACATATTGTAGTGTTTCGAGATCTATTGTAGTGTGGTACTATCACTAGCTGCAGAAGAATAAAAAAGAATCGAACTCCTCATCGAACGTGTAATAAGATTCAACCTTTTCCTTTTCTTATCAGAATGTTGTATATTCCTTCCATATTCTTGTTTCATCTTTCAGACTTCTGAAATAAACAGTTCTCTAAGGTATTTTCTGCTAGCCCCCATTGCCCATTTCATCTTGAAAAGGAGGATAAGATATGAATGCTAATACGCCATCCTTGCGTTTGGTTCCTCCAATTTATAGACTCTCTCAAATGGCTATTAAGTAATAACATCTACTAGCACATCACAATGGGTAAGGTTACCCATTTAGCAAGCTGCTTAGCATTATTTGCGTTCTCATTAATTCTGCAAGAAGGCATCCATAGTAGCTACATATGTCCCCTTTTAAACATCCGATTTCGTCACCAATACGTTTTGAACAGCTTAGCTATACATTAAGACACTGTACTTTAATTGCTTTAAGAGCTACTGATCCGAGTTTCCTTCAAGTTTCATTTGGAGTATCCTTGACTGTGAGTAGATCTTGAACAGAATTATAGCGTGAATTCCATCGTGTTGGACATGGATAAGTAGGGGATTTTCTTGGTGATTCTAAATAGGTTTCGCAAGCCCTAGGAGATACTGAACATAGATTCCAAAATACTTGACAATTTGACATGGCTGCATTACAAAGATTTTGCATGAATTACTTTGAGATCTGGCCTTATCCGTATCTCATTATTTTCAACGTGGCAGCGACAAGAGCAGCCGTTACGAAATTGTCTAGAATGAAACTGTGGGCTGCTTTCATTCGAGACTAAATGTCATGCGTGTGTGTGTGTGTGTGTGTGTGTGTGTGTGTGTGTGTGTGTGTGTGTGTGTGTGTGTGTGTGTGTGTGTGGTTTACGTCTCATGACTAGGCAGTTGCAATTGCATCTCTTCAAAATCTCCAAACGTCTGCATAAATTCTAATAATAACAATAATAATCAACATTATCATGCACAACTTCAACATTTTGTATATGAGCGGAACCTCTTTCACTTGTTCCGGTATTTGAGTCTTTCCCATATGTTTTAAAATCTTTGACGATATTTTATCCATTGTCGGTAATAGTTTTCAAGATTTTTCTCCAGCTGAAAATCAAGTTCAGAATAAATGTCCACAATCTCTTCAGCTACTTTATCGTAACTGTGTGTTGCCTTAAACCTCCTGCAAGCCAGAGCTAAATTTTCGTTCAAAAGTTTCACAATCAATCCAGTGAGCTGTTACACCGAGATAGCATGTCTTGGATAATGGCCGAATATCAGCAGAGGTGCATACAAAATGAACCTTCTTCAAAGCTCCTTTTGTATTCTCTACGTATTCTGCGTGTTGTTTTGCAATTTTTTCATTACACGTTTTCCAGCACACAATGTTTGGTGGGAGAGATAACTGCTGTCTACCTTCAATAGGAGCATTAAAGGATTCAGTTTCTGCAGTTAATATAGGTGACATGGTATTACTTAGGAAAAAAACAGTCATCTCGGTCACATTGTTATCTGCGCTTACAATGTAGTGTTGGATAAGCATCCTTCGTACAGCAATATCATCTAGATTATCGATGGCCGATAAAACTATCGACACTAATCGCACCCACTAAAGGAAAAAGCAGTTTCTTATGTACTCCATAGGTGTAGACACTGTTTACAAAGGTACAGTACAGCTGTCACTGTGAAGTTGAATGAACTCTTTTAGTGTTGTCTGTAACTCGTAATAACACAGAAGTGTTATACTGACCTTGCCCCCTCCCTCCCTCATTTCGTTTTGAGATCACTAGGCATTATCATATTATTTCGGTACGTTTTACATTTAACAAAAAATAGTGGTTAACGTACAATGTGTACTCAAGTCCTACAGCTTTTCCTAATAATTATGATCATGGTTGTATTCGTTCGACATGTATACGTTTGGCGCTTATTGTACCATCTGTATCCGTTGTGGAACTATTTTTGCTTAAACAAATGACTCATTAAATGAATGGAAACTACAAAGTATGAAATAAAAAATTTCAACAGAAGCAAAATTTGGAAATTTGTGGTAAGGTCTTATGGGACCAAACTGCTGAGGTAATCGATCCCTAAGCTTACACACTAGTTAATCTAACTTAAACTAAATGACGCTAAGAACGACACACACACCCATGCTCGAGGGAGGACTCTAACGCCAGACGGGGGGGAGCCGCGCTGACCATGACAAGACGGCCTTGACCGAGCGGCTACCCCGCGCGGCTTCAATAGAAGAGTTTTGCATTTTACAGTACATACGTTTTAAGTATTTGAAATGAAATAGAAATGCTTCTTGAAAAAAGTATTTCAAGTTGAAAATAAAAGCAAGTTTTTTCCTTTTGTTTTTGCATTTCAAATAAAAGTATTTCACATAATTCACATCTCTTATTCAATCTGATCCTTGACCTACGAAAAGGAGTAAGTCATTCGCATATCCTTACCGCAGAACGATTTCAAAACCAGCCTTTGATTGCTTTAACGCAGCGAGAGACTTCTCTCGACTGGCCAATTTTAATGATTTTTTCCACTTTTCTCTTCCGTTTTAATTTTTATTTCTTTACTTTCATTTCCTTTTGGCGCCTGGGCACGTTGTCGTCGGGGACATTTTTTCAGTCGCCACAGCCTGAATACGCCACTGCTGTTATCGTTGGATATTCTCCTTCATTGTGGGGTGATTATGTTCCTCATATCCCCTTAGAATAAACAAACGTGACGTGGGTGCTCAACAATACCGAGTTCTCTGCAGCGGCCCATGCCGTTGCCTAGCATCAGTGCGAGACGATCGAATGGCGAGCGACATGTTGAAGACACCCGTGGAAAGCAGGAACGGCGTGAAACAACAGTAATGGTCGGAAAGTAAGTTCTCAGCAAGCATCTGAATCTTGCTAATCCGTGGCACCACAAATATAGGCGTTCGGCGGGCGCACGACATAAATTCACACAGGCATGTATGTTTAATGAATACTGACATCGTGAGCATACTAATATTATCACATATAAATTTCTTTTACTTCTTATTTTTACTCTTTTAACTTAATAAATACAACTGCAATAGCGTAAGTCACGTTTTGTGTTTCCTGCAGTATACTGTACGTCCTCTGTCTGCCATCTATGGAATTATTATTTTTCATTTTGTGTTGTTGTGCCTTACACATTTTACGACATGTTGCTGTTTAGCATAATATTTCTGTGAGCATAAAAATTGTATATACGAGTGAGAAGTTTAAGGGATTGTAGTTCACGTAACATTTTGCAAAACAGAGTCCATTCGTGGTTTTTATCGATAGGTCGGCCGCTATGTGAAACGGGAACAAAGCAGTTAGGATGGAGAGTTGAGACTCGTTGTGAGCTAGAGGTGCATGGCGCTGCAAACGTAGCGCCGTAAGAGCGCTTGTATTCATTTATAGGTGGAATAGAAAATGACAAGTGGACAATTAAGTACGTTTATGTGTTCATCATCACAACCAAATTTTTCTGGAATTATTATCAACTGAAGCTCAATGAATAGATTGTGAGATCCAAGCATCCTTTTTAAGTTTACGGTTCCGCAAGGTGTAGCGAACTGTGCTTTAAAGGTCTGCTCATGTCTTGTTCGCTGTTTGCTACTTGACAAGTTTGCGTTGAATGGACATACGGAGTGATCACGTGCAGTATGAAAGACGTTTTAAATAAACTGTTGGCTGTGGTGATGTGAACGATGATTTAGGCATTCGGATCTGTTTCGTGCGTTCTTTGCTGCTACGATTCGTACACTGGTAGCAGCGCTCGCAGTTGAATTGACGTGCAAAAAGCAAAATACTGACCCTGAAATACAATATGCTTTTTCAAATATTTTATTTCTTCAGTAATGTGAATTCGATACTTAGTCCTACGTATGTTTTGCGTGTTGGTTGCTATTACAAGTCGCACTTAAATTAATATCCACTTACAGACCGTGAAATAAATGACGTTTCCAAGCGAACTAATTTTCGTGGTGTGGTTTACTGTTTTATATGCTGTTTACCATTCGACACCTGAGTTAAGTTTTTTTTTTGTAGTATACTGCACACAGACTAGCAATAAATGACTTGTAATGTGAAATGTTTTCCTGTTTGATGTTATTCATGGATCACGAACTGTGTGTGTAATGTAACAAACTGTTTAATTTGCCAATTTAATCTTTGATGACATTGGTAAACAGTTTGTTATTCACGCCGAGCGTTTTAAGTCCCTATGACTGTTATCATACCACAAATGTGCACACTTCTTTCAACGTGTCCTGACATTTCAAGTTTAAACAGTAAAATTACGTTTACAGTTTCGCTTACGGACATTGCTATTGGATTAGCCGACATCGGACAAAGCCACGCTGACTCATTAGCACTGAAAATTCTGACTACTAAAAGATGGTACATAATTAGTCATCCCATGGTTCTTTTGCTGCTGTTGCATGGGTTCTCATTTTCATATCTTAATTTACATATTGGTTGTTACCTCATCTCTTTTCATTATGCTGGAAAAGAGTTCTGCAGTTAATTTTTTTCATTATTATGAAATGCAAGAATTGACTCAATCTAGCAATGTAATTTCTTTTTTAAGTTTACTACCTATAAATAGCTTTCAGTATTCGCATATTACTAGCCTTCTTACTATCTTTGTGTTTCCCCAAATTTATGCGTTTATGTTAGTGTTACTCTTTTATTTGTCTATTCATTCAGGCAAGTCAAGCAGTTGTAATATTTCCGCGAATCAGTTTTTCCTCATCATTATGACGGTTTTTATGTAATTTGGTCCGATTTTCCCTTATCTGGAATATCATTCCAACATTTTTTTTTTCACGGTAATTTTCCAGTCCAAGTTTCGTTAGCTACCTGTTTCACCAAAAGATGTTCGCACAGCAGTTACAGTCAATATAATGTAACGCTGCAAACTAGTCGTCCATACAATTTATCACGGTTTCGCTTCGACAGTTTGCGTTGGAGAAATATGAACTTTATAAGTCTTGTACTTCCAGGAAAATGAAAGTACTACAAATTATACACACACGTTCTCATACGGGGCTTTCATACCAAATGCTCTCTGTTTCCGCTCGTACAGACAATTTTCGAGAAGTCCAGTATATCACCATGGTTCATGAAATACATGTTTTCCGTGCACATATCATAGGAATAATGTAGTTTTAAAACATTTTTAGCGCGTTACAGACAGATTAAACGCATTAAGCCCTATTTCTCGCAAGTCGCCGAAGTGGCGTCAACTAAAAAGGACTTGCAATACGGCGGCCGAACTTCCCCGCATGGGGCCTCCCGGTCAACAATGCCATACGATCATTTTTTTTTTTTTTTTTTTTTGCGGGAAACTAGCTTTCCTTTTCAGTCATTGGCACTGAGCGAGGTGGCGCAGTGGTTAGTACACTTGACTCGCATTCAAGAGGACGGTGGTTCAAACCCGCGCACAGCCATCCTGATTTAGGTTTCCCATGATTTTCCTAAATTGCTTCAGGCAAATGCCAGAATGGTTGCTCTGAAAGGGCACTTTCCTTCACCATGCTTCCCTCATCCTTGTTTGGTCCCCTCCCGCAAATCAACCAACCAGTCATCATTGGAATCGTATTAACGGAATAAAATATGATTTTGAATTCTTCTGTTTCCATATAAATAAAGTATGGAGATTCGTCTTTATCGCCTTTGTGGCAGTGCAGTTCGTATCTTCAATTCCGGTGTGAAATGCCCACATTTTCTTCTTCTCTCGTCTCCCTACCGCTGAATCGGAAGAGGTTGCTGCTCATACGCTGATGAGCCAAAACATTACGACCTCGTGATTATAGCACGTTAGTCCACCTTCGGAATGCAATAGAGCAGCGAGTCTATGAGTCATTCATTCCACCAGTCGATGGTAGGTTACCGCAGGTGTGTGACGTCCGCGCGTCGTTCACGCAGTTCCCCTGAGCTACGGGTCGATGGTTTACGGGCGCAGAGCTGCCGCCCAGTAGCGTACCAGATGTATTCGAGGCGAATTTCGCGGACAAAACATCAACGTGAGGTAATACAGCCACTATCGGCCGGGATTCGTGATGCAGTGAATCTTTAGAGCATCCATTCGCCTGAACGACGCAGTATCCCGACGCGACCGTCGGCCTGTTGTAACAGGAAATGTGATTCTTCCGACAAGGCGACATGTACTCATTGATTAACGGTCCTGTCTTACCACGTTCACGGCCCCTTCAGCCGTAGCTGACGATGTCACTGGGTCAACGAGGGGACACGTTGGGGTCGTCCGTTGCGGAGCCCCATGTTCAACAACATGCCCTGAACGGTGTGCCCCCGAACACTCGTGCCTTCACCAGCACTGCACTCTGTCGCTAAATCGCCGCCTACCCTCGCTTAGAAAGTGGGCAAGGCTCCGACTTCCACGTTTTGTGATGTATCTTGGACACCTTTTCGCCTCAGTAGGTGCGAGGTCAACGTGGCCGGATGCCAACCGAAGTGGCCCAGGTTCGATTCCTGGCCGGGACGAGGATACTCTCCGCTTGGGGAGTGGGTGTTGTGTCATCGTCATCATTATTTCATCAGCACCGCCATACAAGTCGCCTGCATGGTGTCACCTAAAAAGACTTGCACCCAACGGCGAGCCGCCACACGACACAGAGGCCGCCCTTCAACCACTTTCTGCAGACGGGCAGGGCAGCAGTACACGAACAGCTCGTTCCCAGGCTGTGGTACATAACAACCTGCGCTTTGTCACAGTCGTCTGTGTCAGTGAGTTTTCACATTTGCTGCCGGCCGAGGTGGTCTCGCGGTTCTAGGCGCGCAGTCCGGAACCGTGCGACTGCTACGGTCGCAGGTTCGAATCCTGCCTCGGGCATGGATGTGTGTGATGTCCTTAGGTTAGTTAGGTTTAAGTAGTTCTAAGTTCTAGGGGACTGATGACCACAGCAGTTGAGTCCCATAGTGCTCAGAGCCATTTTCACATTTGCTGCCCTTATCGTCGCTACAAGGATTTCCAATTCGTTTCTGCTCCACTTATACAAATTCGTTACGATGTCACGTTCCCACAACGCCTCCAGGAGGCATTCAGTCTCGCTGTGGACAGTAGTCATAATGTCTTGGCTTAACAGCGTACGTGGTGTGTGAGAAAAGTAATGAGATTGATTTTTTATCTACCATTTTTTTTTTCAAGCAGCAATATTGTCCCCTTCAAAGCAGTTCCCTTCGCCAGCTATACACCAGCAGAGTCGTTGTTCCCAGTCTTGGTAGCAGCGCTGAAAGGCTGCAACTGGTAGGGTCTTCGACATGTCGGTCACATTCTTTTGATTCTTCTCCAGAGTCCCAAAATTACATCCTTTTAAAGCATTTTGTAATTCTGGTAAAAGATAAAAGTCACAAGGACTCAAATCAGATGAGTAATGTGGCTGTGGATGAACAAGAAAGTCTTTGCAGGTCAAAAATTCCGTGATGTAAGTGGCCATGTGACATGGGGCGTTGTCATGATGCAGCATACACTTGTCTGCAATGTCCAGTCTCAGTCGGTTCACCCTTTTCCTAAGTCTTTCGAGGACATCTTTGTAAAACACTTGGTTGACAGTTTGCCCTGGAGAAACAAGTTCCTTATGCACGCTGCCCATACTCAAAAAAGAAAAATCAGCGTGTTTTGATCTCTGATTTACTCATCCGAGCGTTTTTCGGTCGAGGAGATGTCTCAATGGGTCACTCCTCACTTTTCCGCTTTGTCCCACGATTGTACTCAAAAATCCAGGATGTATCATCTATGATCATACGACTGAACTGTTTGTGGTCGTTGTAATTCTCTCGAGAAGGTTAACGGACACATCTTTTTGATTGTCCTTCAGCTCAGTTGTGACGTTTTTCGCCACTAATTTGGCACTAACCGTCTGCACGTGCAAATCTTTCGTCAAAATTTGATGTACAGTGAAAGTACAAATGGCTCTGAGCACTATGGGACTTAACTGCTGTGGTCATCAGCCCCCTAGAACTTAGAACTACTTAAACCTAACTAACATAAGGACATCACACACATCCATGCCCGAGGCAGGATTCGAACCTGCGACCGTAGTGGTCGCTCGGTTCCAGACTGTAGCGCCTAGAACCGCACGGCCACTATGGCCGGCCACAGTGAAAGTGTTTAAGTTCAACAGGTCACCCATCGTTCTTATCGTTAAACGACGGTCTGATTCACAAGAGCATGCACACGTTCGAAGTTTTCCTCGGTTTTTGTAGTTGAAGGTCTCCCTGACCGAGGTTCATCCAAAAATGGTTTGTGCCAACGATAAACTCGTACTCTTGGTAAGGGATGTTCCCCATAGACCTATTACAATTTTTCAAAAAGTTACACTCGCAGATTCCGCAAGTTTCACACGAAGCTCGACTGCATAACGTTGCTCTACATTCCTTTGTCCATTTCCGTAACACACAACAAAAACACAAGGCGGTCTATACTAGTAGAACAACAAATCGTTGCCAGATCGATCGCTGTGTTGTCAGGCTGAAGTCTCTCTTCTTCAGCCTGCTGTTCGCCTGGTTCCCTTCGCCGATCTACGGAGTGTTTTATGTCATCGTGTTGCTCTTTTATGGCACGCACATTGGTCGACACTTTCCAATAATAAATTGCGGGATGTGAAAGCTCTTCCCTGTGCTTGGACCTCTTCCTCCCGAACTCGTCGTCGGGAGGAGGTAATTTTAACTAGACTCCGGATAGGGCACTGTCTTTTTAGCCATCGACATCTTTTAAGTGGCGATCCTCCCCCGCTTTGTCCCCACTGCTCTCAACTGTGGACGGTGATCACCTTTTACTTGAGTACCCCTGTTTTACTCCGTTACGCGCCCGTCTACAGCTGTCGCCTGATATATCTCCCATTTTAGCAGATGACACGCGCTCAGCCGATCGCGTTCTCGAGTTTATTAGTGTCACTGAGATGATGCCAGTCATTTGAAGCTCTTTTTGTGGACAAACTGTCCCCCCTTTTATAGTGGTTTTTTAAGTTTTCCTTCTGTTTTTAGTTTCCCCACTTTTTTTTGAGTTTCGCTCCCATTGCTGCTGGTTTCCAGTTTGGTTTTTTTTACCTTTTCCTATAGTCACAAACCGGGCGCTAATGACCATAGCAGTTTTGTGCCCTAAAACGATAACAAAAAAAGTCTTATTACTTGTCTCACTTGACTTACTTGTCTACTTGATTTCTCTCGCTGGCAGCTTAGGGGATACGACTTATAAGGTATTGCGAATTTTCCGATTTCTTCTCAAAAAATTTAGTGCATCGTTTTTAATGTGTTATCAGGGTGGCTGCTGGTCCGTTTCTTCGTAAGTAATCAGCCAGCCACATAATCCTGTGAATCTCTTGTACTTTTCCTCTTGCTTTACTTACGTTTTTAACGATTTTAGAACATCTGAACAATCTTAATGCTATCTTCCATGATCTCAGCTAGTGTGAATGTGGAGGAGAAGGGAGAGGGGGGGGGGGGGGGTGCGTGCCATCATGAGTGACATTGGTGAAGGGTAAGTGCAATTTTATTTTGCATTGCTTGCCATCTATTTTCTCGCATTTTTTACGTTTCAGCCACATTCCTATTTACCAGTTTCGTATGAGCGCAGATAACCATGTCGCTGAGCGTCCTAACGTACAGGCACACACAAATGCTGCTGTGGGCAAGAGACTGGTAACTATAGTAGTCAGTGCTTAATGCCATGTTTCAGTTTGGTGAAGAGTTATTTATAGGAGTCAGCATCCTTTGTACGTGTCCTGACCCAACAAGTAGTTGCGTAGACGATGAGCCCATTAAGTCCTCCATACATGAGCGACATATCGCAGGTGATCTGGTGACCGATAGATCACCTGCAGTCGATCACTCTCTCTCGATCCCGCCACACGCGAGTGATTTACCAAGAGATCTCATCCAGCTCTGTGTCGGGGAGTTCTGTTATCAAAAATTATCTGCTATATTTGACAAAACTGCGTATCATAGAATGAAGGCTTTCACGACCGGATGACATGGCTGCTGGTAAACCTTTCGGGATGTGAGGTCGTGGACCAAGAAATTCTTCCGTTCCTGACGTTTCGTCCAGGACTGCGCTGGACATGTTCAGAGGCGCTCTTCCGCTGAGTCTTGCCGACTGACTGGACAGACGTCCGAGAGCGACATATACTGTAGGAAAGGGGTTGTGGTCGAAGTAACACGTGATGAGCAGTGATAATCCTTTTCAAAGATAAAACTTAACTATCGATTGTCGTCTAGCCAAAGATACCATAAGAAATAGGTGTTAATATGTACTAAACTTGTTTTGAAGTGTGTTTCAAATGGTTCAAATGGCTCTGAGCACTATGGGACTTAGCTTCTGAGGTCATCAGTCCCCTAGAACTTAAAACTACTTAAACCTAACTAACCTAAGGACATCACACACATCCAAGCCCGAGGCAGGATTCGAACCTGCGACCGTAGCGGTCGCGCGGTTCCAGACTGTAGCGCCTACAACCGCTCGGCCACTTCGGTCGGCGAAGTGTGTTTCTTGGGGACTGCAATCAGTCCACTAAGGAAGCGTTCAGACTTAAATTATCTGCAACTTACATAAGAAATTTGTGGACATGTCCACTGTTCTGAAACTTTCTTTGGTCAGTTAGTTACCAGCCCACAAAAATATTTCCTCACTTTTTCTTTTTTGTGCCTCACATTTTACTGTTCAAACAGTTTTTGCTGTTACGGAAGTACGAGTAATTTATATTTCCTCGAAAATATCAGACTTGTGTTAGAGAGGACTGCTGTTCAAATACCCTACTCCGGATTTAAGTTCTCCATGATTTCCCTAAATCGCCTAAGGCGAATGCAAGGGCGGTTCCCTTGAAAGGACAAGGTAGATTTCCTCCCTTATCCTTCCCCAGCCTGATCGTCTGATCCATCACTAATGATCTCATCGCCGACGGGGCATTAAACTATAATCTTCCTTGCTTTGAAAATACATACACTTTGATTCTATGATGACCTTATTTAGAACACTGTAACATTCATCACGTGATTTAACTATACAGAGTAGTCAGATAGAGTCTGAACAGCTTGTAAAGGTGTTTCAGCGTAGACTGTATTGTGAAATAATTGTTAAGAAAATAATTCCAGGCGTTGCGCCGTTTGCGAGTTAACTAGAATTGAAGTTAGCCAGTCAGGTCTTTGAATGCGCAGATTCAAGCATCCAGCCAGATGCGGTGTGCATCAGTTGTTCTCATAGCGTAGATGATGCTACCACAGGAGACTTCTCAGCCTTTGGCCCTGATTCGATCCTTACTACTGTTCCGTGTCCGATTTTCACATCGGTCTGTTGTTTGCTTTTAGGAAGCCAAACGAAGAACAGGTTTTGCGATATCTACTCTGGCAAGCCGTTTCAATTCGTGCGCGCCACGGCCTTATTGGCTAACCTCAGTGCCAATTTACTAGGAAACGGCGCAACGTATCGAATTCTTTCCTCAAAAATCATTTCTTAGCACAACCTACCCTACAGCACCCTTACAAGCACTTCAGACTTGTTTCTGAGCGTCCTGTATAGTCCTCCAAGTCACTTAATCCTTATTCGATACGATATTCTGACCCTACATGTAATCTGCGGCTTAGGAGTGTTTGACCTACTTACACAGTTAAATTTTTAGGATGGCTGTTTTCAAGATTCGTAACCTATGCCTACGTTACTGAGTGTGCTGTATTTTTCATTCACTCCATGTCTGCTACGTACACCTTTCCATTCTGTATTTCGTAAATACAGTGTCAAGTGCTGAAATCCGTTGTGGCCTTCGCCACAGCGTTTGATCGCGTATAATCCCTTTCGTTTTGTGGATCTAATTAAATGATGTTCGAATCCTAACGCAGAGTGAACTTTGACCTGGGTCGTTTAGCTATGTTTAATTAAGAAAAGGATTTATTTTGTTGGTGACTGGTAGTCACAAAGCCATTGTGAGTAAAACTTCATTGCTTTGCGTATTTCACTGTGTGCAGTTTCCATTAGTACGTCATACAGAAAATGGACATTGGACTCATTGTAGTATGTAACCCGATCCACCACCGTAGTATACGTTTTCTGAAATTTTCTTGATTATCACAAAAACTGATATTTGCTAATAATTTAAATTTAATTTCGAATTCATAGTACTAAAAGTCATTCTTATTGTTGAAAGATATTAACGTATTACTGCGTGAAAAATTGCTACAGACTCAGAAGAGTTCATAGTTACATGAACCTCCGTGTATACAAAACGAATGATCTGTATGTAATATATTCTGTACAAAATGTGGAAAAATGAAAGTTCATAGCGACTTATTTCCATTAATTTTATTGGTATAAATTGGTGATGAACTATACACAGTCAATCTACCGCGAGTAATGAGTATAGTGGGCAGAGGCACTACAAATGTAGTGTGTGGACAGTAAGTTGGAAATGTGGGTCTCAAGGGAAGCGTGCCAGACACAAGTCCCTGTAGTCGCACTGTCCTTTGTGTCCTCGATGGCTTATTACCTCAGCGTGTTCGGTCAGAGGATTAGCTACCGTCTGTAATAAAAAACTGAGTGAATGGATCAACGAAGAACCTAAACGGGTGTCATTGGACGTCCGCCCTGAACAAATTCAACGGACAATATAGAACAAAATGAGACCAACAAAAAAAAAAAAATCGGAAGCAGGAGATCCCGGGTTCGATTCCCGGTGGGACACACATTTTCAACTGTCCCCGTTGATATTCTGCCAGTAAGTAGCTAATGGTCTGGATTTCATTGTAGCCAGCCGCTGTGGCCGAGCGGTTCTAGGCGCTTCATTCTGGAAGCGCGCTGCTGCTACGGTCGCAGGTACGAATCCTGCCTCGGGCATGGATGTGTGTGATGTCCTCAGGTTAGCTAGGTTTAAGTACTTATAAGCCTAGGGGACTCATGACCTCAGATGCTAAGTCCCATAGTATTCAGAGCATTTGAACCATTTTTGATTTCATTGTAATTACCTATCATTTAGAGTAACGCAAATAGATAAACAATATTTTTGGTTTTCTGATTTGACGTATAGCTTTGGAGTTCGTACTCTGGAGCGAGCAATATATAGCTGACCACGAGAGAAAAATATATTTTCTAAATTTGAACCGGCAACGTGCAGTGACTGGCCTTGACCATTGTTTGTCAACGCGGAACTGTCGTAGTTCGAATGTCGAGGGCAAATCAGGGAACATCACTGAAATGTGCGGATCACCACGTGTGCCGATAATTCTTCTTGCCTCAGTCACATTCGGCATCAAATTTTTTTCTCGGAAAGTCTGTTCCGTTGCTCAACTTTGGCATGTTAAGATTCCGAAAGAACAGTAATGGTATTCATCGAACATATATTAAACACGGTTCTGATATTCATAAGCAACTTTCACATTTATCAGTAATAACATGAGACTCTTGCCTTTGATCATGATGAAGAACGTTCAATTGAGTACAAAATAACGGCAATAATAATACATATTATTTATGTTTGTGCGTGCACACACTAGTTCTATCAAAAGTAATTTCTTGGTTACGTAAAAGCGCAGAAGTTATGCGATCAAATACTTTATTCTGTAAGAATACAAAATACAGGAATAACAATGGAGGATGTTCTCATTATGTGCAAAACAAACAACGAAGCGAAGAAAAAAACAAGAAGTCGACGGCCCACAGTTTGTCTCTCACACACTCATTTATGTTTCTTTTGTCTGTCAGTGCTGATAATCGTACCAATTGCTACGTCATTTATTTAGTGTCCCAAAACTACTGAATTTTAGTATTGGTAGAGCGAATCTAGTTAATAAATGACTGAGGCGTCGTTCTGATTTTTACGATCGACCGAACGGTATAGAAGTGGAGATGCTGCAGCGCCATTTAGTGGCAAAAATTTCTTTCGCCTGTAAATAAAAGGAGAATGGAACGTCATTCGCCTATGAAGAAAAGGAGAATAGGCATCCATATTGGCATTCAGCACTAAACAAAATGTAAATAATATTCCACAACAAAGTCAGTCACCAATGACTAATCATAATTACAATCACTACTTGTTATTATTGAGGACTGAGTTGTCGATTTGGCTTCTGCGGTCGATTGAACGGTACAGAAATTGATATACCTCAGCGCCGTCTAGTGGCGAGTGACAACAAAATGTATGACTGGAAAATATTCTCCGTGCTCCAATACCGTCCTATACCAATCTTCATGGCGATCGGGTGATCGGTATAGAACGGAACGTGTAGACGGTGGGCGCTGCTCGCAGCTGATTTTTATTTCATTTTATTTATTTATTTATTTTTCCATCACGACCGGTGCTCCGTCTGCACACACACAAGCTAACAAATTCCATAACATTCCTGTATTTTCTATACTTTCTTCAACGCTGATAAGAATGTCACATCCAGCTGTGTGCCTGCGATATCTACACCTTCATAAGGTGCTTAACATACTGACGGAAAAAATACCCCAGCACGAAGAAATAGTTAATGTAGAGTAATGAAATTTCGGGACTACATTCGTCTAGGTAATATATTTAAGCTGTTAATGTTGCAAGATCACAGATTAATCTAAGCGCGAGAAAATTCGTTGCAAATGTGAAATGCTGGTACATTAATAAGCGGTGTAACCACCAGGATGTTGAATGCAAGGAAGCAAACGTGCATGCACTGTGTCGCATAGGTGCCGGATGTCAGTTTGTGGCTTGTGGCACGGTGCTGCATACCTGTTGCACTCCGTCAGTCAATAGAGGGACGGCCAATGTCGTTTGTGGATAACGGTGCACTTGTTGCTCAATTGGAGACAGATCTGGTGATCGAGCAGACCAAGGCAACATGACAGCATTCTGTGGAGCATGTTGGGTTCCAACAGCGGTACGTGGGCGAGCTTCATCCTGCTGGAAAACACCCCCTGGAATGCTCTTCACGAATGACAGCACAACATGTCAAATCACCAGATCGAAGTACAAATTTTCAGTCGGGGTGCGGGGGATAAGCACGAATGTGTTCCTGCTGTCATACGAAATCGCACCCGACCAAAATTCCAGGTGTAGGTCCAGTGTATGTAGCGTGCAGACAGGTTGGTTGCAGGCCCTCAACTAACCTCCTCCTAACCAACACACGGCCATCACTGGCACCGGAGCAGAACCAGCTTTCGTCAGTAAACAAAACTGCCCTCAATCCTACCCTCCAACGAGCTCTCGCTTGACACCCCTGAAGTGACAAATGGGGGTGGTCTGGTGTCAGTGAGACTCGCTCCGGGGCTACTGTCTACGAGCTATCCTCGAAGTAACCGATTTGTAAAAGTTCGTTGTCACTGTAGTGGCAATTGCTACGCGAATTGCTGTTGCAGACGCAGTACGATGTGCGAAGACCTATGCTGAATATGACGATCCTTCCGTGACCACCACTGCCAGCAGTCATGTATAGTGTGGCCCGCTCAAACTCAATGAGGCGTTGATAATCGTATGCTTGTCGCCTTAAAAGCATTCTTGACTAACATCAACTCTCTACATCCAATCTCAAAGGTAACTAACGCTCACGTAAGTTACAGCGCGTATGTAAAGCAAACGAGATTTGTGTACTCACAGTAGCGCTGGTAACAGCACACTTACGCAACGGGCGCCAAATTTGAATAGACGTCTTTCGGACGTAGAAACACGCCTCCGTGGCGTTGGGATATTCTTTTCCGTCACTGTGAAATGTAACGAACTCTTTGCAAATATTTTGAAAGCTGGCTCTGAACATCGTGGGCCATAACTTGTGTATGACGCATGGATGTCAGAATGAGTTATTATGAGGTTTACTGAATAAATTAGAACGGGAATGGCAGTTATCGCAAAACAGGTGTTTAAGAAGCGTTCGGGAATAACCGGGCAAAGAGACATGAGATAATCTTTTAGCGAACTCAGATATTAACACAGTAATTTTATTCCACGGGACTGCCTTTCTCGCTATGGAGAATTGGTGGTCAACGCACCTGTTTTCAGCAGTGACCGTCAAGCAGAAATAGGACGGGCTTAAATGGAAAAACTTGTGATGAAAATGCAACTATTCGAACAAAAGCTATTTGCTTAAACATGAGTGCGTGCACACACTGGAAGTAGTTTTCTTAATGTCATTCTGATATGATAGAAGTTGGCATATAGTTCCATTCAGAACAATCGTAGCTGATACTGTATCTATCTCGTATAAAGCAGAGCCAAAAGGAAAAAAAGTTTTATCTTAGTTTTACCTTCCTGCTGCATATAAAGACTGTATGAGAGGCCTACTTAGCCGAGTTTTCACTTCAGTAGCCGATTCCAGATGCATTTCCTCTCAGTTTCAGCGGATCAGGTCCCGATATTGTTTTGTAACGCCACATAAAATCCTCTGAGCGTAACACTTCCCCTCCGAGTCACTCTTCGTTGAAAAGTCACGCGTACGTATGCGTGTGCGCCGGAAGTCAACGATTTTGGAGGAGCCATTGTGAAAGGCCGAACAGAATTAGCCTGCTGTGGGAAAGCAGACAGCGAAGGCCGACCCTGGCTGACTGCGCCCGCGGTCGATTGCCTCCGGAGGCATCGCATGGCAGCGAGAGAAAGACGGCGCAGTTGTTCGCAGGCGGCCTCTGCAGCTCTAACCAGCGGACCCTACGAACTTCCCTTCACCTGTTACATTTCTACTGGCAGGGTGTGTAGGACATGACTAGGGTTCCAACATATGTAAAAGAAAATGGTTCAAATGGCTCTGAGCACTATGCGACTTAACTTCTGAGGTCATCAGTCGCCTAGAACTTAAAACTAATTAAACCTAACCAACCTAAGGACATCACACACATCCATGCCCGAGGCAGGATTCGAACGTGCGACCGTAGCGGTTGCTCGGTTCCAGACTGTAGCGCCCAGCATATGTAAGCAAGAAGGCGAATCTCTTAACCGTTTTCGAGAAAAGTGAATTTGAAAATTTTAGGCTAAATTATGTACGTTGTACGGGCGCTAATGCTTAAGGACTCCGCTCAGTAGAGAGTAAACTCTTAGTTTCATAAGTTCGAGGTCTCTGTATCGAATCTCGCTGCTGGTACTTTTTTCATACCAACGTAGTTCAAGGAATAACTTATTATGAGTGCAAATTATTAATATCTAATGAATCATTCGTTATTTTCATAAGAGAAAAAAACTGTTCGGAAAAAGACAGGAAATAAAAAAAGGAACTTTGAATCACATCGGTATAGCCGTCTTATTTATATTATTTTATCTGCATTTGTGACAATGTAATGAGCAATTATGGAGCATTGCACGAATCAGGATGATTGTATTGTATGTTAACCTGGGACCTAGAAACGACGGAGAGGCTCCGTCCCCGCCGCAGCCGCAGTGGTCCACAACCCCTCGACGACTACCGCAGTCCACTTCACCCCTCCGCCGCCCCCCACACCAAACCCAGGGTTATTGTGCGGTTCGGCCCCCGGTGGACCCCCCCCCCCCCTCGGGAACGTCTCACACCAGACGAGTGTAACCCCTACGTTTGCGTGGGAGAGTAATGGTGGTGTACGCGTACATGGAGAACTTGTTTGCGCAGCAATTGCCGACATAGTGTAGCTGAGACGGAAAAAGGGGAACCAGCCCGCATTCGCCGAGGTAGATGGAAAACCGCCTAAAAACCATCCACAGACTGGCCGGCTCACCGGACCTCGACACAAGTCCGCCGGGCGAATTCGTGCCGGGGACCAGGCGCTGCTTCCCAGTCCGGAAAGCCGTGCGTTAGACCGCACGGCCAACCGGGCGGGCAATCACGATGATACTCATCATAGAGACATGGGAAACGATAATTACTACGACATACAGCACGTGTAATGAACGCCGAATTTTTGCACATGCGTGGTTTCTTCATTGTGTCTATTGCAAAACAAATTCGTTTTACATTCATAAACGATTCTCGGTCATCACACAGTTTCACGGTGTACCACGCGTATAGAAGAATATCGTCGAATATTGGTGCAGATAACTGATGGCGTGCTATTGGCTGAATTTTTACGCACTCTTTTCTAGAACTATCACTCTGTTAAAAACTGTTTATCTCTTCATAAGCCACACATCCCTGTGACCGATGCTGAGTGAGGCCTGAGCTGGTGTGAAGAGCATAAAGAGCAACGCCGCTGGCCAGCGGGTGCCTGTAAGCGAGTGACTGGGGTAATGAATCACTCTGTGCACTGTGGTTACATGATGGAAGGGTTTCGGTTTGGCTAACGTCTGGAGGAAGTTACACGCCAACACGCGTAATGCCAACATGTATAGTCCCAACCGTTAGGTACAAGAGGTGGCGGTGTTGCGGCATGGGCATGTTTTTGTGCTGGCCTAAGCTGTCGCCAGCTCACCAGGCAGCAAAGAGGTTGCGAGAAGATCAATAGCAGGCGCAAGCAACGCGCCTGTCAGAATAGAGGCCAAATGGAGACTCGCAAGCAATACGCCGCAAACGCCCTCTCGACCGCCAGTATTTAGATCGCCACCGCGGACCGGAGGGCACAATGGTTCAAAATGGTTCAAATGGCTCTGAGCACTATGGGACTTAATGTTGTGTCTAGACAAGACAGCCTAGACACAATGAGAGGAAGCCGAAAGGCACGCGCTTAAACTCACGCAGGCTGGCGTGAGGTCTGAAACAGGATACGTAATGAATGCTATAAAGAAAAAAGTACGTAGCTTCTGGAATACTTAACTTTAATCCACATTTGTAGAACATCGCTCTTGATGATACATTAATAGAATCTCAATATCAATTGAATACGGCGCCTTGCCAGGTCGTAGCAAATGTAGCTCAAGGCTATGCTAACTATCGTCTCGGCAAATAGCGTATTTGTCAGTGAACCATTGCTATGAACGTCGGCTGTACAACTGGGGCGAGTGCTAGTACGTCTCTCTAGACCTGCCGTGTGGTGGCGCTCGGTCTGCAATTACTGACAGTGGCGACACGCGGGTCCGGCGTATACTAATGGACCGCGGCCGATTTAAAAGGCTACCACCTAGCAAGTGTGGTGTCTGGCGGTGACACCACACTTAACATCTATGGTCATCAGTCCCCTAGAACCTAAGGACAGCACACAACACCCAGTCATCACGAGGCAGAGAAAATCCCTGACCCCGCCGGGAATCGAACCCGGGAACCCGGGCGCGGGAAGCGAGAACGCTACCGCACGACCACGAGCTGCGGACCGGGAGGGCACAGTCAGTCATCTAGCAAGACAGCGAGTCGTCAGTCGCAGCCCAGTGGAAGTCGCAGTTAGATCGGCGTCTAGCTCAGAGCCAGTCAGTACCTAGCGACCAGGGTAGTGTACATAGCGGACTTGTACTTCACCATCACTGGAGCTGACGTGGACTATTAAGGAATAACTTGTACCACAACAACTTACTTGTGTTAAGTAGCTTTCTTATTCTTATGAATAAAGAGCCCTGCTAGCACATGCAGTTGTGTTGTAGAAAGAGGATACCGGCCACCCTCCTGCAGGTCTGGGGCTTACAATAGGCCTAAGGTATTCCTGCCTGTCGTAAGAGGCGACTAAAAGGAGTCTCACACGTTTCGGCCTTTATGTGATGGTCCCCTGTAGGATATGACCTCCATTCTTCCAAATTTTCCTGAAGAGCGAGCCAACTGGGGAAGGGCGCCTTACATGGTACATCGTAGCCATCGTGCATCATGGGAGGAATGCCAGGCTAAGGATGGCAGTGAACCTTATTTGCCCCGGCACCTCGTGTGTATGAGAGCAGATGGGGAATCTTTCACGTCAATGAAGCCTCAGTTTCTTGTGGAGCATTTAGAGGACGAGTTTGAGGAGGTGGAGGGAGTGTCCAAAATGCGATCTCTGTCAGTCTTCACAAAAACAGCATCCTCTGCCCAGTCGCGGGCGTTACTCGCCTGTGACGAGGTGGGGGATGTTTCTGTTTCCATCACACCCCATAAGAGCTTAAATATGGTCCAGGGTATTACATTCCACAGGGACCTTCTTTTGCAGTCTCACGACGAGCTGCTCGCCAACTTAGAGCGACGAGGTGTTCGTTTTGTCCATGATATCCATCATGGTCCGAGGGATAATCAAGTTGACACCGGTGCCTTCATCTTGGCCTTCGAGGGTGCACATTACCTGAGAGAGTCAAGGTGATGGTCTAACGCTGTGATGTCAAGCCATATATCCCTCCCCCAATGTGGTGCTTTAAATGCTGGAAGTTTGGCCTTATGTCTTCCTGCTGTACTTCCAGCCTCACATGTCGAGATTGTGGACACCGATCAGATCCCAATACTGCGTCTGCCCCGCCTCCCATTTGTGTCAACTGTGGTGAGCAACATTCCCATTCCACACCGGACTGCAGGATTCTCCAGAAAGCAAGCATGTGTGATTCCTACTCGTGGCCCTGATAAATTTGGACGGCGCGAGTAGCGCCAGTCGCGTCTACTATAGTAACTGCCATAACCACCTGAAAACGTCGAACAGTGGTTTCCAAGAAACATTGTGCGACTTACATAATGTTATCCGGCGGTAACTCAGAGGAGCACGATTGTAACAGATCCGATGTGAAAGCCTGAAAAGTCGCAAGAGTGAAGTTGCTTTGTATAGAATTGATGTTGGAACCACAACTTAGACCGAAACCAACGATTTTAAATATGTTTCCTGTAGCAGAATATTATAGGTGTTCCTTCGATCAAATATAGCTCCCGTGAGCGTTACATCAAAGGTATAACGCTTACAAGAAGACAGCACGAACTTTCCCTCGCTGATTTGAGTCATATTAAGAGTGTGTGTAGCATGCGACCAGGACTCCAAAATAATTATGTAAACAACAGTCAATAGTTTCTGAGGAAACTGAGTTTCAGAATTTTTGGCTGCTTATATACTCTGCATGGTCGCTACTATTCAAGCAGTCCGCAATCGTGCGAGTAACAGCTTTATTTCATAAGTGCGAGGTCTCGCGATGAAATATCGCTCTCTGTACTGATACATGTACTCATCAGATCGATAACAACTGTAAATGAACCTACATTAATTTGGATGAGGAACTAATATAGGTTCACTTACACTTCTTGACGACCTGATGTATACAAGTTTATTTCAATGATGATGGTGCACAGTGCCACCCCAAGGATAATTATACGATATACTCTGAAGATGTTTAACGTTAATAGTCAGATATATTACTCATACTGTTTGATTTCCCTATCATTACGTTTCAAGAACATGCGCTCATCTTTTGTTTACCACGTAAGTTGTTTTTACCAAATGTGAAGTGCTCACATGATCATTTACTGATCTGTTACAAGACGGTGCTTTTTCATCTGTTATTTCGTGGGGAGCCAATATTTTTCTTAATTTGCGGCCAACTTTGAGCCTGACAACATTTTAAGTGTTCTGCAAAACATTGTTAAAGACATAAAATGTAAGTACATATTTCGTAATTATACACCAGTTTACATTCATTGTTTAAGAGATTTTACATCTTTTGAAATTTTACGCAGTTTTATTTTCTGTAATTTTTCCTTTTAGCAAATACTTGAAAATGGCATAAAATGCGGAAACCTGGGTTAGGCTTAAATAATCAATAAAAAATTATATGGTGGTGCGTTCTTTTAAAAAAAATATGAAGAGCTGGTCTATCCGTTTTTCGTAGCTCCCTACGCGATGAAGATGATCTCCATCAGTAAGTACACGAGACCTGCTGGTTTTGAGTTAACTACGGTTGTTTCTTCGCATTTCCACTTCACTATCCCCTCATCGACAGTCGATTTAGGCAGCTTTAGAAAGGTTGAAATGTGCACGATGAATCTGTTAACCAGGTGACAGCCAATGGTTCGTTCACATTCACAATCACTTAGGTCTCCCGCTCGACGCACTCTCCTGTTGCTGTTTCTCTGCTGACAACGCAACACCCCACTGGCGGGCCCTCCTGCCGTGACTCTTAGTGGTCACTTCCGCAATACGTAGGCGTGTCGTCGTGATACTTTTCATCCGATAGTGTACTTGTTGTCGATACGCTATTTATCAGTACTTAGGTATCCGGAATGATGTTGGGATCAAACGAGGAAAGTTTATCACTTTGTAATATGCTCCTCACTTGCGATGTATTGAAACAAACGCCGCTTCAGACATTTAAAAAGCTGTGAATGCGTCCCACCGTTGGTTCCCCGACTTTTGTTCATTAGGATGTAAGTAGGCTGTTTAGGTGTAAATAGGCTGTTTAGGTTTTTATGTTGGGAACGCCATGTAGCGCTCTGTATGAAAATCACTGACTGTGCTGTGTGCAGTCCGTGGCCGGTTGGCATTGTTGGAATATTCGCTATTGTAGTGTTGGGCAGTTGGATGTGAACAGCGCGTAGCGTTGCGCAGTTGGAGGTGAGCCGCCAGCAGTGGTGGATGTGGGGAGAGAGATGGCAGTTTTGAGAGCGGATGATCTGGACGTGTGTCCATCAGAAAGAATAAATTTGTAAGACTGGATGTCATGAACTGATATGTATATTATGACTTTTGAACACTATTGAGGTAAATACATTGCTTGTTCTCTATCGAAATCTTTCATTTGCTAACTATGCCTATCAGTAGTTAGTGCCTTCAGTAGTTAGAATCTTTTATTTAGCTGGCAGTATTGGTGCTCGCTGTATTGCAGTAGTACGAGTAACGAAGATTTTTGTAAGGTAAGTGATTCATGAAAGGTATAGGTTATTGATAGTCAGGGCCATTCTTTAGTAGGGATTATTGAAAGTCAGATTGCGTTGCGCTAAAAATATTGTGTGTCTGTTTAGTGTTGATCGGAATAAGTAAAGAGCGAAATGTCTGAGTACGTTCAGTTCTGCTCAGCTGTTTGAGAATCAAATAACGTAAGGGCTTTATCAGCACTATCATTCATAAATTTTTCTAAGGGGAGGTTTCAAGGATTATTCGGTTGTTTCATTTTCCTCTATTCACCCTGTTCGTTTGAGCGCTACGCAAATAAGGGGAACGTGTCATAAGATGATGAGCCGGCCGAAGTGGCCGTGCGGTTAAAGGCGCTGCAGTCTGGAACCGCTACGGTCGCAGGTTCGAATCCTGCCTCGGGCATGGATGTTTGTGATGTCCTTAGGTTAGTTAGGTTTAACTAGTTCTAAGTTCTAGGGGACTAATGACCTCAGCAGTTGAGTCCCATAGTGCTCAGAGCCATTTGAACCATAAGACGATGAGAACTGTATCAGAGTGAGATCTCGTTGCTCCACCTCGCCTTCTTTTTCTAGACAGCAGTTGCCATTATGTTTGATTTGTGCAATGTGAAGCAGTCAGGAATTCCCAGTGTCGTAACCCAGCTAGGACACTTCTTGCGTGTGGCGGCGCCAAGGTGAGCTGCTGCTATTTCGCCGTTAGATGAGGCAATCTAGTTGACGGGACCGAGAGGAGAGGCGAGGGGAATCCTCGAAGGCGGCGAGCGACACGTGGCCGCGCGCTAGCCAGGCAGCAGGCGCTCGCAGCGGCAACGACAACGTTCGCCAGATACATGAAGATGGTATCTGTTCTTTCGGGCAGTCCGAAAGAACAGATACCATCGTCATATAGATAAAGCTTACCGGCCAATGATGTCCTTCAGTGCCGATGCACACACATTGCTCAAACTCTTACGGGAATCGGTAGATTGACTGCCGCGAGTAATGATATTAATGCAGGTGGTGTTCCTTGGGGAACAAGGTGTGTAAATATGTGATTGGTATGATTAATTCATCCAAATAGCATAAATCTTAATCATATAGGTAGAGCGATTGCAAATGTTAATGCTAAATGTCTTGTTCTAGTAAAAATGTAAGGGGCACTACAGATGGAGCGTGTGGACAGTAAGTTGGAAGTGTGGGTCTCACGGGGAGCGTGCCAGAGATAAGTCCCTGCAGCCGAAACATGCTCTGTGTCGTCGGTGGCTTCGTCGGACAGAGCGTCTGCCATGTAAGCAAAAGATCCCGGGTTCGAGTCCCCGTCGGAGCACACAGTTTCAACTGTCGCCGTTGATATTTATCAACGCCTGTAAGCAGCTAAAGGTCTGGATTTCATTGTAATTTCGACGTTTGCTAGAGGTCACCCGATAACATCGGCCGACATCTTGGTCGCAGTGCGTCCGGTCTCATTCGTCAGTTTTTGACGGGATGAATGAGGTTATGTTCAGTTAGCACTTATTCTATCAAGTAGGTTCGAGTCTATAAGGGGCTATTAAAAGTTCACATTTCTTCAGCATATATGCAACGTAGCGCAACTCCGATGAAAGTATATAAGCACCGACATGCAACCAAAGCGTTCGTGTCTTTCCGACGTGCGTGCGATAAATGCGCAAACGTGAACTATGACGACGTTATTACCATATGCATTAAAAAAAAGCAAAAATGCTGTTATTCTTTTCTTGGCTGCCGAAGGACAAACATCGGTAGACATTCATAGGAGAATGAAGATAGCGTATGGGGTAGCATACCTATCGAAAAGCATAGTTCTACATCTACATATATATTCCGCTAGCCACCAAGCGGTGTGTGGCGGAGGGCACAATTCGCCCCAAAGTCATATTCCCCACCCCCCACCCCTCTGTTCCACTCGCGGATCGCGCGAGGGAGAAACGACTGTCTGAACGCCTCAGTACGAGCTCTTATTTCCCTTATCTTTGAATGATGATCATTACGCGATTTGAAAGTTGGTGGTAATAATATATGCTCTACATCCTCGGCGAAGACTGGATTTCGGAATTTAGTGAGCAACCCCTTTTGTTTAGCGCGTCGTCTATCTGCAAGTGTGTCCCACTTCAAACATTCTATGAGATTTGTAACGCTCTCGCGATGGCTAAATGTACCAGTCACGAATCTTGCCGCTCTCCTTTGGACCTTCTCAATCTCTTGAATCAGACCCAACTGGTAAGGGTCCCACACAGACGAACAATACTCTAAGACTGGACGAACTAACGTATTGTAAGCTATTTCCTTTGTTGAAGGAGTGCATAGCTCCAGGATTCTACCAATAAACCGCAATCTAGATTTCGCCTTACCCGTTACTTCTGTAATCTGATCATTCCATTTGAGATCATTTCGAATAGTCACACCCAGACACTTGACTGATATTACCGCTTCCAAAGACTGATCATTTATTTCGTACTCAAACATTAATGGGTATTTTCGCCTTGTTATACGCAATAGGTTACACTTACTAATATTGAGAGATAACTGCCAGTCATTACACCACGCATTTATTTTCTGCAAATCTAATTGATTTGTCCACAACTTTCGTCTGATACTACTTTTCTGTAGACAACAGCATCATCGCAAACAGTCTAAGGCCGCTGTCAATACCATCAACCAGATCGTTTATGTAAATCGTAAAAAGCAGAGGACCTATTACGCTGCCCTGGGCCACACCTGAAGTTACTCTTGTTTCTGTTGATGATACCCCGTTCAGGACGACATACTGCTCCCTTTCTGTTAGAAAACTTTCTATCCAACCGCATATGTCATCGCATAGACCGTATGCGCGCACTTTTTGTAGCAATCGACAGTGCGGAACCGAGTCGAACGCCTTTCGAAAGTCAAGAAATTATGGTATCAACCTAGCAGCCGATATCTAGAGCCAGTTGTATATTATGCACAAAGAGGGTCAGCTGTGTCTCGCATGACCGCTGTTTCCTAAAACTGTGCTGGTTCCCGCAGATGAGCTTCTCAGAGTCTAGAAAGGTCATTATGTCTGAACACAAAATATGTTCCATGATTCTACAACAAATCGCTGTCAGTGAAATTGGCCGGTAATTATGTGCATTCGATTTTCTGCCCTTTTTATAGACTGCTATGACGTGGGCGTTCTTCCAGTCCCGTGGAACTTTCCGCCGTTCCAATGATCTCTGATAGATGACGGCTAAGAATGGTGCTATATTTGTAGCATAGTCAACATAAAATCTTACGGGGATACCGTCTGGGCCAGATGCCTTTCTGGCGTCTAAGGATCTTAACTGTTTTACAATCCTGGATACATTAAACACTATGTCAGCCATCCTTTCGTTTGTTAGATAATTGAAAGGGGAAATGGTGCTGCAGTCCTCTATCGTGAACGACATTTTGAAAGCTAGGTTTAGAATTTCGGCCTTCTGTTTACCATCATCAGTTACATTACCCGTACTGTCAGCAAGAGAAGGTATTGAATTATTTGTAGCGTTCATAGATTTTACGTACGACCATAATTTTTGGGGTTATTTTTAGAATCTGCAGATAAAATATTGCTTTCAAATTCGTTAAAAGAGTGTCTCATTGTCCTTCTGACTGCTGCTTTCCTTTCGCATAATTTCTGTTTGTCAGCGGGGCAGTGACTACGTTTAAAACGACTGTGCAAAATTCTCGGCTTTCTCAGCAACTTCCTAACATGTTTGTTGTACCAAGGTGGATCCTTTCCCTCCCCTATACTTTTGCTAGGTACATACTTCTCTAGCACATGGTGGACAATACCTTTAAATTCCGACCAAAGATGCTCAATATCTTTGTGTCCCGCGATGAATGCTTGGAGCTGACTATGAAGATATTCATTAATGACACTTTTATTTGCTTTTCCAAACAAGAAAACTCTACGCTGGTTTTTTTTTTTTTTTTTTTTTTCAACTTGTGAAATGGTGGGCCACATTCGTTGCTGGTCGTCATTCGCATGTGTCGTGGCACAGAAGTTCCGCCAACCAAAGTGGGAGACACTCGGGCACGTGCCCTGTAGTCCTGATCTCCCCATATGTCATTACCGAGGAGTTGGCGCAGTGGTTAGCACACTGGACTCGCATGCGGGAACGATGGTTCAAGCCCGCGTCCGGCCAGCCTGATTTCTAAATCGCTTCAGGCAAATGTCGGAATGGTTCCTTTGAAAGCGCACGGCCGACTTCATTCCCCTAATGTGATAGGACCGCTAAGTTCGCTGTTTGGTCCCCTCCCCAGAATCAACCAGTCAATCCACGCGATTATCGCGCCTTCGGACCCTTAAAAAAGGCCTTGGAGGCTCGATGACTAGTGTTGGACGAGGACGTGCAGCAGGTTGTTACGGACTTCTCCACGCAGCAGGCCACGTGTATCTTCAACCTGGTGCGTCGGTGGGATCATTGCCTCAATGCTCGCGGCCGTTTTGCCTGATTTAGCATACCGATTCTGGACTGTACGACCTTCGAACGGAAATTGTTTGATCGCCACTTATGTTTTTACTTCCTTAGGCAGCGTGAATACCTCGCCGCCTCTGTGCATGGAGACCCGTGCTGCATTGCGATTCCTACTATTAAAAAGACTTGTAGTGGGCGTGAATGAACTACATCTGTTTCGAAAAGAAACGTGCCGAGTACTGTTCAGTCTTCCCTCAGTTTCTGGAATAAACAGAAAAGATTTAAGAATATAGGAGATGAAGAGAATCGCATACACGAGATGATTCGTCGTGATATTGAAAAGCAAGATTGCAAACACTGCACAACTTCAAACAAATTCAGCGAAACAGACCTATGGCAATCGACTTTCAACAACTGTAATTCAGCACACGTGTAAAAGACAAACATAAGTCTTAGAATAAGGTGCTCTGAACACCTGATGCACTAAAAAGTGGAACACGCACGACATTTGAAAGTCACCTTATAACCAGAATTACCTCCTACTGACATAAAAACGCCTGTAAGCAGTAATAGTAATAATACGTAGACAGATAATGCCCATCTGCCTCAATCCAAAAAAGGTCGACTACAGTAACTTTAAGTACAAGAGACGCCACTCTTCTCGCTTGAACAAATTAGCTTTCGAGGCAATAATTTCCGCTTAAAATTTCCGCTAAAGATTTTGCCTAGTCGTGGTTTTCAATAAAGCGGCGATTTCACTCCACAGATCCCGAGCTATATCCGGATTACGATATTTTCTATATTAACGATGCCACAGATTCCTTCTTTGTTGGACTAGACGCGTCAGTTTCTCACAGTCCATATTTCGTGTGTGATATCGTCGGCCGACTCGACCGAAGAAAACTAAATTATTTGAATTTCACCGATTGTCGTCCTAAGTGAGTACGTTCGCGTGACGAGACCGACTGCACTGTGAACGCGCACATACTGGATTTGCACTTTGAACAGATCGGCCGATGTCGGTCGGCGGCGGAATCCATCGGTGCCGCTGCCACTGTGTGCGCAGCCTTGGCGCAACTGCTGACCACCGCTTTACTGGGGGAGGCGACCTGCAGCATTCAACCTCTGCGACACACAGTCCCTATCATAACTCACCCTCTAAGCCGCCATGACTGAAGCTCCGTCTATGGCGTGCTTGTTCTCAACGACTGAACTATCAGTCCGTAGCATTCTGTGGCATGTAGCTGATAGGAATGACGAGCTTCAGGCAGACAGGTGTTGTAGTGCTATTAGTTAATGCTTCCTACACTATGTAAGATGGCAAGAACTATGCCCCTTACATGAAGTCATTAAAGATTACCTAACTCACGTTGAGCGAACAGTAGGGCTGAACAAAAATGACTGGCAAGGCACAGTGCATCTTGTAAAGGGTATAGTATGGACGTATTGAAATAATTAAAGTCGGGTGATGGTTTTAAAGTAATTCAAATGACATGAAAACTTTGTGGAAACGCGTCGATTTACTGGAGGCTAGTTTATCCCAGGGAAGTATTCAGAGTTGACCGTGGCCGGCTGGGGAGCGGCGAAGGGAAGCGACAATAGGCAGCTTAGGGCGGCTCAAGCTCTGAGGAAGTGGTAACGGGGCGCGGCCTCCAGCTGCCTTAAGGTGAGTGACAGTGAGTGGGTGATTGACCCCATGCTGGTGTACCGGGAATCAGACGGACAACTTGTATGCCTGTTGATAAATGTCCGTCGTCCCGTTTTCAGTGAAATATGCGAGAAAGCCGCGCAAAGCTACAGTGGAGCGGTCACCAGAGGCCAAAATATCCATGTTCGTGACTATAGCAACTTCACACTGAATTCACGGTCCGCAGAGTCTGAAGTAAATCAGGTGAAGAGCGACAGAATGACATACGCCAGCCTCCGATGGGAATGTAAGATCAAGGTATTTGAAGTACTCTCCTGGGTGTCAGAATTCCGGAAAAATTGGTGTTTTGTGCAGACACTAACCTTAATGGGTGGCCTGGGAGGAGCTAAATAGCAGACGTTGAGAGGAAGGGAAATTTTGTGGGAATTTGTTCACATCCCAGAGCAGGCACTTGTCGGCGCTGGGAAGCGACGCGTAATTAACACGACTTGCGCTGCAATTGGCATAAGTGATTTTGCTGGAGGGGAAACCGAGGCAAAGAGTGGATTGGGAGAAGTCTCGGTAGGGGTCTTCCATTCCCAGCTTGCCTAGAGTGCGGACGTGGCGTTCTTTACTCAGCTTGCCTGAGAGAGAGTGAGCATCTCTGCAGTTTAGGACTTAGCAAATGGAACGATTGAGCTTGGAGATAGAAAGTTGTGGTTCAGCTATAAACTGAGCAAGATAGTTAGGAGTGAATAGATGAGCGCAGCCTTGCAGCACCACGAGGCCGGCCGACATCCGCAAAACGACGACGCCCCGCCACACTGAATTCGGTGATATTGCACACACTCCGGCTTGAGTTAAGCACTGATTAGTTTGTTGGATCACGTCGGCAAAGTTTCCACGAGGGTTTCATGGGCCATGTATTGTGGAATTCTTCTCCCACTTTGCATTACGCCTGGGTCAGTCGATAGGAATTAATTTTGATTTATCGCGCTTTACTCCACGAAACGCAATTTATTACCACTGCCTGTTAGGAGAGTCATGTAATGTGATGATTGAAGGTCGGAAGTTAAAATAAATTTGTACTAATCGACTGCATCTGTTTTCAATCAAGTAGTTGAAATCCCAAATCACTTTATTAATTAATTTTATGTTCAACATTTCCATCTGGTGTTCAATAGCTGAATATAACATCAATGTGCACCCCTTTTTAATTAAAATTGATCAATTCTGAATCACAGGAGAGCTTCTGTAAAGTTTGGAAGGTAGGAGACGAGATACTGGCAGAAGTAAAAGCTGTGAGTACCGGGCGTGAGTCGTGCTTCGGTAGCTCAGATGGTAGAGCACTTGCCCGCGAAAGGCAAAGGTCCCGAGTTCGAGTCTCGGTCGGGCACACAGTTTTAATCTGCCAGGAAGTTTCATATCAGCGCACACTCCGCTGCAGAGTGAAAATCTCATTCTGGAATTCTGAATCAATTAATGTCAACACTGCCACCGCAGTTCAATCAGGAGTCACAGGGCCTTATTACTTTCTTTGCGTTATTCGATATTGCGGCAGTTTTGCACTCTCTGTTGATCTGTTAGTCAATTAGCTGGGGTGAAATATGGCGACCCTGCCAGGATACGATATTTCAGGATTTGCTAGGAAGTAGTCTTGAAAAAGGAAATTTCTCCATGTGATCCATTGCTTAGCCTTTTTAATTGAAAAACGGGTAGCATTAGTTACAATAAGTTACATTGTCTTCTTCATGTGCTGTCCTTTCAAATTGACATTTATAGCTGCCTATGCATTGTATTTGTGATTTTTTGGAATGCTTATGATGTGCAGTGCCGTAATCAGCCGATGCTGAGCACACAGAACACAATCATTGGTACTAGCATTTTTGGGGGTATTCCTCATGAAATGTTTGTCGGGTCACTGCTCACACCCAGTGTATCAATTTGTGTCCTGATATATGTTTTGCGTTACCTAATTATTGAGTGTAAGGTGTACCTGGGTTTTGAGTTTTCATGTGACATAAAAGTGCAAATGATAACGAGGGGAAAAGCCAAGACACCGGCAGAATATAATCAGATTGTTAGTCGGGAGAACATGGGTGATAGTAGGGAAAGCTATACCGATGAGCGTGACGAACGCGAATTGCAACTTCGTGAAACTGGGTCTCAAGACCAGTTTAGTCCGTTGAATAGCAAGGACGTTGATTCAGGCAGTGATACTGAGGACTCGGGGGACGCAGGGAGTGCAGGATTAATCCATAAGTATGGAAGATCCAGCCTAAGAAACCAGAGTGTGTTGGAACAAAACGGTGTCTGACCATTATCAAACGATTCATTCACAAGTGTTCCGACGGGGGCGCGGAGACGGTACTTGTCTAGATATCGAAGGGTTCCTCAGAACATAGGAGAAGGGTCGCATTTTCAACCACAAAAGAACGAGGATCAAAATGCGGCTACTCTCAAAAATATTACAGACCTGTTGCAACAGATGCAAACAGTGAACTTAGAGCAGAGCGCCAACCTTAATGCCGAAATTAAAAAGGCGAATTCGGAGCTGAACTATAGGCTCACGGAAGTTCATAGGGAAGTAAAAGAGGACGTAAAGAATCTCAGCGTCAAAATAGAGAAAGAGATTGCCATCATCAAACGAACGGCAATTGAAGCCAAATTAATTGCGAAAGGTGCAAGAAAAATAGCGAGAGAAACTCGGAACTCCACGCAAAGCACGGCAAAAGTAGGAAAGGTCATGTTATCAAGGCTACAAAGCTGGATAAAACGTGTCGAAGAAAAGCATCAGGAGCAACTGGACATAGGGCCTAACGAATTGTTGAAAGAGGAGGTGGCGATATTAAAAAGAAATTTAGAGGACGAGGTAAAACGTCTCATTAGAGAGACATCAGGAAAGGAGAAGGGTGTAATTACTGCGTCGACTGAACCCTCACTTGTCGGAACACAGATAACCGCTTCACGGTGTGACAAAGTTGACACTATAAGCAACGGGAGCCAGGCCTTGATTCGCAGCTCTGAGGCAACGACCGAGGTAACCACGGACGGCGCGCAGCAGTCCAGTGAGCACAATAGCTGTCAGCTGATTAGATGTACCGAACAACTGTCGAACATACAGAGGGGGAGAGATGACGATAGCTTGTCGGAACGAATTAGTCCACGTCCCGAAGTTCATACGAATCGTAAGAATGGGTGAAATGATAACTGGAATGATGACCGGTTTGACTACAAGCATTTTGTATCAGTCCGAAAGTTCCATCACTACAAGGACGAAGGTAATAACTTGCATCCAAAAACTTTTATGGGAAAATTCGAGTTGTCTTTGCCCCCACACTGGTCATTGATGTACCAGCTGGATTTTGTGTGCTCCCATATGGAGGGCGCGACCGCTGAGTACATGAGAAATGTAGCGAAGACGAACGTCTCGTTCGAAGAATTCAGAAATGCCTTCTTGGGCAAGTATTGGTCTAAAGACCCCAAACCGGTCATCATTCCAGTAATATCCCAGACAGAACTCAAGGAAAACCGACCCCTCCAAGATGGTGCTATTACAAGTACAATTGTGAAGTCCACTGCGCAGAATACTCCGGTGGTCAGGTTGCCACCCGTGGACCCGGTAAGGGTGTACCCTAACATCGAGTTCACGATGCAACTGGCCAGGCTGGAAGAGCCGATTACCCTGACCGCAGCCTTACGGCATGTGGTTCGAGTAGGACACGCAGAGGGTAAAAAGGTAACCTTCTCGGTAATGGAGGCTGTAGACAGAATTCAGCTCAAGTCAGTGAATCTCCCCACGGATTTCGGAGCCCTGCGGGACTTGCTGAAAAAAGTATTTGAGAGACGTGGTGAAACATTTAACCTTCAGAACATCTACGAACAGGCCGTACTGGCAAATGGACGAATTGCTTTTGACTGGAGCAAGACCTGGCCGGACGACCACATACACACATATTCTCCATGACGACTGAGATAAAAATTGGACAATTAAATACGCATAACAGTCGACTTGTAATGCAGGAGCTCCGAAAAGAGGTGGAGGAGAGGAGACTGGACGTGCTCTGCCTACAGGAGCCGTACTCCCAAGCAGGGAAAATAGCTTTTGCTGCCACAAGTTGGCAAATTGTCAGCAGAGAGGAGGACCCTAGAGCAGCAATACTAGTAACAAACAAACTCTTAAGGGTTACTACGCTCTCTCAATTTACAACTCGTCACTGCAACGTCGTGGAGCTTCAGTCCCCAATGGGAGTAATTATTCTTATAAATACGTATTTTCAATACGGAGACGAAATTGAGCTACATCTAGAACATCTAGTAAGAGTTACCACGGCGTTGCGGGGACGGAGGATAATCATAACAGCTGACATAAATGCAAAATCCCCCCCTGTGGTACAGCGGCACCAGAGACGCAAACGGCGAAAAAGTAGAAGACTTCATTATGGCCTCCCAGCTCGTGGTGGCCAATAGACCGGGCAATCCTCCTACCTACACAGCAGGAGGAGGAATAGGTACGAATATAGATGTGACCCTCACGTCACACAATGCAGCTAATTTAATTAAGAACTGGATAGTTGTAAGTAATGCCACCACGAGTGACCACAACCTGATAACCTTTACTCTAAGTGATAGAGAATGCCGCTGGAACATGGGGTGGGAGGTGCAATTTAACTATAACAAGGCAAATTGGGAACTTTTAGCAAGGGAGTGCGACATTCCCCCCTTACCAGAAGGTGACGTACATCAAGACATAGACGTAGACGAAAGAGCCGAGGAACTGGTGAGTGCAGTACATAGAGCGGTGCGGGCCGCTGTACCAACCAGGAGGAAGGCCGTAGCGGCCTCGCCATCACCATGGTCGCCCGAATTAGAGGAGTTACGGCAATCTGTCAGAAGGCTAAGGAGAAACTACCAGCGCAGTGTCGTCTGGCTGGAAAGACAAAGATGGCAGTTGCAATACAGGGAGGCCAAGCAAAGATTCCAAAAGGAGTTGCGTGAAGTAAGAATGCGTAGCTGGGAAACCTACGTATTAAACCAGTTGGCCTTAGATCCGTGGGGTCTCCCTTATAAATTAGTAAGGGAAAAAATCCGCTCTCCCCTGGAGTTAACAACGGTCAGGCGAGGGGACGGGATGACGGAGTCTTGGCAGGAAACTGCTGAGGTCCTTCTCCAGTCCCTGCTGCCTGACGACAATGCGGATGAAGAAACTGAAATTCAGAAGCAACTGCGTGACGCATATCTTGTGGACTATAACAACAACACGGCAGTCTACCCATTCTCGGAAGAGGAGGTGGCTGCACAAATAAGATCCCTAAAAAGAGGGAAAGCTCCAGGACCAGACGGCATTGTGGCTGAGGTGGTGCAATTTTTGGCACCCCAGTTAGTCGCGCCGTTAACCCACCTATTCAATGAATGTCTCAGACAAGGAAGGTTTCCCACGAGGTGGAAAACCGCGAATGTGATAATAATTAAAAAAGGACAGGAAAAAGATCCAACCGAGGTTAAATCCTACAGGCCAATCTGCCTATTGGACCTGTTCGGGAAGCTCCTAGAGAAACTGCTGGCTGACAGATTGACGGCTCATCGGGTACTGTGGGGGATGAGCAGCAGGCAGTTCGGCTTCAGGCCGGGGCGGTCGGCATCTGATGCCATCGCTCTGGCGGCCGAGGTCTGTGGCTCGACCCCGCAAAAGTACGTCGTCGGCATCATGGTGGATATCAGTGGCGCCTTTGACAACCTGTGGTGGCCTTCGCTCTTCTCCTGCTTGCGGGAGAAAGAGTGTCCAGGGCCGCTTTATGGGTGTCTGAGGAGCTATTGTAAAGACAGGAAGGTCTGGCTATCATCCCCTAGCGGGAGAATTGGAAAAGTAATCACAAAGGGGTGTCCCCAGGGCTGTGTTTTGGGTCCCCTGTTCTGGGATATCCAAATGGAACCACTATTAGATGAACTGCAACAAAGTGAGGAGGTGCTAGAGGTGATAGCCTACGCAGACGACCTCCTTCTGCTGGTCGGCGGCCGAAGCCGAGAAGACATCGAACCAAAGATTGCAAGGGCCATTGAAAAACTGCACCAATGGTGCCTTAACACAAAAATGAAAATATCTCCTACCAAATCCACATATCTACTGTTAAAAGGTCAGCTTATTAGGAATCCCACGGTTAGAATTGATGGCTCGCCAGTTCTTCGGCGACGAGAGGCGCGATATCTGGGAGTTGTAATTGACGAGAGATGGAACTTTGGAAAACACATAGAAACCGTAACTCAGAGAGCCCTACAGTTACTAAATAATCTCATTTCCATTGGACACAAACTATTTCATCTTCCCCCTCATCTCATTAAACTCTATCACAACAGCATTTTGACCTCAGTAGTGGGTTACGGCTCGGGAGTCTGGGCGCACAGGCTCACGCGGGTCGTGCCCGCCATGATAGTGAGAAGAGTCCAAAGAAATATGATTTTAAGATCAGTGGGGGCCTACAGGACATCACCGGGGGGAGCTCTGTTAGTCATAATGGGGCTCTGCCCGTTGGACATTAAAATACGTGAGCAAGCGGCATGGTACTGGGCAAAGAAAGGGAATGGAGAAAAAATAATAGATATTATGGGTGTGAGGGTAGAGGACAAGAGGGAAATAAGAAACCGAGGGGAGGAATTGTGGCAGAAGAACTGGGAGGAAGACGAAACGGGGAGAAGAACATTCCGATTTCTACCTGATGTTAAAGAACGCGGGACTATGCAATATTTTGAACCCTCACGTGGACTCATTCACTTTCTCACTGGTCATGGACCCTATCCGACATATCTATGTCGGTTCGGGAAAAGGGCAACCCCCGAGTGTGACTGTGGCGCGGCGGAGGGAACTCCTGATCATGTGATTTTCGAGTGCCCTCTCTTCAACGACGTGGCGACTGCACTCAGAGACAGACTACCGCACAATGAGACATACAATCTACTAAGACAGGAAGACACTTTCCGTATCTTGAATGCTCTGGCGGAAGAGGTATCGCGAAAGGTCTTAATAGAATACTTGAGGGATCAAGAAGAATAGATATAGAACTCTCAACCAACCGATTATGACCAGGTCCCAGTCCCATACCGCCTGTGCGTGGAATGGCCGACTCCCTTCAGTTGGAAACCGCCATGCATAGGATCAGGGGGATGGGATCTTTTGCACTCGATCACGACAAAGCACCGATTATGACGTAGGGTAAGCTAGTTGTAGTAGGACGTAATTAGAATACTAACATAGGAAGCTGCAGCGATTACTAACCTTGGCCGGCCCGGTGCCAGGGGCATGCTCCCCGGGGTTAGCTCGAGGAGCCTGGCCACTCCAAGTAGGTGTATATAATTGCTGGCACACCTGTGACGCTGCAGTTAGTAGTTAATTCTAGGTTAGAAGTAGGTAATAATCAAACTGCCCATTGTTGTTGTAGGAGACTAACACACCTTAGGAATTAAATAGTAGCTCACTAACAAAAATTGTAATCTAAGCTGCAAAAATTTTTCAATCTATGTAACAATAAAAGGCCCACTAATCATGTAAGGAAGTGGGTCACATATGTATAATTACTATTGTATTATTGATATGTCAATAAAGATTTAAAAAAAAAAAATAAAAAAAAAAAAAAAGACCCCAAGAAAGGATCAAACAAGAAATTATGATGTCCAGAGATATGGAAGGGGCAGGGTACCGGAGTCCGGTCAAATTTTTTGAAAATATGACCAAAAGGAACCAGTACCTAGACAACCCATGTAGCAGTGAGGAAATCATCAGATTGTGCTACATGAAACTTCCCATCTCGTGTCAACAATCACTTGCCGGTCGTTGTGGTAGCGATACTGAGGTATTCAAGGGCATTTTGCGCGAACTGGAATTCGCATTTCAAGAGGAACAGGCGCGGGAGAAACGCCGACAGCGTGAACAAAATAACAAGCGTCGCAATAATGGACCTCAGTGGGATAGTAGGCCAGTACCGAACTACAACGGCCACAATCAAGGTAAGAGTAATGGCAACTCGAAAAGAAGGTACACGGAAGAAGAGCGACACTCTCCGGTGCAGCATAATAAATCACAAAGGACTTGGGGCGGTAATCAGCAATCGGGAGGGAACAGGAATAATGGTTACCAAAATAACAACCAGGAAGAGGTCGAAGTCCGCCCTCCGAAGCCTACCTAGTCCATCCCACCTTAACGGGCAGGATTACGAATGACTAGAACAGAGCGCGGACGTAGTAAATAATGGCTTAGAATAAGGATTTTTGCTAAAGTGTCTTGTTTGTTTGTGTATGCACTGATCTTAGTGGTAAAATGTCTCGTTTGTATGTGCCTATACTTTGTGTTTTTATTAATGATATCTCGCCCCTCGATGTTGTGAAAGTGAAGTTCATTAGATTATTTTGTAAAAACACATGATTAAAGAATGGAAAACAAGTATTTCTGGGCGTACCTCTAGAAAAAGATAGATTAGGGACTTTGTAAGTTATAGGAAGGTTCACCGTAATTGTATTACCGTCATTGGAGAACGTATTTAAAGTGGCCAGTCCCGTCGGTCATTACGAGGACGCACCGACGCATCTCGTATGCCCCGGAATACGTAAGAGGTGGACAGCTATGCGCAGTTGCGTGAATTAGCGCACCCAGTGCATGTTAAAATGAACCGGATCTAATCATCTACAGAGCGAACAGCAGCATTAATACGCCAGAAGTTGATACCAAGACAGTGTAACAACTGTGAGCGCGAGCAGTGAGCTATATTTGTGTTGTGCCATTGTGACATTGCTAATCCGAAACATGTTCACAGGCCTTATGAAACCATTCGTGAGAAAAGGAGAAAACTGCAAGAAAATAGAGGAGAGAAGAGGTGTCGCAATAGAACACGATAAAGGACGCTATCCAAACTTCCAACAAAAATCTTGGTAAGTCTAAATTTGTTGTGTTTCATATATGTTCTCAGGCACATAGGGAATTCAGAAAAAAAAACAAGATTAGAGAAAAAAAGTAGTAAATAGTAGATATGTAGTCGGATTGGCCAACACCGTGTTAGTCGTAGGAATTGGTAGTTAGAAATGGTGATGGGATCTTGTCCAGATAATCTTGATTCCCCATTCCTTGATTGTGTGTGTGTGGATGACTGTGAAGCAAGTTGTCTTGTACATTTTTATGTTTATGTATTAAAAAAGTTGTGTTACATTTCTATTTTAATTGATCCTGAACTTGATTTACTAACAAGAAAATCATTCCTTTTGTAATGAGACAATTTCATTGTCTTCAATCAAATGTAAAAAAAAGAGAAGTGTGGTACTGATGGTTAAACATGAGCACATTCCATGTATTAAAATTAGTTGTCTAAGTGTGTTAAGGTGGCGTAACTGAGCAAGAGGGAGTTGAAGCTACGACACCTGGCACACCACACACGAGCTGACAGGGAACGAAGACGACAGCAAGGAGGGGAGCACACAGCTGACGATGGTGATGGCATGCACACCACTCCCTGAATCGAAAGGGCCGGTGGTCAGCTCAGCAGCCGAGTAGAGGTGAGATCCGGCACCTCTGTGAACGACAAAGAGGTCGGTCCTGGTCTCTGTACACGGTGCGGATCGGGGGCAGCAATGAAGAGGTCCAAGAAGGTTTTTATACTTGTTGCTCGCGACGTCAGGCGGAGCGACAGCCCAGCTGACCTTTTGTGCCTAATGACACCAACTCTGAGGGCCTGAGCTGATGATGATCCCGGTCCCTCCCTTGCCCTAAAGCGTCTATAGAAGGAGCAATGACCTGTGGCTGAGCTGCGAGGGGTCACCGATCATAGATGCACCGATGGGGTCTCGTGCCTGTCGGACAAGATGTCAACAATGAGCTCTTATTTATTTATTTATTTATTTGTTGTTTCGTGGGACCACATTAAGGAGAAGTCTCCATGGTCATGGAATGAGTCAATACATGAAATTATAACACGATTGTAGAAACAGATAAAATGAAATATAAGAAACATATTCAGTTGTAGATTGTAGAAACAGATAAAATGAAGTATAACAAACATATTCAGGCGACACGTCGTTAGTTTAAATAAAGAAAATCAAGAATGTAACACTGGAATTTGCTTAATTTTTTAGCTCTTCCAGGAGCTCCTCGACAGAATAGAAGGAGTGAGCCATGAGGAAACTCTTCAGTTTAGACTTAAAAGCGTTTGGGCTACTACTAAGATTTTTGAGTTCTTGTGGTAGCTTATTGAAAATGGATGCAGCAGAATACTGCACTCCTTTTTGCACAAGAGTCAAGGAAGTGCATTCCACATGCAGATTTGATTTCTGCGTACTATTAACTGAGTGAAAGCTGCTAACTCTTGGGAATAAGCTAATATTGCTAACAACAAACGACATTAAAGAAAGGTGAGAGCCATCCTGCCTCAAGAAGATGCGGGTGCCTGTGGCGCCATCTCGGTAATCGACGTTCCTCTATTCTCAGCCGTTAGCCATCCCTTAACTTCCTAGTCAGAAATAATGTCACTTCCGTTCCTGCAGGAAACTTGTGCCGTATGTGCGAGTGTGTCAGTGTGGATTCAAATGAATAACATGCGCCTCAACGAATGTAAAATACTAATTTGTTTTGTTTATGAATTATATTATAAGAAGGTTATGATTTTATAAATGTGCCATTTGTTAAAATGTCATCTATTTGTCATACCACGTCTCTTTGTGTTAGAATAAGATTTCATACTTATACCTTGTTACAAATACACAACAGTGGTTGCTCAATACGCAATGATTGTTGAATTGTGTAAAGGCTTACACCATGCACAATATATAAACGTCCAGAGACACTGAGACACAAAAAAAAAACTTTATTTATAAAATGTCAAATGGGCGTTCACATATAATTGAATGAGAGCAACCACTATCAAATTTACAAAATGTTACACGAATATTGTTAACATATGTTTTTAGTAATTTAAGTCAAGTAGGGATGGATAACTGGGAGTGAATGGACCTTAAATTATAATTGCGGGTCTTCCCATTCAAATGACAAGCACGGAGGTGCTCAAACATGTGTATTTGCCCTTCGCGAGGTGTGTCCTTGTAATATAATTGTAGTTTTCTTTTGAGTACTCTGACCAATAATTGTCTCGGGAATCGACAGAGATTAAAGTAAAATTAAGACTAAATAATGACCACGTCTTTAACACTAAATCCAGTCATTGAAGGCAGGTACCCTAGGAACGACTGGGAGTTTGCATCAGAGAGGAGGCAGTGGTAATCAATCGCTCATAACTAATCACGCGAATGGATTAAAATACCAGTTATGGAGATATTAATTTTGTACCACAGGTGGCAACACCATAGGAGTCATCGCCTGTACTACAAAATTGATTTGAGGAGAGGAGCTATGTAAGATGGCAAACACTATGCCCCTTACATGAAGTCATTAAAGATCACCTAACTCACGTGAGCGAACAATAGGGCTGAACAAAAATGACTGACAAGGCACAGTGCATCTTGTAGAGCGTATAGTATGGACATATTGGAATAATTAATGTCGGGTGATGGTTTTAAAGTAATTCACATGACATGAAAACTTTGTGGAAACACATCGATTTACTGGAGGCTAGTTTATCCCAGGGAAGTATACAAAGTTGACCGTGGCTGGCTGGGGAGTGGCGAAGGGAAGCGACAATAGGCAGCTTACGGCGGCTCAAGGTCTGAGAAAGCGGTAACAGGATGCGGCCTCCATCTGCCTTAAGGTGAGTGACAGTGAGTGGGTGGTTGACCCCATGCTGGTGTACCGGGAATCAGACGGACAACTTGTATGCCTGTTGATAAATGTCCGTCGTCCCGTTTTCAGTGAAATATGCGAGAAAGCCGCGCAAAGTTACAGTGGAGCGGTCACCAGAGGCCAAAATATCCATGTTCGTGACTATAGCAACTTCACACTGAATTCACGGTCCGCAGAGTCTGAAGTAAATCAGGTGAAGAGCGACAGAATGAAATACGGCAGCCTCCGATGGGAACGTAGGACCAAGGAATTTGAAGTACTCTCCTGGGAGTCAGAATTCCGGAAAAATTGGTGTTTTGTGCAGACACTAACCTTGATGGGTGGCCTGGGAGGAGATAAATAGCAGAAGTTGAGAGGAAGGGAAATTTTGTGGGAATTTGTTCACTTCCCAGAGCAGGCATTGGTCGCACTGGGAAGTGACGCATAATTAACGCAACTTGTGCTGCAATTGGCATAAGTGATTTTGCTGGAGGGGAAACCAAGGCGAAGAGTGGACTGGGAGAAGTCTCGGTAGGGGTCTTCCATTCCCAGCTTGCCTAGAGTGCGGATGTGGCGTTCTTTACTCAGCTTGCCTGAGAGAGTGAGCATCTCTGCAGTTTAGTACTTAGCAAATGGAATGATTATGCTTGGAGATAGGAAGTTGTGGTTCAGCTATGTACTGAGCAAGATAGTTAGGAGTGAATAGACGAACACAGCCTTGCAGCACCACAAGGCTGGCCGACGTCCGCACAACGACGTCGACCTGCCACGCTGAATTCGGTGATATTGCACCCGTTCTGGCTTGAGTTAAGCACTGATTAATTTGTTGGATCACGTCGGCAAAGTTTCCATGAGGGTTTTATGAGCTGTGTATTGTGGAATTCTTCTCCCACTTTGCATTACGCCTGGGTCAGTCCATAGGAATTAATTTTGATTTATCGCGCTTTACTCCATGTAAACGCAATTTATTACCACTGCCTGTTAGGAGAGTCATATAATGTGATGATTGAAGGTCAGAAGTTAAAATAAATTTGTGCTAATCGACTGCATCTGTTTTCAATCAAGTAGTTGAAATCCCAAGTCACTTTCACAATTTTATGTTCAACATTTGCATCTGGTGTTCAATAGCTGAATATAACATCAATGTGCACCCCTTTTTAATTAAAAGTGATCAATTCTGAATCAATTAATGTCAACACTGCCAGCGCAGTTCAATCAGGAGTCACAGGGCCTTATTACTTTCTTTGCGTTATTTGATATTGTAGCAGTTTTGCACTCTCTGTTGATCTGTTAGTCAATTAGCTGGGGTGAACACACGCCAAAACCAGATAAGTGACAGGTGGGGTCTTGCAACTAAATGGTATCTCTCATCAGTCGAAATAACCTTTTTTCGGGCAGTTATAATGGTTTTCATTGTTTATGCTGGTAACTATACAAATTATGGCAGTCATTATCTTAGGGGACTGATGACCTCAGACATTAAGTCCCGTAGTGCTCAGAGCCATTCGAGCAGTCATTATCCTGAAGTGGAAATACCTTCTCGGATCATTTTGGAACTTTCTCACCATGATTTCCTCGGAGAGGGCTATTGTTTTTAGATCGACAGCTGGTACGCTGGTCCAGATCGTGTTGTCAAACTAAAGTGTAAGAACACCGGCTTTGTCGGCACAATGCGGCATAACAGAAACCAGTTCCCTGGATTTATGATAAATGGAAAACTGAAGAAATGGGAATATGTAATGGCGTACACAAACAAGCAGACGTTGATGAAATGGATGAGTAAAAAAATTCGTTCTGATGGAGAGCACATTCCATGAGGATGCATTTCAATATCTAAATTCAAACAACGGTATTGCTGAAAAGCAAGTGTTGTCACGGATTTCAGTAAGAGTGCGGGAGGTGTGGATAGGAGCGGCTCCCCGTCGCAAATCTACCGGATGGCTAGGGTCAAAATCCAAAAAAAAGTTCTCAGAAGACTTTTCGCCTCTATTGTTCTATTGTGTTCACCAAAGAGACTTGGCATCCAAAATACATGTGGTAGGAAGAGAACCCCGCAACCACCTAGAGTAGTTGCTGTTACTGAGGTGGCTCACTAAGCACTCAGTAACTAAACTGGATCGTCACAGGGCAAAATAGACTTATTGGGACTATGGAAGTCTGCCGCTGTGGCCGAGCGGTTCTAGGCGCTTGAGTCCCTAACCGCGCTGCTGCTACGGTCGCAGGTTCGAACCTTGCATCGGGCATGGATGTATGTGTTATCCTTAGGTTAGTTAGGTTTAAGTAGTTCTAAGTCTAGGGCACTGATGACCTCAGATGTTAAGTCCCATAGTGCTTAGAGCCATTTGAACCATTTTTGAACTACGGAATATACAATGTTCGTAACACAGATTAGTATCAATTAACAATAATTTATTCATAGAATTTATACATTATATAGCTAGAGTATGATGAAGATGCGTGGCAGTATTGTAAAAAGTTCACTTTAGACAAATAAAACTTTGAACACGACGTTACTTCCTGACTCGAGTGAACGATGATTAACTAAAGTATAAGGCGCAGTCACATGAAACCCGAACGCCGAGGCCATGGAATGGTTCCATTCAAAAGCAGTCACCGCACATGGTAAGACATTTATGCCCCTGGGAGATGAGACGATCCATTCCTGTTTCATAGAACGGGGTCGGCCGCTGACAGATTCATAGCCACACCGTCTTGCACTTCCTCGCCCGACCAAAATTGACGTCTACGCATGTCTTTCTTCAGGTCGCCAAAGGTGAGAAAACCACACGGTGAAATATCCGGGATGTGCAGTGTATGCCGGCCGGAGTGGCCGAGCGGTTCTAGGCGCTACAGTCTGGAACCGCGCGACCGCTACGGTCGCAGGTTCCAACCCTGCCTCGGGCATGGATGTGCGTGATGTCCTTAGGTTAGTTATGTTTAAGTAGTTCTAAGTTCTAGGGGACTGATGACCTCAGAAGTTAAGTCCCATAGTGCTCAGAGCCATTTGAACCATTTGTGCAGTGTTTCCCAACCAAATTGCTGAAGCGTAGCCTTCATTTATGCGGCAATGTGTGTTTTGATTTTATGGCGCGTCGCAGTTTCTGCAAAGTGTCTTCATAGCGCTGCGCATTGATTGCGGTTCCACACTAGAGGAATCCAACGAGCAGAGGGCGCCTGCAGTCAAATAAGGTCGTCAGTGACCTTACGATAACTTGTGTGATATTTGGATATCTTTGGAGGAGGAGATGTGGGATGCTTCCGCTGTTGGCTTTGCCATTTGCTCTCGGGTTTTTTGAATACTGTCGGACGGAGTTCTCCTGTTGCACGACAATGCCATTCTCTACACTGCCAATGGAATGATGGCTAAGCTTCTGCGATTAGTTGGGAAGCACCGCATCATCTTCCGTACAACCCGGATATTTCACAGTGTGGTCTTCACGTCTCTGGCGTCCTAAAGGCGGGCGTGCGTGGACGTCGGCTTCAGTCGGACGACGACGTGCAAGAGAGAGCGTGTCTGTTGGTCTGTCAGCGCCCGACCGCGTTCTATTGAACAGGAATGGATCATCTCTTCTGCCAGTGATATAAATGTCTTAAAGCGTTTATCCCGTTCTGGCGAGTGTTCGGTTTTCATTGGACTTACCCTTATAGTAGAATATCCAGTCAGGTTCTGCTGGCGGTGACAGTAGTTGAGTCCTGATACCGCCTTCTCGGTACACGCGCACTGAGACATGAGGCTGAATATTCAGTGGATACTGTCGGCGATGCTTTCGCTTACACCAGTGACTGGCGGATGAATGATCATTTGCCAACTGTTTGCCTGACGTCAGGTGGAATCATGATACAGTCCGTGATTTCTACGACCTCTAGAGCTATGGATCATAACTACAAACGATAGACGTACGTAGTTGAGTGACTTATTGCAGAAGTATGACACAGCCCGAGTTATGTTCGCCCTTTATGGTGTCTGACTGTAACTATCTTGTGCCATATTGGAGACTAGCGTTGTCATGTGGCGCTTCTGTGTGTATGGCGGTGTACAGTCTCTTCTGGTGGACTTAGCACTGCTCCCGTGGGAGGGAGAGAAGGACTGATAAACCCTGCTTTATTAGCTCCACTCCTCCCAGTGCTTGCCGTCGTGCATATTTTGTAGGTATATGAGTAATGTTTACCTTGGCAAGTGCTCGTAGCACACGAGAAAAACCGTACCCAAAACGCTTGGTCTACACTATGTGATCAAAAGTATCCGAACACCTGGCTGAAAATGACTTACAAGTTCGTGAAACCTTCCATCGGTAACGCTGGAATTCAATATGGTGTTGGCCCACCCATAGTCTCGATGACAGCTTCCACTTTCGCAGACATACGTCCAAACAGGTACTGGAATGTTTCTTGGGGGAATTCCAGCCCATTCTTCACGGAGTGCTGCATTAACGAGAGGTATGTACGTCGGTCGGTGAGGCCTGGCACGAAGTCGGCGTTCGGAAACGTCCAAAAGTTGTTGTATAGGATTCAGGCCAGTACTTTGTGCAGGCCAGCCGATTACAGGGACGTTATTGTCGGGTAACCACCCTCCCACAAGCCGTGCATTGTACAAAGGTGCTCGATCGTGTTGAAAAATGCAATCGCCATCCCCAAATTGCTCTTCAACAATGGGAAGCAAGAAGGTGCTTAAAACATCACTGTAGGCCTGTGCTGTGATAATGCCATGCAAAACAACAAGGGGTGCAAGCCTTCTCCATGAAAAAACAACCGCACCATAACACCACCGCCTCCGAATTTTACTGTTGGCACTACACACGCTGGCAGATGACGTTCACCGGGCATTCGCCATACCCGCACTCTGCCATCGAATCGCAACGTTGTGTACCGTGATTCGTCACTCCACGCAACGTTTTTCCACTGTTCAATCGTCCGATGTTTACGCTCCTTACACCAAGCGAGGCATCGTCTGGCATTTACCGGCGTGATGTGCGGCTTATGAGCAGCCGCTCGACCATGAAATGCAAGTTTTCTCGCCTCCCACCCAATTGTCGTAGTATTTGCAGTGGATCCTGTGCAGTTTGGAATTCCTGTGTGATGGCCTGCATAGATGTCTGCCTATTACACATTATGATCCTCTTCAACTGTCAGCGATCTCTGTCAGTCAACAGACGAGATCGACCTGTACACTTTTGCGCTATACGTGTCCCTTCACGTTTCCACTTCACTAGCACATCGGAAACAGTGGACCTAGGGATTTTTGGGAGTGTGGAAATCTCGCGACAGACGTATGACACAAATGACACCCAATCACCTGACCAAGTTCAAAGTCAGTGAGTTCCGCGGATCGCCTTATTCTCCTCTCTCACGATGTCTAATGACTATGGAGGTCGCTGATACGGAGTACCTGGCAGCACAATGCACCTAATATGAAAAACGTATGTTTTTGGGGGTTTCCAGGTACTTTTGATCACACAGAGTATGTCCATCTCTTCGTCTGTGCGATGAGGCACGACGTCCTCCTTATCTGGGCGTCACCTGTTGGCTGCAGCTGGGCCCCACTGACAGTAGTGAAGACACAGGCAGCCGCTGGCTGCAGCTGTACGTCCTCAAGACAGGTGGCCGCATTGTGATCATGTGAGCCTGAAAAACAAAACAGCCTAGGAGTTGTGTCTACACGTATACTAGCGCGGTACGGCTGCTACAGGAAGGGAGGCTGTAAGCTGTTTCTGGCGTTTTCTACCTCTTTTTTTCAGGCCGCATAAGCAGTTCGCTAAACAGGTGGCTACACAGCCGAACAGAATTAAGAATCCAAGAGTGCGGATAATTGCATCTGTTGGGCCTCGCCCATTCGTCTCGTATAGGATGCCTAAGAGATGCAGCGTACTCGGAATGCTACACTACTGGCCATTAAAATTGCTAAACCACGAAGATGTGCTACAGACGCGAAATTTAAACTACAGAAAGAAGATGTTGTGATGTGCAAATGATTAGCTTTTCAGAGCATTCACACAAGGTTGGCGCCGGTGGCGACACCTACAACGGCTGACATGAAGAAAGTTTCCATTCGATTCTCATACACAAACAGCAGTTCACCGGCGTTGCCTGGTGAAACGTTGTTGAGATGCCTCGTGTAAGGAGGAGAAATGCGTACCATCACGTTTCCAACTTTGGTAAAGGTCGGATTGTAGCCTATCGCGATTGCGGTTTATCGTATCGCGACATTGCTGCCCGCGTTGGTCGGGATCCAATGACTGTTAGCAAAATATGAAACTGGTGCGTTCAGGAGGGTAATACAGAACGTCTTGCTGGATCGCAATGGCCTCGTATCACTAGCAGTCGAGATGACAGGCATCTTGTCTGCATGGCTGTAATGGATCGTGCAGCCACGTCTCGATCCCTGAGTCAACAGGTGGGAACGTTTGCAAGAGAACAACCATCTGCACGAACAGTTCGACGACGTTTGCAGCAGCATGGACTATCAGCTCGGAGACCATGGCTGCGGTTACCCTTGACGCTGCATCACACACAGAAGCACCTGCGATGGTGTACTCAACGACGAACATGGATGCACGAATGGCAAAACGTCATTTTTCCGGATGAATCCAGGTTCTCTTAACAGCATCATGATGGTCGCATCCGTGTTTGGCGACATCGCGGTGAACGCACATTGGAAACGATTATTCGTCATCGCCATACTGGCGTATCACCCAGCGTGATCGTATGGGGTGCCATTGGTTACACGTCTCGGTCACCTCTTGTTCGCACTGACCGCACTTTGAACAGTGGACGTTACATTTCAGATGTGTTACGACCCGTGGCTCTACCCTTCATTCGATCCCTGCGAAACCCTACATTTCAGCAGGATAAGGCACGACCGCATGTTGCAGGTCCTGTACGGCCCTTTCTGGATACAGAAAATGTTCGACTGCTGCCCTGGCCAGCACATTCTCCAGATCTCTCACCAACGGAAAACGTCTGGTCATTGGTTGCCGAGCAACTGGCTCGTCACAATACGCCAGTGACTCCTGTTGATGAACTGTGGTATCGTGTTGAAGCTGCATGGGCAGCTGTACCTGTACACGCCATCCAAGCTCTGTTTGACTCAATGCCCAGGCGTATCAAGGCCGTTATTACGGCCAGAGGTGGTTGTTCTGGGTACTGATTTCTCAGGATATATGCACCCAAGTTGCGTGAAAATGTAATCACATGTCAGTTCTAGTATGATATATTTGTCCAATGAATACCCATTTATCATCTGCATTTCTTCTTGGTGTAGCAATTTTAATTGCCAGTAGTGTATAAAACAGTTCAAGCAAATAACATTGGTAGTTTTATTTCTATAAAGCCGATTGACAATACTGAACTTGGAGATTTACAAGTAGTAGTCGCAAACGATGGGAGTCATGCAAACAGCTATGTTGGCCGCTATAGACAAGCCCACACAAGCAACTGTTAAGGATCACTACTAGCTGCTCTTGCAGCACGCTCCGCGAATACGTTCCACTAATGTCCGCTACTGACAAGGGAACCTCCCCATCACACCCCCCTCAGATTTAGTTATAAGTTGGCACAGTGGATAGGCCTTGAAAAACTGAACACAGATCAATCGAGAAAATAGGAAGAAGTTTTGTCGAACTATGAAAAAAATAAGCAAAATATACAAACTGAGTAGTCGATGTGTAACATAAGCCACATCAAGGACAATGTGATTTCAGCAGTGCTGTGGTCTCGTGGTTAGTGTAAGCAACTGCGGTACGAGAGGACCTCGGTTCAAGTCTTCCCTCGAGTAAAAATTTTAACTTTTTTATTTTCTAGCAATTGACGTGTGTCAATTATCAAAGTTCAGGCACTCACACAATCAACTTCGCTCTCGAAAATTCCAGGACATGTTCAGATTTGCTTGGACATATGCAGGATTTGACACACGGAAAAAATTGGAAGACGTTAAAAACATATGTTTTGACAGAGCACAGGGAAAACTGTGTGACTATGAAACTGTTGCATTCATTTGTTGCAGTTTATGTGACAAACTCTTATGTTTTCATCACTTTTTTGGGAGTTATTATCACTGTTGTGTCTAGACCATACAGCCTAGACACAATGCTGTAGCCGATAGGGCACGCAAGGCTAACGCAGACGGGCGTGAAGTCTGGAACATGAGAACTTATAAATGAATAAGAAGAAAAGTACGTAGATGCTTGTTACTTAACTTTTAATTAGTCCTTGGAATACATCTCTCTTGAATATTAGTAAGCTATAGGCACTGATACAAATGGCGCCTTGCTAGGTGGTCGCCATTTAACTTAGCAGAGGGCTATTCTACTGTCTATCTCTCGGCAATTGAGAGCAAGGCTTAGCACGTCCAATCGCTAGCTATGTTGTCCGTACAACTGGGGACGAGGTCTCCTCAGTCTCTCGAGACCTGCCTTGTGGTGGCGCTAGGTTTGCGATCCCACAGTGGCGACACGCGGGTCCGACATGTACTACAGGACCGCGGCCGATTTAAGTTACCACCTAGTAAGTGTGGTGTCTAGCGGTGACACCACAATCACATCCACAAGAAAACCTAAATCGGGCAAGGTAGAAGAATCTTTTTACCCATTCGCCAAGTGTACAAGTTAGGTGGGTCGACAACATATTCCTGTCATGTGACGTACATGCCGTCACCAGTGTCTTATAGAATATATCAGACGTGTTTTCCTGTGGAGGAATCGGTTGACCTATGACCTTGCGATCAAATGTTTTCAGTTCCCATTGGAGAGGAACGTACTTTCGTCTACTAATCGCACGGTTTTGCGGTGCGGTCGCAAAACACAGACACTAAACTTATTACAGTGAACAGAGACGTCAATGAACGAACTGACAGATCATAACTTTGCGAAAACAAATAAAGTAAAATTTTCAACCGACGGAAGACTTGAACCAAGGACCTCTCGTTCCGCAGTTGTTCACGCTAACCGTGGGACCACGGCGCTCCTGCACAGTCACTATGCTTGATGTTGCTTATCTTGAACATGGACTACTCAGTTTGTATATTTTACTTATTTTTTCCATAGTTCCACACAACTTCTTCCTGTTTTCTCGATTGATCTGTGTTCAGTTTTTCAAGGCCTATCCACTGTGCCAACTTATAACTAAATCTGAGGGGAGTGCGATGGGGAGGTTCCCTTGTGAGCACTAATGTCTGGCCGAGGCTGGCAGGAGCGACGGTTATATTCACTTCATGCAGGGAGCGCTCCTGTTTTGGTGCCGTCCTAATCAGCGCACCATTGGCCAACGGCGTTTCACCGCCTTTTCTAGTCCTCCGTTCTTCATCTTCATTCCGGCGCTTGTGATTACACCAGCGCATTCCTGCCCCCTCCACAAAGCGACGGACCGTCGCCGTGTGTGGTGTGGGACCACGGCGGGGGGTGCAGGAGTGTGGGCGCAACGCCGGGTTGGAAGCTGTGGCTGCAGCGGACGTCAAGCTTCCGGCTGTACCCTGCCATCCGGCCTGCGCCTTGGCGGAAACGTCCCCTGGAAACCGACCAGAAGGGTACACGTCCACCTCCTGCTGCCATGAACCAGATGAAGAAGTCGACGACTCCTGCGGTGTGGGCGGGTCCAGCTCCATCTGCAGGACGAAAGGAGGCGGAGGAGACGAAATGGGGTCGTCCCGAAGTGTCGTTATGACACTCTCTGGCGGCTGCTGTGGCCGCGCTGTGTCGTCTGGACCTGTGAACCTGCGGGAAGAGAGACTGAAAGATCTTCATGTACATGACAGAGGCGAAGCTGATTTTTATTCCGGCGCTGCAAGCCATTTGGACACAAAAGAAGATACATGCAAGCGCCAAGTTGACGGACGATCTGGCCCCGCGCCTACACTTTGCTGCCGCTAAAACCCCTTAAAACATAATATCATGCTGCGCGAGACGATACTTGCGGCCTTCCTTCAGCGCCGGATGCTGAGGAGGGTGAAGCAGTTGGAGCAGTATGCGATGGTGGCGGCCGTGAAGCAGTTCCGCCGCCGATGGTCCATGCCGTGGGTGCGAATGATATGAGGCGGGAAACAGTTGCAATCCTTGATCCAGGGTGTGTGCGGAGCCAATTTTGGCCATCTGCTGCTTGAAGATTCTGACAAAACGTTCTGCTTCGCCATTTGACTGCGGATGGAACGGTGCACTAGTTAGATGCTCTATGCCATTGCGTTCACAGAATGTTTCAAATTCATTTGACGTAAACTGAGGTCTGTTGTCTGACACTATTACTTCAGATAAACCTTCTGGGCAAAAACTCGATGACAGCACCTGAATTGTGCTACGTGACGTTGTTGAGTTCATTGGTACAGAAAAAGGGAGATTGCTATACGAGTCAACCACAATCAGCCAACGAGTGTTCCAAACAGGTCCCGCAAAGTCTATGTGCACACGTTGCCATAGCGATTGCGACTTAGGCCGAGCAGAGAATTTTTTTCGCGGAGCCGACTGAGTTTCCTCACATGCGTGACACTGCGAGGTCATCTGTTCTATTTGGGTGTCCATACCCTGCCAAGTACAGTGTCGACGCGCTAACTGTTTCGTCCGAACGAGTCCGCAGCTCGTGGTCGTGCGGTAGCGTTCTCGCTTCCCACGCCCGGGTTCCCGAGTTCGATTCCCGGCGGGGTCAGGGATTTTCTCTGCCTCGTAATGACTGGGTGTTGTGTGATGTCCCTAGGTTAGTTAGGTTTAAGTAGTTCTAAGTTCTAGGGGACTGATGACCACAGATGTTAAGTCCCATAGTGCTCAGAGCCATTTGAACCATTTTTTTCGTACGAACGATCCCTCAGTGTCCTTGGTGAAGTAACGGCAACACTTCCTTTTGCAAAGCTTTCGGGATCAACACACGTGACTGGCCACTGTTATTCTAGAACAAGAATCATACCTTTTTGTACAACGAGGCTATGCCGACGTGTAAAATATCGGCGCACTTCAGAGTTCCTTATGCTATTCAATGAGTGAGGCCAAGATGTGCGCATATCATTGAGAAAAATTTTCAAATCTGGATCAGTTGCCGTGGCCTTTGCAATTTTCTTATAGTTCAGCGGAAAAGTGGAAGCAATTCAGAGTCCTGAACATCGATGTGACAACAAGATGCAGCAGAAACGTCAAAGTCAGTATACTGGCCAATCGGAAGACGTGAAAACGCGTCCGCATTACCAAGTTGAGCTGTCGGACGATACACAATCTCGCACTGATACTGAGACAACAACAAAGCCAATCTTTGCAATTTTTTGGGCAGTTCGTATAGGAACCGGTTTCGTCGGATGAAACAAGGACTGCAAAGGCTAAGTAGAATTTTCTACCATACAAATAGTGGTGGAATTTGCTGACACCATACACAATAGCCAAAGCCCCTTTCAATCCGTGAATAGGTACACTGAGCTTTCGACAACACTTTTGATGCGAAAGCACTGCACCGATTCCATAAGAGGAAGCGTCAACTTCCAGTACAAATGGTTTGTCAGGATCAAAGTGAACTAAGAATCGATCACTGAGCAATGCAGCTTTAAGTTTTTGAAAAGCTACTTGGCACTCATCTGTCCAGACAAAGTGGACATTCGTGCGACACAATGGAGCCGCTAATTGCGGAGCATTCGGTATGAAACGAATATAATAGTTCATTTTCCCTAAAACTGACTGCAATTCTGTGACATTGAGAGGAACTGGCAAGTCCCACTACGGCTAACAAATACGAGTGAAGAGGATGTACATCTTGACTGTTTATGGTATGACCAAGGTACTGCAACTCAGGTTTTAAAAAAATCACACTTGTCCAGTCTACACTTTGGTCCTGCATCAGATAACACACAAAACAAAGCACGTAAATTTGCAATATGTTCTTCAGGTTTACGACCTGCTACTACAATGCTGTCCAAATAGTTTGAACAGTGTGGTATTTGTTCAGTCAGCTGTTCCAAATACCATTAGAAAATGGCGGGTGCGGAAGCATTGCCAAAAGGCAAACACAAATATTTTAACCCCTTATGACTGTTTACTACACACACTGTTTGACATTCTTCATCGAACGGTATTTGAAGATACGTGTCGTTTTGAAAATTTGCATCCAGCGCCTAATCTGTCCATAAGATTCTCTGGACATGGGAATGAATAAGTATCAATGACAGTTTGTGGGTTGACTACAGACTTAAGATCAACATAGAGGTGAATGCGGCCTGAAGGTTTGGGAAGCGAAACCAGTGGACTTGCCCATTGACTAGCTGATATGGGCTCAATAACTCCTTTATCTTGCAATTTTTTAAGTTCAGCAGCAACTTTGTCCCGTAATGGAATTGTTAGCTTTGCCTAAACCTTCAGAAAAGAGTTCTGGGAATTCTTTTAGCAAGCTAGCTACACTGTCTTTTGCATTGAATGCAGACAAAGGCAACACATTGTCCTGAATGTTAAAGTCACACAAATCAAAAGAATCAAGACCAGATATGTTCTTATACCCGCATGATTGTAGCACTGAAAAAGTCACAAAACGCATACGCGAGCGACACATAGCAGGCAAAGTACATGTTCCGAGAACGGGAATGTCTTGTCCATTATAAGCCGTTAGTTGCGTGCTAGTTTTAGAGAGACGTAGGGAGCCTAACAGTTCATATGTGTGACGATTTAGCAATGTGACAGAGGCACCCGCGTCCAACTGAAATTTCACACGTTTCCCGCAAATAAGTAAATGGACAAAAAGTTTGACTGATGTATCACTGACGAAACTGCACCCTTGTGACTAGATTTTTGTGAGTGGGCAGATTTCTTGGTGTTTGTTTCGTTGCAAACATACGGATTGCTCATGTCCTTTCCTACCACAAGCGTAACACTGAGCTTGTCAGGGGGGGCAGTCTTGGCGTTTGTGCCATGAGTAACACCATGGGCAAGACTTAATTCTGTTCGTCTGTGTAGCCGCCTGTTTAGCGATCTGCTTATGCGGCCTGGAACGTTGTTTAGTCGGCGTGGCTAACCCGACAAACAGCTGGCTGCTCAAAAGTATGAGCCGACAAGGCACCCGAATGGTTCAAAAATGGCTCTGAGCACTATGGGACTCAACTGCTGAGGTCATTAGTCCCCTAGAACTTAGAACTAGTTAAACCTAACTAACCTAAGGACATCACAAACATCCATGCCCGAGGCAGGATTCGAACCTGCGACCGTAGCGGTCTTGCGGTTCCGGACTGAGCGCCTAGAACCGCTAGACCACAGCGGCCGGCACTGTGGATAATAGACAGTGAAGTTTCACATTACGTGCAACATTGTAGGCCAGTAAATCTGCCTCAAATTGTGATAACCACTCGAGCCATTCCTCTTCTTGGTCACAAAGCAGTCGAGAAGGTGGTACAGCAGCTGTAGTAGGTAGTGACTGTTCTGTCGTGCAGTGTTGGCTAGTGGCTGCAGCACCGTGTTGAGTAGTGCTGATATTTGCTGTGTCTGAAACTGAAACATCTGCATTAGCTGTGCGGTATCTAACGGCTGTGGCGCCTGAGCAGGGGGTGGGGGGCATGTTCGAAGATACAAATGCAACAAAAGACAAAATTATGTACAAAGAAATTTTCTGCAGCGCCCACCTGAAAACACTGATTAGCAAAACCGACAAGAAACTGTTAACGCAATATGCACCCCTGCACAGTAAAAACAATAGAGGATTAAGGCGGCAGCACAACATACACAAAATGCAGTGGCAGTCAGGCACGGAGTTCGGATGTGACTCGTCGCCAGTTGTTGGGCCTCGCCGATTCGTCTCGTATAGAATGCCTAAGGGATGCAGTCCAGACAAGCAACTGTTAAGGATCACTCTTAGCTGCTCTTGTAGCACGCTCTGCGAATACGTTCCACTAATGTCCGCTACTGACAAGGGAACCTCCCCATCGCACCCCCCTCAGGTTTAATTATAAGTTGGCACAGTTGATAGGCCTTGAAAAACTGAACACAGATCAATAGAGAAAACAGGAAGAAGTTGTGTGGAACTATGAAAAAAATTAATAAAATATACAAACTGGGTAGTCCATGCTAAGATATGCAACATAAAGGCACTGGAAATCAAGCAGCGCCGTGGTCCCGTGGTTAGCGAGAGCAGCTACGGAACGGGAGGTCCTAGGTTCAAGTCTTCCCTCGAGTGAAAAGTTTAATTTTTTATTTTCAGTTTATGTGACAAACTCTTATGTTTTCATCACTTTTTTGGAGTGATTATCACATCCACAAGAAAACCTAAATCGGGCAAGGCAGAAGAATTTTTTTACCCATTCGCAAAGTGTACAAGTTAGGTGGGTCGACAACATATTCCTGTCATGTGACGCACATGCCGTCACCAGTGTCGTATAGAATATATCAGACGTGTTTTCCCGTGGAGGAGTCGGTTGACCTATGACCTTGCGATCAAATGTTTTCGGTTCGCATTGGAGAGGCACGTCCTTTCGTCTACTAATCGCACGGTTTTGCGGTGCGGTCGCAAAACACAGACACTTATTGCAGTGAACAGAGACGTCAATGAACGAACGGACAGATCATAACTTTGCGAAAATAAAGAAAGTAAAATCTTCAGTTGAGGGAAGACTTGAACTCATGATCTCTCATTCCGCAGCTACTCACGCTAACCACGGGACCACGGCGCTCCTGAGCTCGCGTTCTCCTTGATGTTGCATACCTTGCGCATGGACTAATCAGTTTGTATATTTTACTAATTTTTGTTCACGGTTCCACACAACTTCTTCCTGTTTTCTCGATTTATCTGTGTTCAGTTTTTCAAGGCCTATCCACTGTGCCAACTTATAACTAAATCTGAGGGGGGTGCGATGGGGAGGTTCCCTTGTGAGCACTAATGTCTGGCCGAGGCTGGCAGGAGAGGCGGTTATATTCACTTCTTGGAGGGGGCGCTCCTGTCGTGGTGCAGTCCTAATCAGCGCACCCTTGCCGACGCCGTTTCACTGCCTTCTCTGTTCATCCGTTCTTCGTCTTCTTTCCGGCGCTTGTGATTGCGCCAGGACAGCATCCACACTTCCTGATGTGTCGGCAGCTGGGCCAACACCTTGTAGATAGAGGTGGCTTAATGCACGCTAGACTAACGCAGACGGGCGTGAAGTACTGGAACAGGATACGTAATTAATGCTATGAAGAAAAGAACGGAGCTTCTCATATACTTATCTTTAATGTCTTCTTGAACATCTCTATGGTGAACACAAGTGAGACTCTAATTACAATCACTGTAAGGCTAATGGCGCCCTGCTAGTTCGTAGCCATTAACTTAGCTGAAGGCTATTCTGTCTCTCGGCTAATGAGAGAGAAAGGCTTCGTACGTCTAGTCGCTAGCTCTGTCGTCCGTACAACTGGGCTGAGTTCGAGTCAGTCTCTCGAGACCTGCCTTGTGGTGGCGCTAGGTTTGCGATCACACAGTGGCGACACGCGGGTCCGACATGTACTACAGGACCGCGGCCGATTTAAGCTACCACCTAGCACGTGTGGTGTCTGGCTGTGACACCACACTTCCTAACAGAGACACCGCCAAATGCCGAGTCGTAAGGCGTCTGTCCTCGCGAATGACAACACCAGCTCGCTGCATCGTGTCAGGTGTGACATCCGTGGACGGTCTCCCCGACCGCTGAAAATATTGGTGCTCCGCCGAACCGCCTCCTGATGACCTCACCCTCCGTGCCCAGCGACTAACTGTACTTCTGCTGACAGCAGATGCTCCATAGTCTTTGTACAAGCGTTTGTGAATATTCCCCACAGTTTCTTTTTCTGTAGTGAGAAATTCAATGACGGCACGCTGCTTGTAACATACACCACCTACAGACGCCATTTATACTGTCCTGCAGCTACGCTATCTGGCGAAAATCTACATCTACATCTATGTGATTACTCTGTTATTCACAATAAAGTGCCTGGCACACGGTTCATGCGGTCTCTCTACCGTTCCACTCTCGAACGCCATGCGGGAAAAAGAACACTTAAATTTTTCTATGCGAGCGCTGATTTCTCTTATTTTATCGTGATGATCATTTATCCCTATGTAGGTGGCTGCCAACAGAATGTTTTCGCAATCGGTGGAGAAAACTGGTGATTGAAATTTCATGAGAAGAACCCGTCGCAACGAAAAATGCCTTTGTTTTAATGATTGCCACTCCAAATCACGTACAATATCTGTGACACTATCTCCCGTGTTTCGCGATAATACAAAACGAGCTGCCCTTCTTTGTACTTTTTCGATGTCATCAGTCAGTCCCACCTGATACGGAGCCCACACCGCACAGCAATACTCTAGAATATGGCGGAGAAGCGTAGTGCAACCAGTCTTTTTGGTAGACCTGTTGCACCTTCTAAGTGTTCTGCCAATGAATAGCAATCTTTGGTTTGCTCTACCCACAATATTATCTATGTGATCGTTCCAGTTTAGGTTATTTGTAATTATAATCCCTAAGTATTTAGTTGAATTTACAGCCCTCAGATTTGTGTGACCCATCGCGTAATCGAAATTTAGCTGATTTCTTTTAGTACTCATGTGAATAACTTCACACTTTTCATTATTCAGGGTCAATTGCCACTTTTCGCACCATACAGATATATAAATCATTTTGCAAGTCGTTTTGATCATCTGATGACTTTACAAGACGGTAAATGGCAGCATCATCTGTAAACAATTTAAGACGACTACTCAGATTGTCTCCCATGTCGTTAATATAAATCAGGAACAATGGAAGGCCTATAACACTTTCTTGGGCAACGCCGAATATTACTTCTGTTTTACTCGATCACTTTCCGTCTATTACTACGAACTGTAACCTTTCTGACAGGAATTCACGAATCGAGTCGCACAACTGAGGCGATACTCCGTAGGCATGCAGTTTGGTTAGAAGACGCTTGTGAGGAACGGTGTCGAAAGCCTTCTGTAAATCTAAAAATATGGAATCAATATGACATTCCCTGTCGATAGCACTTACTACTTCATGAGTATAAACATCTACTTGTGTTTCACAAGAACGATATTTTCTGAATCCGTTCTGACTATATGTAAATAAATCGTTTTCTTCGACGTACTTCATAATGATCGAATACAGTATATGTTCTAAAACCCTACTGCAAATCGACGTTAGCGATATAGGCCTGTAATTCAGCGGATTACTCCTACTTCCCTTTTTGGGTATTGGTGTGACTTGAGCAATTTTCCAGTCTTTAGGTACGGCTCTTTCTGTGTGCGAGTGGTTGTATATAATTGCTAAATATGGAGCTATTTTATCAGCATACTCTGAGAGGAACCTGACTGGTATACAATCTGGACCGGAGGCCTTGCCTTTATTAAGTGATTTAAGCTGCTTTGTTACACCGAGGATATCTACTTCTATGTTCCTCATCTTGGCAGTTATTCTTGATTAGAATTCAGGAATATTTACTTCGTCTTCTTTGGTGAAGGAGTTTCGGAAAACCGTGTTTAATAACTCTGCTTTAGTGGCACTGCCATCAGTGACTTCACCGTTGTTATCGCGCAGTGAAGGTATTGATTGCGCCTTGCCACTGGTGTGCTTTATGTATGACCAGAATCTGTGATGGAAATTTGGCGCGCTTACTCAGGAGACTTCAAATAGTACACAGGTAACGTTTCCCACGGCAGCATTGTTTTCGGCTGAGAAAAAAAAATACAGAGCATTACTTTCTGGGCAACCCCTGTAAGAGGGACAGTGAAACTAAAATGCGACAAGGGAAAAAGAGTAAATCGTTGTTATTTCAAAAGTAATCGCCACAACTATTAACACATTTATCCCACAATGAGAGAAGACCGTCAGTGCCTTCATGGAAAAATGTTGCGATTCCCTACAGATCCATGACTGTACGAAGGCGTACACATCTCCGTCCGAAGACAAATGTCTTTCTTCAGGGCTCCGAAAATGTGTAAATTGCGTGGGGAGAGATCGGGACATTATGAAGGATGAGTAAGGGCTTCCCAGCGGTACTTCTGCAGTATAGTCGAAATAACCTTGGGAACATTTGGGCGAGGATTTTTTTTTTTTTTTTTTGCCACGTTTGTTTCGACTACGCTACAGAAGTGCTGCTGGGAAGCCCTTACCCATACTCCGTACAGTCCCGATCTCTTCCCACGCAATTTACACATTTTTGGAGCCCTGAAGAAAAACCTTTAAGGTCGTCGATTTGCTTCGAACGAAGAGGTGCATGCCTCCGTATAACCATGGTTCTGTAGGACAACTGAAAACATTTTGCGATAAGGCGCTGACTGTCTTGCCTCAGAGAGGGACAAATATATTAACAATTAATGGCGGGTACTTTGAAATAATAAACTGTTTACTTACTTTTTTCCATCTATATCAATTTAATTTGACTGCACCCTACATTTTTAAGTTATTTAGAAGATAACATTAATTATTCAGTTACAGAGTTTTATGGTAAGTAAAATTCTACGTATTTCTTAAAGATAGTTACATAACCTGTGGATGATTAAGCCATATTTCGTAAGTTGTCCACCGTCTTGTACCTTGACACAGAAAAAGGCCTTCTACCATGAACCATGTGATATCTACAAATTACATGAGTTTCTTTTAATGGCTTAACAAGAAAATAAAAACAGTGTGTGGTAGAGGCGGTATGAATACAGCAGTGGCTTATTTAAGTTTACAAAATAATGACAAGTTTTATTAATTCTTTTTTGTCTACAACTAGGTGATAAATATTTCACCAAATTGACAAACGCAGATCAGGAAAGGAATGATGTTTGATTGGCAAAACTTACGTTAGCGTGGAAGAAATACAAATTCTCCCCTGAATTAATCCTTTTACCACGCAATCTAAGTTTGTTTGCATGAATCCATTGTCAGGCCCAACTCTATTCAAATCGAATCAATACGACCAAATATACCGCAGACTGTGGTCCGCATGAGAAGAGGAAGATGTGACTGTCATTTAACAACCGTACGCCGGTGCAGCAGGCTTTTACCCATTGAGCTTGATTCAAGCGGCAGCAAAAATCAGCGCGCTGTGGGTGATGACCAGTGCGAAGCGGCAGCTAAAATGTTCCGTTGCGTCGACGAAAATTTGCAAACTATGCGGTCTGGCTTGCTGATTATCAGAACGCTGGAAACTTCCATATTAGAGCCCTGAAATCCCAGTAGATTTCAGTGCGAGGTGCATCTGTACGCTGGTCTGGCCAAACCGAATTGACTCAAAGGCTTGGCGGTGCATGCTGAAATTGTCGAACGTCAATGGCCAACTCTGGACGAATAAGGTCACCCTCGTGACGCACGATATGTCCAATATGATATGCAATTCCACTGTCGGTACAGCTGGAAACTGCCAGTGGCTCTTAGTCCACCATTAGATACTGATCACAAGTCTCACCCACTATGGAAAGACCTGAAGTTCTCCACCCGGGGAGAATCAGAAGAAGAAGGCAAAGAATCGCAACCACATTCCACCAAGCCTCGGTACAGGAGCCGAATAAGCAAAAACAAAAGCGCCCCCGCACTGCATTATCCTCTACTCATTGAATCTCCCCTCTTGACTGTTCTGTTGGCCTCGTGCCCAATCCGTCCAGAGAGAGCACGCTGAGGAGTGAGCCTCCATTTGCGTGTTCTGAGTGGAGTAAATCAGCGATTCCAAATCTCTCCTGTCTCAAAGAAGAACATTTACACTATGCACGCATCGTTATCACGGTAAGAATTTACAGAGAGATCTAATCTTCCCAGGCCAGCCATTTCTAATTTCTGAATGAAGGCTTTTAAGCTTCCCAGACAGTTGTGCACGTGAAATATATGTTTTCTCCGCTCGCTAAAAGAAACTGGCGATTTCCAGGCGTCGGGGAAGGGGGGGGGGGGGAGAGGAGGTTTACAGTCTTGCCTCCACTAAACACCAGCCGTTCTGTGCATATCGTCGAGCTTCTAAAATGAGAATGCACAGAGTTTTATGGCCTTCCCACCATTTGCACACAAAAACTCAGTTTACAACAGTCCCTCTTAAACGATGTTCTCCGCCCACTTTCCACCAACTGGCCGCCTTCAAGATGGACTGCCACCCGGCCCACGTAAAATGTTTTGCGAACTAGCGCCCTTCTGTCTGGCCCTAAATGGGAAGGAGAAGAGAAGTCCCTCTGCAGGCATGACCCACTGAGTGCTGTTTCCCAGAATCACTGACGGCCAGATCGATACACTCAGCATTTATCGCCGCCGATTCATCTCTGTCACTGTTCTTCATCGCCTCGACTACGGACCCTCGGTTACAAGTTCTCTACAGGTTACTCGTGCAGTTATAAGAAGATTCTGCCCACAATTAAAGTGAGAGAGTGGCGTGCTTTCTCTCAACGTAACCCAAAGACTATGAAATACGCTATTGACAAGATTTGGTCGATTGCAACACGTTTAAATTTGAGTAGAATGTTAGAATGTTCGTTCCTTTATACGTTACAGTGATGTACCTTGGAACAGATTTTCACATTTGAAAAAAAAAACTCATTTTTCTGGAGCAATTTTTGTAATTTAGAAAAATAAAGTTAATATTGTAAGGGACGATCAAAAAGTTTCTATTTGAGGGCATTGCTTACCGTATATTCAATGTAGAATGATTCCACCAACATATGCGATTAGCAAGCGACTGTTGTGGGATTCATGTCTTTCCGCCGTACATCTAGTAAATGCGAAAACGTAAACTACGGCGACGTTATTACCATATGCGGCCAAATAGAAACATCGTGCTGTTATTCTTTTCTTGGCTGCCGAACGACAAACACCGTTAGACATCCATTGGAGAATGAAGAATTGTAGGGGCTAGCATTTTTGTCGAAGACCACGGTGAAACCACTGTGGGAGGGGATGGTGCTACGTCATAACAGCGCACGTCCCCATGACGTAAGCGTCGTAACGCAGAAGTTACGCCGACTTAAGTGGGCGACACTCCAGCATCTGCCCTATAGTCACAATTTCTCACCGTGCTATTACCAAGCATTCGATCCTGAAAAAGTGCCTTGATTGGTCGAGGATTATTGTCGGACAAGGACGTGCTCATGCAGTTGCGGAATTCTTCACGCAGCAGGACACAGTCTTTTACCAAACATCTTCACCCTGGTGCGTCCGTCGGACGATTGTCTTAATAATCACGACGATTTCACCTGATTGGCTTATCGATTCTGGAATGTACGACCTTCAGGTTGAAACTTTTTGATCGCCCCAGTTCTGGACTCTACGGTCTTCGAACGGAAACTTTTTGATGGTCCCTTTCAGAATGAAATAAGAAACATATTGAACTTCTATTACAAGGCTGGCTAGAGGCTAAGGTCTGAAAAGTGTTCCAAGATACAACGCTCTCGCCTACTTGATCAATGATTTTGAATAACTCAGGTGTCGACTGTCATCGATATCGCATCTGTAGATGCACGAGTGGCTTTACCAGCACAGTGTATAAGAGTACAATGTGGTCTCCCGTGTAATTTTTCCACCTGAGATTTTGTATCATAATGAATGGCTCTGTACTGTGAAACCAAAATTAGTAAATCCTTATCCTTATTGTACTGCTGAGCGAGCTTTGTCGACTCGAATGTCATTACAGATCTTTCAGTGAATCCTTTTGGTTGAGGGAGAAATGGTGCGGTATTCAATAGTCATATGAGATTTCTTTCACAGAAACGTTTGAACATCTTCAGTGAAAGCTGCCTGCTGATTTCAGCAAGTCTTCTATTAATAAAATCTTTGCAAAAGCTCTGTTTTTTTTCATGGAAGTTGCAGATGCCATTTTTATCTCATATGGAAATTCTGAAAATGCCTCTATCACAATCAGCTAATATCTCCCACATCGCTATTTGCACGTGACCAGGGTTCTGTTGCCAGCAGCCACAGAAAATATTGACGTGTGGGAGCTGACTGGCATTTCTGATATAAGTGGCTTTTAGCTAGCATCAGTTATACGTAGTTATCAATTTTTCCAATAGAAATACTGTCTGCTAACGAATGCCATACATGCGACGTGCGATTATGAATATACCAGTAAGACACATGTATAAACAGTGAGAGCATGTGGTTCAAATGGCTCTGAGCACTATGGGACTTAACATCTGAGGTCATCAGTCCCCTAGAACTTAGAACTACTTAAACCTAACTAACCTAAGGACATCACACACATCCATGCCCGAGGCAGGATTCGAACCTGCGACCGCAGCGGTCGCGCGGTTCCAGACTGTGAGAGCATGTGGTAGTATGATTTAAATTGTGGTTCATTGATTAACGTTTTACCTAAATATACGAAACGCATTCGCAGTTGCGAATACAAACTGCTGTCAGCTGTTTAAGTGAATGACGACAGTGAACATTTGTGCGAGACCAGGACTCGAACCCGGATTTCCTGCCTCACGCGTGCTGCCGCCCTGACCGATTCGGCTATCCGTGCACGACTCACTGCCAGATCCAGCCTTCCATGTGTCAACGTCCCTGTGTCACAACTTGTGCCCACCCACGCATTATGCAACTCCCACACTGGGAAGGACATTTTAATTGAAAGTCGCTGCCTGGTATTAGCGGATAAATATGATATTCCAGTGCCTATTTATCCGTATATCTATCGGATGGTCACTACTATTGAAACATTGTGTTATTTATAATAACAGTGGATACTTTGGCACGAGTTTTGCTGCCAAGATAGTACTGATGAACAAAAAATGTTCGTCTGTGTTTTGACTGATGACATCTAAAGCGAAACGTATATTAGCAGAAGAATCAAAATTTTGTCCTGCGCTATTGGCATTCGTGATAGCAAGTCTGGGTTTGCGTATTGAGATGTGAACCTCAAAAGTATCTCTTAACCAGTATCTCTAAAAGTAGTGCCCAACGCTGCAGAGTTAATCTGTTCTGGAAGGAGAACAATATTATCACATCCAGATACAGCTACCAGTCGCTTGTGATCCGTAAGTAGAATGAAGTTAGGTTGCTGCTTCCTCTCCAGCTGCAACACAGGAAAGTGCAGCGTTCGTTTGTGTATTATCATACTTCATGATCTTCTAACTATAAGCGACTTATATCGTTTTACCTATGTGCTTTGTAGTTTAATTCTTAAATTTCTTGCGTGGTTATGTATTTATTAGTCACAGACTCGCTGATTTCCGTCGTCCTTGGTATGTTCAGGGACTGTGATTGCTGTGTTCGAATCGAGCGGATTCGGTGCCCCTTCGCTCACAACTCCAGGCTGTGCTGCCTCTTGTCAGCAGCTTAAGCCTGTTGCAGATGGGAATCACTGTGGAAGGCCGGACATGGGGATCCAAGGGACGTCCGGCATTTTCCATACGTCTCCCGGCTAGTACACTACCGTGGCCGCCTCAGTTACTCCCTCCACTAAAGCTGACATCTCACCTGTGGTCATGTGGCAGGCCATTTCAAGGTGTGGCAGGTGATGAAACATTTTCGAGAGGGCTGATGAAAAAGCCTCCCGTGTGCGTCTGATAAACAGGTTGAAACGCGTACGTTTCATATGTTTTCATTACCAGCGATGGCGAGGCATGACAGAATCTCTGACCAGAGAGTTGTTTATCGTTGCTAGTCTGCGTTTGACTGCGCGAGAGTTCAGTTGCGAGTAGGATGTTGTGTGTAGCGAGTCGCGAGAGGAAGTAGTCAGCCGACTGCAGTTGCGAGTTGTACTCAGTCGGAAGTTGTGTGTGAGGAGTCGGCGGGCGTCGACATGGGTCTCTGGTCACGGTTCGGGACGAGGTATGTTGTAATATAAGGTAATGAAGCAGCATTGCGCTCAGCCAATAACATCTGTTAATTGTAATTAATTTGTTCAATAAATGCCCCAATAATAATTTTGTTTTCAAAGCAATCGTTTTTAAGAAAAGAATCATTCCAATTGAAACAATATTTCCTATGCTTTTCCTCCCAGAATCAATTATCAGATTAATTATTGCACAGGGCCTAAGGTCAGCGATGCTGCCCTATTATTGTGGGTTTAATGATTAATGTTCATTTCTCAATTTTTGTGTCGAGTTTACATTTGGGTCATTATTATTCTATAATTTTTATGGGGAGCAAACTTTTGGCACGTTTTCATTATCATTGAGTTTTCTTTTATTTTTGCTGGGAAGTCACACTTTGGCTCTATTCACATTAACATTTATATTGTCTTTTAAAAATTCTTGCTGGGAGGTTACGATATCACTAATAAGTCATTTCATATTATCACGGGGAGGTTACACTTGGCGACATCCGGACCAGGATCGTATTTCTTTGAGAATCTTCTGAAAAGTAGTCAGATATCTGCTCTTACTTACTTAAATATAATTAGCATTTGGCGCAACGCTTTTACTAATTTTGTGACTTTCTCCCACAGATCATCGGCAATTCGTTGCTCTTTGTTGTATTTGTATTTGTTGGATTTTGCATTGTCTTGTCTCATTTGTGAATAATTGTGATTTGTGTTAAAATGCCGCGAAAAACTATTAATAGTACATCGCGAGGTGTAATGAATGAAATTACCGACTTAAACAACTTCACCGATAGTACTTGTGACACGCAGTGTAATAGTGACAATCCTGCGTTCACTGACAATCAGTGCGTTCCAACCACTAATAATGATTTTTATCTTAGTGATGAACAGACGAATTTAATTGTGTCCTCTGTTAATTTGACGACAATTGGTGACGCGGGGCGTTCTGTTGTAATGAGCGCTGCCCAGCTCAACACAACCGGTTAGCAAAATTCACGTGACGAGCAGACAATTTTTTCTAATGAAAATGAACAGGATACTCAAAGTAGGACGGATTTATTTAATTCCGAAATAGTGACTGACAGTGTACATCCGACTGGCAAACCTTTTTGTAAATTACAGAATGACCAAATGGTCACACAAAACGCGACAAATGCAGGTACACCACTAAACAGCACAGAGAATAGAAATGCTAATTTTGACTTGGAACAAATTATGGCAAGATTGCTACAACAACAAAGTGAAAATCTCATACTACAACTTAATGAACATTTCAAGCAACAGAACGAAATTTTCGACAACCATTATAAACAACTTAGCGAAACAATTAATGAAAGCTTCGACAACCATTATAAACAACTTAGCGAAACAATTAATGAAAGTTTCAAACTGACGAACGTAAAACACGACAACCTTAACGAACAGAACAAAAAAGTTAGTGAACAGATTACAGATGTTACCGTGCAACGTCACGATACAAAAGAACAATTACGTGAGGATACTAGGGCTTGTGCTAATAACAGTAATGAAGAAGTCGGCACTGTTGCACAAGAATTAAGTATTACACGTGTAGGCACAACAGAATCAAATAAAGACGAAATTAATGCAGTCACTGAACAATGCCCTAAAAACGCAGTACAGATACGCGACGAGTTTAATTTAGAGTCACTGGAAGTTTCACACACACTGAATACGGATGTCGATGATAAAAGTGAACGACACAACAACCAAATTGACGAAAGTATTAAAGTAACAGAATTGAAAACTATTTCAGTCACCAATACGTCACAGAATCCGCCACGTTGCGAGCATTTGTCACATTCACATAGCCAGTGTAACTTAAGCAATTTACAGAGACTACGCATCTTAGAATCCGAAAAACTACGCGACTTGAAATCTAAAAAGCTACGTAATTTGAAATCCGAAATGACACAGACAAACAGATTCTCACACAAACCTGAACGTGTTCTCAAGTTCAGAGACGAGAACGTAGATTACGAGCAATTTTTATCTATAAGAAAATCTAAGGAATTTAATAATGATAGAGCACAAATACACGATTTGCACCATATACGACAATTTATTTTTGTACTTTCAATAGCATTGCCTGTAATGAAGAAACTACAATTAGCATGGATACAGCAATTTATTTCTGAATTTTTACCGCCATTGCCTGTAACACAAAAGCTAAAATTTATTTTCAGCGCGTAATAAACCTCAGGGGATTCATTACGCTTTAATGAATATGTGCTGTAGCGTGCATAGGGCCCCGAGCTGTAGTAGTGCTGTTTCATCTTTAGTTTTCTGCACTGCTGCCTTCTCTTCTACTATCCTTTATATCTATCAAAACAGCTATTTAACTATTGCCCTATCTAGGATTAAGAATGTATAAAGAAAACCTGTTACGACAAATTATACCGAAAGAGACATTTATCTGTAGACACTCCAGAAATGACAACCACGAGAACTTTAATATCAGAGAAAATTATAATCATCAATATGTATAGCATTTTCAGCAGTCGTCAAAATTATCAGCAGTCGCAACTACATTTTTGTAACAATAGACGTTTTTCATCGCAATAGCATCAAAGCCAGCCGGTTAGCATACCTAACCAACAAAGCAGTCTACAAGGTCAACCAAATTTTAATGTTTCGCCGCGTGCACGTATAGTCTCAGCTCCAACAAATAGTAACGCACAGCAGCAAAGAAATAACTACGTACAGAAAACACACTACTTCAATTCCTATCGCAATGCGCCGTATAGAAGTGACTATCATGACAAACGTAAAAATAATGAGCACAATTTTTCAGCGTACATATAATAACAGTCGGTCTTACCAGCAGCAAAATGATCAGCAACAACATATAATCATGAATGAACCAGACAATAGGTATCATCCAAAACGTAATACGTCAGGAAGAAATAATAGAACAGTACAAATAGTTGAAATACCACAGCATCCTCCTGAAAATAATAACACGCCAGATAGAATGTGATTAAATACAGTACAGGTTGCATATTCCAGTAACACAAGCACTACTTTAGACACGCAGTATGTTGTTCACGAAAACGTTATTACTTTTGACGACATCCGAGACACTCTTTTGCAGGAAAGACCAATTGTTCAGAAAACCATTTCACATCCTGTCATCGAAATTAAAATTGGTTCATCGAAATTTTCAGCAGTAATCGATTCCGGATCACCTATGTCAGTTATTAATGAAGAAACTCTCAACGAGTGTAACAAAGAGAATACCTATCCTACATTATCATTAGGCAAAACGAAAGTGAAAGGAGCAGTATCGAGTAAAGGAGTAGATGTTAAATTACAGACGCATTTATCATTTTGTATTGCAGGTCACACATTTCACTGAAATTTTTGGATTGTTCCATTATTGACAACAGATGTTATTTTAGGTACGAATTATCTGATACAACACGACGCAGTCATTGACTTTCAAAATTCCTATTAGTGTTGAAGGATGAAAATGTGCAATTGGCTTTAGAATCTCAGCACTCTTTATCTGCGGAAGAACAGACAATCGTACAGAGGTTATTTCTGCATCACGTAACATAGACTGTAATTTAACATTGTTCACAGATACGTACGTACACAGCTATAATACTTCAGATGAAACCGACTACGACGTTATGCAGACGATTTCTGATAAAGTTAAACAGAGTAGCGCAAATACAGACGACGAACGCACTCAACTACACAAAATTCTTATACAGCAAGCTCCAGTTTTCGACAACATTCCTGGTACTATGTCCGGTTTTATGTATGAATTTCAAGTCAAACAGCACGACACATTTTAAGCAAAGCATTATCCCATTCCGTCTGTTATACTGAAAAACGTTGAAATACATAACAAAATTAAGGAATTAGTAACATTTCCTATATCTCGTCGACTACAACACCATGAAATAATTGACATTGCGCTGAACAACATCAAACGTGCCGCAGAGCGCTGGAGAAGACTGCAAAAACAGGTTTGTACACACCGTGACTTTCACATTGGACAGAAAATATTAGTACATACACACTATTTATCCAACAAAGGAAAAGGTAGGTGCAGTAAATTTGAACTTCTATACGCAGGTCCATATCGGATTCGCAGCATTCCTCACCCCAATGTTGTACACGTCGAAACTTTGAGAACCAGAAAATCCAAAGGCAACCACCATTGGTCAAACATCAAACCTTTTATTGAGTGAAGACACTTTATGATTTAACATGCTATAATGCCATTTGCTAATTTTATGATCACTTATGCAATTATATTCACATGACTACTTACTGATGACTATCGTATTTTTTCTTGGCAAGTGCCCGGCAAGGTAAGGTTAGCAGGTCGCTTTTCTTGTCGTTATACATCAGACCGTGCATATTTTTCCAGATGAATTTACACATTTTATGACTATTTCTGCAATTATATTCACATGACTACTTATTGATGATTATCGTATTTTTTCTTGGCAAGTGCCCGGCAAGGTAAGGTTAGCAGGTCGCTTTTCTTGTCGTTACACATCAGACCGTGCATATTTTTCCAGATGAATTTGCACATTTTATGACAACTTATGCAATTATATTTATGTGACTACTTATTGATGATTATCGTATTTTTTCTTGGCAAGTGCCCGGCAAGGTAAGGTTAGCAGGTCGCTCTTCTTGTCGTTACATATCAGACTGTGCACATTTTTTCCAGAGAAACTTACGTATCTTATGAATAATTATGCAATGTTATCTAGTGACATATTAATTTTATTAAATTTTCTCTCCGTTAAAGTCTTTAATTCTCGCCTCTGTTAACTACACAACATACAAGCTGAACACAACGAACGTCACATTTTGTCTTTCTTAGATATATACGATTGTTTCATGCTTTGTTTGTATGCACTATGAAATAGTTAAGATATAGCAAACACCAGTTGACTTTGACATTTTGCCTTATGATATCTCAACATCGAGACTACTTTACTGTTACATTGTGATACACTGAGTACATTTTTGCCTCTGAACACTATATAAGTTTTTCACATATTACGTTTTCTGTCATGTTATGCTGTATGCTTAATTATGTTACCATAAACCAGTCATTATTTAATGAGTATATGATTTAAATGCAATACATTAATCTCTGTTCATCAATTTCAGAAAGAAATGATGCGTGAAAGAAATAAATTAAACAGAAATGGGAATTTCACCTTCGGAATGATCGAAAGAAGATGCAAACCTCGTGAGGAAGAGTAAATGGATCAGGATTAACAAGCATAACAAGAATATACTATATACATCGTAGAATAGCAGTCTTAACTAATTTTTTCTTTCAGAATACAAGGCGATTGATGCAGGCTGTCAGACAGAACTACACATCTTAGTTTTAGTGATGGAATATGCCTTGATAAGGAATAGTTATGTAATGAGTAATGAAGTGATTTTTTGCAGATGATAATGAATGCTGATGAATAATGATGAAGAATATGCTACTATGGATAATGAAGTTTTTCTTTACAGGTGATGATAATAATGGAGTTATGATAATATAGATAATGAGGTGATGGATAATGAAGTTTTTTTTTCTTTACAGATGAGGATAATGTGGAAGTTATGTATTCATGCTATGTAGTTATTTAAGTATTTGTTGCAGTTCGCTTTGACAGCAGGTGTTATATTGCATAGTATAATGACTGAAGGTTTTGGAAAGGACAGCTATGGAACACATTTTTATACACATTTCACCACCTGTTAATTCGAAGTTCACTACTTTTCAGCATAAAATGCGTTTCTTCTTTCAGCTTAATAATCCATTTTTCTTATATATTTTTGCAGGAGAAATTATTTATGAAATTACTGTGCTATAAGCAGTTGTTCATTTAACCCATGTCATTTATGAATGTGATCACATATACTCTACTTGTCATAATCTTGCTACAGCTGACTCATGACGAATGACGTTACACATTTTCATTTACAGCAACAACCCAAAAGCAATTTTTTTTCTTTCCCCTGTAATTACCCAACGCAATGCATTGCTAACAAAAAAATGTATTACCAGTCTCAAATAATGATACCAGTTTAAGAAAGTTCTGAGTAATACTGCTCAGCTCTGAATAGTATGTCACTTGAATAATGAATAATAATGCTTTGTAACTGGGAAATGAATGCTACTGATTACTGTATTGAGATGACCAATGATTAATTAATAATGCTTTGTAACTGGGAAATTAATGCTACTGATTACTGTATTGGGATGACCAATGATTGCTTATCAACATTACTCTGTAATACTATGTTATTGACTACCTCCTGTTTTAAGTAATGACTTCTGATGATTTGTAATCAGGGAATGAATGCCAATGTTCTCTGTAAAATGTTCTCTGTAAAACTAATGACTTCTGATGATTCGTAATTAGGCAACGAATTTCAATGTTCTCTGTAAAACGAATGATTTCTGATGATTTGTAATTAGGGTATGAATGCCAATGTTCTCTGTAAAATGTTCTCTGTAAAACTAATGACTTCTGATGATTTGTCATTAGGCAACGAATTTCAATGTTCTCTGTAAAACGAATGATTTCTGATGATTTGTAATTAGGGAACGAATGCCAATGTTCTCTGTAAAATGTTCTCTGTAAAACGAATGACTTCTGATGTTTTGTAATTAGGCAACGAATTTCAATGTTCTCTGTAAAACGAATGACTACTGATGATTTGTAATTAAGCAATGAATGCCAATGTTCTCTGTAAAACAATTTATGAACATTTTTCTGTAATACTACATACATGGTACAGAAATGTTCAATAACTGGGCTATGAATGCCGCAAACTACTAATGTAATTTCCAATGAAGACTAGTATGTGACTTAATGTCCTTCACCTTCTGACCTAACTACCTTGAATTACTGCAATATCCATTTGCCCTGTATATCCTCTTGATCATGGAGCACTATATTTGGTTTTTGCACTAATTCTATGTTGTGTGTGAGGAGTCGGCGGGCGTCGACATGGGTCTCTGGTCACGGTTCGGGACGAGGTAATGAAGCAGCATTGCGCTCAGCCAATAACATCTGTTAATTGTAATTACGAGGGCAGTTCAATAAGTAATGCAACACATTTTTTTTTCTCGGCCAATTTTGGTTGAAAAAACCGGAAATTTCTTGTGGAATATTTTCAAACATTCCCGCTTCGTCTCGTATAGTTTCATTGACTTCCGACAGGTGGCAGCGCTGTACGGAGCTGTTAAAATGGCGTCTGTAACGGATGTGCGTTGCAAACAACGGGCAGTGATCGAGTTTCTTTTGGCGGAAAACCAGGGCATCTCAGATATTCATAGGCGCTTGCAGAATGTCTACGGTGATCTGGCAGTGGACAAAAGCACGGTGAGTCGTTGGGCAAAGCGTGTGTCATCATCGCCGCAAGGTCAAGCAAGACTGTCTGATCTCCCGCGTGAGGGCCGGCCGTGCACAGCTGTGACTCCTGCAATGGCGGAGCGTGCGAACACACTCGTTCGAGATGATCGACGGATCACCATCAAACAACTCAGTGCTCAACTTGATATCTCTATTGGTAGTGCTGTCACAATTGTTCACCAGTTGGGATATTCAAAGGTTTGTTCCCGCTGGGTCCCTCGTCTAACCGAACACCATAAAGAGCAAAGGAGAACCATCTGTGTGGAATTGCTTGCTCGTCATGTGGCTGAGGGTGACAATTTCTTGTCAAAGATTGTTACAGGCGATGAAACATGTGTTCATCGCTTCGAACCTGAAACAAAACGGCAATCAATGGAGTGGCGCCACACCCACTCCCCTACCAAGAAAAAGTTTAAAGCCATACCCTCAGCCGGTAAAGTCATGGTTACAGTCTTCTGGGACGCTGAAGGGGTTATTCTGTTCGATGTCCTCCCCATGGTCAAACGATCAACTCTGAAGTGTATTGTGCTACTCTTCAGAAATTGAAGAAACGACTTCAGCGTGTTCGTAGGCATAAAAATCAGAACGAACTTCTCCTTCATGACAACGCAAGACCTCACACAAGTCTTCGCACCCGAGAGGAGCTCACAAAACTTCAGTGGACTGTTCTTCCTCATGCATCCTACAGCCCCGATCTCGCACCGTCGGATTTCCATATGTTTGGCCCAATGAAGGACGCAATCCGTGGGACGCACTACGCGGATGATGAAGAAGTTATTGATGCAGTACGACGTTGGCTCCGACATCGACCAGTGGAATGGTACCGTGCAGGCATACAGGCCCTCATTTCAAGGTGGTGTAAGGCCGTAGCATTGAATGGAGATTACGTTGAAAAATAGTGTTATGTAGCTAAAAGATTGGGGAATAACCTGGTGTATTTCAATGCTAAATAAAACAGCCCCTGTTTCAGAAAAAAAATATGTTGCATTACTTATTGAACTGCCCTCGTAATTTGTTCAAGAAATGCCCCAATAATAAATTTGTTTTCAAAGCAATCGTTTTTAAGAAAAGAATCATTCCAATTGAAACAATATTTCCTATGCTTTTCCTCCCAGAATCAATTATCAGATTAATTATTGCACAGGGCCTAAGGTCAGCGATGCTGCCCTATTATTGTGGGTTTAATGATTAATGTCCATTTCTCAATTTTTGTGTCGAGTTTACATTTGGGTCATTATTATTCTATAATTTTTTTGGGGAGCAAACTTTTGGCACGTTTTCATTATCATTGAGTTTTCTTTTATTTTTGCTGGGAAGTCACACTTTGGCTCTATTCACATTAACATTTATATTGTCTTTTAAAAATTCTTGCTGGGAGGTTACGATATCACTAATAAGTCATTTCATATTATCACGGGGAGGTTACAAGGTTTCAGGCGCTGTCTGTGGCTGGCAAAGATCCAGAGCCAGATTTAGTCACTTGCCCTGTTCCAGAGCAAGCCTCTCAGTCTGCAGGCATTAACAGAGGGTTTGATTTCTGGTAGTTGGGTGCTCCAGTCTTACGTGTCTAATTGTGCCCCTTGGGAATATGGCTGCCAAGCAGGGGAAGGAATTCACTGACTTGACTATGTGCATACCTGGGGGAGTCGTCCCAGATGTAGGATGCCATAAAGAGCACAGGGTGCATCCAACTGCAGGTGGTGACTCATGCCGGTACTAATGATGTGTGCCGCTTCGAATCTGGCGACATTCTGTCTTGTTTCCAGTGATGAAGACTTCCAGTCTTCTTTGCGGGATGAAGACGGAAATCACCATCTGTAACATCGTCGACAGAATGGATCGCGGATCTTTGGACAGATCCGAGTGGACGATCTGAATCAGAGGTTCAGACGGTTCTGCGAACGTGTAGGTCGTAGATTCCTCGAATTGCATCATTGGGTGGTAGGGCTTCGCGTTCAGCTTAATAGGTCAGTGGTCTATCACATACATGCACCGTGTGGAATGCACTGGACTTTTTTTTAGGTTACAGGTTTTCGGAAAAGTACAGTTTGTCTTTGGCCTCGAAAAGGTACAGAGCAAACACGAAACGAGGATAGACACAAAAACCTTCAGCATCGGTTTATAGCTCTAAATTGTTGGGAAAGAACAAGAGCTCCAAGCACTAACAGAAATCGGTATAGGTACTGCTTGCTGGCTAAAGCTGAAGATAACTTCAACCAAAATTTATACAAATGACCTAACGCCGTTCAGAAATAACTGACTAAATACAGTTGATTGGGATGTTTTTATTGCTGTTAGAATGAAATTGAAGTACCGTAGATAGTTCCCGTATGTTTGTAAGGTTAGAGGTTGTACTTGACAACCGGAATAAATTAATAAATCGTTCCATTTAGCAACCCTCTGACTGACAAGATACACGTGCTGAAAGGTTCAATGAAAAATAAAGTCTCATTTCAGATCGGTATACCACTCATACAATCATAGTTCGTAAGGATTTCAAGCTCCCTTCGATATGTTGGTGAGTATACATGGTTAAATTCGGTGGTAAACTTATTTGATTGTTCCTAAATTGTAGTAAATGGTTTTTCGGAAATTATTTTGAGTAATTAGTTCAGGAGCCTCTAACAACCCTACCACAACAAAGGTCAAAAATTAATTATGATTGTAGTGTTTCTCACACTGCTAAATATTGCATTTCCGGGCAACAACAAAGTTATATTATGTGGCAGGTGTCATTAGAGCACAGTTAATAAAGTTATTTCTTGACATAATGGATAAACTAGGCACTCATCTTTTCGTGTTTCCCACGGCTCAATCGTCGAAAATCTAGGTTGTGATGATTCCAAGCTCGGATGCAAAGAGGCCTAGGTGTTATTCTGCGATATTCAAAAGTTTTATAGATGTGTTTCATAAACCATTCTTGAAGATTAAACTTTTGAAAGTTAGGACAATGATGATGTAAAAAAGTAATCAGCACTCCGAATTTAAGTTACACTTCTTTTTTATTACTTTTGTTGCAATATCAAGTAACCCGTTCCAAAACATCACTTCACAATATAAAACATACTTTAAAATATCTTCCTCACTCTTTAAAGTTCACATTTCATAAACTGACTACAATTTGCGTCTTTTTAACATGACGACTAAAGCTTGACTCTCTAATAACCACTTACGCGCCCAAAAATGAGAGTTACAAGTACGTCAAAGATCATAGTGGCGAAAGAAAGAATACACATAAGAATAATATCATTGCAATATATACATATCGATGTATCGAAGTACCTCTACATTAATGAAATCAAATCTGAATATTGTCACAGAAATATGTTAACTATTTTACAGAAACACAGTAGAATATTGCTGGTATCGAGAGGTTGAGGTGAAGTGCCATAATGGTTACGTAATTCAAGTACCATTACAACCCTACTTTAAGTGTAAATAGTTGCGAAACGTTCTTTACCTCTTAGCAGTAAATAATCCTGGGTACATCGGGGGATACAGAATTAGTGGCCTCAAGATCGTTGTAGCGAGACTGAATATTGTAACACTCAAATCCACCAAAGATAAACACATAATATACCTATTTAAAGAAGTGCATAAAAACTCTCTTGGCGCCTTCCTGAGAGGCAATCTTCATTCCTCCCAAGCTGACTATGTAAGCGTAGACCAAATGTGGCTCGAATTCAAAGAAATAATGTGCAAGGCAGTTGAAAGATTTATATCAAATGAATTATTAAGAGACAAAATGTTCCCCCATGCTACGAGAAATCCACGCCAAATTTAAAAGAACGCGAAATCCCTAAGATTGGCTATGGTTTACAGAAGCTGTAAATTTATCGTGGACTTCAATGTGACATCATTTTAATAGTTTACTCAACGAAACTTTGTAAATATGTCTGAAAATCAAAGAGAGTGTGATCGTATGTAAAGTACACAAGCGACAAGACACAACAATACCTTTGCTGCACGATAGCAATCTTAGTGTTATCGATGACAGTGCCACTAAAGTGGAGTTACTAAAAGATATGGTTTTCCGAAATTCCTCCGCCAAAGAAGACGAAACAAATATCCCAGAATTTGAATCAAGAACAGCTGCCGTCATGGGTAACTTACAAGTAACGGAGCAACTTAAATCATTCCGCTACTTAAATCATTTAATAAAGATAAGTCCTCCGGCCCAGATTGTATACTAATTGGGTTCCTTTCAGAGTATGCTGATCTAGTGGCTTGATACTTCGGAATCTTACACAAATGTTCACTCGACTAAGGTCCTTACCTAAAGACTGGAAATTTACACAGGTCACTCATAAAAGGAAATAGGAGTAATCTTCTGAATTACAGATCCATATCATTGACTTCGATTGGCCGTAGGATTTTGGTACATATTACAGTATTCAAACATTATGGATTACCTCGAAGAAAACGATCTATTGACACATAGTCAGCACGGATTCGAAAAATATCGTTCTTGCTGTTTATTCTCATGAAACAATGAGTGCTATCGACAGGAGATTTCAAATTGAAGCTGTGTTTCTAGATTTCCTAAAGCCCTTATTATTTCTTCCAAGGGGCTTAAATTGCGTACCTGGAGTATCATGAGACTGGATTCGTGTTTTCCTGCCATGGATGTCACAGTTCGTAGTAACTGGCGGAAAGTCATCGAGTAAAGCAGAAATAATATCTGGCATTAACCAAGGCAGCGCCATAAGCCCTCTGCTGTTCCTGGCCTATATCTGGGCAGCCGTCTTAGACTGTTTGTCATTTAGCGTCTAGTAAAGTAACCAGAACATCAAAACGAATTACAGAATGATGTAGACAGGATACTGTCTAAAATGACAATTGACTCTAAATAATGAAAAGTGTGAGCTCATCCTCATGAATAGTAATAGGAATCCGTTCAGTATCGATTATCCGAAAAATCACTCGCATCTAGAGGCTGTCGGTTCAACTATACACCTAGAGATTACCATTACGAACCCACTGAAACGATCATACACATAATGTTGTGCGGGAAGTGAATCAAGGACTGCATCCTATTGGCAGAATGTTTAGGAGATGCAAAAAGTCTACTAAAGAGACGGCCTGGACTACCCTTGTCCGTCATGTTCTGGAACATTGCTACGAAGAGTGGTATCCTTACTAGACAGGATTGCGGTGACGTCGAAATAGTTCAAGGAAAGGCAGCTCGCAAAATAGGAGAGTACAACGGATATGATACGAGATTTGGTGTGGTAACCATTAAAATAGAGGCATTTTTCGTTGAGACGTGATCTTTTCACGAAAATTCCGTCATCAGCTTTCTCCTCTGATCGCAAAAACATTTTGTTGACGCCCACCTACATAGAGAGGAATGATCATCGTAGTAAAATCAGAGCTTGTACTAAAAGATATAAGTGTTCGTTTGTCCCACGCACTGTTCGCAAGTGGAACGATAGAGAAATAGTCTGAAGGTGGTTCGATGGATCCTCTGGCACGCACCTAAGTGTAAATTGCAGAGAGAGCACATGCTCCTCCATACCGCATCCAATGACAGCATAGGCGAAGGATGACACGGCGGTCGTTCAGGCCCGATTGGCTTTTCGAAACTATATTGTCTGTGTGAGAAGACTGCGCTGATGCCGTGTTCGGAAACTTCTGGTGCAAAAGTTAACATTTTTCTTGCCTCAAGTAAATTTCGTTTTTGTCAGATGCACATTCTCATTCCTTATTCCAAATCCAGTTTCTTGTTTTGCATAACAGTCTGTGAAGCGGTTCGCTTATGGATGCTGCATGTGTAATGATATTGCTGTACTAATTAATTTGACTTAGAACAAAGTGTAATTGCCTGAGATCACTGGGTGCCACAACTCCTCAAGTGCTTCAGTGCGTTGTGACGTCAAAAGCAAATGGCTCTGAGCACTATGGGACTTAACTTCTGAGGTCATCAGTCCCCTAGAACTTAGAACTACTTAAACCTAACGAACCTAAGGACATCACACACATCCATGCCCGAGGCAGGATTCGAACCTGCGACCGTAACGGTTGCACGGTCCCAGACTGTAGCTCCTAGAACCACTCGGCCACCCCGGCCGGCCGTTTTGATATCAGCCTGATTCCTTGTTGCGACAGAATATGTCCTGAATATTGGATTTTCCACTGTAATAATACGCACCTTTCCTTGTTACATTTTAAACTGACTACCTGTAAAATCGTAACTACACATCCCAGATTACGCAATAGCTCTTCAGCAGTTTTCACTGAGACAATTATATCACCCAGGTAGTTCACAGCATTAGGTGCTTTGCTAATTGAACGTTCTAAGTTTCGCTGGAACAAACTTGGTGCACTGGCAATCCAAAATGGCAATCTCTTGAATTGATAAATCCCAAACAGAATATTTATGACCAAGAACTTATGCGTTCGTTATACAGAGGTATCTGGAAAGCAGGCATCTTTCATATCTAGTTTTGAAAAATACTGAATACGCTAACATCTAATTTAGACATTAACGCTTGAAGCTTCAGAATTTGCCATCGCCTCGAAATCACGGCAGATTCGTAATGCGTCGTTAGATTTTTGAAACACCACAACTGGCGTTGCCCATTGGCTGCTCATAAAAATAATCGATTCCATACTGCCATTCTGTTCAAAGTGAGCTTCTTTCTGTTTCACTTTGCTTGATTGCAAATGTAATATTCCATGCACAGTATTGGCGCAACATTTGGCTGCGATGTAACTTGTGCTTTGTAGTATTAAATGGTAGTCGTGACTTCAGTAAAAATGGCATCATACTTTTGCAACAGTTTTTTTGCAACTCCCCTTCATGGTGGTTTGTTGAATAAATCAAGGCCAAGTAAATTTGTTGCATTAAGTGAAACTACGACCACAAATCTGACCTGTTTGGTAACTTGCTCATATGCAACATCCGTTACGAATTGGCCCTTAACCATCATTTGTTGGTTGCTGTAGCTAAATAGCGAATTATTAACTGCAGCTAGTTTTAGCAATCTCAGTTTTTTGTGTGCCTGAAAACTGGTTAAAGAAATGGTTGAAACTTCAAAGGCACTTTATTTCCTCAGAGTGACACAGGTAAAGCCTTATCATTAGCTGGCAGCAGAGCATTAGCCTGTTCTTTGTCTGTGAAATTTTATCGACTTGCGTACGTTCATCTTGAACATCATTGGTACTACCAGTATTCTTATTGTATGTCACTTTTATGTGCTTTAGTGCTGTCTTACGTTGTTTGCATATGTGTAGTGCGTTTTGTGAAACAGACTCTCTTTGCACTTGTGACTAATATCACAACATGCACGTAAACATAATTTTCTGCTGCTGAATCTGTTTATGTATTGCTGTTGTCGTCTTCTGCTTCCGTAGAGTTCGCGCTCGTGGTCTGTCCGGTTGGATTGTTTGTACATCGCGAACAAACTCCTATCCTTATACCGCAGCGCTTTAGCTGAGGGCAGCGTTTGTTCGTGTGGCCAGATTAAAGGCAAACATCCTTTAAATGATGGATTAGTAAAACTTTTATTAACTTGTTATTGGCCGAGTGTATAACGATCATGTCACGAAAGAGGGAATCAGTATAAGTCTTGAATGAGATTTTCACTCTGCAGCGGAGTGTGCGCTGATATGAAACTTCCTGGCAGATTAAAACTGTTTGCCAGACCGATACTCGAACTCGAGACCCTTGCCTTTCTCGGGCAAGTGCTCTACCAACTGAGCTACCCAAACACGACTCACGCCCCGTCCTCACAGCTTTACTTCCGGCAATACCTCGTCTCCTACTTTCCAAACTCCACAGAAGCTCTCCTGCGAACCTAGCAGAACTAGCACTCCTGGAAGAAAGGATATGCGGAGACATGGCTTAGCCACAGCCTTGGGGCTTCTGTGAAGTTTGGAAAGTAGGAGACGAGGTACTGGTGGGAGTAAAGCTGTGAGGACGGGGCGTGAGTCGTGCTTGGGTATCTCAGTTGGTAGAGCACTTGCCCGAGAAAGGCAAAGGTCTCGAGTTCGAGTATCGGTCTGGCACACAGTTTTAATCTGCCAGGAAGTTTCAATATCAGCCTTTTTCAAAAAATGGTTCAAATGGCTCTAAGCACTATGGGACCTAATATCTGAGGTAATCAGTCCCCTAGACGTAGAACTACTTAAACCTAACTAACCTAAGTACATCACACACAGCCACGCCCGAGGCAGGATGCGTACCTGCGACCGTAGCAGCAGCGCTTTTCCGGACTGAAGCACCTAGAACCGCTCGGCCACAAGGGGCCGGCAAAGCCTTTTTGCAGCTCTGATTCTCCCACAGATATTTGCAGTTTCTAATGAGTTCCCTGTAATTGATTTATCACCTCTTTGTCACCTCGATTGGGGTTTTTTAAATAACCGAAAAAGTTTTCAGAATTTCACAACTTTATGCCTCACTATTGCTACGTGCACTTAGCCTCAAAATAAGATCCTAACTTATATTTAGTTTATAAATACGAAAGAATCACCTGATCTATTTCAGAACTTAGACAACGGTTAAATTTAAAAATTTTGGATCAGTATTACCAAGAACAGCTTTGCAATAAATATCACCTGATAATTCGTAATTTGGCCGGCACTCTTATCATACGGTTTAAAGGTGGAAATGTTGGTGATGGCATATTAAATTTTTCTTAGAGTTGTTCTTTCTCTGCTTCCAGTTTGGACAACTGCGCCACCGACGGCTAGAAGGTGGTGGATAGCTGTTGTAATAGCAACATTATGGAGTGCAAGACTGCTAGTAGAAACACTTCTGAAAAGCAAAACTCGAAACAGTGTACGAATTTCTGAGAAATGTTCCAGAAGAGTGAATGGGGCTAGCAGCCTAGACAATACTGATTAGTCTAAAGAATGAAACTGCCGCGCTGGTGGTGCTACCTGACCACGATATTACTGCAACTGGCCTCCCACGGCCGTCACCGGTAACGCCTGGTGACTTACTTACAGTAGAGAAGTACAGCGATGACTAAGGATTTCAAGACAGCTGTGCATACACACTGAGGCGACAGAAGTCATGGGGCAGCCATATGCACATATTGAGATGGAGGTAATATCGCGTACACAAAGCATAAAATGGCAGTGCATTGGCGGAGCTGTCATTTGTACTCAGGTAATTCACGTGAAAAAAATATTTCCGACGTGATCATGGCAACATGAAGGGTATTAACGCGGACTGGTGATTGGAGCTAGACGCATGGGACATTCCATTTCAGAAACCGTTAGGGAATTCAACATTCCGAAATCCTCAGCATCAAGAGCGTGCCGAGAATACCCCATTTCAGGCATTACCTCTCACCACGGACAACGCAGTGGCCGATGACCTTCACTTAAGGGGACCACACCCTGCCTATCCAACCCGTGTTAATTTAGGCAAGTATTTGACCCATTTCTGAAAAAACTATTTGATGCAGAACCTTAATATTTTTACTGTATGTTACATGATTCTAATAGAGTCAACTGTACTAAAATCTACTTCATCCATTTTATAGTTCTTAATAAATATTTTTTTTAAATTTATTAACAAAAAATATTAAGTTTTTTCTGCAGAAAATATTTTTTGTGAACTTCCCAATTGGAGACAAATGAATGTAGTACCAGAGGTGGCTTTTTAGGTTATGCAGAGTCTCTGAAAATTTCATTCATTTGTCTATGATAGTTTCTGATATAATGGGGCATATGTACTGAAAGTTTTAGTTTGCGGGAAATTGACTTTAAAGAAAAAACTTTTGAAATTTGTTACTTACAGTAAATTAAAACTGTCCAGCTGCATATGATGGCTCTTCTTTGGCCTCTAGCAGGTCTTCCAGCTTCTTTTTCACCTGCCTGGCTGTTTGTCTTGCTTTCTTGGCCATATTAGATGCAGACCTGTCTGCATCAGCTATCCTCATTTTATCCCGATGTTGCAGCCCAGTGATCATATTTTCAACAGGATTAATTCCCAGCTTTTTATGTACCCAACACTGTCCAATATTACCAAAATTGAATGTAATAACAGCATCATGAACTCCTAGTTTCATTGTACGCATGCTTACAAATAAAGTTTTAGGAAGGGGGTTCCAAATTATGCTGTTGAAACATTCATTTGGGTTCTGTGTCTGCCCATGCAGACATTTCCTTAGAGGGTCAGGTTGAGCCAAGTCTCTAAAAATAGGTTCAATTGCTGTAATAACACCAGCAGGGACAGAATGCTGGTGAGTATAAGATTCTCCAGTTGCCTGAGCCCTATTCTATTTGCACCGCGAATTTTCTCCTGATGGACACAATCCATGACATGGCTTATCATCAGTAGAGGACTTATGGAAGAATATGGCCCAAACATATCTCTTCATTGCCTCCAGATTTTCTTTATTTCTCCTAATTGCCTGCCCATAGTATACCTGCAAGTTTTCTATAACAACTACTCACAATCACACTTGAACAAAACTAACTGTGGGTTTGAAAGCATGTTGTTTAAAAACAGTAGAAACAAAAGAATACCGACCGTTGCATTCCAAGGATAGCCAACACACTTGGGAGTAAAAAAAATCCCTAACGTGTAGTGTAGGGGATGTAAAGATCTAAAATACATGCAGAAACGTGAGTGACAGAAAAGTGGGCGTGGCACATAAACACATGTGATAGGAAAATGCTCTTTAAATGCTCGAAAAATTTTTTTTTCGGCAAGGTCCTTTTCAGAGTACTTAAATAAAACCTTAATCTATCGAAATATGATGAAAACCGAAAATCGATTTTTTTGGACCTGAACCACTGCGTGGTCCTCTTAACGACAAAAAGCAGCGGCGTTTGCGTTTAGTTGTGAGGCTAACGGATAATCAACACTGAGTGAAATAACTGCAGAAATCAATGTTGAACGTACGGCGGTTAGGGCAGTCCGGCGAAATTTGGTGTTAATGGGCTATGGCAGCAGACGACCGACGCAAGAGCCTTTGCTAACAGCACGACATCGCTTGCAGCAACTGCCCTAGGCTCGTGGCCCTATCGGCTGGACCCTAGACGACTGGGAAACTGTGAGCTGGGCAGTCCCGATTTCAATTGGTAAGAGCTGATGGTAGGTTTCGGGTGTGGCGCTGATCCCACGGAGAAGTGAACCCAAGTTGTCAACAGATCGCATTAGAAGCTGGTGATGCTCCATAATGGTTTCGGCCGTGTTTACATGGAATGGACTGAGTCCTCTGGTACAATTGAACCAATCATTGGCCGTAAATCGTTAAGTTCGGCTACTTGGAGACCATCTGCAGCCATTCATGGACTTCAAGTTCCGAAACAGCTATGGAATTTTTACGGATCACAATTGTTCGCGATTGGTTTGAAGAACATTTTGGACTGCGTTTGATTTAATTTTGATTTTTTTTATTTGATTTGATTTATTGATCCAGTTTCATCTACAGCTGCGCAATGTGCAAGAGATATTTGGATTTTTTGTTAATATTAACAGTTTTGCATATAATATACTTTTGTACATAATAACACACATTAATATATCAATTAATGATGAATACTTAAATAAATGTTGTTACACTATATACAGAGAGATAAAATACAAATGTTCTTCTGAATGAGACTGCATTGGGTAAACACACAAAAATTTAGTTTTGTAGGTATTCATTTACTGTGTAAAGGCAGTGATCAATCAAATACGACTTCAGTTTAGATTTGAAGTGACCAATGTTTTGTATGTGTTTAATGGTATCTGGTAAGGCATTGTATAGTTTGATACTAGGATGGATAAGGCTGTTTTGAAATAACTTTGTGTTGGCGCTTTGAACATGTACATCCTATTTTTGTCTTGTATCATAGCTGTGTATTGTGTGATTTTGAGTGATGAGTGGTCTTTTTGTATGTAAGTTTTGCTTTAAATACATTATATTTTCAAGTATATATATGCAAGGAAGTGGCAGGATCATCATTTTTTGAAACAATGGTCTACATGATTTGAGATTATCTACCCTTTCCATTATTATTATTTTTTTTTAAATTTTGAATGTTTTGATGGCATCTGCAGAATTTCCCCAGAACATAATCCCATACCGGAGGTGACAGTGTACAACTGCATAATATACACACTGAAGGGTGTTGTAGCTGGTACAGTTTTTTCATGTACGCAGCACAAAAAAAGAAGTACTTAATTTTTTGTTCATATGCTCAATATGTGCTTTCCATTTCAAGTTGTCTTGTAGACAAAGTCCAAGAAATTTGGCTCAGGCTATTTGGCAGTTGTCTGTCCATATAACTCTAGATTGGGTGATATCAGATTTTTTGTTTGTGCTACAGATTTTTCAGTGTTTATTATTAAGTCGTCGTCATCAAAGTAACATGTTAGCCTGTCAGTGGCTTCTTTTATGTTTTTACAAGAGTTTCTTCTGAGTTTCCTGGAATTAGAACACTCGTATCATCAGCAAATTGAAATATTTTACTGCTGTCATTGCTTATGTTTAGGTCATTTACATAGAGTAAGAACAGAACAGGACCCATTACTGATCCTTGTGGCACTCCATATTTAAAAGTCAGTAGCTTGGAATTATATTTCCTAATGACATTGTCCCTTTCTTGATCTATTTCCACATATTGTTCCCTGTTCTTAAGATAAGAGCTGAGCCAGTTGTTGGCTTTCCCCTAATGCCAAGATTTTCTAGCTTGTGTAGCAATTTTTCATGATTTATGGTGTCAAATGCCTTTAACAAATCTAAAAATATGCCCATGGTAAGTTTTTTGTTGTCTAATGCTATCAGTGCCTCTAATAGAAAGGAGTGAACTGCTGATTCGGTTGAGCGGTTTGCTTTAAATCCATGTTGAGATTCTGACAGAATGCCATTATCCTCTAAGAAGTCTGTTAGCCTCTTATTGAAAAGCCTTTCTAATATTTTTGAGAAAACAGACAGAAGTGCCAGTGGTCTGTAGTTGGAAATACCATCTTTGTTTCCTTTCTTGTATAATGGCTTTACTTTTGCTACTTTCAAACATGCAGGAAAAGTTCCTGTGGTAAAAGATAGGTTACATAGGTGGGGTAAGGGCTCAATAATGAAGTCCCCACACTTCTTTATAATGAAATCAGGTACATCATCTACACGACCAGAGTGTTTCATTTTGATACTTTTTATTGTAACATGTACTTATTCTACATTTGTTGGGTACAGAAACATTGATCTGCTTGAGACTTTTTCCCTGTTTCTGTATGCTGTTTTCTATTAGAAGTCTGTTGTAGTAGTTCCTCTGTTACATTTATAAAATAGTTATTAAACATATTAGCTACTTCCTGTGGGTTATTAATGTTTTCCAAGTCAGCCTTTAATACTATATTATTAACTCTGTTTTTGTAAGATTTGGTTTCTTTTTTTACAACTTGCCAGATTGCTTTGGTTCTGTTTGAAGCATCTTCTATGTATTTGTCATTGTCTCGTTTCTTTGCCTCCTTTATTATTTTATTTAAGATAGATTTATATTTTTTAAAGTAACTGTCAAACTCCTGAGTTGTGTTGTAGCTTCTTGCAATATTGTGAAGGTACCGTTTTCCAACACAAGATTTCCTTATACCACTAGTAATCCACTTGTTGCTTTTAGTGGTTTGGGTTGCTTTGGCTTTCAATGGAAGAGCAAGATCAAAATAATATTTAAAAACATTCATGAATGTCTGAAACTTATCAGAAATATTTTCTGTGCTATACACTATCTCCCATGATTCTTGTTGGAGATAATTCTGGAATGTTTGTACTGCAGTATTACTGAAAGTTCTGCCCATGTGTGTAGTCTAACTCATATAATTATAGGATGGATTAGTGTTTACACAAAAGCTTATAGCCTGTGCATGATGGTCTGCCAGTCAAGCTTTAATTACAACTGATTTATATTTTGTTTTGGAGCTTATTATTATTTGGTGTAAGGTAGTACTAGATTGATTCGCTCACGTGTAGGGGAGTGGACTGTAATCTCCAAATTATTGGCTGTTAATATGTTCATCAGCTCAGATTTTGAATTTCTTCGCTTATTAAAGTCTACACTTAGGTCTCCACATATAAGAACTGTTTTTCGATTTGTTACAACTTTATTTAGTTTGATTTGGCCACTCGTCGAATATATATGGAACACAATCGAGAGATCAGTTCGTGCACAAAATCCTGCACCGGCAACATTTACGCAATTATGGACGGCAATAGAGGCAGTGTAGCTCAAATTTCTTGAGGAGACTTCCAACGAAAATGTTGAGTCCATCCCAAGTCGAGATGCTGCACTGTGCTGGGTAAAAGGAGGTCCGACACGAAATTAGGAGGTATCCCGTGACTTCTGTTACCGCGGTGTACAATCACGGTTTCAGCACGTTATCGTGAAACACCAGGATATAAACCCACGATACGCCGACCGAAGCGCCCTGACTCCCAGGTGCAATATGTAATGTGTTGCCAGAAACGTTTCCCTTTCTCTCGCCAGATTGGTGTGTTGTGATGGCACTCATTTTTCCATGTCGCCTGTTAAATCATTCTGTTTTCCTCGCCGCTGTACTGACGTATCTTGTTACGTAGCTTTTTTTTCTCGTTGCCCGTTATATGGGCAGTCTTGTTTCCTCTTCAGCTTGTATGTTGTACGTCAGTCTTATTCCCTCTAGGCCAGTTATGTGACACTGGAGACACTTGACGTCCTGTAGTTGCTCTTACTGAGGTGACTTGCTATGACGCAGACACTAAACTGCGTCATCACAACGTCTCACAGATTTATAGGAACTACAACACAATACTTTTGGCAACACATATTAGTAACAATTAACAATAATTTATGAACAGTATTTTTACATTATATAACTGGAGTATGATGATGGTGATGATGATGGTGGTGATGACGTGTGGAAATTATAATAATTATAATGTAATATTATGTTTATCGCTTTTGCTGGTGGCAATGCATCCGAAATGCTAAAATGGTGCATAGAAAGCTTTTACTTGTTGATGATGAAATTGATGACAGCCAGCATCTGATTCTCATCAGACTGACGAAAACGTTGACCGACGGCGTTGTTTAGAGGCCAGTGACCGATTTCAAAATTACGAAGTTTGCGTAGTCACCTTTCCCGGTTGTTGTTGTTGTTGTGGTCTTCAGTCCTGAGACTGGTTTGATGCAGCTCTCCATGTTACTCTATCCTGTGCAAGCTTCTTCATCTCCCAGTACTTACTGCAACCTACATCCTTCGGAATCTGCTTAGTGTATTCATCTCTTGGTCTCCCTCTACGATTTTTACCCTCCACGCTGCCCTCAAATGCTAAATTTGTGATCCCTTGATGCCTCAGAACATGTCCTACCAACCGGTCCCTTCTTCTTGTCAAGTTGTGCCACAAACTCCTCTTCTCCCCAATTCTGTTAAATACCTCGTCATTAGTTATGTGATCTACCCATCTAATCTTCAGCATTATTCTGTAGTACCACATTTCGAAAGCTTCTATTCTCTTCTTGTCTAAACTATTTATCGTCCACGTTTCACTCCCATACATGGCCACACTCCATACAAATACCTTCAGAAACGACTTCTTGACACTTAAATTTATACTCGATGTTAACAAATTTCTCTTCTTCAGAAACGCTTTCCTTGCCATTGCCAGTCTATATTTTATATCCTCTCTACTTCGACCATCTTCAGTTATTTTGCTCCCCAAATATCAAAACTCCTTTACTACTTTAAGTGTCTCATTTCGTAATCTAATTCCCTCAGGATCACCCGACTTAATTCGACTTCATTCCATTATCCTCGTTTTGCTTTTGTTTATGTTCATCTTATATCCTCCTTTCAAGACACTGTCCATTCCGTTCAACTGCTCTTCAAAGTCCTTTGCTGTCTCTGACAGAATTACAATGTCATCGGCGAACCTCAAAGTTTTTATTTCTTCTCCATGGATTTTAATACCTACTCCGAATTTTTCTTTTGTTTCCTTTACTGCTTGCTCAATATACAGATTGAATAACATTGGGGAGAGGCTACAATCCTGTCTCACTCCCTTCCCAACCGCTGCTTCCCTTTCATGTCCCTCGACTCTTATAACTGCCATATGGTTTCTGTACAAATTGTAAATAGCCTTTCGCTCCCTGTATTTTACCCCTGACACCTTTAGAATTTGAAAGAGAGTATTCCAGTCAACATTGTCAAAAGCTTTCTCTAAGTCTACAAGTGCTAGAAACGTAGGTTTGCCTTTCCTTAATCTTTCTTCTAAGATAAGTCGTAAGGTCAGTATTGCCTCACGTGTTCCAATATCTCTATGGAATCCAAACTGATCCTCCCCCCCGAGGTCGGCTTCTACTAGTTTTTCCATTCGTCTGTAAAGAATTCGCGTTAGTATTTTGCAACTGTGGCTTATTAAACTGATTGTTCGGTAATTTTCACATCTGTCAACACCTGGTTTCTTTGAGATTAGAATTATTATATTCTTCTTGAAGTCTGAGGGTATTTCGCCTGTCTCATACATCTTGCTCACCAGATGGTAGAGTTTTGTCAAGACTGGCTCTCCCAAGTCAGTAGTTCTAATGGAATGTTGTCTACTCCCGGGGCATTCTTTCGACTCAGGTCTTTCAGTGCTCTCTCAAACTCTTCACGCAGTATTGTACCTCCCATTTCGTCTTCATCTACATTATCTTCCATTTCCAGAATATTGTCCTCAAGTACGCCGCCCCTGTATAGACCCTCTATATACTCCTTCCACCTTTCTGCTTCCCCTTCTTTGCTTAGAACTGGGTTTCCATCTGAGCTCTTGATATTCATACAAGTGGTTCTCTTTTCTCCAAAGGTCTCTTTAATTTCCCTGTAGGCAGTATCTATCGTACCCCTAGTGAGATAAGCCTCTACGTCCTTACATTTGTTTTCTAGCCAATCCTGCTTAGCCATTTTGCACTTCCTGTTGATCTCATTTTTGAGACGTTTGTATTCCTTTTTGCCTGCTTCATTTACTGCATTTTTATATTTTCTCCTTTCTTTATTAAATTCAATATTTCTTCTGTTACCCAAGGATTTCTACTAGCCCTCGTCTTTTTACCTACTTGATCCTCTGTTGCCCTCACTACTTCATCCCTCAGAGCTACCCATTCTTCTTCTACTGTACTTCTTTCTCCCATTTATGACAATTGTTCCCTTATGCTCTCCCGGTTACTGATAGAAAAGATCGGTAAAAGAGATCTCAGAGACGCTGAAATAAAACTTTGATGAAGTAAAAGCCGATTAAACACTAGTAGCGTTCGGCTGTGGCCACCAAACAATACGTCGGCATCTCTCCGCTGCAGCCTGAAAAAGTTCTAAAATGTAACATCATAAATTGAGATTGGCATTAATGGAAGAGGAAAGTAGGTTCTTAATTCAAACACGGCTATTGTAATTAAATTAGCGTAATTATTCAGCCAAAAGTTACAGATACGAGAGCGGCACTTACATTCTGTGAAACAGTCATTGAAAACGAACGAGAGAGAGCGAGAGAGCTCACAGGTCTTGCTTTTATGTACAGTAAAATCTCGATTAACCGTCACTCTTTAAACCGTCAGTTTCTGTTAACCGTCACTGCTGTAACAGCATAATAATACTGTAATAAAAAAATGCTCTAAGGTGCACTGACGCGTTCGCTTTGTTTATTTACTCTATTTTAGTGGGAAGTGAATGTACCCGCCCGCCGTAGAATGGTACATAAAATATGACCATCAGTTGACGTGCTAACACATCTCCGCCTTTTCTTGTCTTTGTCTCATCTGTGAGTCAACAATCACCACTGGATCGGTTTCCAGTTGTGGCGAGAAGACTGTAATTGTCGCAGTGTATCTAGCGGGCTGTGCCGTGTTGCGTGGTTTCCACTTGAATAAGCTTTATTGCCTAATTTTTTAACTTACCGTATTTAGTGCAGGTGTGTGTGATACAGTGACTTTATCAAATGCCTGTAAAACGTAAACGTATTGTTTTAGGACTTAATCAAAAACTTGAAATTATAAAACGCTTAAGAAAGGGCGAAACTGCGATTAAGTGCAGCGCTAATTTATGGTATTGGAAGAACAACAGTTAACGATATAAAACGTGATGCTGATAAAATAGAACAACATGTTTCAACAATGCAGAGCATGGATGGAGATGTGCGAACAAGAAAGACAATGAAATCTGCAAAATATGATGAATTGGACACTGCAAAAATTGGACAAAGCAAAAAGTCAGGGGATTCCACTTTCAGGGCCTATAATAATGGCCAAGGCTGTTGAAATGAACAACAAACTTGATGGTGACTCGTCTTTTAAAGCAAGTATCGGATGGCTCGACAAGTTTAAATTTCGTCATGGCATTCGCCAACTTGATATCAGTGGAGAAAAATTCAGCGCAGATAGCTCTGTAATTGCTGAGTTCCGGGAACAATTTAAAGAAAAAATGGCTGAACTGAATCTTGTTAGGGAGTAAGTTTACAATTGTGATGAAACTGGGCTTCGTTGGAAGGCTTTACCACAAAAGACATTAGCATCACTCTCTGAAAAAGCTGCTCCAGGTTTCAAAGTACTAAAAGATCGCATCACTGCTATGGTTTGCGCAAATGCGACCGACAGTCATAGCTACCCCTACTTGTGATTGGGAAATCAAGAAAACCTCGTGCATTCAAGAATTTGAATTTGAATGCTCTCCCTGCACAATACTACGCCCAGAAGAGTGCTTGGATGGATCAATCAATTTTTTCTGACTGGTTTCACAAACAATTTGTACCTCAAGTTAGAGCACATTTGGCTAAAAAAAGTTGACACAGAAAGCGCTATTGCTATCAGACGATGCCCCAAGGCACCCTACTTGTGAAATGAAAAGTGATGACGGCAACATAACATGTCTCTTCCTTCCAGCAAACACAACTTCACTTATACAGCCCACGGATCAGGGAATCACCGAAAACATAAAACGTCGTTATAGATAAAAATTTATCGAAAGTTGGCTCTCATCTGATGAACAACATCTGTAAAACAGTTTTGGAGGTCTTACAGTATTAAAGATGCCACTTTCAATGTTGCCAGTGCATGGAGTGATTTTTCAGTGTCAAATCTCAGGAACGGCTGGAATAAACTTTGGCCTCAACCTAGAGGTGAAGAATCGGAGGAACCTGAGTGTGTGACAGTTGACGAGATGGTCAATTTGTGCAATAATTTACAAATCAGCACAAATTTGACGTCAGAAGAAGTATCAGAGTGGTTAGAGTGTGACAAAGTGGACGGGGGTTTTCAAATTTTGAGTGATGACGAAATTGTTGCCAGCGTAAGTGCCACCAAAGAAGAAGAAGAAGGGGCTGATGAAGACGAGTACTCAAACCATGAAGAAAGACAAACTATTAGCCATTCAGAGGCCGAAACAATGCTGTCCAAGTGTATAGAATGGTTTGAAAGTGAAGAAGAGGCTAATGCAACGTAGGCACTACTGTTCCGAAAAATACGAAATATTGCCGCGGAGAAAGCTCGAACATCAAAAAGGCAGAAGAAATTGACTGACTATTTCCAAGCTAGATAAACTATTTCACCTGTAAGTTTATAGTACAGTACAGTACTGTACGTTACGTATTTTTCAAATTTGTAGCTACTGTACGGATGTTTTTATCATGTAATAAATAGTTTTATTTGCTATTACAATCGTGTTTAATTTGTTTTCGCTCCGATATATTATTATATTACTGTGAGAGTGATATCTGTCTATACATAAAATAATTGATTGAGGTTATGGTTTGGAGGAATACAGTGTTTCTGTTATCCGTCTATTCGCTCAACCGTCACGACCACGATCCCAAAGATGACGGTTAATCGATTTTCCACTGTAATCCAAAAACAAATTACGGTGACTGCCCTCAACTTGCTTTACAGTCCCGATGTATAAACATTCCTCTGGAACATAACTTTATCGGAATAGCAAAAAAATACATTCCGTACATTAAATCCTGACTTTTTCTCCTTACTTTACAGATTTATTTACACAGGGAAAATGTATTCTTAATGTATTTTAGACTTAATTGAACGATTGGAGCATATTCGATTTATTATTCAGAAAGCAACATTTCATAATGTTGTAAAAAGTTTACTTCACGCAGATATAACTTTGAACACTGGTCTAATCAGTCCAGAATCGAGTGGACGATTGTCACCTAAACTGCACTGGTGTGCAAAACATACACTGGCTGAAAATGACTTAAAAGTTCGTGGCGTTCTCCATTGGTAATGCTGTAACTCAGTATGGTGTTTATCCACCCTTAGCCTTGATGACAGCTTCCACTTTCGCAGGCATACGTTCAATCAGGTGCTGGAAGGTTTCTTGTGGAATGGCAGCCCATTCTTCACGGAGTGCTCCACTGACGAGAGGTATCGATATCGGTCGGTGAGGCCTGGCACGAAGTCGGAGTTCCAGAACATCCCAAAGGTGATCTATAGCATTCAGGTCAGGACTCTGTGCATGTTAGTCCATTACAGGGATGTTATTGACGTGTAACCACTCCGCCGTGTATTATGAACAGGTGATCGATCGTGTTGAAAGATGCAATCGCCATCCCCGAATTGCTCTTCAACAATGGGAAGCAAGAGGTGTTTCAAATATCATGGTAGGCCTGTGCTGTGATACTGCCACGCAAAACAACAAGGGGTGCAAGCCCCCTCAATGAAAAACACGACCACACCATAACACCACCGCCTCCGAATTTTACTGTTGGCACTACACACGCTAGCAGATGACGTTCACCTGGCATTCGCCGTTCCCACACTATGCCATCGGATCGCCACATTGTGTACCGCGATTCGTTATTCCATACAACGTTTTTCCACTGTTCAATCATCCAATGTTTACGCTCCTTACACCAGGAGAGGCATCGTTTGGCATTTACCGGTGTGATGTGTGCCTTATGAGCAGCCGCTCCACCATGAAATCCAAGTTTCTCATCTCCCGCCCAACTGTCGTAGTATTTGCAGTGGATCCTGTGCAGTCTGGAAGTCCTGTGAGATGGTCTGGATAGATTTCTGCTTATTACACATTACGACCCTCTTCAACTGTCGGCGGTCTCTGTCAGTCAACAGACGAGGTCGCCCTGTAAGCTTTTATGCTGTACGTGTCCCTTCACTTTCCACTTCAATATCACATCGGAAACAGTGGACCTAGGGATGTTTAGGAGTGTGGAAATCTCTCGTACAGACGTATGACACTAGTTACACCCAATCAGCTGACCACGTTCGATGTCCGCGAGCTCCTCTCTCACGATGTCTAATGATACTGAGGTCAATGATATGGAGTACCTGGCAGTAGGTGGCAGCTCAATACACATAATATGAAAAACGTATGTTTTTGGGTGTGTCCGGATATTTTTGATCACATAGTGTACTGACAAAAGCAACTATCACATGACGTATCGCTGCCAAGTAACGCAGGTTGATGGGACTTGGACCATACAAACCAAGAACTGCTACAGTGAAGCACAGTACGGTACAGAAGGTATGAAAGTTATCCTGGTATGGGATGCCACAATGAAACTTACCCGTTTGAGAGCTATACAAAAAAATGATTGACAACCTGGCAGGGGACGCCAAAATGAAAGTTAACACTTGGGGTTGCTTCGCCAGCGATGTAGCTTGCAGCTGGCGAGGTGTGTGCGGCGGAAGCGAGGCGTAAGGCGGCACCAGTAAATCGATCATGGTCGCGAAAGAAATTCAAAATCTCACGGTCTGGCGACCAGACAGACGGATCGCAATTTACTCTCTACCAGAGCCCTGAAATCACGGTACATTTCAGTGTGTGACACACACATTCACTGGTCGTACCAAGGACCACTTATACGAGCGCACAAGAATACCAAACGTCAACACTGGTAAACGAAAATCGAATAAGTATGTCCTCGTCAAACGAGTAGTGTGAGATGTTTGAAGTCACACTATCGGTAGAGTAAGAACTTCACTACAGGCTACCCCAGTCTAACTACTCGCAAGTGAAGTCAGTCTTAGGACAGATGTCAAGTACCAACCACACATTCCAGAGCTTCGACCAGAAGTTGCTTCCAGACCGAAATCCAGAACCCGAGTGCCTCGCACCTCTCCAGGAAAAAAAATTCAGTTTTTCCGCAAAGCGCACGAATGACACGGCCTTCCCTCGTCTTGAGCCAATCACAGAGCTTTAGGGGCGCTAAATCTCCCCTCCTACACCACAGCACAAAGTCATGTCGAAACAGTGCAAGAGTTAAGAAACCTGCATCACCGGGGAAAAATGAAAGCGCCAATTATTGGCTTTTTTAAGTTTTCACAGTGGGAGAAGATGTTTTTCTCTGAAGTCACGTCGCTTCCCACAGCAACAAATGAACAGATACAATCTTAAAGATCTTTTTCTAAATTGCCTGTACCTTGGATCATGTTAGTCCTAGCTATGAGGTGTCATAAGGATTCTCAGATGCAAGGGTTTCTTATACGACTGAGGCGGCGGATGGATGTGGGTCACAGGCCTATTTGCAGTATCGGCGAACACAAAAACTTGTGAATTTTTACTAGGCATGGCGCTGCACCCAGTCGCCAGTTTATGACTTCACTGTCTCCCCCAGTCCAGCCTTCGGTTGGCGCCAATGTAGGTATAGTGGCATTGTCCTGCTGGAGACCTGTCTCTGTCTGCCCTGCGCGGTTGTGGGCCTGTCCGGCAAGATTTACTGATTAATTGGTTTGCCGCCACATGCTTTCACCTTCCAACATGCCGCTTCTATGAACTAAGAACCATAAAAATACCTCATGCTTTTACCGCCCTATCACTCTCCATCAACGCCTGCTCAGGCCGTTAACTTTCTAGAGTCTCACACAAGTTGCATAACGTTGGAAAAAAAGCTTTATGAAAAATAGGTGAGAGAGTAACTTGTCCTCTCTCACTGCCCTCTACCTGCCATTGATTTCTACAAGGGTAGTGTCTCGCTTCAATATTGGTTAGTGTGACACGAACCAGAGGAAATCATTGAAAATAGTATGGGAATCTCATCCTTATAACCGATATACATGTGTGAGAAAATGTAACTTTGCCCATGCTTAAAACACATCCTATCTTGACCTCATTCGTTCCAGGGGTCATTCAGTCACATGAAGCTGCAAGCCAGCATGAGTATATGAAAAGTTTGCTCTGAGTAGTATGAATTATGTTAGACCCAGGGGTCATTGCTACATCACAGACTTCCGATAAAGATTTGATAGGCAGTTAAAAGGCCTTACGGCAAAGAAATATACACATTCACACCGTATCCTGAGGTTAGAGATGTCTAATGTCCCTAATGATTTACAATGTTCTGTAGTATGAACTGATCTCTGCTCATTGATTTACCCCTGCTCTATCACCCATTTGATCTCAATCATCAGACACATACATTCTCAAATTCTCAATGAACATGGAAATCACATGTGTAATCTGTTTGTCTTATTACCTAAGTTGTGCAATCTGTGTATTATTTTCTACAACATGAAAACAACTACAGGCACATAATCAGAGTATTAATATATCTGCAGAACAACATAAAAAACTCAATCAAGACAGTTCAATTGATACATACAAAAACACAAAAAGGTATTAGATAATGATCCTATTCCTCTCTCCACAAGAGTTCTTGGGGAGACAAATTTTACAATTGAAAATGTCACATGAATTGAAAACATGGCACTTATACACTCGCACAAACTGTGACCAGTAGGACTGAAGAACAGCAATTTGCGCTCGAGTGGAATGGCCTCTAACTCAGCACATGACGTGGCAGAAGTGGGGGCAGACATCTCTGGTGTTCCCTGTCATCTCGCAGCATGTGGTGTCTGGGCAGCAAAAGGCATCTTTGGACAGCTTGCACACTGCAGCTGGACCCTTGGCATCATCCTGGTCAGGCAGCAGTTAGCCGTCAGTGACTGGTGTGACAGCATTGCATTTGATGTGCATTAGCGGGACACGGGGCATCCCCGGTCTTCTCATTCACTTCTGCATTGGAACTCGCCTGCCAGTGTGGGACATCGGATTAGCTCACCTTCTGTCTATGGGACACGTCCCTCTCGGCACCCCACTTAGTCGGTTAGGCCCGGGACACGCATCGACTGTGGTGCCGTGCGACTCGCTTCTCCCTCGATAGCGGTCTGGTGGGTCGTTGGCCACTAGGGGGTGGCAGCCAGCGCGTGGTGGTGTCCCCCTGTCTGTGCTGGCTTGTTAGACATGCCGCCTGTCCGCCTGTGCGACATAGATCCATCAGCTGGCCGCGGCACGGCTGCCGTGGGCAGTGGTGTCCCGTCTGCCATGTGGTTCGGAGCCTGCACAATGCTCAAGAACAGTCAAGTGCCATGTTCTCTCACAAATGTCATTACACTGATATAATCCACTTACATAAAAAGAATATACTGATGATTACAAAATTTTTTCTTTACTTACTATAATTATTTATTTATTTTATTGCTAAGGATGCAAACCCAAAAATAAATTTAATGTCTGAAGGACCCTGTTAACGTTGTAAGGACGTCAACTATGTGGTGTGAGATGTCTCTGTTTGTGTGTGTACATGTTTTTGTTAGTTTTTGGTTAGTTCTACTCTGTCATGCACACTATATTTTTTTTACGCTGGCGCTACCTCTATACCTCCACCAAACATGCAGACTTCTCCCAATACGAAATACTAACTTCTTCTATTACCCTATGAGTTTGCTAATACTACCGAAGTGAATTTTCATGCATTTTATTCCTTGTATACTGCTCTTTTATTTTTCGATGTCTGTTGGTGTTATCTGCTGACGCTGAAGTGGCCAGGAGGTTCTGGTGGTTTGCCTGAAAACTTTTAAGTGGCATTTTATGACTGTGTACTCGTAATTGTACATATTACAACGATGCCTCCTGTCTCCTCTGGCAGGATCGCTGCTGCTGAAATGAAACACAAGCATTTTGCATTATTTATATCAGTATATAAATATTTTTCTAATTTAACTCTCAACCATGGTCCATCATTTCATTTCTGCTTCCTGTATCCGGGTCTGGGGTTCTCCACTCTACCATGACTTGCACTTGTCCGTACTAATTCCCCATACACAATATTTCGCCAATGGGGCGCTCACATGGCGCTGGCGAAATTCCACCACGAGATGGGGCAACATCGCACAAAAGGCGATGGGTCATATCACACCGAGTCGTAGTGTCGACACGCTCCCAAACCTGGTCCGCGAACACCATACGAAACACATCCGAAAATCGAGACTCACATGCTCGCAACACAATGAGTCTTAGCGTCGACACGCGCCCAAAGTGTGGACTGCTAACACCATACAAAACACATCCGAAAATCGAGACGCACATGCTCTATGGCACGATTTACCATCTAGACACCACGAAAAATATAAAGTGACGAACAACCGTCCCTTGCACAGTGTACAAGAAACCACAGAAAGTAAACAGGAACAATTTCATCGACCATGGTGATAATTGTGAAGCCTCTTCTACAAGAATGCTATGACAGAGTACGATGCTCATATGCGGTAGTCAGACAACAGTTGTGAAGTCCAAAGAACTAATAGTAGTACTCAGTTGTTTAGAGCCTTCTCAGTACAGCAACGTACCTGGTTTGGTATGCCACAACAAGTGCCAACTGGTGATGAGAAATAATTGGTTACGGTATTTTAATTCAATCTGCCACCTGCCAGTGAAAGTTGGCATGAAGATGTCCCAAATATGCAACTCATTTAACCATGTTCAACAAGGACTCATGCTGAAAACTAATGGAAATGACAGACAAACAAAATAACACCAAAATACAACAAATGGAAAATTACGCTAATCAACACAATATCAACATTAAATTACGTTAAACTGTTCATCCATGGAGACTATTTACATACTGTACCTTCTCTGATCTATACATCTACTTTGTACACTTATTCTATGAATTGTATCAATTCCTGGTTGAATTTTCTCTCCGTGACCCTTGCAATGGGTTAGGTGGCCTCAATTCCACATAATCGGTACATTGGTCATTCCATTGACCTTGACCATTATAGGTCCTGCTGTTGCTTTGCTGTTGGTCCCTAGAATCCTGTTGGTCCTGGTTCGAGATCTGTTGCTCTGTCCGGTTTCCGTTTCGTCGTTAGTTGTTATTGTTATGATTATAATTTCCTCTCTACTTCTATTTTCCCATGGTGGGTGGAGATTCCCATTCATGTTTGAATTTTGGTTTAGATTCTATCGATGTTTTCCCCCCATTTCGTCCATCGCCATTCCTCTCTGCCGAATCTGGCCAGTTACGGTCATTATTTCTATTTCTTTCCTGTAAGTTGTGATTATCATTCACGTACTCGAGTTATCACAGTGCACTCTTGAAAACTTCGATTGAATCGCTGCATCTACTGGTGAGCAGTTGCTCGTAACGTAAATGTAACTCAACTTTCTGATTTCATCAGTATAATTCGTGCACACGCTGTTTTTATCGGTGAAACTTTCATTTTTTTTCGCATGAACACTATGTATATCAACACTAGCCGCCATCTTGCCAATCTTCTTTGATCACTGATGAGAACAGTTCAAGTCACATATAAGCGCGTTAACAATGCTCAGCTCTGTGTTATTAGTTAAAACTTCATGTTTCAGTCGCACTATCCCAGAAGATAATTCATAAGATTTCTCATATGCTCACTGAACCAACTCCATTAGCGCATCTGTCTAAATACACTAGGTTTCACTGGACATCACATAATATCCTCTATTGAGCATAGTTCATAGATTAGTGCTTAGTTGTATACTTCAGACGTAGATGGCAGCACCTCAATGCTTCGAGTGGTTAGTTCATTCTGGCATATGACAATATGCGAGAATTATGAGTATAGGTTAGAATCACTATTTCATTATTTAATAGCAAAATTTCAAGAAATTCTATGAATTTCCATAGCATTACTACTTGAAATATCTGATGAGGGCAAATAATCATCACTTGAACAACTTTCTACATCCAGATCACTGTTATTGAGCGCATCTGAGACAAAGTCAACATGCTGAGCCGCCATTTTGACAACTGACTTAGTTCACTCTGCTAAATGAAGTGTTTGTCAATTGTTCATGCACAAGTAGAGCCAACATAGTATATCGTGGGCTGCAATGCCTGGAACATTATGACACTCTTTCACATGAAAGATAGAGTAACGCTTATATCAAATACATTAAAAAACAACATTTCGCCAAATTTGTTGTTAGTTCACTCTGGCATGAGGCCGTCCAAATAAGGAAACGCAAAAGATTTGGTGAGCTAAAAGTTGCTTGTTTCTAGGTTGGTATACCTTTTTTTAAGCCATCATTCTCCTTTTTTCAACAAACGTTTTAGTTTCCCCAAATAGATTTGTGTTTCAGAAGGTACTCATATTCAAATAATTTGTGCTTAGAATGTTCGAATCTTAAAATTTAAATAATTTCCAAAAGTCAGTCCCATAGGTTTGTAGCCCTGTTTTTTCTGTTTCCAAATATGCAATTTTTCATTAAAATAATTTGTTAGTTTTTTGTTGTTTCAATCAGAAAATTTCATTTTCTCAAGAATTTCTAGTGAATTTTGGGAATCCCCTTTGACAATGGACTGCTCTCCTATAAAATAGTACTAATAATTTAGAAATTCTCTAATTATACTCCTAGTAGTTAAACAATATTACATCACTACCTATTGTGCCTCTGGTCCTTTTAATTTCTCTAATTTTTATATTGATATCTAAAATGTAATAACTTTGTATTTCAAAAAATGGTAATTTTCCATACTATGCATGCCTGTAAACAGACATAATGCACAGTCTTAGTCAGTCTTCAGTGAGCATCCAAAACGTAAAGTAAACAATTCCATGCTTGGTACTGAAATGATAAATATTATGTCAGTCCAAGTTATGTAGTCCTGACGTAAATATAATTTATATCTAAGTCAGTAAGTGTCGAACTGTTAAAAGATGAAGCCATTGTGTCTGTCTACATCTAAATCTACGTCTATACTCTGCAAAATGTATGGCAGGAGGTGTGCACCATTTTACTGTTTGTTAGGGCTGTTTCCTGTTCCATTTTGTATGGAGCACAGAATGAACAATTGCTTAAATGTCTATATGTGTGCTGTAATCATCTAACTTTGTCTTCAAACTCTTTGTGGGAGTGATACATAGGAGGTTGTAAGATATTCCTAGATATTCTTGCCTTTCCTTTGGCTGGTTGGTTCTAGAACCTTTCTAATCAGGCTTTCACGGGGTAGTTTGCATCTATCTTGAAGCGTCTGTCAGTGAAGCTCTTTCCGCATCTTCGTGACACTCATCCATTAATTGCAGCAGTGTTGTGTATTTTCTTTAATAAATGTTTGATTAATATCCATTAGTAGCAGGAAGTTAATCATAGAAGACATGTTATGAGACCTTCAAGGCACTATTCCAGGTCCGTAAAGTTATATCTAGTCCGCAGACTCATGATGAGAGTGGCAGTAACCTATGTACAAACAGTTAAAAAAGTATTAAATATTGTGGCAGCAGACAGTATTGATTGATTCACAGCACAAGAGATGGAAATATTTCAATGGCTTGTGAATTGTTTAGTAAAGAGCCAGAAAAGTTGATATTTGGAGACAGAGTGGCCCAGAAATGAGAAGAACTGTCATCATGTTTAAAACCAGCCAATGAGAAAGCAGATGGTGTCAAGTGGTCAGCTACCACAGTGAAGGATTTCAGCAAGAGGATAGGCAAGAATATCATCATCATATTTGAAGGGCAACAACCATTGGGAAACTTGTGAGATGTAAACATGCCTATATGAACTGCGAGGTGAAGCAGAAGTGAATGCAGCTAGAATTAAGCTAAAATATTTATTTTTCTAATGTTGAATAACTATCGCCTAGATAAGTGACAGATAATTTTGAAGATGGTGTGTTTGGCAGTAGGGATTAAAGGATTCGAAATCAGTGTTAAAAATATCTGGTAGTTAAAAGTTAACTATATACCCAGCTGACATAAATTTTGATATAGACAGAGCTGCAGGACTGGAATGAATGATGGTCAGTCATTGATGAAATGTTGAAGGCATCATCTACGGAACACTTTGAGGTTAGGAGTGAAGAAAATAATGTAGAGGTAATGGATTAAAGTAATATCAAACAGGATAGTGGATGTTAAGAGAAGAAAGAAGTATTGGATGCTAACTGCAGTTAGTTATTATTAAAAATCGGATGAAATGTTCACACATTTTAGGAAAGAAATGAAGAAATCTTATAGTAAACTGTCAGAGAACATTAGGAACTTACATTCAGAATTAGTAACCTCAGCACTGATAATTTGTCCAATGAAAACAAAACTGAAAGCAATTGTAATGAGCGGAAAGAAATTTTTTATTCTTGTGAGACTAAGTTAAGAGGAGTAGTGCAAACCTATTCTGATTAGGATAGTAAGGAAATTATTTCCAAAACAGAGCAAATAGACATTGTTGATCTAAGAAACACAGAAGTACCTGAGGAAGTAGTGAGTGAGAACAGAGATACAGTTGATAACATTGTGACAAAATACGAGGTTCAAGAATGAAACACTTTTGTGATGAACAGTGGGGTTAAGACTGATGTAAGTAAATTTAAGACACAATGTGTGCAGGTTGTAAAGGTAAACATTCTTATTGTAACCTAAAGTTTGACTAAATTCCCAGTAGTAAATAAATCCAACTTTTTAATGTGACAATAAAGATTTCATGGCACCAAAGGCAGTTTTCAGTGTGTATGTAACATTCAATGAAATAGTAGTTCTGAACTGCAAAATGTTCAACAGTTTTGAGGCATACCATAATGTACCTCCTATATAAATCAGTAGTAAATGTCAGATTCCACTCAATGATTTAAAACTATGGTGAGAGGCAGGGGGTCAAATGAATTTTGAGCAAATCACTATGTACGAAATTCAATGCTCTTTAATGAATACACTATTTGGTGAATAGTGCCTCCCCAGTGGCGTGACTCCATTCTCCATTTTTAGGTCATTCTCTTCTTCCACTGTCCTGTCTGTCAATTTTAAGAGTAATGAAATCATCTCCTACTATAATCAACTCACATGTAGCTGAAATTACTGTTCCATTGATTATTAATTTCATCAAACACTGTGGAAGAAAATAATATTTCATGCGGGTAAAAAATGTATTATTTTGCCTTTGGATGTAATGTTAATATAAATTTATATAAATCTAATGTATCTCTTTCAGATGAAAAGAATATTGAATTTGAAATAAGGCAAAATATGAAAGAATATCAAAATTTGCCTGGAAATACTATGCAAACATTAAAGAAAACAGTAAGTAAAAGCTCTAGAAATTTGTATAGCAGCAGTAGAGGAAAGATTTCACATGTTAAATTCACTATCACTTAAGTAAGTATTTAAGAGTATCGCTGAAGTTACATGTCAAGTCGAAGTAAATTAAGTTCAGTTACCTGTAATAATGTGTATTTGAGTAAAATGTGTACAGTGTAGCCTTTAAGGGGAGAATGAAGGAAATTATACTGTTTAGAGTGGAATAATGCACTAATTGACTTGTGTATGACTGTTGTGTAAGAGAAATTATAGGTTGTCGATGTTAGCTATCCTTGTTTTTTGTTATGAAGTGTTATCCTTTAAAGGTGTTTTTGTGATAAAGATGAAGCAGGGAATATGAGGTTTAATGACATGTGTAATAATGATATGATGTTTATGGAATAATGACGAGGAAGTATTATGACAAAGTACATTAAATAATACTTTATATGAGGTATGTTGATGGTTAAGGTATTTGTTTGGGACCCTGTCTATGAGTGACCAGATAAAAATCTGGAATTATATATTTTCAAATTGTTTACAAAACAACCTTGTCCCTTCAAAATACCCCCCCCCCCCCATTACAACTAATACATTTGTCCCACTGGTGTTTCCTCTGTTCGAAAGTTTTTTGCAGTCATCTTTAGAAATGGCCAACAGTTCCTCCCTCATTCTTTTATTGACTACTTCAGTGTTGTCAAATCAGTGTTCTTTCTTCCCCTTACCCTGCTTGGAAATAAGAAAAAGTGACACGGAGCCAGGTCAGGTGAGTAAGATGTGTGGAGCAGTGGAATCAGGCCATTTTTAGCCAAAAACTGTCTGACAGAGATGGGGGTGTTTGTAGGTGTGTTGTCACGGTGGAAGAACCGGTTTGCTGTCTGCCACAAATCAGGTCTTTTTTGAGAACACTGTTGTGCAATCTTCTTAAGACTTCCAAATACAAGGTTTGATTGACAGTCTGACCTTAAGGAACAAATTCTGAATTATTTTTTCAATATTTTCGTCAATTCGGGCAGAACGAGGTTTGTCATCCATTGCATTCCACCACTTTTAAATCAAGCAAACCACTCGTACACTTGAGTTTTTCCCATAGCATCATCTTCATATCCTGTTTTCAACATTAAAACAGTTTCAGCAGCATCTGTGCCAAATAGAAAAAAAAAAAAAAGTCACAGCTGCGTGTTGTTCACTTAAACTTTCCATCATAAAAAATGAAACAAGAACAAAACAGTACTAGCAAGAACAATCCCAGCAGATGAACAGAACAAGCCAGGTCGACAGCACAGGTAGCTCTGAACTCACAATGATTTGAGCTATACATGCCTAGAGGCAGAAATGTGTGCTAAAAAGCTCCGCCTGAGACAATGTCATTATTTTTTTTTTAGTTGATTTTTGTGAATGCACTTCATCAATTAGTAACCTGTAAGTAAAGTAATGAAAACATAAGTAAAGAAGTAAGAAGCATAACTAATATTGGCAAATGTAAAAATGTGAATATGTAAGAGAGAAAATTTGCTATGAGGGAACATATGTGTGATTTGAGACAACATTGTAAGAATTTATATGATAGTTATAGGACCCACATTAAAATTGTTTGATGTTGTCTGATCTATAATGGTAATGTTTAATAATCCAAAGAAAGATCTGTAAAAAATGTAAAATGAAATAATAATTACTCAAGAATTCACAAAATAGATACAGCAGTGAATTTGTTTTCAGGATGCTAATGTGCTCATCTCCTGTGTAATATGAACTTGTCATTAATGTTTTGTACTAATGTTTTCAAATGATAATTGAGAATGAAAATGTGTTTGTGGAAATTAAATTGATTAAATACAAAAATATAAAGAAAACAGGCAGAAATTAAAGGCAGATTTGAATTGGGTTAACAGTAATTACATTTTGGACATTACTTAATTTGTTTGGTTCTGAGATTAATTTGTTTGGTTCTGAGACCACATAAGTCTTCATAACAGCTTCCATCAGCTTAATATAAACTTCATAGCTTATTTTTTAATCATTATAAGCACTTACAAATATTTTATAAATTTATATCAGTGATTCCTAATGTTAGCCATTTTCATTTATTTCTATTTTATTGAAAAAAAGGGACACTGAACTGTAATGGTAGTCCGAAACAAGACTCAAGAGGACTCTCCCCAAGGATAGGTAGATACTGGAGGTTGAGCTAAAGAATGGACTCAGTAGGAGAGACTGAACTAAGTGTTGTGAATAAAAAAAAGTTTAATGAGAAGTGAAAAGGGACTGACCCATCCAAAAGTGTAAAAAGGCCAGTGTAAGAAAAGTTTAAGGACTCATCCAATAATGTAAAGGCCAGGGAAAAATTTGTACACCTTTGATGTTATGAAAAAGTTCTCATAAAATTTTGTAAAAGAACTAATTAGTTTTTTCAAGAATTCTTAAAGTTCTTCAAAATAAATTGTATGCCTTTCTATGAAATTGTTGCATTGATTTCATGTGGTGATTATCAGCATTGTCCCCATTGTATTTGTAAAAGTGTTTAATGTGTGTAATTCTTATTGGCTGTGTTTCAAAATTCCAGTATAATAAATGATTTGAGATCATTTGTAACTTCTTATTTGCTGACTGCACTGGAGCACAGCAGAATAGTATACCTGATGCAGCCAGAAAAATTTCATAGTTTTTCACTAGCAATGCCAGAGGCAGTGCAAAACAGGCTGATAGCCAGACAGAATTCTGGCAAAAATGAAACACTCAGAGTGCTGCAGCAAAAGTGGAAGCTACTGTGACAACCTTAATCGGCTTAGCACCTGAGCAAGCAATGTTACAAAAGGATGTCATGGAAACAGAGAGCATCATAAGGGTACTGCAGAAAGTGTCACAAGAAGCTTAAAGTTGGATGCAAGAGTAGCTGTTCAGTTTACTGACACAGTGGAATAGAAAATATGTCATTGCCCTCTCACTGTAGCAGAGCACATGATCTACTTCTGTTCTGGTGAAATTCTATTCAGCTTGCAGCCACCTTGTAGAGAGGGGAGGCCTCTGACATTCGACCCTTTGCTCATTTAATTGCCTCTGATTTTCTGTGGTGCAGTAGGTCTTTGCTGGAGGGGCTTGGTCACTATGAGCTGTAGCACCAGCTAGAGTCAAGACTGAAGCAAAGCTGTGGCTGTCACCATCCTTCAGAGCTTATGGAGTCCCGACTAGCAGAGCTTGGGAGCAGATCGCCATCCAGCATTGTGGGCCAAGCCATTGCTGTCGATTGCCTACATTTTTGTGGCAGACTATGATGGTGCAAGGCTCTCTCTCTTGATGGTAGGCCATAGTACTTCTCTGCATGATGTCATGTGCTCCAAGCAGAGCTGGTAGATGTCTCCCCTGTATGTAATCTATGACAGTGTCATGAGTGCCCTGGTCATTGTCTCCCAGAAGCTCTGTGCAGCCGCACTTGGTGCAAATGCGGATGAATGCTAACACAGGCACAGTGACAAGCAAGCCTCGTGACATCGTAGCTGCTGAACTGGCACGCGGCCATGTGTGTGTTGACAGCTGACCAATGCATTCCGTGGAAGTTCGGTACCACCAGCCCAGCCTAATCTGACTGCCCGAATGTCACAGGATTAACTGTTGAATTTTGTGGACAATAAATGTTCAACATTGTAATACCGTTTCACAAAGACCTCTGGTTGTCAGCCCGGAAAATCCATGTACCTGGGGTGGTACATATCAGCCTCCAGACCTCAACTGGACCACAGACCACCATCCACTGTACCTTCCTACCCTTGTGGCATTTTTGTAGGTGATTTTTTCTTTTACATTAGATATGTGGTTAGCTATTTTTCAATACCTCTCTGTATAATCCAATGGAGGGAGGGGGGAGGGGGGGGAGCTTAGGGGTTGGGATTAAGTAACGGAGGAGGGACTATCCCTCTTGTTCTTATACGACTCGTGACATCAATATAATTTCATTTCTTGTCTGATCTCTCTGTGTTACTAAGACATATAGAATTGTTATCTGAAATTTCCAACTTCTTATTCAAACAGGCATTTATAAAACATTATTATTCACTGTGTAATTTTCCAGTTATGACAGTAACAGTATACTTAATTCACCTGGAAATATTTTATTTAAAAAAGGTTAAATTTTCAATGATCTAAAACTTTCTAGATTGTTTCTAGATTGACACATCTCATCTGAAACCTTTCATTCTCCCTTTTTCAACAAATAGTTTAGTTCTCCCAACAACCTTTAAGCTTAAAAAGTTATTCATATTCTAATTTTTGTGTTCCAGAATATTCAAATTTTGAATTTCATTATTTCCAAAGTTCATTACTATAAAATTCAGTGCCATAGCATATAGCCCTGATTTTTGTTTCCAAACATGCAACTTTTCAGTAAAATAACTTGTTAGTTTGTTTATTATTCCAATTAGAAAATTTCACTTTTGTGAGAATTTCTAGTGAATTTTGGAAATCCTCTTTCACATCGAACTGCTCTCCTATAAAATGATACCAATAAATTTGCCATTTTGTAATTACACTGCTATGAATAACATTACATATGAAAGGCTATTGATCACAAGGTAAGATATGGAAAAGCACATCTGAAGAAAGACTTTGTCTAATAGCTTAGTGTACTATTATGTGCAATTAATATGTGCCTGTCTGTTTCTCTATGCCTCCACTATGTGGCAAGGAACAATCTATCGTATTTCATGTTGTTGTTCCATCCTGAACTTTCCATTATTTGAAGTAGCCTATGTCACATTAAAAAAAATCATAATAAACATAAAAATAATAAATACAACAAGGAATGCAATAATGAGAATCTCTTCTGAAGTGACAGGCAATGATCGTACCAGGATAATCACTGATAGCTTAGTACCTGTCTTAACTGACATATTTCACTTTTCTGTCATAAATGGAATAAATGCTACTCTGTGGAAAAGAATCAAAGTCTGACCCACCCCTAAGACTGAACATAGTGATTATCAACTAATTGGAATATTACTTGCTGTTTCCAAAGTTCTGGATAATTTATTCCTAACCAAATCAAGAACACTTGTATGAATTGAACCTATATGACAAATATCAGTCTGGGTTTTGTTAACACCATAGCACAAACAAGGTAACTGGGGACCTGACATGCCATCAAAAATAGTGATGCAACAATATTCATACTACGAGACTTCAGCACAGGTTTTGATACTGTCAACTTTGATGTACTGTTCAGGAAAATGAGAAAGCTAAATTTTTCAGATAGTGCACTGAAATCATTTGAAAGTTACTCGAACAAACAGACAGTGATGTATTGTCTGTGGGAATGAAAAATCATCCTGGAAACATGTTCTGGGTAACATGCTTACTCAAATATATGTAATATAATATATATACAAGGTGATTCTTATCAATGTTTAAAAATTGTCATAGCACTGTAGACAATGCTGAGTTGTTAATTTACTGTAAGACACAGGGGTCCATAAATGTTGCAAAATACCACTAAAGTGAGCGATGAGTATTGAACATGCATGCATCACATCCAAAATATGGAGGGTATTTTTTGAGTGTGTGCATGAAGAGATGATTGCGCTATGCAGTACATGCATTCAAACAAACAGAGCAAATTTTGAACACCTTTCATAAATGTGGCCTGGGGTGAATTTAGAAGTTACAAAATTATTGTCGACACTGTAAACATGGAAGAGCTATTCTTATTTTGAGTTTCTTTCCTTTTCTTCCTTCTTTTTCTGTTCTCAGACATTCTGCAGTCAAGAAAATGTAAGTCATTTACTGATAATAACATAATTCAGAAGTTTATACTCATTTAGTTGTAATGCAAAAAGGTGGGTTTTTCTTGTACTACACTTTGAAATATACCAGCAGAAACTGAGAGACTGGTAAGTAAGTTAATAATTCAATGTAAACATGTAATTGTCTCACAAAATGAAAAAAAAAAATACTTCCTGCTAGGCACATGACTTGAACCCTGATCCCCCACGCACTTAAGTCCCACATGCAAGTGCACAGCCACATAGATGTGACCACTTCACCAGTGTTGGGATAATCAGGGGGTACAGACCAATAGGTTCAACTGTTGCATGTGTGGCAGGGTACATTGTCTAGAGATATCCCATGTTCAACATTTGTCATCCACTTTTGTAGTATTCCCCAAAATTGTCAGCCCCTTGTGTCTTTTATTAAATTACTTGTCTTATCATCATCTACATCACTACAGAGGCTTTTAGATGTTCATAAGAACCACCCTGTAGAATACCTGGTTAGATGTTAGATAAAATAAAATACTCTGCCATACTTTGACACTATATATGCAGAAGTGAATGAATGTGTTGTCTATCATTTGCTACCACTGTGTACTGAAACTCTACATTGCCAACCCCTGACTACTGCATCTTGCCATATTTTCTTGCTTTACTACTGAACTGGTTACTGTGCAAGTGACAAATGTACAAGCAAGTGGATAAAGTGATGTACAGTGGAACCTTGCATATTGAGCACAATTTGTCCCAGAATATTACTCTTAGTGTGAAGCACTTGTTAAGTGAAACAATTTCTCCCATATAAATTAACCTAAAATGCGATAGTGCATTCAATGCAAAAACTTACTAAAAGTTTTATTTTATTCATGCCATTTATTCAAAGAAAATTAAACACACACACTCATGCAAATGCAACTTGCACACACCTCTGCAGTCTCAGAGAGCTCAAACTACACTCAGTGGAGTGTAGTTTCAGCTCTCTGAGACTGCAAACGTGTGTGCAAGTTCTGTTTGCATGAGTGTGTGTATGTGTGTCTACTGCTGACAAAGACCTTAATGGCCAAAAGCTATGATGAGTGTCTGAATCTTTTTATTGTGCCTATCGTGACTCAGCATCTCCACTATATGGTGAGTAGCAACTTTCCTTCTCTGGTAGTATTATGTAATTTATTATTCACAATACATAACTAATTCTTTGTTACTAGGAAGCTATCTATAGTCATTTGTTTCTGCCAATGCTCCAACAATTGGCAAAAATGCAACACAGCATTATTGTCAAATTTGTAGCACGAATAGCCACTTCTTTATTGGGGTGATGTTTTGCAATGTACCGTGCTACTGATTCCCATACTTTCAGCATTTCTCTTATTGTGCCAGGAGATCGCTGCTTTGCTGTTGCCATCTCCTCCTCCTCCTCCTCTGAAAAACTCCTCGCGACTTCCTGCTGGGAAACACACTGCAACTCCATAAGCTCTTTGGTGGCCATTTATTAACTGTGATCTTCCACAAGCTCGTCGATATGGAAAAGGAAAGAAACACAAAATAAGAATAGCTCTTCCATGTTTGCAGTGTGGACAATAATTCTATAACTTCTACATTCACACTAGGCCACATTTATGAAAGGTGTTCAAAATTTGCACTGTTTGTTTGAATGCAAGTATTGCATAGCTCAATCATCCCTTCATGCGCATGCCCAAAAAATACCTTCCATATTTTGGATGTGATGTCACATGTTCAACATTCATCATTCGCTTTAGTGGTATTTTGCAACATTTACCAACTTCTAGTCCCATGTTCTTGGTCAATGCACTCCAGCCAAAGCATCTTTCAAGCAGAAATGAGAGTTCTCTTGGTAACCCCTTCCCATGCCTGTTTGATCATCCTGATGCAGGCAACGATGTTGAAGTAATATTTCCAAAATGCTCTGAGAGGGAGATTGGTAGTTTCAGTCCACTCAATGCTTGAAGAGTGCTTTAGTGTAGAGTTTCTTAGTGTTATACATAATCTGCTTGTCCATAAGCTGCAGTAACAGAGTGGAGTTGGGAGGCAGAAATCGGAACTTGATGAATTGAAATTCTTCAAGGAGGTGGTCTTGTAGATGTGGAGAATGGGCACAAGTGTTGTCCATAACAAGCAAGACATGGAATGGCAGATTCATCTCAAGCAAATAGTTTTTCACCGAAGGAGCAAACACTTCATTGATCCAATGCAAAAAAAGGTCACATATCACCCAAGCCTTGTTGTTGGACTTCCACATCACATTTAACCAGCTGTTCTGGAATTTACACATCTTGAAAGCTCGTGGAGTTTCTTAATGATAAACAGTGGTTTCCAGAATTAGATTTTCACTCTGCAACAGAGTGTGCGCTGATATGAAACTTCCTGGCAGATTAAAACTGTGTGCCCGACCGAGACTCAAACTCGGGACCTTTGCCTTTCGCGGGCAAGTGCTCTACCATCTGAGCTACCGAAGCACGACTCACGCCCGGTCCTCACAGCTCTACTTCTGCCAGTATCTCGTCTCCTACCTTCCAAACTTTACAGAAGCTCTCCTGCGAACGTTGCAGAACTAGCACTTCTGAAAGAAAGGATACTGCGGAGACATGGCTTAGCCACAGCCTGAGGGATGTTTCCAGAATGAGATTTTCACTCTGCAGCGGAGTGTGCGCTGATATGAAACTTCCTGGCAGATTAAAACTGTGTGCCCGACCGAGACTCGAACTCGGGACCTTTGCCTTTTGCGGGCAAGTGCTCTACCATCTGAGCTACCGAAGCACGACTCACGCCCGGTCCTCACAGCTGCCAGGAAGTTTCATATCAGCGCACACTCCACTGCAGAGTGAAAATCTGTGTTTAGATGCTCTTGTCACTCCCTTTAAAGCATCTATCTTCTTAATCTTATCCTTGTTCTTGAGGATAGTGCAAATAGTTGATGTAGACTGATCATATGTGCATGCTAAATCACCAAGACTCCCACCATGTTTGCGCTTTTCAGTGACTTTACATTTCATTTCTAAGGTCATTTTCTTTCTCTAACGGTTGTCTTCTTGCAGGTTTATCTTTGGGGCCACTGCACACAAAAAAACACAATGTGAATCAAGTTTAGAAAATGTGTGATCACAATCTGCACTAAGATGGTATCAGAAATAATGCTAAACCCAGACATTGCTCATATGCCACTGTTGCAAAGGAAGGTGTTCATATTGTTGAATGTTCCCTCACGACACATGAACAGCTGGTGATGCCACACTAAATAATCGTCACTCACTATGTGAAACATCACTCAGTAAGGGAATCATTTTGTTACAATTTGTTTTGCTCGTTATGCGAATTGGGCATCGTGAGATGTGCTCATTATGTGAGGTTCCATTGTATACAAAAGAGTTCAACTTCATCATGTAATGTCCTGTTTTCATTCAATGTTTTAACAGAATCTAATGGTAGCATTATAATAGTTATTAATGGAATTAAAATTGTGGTCTTGATGGAACACTCTATGATAAACCAAACAGAGATGGTGTGTGAGAATATTCTCATCTGAAACAGTGTGTGACGAAGGTGATACGTATTTTTATTTTTTTATGATACAAGATTAATGAAATTTGCTTTATAAGCCCAAAGTTATTGTTCTTAGAAGTAGTAAGTACTGTGTCAGAGCCAGCCCCTCTTAATACTAATCTACCATAGATCACTCAGACAAAAGGCAATGCCAAATAGTTGGGAGAAAGCACAGGTCATACTCATCTAAAGGGAAGGGTAGCAGAAGTGCTTTGCGAAACTAGTGTCCAATATCAGTGACATCCATTTTTTGCAGAGTCTTAGAACATATTCTGAGTTCAGACATAATACCCTCCTCCACACCAGCCAGCATGGATTCTGGAACATTGATCACATGACAATCAATTCGTACTTTTCTCACATGACATTCTGAAAGTCATGAATAAAAGCAGCAAGGTAGATGCAATATTTATTGATTTTCTAAAACTATTTGACTCAGTACAACACCTACATTTACAATCAAAAGTACAATCGATGGGATTTGAAGCAAAATTTGTGAGTGGATTGAGGATTACTTGGTAGGCAGCATGCAGCATCTTTTCTTGGATGGAGAGTCACTGACAGATATAGAAGTAATTTGGGGTTTGCCGCAGTGAAGTGTAGTAGGATCTTTGCTGTTTACGTTATATATTAATGACCTTGCAGACAATATTAGTAGTATGAAATTACAATGAAATCATTATGCTTAGCTGCATACAGGCATTGCTATACGTGAAAGGGGACATGTGGCTAAGAGAGTTTTACACAGAAAGTGACATTTCAGTATGGATTCTGTCAGATGGTTATCAACTGAAAGATAACTTATAATATTTTCATTGCTATGGTCAAAATTTGTACCATTTTGGCACGTCCAGCAGTTTGTGAATGTTTGAATACTTTGCAGTTCTACTGAATGCAATTTTTTTGTGTACAGTTTCTTCTGATTGGATGTCGATCATAGTGCATCTAATTCAAAGAAAGTTTCTGCAGAAAAAGCAAACCATCCAATCTGCCGTAGAGGAACCTTCAATCGTCGTGAGTATTCCAATACTATGGTTCGGAGTTTTGTACTGTGGCATACCACAATTAATACTAAGCCACTACACCGATTGCTACGTTGATTGGCACCAATATTCACAACTTACAATGCTATACATTTGTCAGATATTAGATTAGACATGTAATGTCCTAGTGACCACCAGTTTGTTTTTCTGTCCTTATTGTTTTGAGCTGTACTGTTCACACAGGTAGTAAAGTTTCAGTAAAACAAGTGAGACCCTGCAGACTGGCTCCTTTTTGGGGTCTGATCAAAAGAATTTTTCAATACTGCTTGTAGTGCACCTTTGAGTCTTGAATACAATTCTCTCCTCCTGGCACAACGTCTTTTGATCTAATATATTAGCCAATGGAAAGAGGGTTGACAGACAGAACCATAAGGCAGGAGAAGTGAAAATATGGTAACCATTAATTAAGCTGATTGAGGAGCCAAGGAAAGCAACCCACTCGTATTGGCAGACAAGGTTTACAAGAGGTGTTTATAGACTGGAAATTTTAATACTAATAGATGATGGGGTAAGAGTGGTTCCTTCAATGGAGCAAGCAGATGCCTTTGGAAGATATTTTGACAAAAATATCATGATCAGGTAGAAATAAAAGAACCGGAGAGATTAGAAGGAACAAAAGAAGAAGTTCCTGAGCCAGCATCAGATGAGATAAAAACCATCCTGGGCAGCCTCAAAAACAATAATGTTCCAGGAGGTAGTGACATCAATGCCGAGTTGTTTTCGTATGGGGGGAAGCGGTAAGAGAAGATCTGAGACAGCTTATGGTCAAAATAAGGTCAGCAGAGGAGATCCCTGCAGATTGGAAAAAGGCAATGATATGCCCAATTTTTAAAAAAGGCAATGACACAAAAGAGCATAATTATCAAGCGATCTCACTGCTGTAGATAGGATATAAAGTGTGCACCTCTCTAATACTAAGTCAACTAAAACCATCACTTGAAGGGATTGTAGGCACATACCAGTGTGGATTTACCCCTGGACATTCAAACCATCAACCCCATATTCACACTGAGACAAATGATGGAGAAATTTTATGAATTTGATAAAAAAATTCCTATATTCATTGGCTTCTGTCAGACATACGACAGCATTACTTGGACATCCCTCCAGAAGACAATGCAGCAGTTCAGCATACCAGTGAAGTGTGTTAGGGTGATTGCAGCTTGTTACAATGGATCAAGTTGCCAAGTACGCTTTGCAAATCAATTGTCAGCACTCTTTGCAGTTAAGAAGGGGTTGAGACAGGGATACCCCCTCTCACCAGTTTTGTTCAACATAGTGCTGGAAAAGGTGAGACGTGCAATTGGCTGTAATAGGATGATTGTGGGTGAAACTCTGAATGAGGTGACAGTAGCTGCCTCACAATTTATGCTAGAAGCAAGTAAACTAGGGTTACTGGTCAACGATGAGAAAATAAAGTATGTAGTAGTCTCTCATTGACAAAATGACATGGATGTATATAGATGGTTACAATTCTAAAAGAGTTGAAAAATTCAAGTACCTGGAGTCAGCATTGTCGAATAAAAGTGAGATAGAGAAAGGAATTCAATAAATAATAACGAGTGCGAACCAGATGTACTACAGTTTAAACAACCTATACATGTTATGCATTGTATCCCAGGAAAGCAACATACAGCTACACACGTTACTAGTACGACCAGTTGTATTGCAGGGTTGTGAGACATGATCAAGTACACAGATGATGGAAGGGTGCATCTGAGAGGAAGATTTTAAGGAAAATCTATGACCTGGTATACAATGCAGAAAGTGTAAGATGAGAAAGAAGGCACAATGAAGATCTGTATTGGTGGTTTAAGAAAGCTGATATTAGGAGAGTGATTGCAAGAAGTAAGCTACTGTGTGCAGGACATATTCTACAAGCAGAGGTCACTCTCCCAAACAGTGTGTTTCTATGCCAGCCAATTGGCAGATTTCCAAGAAAATAATCTGCAAATGAGGTGGAGACCCTGAAAGAAACAGATTCAACATGAAGATGCCAGTGACAAAAGTAAATAGACAAACATACATGTTATTATAACTATTTTGTCATGATTTGTGGACTTTGTGTGTTAATCATTTCATTATGTTCTACATATGTCTTGTTTTTGTATATTTTTGTATTCTGCCATGAGCCCAAATAGCCTGTGTAGGTGCAACAAATGATGATTATGATGATGATGATGATGATGATGATAGCCTTTCTCTCACCTGTCACTATAACTCTCTCTTACCTGTTGTACAGAAAACCTAAATTCATAGTGTTGCAAGCACAATGACAGGAACAAACTGGGAATGATTAGATGGGACAGGAAATAAATAAATGGCTAAAATGAGATATTTTAATAAGGGATGCTGTAATGATGTCACCAGGACTGAAATGAGGACAGGTGGAATTCAGCAAGATGAATCTACAGGAGCTGAATTTGGGAAAGTCCTTATGGATACCTCTTGATAAAAATCGACTTTGATAATGGAATATATGTAAATGACATCATAAAACATGTACAACCACCTTGGGTGTGTAAATGGCTGCTGCTCACGACAGTGGTCAGCACTTGTTTGCTTAAGTCCAGCTGTCACAAAGATTTCATCCATGATTTATAGTTTTGTATTTGTAGTGGATCAGCCATAACTGGAACGCATGTAGTGAGGAAAACTTTTAAAACATATATTTAATAAGAAGCCTCTCTGCATGAGTTTGAAGTATTAGAATCACTATTTTCTGTCATTTTTTTTCCTCTACCATGTATTGTGTTTACACATGACTCAAGTCTTTCAAAATATAAGTGACTTTTTTGTAAAATGTTAATGCTGTACAGTTTCTCTTTTATTTCAGTTCTGTAAGAGTGATATTCTCTTGTATTCTAATAATCAAAATTCAGTTTTGGTCCAAAAGTCTTTCTTCTAGCTTTCCATCAATATTTAAAAATATAAAAATCCTGCTTTGATATGCACTCAACACAGGCATATTTTAGTTCGGGCAAGAGGTATTTATATTCTGTACTGGTAAAGAAGATGTAACATAATTGCAGTCTGACTGCAGAACTCACCAACTGAAAAAAAATCTGATTAGAATGTGTGTGTGTGTGTGTGTGTGTGTGTGTGTGTGTGTGTGTGAGAGAGAGAGAGAGAGAGAGAGAGAGAGAGAGAGAGAGAGAGAGAGAGAGAATTAATATTGTAGGTCACATGTTCATTCAGTACAGAAAAACTAATATTGTTCCATTATCTCTTTATTCTGTCCGCACAGACTTCCATGTAATCTAACAAGGGAACCTCCCCATCGCACCCCCCTCAGATTTAGTTATAAGTTGGCACAGTGGATAGGCCTTGAAAAACTGAACACAGATCAGTCGAGAAAACCGGAAGAAGTTGTGTGGAACTATGAAAAAAATTAGTAAAATATACAAACTGAGTAGTCCATGCGAAGATAGGCAACATCAAGGACAGTCCGTGACACAGAGCGCCATGGTCCCGTGGTTAGCGAGAGCAGCTATCAAACGAGAGGTCCTATGTTCAAGTCTTCCCTCGAGTGAAAAGTTTAAATTTTTATTTTCAGTTTATGTGACAAACTCTTATTTTTTCATCACTTTTTTCAGAGTGATTATCACATCCACAAGAAAACCTAAATCGGGCAAGGTAGAAAAATATTTTTACCATTCGCTAAGTGTACAAGTTAGGTGGGTCGACAACATATTCCTGTCATGTGACGCACATGCCGTCACCAGTGTCGTATAGAATATATCAGATGTTTTCCTGTGGAGGAATTGGTTGAACTATGACCTTGCGATCAAATGTTTATGGTTCCCATTGGAGAGGCACGTCCTTTCGTCTACTAATCACACGGTTTTGCGGTGCGGTCGCAAAACACAGACACTAAACTTCTTAAGTGAACAGAGACGTCAATAAACGAACTGACAGATCATAAACTTTGCGAAAATAAAGAAAGTAAAATTTTCAGTCGAGGCAAGACTTGAACCTAGGACCTCTCGTTCCGCAGCTACTCACGCTAACCACGGGACCACGGCGCCCCTTGTGCTACAACGTCCTTGATGTTGCATATGTTGCGCATGGACTACTCAGTTTGTATATTTTACTAATTTTTTTCATAGTTCCACACAACTTCTTCCTGTTTTCTCGATTGATTTGTGTCCAGTTTTTCAAGGCCTATCCACTGTGTCAACTTATAACTAAATTTGAGGGGGGTGCGATGGGGAGGTTCCCTTGTAAGTGCTGTACGTGAAACAATAGACGCAGCCCTGTGATAATTTTCCTGGAAAGCTACTCTTATCCAAAGGCCAATGCTCATCGACTTTCACTTGAGAACTGGTGTAATGGGATTCAGGTACTTAATTTTGTAAGTTATTGAATACAGAACTATTTGTCTCCCAACAAGTCATTATTTGGTAACAGTTTACAGAGTAATCTCAATATATTCTAAGTAAATAACATGCATAATTTCACTTTACGTTGTGCTTAACTTTCACAGTTAGGATGTCTATTGAAAATGACTGATCTTGGCAGTGAGATTGTCCAAACAATGTGACACACTAACTGCACAACAGCAATAAAAAAATAATTTATGTACATTTAATGAAAATTATGCTTTGACAAAAAATCTTCATATGACATTCTAAACATTCTGTCCATTCTCTATGAATTTTTCACTTTACAATTTACACTGTTTATTAAATAACAAATATCATTAAATTTGAAATGCAGTCTTGTCTATTATAAACAGATTTCACCCTTAGCATAAATGTTGCTATAATTTTATTATTTTTCCCCTACAGAAGAAGAATATGTCTGTTGTTGACACTATGGCTATCATATATTAAAACAAGCAGCTGAAAATGACACTTGCACCAGACCAGCTGGCTTATTATAATATAAAACTAAAACATGAATAATTTCAAAATATTATTTCCACAAAATCTACTGAATACTGAATAGCAATATTTTAAGACTGAAATAAAGCGATAATTTGCAAGAAATTGCCTAGCTTGAGCTCTGCTGTTCCTTTTCACTATTTTATAACTTTTTAGAAATATTCTACATATGAAATGGCTTAATAATTGAGTGTCTAAATTGCTAGCATTTAGTTGGTCTGCTCTTAAATAAAACTTGCAATAAAACTTTCAAAATAAAATTAACAAATTCTCTAGATTTTATCATAAATCTTTCTTTGTTTTCTTCACACAAATTTCCAAGAGATAGTAATGTGTGAATGATCAAAAGATGAATAAATAAATAAAATCTTAGATTTATCTGCCTCCTTCTAATGTAGTTATTCTTGGAGGAATACTAAAGTTTTGCTGATTTAATCCATCAAAATGCCACAAAACAGAACAAGACATTTCACGAAGCAAGATATTTCTAATTCAATGGCCAAGTCACTCCCAGCTTAAACACATTTACAAAAGCCACACTACTATGTTGTAATTCTTTAAGAGACAGCATTCACGTAGATATCTAATTTGAGAGAAACTGAACATAAATTATTTTAATGTATAATACCAACAAGAATTTTGATACCATGTACATCAATTATGTACATTTTAAAATTCAAATTATGAATTCAAAAACTTATAATTTTATATCAGACTTCACAGTAGTTTATAAAAAAATGTGCTTTAAAGAACTGTCCCTCACTAAAATCAAAATATATAACAGATTTATTAAAACCACTATATTCGTATTGTGTAAATTTTTATAAAAAGTATGCAATTGACAAACAGCTTTTAAAGTCGTTGTTTCCTGATTATAATAAATCATTTAAACAAAAGCAAGCAAGCTGAAGGCTATGGTTACAAATGAAGCATAAATGGGGGTGGCTGGCTGGCAGACTGAGTGGAGAGTACTTACACGGTAAAACAAAATATTGTGAATGATCTATGATTTCTTCAGATAATATTCACAAACTAATAACAATAACAATAGTAAAGGAGAAAATGCATAAATTTGTATCAATTAAATTTCAGTCACAATTTAAGAGTGTACTTTTGTCACAGACTCTTTCACATTATAAGTGGAATTTAAACTTAAAATGTAGAAATAATAAGATGAGAGAAGAGCACAAGGTGTAACAGCTGAGTTGTAATTAAGTTATTACTGTTATGTTTATTTTTATTTATTCATAGCTGCAGTGCCTACTTCGTTTCCGATTGTTCAGAATTCACGGAACAAAACTTGAATCTATTTCCTTTTGTATTTTCCCTATATTTTTGAAAGAAAATGCATTTCCTTGAGGACAGAATTAAAACCCATGCTAAACAATTCAAAGGAATACTTTTTTCTGCTGTGCCTGTATATTTTGGGGAACATTACTTTTTATATGAAATGCTGAGCTGCAACAACCTAACTGTAAGATATGCATATTTCTTAAAAATAAATAAGTAAATAATAGCAAACTAAGATTCCTTTCATGAAAAATTCATTTTTATTACAGTGTGTTTACCAGTATAGTGAAATATGGTGGATGAAAATGGTAAACCCTGCTTCATTATTTGTCATAGCCCATTTGCAAACACTTATTTAAAGCAGATAAAATGTGTTTCAAAATCACAGCCAAATGAAATGTATGATTATAATTGTAGCTCTCTTAAAGATTAAAAACAATCTCCTTCTATATGGAACCCTATTCGTTGTGATGCTCACAAAGTACTTTTGGCAATGTTTTTAATCCATATGCCACTGACTTGTTCCATTACTTAAAATTACAAAATCCAATTGCCATTAATGTATTGCATGCTAATAAAATTAAAAATACTGATTCTCCGCAAAATCACAAATACAGTCTCATTTCAGTTTTAAGAAAATTACTTACAACAAAACAAGGGCAAATGTTTCTTGTGCCTTGCTGTACATTAAATAATGACAACTACATTACATTTTCTACAAGAAATACTAATGCTTTTTCATTCTTCTTTTAAGAGAATTTACGGCATTCACTTGGCCCTCTTGACAAATTTTTAGCACAAAGATGCTGAAAATTAAAATAATTTAAACAAATGTGCAACTCATACTCAGTTTTTAAACAAACAATGAAAGTGTTGATATATCTTTGGAAACAAGTTTTTTATGTCCATAGCAAGCAATTTCCTTGTTACTCAAACTGCTATAAACACAATACACATATTTTCTCTTCCTGAAAATGACAACAACATAAAGTTAATGTTTGTTCAGATAACCTATTTAATTCCAGCTGCATCAATTTAGCAACACAATTAGGTATAAGTTCTTAGCTCCAGTATCATAAATTTGACAAAAACACTGTCTCATAAATGATAACAACATAACATCACATCACATAACACACGACATGACTCCCTCAGGCACATAGTCATAATTTTTGCACTGAGAGTCCAGATCTTAGAGCCTCCATAAGAAATTCTCCTTCATACCTTTTTTATAGCAACATTTTGTATTCAGTTTCATCACCTTTCAAATCAGATTGTGGCACCAACACTTTAATAAAACAATGTCAAAAATATGTAGAACTGTCAATACAAATCTGACAATGAATTGTAAGGGGGACTCAGACTTCACATGCATATTGAAAAACAGCCTTCATCTTGTTGGATAGTGTAAATGATTCAATGGATTTTGTTTTAGTTTCAACTTATTGTTTTTTTATTTTTTATTTTTTTACACTACCTAAAACGTTTTTGTTGTACTTCATAAATATTTACAGCCCTAAAATATGATAACGAACTATTTGTCTTTTTTACACACGATGAAAGTAAGTCATCAACAAAAAATCTGGAGTTGCCTCAGTCACCATTCACTTCATCGTAGTGACCAAACTTCAGAAAAACTTGTTCCAGCGTTGTCTGGCTGAAGCTGTATTCTTCTATATCAAGCTCCTGCTTCGCTATAGAACCAAAGAAAATATTTAGTTTTTTTTTATGGAAGATTGTAAACTACCAATTAATTACACATAATTATAAATTTCAAAATATATCCTGTACAAGTATATGAATTAAATTAGTGACTATATTTGAAGTTCAGATCATAAACATCAGTAAAGAGTGACAGAATTTTCACCTGTTTCTGCTAGTCTCTGCCCTTTGATTAAAACAACAGTATCAGTTCAAATAGGATGAATAACATTAAAATAACAAGCTATACACAAAAAGAGCAACGTAATATCACATTATACCTGTTGTACATATACTCAGGTTGGGTTGTATGACCTCAACATGTATTACTTATGACCACGGTGGACAGAAACAAGGCTGAAGGGTGTGCTACTACATATGGTTCCACCTCCATTACGAGAGCTGGGACATAATGCATGAACCAAAGCATGAATTCAAATGTCTGCATGTGTTTGAGTCAGTTGTGATAAGTTATTTATTCTTTATTAATAAGGAAAATATGATGAGAAAGATGAAAGGTACATCAGTGGGGTACTGTAACTTCAGCAATCCTGCTGATCGTTGAAGATAAGTTTTTGTTTCTGCTAATACATCTCACTTAGTGAAACTTGCCAAGAACTGTTTCTTGGACAAAGTATTCATGTTTGAGACTGCATATTGAAATTGTTGAATCACTCACAAAGAAGTGATTTTAAAGTGGTATTGAAATTATAGGACAATCATTCATTTGTGACAGGCAAACAAAAGAGCAAAACTGCTGCAAAGCTATACCCTCATTCAAACACAAAAGCTTTGCTTTGGTAACCCCACTGGATGTGCAAACAGAAGATACAAATGTATTGATATATGGAAGGTGACACATCTGGTGAGGTCACCTGTGGTGGTAACAGTACAGATATCGCAGACCTATCACATGCACCACTGTAATAGGAAAACATAAGGCCACTGATGTTGGACCATCATGCAGTTGCTGTTATCTACCTTCACCTATACAAGTGAACTGATGTTGCATAGTGTTTCATCTTATGAGGACATCATACTGTGAAGCCTTAATGGAAATTTGCTTAATGTCATATGTACAATACATGTGCATAGTGAATTAGCTGAGCTTTGGCTTACATAAATTTCAGTAAGAACTATCACATATTAATTTCTTCTTTGGCTTATGTTAATTTCTCACTTGGCTCCTCCTACTTTCAACCAAAACTATTATTTTTTGTGGACTAGTAGACAATTTTAATCTGTTGTTACAGAAGTTTATTTGTGTTGAGTACATGTCTTTTGGCCATAAAATGAGGGTTACAACAACGGAAAAGAAAGTTTCCTAATTAAATGCTGGAAATCTATTACAGATTTTTGTATAAAGTCAATAAGAGGTTGGTATTTTTAAACTTACTAAACCCTACACATCACAAAAGCTGGAAGACAGGTTTCGAACTGAGCCTGGCAAAAGATTACTCATCTTCTGGAGAGATCACACTAATACTGTGTACCACCATCTTTAGCCTTGATAATGGCCTTAATTCAGTGAGGAGAGTCCACAAGTTTCGTCAGGTATGTTATATCCATGTGAAGCCACATTTCAGATCCAGTAGAGCTACCAAATTGTGTTTCACCTGCAGCTCCAAACAGTCCCAGATACTTTCTTTGAGATAAGTATCAGGTGATTTAGCACAGACCAGACAAGGCATAACAGAGCACTTGACTGTGCATCAGACCAGGAACATATCTACATGACTTTTGTAGTCTTGGAAGGTGGCAGTGTCCACACCATGCCTATTGTGAGCATGAGAAGAATGGGCAACATTTTAATACTGAGAATGTTGAAATAAACATATAGGTCCATGTTCACAGTAAACTGAATTGAGGGACCAAGTCATGGATTGAATAGCATCCTCAAACATCAGAGAACCACTGGAGGCTTGAACTATGCTCTCCACACACCGGTAGATACATGCCTCACTGACTCGTTAGTGCAAGCAAAGAGGCAAAACTGTCTCCCTCTGGACAAACAGGCCTCCAGTCAGCTACTACCTTGTTTCTGTGCAATTGAGACACATGGCCTTTTGCAAGCTGCCCACCTCCATATGTCCATTGCATGTAATGGCCGTGGCAATGGTTCACATGGAAACTGGTTTAACTGGACCTACATTAACTGACTGCAACAATTACTGCTGGGATTGAAACCAATTTTCAATGACAATCCATGTGACACCTGTCTCCATTTCTTTTTATGATGATCTTTTTATGATGACTTTAATTATGCAGCATTACATAGCTGAAAGTGGCATACCACTCATTCTGGATACATTGGAGAACCTGCATAGATGAATCAACAAACTGGACAAGTTTGAACAGTGTATGCTAATGAGCATGTCCAAGCATGATATCTCCTGTTGTTTGTTTAGGGTGTGAAATGTCATTCTTATTAGCAGCTTTACAATTACCCATGAGATGAAGAGAGTTAAAATATTTTACCAACCAGAGAAGCCACAGGGAAGTAAGTAAGGAAAGGCGGCTGGCTGATCAGGAATATACACCAAGACAAAAAAATTGCAAATCATGAATGAATTATCCAAATTGAACAGAAAGGTGTGTAACAAAGATGATGTAACTTACCAAACGAAAGCGTTGGTATGTTGTTAGAAACACAAAGACACACACAAAATTCAAGCTTTTGCAACCCACGGATGCTTCATCAGGAAAGAGGGAAGGAGAGGGAAAGACGAAAGGATGTGGGTTTTAAGGGAGAGGGTAAGGAGTCATTCCAATGCCGGGAGCGGAAAGACTTACCTTAGGGGGAAAAAAAAGACAGGTATACACTCGCACAGACACACATATCCATCCGATCGTGTACAGACACAAGCAGACATATGTAAAGGCAAAGAGTTTGGGCAGAGATGTCAGTCGAGGCAGAAGTACAGAGGCAAAGATGTTGTTGAATGACAGGTGAGGTATGAGTGGCGGCAACTTGAAATTAGTGGAAGTTGAGGCCTAGTGGGTAACAGCAAGAGAGGATATATTGAAGAGCAAGTTCCCATATCCGGAGTTCTGATAGGTTGGTGTTAGTGGGAAGTATCCAGATGACCCGGACGGTGTAACACTGTGCCAAGATGTGCTGGCCGTTCACCAAGGCATGTTTAGCCACAGGGTGATCCTCATTACCAACAAACACTGTCTGCCTGTGTCCATTCATGTGAATGAACAGTTTGTTGCTGGTTATTCCCACATAGAAAGCTTCACAGTGTAGGCAGGTCAGTTGGTAAATCACATGGGTGCTTTCACACGTGGCTCTGCCTTTGATCGTGTACACTTTCCGGGTTACAGGACTGGAGTAGGTGGTGGGGGTTGGAGGGTGCATGGGACAGGCTTTACACTGGGGGTGGTTACAAGGGTAGGAGCCAGAGGGTAGGGAAGGTGGTTTGGGAATTTCATAGGGATGAACCAAGAGGTTACGAAGGTTAGGTGGACGGCGGAAAGACACTCTTGGTGGAGTGGGGAGGATTTCATGAAGGATGGATCTCATTTCAGGGCAGGATTTGAGGAAGTTGTATCCCTGCTGGAGAGCCACATTCAGAGTTTGATCCAGCCCCGGAAAGTATCCTGTCACAAGTGGGGCACTTTTGGGGTTCTTCTGTGGGAGGTTCTGGGTTTGAGGGGATGAGGAAGTGGCTCTGGTTATTTGCTTCTGTACCCTCCCGACCTGATGTTCAGTTTGAAGCAAGATCCATCACTGAAACCAATTCTACTCTGACAGCCATTGAGGTTCCCACCTAAATACATGTCTGGATATTCACCGGACAGCTGTGTGATATCAGTCTGATGGTTGCCCACCACAAAGCCCAACAACAAGAAGTGGCAGGCAGGAGTGGCATTTCATTTCATAGCTGGACTCAATTGGTTGTCATCTGTGGCACCCTTACTGCATAGTGGTGTGTCAATGATATTATATGCCTTATTTTGCTCCTCTTCATGGCAAGCTATCCTGGGCTTCCATTTCAGAAATGGAACCCCCACACACAGCAAGAGTTTCTACTGCTTGTCTTCATGCTTGTCAAATTCTATCTGGGCAGCAAGGTTGCCACATCTCTCTTCAAACGAAAACATTTGGAGCATTATGGATGGGGAGCTACAACCAGCTTGAGATTTTGATGATCTAACATGTCTATTGGACAGAATCTGGCATAACACCTAACGGGAAGACTATCAGTCATTTCCAAGCTGAATAACTGCTTGCATTACAGACACACATTATTAAGTTACTCAACTTATGATGCTTGCTCTCCTAAAACAAAATCCACAACATGTACATCATATCCACTAATTTCTATCCCATTTGGATAATTCTTTCATAGTGCATCTTTTTCTTTTTCTTATAATGTAGTATTTGGATGAGCCAACCATTCCTACACACACTAAAATCCCTTGCTTGATAGCTTAAGGGTACTGGTTTGTGAACAGCAGTGAAACCTTGAAAAAATTGTCAGTTTTTTAAACTGTATAACTCAAAGAATATGATTTGTAAGCCCATATAATGCTTACCCCCTTTTAAGACAATTTTTGGGAACATTTTTGTATATGAACAACAGCTTTTGCTTTCACACTTTTTTAATTGTATTTTTTTGTTGCAAGTGACTAAACCATGCTAATTATTTATGTACATCATAGGTAAACATTACTCAAAATAGAAACAAAGTAGAAGGTATATTTTTTCCTGTTCTTCACACTATTATCTTTAAAGCAGACTATTGAAAAGATGGTGCTGTCATAACGAGTGGCACAAAAAAATTTTAAGTAGAATTATCAAAACTTTTGTAAATGAATTCAGGGTTTTTCTACAAAAAAGCTTTTTATTTTTAAAGTTAAGTCACAAGAGTAATCTACTTTTTAGTAACGAATGTTTTAAGGCAGTATACGAGGTGTGGCTAGAAAAAAACCGGACTAGTACTGGCGAAACAATGAAACGAATGCAATAAGGCTGAAAGTCGCGTGGCCTGTCACGTGACTCTCGCTCCACCTACTGCTCGAGTTTCATCTGCCTCCTGCACTCAGTCTGCCCGTGGCGTCTGTTTTAAGTAGTTGACGTTTTGTCTGTGCGTCGGAAAATGTTGAGTGTACAGAAAGAACAGCATGTTAACATCAAATTTTGTTTCAAACTAGGAAAATCTGCAAGTGAAACGTTTGTAATGTTACAACAAGTGTACGGCGATGATTGTTTATCGCGAACACAAGTGTTTGAGTGGTTTAAACGATTTAAAGATGGCCGCGAAGACACCAGTGATGACACTCGCACTGGCAGACCACTGTCAGCAAAAACTGATGCAAACATTGAAAAAATCGGTAAACTTGTTCGACAAGATCGCCGTTTAACAATCAGAGCAGTGTCTCAGTTAACAGGAGTTGACAAGGAAAGTGTTAGGCAGATTCTTCATGAAAGTTTCAACATGAACAAAGTGTGTTCAAAAATGGTTCCAAAGTGTCTCACAATTGAACAGAAGGAACGCCGAAGAATGATTTGTTCTGACATCCTGGAAAACATTGAAAGTGATCCCACCTTCTTACAAAATGTTATTACTTGCGATGAATCGTGGTTTTTTACTTACGATCCAGAAACTAAACGCCAATCGATGCATTGGAAAACTCCTGGTCCTCCACGACAATAAAAAGCACGAATGTCAAAATCGAAATTCAAGGCAATGATGATTGTTTTTTTTTGACATCAAAGGGATTGTGCACATTGATTGGGTACCAGAGGGACAAACAGTGAATCAGCATTACTACGTTAGCGTCCTGGCTACCCTACGTGAGCGAGTACGGAGAAAACGGAACGATTTGTGGAGAAAAAAGTCATGGATCCTTCACCAAGACAATGCCCCAGCTCACAGTGCGTTGTCAGTGAAGACGTTTTTGGCAAAACACAACATTCCCATCTTAGATCATCCACCCTACTCACCTGATTTGGCCCCCTGTGACTTTTTTCTTTTCCCTAAAGTCAAGTCAGCTTTGAAAGGAACTAGATTTGAGACTGTTGAAGCAGTAAAAGAAAAAGCGACAGAAGTAATGTATGGACTTACCGAAAATGATCTGCAGCATTGCTATGAACAGTGGAAAATTCGTATGGAGTGGTGTAGAGACCGAGGAGGAGAGTACATTGAAGGAGATAACATGAAATTGTAAATAAAAGTTTTTTCCAGCATCATTCCGGTTTTTTTCTAGCCGCACCTCGTACAATATTTCAGGAAAGTCAAGTTGAAGTTAAAACTTGCTTTTTCTATTAAACTTGCATGGTGTGCATCATTTATGTTGGCGGCCGAGTTTAGGTTCGTTCTGCGCATCTGACGTCAAAAAATACAGTCAGCCAATGAACAGAGAACGACATTGCTAGATCTCGACTGCAGAGCAGAGCACAGACGAGTGTCTTCAGTTTTAGAAACGTTCAGTCATAAATAAAGTAATAGAACAAAAGCAATGTCTTGATAGCAGACTTTGTTTTTTGAAAGTTTGGAAAAACCATTCTTTATACCAATTGCTTCATTTTCTATTAATTAATTAAACCAAACAAGCAATAAGACTATTAATTCAGGCGATAGCAAGGAAAGGTGTTTGTATCAATTTCACGAACCGCTTTTTCGTAATAAAGAACAGCGGTAATTGTTTATTTCCTATTGTACTTCGACGAAGTGCGAGTAATTCATAGGCATACCAACAGTGTTTGTCAGAATTTTGCGTGACTTGTTAGAGTCCTTATGGAGAGAAGTTGCATGACAAGCTGCGCTAGCGCAACGGTTAAGGCGTTGGGTTAGAAAGGTAAAGAGTTCAAACCTTGTGCGATGCTAAATATTTTCTTTATTTAAAAACAATATCGAAGTGTCTTACTTCATGAATTTTATTCGTTTGAATGCAATTTTTTGAAATTTCTAGTGCTTTATCTCTTCATTAACCCTTTCGCTGCTGCAGTCACGTGCTCCCCACATTCCGCGCTGTGCGCGATTTTGTCATCACTGCACTGCTCGCCTGTGCAGACACATGGTGTTCCCACTGCTTTGACACACTTATCATTCGATTTCACAAAAACTATTTTGCCCAAAAATTAGATTTTTACACATCTTCTTGACTGATACCTTCCCCCCATAAATGACTTAATTTTGTTTCGATGTTCAACCCAGTTATTGTGCAGCATTAAATGTAGTAAACCATTGCATGAAATTTTGAAGAGTTTGCAGAGGTAAAAGTCCATAGCGTATACTTTCCGTATGGTCAATTTTAGTTGCCACAATGTTGAGAATGAGATGTGGACAAGGTACCTAAATTTCATATAAAATTTACTGTATAACAATATCTCATTTAATTTAAGTGCCACATAGGTGTCGTATGTAATATTGAGAAATATTCCGTCTTTCGCGGCTGTAATAAAAGTTTTATTTACACCGGGCGCGTTTGGCTTTATTTTAAAGCACTTCAATCAGTCAAAGGAAGTGGGGGGAAGGTATCAGTCAAGAAGATGTGTAAAAATCTAATTTTTGGACCAAATAGTTTTTGTGGAATCGAATGATAAGTGCGTCAAAGCAGTCGGAAACACCACGTGTCAGCACAGGCGAGCAGTGCAGTGACAAAAATCGCGCACAGCGCGGAATGCGGGGAGCATGTCTCTGTAGCAGCGAAAGGGTTAATGCGGCCGTGGTGGCTTTACTTCATAAACTGCGCACTCCCCCCTAAACGGAAGCTTGCGAACTATACTATACTATAGAGCTGCTTCTCTTGGCGCGTGCGTCGTGTGCAACTGGCAACGCAGCAATCTCCCGCGTCTGGGCAGGCATGCAAGAGCCGCCAAGATAAAAGAATTCAACTATAATGCATCCCAAGCCCATATTCATCTTGCTTCCTGTGTTGTCCTTCATTTCTTCATACTCATTCTTCTTATTCTTGCTTCTCTGGTGGCTTCCAACTCTGATTTTTCTGCTTCGAAGTCTTTTTCGGTCAATGGCTATTAGAGCTCTATGCACTCCCATCAGTTCCATAATATTAAGCCTTGACACTGCACCATTATTGAAACATAGAACAGCATCTAGCACACCTATTTTCAAAATATTTAGTCCTACTGGAACTGTTTTTGGTATCTGTCCTATGTACAATTGTTGAAACTTTCATTTGGATTTTGAATCCTACCATGTAAACATTTCTGTAATAATCTGGCCATAATATCCCTATATATAGGTTTCATAACTTCCATTATAGTGAATGGCAAAGAATGTTTATGGTTGTAATTCTCATCTTGAGTTAAAGAGTCACACCATGGTAGCCACACCATGAATCATTGCCAGGTAAGCATAGAGTGCATGACATGGGTTCTTATCTGTGGAGGATTTATGAAAGAAGGTAGCCCATACTGCCTTTTTCATTCCCTCGAGGTCATTTTTATTTTGTCTCATCGCTTGTCCTTAATACTGCAACCTGTCTATTTTTTCACCTGTAAGCCAACCACATCCACTAATTTCTTTCGCTTCAAATTCCTCTTCAAGTTCCTCAATCTTCTCCCTAACCTTTTGTGGACACGTCCAACACAATCCACTTTTTTCCGTTTTTGTGTCAGCATAAGGTTTGGATTCACGAACTTCTTTGTACCCATTTGATTCTCCTTCTCCTAGATAAGATGTATATATCACACCACATTTCTCCACTGACTTGTGAAATATCTTCGCAACACCTTCAGATTCCATCACTCCACAATAACCACTAAAATTAATCAAACATTTATGATTTTCAATTCCACTAGTACAGCCATACCAGTACTTGGCAATGCATTCTACATCAATGACTTTACCATTCTCCAAGAAGGTAGCTGTCACTAAATCATTTAGGGACCTATGGCCTCTTTGTTGTGAGGATGCATCCAGGGCTGCAGACATATGTGTATTGCTGTCATTCATGTTTACACTTTCCTCGAACAGCATTTTTCATACTATCATTTGCTACTTCTTCTAAAGTCTGTAGAATAATTTTATTGTACCCGTCAAACCTTTTAGTGGGTGGTAAGTCGATAAGAGCAAAGAAAATTTGTGCACTTCTGTGCCCTTTGCCTATACATCTCACAGCATAAGCATGTTTAATATTTGTGTTATACTCTCTCCGTTTAGTTACAGCACAAGAATAACGACATTCATTTATATCACAAAAATTGCAAACAATTCTTAATTTTGATATTCAACCTCTTCTAGAACGTATATCCTCAACTACCTTCAGACCACTATTGCCACATTCCTTACACTGCAGAGCTTTATTTACCAGTTCAGATAGAGCATAGAGTTCAACAATAACAACCTGAATCAATAGTGTCTATTATCAGCATTAATACTGTCAAGCCCATTGTCCAAATACTTCAGTTTTAGCTTTGAAGCACTTTGACAATTCAAGTGTTGTATCATGTTGTATTTCAGTATTAGCAGAGTTAATCCATTTGGTGAACCAATTTCCAAAAAATTTACATTGTTTAACACCAAACTTCTTAATTCTTCCCATTACTTTGAAGTGGAATAAGAAACTCACACACACACAATTACTTCAATGTAAACAAAATATCTGCACCAAAACAACAGCAAATAATGACTAAACTCACTGTATAAACAAGAGATAAGCTACCGTAAAGCTTCTGCAGATTACCCAACTTAAGGGACTAAAAAGTCATAAAAATGAAACAAATAAGAGCAAAAGTTTATTTTTAACAGGGCTGAATGTGTGCCATGGGGATGTCGTGGTGTGTGCAGCCACTTTTAAATTCCTCTAATTTTGGTACTTTCTGAGGCCCATTTTTCTGGAAGTAAACTTTTTCTCATTTAGAAAACTACAGAGAATTATTTACAACAAAAATTTAAAAAATCAATTTTTTGACAGTTATTTATGTACAAGTCCTCCAAATTGAGTACAGGCCTGCTAATAAACCAGCTTATATCCTTTTTATCATTTATATAAAAGACATTGACTTATAATATGGCAAATTGTAATCAGTGCAACATGGGGCTGTGTCCTACTTGAACATGTGTTAAGCAGATTACATCACTTCTACATGGCTGGAGTGAGGCATGCCACAGCCTTATAGTTCCTTTTATTGATCACAGCTTGTTATCCATCAATGGAGCCACTCTTCCTCCACAAAGGCACATGACAGACTTTCTCAGCAATGACATCATGGCATGCAGTGGGATAGGACAGCAGATTACATCCAGAATGGTACACGCCTCCTTGGCTGTGGTATAAGCTAATTCATTCCCATGAAGCCCCATGTGCCATGTGTAATGGAGCTGATCAGTGCACCTATTTTTGTCACAAACTGGAGAATATGGAACTTCCTTTAAATTAATGAAACGATCCAATGGAATCAAAATCTTAACTTTGTATTTATTGTAATTCTGATAATGTAAGTTAATCTTATATTTTTATAAACAGAAATTTTATAAATTTCACATTCAATTAGGATTTATTTTCAGAAAACATAATTATTTTTCATATCCAATGTAATTCAAAATTGTGATCATATTTGAAAATATGAATGTCATTTTATAATTTATTCTGAAAAATAATTTGACAGTAATTTTTTACAAGAACTAATTGTGTATTAATATCTTTGAATGTAAAGTATCAGTACTTCGTCATACTTTGTGAGATCACTTGGCTGAGACTGTTTGTATTATCTTTGTTCTTCTTTGAGTCAGTCATTATGAAGTTGTTGTCAAATCATATTGTCATAGCGACATGAATAAGTCACTGCCTGTTGAAGTAATGAGTTGATTGTAGCAGAATGGAGAGTGATTTATAACCTTACATTGACATCTGAAATGAAGAAACTAAAGGAAATTATGAAGAAAATGCTGAATATTCAAACGTCAAGCAGAAAACCCAACCGTACCACCTAGATATTGTTTCCTGTTAGTCACGTTTCCAATGAGCTATGTTATCAGCAAGGAGCTACAATAATCAAATGAGCAGATTATTTTAATTACTATATCAAACTTCCTTCTTGCTCATAATAGCTGCACTGCAGTTGAGATGGTATTCCTAGTAAAATGCTTGGCAATAACTGATGATTTTTAGAAGGAATAGAGGTTCAAATAGCTCTGATCACTATGGGACCTAACATCTAAGGTCATCAGTCCCCTAGAACTTCTAATTAACCTATAGACATCACACACTTCCATGCACGAGGCAGGATTTGAACCTGCAACCGTAGCAGTCGTGCAGTTCCGGACTGAAGTGCCTAGAACCGCTCGGCCACCACGGCCGGCAAGGAATAGAGGTTCATAATACCTTGTTCTCAGCTGAATAATACGTCCTTTTGTTGTACTTGATACTGGAGAATGGCATCTAGTATGTTGTGGATGGTTTTATCTGCTAAGTGAGTCAGAATTGATCAGAAATTTCAAACCATGATCTTGTTTCATCTGATCCAAAGTTTTATGAATCACAGAGTGTTCAGTATCAAATACAGTAAACACACTAGGCAGGCAGTTTCTGAAGAGACAGGTGGAAGAAATGGTAAATCAGCCAATAATGTCCTCCACTTGGATCCATCAGTATGGTGCTCACTTAAAATGCTAAAAATACATTCTCAAAACTACAGTCTGAAGTGAACAGTTTTCACACTCTGTCAAGTCTAAAATTATCCTACGCTTCCGTAACAACCAGTGTTTTGCTATGCACCAATCCTTCCTCTTTATCATAGATATTCCTAGATCCTCTAATTCTGCTTTGTCCATACACTGAACAGTTTCATCCCTGATGAACAGTTGCTGTACAGTCGTTCAGGGGTTCCATGGATGCTAATAGTGTAGGGAATGGTACATTCTTTCTGCCATTCTGTCATATGTCTATGACTGTCTGGTGCCAGTTCTGTACCACCTGCAGCACTCAAAAGCAACCAGTATGATCTTTTCCCTTGGTGGTTAATATTTTGTCTAAAGAATTTACTACTAGTTTCAGATTTTAAATCAAGTTGATGCACAAAATGCCTATGTTACTTCATGCTCCAAATAAATAAAACTGTATAGAGATGTGATCAGTTACTTGAGAAAGTTGCAAATTTGAGTCATGGCAGGAAGTATTTGTGATTTGATTGGCTAAGTTGATGGAAGTAATGATGAAACTTAGTGGATCTCATATCATAATTTGTGTGTATTGTGAAACAAATGAAAAATGTGAATTTTTGCATTATCATTATCAGGTAATTTGTTTGTAAGTATATTTACATAAAATAATAATGCAGACAACGAAATAATCCTTGAGAACCTATCCTGTAAACAATTATATGTCTGTGTATATGAATTCATTAATGTTTTATAATGATTTTGTCTGAACTTTTAAGTACGTTTTACTGTCAAAGCAAGCTGACATGTATTGAATTTTCTGTCAGTGCTTGGCGGAACATGGCATCAAAATGATTACATCATTACAAAGAACACAAATTTCAAACCAAAGTTTGGTGTCAAACTCAAAAGGTCTTGTTGATAAAATTAAAGAAATAGAATCCTCACCCCATTTTAAATTTGTTCACTTGACATCATAACTTTATGTACAAATATTCTCATTGATGAATGTATAAAAACATAAATAGATCTTTTGCACAAATCATAACTAATCTTGCAGGATTTATGTTACATACTATGTGCTTCTCAAATATGTGTGAAACACATTTATTTCTAGTTTAAAAACATGTACTATCGATTCTGATGACCTAGTTATAGTTTTCTTCTCTTAATCCTATATCAACTGAAATTTTCATGGACAATTCTGAACATGTTTTTCTTACAAAATAAGTCACTGAGTTGCAAAAATTAAATACTGGGTCAAGTGTGTTGATAATGTGTTTATGGATTGGTACCACTGGACAACTAGATACATAACAACAACTTTAGGATTCCCACCATGATAAGTCACATCACAATGGAGCTGGGAGGCTCTTCTTTAATTTTTTTTATCTTCATAATAGGAGTCACACAACAACAGCTGCATTTTACAGTACCAAAAGCATCTCAACTTTCTTATTCAAGGGTAAAAACAAATTTAAATCTTTGTCAGAGACTGACGTGAATAAAATCGCATGCAAGCATTGTAGAAAGTATAACTAAGTCAGCTAGGCAGACCTGTGGCAGTTAAGTTATCAGAACATGAAAGAAGCTGGGTACTAGGAAAGACAGATTCAACTGTTTGCTAAACATCTTTTGACAGAAATTGATGCATATGGCGTAGTTTGTGCAATTTTACATACTGTTAAGAAAACAGAAAGATTGTCCCACTGGATCTACTTGAAGATAATAAACATATGATACAGGATGTGAGCTTTATGTTAAATGACCAAACTAAATTTCTTTTCTCCCCTCTGTTAACTTAAGTTTCAGTTATGCATACAGGGTGTTACAAAAAGGTATGGCCAAACTTTCAGGAAACGTTCCTCACACACAAATAAAGAAAAGATGTTATGTGGACATGTGTCCGGAAACGCTTAATTTCCATGTTAGAGCTCATTTTAGTTTCGTCCACCTACGCTCAATGGAGCACGTTATCATGATTTAATACGGGATACTCTACCTGTGCTGCTAGAACATGTGCCTTTACAAGTACGACACAACATGTAGTTCATGCACGATGGAGCTCCTGTACATTTCAGTCGAAGTGTTCATACGCTTCTCAACAACAGATTCGGTGACCGATGGATTGGTAGAGGCGGACCAATTCCATGTCCTCCACGCTCTCCTGACCTCAACCCTCTTTACTTTCATTTATGGGGGCATTTGAAAGCTCTTGTTTACGCAACCCTGGTACCAAATGTAGAGACTCTTCATGCTCGTATTGTGGACGGCTGTGATACAATACGCCATTCTCCAGGGCTGCATCAGTGCATCAGGGATTCCATGCGACGGAGGGTGGATGCATGTATCCTCGCTAACGGAGGACATTTTGAACATTTCCTGTAACAAAGTGTTTGAAGTCACGCTGGTACGTTCTGTTGCTGTGTGTTTCCATTCCATGATTAATGTGATTTGAAGAGAAGTAATAAAATGAGCTCTATCATGGAA